>NC_073303.1:228363644-229783644 GCF_027595985.1 Sorex araneus | reverse complement strand
GTGAGCCTGCGCACAGTGGGTATTCACGGCCCACCAGCCACACAGTTGCGCCTGACATCTGCTTGTTCTGCGTGGCCTGGAGGTGATTCCTCCCACGGGGAGCCATGGTCTAAGGTGAGGAATTGTTCTTTGCAGGAAAGAAAAGTCAGTCCTAGACCTTACCCAGGCTTTCTGAATCCAACACCTTGCCCACAACAGAATTTCAGAGGTGGAGAATAGTGAAGTAAAATTGCTTTTATTTAGAGACATGAGAAAGGGGAGAGAGAAAGAGAGAGAGATAGAGAGACAGAGAGAGAGAGAGAGAGAGAGAGAGAGAGAGAGAATGTGTGTGTGTGTGTGTGTGTGTGAACAATCACATACCAAAAAATTTGATAATCTAGAAAAAAAATCGGACTGGAGCGATAGTACAGCGGGTAGGGCATTTGCCTTGCACGTGGCCAACCCAGGTTCGATTCCTCCGTCCCTCTTGGAGAGCCCGACAAGCTACCAAGAGTATCCCGCCCACACGGCAGAGCCTGGCAAGCTACCCATGGCGTATTTGATATGCCAAAAACAATAAGAACAAGTCTCACTCCAATGGAGAAGTTACTGGTGCCCGCTTGAGCAAATCGATGAACAACAGATGACAGTGCTACAATGCAGAAAAAAAAGTCACATGGGCAACCCGATAGTCCCTTGACAATGAGTTTCAGGAAACCATGTAATGTTTGGAGAGACAGGACAAAATCTGACAAAACTCTATCCTGCCATCGGCTTAGACTCAAGAAAGAGATGCCAACTCAAAACCAGAATAGATCCCTTACTAGAGATATCCACAAAGAAAAATGCCCTCCCAGGACTCTGAATGAACTTACAATGCAAGTTCAAAGCCATTTTTTCCCTAGAAATCCTACTGTCATCACTGTCACTGTCATCCATTGCTCATCGATTTGCTCAAGCGGGCACCAGTAATGTCTTTGTTGTGAGACTTGTTACTGTTTTTTGCATATCGAATACACCACGGATAGTTTGCCAGGCTCTGCCGTGCGGGTGGGATACTCTCCCTAGCCTGCCGGGCTCTCTGAGAGGGGCAGAGCAATCGAACTCAGGTCGGCTGTGTGCAAGGCAAATGCCCTACCCGCTGTGCTATTGCTCCAGCCCAATAACAACAATAATTATAATAATAATAATAATACAGACAGGGACTAGGAGAGAGCTCAAAGGGCTGGAGTGTGTGCCTGGCAGCCACGAGTTTTTGAGTCTGAATGTCAGTATCACATAGCCCCCCTAAGCACGATTTGGTATAGCCAAGGGGTACCCCGGGCACTGAACTACCAGGCCTGCATTGCCAGGCTGATTATTGTTGAGAGTGGACCCAACTCCCGCCTCCCAACCCTGCCCTTCAAATGGAGAGCAACTGCCCTAATACAGATATCGGCAAGTCCCCTCACCTTCCTAGCAGAAACGTCAGGTCTGGCGTCCAGGCACGGAGAGATGTGGAGAAGCCCGCCATCCCTGGGGAGGGTCCAAGCACGGGGCACAATGCCGGTCCCTGCAGCTCCACGGTGCCGGTGGCTGCAGGGACCCTAGCAATCCCACTACCAAAAATCTCAAGCTGCAGCAGCTTCGAAAAGACCTCCATATAGTCAGTTCCCCAAAAGACTCAGGGAAACTATTCACAGGCCTACTTTATGTGTAAATTAGAAGCTGAATTGTTTCTTGGATGTGTCTCATTTAAAATTTTGGGGGTTGGGGCCGGAGCGATAGCACAGCGGGTAGGGCGTTTGCCTTGCACGCGGCCGACCCGGGTTCGATCCCCGGCATCCCATATGGTCCCCCAAGCACTGCCAGGAGTAATTCCTGAGTGCAAAGCCAGGAGTAACCCCTGAGCATCGCTGGGTGTGACCCAAAAAGCAAAACAAACAAATAAATAAATAAATAAAATTTCGGGGGTATGGACATTCAATAGAGAAGCCGGGCCTTCTGGTGAGCAACTCGGCCGGAGAATGCTTCGGACCCGAGACGGGGCCAGCAACACCGGGGATCCAGACGGAGGAGGTACAGCCAGCACACCTTCTCCAGATGGAGCCCTGCGACACTGAGCAGCAACTAACACGGCTCCGGGACGTGGGACTGGGACAACTCCGAACCTTTCTAAAAACTGAAAACATACAATCTTTTAATGGAAAACTAATTATCAAATGCTTCCTTGGTAGTAGGGCTGTCTTTCTTGGTGGGAAACTCCAACAACAATAGTGAGTTTTGTGTTGAAATATGGAACGTAATGAAGGTAAAGAGAAAATAAAGTGAAATTCATCAGTTATACAGTTAGGGATGGGGGGGCAGAGTCGAGGGGTATACTGGGGCTTTTGGTGGTGGAATATGGGCACTGGTGAATGGATGGGTGTTTAAATATTGTATAACTGAGACATAAACCTGAGAACTTTGTAACTTTCCACATGGTGATTCAATAAAAATTAAAAAAAATATAAAATTTTGGGGGTATGTTTTTTGTGCTTGGCTACATCAGCAGGGCTCAGGGCTTGCTCCTGGCTCTGATTCTGGGATCACTGCTGGAGGACTCACGGGATCATACAGGATGCTGGGGACCAGGTAGCCATGTGTAAGGTGAATGCCCTACCTGTTGTGCTATTGTTTCAGTCCTTAATTTTTAATCTTTTTGAAGAAAATAGTTTTATTTAGAAATTATGAGGAAGGAGAGAACAAACACTTTGTTTTTAATTTTTATTTAATATAGAAGTACTGCTCTTTATTCAGCCATTGATTAAGCTGATTGAATTGGGCATGAATGCCATGAGAATAAACACTTTCAAGAGAGAATTCAAGCTTCTACATAGGAAAGAGCATTGTCTCATTTTTTAAAATATTTTTTTCTACTTCATTATTTCCCGAAATTATTTTCTATGAAATAGTTAAGGAACCTGGAACTTGATGGGGTTGTAAAACTATATTTCACACCCAATTTCATCAGGCACTAATAATCCTATATTGCTTTTCTCTTTCCTTTATGTCCTTTATGTAGTTTAGAAATATTCTTTCTATATAGACATAGGAAGATAGTCGATGCTATACTTTTGTAACATGAGAGTTAATTGACCTCAAATAATATCTAATCCTTATTAAGCCTCAGTTGCCCTTACTTCCTAACAACTCCAAAAGAAGGGCCCCAGGGAGGGACAAAGATATATCCAGGGCAAGTTGTAAGCTACCCTGGCATCGAAAAGGGACAAGCTAAGCGCCATAAGAAGTGTAATAATTTAAGAGCACGGTCGTGGACAAACTCTGTCATCACCCCCCAAAAAATAACTGAATAAGGACCCTGCTGGGGTTAGGAAAGACTAATCTGGGCTGAATACTGTAGTCTGGGATATATAGCGAAGTGTCCCCAGGAAGAGCCAACCTCTAAGCTTAATATATCTCTTATTGTGTTCATACAAAATGACTAGAATTATTAGTATCTAATTTGATTATTTAAATGATTTACTAGCTGAGGAAAGGAGAAAACAATACGCCCTAGATGTGGGATCCCACCCTTGAGCGGATCTCTTGTTTTTTGGTTTTTTTTTTTTTTTTGCTTTTTAGGTCACACCCGGCAATGTTCAGGATTGACTCCTGGCTCTGCACTCAGGAATCACTCCTGGCGGCACTCAGGGGACCACATGAGATGCTGGGAATCAAACCCGGGTCGGCCGCGTGCAAGGCAAATGCCCTACCCACTGTGCTATCGCTCCAGCCCTTGAGGGATCTCTTAGTAATCTAGAGTGCAGAGCCCTCATGATATTTTGTCCCTGAGTTAATCTAGAAGAACTTCCCCTGAAGGAGGAACTTTATATCTGTTTGTTGTTATGATAAGGCTCAAACCCACCTATGTGTATTCTCACCCTTTATGATTTCTATGTAACTATGTGGTAAGGAGAGAGAGGAAGAAAATAATGACACTATAGGAGAAATAACTACTCTGTGAGAGAAATAAGGAGAGCAAAACTGTAAGGATGAGGATAAGAATGACATAAACGTCACTGACTACCAACTAGCCTACTAAGAAGACATGATATATGGAGGGCCAGCGGGCATGTGAAAAAGTATCATTATTATTTGTCACCAGGGGAATATAAATCAAAACAAAAAATGAGAACGGAATATATCAAAAAAGACTGAAAAGAGTTTTGGTGGGGATGCAGTGAAAAAGGAATCCTCATCTATCCACTGTTGGTGGGAATGTCATCTTGTTCAATCTCCATAGAAAGCAGTTTGGAGACTTTTCATAAAGAAATAGAACTAACATATGGCCAAATGGTTCCACTTCTTGGCATCTACCTCTCCAAACATAACATGAATTTGAAAAGATATATGCTCTTGGGGGCCAGAGTGATGGTACAGTGGGTAGGGTATTTACCTTGCATGCAGCCTACCTAGGTTTGATCCCTGGCATTCCATATGATCCTCCAAGCACTGCCAGGAGTAATTCCTGAGTGCAGAGCCAGAGTAACCCATGAACACTGCTGGGTATGACCCAAAAAGTTAAAAAAAAAAAAGATATATGCACTCTTATGTTCATTGCAGCACTTAGTACAGTAGCCAAGATATGGAAATGACCTAAAAGGAAACAGCCATGACAGACGAATGGATAAAGAAGTTGTGAGATATACATATAGGCAAATAGATATATACAATGAAAGTTGTTAGAGGAAAAAAAATAAATATCAGATGATTACACTATCTGTGGAATACAGTGAGACAAAATAAGGGGAAAAGAACAGTGTTAAACAGCCCTAACCTTAGATTATAAAATTGGTTAGCAAACACTGAGGTGGTAGATTGAGGGATGGTGACTAGGCTAGAGGTGTTCTAGGGACTGGTAGAAGTGGGGCACAGTAACTTGGTACATCAATAATGTAACTTTCTTGCCCAAACTATAATAAAATTTAGATTAAAAAAATGAATCGTGAAGAAAGTTAAAATCTGAGTAAGTTGCCAGTAAGGAGATCAAAACAGTATCAAAAATATCACAACAATCTGCAGAAAACCCAGCTATGTGGGACCTGTGACTGAAAACTCCAGGCTCAATGGAACCGGGAATAGCTGATTTCCCTCACATCTCCCTGTTTCTGGTAACTTGGCAGTCACAAGCCCCCTCTGAGATTATCCCAGAAAATCTCATCAACAGCCACGATCCAGAGACTCATTTTCCTTCTCTCAGAAAAGAGCATAAAATGACTTGCCATTAGTCATGCCACAGGACCCCAAGCCAGGTTGTTTCATTGGGGGCATCCAGGAGGAGGGTGGTAAGGCTTCTCTCTGCCCCAAAGATCCCAGCCCTGGTAGCCAAAAACCTCCAGAACTCAATCACTGCCACACTCACAGCTGCTCTCACACGCTTGGGCCAAGCCTCACCTATGAGTGAACCTATTCCTGGACATCTCATACCTCACACCACTCATATTCCCAAGAGTAGTGCACCACACTTGATGGGGTTTAAACTACAAGGCAACCAATCTTAGAGGTAAATATATTTTTACAGATATACATCATCATCATCATCCCATTGATCGTCGATTTGCTCGAGCAGTTTCAGTAACGTCTCCATTCGTCCTAGCCCTGAGATTTTAGAAGCCTCTCTTTACTTGTCCTTCCCAACGGTGCCACATTGGAAGCACTAGCACACAAGGCTCAACCTTTAACAACATGTTAGTGATGGCCCCTGGGTAAAATACAACAATCTTCACACACCTTCCTCTAAGGAAACTCTTTTGGATCATTTTCAGTGGTTTATTCATAACAAACAATACAAAATGAATTATTTTGGTTCTGCTTTGAGGCAGGGGTTGGGGTTTGCGATGGAAACATCTGAAATATGGTGGTGGGAAGGTGTTATGGTGGTGGGATTGATGTTTGAATATTAAATGTAATCAAATATTGTGAACTACTTTATAAAAATTAAAAAATTAAAAATTGAAAAAAATCACAACAAACAAAAATTGACCTCAGTGCTGAATTCTACCATTTAAGGAGAATTCGTAAGAATTCTTCTGAAGCTTTTCCAAAAACTGAAAAAGAGGAAGTATGGGGCTGGAGAGATAGCACAGCGGGTGGGGCGTTTGCCTTGCACGGGGCCGACCCGGGTTCAGATCCCAGCATCCCATATGGTCCCCTGAGCATGGCCAGGGGTAATTCCTGAGTGCAGAGCCAGAAGTAACCCCTGTGCATTGCCAGGTGTGACCCAAAAAGCAAAAAAAAAAAAAAAAAAAAAAAAAAAAAAAAAGAGGAAGTACTTCTAAACTCATTTTATAAGACTAGTATTATGCTATTACCAAAAAATTGATAATGTTCAGCCCCACCTATGTGTACCCCCACCCTTCACAATTTCTATATAACTATGCTGTAAGGAGGAAGGGGGGAGTAGAAAACAATGACGCTGTAGGAGAAATATCTATGCTGTTGTAAAGGGGAAAGATATGACTACACTGGGAAGAAAATCCTACTACACTGTAGGAGAAATAACTACAGCAGAGATAAGGGTACCCTAAGAAAAGAAAATGACAGGCCAATATCTATGATAAAGATGCAAAATATTCTCAGCAAAATTTGAGCAAATCAAATTTGACATTAAAATAATAATAGACCGTGATCAAGTAGGATTTATTCCAGGGATGCAGGGATTGTCTGATATCCACAAATCAATCAATGTGGTTCACAAAATGAAAGATAAAAACCTTACAGTAGGGTTGGTGAGATAACGGCAGAACCTAGCATTTGTGAGGCGCCGAGTTCCATCCCTGGCTCTGCATGGCCACCTGAGCACTATCACAGATGTATCCCTCATGGCTCCCTGACGTTGATACCTGAGCACTGAGTGATCATTCCCACACCAGGCTGAGCAAGAGCTGGAGAGGCCCCGGCTGCTCCCCTCAGCACCTCTGAGAGTCGTCCTTGCAGAAAGGAGCCCGTGGGAGTGGAAAAGCACTTGCCTTCTTTGGTCCCCAGAAGGCCTCCGTGACCCAGCACAATCCCAGACGTGCTGTCCTTGGACACCCAGTGCGTTAGCAAGTGTATGGTCTCTACAAAGTATGTGTCTGACTGAGGCACTTGGCGACCAGTCCTGTGACCTCTGCACCACAAAACCGAGAACGGGAGGCAAAGAGGAAACACGTGATGTGGTGGGTAGCTCAGTGCTACTGTCTTGACGGGGGAGGGCTCTGGGTTTGAGTCCCAGCATCAAGTTCCCTGAGCACCTGTGTAGTTATGCTCCATCCTTTCTAGCGTCGGCCCACAGCCAAGTGTGCAATTCCTGCCATTAAGACAAAGAAAGGGAAAGAAAGGGAAGAAAGAAAAAAATTGCTCAGGGGCAAGGCTGTCGCTTAAACGGCAGAGCACACGTCTAGAAGTTCGGCCTGGAGGCTCGTACCTCAGGCACTGCAGAAGGCCCTCCAACAGGATTCAGTTCTTCCCGCCCCTTCCCTTCCCCCTCCCCCTTCCCTCCTTTCCCCTCCCCCTCCCTCCCTCCTGTCTCTCCTCCTCCCTCCCTCCCCCTCCCCACGATTCAGCTTGGCGCCCGAGTCCCGTCCTCCGCTTCCTCGTCCCCTCCCGAAGCTTCCATCCGCTTTCTTCTGCTGGCGCTTCCCCGCGCGGGCGGCGCCAACTGCGTGGCTGACCGCTGCCCTCACGAGGCCGCGTCCTCCTGGGTCTGGGGGAGCCGCGACGCCGCCCGAGCGCTGGGCCTAGCGACCCGCCCAGACACGCCGCGGCGACGCAGCGTCTGTCGCGTCTGCGCGCTGCAAGCCGAGATGCTCAGGCCCGAATCCTGGGGCTCGGGTGGGGTGCGGGGACTGAGGGGATGCCCACAGCTCCGGGTTCGGCCGCGTCGCCCGCCGCCGGGGGCCTTACACTTCCGAAACCCCCGAACTCGGGCGGGGCCTTCCGGGGCGGGGCCTGACTGGGGGCGGGGCCACAGGAGAAGGGGCCCGCCTGGGGGCGGGGCCTGTCCGGGGCTGGGCACGGCTGGGGGCGGGCCCGGGGCGGGGCGGGGCCCGCGGTCTTAGAGGAAGTCGGCGCCGGCGGCCGCGTCCCGCGCCTCGGGAGCTTCCTTGCTTTGGGCGCTCGGTTCCCGCGCCGCCGCTCGGCCCCGCGCGCCTTCTGGGCGGGTGACTACCTGCCGGTGGCAGCCTCGTGCGTCCGGACTCCGACGCCTGTTTCCGGCGCACGGCGTTCAGCGCCGAGCGCGCGCTCTGGGGCCGCCGCGCCTGGGGACCGAGGGCGGCGCGGATCCCGGGCGCCGCTGGCGAGGTGCCGGGTCTGTCCCGGGCCCCCCGCGGCCACGGCGGCGCTCGGCTGGTAGGAGGAGGCGGCTCTCTGTCCTCTCTGCACGTGAGTGTCGCGTTGGCGGGGCGGTCGGGGCGCTCGGCCGCGCAGCCGGCAGGTGTTGGGGAGCTGGGCGGGCATGAAGCCCCTTCTGCGCCCGCGGGTCGTGCAGGGCCGGTTACACCGTAAACCTTCCGGGTCGGCCCTGCAGAAGGGAGAGCCCACGGGAAAGGGTTCAGGTCTCGTACCTGTCGTTGGCTGATGGAGAGCAGTCATTGAGTAGACTTTGCAGTCTAGAGCAGTCTAGAGCAGACATTGCCCCGTGGTCAGGGCGCCGTCCCTGGTGCTGGCTCACATCTGCGTGGGTGCCTGTCTCAGGACGTCAGACGTCAGGTGCAGTGTGAATGAGGGGCCCACGGGCGCCCGAACCCAAGCGCTTCCACGAGCGTGGCCGGTAAGGTCCCTAGATCATTCATTCAAGAACACTGCTGGGCAGTGAGACAGCGGTGCGGGGAGAGAAGATGGGTGGGCTTGAAGATCGAGAAGGTTCTGCAGGTTCTGATTTGGCTTGGATTGGACCAAGCCTTCCGGGAATGGGCTGACCAGCCCGAGCCCGGAGAGGGGTGAGCGTGATAGAGACCCAGCACAGCACTCAGGCAAGCCTGATTCCGTGCCAGCCGTGCCTTTCGCGCAGGGGGTGCCACTAGGTGGTGGCATCTCGACCAGCCTCCCCGGAAACGGGTGCTTCTGGCGGAAGTGGCTTTTCTACAGTTGTATCCACCCATCCAGGTCATGGGGCAGGTTCTGAAGTTGGGAGGGCTCTCCTAGACCGGGAGGTGTCACACCGGGACCCTGGAGGTCACAGAAATCATCCATGAGTTCCTGGGAGCAACTGCTAAGAGGAAAGCATGTGGCTGGTGCTGGGGAAATACCCGATTTTGAGTGGATTCTCTGGAAGAATGCGGCCACGGTGCCTAGGGGACAGTTTGGGCACCACTCAATACAGCTGGGGCTTAAGGATGGGTGTCATGAGAGCAAGGAACATGTCAGCAGCTGATGGTGAGAATGGAGAGAGAAGAGTGACAACTGTGATAAGCCCAGGCAATCCTACTTTTTTTTTTTTCTTTTTGGGTCATACCCAGTGATGCTCAGGGGTTGCTCCTGGCTCTGCACTCAGGAATTACTCCTGGCAGTGCTTGGGGAACCATATGGGATGCCGGGGATTGAACCTGGGTCCTCTGCGTGCAAGGCATACACCCTCCCCGCTGTACCATCGCTTCTGCCCAAAGGCAATCCTACTTTGAGGCCTGACTCAGGAAAACTCACAACTTGAACTCCAGTGGCAAGAACTTACTGAGATGAGAGTGATCTGGAGCCCCAGTGAGTGGTTGCCAGCTCCTTGGACTCGAGGAAGGGAAGGCAGAGGACATCTGAAGGGGCAAGTCTCCACCAAGGGGTGGAGTGTTTGCTCTGCTAACACTGCGTAGATCCCAGTTTTCTTTTTAGTGCTGGGTGTGGGGAGGTTGCGGAGTGAGAACAGAGTGTGTACCAGCCAGTTTTCCAGATAAGTAACATCCCTGTTGGGCTTGAATTGCATACCTGTACGAAGCATGCCGATTGATGGATAGGTTGTTCTGGTGCTCAGCCCCCATTAAGGTTATACCCAAGTCCAGCCCAGTCACTGTAGTCTACTTGGCTGTGCTGCCAGTATAGACTTGCAGTGCTGGAGGGTGTGGGGACCTCAGGGCCAGGAACTCAGCTCGCACCTGCTCGACTTGTGCTCTGCCACATGAACTCTCCCTGTCACTGGTTCTGACACTTTTTTCCTGGGGCACCTTTTGCACCAGAGACATGCCAGTTGCTCAGTTGAGACAGGTGCCAGCTCTCAAGGAGCTGGGTGTGACCCAAAAAAACAAAAAAAAGAGAGAAAAATTTGTCATTGGACCCAGCAGTTGTACTCCTAAATATGCAAGAAAAATGTAAACTATGTCCACAGGAAGATGTGATGAGACTGAGCACATGCTCTGCATGCAGGAGGCTCAGGTTCAAGCCTTAGCATAGTGTCCCTGAGCACTACCGGGGAATGACCCCCAGTAGTTTTTTTAAATTGTATTTTATTTTTATATAGTTGTTCACAATAATTTATTACATTTCATATTTAATCTCCAATCCCATCACCATGCACATTCCCACCACCATCTCTTTTTTCTCTGATTTCTTTTTTTTTTTTTGGGGTCACACCTGGCGATGCACAGGGGCTACTCCTGGCTCTGCACTCAGGAATTACTCCTGGCGGTGCTCAGGGGACTATATGGGATGCTGGGAATTGAACCTGGGTCAGCCACATGCAAGGCAAACGCCCTACCCGCTGTGCTATCGCTCCAGTCCCATTCTCTCTGATTTCTTCAACAAACTAGTTTGCTTCATGCACATGCACACAGAGAGAAATGAAAGAATTCTCCACTTAGAAAAATAAAAGAATTTTTTTTGTTCCTGGGACTGGAGCGTTAAGATTGCGGATAGGACACTTGCCTTGCATGCGGCCTACTGAGTTCGATCCCTGGCGTCGCGTATAGTCCCCTGAGTCCCACCAGGAGTAATTCCTGAGTGCAGAGTCAGGAGTAGCTCTGGAGCATTGCCACAGCTCAGAAACAAAAACAAGAGAATTATCACTACTCTTGCTTGTGCTCAGACTCAAGCCCCTCTCCCCCAGTAAAGCTGTGGGAAAGGATTTTGACCCCTGGCATACTTCTTTTTTTTTTTTTTTTAGGTTTTCAAATCATTTTATTAATCCAACCGTACAACCCCCCCCACCACATTTCCGCCAACCCCATGTTCTTCCAAAAATTAGTGGAGTGAGCGAGAGGGACTGGCAGACTCTCCCTCGGGAGCCATTGTACAAAACGCGGCAGTGGGGACACAACACAAAAATAGCAATGAACTGCAGAGGGGCCAAACAGCCCGAACATGACAGCCGGGCAGGACACCACCTACACTGTCGGGCAGGGGGCACAGGGGAGAGGCCCACGGCCCTGGCTTTCTCCCTTCCTCATGGCTGCTGGCATCTGCTGGTGAGGTGGGTGAGTTCTGCACTATACCCCATCTCTCTTGCGAAGAGATGCTGAGAAGGGAGGCAGGGGACCCTGCAGGGCAGAGCGGCTCTCCCCACCCACCTGAGGGCGGTGTGTGCTAACTGGAAGCAGCAGCAGCTACGTATGTGGCAATGCTGTCTGAAACTGCAAATCAAATCAAATCCAAGCAGGGCTCTGGCAGGGAGGAGGGAAAAAGTGGTGGGGAGAGGGAAGCAAAGACCTCCCCTGTCCTCAGCTGCAAGTATGACAGTGAGGGAAGAGACCGGTGCACCCCTCCCCACAAAGCACGGCAGGGCCTCGCGGGATCCTTTCGTCAGGAGGGAAAATGAGGTATACCAGGGCTCTGCATCTTTTCAAGCTGCTCTCAGTCAGGCCCAGGGGCAGGTGAGGACAGACATACCAACTGGAAACTAGTGCTCAAAGAAATGTGCAACAGATGGGCAAAAGGTGTGGGGGGCTGGAGGCACAGCCAGAATCCAAGCTGCCAAGCCAGTCCAAATGTCAATGATTCTGCTGTCGGACCAACATATCCCAATTATTTTGGCCACCAAAAAAAAAAAAAAAAGTGGTCCTCAGGCACCAAGTATGAGGGAGCTGTGTCCTGACAGTATCTCTTATGGCCTGATCACTGCCAGAGCTAAGATCTCTGCTTCCTCTGCTTCATCTCAGAGGCTAGGGGAAGTTAGGGAAAGGGAGGGGACGCTCCCCTTATTCCCTAAAGCTGTCACCCACAGCTCCCAAAAAGGGCGAACAGTCTCCAACTCCGCTGACCACAAACATTTAACACTTGACTCCAAAGCCCAAGGCCGGTGCTGTGGGTGAGACCCAAATGCTGGGCATGGGCCCAGAAGGGGCAGCCTGGACCAACAGATTCTCTTCTTGCCACTTTCCTCTTCCAAGTTGCTGGCCCAGGCCTCCAGACACAACCACAGGGTTTTGGTTTCTTGGATCCCTGTAGATCTCAAAGCGTTAGTTTCCAGAAAAGTGAGTGCTCTGGCTCTTCGGCCTGCCCCGCAGAGTCCCTCTTCCGGCCCCCACTGGTGCTGGGAAGCCACTGGAAACAGAGATGCCCGATCATTCTAGAGGCATGCCGAGGGATGTGCGTGCTGCCTTGCCACCTCGCCCTGATCAGCCGTCATTGGCAGCCACCAGCTGCCCCATGCCCTCGCGGATGTAGACGGACTGGATCTCCTTGGTCTTGAGGCAGAGGTCGCAGGCCCAGACAGCTGAGGCCTCCGTGGTGAGCAGCCCATAGGCACTCTCAGTCATGCCTGTGCACTCGCGGTGGAACCATTTTTGGCACGAGGCCTCACAGAGAATGGCATCCTGGTCATCATTCACTTCACTCCGACAGGCTCCGCAGGGGTATACCAGGCCTGGGGGTGGCTGGGGCCCAGAGCCCCCGCCGGCCTTGGTGGGGGGTACCAGGCTGTTGGCCTCTGGGGTGCCTCCACCACGCCCAGTGCTGTTTGGAGGGAAACTGGGCTGATTCCCATTAACTGCGGTGGCTGGGGAGCCCGAGTGAGGCTCCTGGGGAAAAGCTGTAGGAGCAGGTGGGTTCAAGGGCTTCCCCCCATCCTCACCCCCAGGGCCAGGAAAGCCTGGATCTGGGCCAGGGAAGGGACTTGTATTGGGGGGCAGGCTGGGGAGTCCCTGTCCGGGTCTCTGGAGAGGAGTAGGGCCGAAAGGAGCCCCGGGCTGGGCAAAGCGCTGAGGGACGGAAGGGGGACCCAGCTCCCCTCTGGGAGGTTGGCCCATGGTGGGTGAGATCATAGGGCCAAAGCCCCCGACTGGGCCTGGCATCATCTGCCCACCAGGAGGACTAAAGTTCTGGCCCAGAGGTTGGTTGAAGGGCTGGCTGGGAAAGTTCATGTTGCTTGGGGGAGCGTAGCCAGGGCCCTGGGGGGGGGCATGTTGAAAGTTGGGCCCATAGGATTGGGAGGAAACGGAGGGGGCTGTCGACGAAGAGGCTGGGGGCCCCCTCCTCCCCCTGTGCCGTAGCCTGGGGGCACCTGGCCTGCCATGCCCCCCTGCACACGGAAACCTCCAAAGGGCACAGGACTGCCGAGAAACGGAGGGGTCGCACCCCCCACCTTACAGGCACCAAAGTCATCTTCAAAAGGGTTGGATGCGACCAGATGATCCACCATGGGCGTGGGGGGTGGTGCAAATTCCGTCAGGTGTGAGTAGGCAGGGCCCTGCGTATTGGACTTGCGCCGCTTCTTTTCCGGGCTCTTCATTTGCAAACCGGCCTTGCCCTGCTTCCTCCCGGTGCTGGGCGGCGCGGGGGGGGGGGGGGGGGGGGGGGGGGGGCGGTGCGGGGCCGCCACCTCCCTCCAGCTTGTCCGGTGGGGGCGGCGGGCGCCGAGGCGGCCGTGGAGTGTGGGTCCCGGTCAGTGGCGGCGGGGGACGGGCGCGCCCTCGGCTGGCACCATCGCCTGGCGGGGTGGGGGGCACGGCGCGAGCCCCCGCGCGGCGGCGGCGGCCGGCGGCGGCGGCGGCCCGGGGTGCGGCGAGGCGGAGGCGCCGAGCCCGGCGGCCGCAGCGCGCTCGCCGCAGCCCCAGCGCCCGCCCGCGGCGGCAGCAGCCACCCCCCTGGCATACTTCTTGAGAGCCAGAGAGCTAAGGTGTTTGCGGTACATGGACGCCAATGAGGAATGGTAGATAAGTATAGGTCCTGTGCTGGGTGACAGAGCAACTTATGAAGTGACATTTCCTTTTTTGTTTATTAAAAAAAAAATATGGGGGTGGGCTGCACCTGGCGATGCTCAAGGTAACTCCTGGTTCTGCACTCAGGAATTACTCCTGGTAGTGCTGGGGGAATGTATGGGATGCTGGAGGTTGAACCTGGGTCTGGCATGTCCGAGGCAAGCACCCTATCCACTGTGCTATCTCTCTGGCCCCTGAAGTTAAGATTTCTGAGTATAGCTTGTTAACTGATTATATCCTGGAGGCTCTGAAGTTACATATTAGAAATGTCACACTACTAGTTGAGTCAAGCTGGGTTGACAGAGCTAGATTCTTTATTTAATTGTAGATCTCCTTTGAGGTTTATGCTTCTCAGAAGGGCGTGTTTGGCGGGGCTGTCTCCACACCGGTGAGCTCTTGCTTTCTGACCTATAGAGTCAGTCTGGGGCTCGTGAGGGGCCAGTTTATCTTTCCTAGCTGAGAGGATATTTAGAGGAATGGAAGAGAACAAGGCCCAGATCTGCCAGCAGATTCCCCCCCCCCCCCACGGTGGTCCTGCAGTGGGTTTGTGTAGTTTTCTGATGCCAGATGTGGTTTGGGGGTCTCCACCTGGTGTTTGGTCCTTATAGCCAGGGGAGAGAGAAAGAATTAGGATTCATTACTTTTTTTTTTTTTTTGCGGGGGGGTGAGGAGGCACACCAGGTTGTGCTCAGGGATCACTCCTGGTGGCTTGGAGGATAATACAGGGTCTAGGGGTAAAACCCAAGCCGCCCTTTGCAAGGCAAGCAGTGCTAACTCTCCTTCTGGCCCCAAGAGCATTCGGATTTAAAGGTTTGGTTTCAGGACCAGGGTATGATCAAGTGAGTAGGGGCCTTGCCTTATACATGGCTGAAATTCAGTCCCCAGTACCACATATGTTCCCCTGAGCATGGCAAGGTGTAGCCCCAAAGCAAAGCAAATGAGTGTCTGGGTTTCTTCCCTGTGGGGCGGAGAAAGTGGCCAGGCTCTGAAAGCCTGTTTTCCCTTCCTTGCCTGAGGGTCCAGCACCTGGCAGGGCAGAAGCTGCTGCCCCACCGTGAAGAGAATTTTTGCACTGACCCCCCAGGAATGGCAAAGGCCATAAAATAATGACACTAAATCTCATGGTTGATGCAGTGTCTAAATCTTAGTCTCCTGGTTCTTGGTCAGGATAACCCGCCTTGACACTCTGCCTCCTGGGACTCCGGTGCCTTCTGCCCCCGGTCCAGGCCTCCTTGGGAGCTCCCCGTGGTGGGCCTGCGCTGGTCCCTGCCAGGTCTCTGGGTTTTCACTCATTCAAGGTCACTGCAGCGTTTGGATGGGGCTCTTTGACATGGAAAGGGAGGTCGGAGCCCGTGAAGGCCCTGAGAGAGCCAGTCATTCTTTGCTCATCTTCAGGGAAGATGCACCCGGGGTAGGGGCACCCCAGTTTGGACAGTTCTGCAGGAGGGCCCTGCCTTCATCAGGCACCCTCGGGTCAGCCCTGCCCTCAATGGGCACCCTCGGGTCAGCCCTGTTCCTGAAAACCAGGGCCAAAAATGCCTTCCAAGGCTGTTAGGGCTGGAGAGGAGCCCAGGCTGAGCCAGGTGCTGCTTCCATCTCAAGTGACTCTTGTGAAGTGGAGGAAAAGAGGTAGGAACCTCAGGGAGGGGAGCACTACCCCTTCCCTTGGCCCCCAGGGAGCACCTGGAGGGCTAGGACCGCTGAGGTCTGCCAGCAGCATTTACGGGTTCTCACTGCATCTCGCTGGCCCCACTGGAGAGGTCGCAGAGTACACTGGGCCTCCGTGGTCTGCAAGGTACGAGAACTCAGTCAGCCGCCTGATTTCTCAGGGAGATGCGCGACTCAGGCTGAAGTGACAAATCAGTTCTGGTGTCTGCCCAGGCTCTTCTCTCTCTCTCTCTCTCTCTCTCTCTCTCTCTCTCTCTCTCTCTCTCTCTCTCTCTCTCTCTTTCTCTTCTCTTTTTGGAGAGTGGGGCCACATCTGGCTATGCTCTAAGGGATCATTCCGAGGGAGCTTGGGGGACCATTATTGGGTGCTGGTTGGCCACATATCAGGCCCCCTTCTGAGGATTAAAGCAGTTGCATTAATGTCTGCATTTATATCTCATTGCATTTACCAGTTCTTTTTTATTGTTGTTGTTTTGGTTTGGGGGCCACACCCTGTGGTGCTGTCAGGAATCACTCCTGGCAGGCTCCAGGGACTATAAGGGATGCTGGGGATCAAATCTGGGTCAGCCACCAACAAGGCCAGTGCCCAGCTTACAGTATTATCTTTCTGGGCCCCATTTACCAGTTTTTTGGGGAAAAAATTGCAGGGGCTTTGGGGGGGGGGTGCTGGGGGCGCTACCAGCTATGCTCAGGGCTTATTCCTAGTGCTACACCCAGGGGTCTGCACCAGGTTTTGCACCCTGGCCTATGAAATGCTGGAGATGGAACCCAGGACAGCTGCATGCAAGGCAAGCACCCCAACTATTTCTCCAGTCCCGTGGGAAATTTTTTTTTCTGATTGTAGAATAGTATAGGAATTTAGAGACCCATTTAGGGGCCATCTCTCCCCAAATTCTAGCTCATATACACACAGGTTAAACAGCATTATAGTAGAAACTTGCTTTCTGTTTTTATACATGAACCCATAACTAAAAGTGACCCGTCTGCTAGGGTATGACCTATGTTGTTTTTGAATGATATTGAGATTAAATCCTTTATTGCAAAAATAAAACAAAACCCAAATCCAAGAAACAAATGCTAACAGAACCAGATCCAAACACAAACATGGCCCTTCCATCTCTCCATGAAGAGGAGACATGGGTCACAGACACCTGTTAATCAAACCCGACAGCCTCATGAACACACGGTCCTGACCAGAAAGAAGCCCACATGGCTAGCCTGGGATGTGGGATGTGCACACAGAGACATTCTTTGATCTGTTGACACCTTCTATGTGTTCTTTTCCAGTTAAACCTGTTTCTTCAGTAGGTTAGGGCTGAGGCAGTTCGTGTCAGGAGGGAAAGAAAAGGAGAATCTCCAAGACAGATGGATCTTGGCAGCTGTGGGGGGGTCCCCAGATTCCCCATGGGGTCAGCTGGCTGCAGGCAGCCAGTTCCATGATTGGCTTAGCCTGACAGACTGCCAGAGTCAGGGTCCACCTGGGGTTCCGGGTGAACAGCCGTCAGGGCACACGGCCCCCCTGGCTAGTTTACCAGAATTACTGAACCCAGCTTCAGGTGTTTGCTGCTTGAAGGCCCCACAATTTAAGACAAAAGAGTTGGGCAGGAGAGGTAGCATGGGGTACAGCACTTACCTTGCATGGTGCCACATCAGCTGTGATCCTGGTTCAAATCCCTGGTACCATATGTTGTCTCTTGAGCACTGTCTCATGTAGCCCTAAAAGAAAATGAAAAAAGAAATTCATTAAGTGAACATAGAATGTCCTGACCCCGTGCCAGGCTGTTCACCAGGGCAACTCAGAGAGGGGTGGGTTGAGTTTCCCTCCCCGCCCCAGCAGAACCCTGGCAGCCAAAAACCTCCAGAACCCAATGGCCGCCAATCTCGTGGCTGCTCTCCACAGACTTGGACGAGCCTCACCTATGAGGGACCTGTGACTGAAATCTCCAAGCTCACTTGCAGCGGATATGGGCCTCCTCCCTCCAGCTCCCAAATTTTCTAGTAGGTTGGCGGTGAGACCCACAGACTCTCCTGGTACCATATAATCTCATCAACAGCCATGATCCAGAGACTCAGAAATAAAGCTTCTAGAAGAGAGTGACATAGGCCTCACTCATGAGTGAATTTGCTCTATAATCATATTCTAAATTTTAGAATTCCTGGACCTCTCTACCCCACTGATGTACCAAGAGTAGCACATATTTGTTTGGGGTTAAAATACATGTTTGTAATCTCTTACACAAGGGCTTAATGGCTCCAGGATGAAATACAAAAATCTTCATACACTCCTGTTACAGTGGTGAGAAAGTGTATGTTGGTGGTGGGATTGGTATTTGAATATGACATGTAATGAATTATTGCGAACAACTTTATAAAAATAGTCACTGTCACTGTCATCCCGTTGCTCATCAATTTGTTCGAGTGGGCACCAATAACGTCTCTCATTGAGAGACTTATTGTTACTGTTTTTGGCATATCCAGTACACACGGGTAGCTTGCTCGGGCTCGATACTCTCAGTAGTTTGCCTGGCTCTCTGAGAGTGGTGGAGAAATCGAACTCAGGTCGGCTGCATGAAAGGCAAAAGCCCAACCGCTGTGCTATCGCTCCAGCCCTTATAAAAATAAAATTAAAAAAATAAATTTATTAAGTGAATGTAAGGAAAGGGAGATATGAATAGATTTGAGCATTGATTTAGGTCAGGGATGTAGCATTTACTTGCATGTGTGAAGCTATGGGTTTTTAAATTTTTTAATAGCAATAAGGCTACTAAAACTAATATAATTGCTAATAATAGCAATGTAATAGTAATAATACTACTAACAGTAATAACAGTGCCTACATCAGTTTTTTGTTTTGTATTATTTTGTTTTGTTTTTTTGCTTTTTTTGGGTCACACCCGGCAATGCACAGGGGTTACTCCTGGCTCTCTGCACTCAGGAATTACTTGTGGTGGTGCTCAGGGGACCATATGGGATGCTGGGAATCAAACCCAGGTCAGCCGCCACACCCAGTTCCACATGATGGGAAGTTCCTCCTGCACTTAGGGAGCTACAGGGGTTACTCCTGGCTCTGCACTCAGGAATTACTCCTGGCGGTGCTCAGGGGACCATATGGAATGCTGGGAACCGAACCCGGGTTGGCCGCGTGCAAGGCAAACACCCTACCCGCTGTACTATTGCTCCAGTCCCTTAGGGAGCTCTTTTAATGCTTATTGCAAAACTGGTTTCAAGGCGATGGATTCCCTGAGCTGTTGCCTACCACGAAGCTCTGTGTGGTTCCTTCAGGTCTGAATGGTAATCTAGCTGGATAGAGTATTCTCGGTGAGGGGTTCATTCCATTGAGTTTTTGTACTGCATCTTTCCATATTCTTCTGGCTCATAGAGTCTCACTTGTACATCTTATGGGCTCTCCTTTGTAGGTAAGTTCCATTTTGTAATCTTGCTGCTGTCTCTGTCTTTGGGGTTTGTCATTGTGAATGTAATGTGTCTAGGAGTTTTCGTAATTTGGGAATTTTCACTGAGACCCTTTGTGTCTCTTGGATTTTGGGCTTTCTTATACCACCAACTGTGTTCTTCATTTCTTTTTTTTTACATTTTCTTTTTTATTTTATTGAATCACTGTGAGATAGAGCATTACAAAACTGTCCATGAGTGGGTTTCAGTTATATAATGTTCCAGCACCCACCCCTCCACCAGTGTAATTTCCCAGCACCAGTGTCCTCAGTTTTCCTCCCATCCCCCCAAGCCACCCCCCACCCCAGCCTGCCTCTATGACAGACATCTCTCTTCTCTCTCTCTCCCTCTCTTTCTCCTCTCTCTCAATTTAGGCATTATGGTTTTCAATACAGATATATCCCTTTACCTACTTGCAACACTCAGTTCTTGTCCAGAGTGATCATTTCCAGCGGTGATATAATGTCATAATGGACTCTCCTCTATCTTAACTAGCCCCCAATCCACCCCCACACACACACTGTTGACCAGTCCTCCTGGCCTGTTTTCCCTGATCTTGGATATTAGTTTCGTACGATTTTTTTTTTAATATCCCACAAATGAATGCAGTCATTCTATATCTGTCCCTCTCCTTCTGACTCCTTTCACTCAGCATGAGACTCTCCAAATCCATCCATTTATGGGGAGATTTCATGAACTCATTTTTCCTAAAAACGTGTAGTATTCCATTGTGTAGATGTCCCATAGTTGCTTTATCCAATCATCTGTTCTTGGGCACTCAGGTTGCTTTCCAGTTTCTGGCCATGTGAGTAGAGCTGCAGTGAACATAGGTGTGCAGATGGTGTTTCTGCTGTTGTTTTTTTTTCCTTTTTGGGTCACACCTGGTGATGCACAGGGGTTACTCCTGGCTTTGCACTCAGGAATTACTCCTGGCGGTGCTCAGGGAGCCATATGGGATGCTGGGACTTGAACCCAGGTCAGCTGTGTGCTTTAGGACCCCCCCAGGGTATATCCCCAGAAGTGGTATTGCTGTGTCAAAGGGAGCCCAATTTCTAGTTTTTTGAGGAATGTACATACTGTTTTCCAAAAAAGGGTGAACCATTTGGCATTCCCACCAGCAATGAGTAAGGGTCCCTTTTTCCCACATTCGCACCAGCACTGGTTGTTACTGTTCATTTGGATGTGTGCCAGTCTCTGCATTGTGGGATGATATCTCATTGTTGTATTGATTTGCATCTCCGTAACGGTTAGTGATGTGGAGCATTTATTCATGTGCCTTTTGGCCATTCAAATTCCTTCTTTGAGGAAGTTCTTGTTCTCCCCATTTTTTGATGGTGTTGGATGTTTTTTTCTTATAAGTTCGACCAGTGCCTTGTATATCTTTGATATTAACCCCTTATCAGAATAGTGAATAGTGAAGAGAATGGGTGAATAGTTCTTCCCATTCCAAGGGCTGTCTTTGTATCTTGACCACTGTTTCTTTGGAGGTGCAGAAGCTTCGTAGTTTAATATAGTTCCATTTGTTAATCTCTGCTTCCACTTGCTTGGTCAGTAGTGTTCCATCTTTGAAGATGCTTTAGCTTCAGTGTTATGGAAGGTTTTGCCTATATTTTCTTCTGTGTACCTTATGGAGTCAGGTCTGATGTTGAGGTCTTAAATTCATTTTGATCTGACTTTTGTGCATGGCATTAGGAAGAGGTCAGAATTCATTTTTTTACCTGTAGCAGTCCAGTTTTCCAGGTACCACTTGTTAAAAAGCTTTCCTTGCTCCACTTCATATGTCTTCCTTATCAAAGATTAAATGGAGGGTGTGTGTCAGGATATTCAACCTTATTCTATTGGTCTGTGGGTCTCTTTATTCCAGTACCATACTGTTTTAATTACTACAACTTTGTAGGACAGTTTGAAGTTGGGGAAGGTGATGCCTCCCATTGTTTCCCCAAGAATTACGTTAGCTGTTCGTGGGTATTGTTGGGGGTTTACTGTTCCTTATGAATTTCAGGACTGTTTGATCAGTTTCTTTGAAAATTGTCATGGGTATCCTTATATAGACCACATTGAATCTGTATAATGCTTTGGGGAGTATTGCCATTTTGACAGTGTTAATTCTCCCAGTCCATGAGCAGGGGATATGTTTTCATTTCCTCTTGTCCTCTTTGATTTCTTAAAGTAGCTTTTTGTAGTTTTCTTTGTACAGGTCCTTTACCTCCTTAGTTAAAGTGATTTCAGTGTACTTGATTTTCTGAGGCATAATTGTGAACTGAGTTTTTTTTTTTTATTCCACTTTCTTCTCTTTCATTATTTGTAACAGGAAAACCACAGACTTTTGGGTATTGATTTTGTAACCTACCAAACTCTACTACACAAATCTATTGTTCTAGGAGCTTTTTGGTAGACTTTAGGGTTCTCTTAGTATGTCATCTGCAAATAGTGAGTGCTTGGCTTCTTCCTTTCTTATCTGGATGCCCTTAATACCTTTTTCTTCCCTAACTGTTATGACGAGTTCTTCCAGTACTACTTCCAGTACTACATTGATTAGGAGAGGTGGGAGTGGGCAGCCTTGCCTTGTGCCTAACCTTAGAGGGAAGGCTTTCATTCTTCCTCATGGAGAATAATGCTTTCTGTGGCTTCGACTATATTGAAGAAAGTTCTTTCCACTCCCATTTTGTTGATAGTTTCATGTTCTTCATTTCTGGCTATCGTATTTGTTGTGCTCACTTTGAACCTGTACTTGCTCCCTGTGCTATCATTTCTGCTCATTGAATATCCTCTTTAGTGTCATTAGAGACACCACCTGGGGACTTACTGCTATTGCTTATGTCTTAGATAAAATGTTTTCACTCATTGAGCTCTGGGGCTTCTACGTGTTTTCCCCATTGGTTTTCTAGTTTTCTTGCTGTGTTGGGGGGTGAGTCTTTGTAGTTAACCCCTGTGGAAGATGCTGAAGGATTAAGCTGTAGGTTGTTGTCTTTCTTCCCTGTCCTGGGATGGTGGAAGCAGCAAGTAGAAGGTCACATGGCCCTGGGTTT
The DNA here is from genome assembly GCF_027595985.1 of Sorex araneus. NCBI lineage: Eukaryota > Metazoa > Chordata > Mammalia > Eulipotyphla > Soricidae > Sorex > Sorex araneus. The sequence goes on along the minus strand of NC_073303.1, from coordinate 229,761,398 downwards.
TATTTCCAGCAAAATAAAGAGACCGGTTGATTAAAGAACAAAAGGTTTATTCAGGGGCTGCCTGAGGTGATCAACTCATGTCCCCAAAACCCATCTTGGAGGACCAGAGCAATATTACAGTCGGGATGGGCACTTGCTTTGCATGTGGCTGACCCAGGTTCGATCCCCAAAACCCCAGATGATTCCCTGAGCCCTGCCAGAAGTGATCCCTGAGCTCTAAGGCAGGAATACCCTGAGCATAGCTGAATATGGCCAAAGAAAACCATATTGACTATGTGGTCATACGAAACTGCTTTCATAGGAAAAGAGAAGAGGAAAGCATATTCCATGAAAGTTGGAATATAGACTGGTGGTCACCAAGAGGTCAGTGAATTCTCTTGTGGGCTGATCCCCGAGATACACTTCCAATGTAACTGCAAAAGAAGATTTTGGTTAAGGCTTCCTCCACTTACCCTTTAGGACAAGATATGGGAAACAGTCATAGCATTTTCAACCACCCCTGCTCAGACAGGCTTTCTGATTTTTTTAATATTGAATTCAAGAATTCAGTACCCGTATTAGGTATAAGCCCTGGTAAGCAAGGGATTTTCAGTAAATTCTACGTAGATTTTAGTAGCAAATCTTATTCTTTGGGAGGAGGAGGCAGACACTCCCAGTCGTGTCCAGACCAGGGCTCCCTCCAGCCCTGAGCCCTGCTAATGGATCATCAGTGTTTATTCCCTTTTTCCCCTTTACATGCTGGGATTGGAACGAGGGCTTCACACATGCTAGGCATGTGCCCTGTCACTGATCTGTATCCCTAGCAAAGTAATATTCTGATAGGAAATTCAGTAATGATTATTTTAAGTAAGTCCGCCTGCCCTGTCTGCCTGTCAGTGAGTTCTTTTGATAAGTGAGCCGGGAGGTTTGACTGACTCTAGGGAGTGCCCGGTGCCCTGGAACATATATAATGAGGATTTTATCTTGGGGGTGGCCACCCAAGCGCCATGCCAGGGAAGGAAGAGGACTGGGAGGTGTGCTCCTGGGTTGGGTGTGGTGAGACACTCGGGGTTGGTGTGTGTCTGAGCACTCACCTACTGTGTGTGTGTGTGTGTGTGTGTGTGTGTGTGTGTGTTTTCTCTTCCAGCCACGACACCTGTGCTGCAAGCAAGTCTGATTCCCACCGACGGCCCACATGATGGAGATGCAGGTCAGACCCCAGGGAGGGCGAGGCCAGGTCAGCCTCTGTGGGTACCTGCAGTGTGGGCCTGGCCACAGTGGGGACTGGACAGTGCTGCTAAGAGGAGCCGCACACACACAGTGAAGAGGAAATCAGAGACCTCCCTCAGCTCCAACTTTCACCCCTCCCTGGTTCCTGTTCGCTAGCTGCAAGGGGAAGGAGACTTTCAAATTTAAGGCGGTTTAATAGCTCTAGTTTCTTGGGTAGGGCATCCCAAGGTCACCTTGGCAGCCCTCTGTCTTCAGCAGGGTAATACCTCAGTGGTACCGTGTGTGCTTCTGAATCAGCCGTAGAGAGGGTGGGAAGCCCGTGCAGTGGGGCCCACTTCTTCCCACTATCCCCGGACCGCTTGGCGCCCTCACCAACACGACAGCTTCTTGGTTCTCCTCATCCGTGGCGGGGGCATTTCTGGTCTGGCTTTAAGAAACATCCATGGGTCATTGCTGTCACACTCGGAGTGTCCAGCAGTGCCTAGAGGTGGCCCTCGTGCTTTCATGTCAGTCTTCGCCTCAGCCTTCAGATCTGTGCCCGCTGCTCGAAATGGGAGGTTAACGCTGCGGGCAGGAGAGGAGTTGCTTGCTCGAGCAGAGGTGATTTGGGACCCTTTTGCTGTCCTTAGTGTTCAAGACACTTTCTTGCTCGGTGCTGCGGTTGCCTGCCCCTATTGTCTTTCAGCTTACAGCTGCTGTTTCCTTGTCATATTTCCAGGATACCTGTGAGTTAAAAAGGGTATGGATGTAGAACATATGTTTTATATGCTGTGAGTTAAAAAGGGTATGGATGTAGAACATATGTTTTATATGTTTGAGGCCCTGGGTTCCATCCTCATCAATCCCGCAAAACACCCTTACACACCCACCCACACACCCACACACCCACACCCACACCCACACACACACACACACACACACACACACACACACACCCGCCGCTCACCCCCACCCCCACATGTGGTCCCTATGCCTCCTGGGGCCGGGAGCTAGCTTGGATGGCCCGAGTGCGTGCTTCACCTCTGGGAGCCTGTAGTTCCATCCAAACCCCTCAAAGAATTGCCTCACTCCATATTGTTTCATTTTTTTTTTCCTGACACACCTTTATTGTGTGGAGGTGGATACAGTTCCCCTAGTGTTTTTTTTTTTTCTTCAATGAGAAAACAGATGCAGAAATTTCCTGGTGTTCCAAGCAGCTGGGCACTCTCTCCCTCCGAATCGTGCTGTGTGCTGTGTGCTGGGGGGAGACCCCGCGAGGCCTGTGCTCCGCTGCTCAGCCGCAGCCTGCACTGAGTTTTCTGACATATTTTCCCCTTGGATTTGTTTCCAACTTTCAGAAGAGCTGTGGTGACATGTGCCAGTTTAGCCATGGACAGTCACCCCTTCAGATTCCACGAATACGCAAGCACACGTGTCTGCTTTTGCCAGGCACTTTCACTTCTCTCTGTGAGCTTTGGTTGTCCTGGTGCTGTTTGTATGGGACTGTTCATATTGGAGCAGTCTGTGAATTCTTGTTTTGGTGGGACTCCTCAGCATTGCTCAGGTGCCAGCTGCCTGGGCGGGCTGGCTGGGTGCTGGGGGCCCTGTGTGCTTGGCCACACACTATAGCTTTTGAGCTACTGCCCTAGCGCCTGTGCTCATTTATTGAACATAGATAACCTGGATTTGATCCCCAGCACCACAGATAGTCCCCAAGTCCTTGAACGCAGAGCCAGGAGTAAGCCCCAAGTACCACCAGGTGTTACCCCAAAACTAAGACAAAAACATTAAAAAGTGAAATTGCCTTTGAGGTTTTGTTTTTCTTACTGTTTTCTGCCAGGCTTGGACATGAGGGTTCTTCTGTTTGTGCAGATGCACGGGAGAGCTTCCCGTCCTTTTGGTGTGGGACCAGCGTGACAGTGGGGAGCACGTTTGGCTCTTCCAGGCTGCATACTCTGTTCACCAAGATTGCTGTCATCTGTATCATTTCTTGTTAGGTATTGTCCTATAAACAGCTGTCAGATCAAATCATCCATCTCCCATCCATTTCAACATTTTGTGTTTTATTTTGGGTCCATACCCAGCAGTGCCCAGGGCTTACTCCTGGCTCTGTGCTCAGGGATCATTCCTGGCAGGGCTCAGAAGACCATTTGTGGTGTGCTGGGGATCAAATCCATGTTGACCATCTGCAAGGCAAGTGCCCTATTGCTGTACTATTTCTCTGCCCCCATCCAGTTTAACTTTTCACACTAGAGATTAAAAAACAAGTTATAGTTCCTTTCTTAGCTTCTCACAGGCCTTTGTAACATGTGTGTGTGTGTGGGGGGGGAGGTGTTTGGTTTTGGTTCACAACCTGTGATACAGCTCACTCCTGGCTCTGTGCTCTGGGATCAGTCCTGATGGAGGTGGGGATCAGACCCACATCAGCCACATGCAGTGCCCTACCCGTGTACCGAATCACTCTAGCCCTCTGTTCTTGAGATTAAAGACTCGAATTTGCATTCACACTTCCCATTTGCAGTCCCTGTCGGAGCAGGACTCCAGGCTCCTGTGCCCACCTGAGCTGCACACTCAGCCAGTCCTGCTGTCTTTAGTGGCTGAGTGAGAGATAGACCCTTACACTGTAACCTCTGCTCTGCCCGCACTTGGGACACCAGACAACCAGCCTCCATCAGAAGAGCAGTGATGACCCGCATTCGCATCCCGGTGCTGCCGTAACAAAACATCACCAACGGGGTGACTTAAATAGCCACAGTTTCTTCCTCACAGTTCTGGAGGCTAAAAATGTCACATCTGGGTTGGCTCTGAGAGAATCTGTCTGTGGCCCTCTCAGCTGCTGATGTTCCCTGGCTTAGAAACACATCAGTCAGCTCCTGCCTCGTCTGTATATTAACTTTGTAAGTAAATCTCCCTCGTGTTCCTCTTATCAGGGTATCAGCCCGGCAGGTAGGGCCCTTGCCCAGCATGCAGCCGACCTGCATCTGATCCGTAGCTGAAGATACGGTCCCCTGAGCACTGCTAGGAGTAATCCCTGAGCACAGAGCCAGAATTGACACGTGAGCACTGCCAGGTGTAGCGCCCCCCCTCCCCACAAAAAATGGGAAGTTTTGCTCTATTAGGGCCACATCTGGCAGTGCTTGGGGTGCTGTGTGGTGCCAGGATTGATGCCAGGACTGAATGCGGGATGCTTACATGCAAAGCATGTTAAGTTTCTTGTCCCGAAGGGAAGCTTCGCCCTGGCTAGGTGCCAGGGAGTCAGGCCTACCAGGTTCCTGCTGGTGAGAGCTGGAACTCACGTAGGCAGTGGGAGGGGCTCTCGGGCTGCCCCAGCGCTGCGCCAGACCCTCTCGCCTCTCCCCCGCCTGTTGTAGATCAGCAACAGTTCCGGCCTCCACGATGAGCACATCACAAACTTGCTCCTGTTTGGTTTCCTCCAAAACTGCTCCAACCTTAATTTCCACGAAGAGCTGAAGCTGCTGCAGTGCCGGCTGGCGCGGCCGCAGGGCCTGGAGTTGCAGACCGACGGCAACCACTGCAGCCACCTGCTCGTGGACGCAGAGACAGGTAGGCCGGTGAGGGCACCCGTGGGAGGGTGCAGGGACACCCCTGTCACTGCACATTGTGACTTGGTCATGCTGTCCCAAATTTTCTTGCCGGAGTGCCACTGTTTCTCTACGTGAGTCCTGTTGTTGGTACCGCGCACTTCCGTTTCCCGATACCACCCATGGCACTGGGGCTCAGTGTGTTCAGAGGCGTTACGGGGAGCGTTACGGCCAGAGGCAGGTGGTCACAGCGAGCAGAGGGTGGTGTCAGGCGGCTCCACTGTGACATCCCTGACCTTGCTGCCCTCACAGCCACCCAGTGGCCTGGCTGAGGCTGAGAGCAGACTGGAAGCGGGGACCGTTGAGTCTCACCCAGATTGCCTGGAGTCGTGATTCATAGTGATGTATTCTGGGAGTTCTACGAGGAATTTTTTCACAGTGCTCAGCTCTGGTTAGGATCACTGCCCTCGAAGCCCAAAATGACTCAGGGCTAGACTCAATTCAACTTAGTCAAGACCCACGAGGCCATGCTGCCCTCTGGCGGCTCTGGGGAGAACAGCAGCCAAGTCAACCACGGTGGGGACAGAAGACAGGCTCTCCCCAAAGATCACTGTTACTGTCATCCCGTTGCTCATCGATTTGTTTGAGCTGGTACCAGTAACGTCTCTCATTGAGAGACTTATTGTTACTGTTTTTGGCATATCCAATACGCACGGGTAGCTTGCCGGCCTCCCCAAAGGAGTAATGGAAATTCTCACCATCATTTAATGGGCCAAGACTGGGGCCACTTGAGCATTCAGCACTGTTAAGTAAAAGGAAGAAATGCGCACCCATAGTCTCCAGGATGGAGCGTGCCCAGGTCAGCCTTTGCACCTCCAGCTGTGTCCTAGGTTGTCCAGGCAGGGCTGGCAGGAAGTTCCCACTAGCCAACATGTTTCAGAGACTTTTTCTTCGAATCCAGTGAGCACATCACCTGCCAACCCCTAATATGGAAGCAGGACCTGGTGCTGCTCCAAAGGTCCAGGAGAGCTGGGGTAGGGGCTCGAGGGACTGTCAGAGGCTGTGCTCTGGGCTGCTCGTGGTTCCACCCCGTCCTGACCCCGTTCTCAGCCCAGCTCCTGAGCAACCTGTTCCCAGACCTGCCCCAGGCGCCTGCATAGGAGGGAGAGCTGTGTGGGCCCAGCGGGGACCCCTGTGGCCTGCCACAGAAGTGAAGGTTGGCTTTGTTTCAAAATAGAATCTCTGCCTTGTTCTGGGAGGTTTGTGGGTTGAGGATAGTGAGCAGGGTCGCAATCTGCTTTATCTCTGCTGCTTGGTTTGATCATTCAGATTCTGAAAGTCAAGAAGAAATCATCCAGGACATTGCCAGGCAGCTCGCCCATATTGGAGACAGCATGGACTGCAAAATCCACCCGGCACTGGTGCAGGACTTGGCAGCACGGTTTATCAACGGGAACCTGTCCGAGGAAGTAGGTTTGAAACCCCGGGCACTTGCACAGGGTTACTTGGGAAGTGTGAGGGTTGTTCAGTTGTTAGCTGAATCAGTAAAATTTCTTCCCTGTCAGACCTGTGGCCAGTGAGGTGACGTAGACCTTAGCCGTCTGCAGAGAATGGGCAACTGACCTGTAGGGTGGGTCTTTCTGAAGAACGTTTAGGAAACTGGAACCTTAAGGCCAGAATCAAGAGTTTGGGGATTAGAGCTTCAAAAAAGATAAGAAATTGAATCTTCCATGGTTCATCCGGGTCAAACCTTCTACCTTTCAGACATGTCTCGTTCTAGTGACCTCTCCCTATCTGCTGTTCGCCAGCATCCGGGCGTGGCCCCACACCTCTCCGCAGTGTGGACATGGTGTTTGTGAGTCAGTCAGCTGCCAGGTCCTTTTCTGTCCATACTGAAGAGACGGAGTCACTTATCTCTTTGATCTAAGTCTGCACCATTAAGATAGGTCTTATACATTCTGCTTTGTCAACTAGTTCTTGATTTTAAGTGCTTTACAGGCAAGGATCGACTAGCTTCTATTCATTCTAGTCTAGTGACGAACACTGGTAGTTCAGAAGCACCATGCTCACTGGACGCATGGGTTATTGAGCCCCAACAAGGCCGGGGTCTCCTCTGCCTGTTTCTTCTTGTGTTGCCACACGTAATTGTCACTGCTTTCCAAGCTCTCCTTAAGTGTTTTTTTTTTTTTTGTTTGTAAGTTTTCTGTTAGTTTTAGGGTCACACTTGATGGTGCTCAGGGACTCCTCCCAGCTTCGGGGATGCTCCAGGGGTGCTTGCGAGATCGAACCTGGACCTCCAGCATGCAAACGACACACTCCAAGCTTTAGAATCACCTCCCCACCCCTACTCCTTAGCTATTTAATAACCTTGCACCTACAGGAGAGCCTGTCACATTACACTCACCACAGAGAGCTTCCCCTTTAAGAGGAAAGAGTGTTGGTGACCTGGGCTCTGTGTCCTTGCAGGAGAGAGAGAAGTGCCTGGGAGAGGCGCTGAGCGAGATCCTGCGGACTTACCCTAAAGACATGGAGCAAGAGAAGATCGTGCTGACGATGACCATGCTGTTGGCTAAAAAGGTGGCCAACCACACCCCCTCTCTGCTGCGGGATGTCTTCCACACCACAGTGAACTTCATTATCAGCCAGAACCTGCTTTCCTGTGTGAGGAACTTGGTCGGAAATGTAAGAGCATTATCAGCCCCTTGCCACATCATGGAATCCTCTGGGTCTCTGCCCGATGCCCATTTTCCTCTGAAGGTTGGCAGTGCCATGGAGCTCTCTCACGGCACCTTCCCCTGCTTCTGAGGTTGTCACAGACCAGACGCCCCGCTCAAGTTTGACTGAGTAAAACTTCAGTAAACCTCAACTTGGTTTTACCTGTCACAAGAAAATGACGTGGAAGGTATCCTCTCGAACGTGGATCAATTTTCCTTTTAAGACTTGTACTATTAGAGGGGCAGTGAGATGTGTCTAATACTATTGACAGAATCATAATAGTATGCTGGAGATGTTTCTGTGTTGTGTGGATGTGTAACAGTGGCAGCATAGTGTGGACATGTAGCAGCAGGTGGACAATACGTGGCAGTGTGATGTGGGCCCCAAGTAGAAGGAGGAGGGACCCAAGCTGAGTCTTCTTAGTCTGTCGCAGCTCCATTCTGTCAGGAAAAAAGCATAACCAAAATTCTTTTTAAATGTGCTTGTCAGAGATGATGTGAGAGACCAAAAAGAATGAGCAAAAATCTATCCCTTTCCCAGATAACCTCTTTGCCTAAAACCAGGATACTTAATATCATGCGTTTTATAATGCTGCCCAAGGCCTGAGGATAATTTGTTAGACCCAATAGTGAGTTTAGTGATTATCTAAATCTGTAGACTTGGAAGTGTGAGCAATATCTGAGATCATTTTGTCAGGCAGTTGTCTTAATATTTATTGCTATGCCTTCAAAGCATTCTCTGTGTACTGTGGTCTTCAGTTGTGTAAACATTTTAAGTTTTTAAAATTGAAGGGTTTGAGCCATACAGGCAGTGCTCAGGGGCTATCAAACTTGGGCCTCCTGCATGCAAAGTATATGCTTGGCACTTTGAGCCATTTCCCATTTCCATGAAAACATTTTAAAAAATATTTATTTTGAGCTGTGCCCAAAGCTTACTCCCAGCTCTGTACTCAGGGCTCAGTCTGGTAGGGCTCCAGAGGCTGTTAAGTGGTGCCAGAGGTCAAATCCCAGTTGGCTGGCTGTGTGCAAGGCAAGTACTCTACCTGCTATAACTACCATTTTGGCCCCTATGAGCATTTTTAAACAGAAGGAATATAAATGTTAAGTTGGTGTTAAACTAAGCTTGGAAGGGCATAATTGTTGGAAGGACAATTGAGAAAGTACTATAGAGCTTTCACCTACAACCTGATATTAAGGATTGCCACCGATTTTTGGTTAAGATGCCTTTGGTGCCATGAGTGATTTGCTAGATGTCACTAAATGAGCACCTTCAAAGCCCATTTTGGCAGTTTGCACCCATTCGGTGAAAAATACGGTGTGAGATGGAAAGATGTTCCTAAGAATATTTCTATGTTTTACAGCTGTGCTTCTGTGACTTTGCCGTGCTGGTTTGTGACACAGGCTGGCTAATTCTGCTTATCTCTGTTCTCACTGTAGGACATAGACTGAACAGCTGACTCAAGGAACACGACTGGTTAACACTTGACATGGCGACAGAGGAGAGACGCCTGCAGTGGAGATGGAGCCACAGTAACCAAACACTTCTGAGGATAGACATGAGAAATTGTTTTTCATTTTCAGGAAAATATTTTCAACTTGTGACTGATTCAGGAATCTCTACATTAATATACTTGAATGAAAATATCGACGTGCATATTTTTTAATGTATTTCCTGTCCCCTAAATCCATCTACATATCGTACCCTTAATTCAACTGTATGAACTCCTACTTGAATAACATGGAGCAGGGCCACGTGGCCGCGTGGTGCTCAGGGGTCCACTTGATGCTGAGGATCAAATCCCTGCGCCTTCTCCCCAGCCTTGGAGATTAAATGTAAAAGCAGAGTTTTAGGCAAAAGGAAAAACAAAAAACCTTTAGTGCAACTTTGGGGCCTGTTCTTTATTGCTGGCAGCAATGATACCATGTTGGAGAAGAACAGGATGAAAGAAGAAATGTACAAGTTAAGTTTTCCTCCACACAGGGCCTGACACTGAGGAACTGACCAGTCTGTTCTGACAGATGGATGGGTCTAGAGTGGTTGAGAGCACAGCGGGCTTTCCATGTGGCTCACCAGGGTTTGGTACCCAGCACCCCATGTTGTCCCCTGAGCCTCACCAATAATGACCTCTGAGTGTAGAGCCAGAAGTAAGCCCTAAACATTGGTGGGGTGTGGCCCCCAAACCAAAACCACTAAAAAATAAAAATCAGGTGGCTCAAGAAGTTCTGGACCAAAGTACTATACTCAAACAATGGGACCGTTAGGTCTCAAACTGGTTTGACTTTTTTCAACTTGATTTCTTACCCATTTCTTGATTTCCTTTTCAGTCAGAAATAATCACAGGTGGCACTCTTGCTCTCTCAAAAAAAAAAAAGTAGATGACATAGGAGCCTGTGTTAACACACTTCTTCAAAATCAGGTAGCTAAACACTTTTTCCCAAGAAATCCAAGCTTTGATTATTTAAAAAAAAAAAAAATCTAGCATTCTAAAAAGATTTCATTGTATCAAAGAATAGGTCCAGAGATTAAAGAGGGGATAAAGTATATCGCATTGCTTCACATATAAACACCCTCTACTGCCCCCCCCAAAAAAACGAGTGATTCTTAAGTGAGGCCAAAAGTAAACGCTGTGAGCACAGCTAAACCCCAAACCCCGCCCATCACCCAAAAACCTCACATTTTTTTAGTTTTAAGTCCTAGGCACAGTATGTGCTGGACCCAACGGTGTTTTGAAGACCATCATCACCGACACCCCCAACCTGAAGGTGGTAGATTTTACAATCTCCATGGACTGAGAAAGGAATAAAGAATGAATCAAAACTGCTGAGTGTTTGTGACAGGTGACACAAATGTCTGGCACTCAGTGTCTGAGGGCCACGCTGTGGCAGAGCATATTCTTCTTGTGTGTGGCCTTGGCTCACTGTCTGCACCACCTAGTCTGAAACAGGACGCCAGGTGTGTCTCATGTCGAGCCGTGTGCTCGGTATGTCCTAAAACCAGCTTGAGCCCCACCTGGCCCCACCAGGGCCCCGCCGTTAGCTGCTGGTGTCAGGGCTCCGGAATGGTTTGTAGACCAGAGTCTGTTCTTATTTCCCAACCACTTCACGTGCTGTGCTGACGGAGAACTTGAATATGGAGTGTCCTCTGGATGAAAAAACATGTTTTCAGACCGTGAGGGCGGGGCTGGGGCAATAGCACAGCTGGTAGGGCGTTTGCCTTGCACACGGCCGACCCGGGTTCGATTCCCAGCATCCCGTATGGTCCCCTGAGCACGGCCAGGGGTGGTTCCTGAGTGCAGAGCCAGGAGTAACCCCTGTGCATCGCCGGGTGTGACCCAAAAAGAAAAAAAAAACCCAGACCATGAGGGCAAGCCCAGTAAGTATGTACATACAAACACTTCAACATTATCTAAAGCGGTCCTACGTGAAGCACGGGCGTATGGCCAGCATGCAGGTAGAAAGACAAGCCGGTTATCTTCAAGATCTCATTTTATTTCAATCTCCAGTTTGTTACCCCAACATATGGCTTCCAACTGAAAACAATCCATAGAATAAAATTTTGTTACATTTTCTCAATGACAAGTCAGTTGGCTAAAAGGCAGATAACATAAGGGGACAAGAAAAGAGGGCGCAGAGTGAAGAAGGAAACAGTAATAAATGGAGCAAATCTGGGCTGTAGCAAGAAGAGCCACTGGGTTTTCTTTCTTTTTTTTAAAGGCAAATAAGATACTTAAGTGTTTATGTTGACTTAATTATAAAAATGTTTAATTCCAGTCATTTTGAGGCATCAGAACCAGTCATAAATTGAAACTCAAACAAAGAATAAATAAGCAAGAGGCACTTTTAATCTGAAGATGAAAGAAGAAAGACTATGATAAGTTCTAAAGAAAAATGAGTTTTGTCTTTTCCTTTGGTGCTGACCAAAGTCTGAGCTACACGTTGCTCTTCCCTCGCTAGGACTCTTCAGGAGCAAGCACTACTCCAGCCTCTGATGGGGACGCTCGCACTTCAATGTCTGTCTTTTATTCCTAGGGAAGGAAGCAACTAACTAGTACTTTCAGAACGTCAAAACTTTTCTAAATAGCACATGAATTAACCAGTGACTTCTAGCGGTGCAAAGAACACTCACAGAAGTGAGCAATATCAAGTTGAGCCAGCTGTACTCAGTACAAGGCCTTGCAGATACCCCTGAGACAGCTCCGACCTGAGCTCCAACCAAGCAGCTGCCTGGGAGGGGCTCGTGAGTGTAAACATAAATGGGAGGACCCTGGCGGTTTCAGCTCCTGAAGTTTCAGGGAGCCTGGGATGAAAGGAAGGGATTAGATTAGTATTTTAGCAAAAACAATTAGAGTTCCTGTGAAGCAAAGAACATGAAGTAAGCAAGAACAGTGACTGAGTTTTAGAAGCATTGTGTGGTCAAGACTGAGTTTGACATTCTCTAGTGAACAGTGGCATGGAGTGGATAGCTTTTCACTGGGAAGTCACCTGCAGAATCTGAGCAAGCTTTGCCCGTGGCTCATTCCTGCTCAGCCCTCCTTGAGTTTGTGACTTCTGAGTGTTGAGAGGCAAGAGAGGATGGAAGGGGAAAGGGGGAAATCACTTGATTATTCCTGCATTAGATTGCCTTCCCCTTATGTACAAGAGAAATATTTATCTAAACAAGGAAGCAAATGCATGACCTACACCACCATTACTAATTCACTATAAGGCATTTCATTCAATATTTTAAGGGAAAACACCCCCAGCCCTATCAACAGTTTTGTTAACCGCAGTGCCTACATTTTTTTTGAAAAGGGAACACCCTGTCCATCTAATTAGAAGTGAGGAACAGCCCGTACGTGGCCGCTGCTCCATGTTCATCTCAATATCCAGCCTCCTCCGCGCGCAGGGAGCAGGGGAAGCGCTGCCGCCGCCAGGAGACCTGCTGTAGAGAGCACTTGCCGCCCTGCGCAAGTTCAACTGGCACAACCACTTGCAGACAGGCTATTAATACTGCTTTGCAGGGTCACAAAAATGGTAAAAACTGGAACACGCACTACAAATGCATTAGGTTTGAAAGCCAGAAAAACTGAAACCAATGCCTTGCGTCTCATAAACTAGGAGACTTTGAAATGATTTCCTCAATCTGTAAAAAGGGGTTAGCCATTAGAACTGTGAAAGTTAAATGGCTGTGGAAGTGCTCATATGTTAAAAATTATACTTCTCCCTCTTTTTTTTTAAGGAAAAGGATTCTTGTGTGGAAAAACTACACCCTTAATCCACTCTGTCAGTCTGAGAAACTCAGTGGAAATAGGAAACATTTTACAGTTTTAAACTTGTCACGCTTGGAAGTAGGAAACATTTCCAATAGGAAACACCTGGCATCAAGTGTGCTACTAAAACCAATTCTCAGAGGCCAGTTGTTCTTGCTGTAAATGACCAGAAAGTCCTCCTGATCAAACAGTCCTCATGATCGTGTCACTTCAAAATTATTTTTTAGGTTTTTGGGTCACACGCAACGTGGCTCAAGGCTATTCCTGGCTGTGTGCTCAGGAGTGACCCCTGGTGGTACCATTTGGCAACTGAACTAGGCTCAGTCACATGCAAGATTTAACCTCTAGATCTCTGGCCCTTATTCAAATTTGTAGAAAGCTAAATTTGTGCACAAGAGAGAGAGGAAGAGGGAGAGAAGCCAGAAAGTATAGCAGGTAGGTTTAATTTCCAGCACCCCATGTGGTCTCCTGAGCACAGCTAGTGTGGTCCAAAAACCAAAAAACTTTTTAAAAATAATTTTTAAAAAGACAAGCATTGGGGCTGGAGCAATAGCACAGCGGGTAGGGTTTGCCTTGAACGAGGCTGACCCGGGTTCAATTCCCAGCATCCCATATGGTCCCCTGAGCACCGCTGGGAGTAATTCCTGAGTGCAGAGCCAGGAGTAATCCCTGTGCATCGCTGGGTGTGCCCCAAAAAGAAAAAAAAAAAAGACAACAAGCACTGTAGCACTGTCTGTAGGACTGTTGTCCCATTGTTTATCGATTTGTTCGAGAGGGCACCAGTAACGTCTCTGTTGTGAGACTTGTTACTGTTTTTGGCATATCGAATACGCCAGGGGTAGCTTGCCAGGCTCTGCTGTGTGGGCGGGATACTCTCGGTAGCTTGCTGGACTCTCTGAGAAGGACAGAGGAATCGAACCCGGGTCAGCCGTGTGCTATCGCTCCAGTCCATAAAAAAAAGACAACAAAGGAAAAAACAGTATTACCTATCTTTTCTATTAAACCTCTAAAGGAATTTAAAATTTCTATGGGAGTAACTTTGTCCAAATAACATGCAGAAAGGAAAGGTGAGTTACTTTTTATAAGGTTAGGAAATTAAATTCTACAGGAAGGGACTATCTCAAGGGAGGCCCAGTCTGATCTCGGCACGTGGACTCTGAGCACCGGCGGGAGCGACCCTTGAAAACAACCAGGTGTGTCTCATCAAACCTAGGGGTTTTGACAGATAGGAAAGGATAGAAACAGGTACGCCAAGGGCGCGTTGGGGTGAATCCGTGAACTATTCGTGTTTCCTTTCCCTGTACAGCTCTCTGGAGGGCCATTATGATGAGGGTCCCCTAAGGCACAGGACAGGTTTTTGTAGGGTACACTCTATTTCATTAGAATGGGAAAAAACTATTTGATTATGTTTTTCTTAAGCCCTTTACTGCTTTCCCCCTCCCCCAATAATTAAAATAAATTACAGGGGCTGGAGAGAGCACAGCGGGTAGGGCGTTTGCCTTGCACGTGGCCGACCCGGGTTCAAATCCCAGCATCCCATGTGGTCCCCTGAGCACGGCCAGGGGTAATTCCTGAGTGCAGAGCCAGGAGTAACCCCTGTGCATCGCCAGGTGTGACCCCAAAAGCAAAATAAATAAATAAATAAAATAAAATAAAATAAAATTACATTCAATGGTGCATTTAAGAAGAGTTTCAGGAAGACTTAGAATTTTTTCCTCAAGAGGTTTAAAAAAGCAGATGTTATTTTGTTTTGGAGGGTTTGGGGGACGATATGGGGTGCTGGGGACTGAACCAAAGTTGGCTGCGTGGTTTTTTTTTTTTTTTTTGGGGGGGGACATAGCTGGTGGGGCTAGAGAACCAGGGATTGAACTCACCTGCATCCAAGGCAAGTACCTCCCTACAGCATCACTCCAGGCTTGGGAGATATTCAAAATTCTGCATTTGAGTAATTTTAAATTTTCCCTTCCCCATCAATTTTGATGGGGCAAGGGGCTAGAAAGAATGGCTACTTCTGGCTCTCACCAAAAAGGGAAAGGAATGCAGTAAGTGGTGTGTGTATACGAGAGTTAGGGTGTGAAACAGTTGAGTGTGCACATGTGTTCGGAAAAACAGGCGCTGCTGTTAAGAAACTGTCCCTAATGGGGCCAGAGCTACAGCACAGGGGTTGATCCCCATTAACTCCACATGGTCCCACACAGCCCACCAGGAGTGATCCAGACTGTCGCCTCTGTGATCCCAAAACAAACAAACAAAAACTGCCCTTCAGAGGCCGGCTCCACTCTGTTGCCAGAGAATGAGGAAGGAAGAATGGGGACACGACACATCCCAATACTCAGGAACAGACTCACCCGAGAAAAAGTAAACGGAAAAGAGAATCTGCCATTATCCAGCAAAATATAACTGGCCCGTATCACTCTGGATTAGTGTCCAATTAAGAGGAAAGTAAATGAGCATGTGACAGCACCACAGCACACATCTTCACAGAGACACAAACCCGAACACCTTCGGCCCTCAGCACCGTTCAGCAGCTCAGAAATGAACCGTGTTCCCATCATACGCAAGTGTGCTCAGCCAATGGGTCTGGATCTAGAGTTAAAAATGTGGTGTACTGGAAGGAAACGATTTTGCTATAAAAAGGGTAGAATTAGGTAACTCACCAGTTTGTTTTTACACTATGAAAATATAACTGTAGCAGAGTAATACAATTATCCTCTTGGGGCTTTTCCCAAGCACCCCATATGGTCCCACAAATCTTTTCCCCAAAAGGAAGAGAAAGACTTCATCTCCTCACCTCTTACTGTATTAATCAGGGTGTACCAGAACCGTTGAAGAGAATATGGCCGGGGACGGAGCAGCAGTACAGTGGGTAGGTGCTTGCCTTGCACGCAGCCAACCTGGGTTCAGTCCCCAGCACCCCATATGGTCCCTCAAGCCCTCCATGAGTAATACCTAAGCACAGGGCTCTGAGTACCACATGTGGCTCAAAGAACGAAACCAACCAACCAACCAACCAACCAACCAACCAACCAACCAACCAACCAACGAAAAATCCCAGCATGCTCTAAATGGGACACTAAACCCTTCAAAAATAAAGAACTTTGATTTGGTGCCAAAGTCAAACCAGAGTGCCTCACACATGCAAAGTCTGTGCTCTGCCACATCTTGACACACAGATGTTTTCTTGAGATAGTACTCTGTAGGGAGGGTTTTTCTGGTGGGGGGAGTGGGTAGTTTGGACAACATCCAGTAGTGGGCAGGGGCTACTCTCGGCTCTGTGACTGAACACTGTTCCCTGTGGTGCTCCAAGGACCATGTGATGCTGGGGATTGAACCAGGGTCAACCGTATGCAAGGCAAGCCCCGTGGCTCCTGAACTATCTCTCTGGCCTAAAAAAAAAATTGGGTGGAGTGAGGGGTGTCACACCCAGCTGTACTTAGGGCTCGCTGCTGGCACTGCATACAATGCCCACTCGTGGTGGGTTCAGGGGAGAGATGAGGGGCTGGGGTCAAACCTGGCTGTGTGGCATGCAAGGCAAGTACTATCTCCAGCCCCTAAAATATTTAATTTTTTAAAAATTAGTTATAAAAAGAAAGCACATTTAAAAGATCAAGTTTTGGTGACCTGGGTAGGTAATTTTATTACAAATTTCAAGACTGAAAATGCAATTTGTTGTATTTAACTAAGATAAACATGACCTGATTTGTGTGTCCTGCACAGTGACTTGTCCTCAGGTCCCAGTGCCCGACAGCACGGGATCTCCCAGAGGATAGAAAATCAAGCTGAGTTTCACAGCTCACACTGATGAACAAGAATCGGGCAGAAGCCTCCAGCCTGGAGCTCTTTCTGAACTTCATCCACTGCCAAACTAGAATCTTGGACGTAACCTGTAGAAATTCAAAGTGCTTGAATTTCTTGAATTTCCTATTTTTTTTTATTTCAGTGATATTCAGGAATCTTTCTATATTTGAATTATGATTCAACTGATTTATAAGCCACAGTATGAAAATTCTTGCTCCATGGCAAGAGATCACAGAGGAGCTGGCTGACCAGTGAACAAGACAGACCAGATAGTTCTACCCTAGCACAGGATATACACAGTGATCCTCCAGCAACAGAAATGCTGGGGGAAAGTCACTGAAATCTCAGTTGAGTGGTCGCAGAACAAGAGACTTCAGTTGGTCTGGGACAGACCTCAGCTGGTCGCCGGGCTCCACAGGGAGACAAAGCTCTTCTCTTGCTAGTCCCCTGGCCGTTCTCCAGCCGGGAGGGAGGCCGGGTCTCCTGTATTTCAGAGATGACTCAAGGCAGCCTCTTCACAAGGAGGAAGTAGGAAATGCCAGAGACTTAAGGGTGCCGAGCAAGCACCTCTCATGGAGGGCGGGGGTCTCAGAAGGAACCTGGGGTGCAGGGGGGGAGTACAGTGGGAACCTGAGAGCTGAGACACAGGGGGGGAGCACCCTCACACTAGACGACTGACGGTGAGGAAGAAAGGAAGAGCCCAAGTCCTGGCTACAGACGAGCAAGCTAATCAGGAATGACACCCCCGGGACAGGTCATCAGCACTGAGCCCTCTGGCCTAGGAACTTCTGTCCCAGAGTCTTCTAAGTTAAACCCTCTCCCTCTAAAGCAATGTTGCTCCACAGGGAACAATTTTATCCTCAGGGGACATTTGGCAATGTCAGGAGACATTTCTGGCTGTCACAATTTGGGGGGAATGGTACTACTGATATTTTGTGGGTAGAGGCCAGCGGTGTTGCTAAATGTCCTTCAGTGCACAGGCCAGTTTCTTAAACTGCCAAGGTGCCATTAATGCCAAGGTTGAAAAACCCTGGCCTAGAGGGAACACTTTACTCATAAGATTCTAAGTCTAGTATGAGCCAGGGCCCTTTACACCAGACAAATGTGAACACCTTCCTTCTCAGTCCTTAATAGTGGGTCAATCCCCATCTTCGTTAGTGCAGTCTCCAGTTACAGGAGTCCCACAAATGTTCACACTCAGGCAGTACCACCCAAACCTTGTCTTCTCTTTTGCAAGATCTATTTCCTTCTCAGAGCCAGGGCTACCCCAACTGCCATTGCTAAGAAGGCCACAGCAGCAGCCCCTCCAAACAGCAGCACGGACTTGCCCTCCGAGAGCGGGAGGACGTTCTCTTCCCCAGCTGGGGAGGGCCCTGCCCCAGGCCTCCTTCCCCCTATCGTCAGCTCTTCACTCAGCCGTGTCTTCGTGCTGAGTTTCAGTGCAGCTGTCCCCTCTTCCTCCAGTCCAACGGGTTCCTTTGTTGCTGCTTTCAGCTCCTCTTCGTCTAGCACTACAAACAGAGATGTGGGAGGGCTGACTCTCTCCACTGCAGTCATTTCCGTGTCAGGTTCCCGCATCTCCAGCAAGGAAGTGGCAGTGATATCTGGAAGCAAGGATGCTGGGCCTTCAGGAAACAAGTCTTCTGAAGTCAAAGCAGCCTCTTCCATTCCCTCGGGTATCTCTTCTTTCTCCACATGTACAATATCAGAATTGGAAGAGTTATTCTCACTCTTCTCTCCAGCCCCGTTGCTATCTAGGCTTTTGACCTCTTCAGGATCCATAGCAATCTGCTGCCAGGACTCAGGACCAAGGGACACAGGTAAGTTTTCCGTGTGCCAACTCTGACTTGCTGAGAGTGAAACAGGCAAGCTCTCGGACTGCCAAGACGTGGTCACAGTCGGAGACTCTGGAGGACTGATTTGTCCAGAGTTGTCACTGGGAAGGATATAAATGTCATTGCTATCTTCTGCAGTGATTCCAGGGTATTCCTCCTCTGGTTCAAGATTAAACACAGTGCCCTTGAAAAGAAGAAGAACCAATACAAAGAATAGTAAGTATATTTATTTTTTGCTTTTTTTTTTTTTTTGGGTCACACCCGGCGATGCACAGGGGTTATTCCTGGCTCTGCACTCAGGAATCACTCCTGGCGGTGCTCAGGGGACCATATGGGATGCTGGGATTAGAACCCGGGTCGGCCGCGTGCAAGGCAAACACCCTACCCGCTGTGCTATCACTCCAGCCCCCCAGAATAGTAAGTATATTTAAAATAAATGTAAAAAAATGTAAATGTAGGATAAAAATAATTTCTTAAACTGTAACTTCCAGTGCTCACTTTGGAGTACATATACTAAAATTGGAATGATACAGAGAAGATTAACATGACCCCTGCACAGGGATGACATGCAACTTCATGAAGCATTCCATACTTTTCATCCTCTCCTCATGGATTGGGAGAGTTAACATCATTAAATGGCAATACTACCCGAAGCACTGTACAGATACAATGCAGTCCCTATAAGGATACCCATAATTTTTATTTCAAAGCAATAAAACACTCCTGAAATTAATATGGAACAACTCCCCCCCCCCCATAGCTATAGCAATCTGTGAGAAAAAGAAGATGTGAATCTCTTTCCCCAATTTCAAACTGTGCTACAAAGTAGTAGTAATTAAAACAGCATGGTTTTGCAATAAAGACACACCCTCAGATCAGTGGAATAGAGTCGAATATCCTGTAACAGACCCTCAGGTATACAAGTAGTTAATCTTTTTTTTTTTTGCTTTTTGGGTCACACCTGGCAATGCACAGGGGTTACTCCTGGCTCTGCACTCAGGAATTACTCCTGGCGGTGCTCAGGGGACCATATGGGATGCTGGGATTTGAACCCAGGTCGGCCGAGTGCAAGGCAAACGCCCCACCCGCTATGCTATCACTCCAGCCCCTATGAGTAGTTAATCTTTGATAAATGAACTGGAGCAAGGAAAGATCCTTACCTCTTCAACAAGTGGTACTGAGAAAACTGGTCAAAGGGAGAGGGGGAGGGAGGAAGGAAGGTGGGGGCAAGGAGGGAGGGACGGAGGGAGGGAGGGAGGGAGGAAGGGAGGAAGGAAGGTGGGGGCAAGGAGGGAGGGAGGGAGGAAGGAAGGAAGGAAGGAAGGAAGGAAGGAAGGAAGGAAGGAAGGAAGGAAGGAAGGAAGGAAGGAAGGAAGGAAGGAAGGAAGGAAGGAAGGAAGGAAGGAAGCTAGACTTCTAACAAACTGAGTTCAAACTCAGACCTCTAATGCTGAGCACAGAAGTAAAATCAAAATGGATTCCAGACCTTGATATCAGACCTGAATCTATAAAGTACACAGAGGAAATTGTAGGCAGAACCCTCCATGACATTTTAGAGGAAGATATCTTCAAAGATGAAACACCACTGACCAAGGAAAGATAAAGAAATGGGACTACATTAAGAAGCTTCTGCACCTCAAAGGAAATGCTGACCTTTCTGTAATCTTTTTATTTAAGAGTTTTATTTTATTTATTTATTTATTGCTTTTTGGGTCATGCCCAGCATTGAACAGGGGTTACTCCTGGCTTTGCATTCAGGAATTACTCCTGGTGGTGTCGGGGGACCATATGGGATGCTGGCAATCGAACCTGGGTTCAGTAGTGTGCAAGGCAAACATCCTACCCGCTCCAGCCCCGCCCCCCCTTTCTGTAATCTTTGCAGGATACAAAGACAGCCCACAGAATGAGAGGAATTATTTATCCAACACTCATCTGATACGGGAGCCAAGATATATAAGGCACAAGTAGAACTTGACAATAAAAAATATGCAGCCCATCAAAAAATGAGGAGAAAAGAAAATTCCTCAAAGAAATACAAGTGGCCAAAAGGCATATGAAAAAATGCTCTTCAAATCATAATAACAATTAGATATCATCTTATTCCACAGAGACTGGCACACATAAAAAATAACAAGAACAACCAGTGCTGGCATGGATGTAGAGAGAGACTCTCATTCACTGCTGGTGGGAATGTCAACTGATCCAGTTTTTCTGGAAAACAATATGAACATTCCTAAAACATCTAGGAATTTCACTTTTGTTTGACCCAGCAACTCCACTTTTTGGAGTACCACAAGGTATATACCACAAGGTACCTAAAGCAAAATGGAGAGGGTCATGAACTACCTGTGATGCCATATAAGTTCATTAATCAGCCATGATCCTGAGACTCATAAATGAATCTCAAAAGAGATCAATAAACTGCAGAGATGCCTCCAGACCCCACACCAGGCTGTCTCTTATCTGGGGCATCCCAGAATAGGGCGTTTGGGTGAGCCCAGCACCCACCCAAACAACCCAAACAGAGCCCCAGTGGCTGAAAACCTTCACATTCCAATCACCGTCATGCTCACAGCCTATCTTCACTAGCTCAAGACAAGCCTCACCCTGGAATGAATCTGTAATGGGGTTTTGTGACTGAAACCTCCAGGAACTCAGAGTTGGGGATGGGCTACCTCTCCCCATGTCCCTGTTCTGGGAGCCTGGCAGTCACGACCACAAACTGCCTCTTGCACCATAAAATCTCATTAGTCAACCATGATCCAGTGACTCACAAAACACAATGCAGAGATGCCTCCAAACCCCAAAATCACCATACAGTTAAAAATTTATCTCCAGGGGCTGGAGCAATAACACAGCAGGTAGGGCGTTTGCCTTGCACGCGGCCGACCCAGGTTCGATTCCCAGCATCCTATATGGTCCCCTGAGCACCGCCAGGAGTAATTCCTGAGTGCAGAGCCAGGAGTAACCCCTGTGCATCACTGGGTATGACCCAAAAAGAAAAAAAAAATTTAACTCCAGCTCCAGCACTCTATTTAAAATTTTAGAATTCCAGAGCAACCTCTTGTACTTCATGCCACTGATATCCCAAGAGTAGCACATCACATTTGATGGGATGTTAAGTAGAAGGTAACCAATCTTAATAAACACGAGTGTGTGCATGTACACACACACACAATAGCACACATGGCTCAACCTGAAGTGATCACCTGTTAGTGAT
The DNA here is from genome assembly GCF_027595985.1 of Sorex araneus. Lineage (NCBI taxonomy): Eukaryota > Metazoa > Chordata > Mammalia > Eulipotyphla > Soricidae > Sorex > Sorex araneus. Next base: position 229,739,852 of record NC_073303.1, on the reverse strand, counting down.
CTCTTTTATAGGGGCTTAATGGCTCCAAGATGAGATACAACAATCTTTACATACTTTCCTCTAAGGAAACATTTTTGAATAATTTTTAGTGAGTTATTCACAACAAGCAATACGAAATTAATTACTTAGCATCTGCCTTTGGGGCAGACTTGGATGGTGGTGGAAAGATTGTAATGGTGGTGGTATTGGTGTTAAAATATTAAATGTAATAAATTATTGTGAACAATTTAATAAAAATAAAATCCACTGGTAAGCTCAGACAGGGACTCACCTTCCCTAAAATGCCAACAATTATTCATCATTATTTGTATAATATTTTATATTTGTATAATATTTTTGTATAATATTCACATAATATTTTATATAATATTTTATATATTTGTATAATTTTCTTTATATAATTTTATAGTTATATAATTACATACAATTACATAATTATATAATCTTTGTATATTTTCTTTGTATAATATTTTCTCTCAAGCTTCACCTTTGTAAATTTATAAAATTAGGTAACTGATTCTCTGTATTCAGCCAAGTGAATCTATGATCACTATGAACCTAAAAAAGAAAAGAGTATGAAAGAAATTCCAGTAATTTTCTATTTCATATGGTGAAAAGAGGACAAGACTCACAAAAAGTATAAAATTTAGAAAATAGTGCAATAAACACATATACTTTAAGTATTAAAAAGACTGCACAATACAGTACTTGTCCTTATTAAACTGATCTACTGAAACCCACTTAACTGATTTTAGATAACCAATTAAGTGCCTCCACGTTTCTCACCTGTGGAAAACAGTATGGAGAGTCCTCAGTTAACTTATGAGGAATTATGTTTGCAAACAAAACTCTAAAATTCTTTCTCAAAACCCCCCCAAAATTCCTTGACTAAAAATACAAAGGCAGTTTCTTGTCATGTTACAGTTTTAAAAAAAATTTTTTTATAACATTTACAGTTTTTTTCTTTATTTAAACACGTTTACAAAGCTGTTCATAATACAGCTAGCTATGTTGGGCATTAAGTGTTCCATCACCAAACCCACCACCTGTGTGACCTTCCCTCCACCATTGCCCCCCCAGTTTCCCACCCACCCTCTATGCCTGCCTTCTTAGCAGACACAAAACCCAGTTTGTGACTGAGGTTTCAGTCACAAAACCCCATTACGGATTCATTGCAGGGTGAGGCTTGTCTTGAGCTGGTGAAGATCGGCTGTGAGCATGACGGTGATTGGAATGTGAAGGTTTTCAGCCACTGGGGCTCTGTTTGGGTTGTCTCTCATAGAGGGAGGCTGTGGTACACAACTCCTGGCTCTGTGCTCAGGCATTCACTCCTGGTGTGCTTGGGGGACCATATGGTGTGTAAGGAATTGAACTTGGGTCAGCAATGTACAAGGCAAACGCTCTACCTGCTATACTATTATTCCAGCCTGACAACAAATATTTTTACAAAGCAAGATGGAACTATGTGTCTTCAGGACTTGAAATATGAAGACATATATAAATATGAAGACATATACACATTAAAAGTAATTTTCTAGGGCTGTGGACATCACTCAAAGGATCAGAGCACATGCCTTTCCTCTGGGGGCCTTGGGTTTGATCCCTAGCACCACATGGTTCCCCAAGCATCTCTGGATGTGGGCCCAGTTGCCTAGCACCATCTGGCCCAAGCAGCACAATATAACTGGGTCCAAGCATTGAACGTTTAGGCCTATACAGCACAGCCAAAGTCTAAGCTCTGCTTAGAAGGCCCCACAAGACAGAAAATAGCTAGAAAAAAATATTTACCATACAAACACCAAAAGACATGGGACTAAATGTATAAATTTCAGACAGGGTTAATAGACTTCAGAGCAAGGCAAGGGAGGAGCCAGAGCAACAGTACAGGGGTCAGGTGCTGACTCACATGGCCAACCAGGGTTTGATCCCCAGCACCCCAAATGGTCTCTTGAGCCCTGCTAGGAGTGATCACTGAATGCAGAGCCAGGAGTAAGTCCCAAACACTGCTGGGTGTGGCCCCCAAACAACAAACAACAACAACAACAATAACAAAGAGATTAGAACAAGATTAGTGTCAAGATTCAAGAGGGGCATCACCTATACAGTAAGACACAACAAGGTTTCATGTGTTATAGACCCAACAGCAGGGTATCAAAATTTATGAATCAAAAAACAAAACAAAAAGCCCCATAAAATTTATGAATCAAAAATTGAGAACTAAGTAAATGAATCTACCTTTATGATTAGAGACATGACCCCACTATCAGAAGCAAACATCCAGCAGGCCAAAAGTCATGAAGGATATAATGAATTCAAGATACACTGGAACCATCAGGCAACCAAGTGGATAAAGTAAGTTATAGCAACTTGGACTGCAGAGATGGCTGAGTGCATGCTTTGAATGCTCGAGGCTTTCAAACATGGACCCCAACCTGCAGGGCCCCTAACCACCAGGAATGAGCCCTGAGCACAAAGCCAAGAGAATCCCTTGAGCCCTGGTGGGCGTGGTCAACCTGATGTAGGCAGGCAGATAGGGAAAGGCCCTTGGCAATGGAACAGATTAACAAAGTCTCTGGGAAGGAGAATCCTGAGACTGACCCACCTTGTGGATATAGAAAACAGACCTGATAAGACCTTCACCACTCCCAGCCTCCCTGGTAACCTCCTTAGCAACGGACTTTTACCTGAGAAGAAGCCCCCAGGTGGGGGCAGGTTGAAGAGACCCTATAAAAGACACCTTGAACAAAGGAAGGGCGCGCATATGCTGCCTGAGCCCATGTGCTGCTTGTGCCCACGTGGCCGAGCACATGTGGTGCCCGAGCACATGTGTCGCCCGCATCTTCCCCCTTGAGTTGAGATGTGTACTTTCATGCTTTCGTGTCCAGTGCTAGGATGTGTGTAGAGCTTCCTCTACCCTTGGTGAAGCCTGCGTTCTCTCTTGAGCGCATTACTCTTACTGTTTTTTCCTTTCCACTTATCCCTTCCTCCTTCCCTCAGAAACCTCTAAATAAAATCTGTTACTTCACTGCTTGTCTATTCCTGAAATTCTTTTCCGAGAGCGAAGACAAGAACCCAGTAACTCTGGGTCCCGGGTGGTAGAGGCGGCTGGGGAGAAAGTGACGTCTTTCTCCTCCCTGCTTCACGGAAGTCACCCGTGGGGGCCCACCGACATCAAACCGACCCTCTCCCCACCAAAAATCAGCATATCCCAAAACAGCCAAACATGTATTAATTACACACCTACACACACATACTTGTGTTTGTTTTGGGTTTACAGGTCACATCCAGCAGTGCTCAGGGATTAGCCCTGGCTCTGTGCTCAGGGATCACTCCTGGTGGACTTGGGGGACTATGGGATTCCAGGCATCAAACCCGGATCAATCATGTGCAAGGCAAGCACCCTCCCCACTGTACTACATCTCTACACTAACTCTTGGGCCTAAACATGATCCATTTATCTAGACCATGTTCTGATACATGAAGCCCACCTAAAAAATTTAGTAGAGGGGCTGGAGTGATAGCCCAGCGGGTAGGGCGTTTGCCTTGCATGTGGCCGACCTGGGTTCGATTCCCAGCATCCAGTATGGTCCCCCGAGCACCGCCAGGAGTAATTCCTGAGTGCATGAGCCAGGAGTAACCCCTGTGCATCACAGGGTGTGACCCAAAAATACAAATAGAATAAATAAATTTAAAAAAATTTAGAAGAGAGGGCCTGGGGATGAGTCTCAGCAGTAGAGCACTTGCCTGGCATATATAAGGCCCTAGGTTCAATTCCCAGAACCTTTAAAAACAAGGATAAATTAAACAAATTTAGATTAGAAACTGTTCAATGATTCCATGAGCCATCTCAGACCACAATGGACTACAACTAGAAGTCAGTAACTTTTATTTTAACTCAAATCCCAAACATTTGGAGATTAAATAATACACTTTTTGTTTTAGTTTTTGGGCCACACCCAGAATTACTCAGGGTGTTGTTACTCCTACCTCTCAGAGATCATTCATGACAAGGTTAAAGGAACCAAATGGGTCGGTCATATGCAAGGCAAAGCTTCTTTCCCACGGTACTATCACTCCAGCCCCATATCACATTTTTTTTTCTAATAAAGGATTTTTATTTGTTAAAAATTTTTATTATTGTTTTGGGGTCACACCCAGAGATGCCCAGGGCTTACTCCAGGCTGTACTCAGGAATTACTTCTGGCGGTACAATGGGGACCATATGGGATGACAGGGTTTGATCCCCATGCAAGGCAAGTATTCTATCCACTATACTTAATCTCCAGCCCTTAATTTTTTTTTTAAAATCAAGACACCATAATTCCAAAAATTATTCACAGTTGAGTTTTAACATCTATATTCCAGCACCAGTTCCACCACCAGTGTTGACCTCCTTCCATCAGGCTGTCATTTTTTTAAATATTTAAAAAATATTTTTAAATGACAGGCACACTAAATTTTTTTAAAAGAACCATGATTTATAAAATTATTGATAATTGGATATAGGCATGTGATTTTTTTGACACCAATCACTCCACCAATGTCGTCTCCCCCCCACCAGTGTTCCCATGCTCCCTCCTGCCTGCCCACCACCTGCCAACTTGACAGGCACATTTCAAAGTTCTGTGGTTGTGGTTTAAATCTCATGTTTTCAATGTCGAGTCTCTGCTCTGGATATATAGCTACCACTCTCCCGTAATCGAGACCCCTGGCACCAGTTCCCACATTACTTCTTTTTTTCTTCTTCCTTCCCCAGCTTTCTTTCTCTGACAGGCACATGTTTAAGTGCAGCTGTTGTGGCTTGGGTCTCCTGCGTTCAGTGCTGCTAACTCTACCACTCCTCTACACAGTGATGTCCCAGAGTCCCTCGCCCTCTGTTATTTTCCCATCTGCTTCTTGATTTCTTTCCCTCTCTGCCCTTCTCCTTCCTATATTCTGGGGTCAAGGATAATCCAGTTTTCCCTCCCTTTATACCTTGCATTCCCTCATCCAGTTATTCTAAATACCAAAGATAAATGACATCATCTTGTGTTTGTCCTTCTTATGGCTTACTTCATGTAACATATCCTCCAGTTCCATCCAAACTGCAGCAAATTGCATAATTTTGTCATTCCTTGCAGCTGCATACTATTCCACTTGAACATATACCATATCTTAATAATCCACTCATCTCTTATTGGACACTCAGGCTGATTCCATATCTTTGCTACTGTACTCAGTGTTGCAATATTAGTTGCTTATGTCTTTTTTGAATGAATTTTTTGCGTGTGTTCTAGGGATAGATGCCCCAAGTGGGACTGCCGGGTCGTATGGCAGCTCAATTCTTAGAAATCTCCACACTGTAGTGTTTGCTTCAGCAGAACATATACTAAAATTTGAAAGATACAGAGAAGATTAGTATGGCACCTATATAAGGATGACACATAAATTTATGAAAAATCTCTACACTGTTTTCACAAGGGTTGAACTAGACAACATTCCCACCAGCAGTAGAGAGTTCCTTTTTACAACATCCCCACCAACACAGCTTGTTCCTACTATTTTTGAGGTGTGCCATTCTCAGTGGTATAAAATGATATCTCATTTATGCTTTGATTTAAATTTCCCTAATAAACAAGGATGTTGAGCACTTTTCCTTGTACCTATTAGCCATCTGCCTGTCTTCTTCAGAAGTGTGTGCTCAATGTCTCTTCCCATTTTCTGAAAAGGTTTTTTTATGGTTGTTGTTGCTGTTGCTGTTGCTGATCTTTATGAGTACTTTATGAATCCTTGATATCAACCCTTTATATGATGTGCTGAAATATTTTCTCCAACTCTTGGAGCATTTTACCTATATTTTCTTCAATGTACTTAGAGATTCTGGTCTGATCTAAAGGTCTTTGATTCACTTTCAAATGACTCCCCCCCACCTTTTTGGGTCACACCCAAAAGCGGGGGTTACTCCTGGCTCATGCACTCAGGAATTACTCCTGGAGATGCTCGGGGGAACATATGGAATGCTGGGAATCGAACCCAGGTCGGCCTCGTGCAAGGCAAACGCCCTACCCGCTGTGCTATCGCTCTAGCCCCTCAGATGACTTTTGTGAGATATGGATGCAGCTTTAATTTTTTACACATTGTCATCCAGTTTTCTTAGCATCATTTGTTGAAGAAGCTGTCTTTACTTTATTTCATGTTCTCATCTACTTTCTCAAAATTTAACTAATCACAGATATAGGGACTTGTCCTTGGATGTTCAATTCTGAGAGCCTATCTAGTCCCGTGCTGTTTTCAGCACTACAACTTTATAGTATAGTTTCAAGTTAGGTAATGAGACACATCCTAGTTTCTTATTTTCAGTATGGTTTTGGCTATTTGGAGTCTCTTCCGATTCCATACATATCTTATTACTGATTGTTCTAAGTCGGCAAAGAATGTCTGTGAATCTGAATGGGGACTTCATTGAATCCCTAATCCACTCAATTTCCTAATGACTCCCCCCCCACCTGCCTTTTTGGGTCACACCTGGCGTTGCACGGGGATTACTCCTGGCTCATGCACTCAGGAATTACTCCTGGTGGTGCTCGAGACCATATGGGATGCTGGGAATTGAACCCAGGTCGGCCGCATGCAAGGCAAACAAACACCCTACCCGCTGTGCTATCTCTCCAGCCCCAGGTATTCTTTCTTAGGACTGGAGAGATAGCATAGTGGGTAGGGCATTTGCCTTGCATGCAGCCAACCCAGGTTTGATTCCTCCATCCCTCTCGGAGAGTATCTCCTTTTTGGAGAGCTACTGAGAGTATCTTGTCCGAATGGCAGAGCCTGGCAAGCTACCCATGGTATATGCCAAAAACAAGTAACAAGTCTCACGATGGAGATGGTACTGGTGCCCACTCAAGCAAATCGATGAACAATGGGATGACAGTGCTACAGTGCTTCTTTTTCTTAAAGTAATTTAAAGTCTTCATAGTACATATTTCCAAAGTCTTTTGTTAAGCTGATTCCTAGGTTTTGGACACTACTTTAAATGGGATAGACGCTTCGATTGCTTTCTCTTTTAATTCAATATTTGCATATACGAATGTAACCAATTTATGTGTATTGACTTTGCAGCTTGCCACTTTGCTATTATGGTTTATTATTTCTAGAAGCTTTTTTTGTGGACTCTTTAGGATCTTCTATGTATCTGAAAATAGTGAGAATAATATGTCTTCTTTTCCAATTTGGATACTTTCGATTTTTTTCTTTCCTGATTGCTATAGCTAGAATTTCTAATAACATACTAAATATAAGTGAAGACAGTGGACATCCTTGACTTGTATCTGATCTCAGAGGGAATGCTTTTCCATCTTTAATAATACTGGCAGTGCTGAAAAGATAGTACAGTGTATAGGACGCCTGCCTTGCACATGACTGACCCAGGCTCAAAAGTCCTCGTAGCACAGGCAAGTGTAATCTCTGAGTCAGGAGTACACCCTAAGAACAGATGGATTTTGAAGCAGGAGGAGGAAGAGGAGGAGGAGGAGGAGGATAGTAGCTATGGACTTGTTACAGATGGCCACTACTACCTTAACGAAAGTTCCTTCTACTCCTATTCTGTTGAGGGTTTCTTATTATGAATCTTGTTAACAGCTTTCTGTGCCAAGACTCATTTGATCATATGATTTTTATCTTTTTATTAATGAATCCCACTTGATCATATACATGATTTTTTGATATTCTGTTGGAGTCAGTGGACTAAGATTCTGTTAAAGATTTCTATATCAATGTTCATCATAGAGCTTGCTCTGAAATTTTCTTTTCTGGAAGTGTTTCTGTCTGCTTTGGGCATTAGTATTTTATTAGTTTCAAGGATTCCTATGTCTTTAATGTTTTTGAAGAGCTTAAGGAGTAAAGGCAGTAAGTCTTCTTGAAGGTTTGATAGAATTCACCAGTGAACCCATTCTGGACCTTTATTCTTTGGGAGATTCTTAATTACTGTTTTGATTTCTTTGATTGTCGTAAGACTGGCCTGTTCAGGCTTTCTACTTCCTCCTCATACAGCTTTTGGAGATTAGATGATTCTAAGAACCTGACCATTTTTTCTAGCTTAACAGTATAAAGCTGTTCACTGCACCTTTTTTTTAATAACCTCTCATTATATTTTAAATTTCTGGTAGATGTTATAATTAGGTTTATGATACATTTGGACATTTTCTCATTTCTTCCTTCACGTGTCTCATTAAAGGTCAATAAATTTTGTTTATACTTTTGAAGAACCAGTTGCTAGTTTCATTAATTTTTTGTATTGCCTTCTTGTTTCCCTCCTACCACATTTGGGGATCATTTGTTGTTCCCCCTCCAGATTTTTGAGATGTGTGTTTAGGTTGTTGATTGGGTTTTTTTCTTCTTTCTGAAAGTAGGCTTTCATTGCTATGAATTTCCCCTGCAGTACAGCTTTTGCTGTATCCCACAGATTCTGATAGCTTGTATCTTCATTGTCACTAGTTTCAAGGTATCTTTTAATGTCCTCCTTGTTTACTCTTTGATCCTGTTGTTTAGCAGTGTTTTGTTCAGCTTCCACATGTTGGAAACTTTCCCCATCTTCTTTTTTGTCATTAATTTCTACTTTCCAGGCACTGTGATCTGAAAGGATACTTAGTATGACTCCTATATTTGTAAATTTATGTATGTTTGAGTTATGCCCTAGTATCTATCCTGAAGAACATTCTATGTCCACTAAAGAAGAATATTTACTAACTTCTGGGAGGTGGAGAGTCCTGTATATGTCCAAGAATCCTATGTCTTTTAGCTCCTCATTTAGAGCTCTTGTCTCTTTATTGATACTCCATCTGGTTGATCTGTCTAGTGGAGAAAGTGGAGTCTCCCACTACTATTTTGTTCATATCAATATGTTTAATAGGTTTGTGCACATCCAGAAATGACTCCAGAGCACTGAGACAGAAGCATGTCCTGAGTACCACAGGGTACAACCAAAAATCCATCCACAATAAAAACAAACAACAACAAAAACTTCTTAGGAAGATAGCAGCAAAACATGCTTTTTAAGCTTAATTCCAGAAGTTCAATCATCAGTGTTATCACCTGTGCTGGTCATGATCCCTAATAATGCAAGCAATTTCTGGCCTCAACGCAGTGTGCAGGTGAGCACTGCAATTAAAGAAGTGAAAACATATGAGCACCACGAATAGAGACATGAAAACATCAAAGCCAAGAAGTATGACCCCTGAGGAGTACCAGCACTGAAACATCATTGTGGCCTCCACAAAAGTACTACAAACAAACTGTGTGTCAGTATCACAAACAAAAGTATGAGTCTCAATGACTAAATGTCTGAGCACAACCAGATGTGCAGCTCCAGCAAGACACACAATTACAAAGTATAAGCATCACTGCCAGAACATATATGAACCCTCGTACACACAATAACAAAGGGAAAGGAAGAAGAAAACAATAAAGCTATGTGGGAGATCGGTGCTATGTTGGGAGATTCAGGGGTAGGGTGCTTGCCATGCACAAGGCTGATCCAAGTTTGATCACCAGCATCACATATGTCCCCCGAGCACTACCAGAATTGGTCTCTGGGCACAGAGACAACAGTAAAACCTAAGTTTAGTCAAGTGTGGTTCCAAACAACAAAAAACTATGTTGAAAAGAAAAAAAAGCATAAACAATAAGGAAAAGGATTTATAAAATACATAGAAATTTAAAATTTTGGACTGATAAAATATAATTTTAAAAGTCACAAATTAACGGACTTATAACAAATACCTGATAAAGAACTAACTATGGTATATATACATATGAATGAATACAAGGGGCCTTAGAGATAGTACAGAGGGTAGGATGCTTGCCTTACATGAGGCCATTCCCAGCACCTCACTTGATCCACAGAGCCTGACAGGAGTGATCCCAAAGCTCAGAGCCAGGAGTAAACCCTGAATACTGCAGGGTGTGGCCAAAAAAAAAACAGAAAAACAGTTCAATTGAAAGGAAAAAATGATTCAAAACAAAGGTACTTAGTGGCAGAAATACAACCATGATTAAGGGTTAAAGCTTCCTGACTCTCACAGAGTATATAAATCATTTTTATATCCACAATTAGTGAAAAATTAGTGTAAGTCTCTAAATTTATGATTATATGATACAATTATTATAGAATTATACTAACTGGTATCCTGCAATAACCTGCATTAATCCTGAACCAGAAAAGTATCATTATCTGGAAAATATGAAATAATACAAAGTCTAGATATTAGTTGATTGAGTGATCCAGGGACTCACAAATAAATCTCGGAAGAGAACCACAAGCAGCAGAGATGCCCCCAGACATCACACCAGGCTGAGTCTCATCCAGGGCAACCTGGGGGGCAGAGAGCAGATGAGGCCCCCGCGCCCATCCCAACAGAGCCCTGGCAGCTGAAAACCTCCAGAACCCAACTGCCGCCACATTCATGGCTGATCTCCACAGGCTCAGGACAAGCCTCATCCGTGAAAATAAATCTACTGAAAAACTCAGGTATGAGGCTTTTGAGACTGAAATCTCCAGGGTCTCAGAGTTAGGAATGAGCAACCTCCTCACATCTCCCTGTTGTCCCAGGAGCCCGGCAGTCATGCCCATGAATGACCTCTGCTGCAATATAGCTCATTAACGGCCATGATCCAGAGACTCACAAAGAAAACTCAGAAAACAGCCGAAAGCTGCAGAGATGCCTCTGGACCCCAAAGTCACCTCCAGTTGTATCACCCTATTTAAAATTTAAGAATTGGGGCTGGATATGTGATAGCACAGCGGGTAGGGCATTTGCCTTGCACACGGCCGACCCGGGTTCGATCCCCGGCATCCCATATGATCCCCTGAGCACCGCCAGGAGTGATTCCTGAGTGCAGAGCCAGGAGTAACCCCTGTGCATCGCTAGGTGTGACTCAAAAAGCAAAAAAAAAAAAAAAATTTAAGAATTCCTAGAGCACGCAGCCATGTGACATCTCATACTCTATTCCACTGATGTACCAATGTACCACATTGGATGAGTGTAAGGTAAAAGGCAAGCAATCTCAATCAAAAAAATATTATATATATGATATATATGATATATATGTATATGTGTATATATATATATATATATATATATATATATAAAGCACATGAGGCTCAACCTGTAATAGCATGTTAGAATCTCTTATACAAGGGCTTAACGGCTCCAGGATAAGATACAACAATCTTTACACAATTTCTATGGAATTTTTTTTTTTTTTTTGCTTTTTGGGCCACATCTGGCGATGCACAGGGGTTACTCCTGGCTCTGTACTCAGAAATTACTCCTGGCAGTGCTCAGGGACCACATGGGATGCTGGGAATCAAACCTGGGTCGGCCGCGTGCAAGGCAAACGCCCTACCTGTTGTGCTATTTGTTCTAGCCCCTGGAAATTTTTTGGTCATTTTTAATGAATAATTCATAACAAGCAATCACTGTATCACTGTATCACTGTCATCCTGTTGCTCACTGATTTACTTGAGCAGGCACCAATAATGTCTCCATTGTGAGACTTGTTACTATTTTTGGCATATCGAATACGCCACGGGTAGCTTACCAGGCTCTGCCGTTTGGTCAAGATACTCTCGGTAGCTTGCCGGGCTCTCCGAGAGGGGTGGAAGAATTGAACCCGGATCAGTTGTGTGCAAAGCAAACGCCCTACCTACTGTGCTATTATGCTCCAGCCCCTAACAAGCAATACAAAATAAATTACTTAGGACCTGCTTTAGGGGCAGCTTGGGTGGTGGTAAGAAAATTCAAAATAACGGTGATGGCAAGGTGTAATACTGAATGTAATAAATTATAGTGAGCAACTTTATAAAAAGATAAAAAGTTTTAAATAACCAAAAAAAATAAGAGATCAGCTGATTTAATACACAAATGCTAAGCTCTTAGTTTTGACAAAAGTAGCATAGCTATGGGGCAAGAGACAGTACAACAGGTAGGGGCACTTGCCTTGCAGGTGACCAACCTGACTCACCCCCCACCACCCCACATGATCCCCAAGCCCACAAGGAGTAGGGCTGCCTGATGTGGCCCAAAAAGACAAGAACAAAAACAAAGTTGCACAGTTACGTAAATGTTAATGCTAGTTGAAACAGGTGAAAGGTCATACCTTTATATTTGTAAATTTTTTTTTTTTTTTTTTTTGGTTTTTGGGTCACACCCGGCAATGCATAGGGATTACTCCTGGCTCAAGCACTCAGGAATCACTCCTGGCGGTGCTTGGGGGATTATATGGGATGCTGGGAATCAAACCCAGTTTGGCTGCGTGCAAGGCAAACGCCCAACCCACTGTGCTATTGCACTAGCCCCTGTATTTATGAATTTTTAATAAATTTTGAAATTATTCCAAATTAGCATTATTTGGGGGCCAGAGAAATAGTATAGTGGAGAGAGTACTTGCCTTGATATGGCCAAACTGGATTCAGTTCCAGGAACCACATATTTGAGCCCCATCAGGAGTGATCCCTAAGCACTGACCCTGAAGTAAGCCCTGAACATTGCCAGGTATGGCCCAAAAGTCAAAAAAGTAGTCTTATTTAATTTTTTTTTTTTTTTTTTTTGCTTTTTGGGTCACACCTGGCGATGCACAGGGGTTATTCCTGGCTCATGCACTCAGGAATTACTCCTGGCGGTGCTCAGGGAACCATATGGGATGCTGGGAATCGAACCCGGATCGGCCGCGTGCAAGGCAAATGCCCTACCTGCTGTGCTATCATTCCAGCCCCCCTTATTTAATCATTTTAAACATTAGTAAATCAAGCAACATTAAAGGGTCAAGAAAAAGATACAAAATAACACAATTCGTTATAAATTTACTGACAGTGTTAATCAGAAAACTACTTCAGAAAACATTTTGACATTGTAAATGAACACTTCTATTTTCTTAGTCCCCTAAGTCTAAGCCCCACCAGGAGTGATCCCTGAGCACAGAGCCAGGTCTTAGCCTGAGCACTGCCGGGTATGGCCCAAAAAGGAAAAAAAAAAAAATAAAGAATGGGGTCAGAGAGATAGTATAGCAGGTGAGGCAACTGCCTTGTACACAGCTGAAGCCAGGTTTGATCTCCTAGACCCCACAGGTCCCCTGATCCCTGAGTGGTCTGCACTTAGCCCTAAGCACAGTTATGTGTGGACCAAAAACAAAAAAGTTCATACAACAAAATTTGAAATAGCAAAAAGAGGAACTCTTTACTGATAAGACCATAAATAGTCATATATTTTCACATGGGAATGCCAAATACAAACCACACACTCGAGCATGCATCCTCAAAGGGTATGATTTTGAAAACAAAAACTGAGCTGGGTCCAGTCCAAGAGCTAGCACAGGAGTGAAGGCACTTGCCTTGCAAATGGCAACCTTGGCTTGATCCCCAACAGAGCACAGTCCCCTGACTTCTGCTAGGGAGCAACCCCCAAGTACAGAGCCAGGAAGAGCCCCTGAGCACTGCTGAGTGTGGCCCCAAACACTCCACTCCCCCAAAAAGGAAAACTGGCTTTTGGAGGCAAGGAAAATCTTAAACATTACAATGGTTGTGACCCTCTAAAGGTTCCTAACACTGCTGAGTTCAATCCCCAGAACTGCACAGTTCCCTGATAACATCAAGCACTGAGCTGAGGCCAGAGACTCAGTGGGCAAAGTGCATGCTTTGCAAGCAAAAGGTCTGGGCTTACTCTCCAGCACTACAGAAACCCTCAAGCACTTCAGGGTGTGGCCCCCCAAATAAACAAAAAATAGGTTATAGTACATAAACAGCTTAGGCCATAGTACTATGATTCCATGGTATTTCTGCGTCATTGATCATTGGAAAAATAGAAGTTTTACAGTGGGAAGGCAAAAAATCATTGGGGGGGGGGCTGGAGCAATAGCACAGCAGGTAGGGCATTTGCCTTGCATGCGGCCGACTCGGGTTCGATTCCCAGCATCCCATATAGTTCTCTGAGCACCGCCAGGGGTGATTCCTGAGTGCAGAGCCAGGAGTAACCCCTGTGCATTGCCAGGTATGACCCAAAAAGCAAAAAAAAAAAACCCAATAAAAATCACTAGGGGTAAAATGTATAAATAGGATCCAATGAGAAGTATTAATAAAAGGAGTACTGAAAAACAGTGACCTAGTGAATCTCAAAACAAGAGTGTGTGTGCTGAAGGCGGGAGGTGGGGTCACAAGGGAAACCAAGTTTAGAACCAGAGAGATAATAGAGAAGTGAAGGCGCTCTCCTTGCATGTAGCCACCCCAGGTTCAATCCCCAGCACTACATATCCCCTTACCACCACCAGGAGTGATCCCAGAGCAAAGAATGAGGTGAAATCTCTGAGCACTGCTATGTATGACCCAAAGCCACAGCTGTACTTATTTTTGGCTCCCCCCTCAAAAAATTGGAAAAATGTTATAGACAAATATACATATAGTATCAAAGTATTTATATATAGTTCAAAACATATTATTTAGGCTTATATGTATATGTAGTATTAAACAATAATTAAATTATACATAATTAAAAGCAATTAATGTTCAAAGTAGAAGTTATTCTTATGAAGCAGATTCAAATATCGGAAAGGTATATAAGGATATTCAAAAGTACTGGCTGTGTTCTCTGAAACAGCAAATACGTGTTCATTTTATTATTCCTTACCACCTAAAATTTCGTTAACATAAAGTTTCCAAAATTAAAAACCATTTTAAAAGTCACTTACTGTAAGTAAAATCTTAGTTTAAACTGTATGACTATCCTTTCCATTTAATAATTTTCAGTATGATTGCTATTCTATCAAAATAGCAATATTTATGCCTTAATGAGGGACTTAATTTTTAATAAAAAGATTATTTTTTTAATTACAATTCATACCCAGCCACCTTGCTGAATGATGTATTCTGCTGCACAATCCTCCAAATATGTCACACCAAACTGCAACAATGCACTCAAAGGTTCTTGACCACGTCTTGTCAACTCCAAAAGCATTTGCTGTAGCAAAACCAGGGGCACCAAAATCTTCAATGGAACAATGAAAGTAAAAAAAATACAAATTGAAATTTTTATAATTCATCTTGTACTCATCAATTGGTAGAAAATCATCATCAGTATAGTGTATCCATCATTACAGTACTTCATTTTTATTATAACTAAAGAAAATAAACCACTGGTTCCTAATAAAATTTTTGTTTGTTTTTGTTTTGGGTTCACACCAAAAGTAAGCTCTTGCTCAATGCTAAGGGATCATTCCTGGTGAGCTCAGGGGACATAAGGAGTGCTGAGAATCAAACCAGGTCACTTTGATTCCTTACGAACTGTACTATTGCTCTGGCCCCTGCTGCTAAAATTTTAACAGATACTGCATCTTTGTGACTATGGTAGATTTTGTACTACTGGGTAGTAGAAATAATTCAATGGAAGAAATAAGACTCATATATGTGAAAGAGAGAAAGCAATTGGAGCTGTAGCGATAGCACAGCAGTAGCACAGCCTTGCACACGGCCAACCCGGGTTCGATTCCCAGCATCCCATATGAGCACTGCCAGGAGTAATTCCTGAGTGCAAAGCCAGGAGTAACCCCTGTGCATCACCAGGTGTGACCCAAAAAAGAAAAAAAAAAAGAGAGATGTTATTAAATAAACATTTTAGAGATATATTTTTAAATAAACTGAGAACAACATATTGCATAAAAAATTCACTAAAGCGGTATTATAACAGCATGAAATTGGAAACATCCCAAGAAAGTTTAAATAAGTAAATTTTAGTCACATAATCCACTATGCCCTAATTTTTTTTGTTTTATTCTAGGGCCCAAACCAGGGTTTACCCCAGGCTCCGTGCTTACAGATAACTCACGGTGGGACCCAAAAGGAACATATGGGGGGGTGTTGGGACATGTGTGGGTGGCCATGCATAAGACACGTGCCCTACCAGCTGTACTATGGCTCTAGCCCAAAAGTCACCTAATTTTTCTTCAATTAGATATTTTCACTACCAAATGACTAAGATTTACTCTAAGTAAAATATATAAGATACAATAATGGTATTAGTTGTAAGGAAACACATAAAACCATACATACACATAGATGTGTGTATACTATATACTTTCCTGTCCCTGGTAAAAAGAACTGATAATAGAGGTTGCCTAAGAACAGGAAAAACTACACAAATGTGAACAAGGTTATTTATTTTATGTTTTACTTCAATAGACTTTTGGGGACCACACGCAGTGATGCTTGGGGCTTACTCCTAGTAGTGCTCATGAGAACAATGGAATGCCAGCGGTTCAAACCTGGTCAGCTGCATGCAAGGTAGATACCATCTCTCTGATTCAATTTTTGTTGTTTGAATACTCACGGCTTACTCCTGGCTCTATGATTAGGGGCTCCTGGTGGGCTTTAGGGACAAATAGGGTACCAAGCCCACTCAGCTGCATGCAAGGCAAGTGCCTTACTCAGTGTACTATGGCTCCAGACTCTGTTATCTTTTATAGTTTGCCTATATAAATTTTCATAATTTTAACTTTATTTGGTGCAGGGCCTCAAATATGCAAAGCATGCAGTCTACCACTGAGCAAAAACCAAGGCAGGAAAAACACTGTAGATGCGCATCTTTCTGTACTTTTTGTACTTCAAATCATGTGTTTTTATATGAAAATCAGAAAGTCTGAAGTTCTATAAGTCTTCAAAAATTAAAGTATTATTGTCATTCCAAATAATATCTAAAAGTCATCAAAATTTATGGCAGAAACTCAAGTCTCTTGCCTTCCAAGAAATACTGCATATTAAAACAAACTAAATATTTTCAGTTAACTATATATCTCTTTTGTAGTTAATATAAAAAGATCTTCTCATGACTAGAAAAGGAATGATGGAGGAAATGAAATCAAATTTAATTTCCTGTTACAGAACTGCCAAGGTAATAACTGAGTATTATATTTCTGCAGAGAGCGCAAACAGAAAAAAATGAGCTTATGTTTACATTACATTGGCATATAAGAAAATATAGATCAAAGTCTGAAAAAACAACAAATATGCGTTCACTTTCTGACAGTCTAATAAAATTTTAGCTCAGAATAAATTAAAAACATCTTTCGGGGCCAAGAGTACAGAAGTTAAAGCACTTGCTTTACATGCAGCCCACCTGGGTTTGATCTCAGTACCACATATGGTACCTGTGCACTACCACAAGTGATCCCTGAGCACAGAGCCAGGAGGAAACCATGAACACCATTCAGTGTGGCACAAAAAACAAAATAAATGACTAAATATAAAAACACCTTTTGGAGGTGACAAGAATCAAAGCTGTGGGTAGAAGCTCAAATGAAAGTCTAATATTCTACCACTGAAATGCATCCCCAGCCTAGAACCCTAAAAGATTAAGAGGAGCAATATAAGGCTACACAGAACATGTTACATATTTTTTTTCAGTAATTTATACTATTAAAAACGAAACTGTCCATTTAGTACCAGTATTTTGTCTTTCTTTTTCTCAGTGTCTAAGTAGGGACAATATCAGAACAACTGCAAAGGCCTGGAATGTTACTTAATGTAACTGAAAACATTCCACTTTCCCCTAATAATCTACTACATCTTTCATGTTCCAAAAAGTAGATACCTAGGGCCAGAGAGATAGTACAGAGGGGAAGATCCTTGCCTTGCATACCAAGGGTTGGATTCCTGGCATACCATCCGGTCCCCCAGGCACCACCAGCAATGATTCTTGAGTGCAAAGCTAGGAATAAGCCCTGAGCACTGCCAGATGTGCCCCCAAAATAAAAAATATATATATTTACGAAGTTCTAACAGTTTCTCTTATAATATGCTAGCAATTTGGTCTCTATCAATAGCACAATAAAACCTTGTAAAAGAACAGCTGATCTGGTTAATACCTTATTCCAGCCGCTGGCATGAACTGCAGTCTCCAACGTACATTCCCGGTATGACTGATACGTCACTGGCCTGCAGAGATGTTTTTTAAAAGTCTGTGTCATCAGAAGGAAAATTCTAAATTTTCAGATGAATAAATATACGTCACTACTGTTGAACATTTTGCTAAGCTAATAAAGATTATTCTATATATTGTTCTGTATAATGTCTTTAAGTATTCTGTAGAGATTGAGATGTATGCTACCAATCTAGGAAGGCAGTTAAAAACAAAACATAACAATAATGAAAAATTTAATTATACCTTGATGTTCACCTAACAGGTTTTTGAATTTACAATAAATACTTGGCTTATCAATACAAGATCAAATAATTACGAAATTATCTGAATTCAAACACACTTTTTCAAAGACAAAAATACAAAACATTTAAAAATTAAAAAGTCACATCACTGGAAACTTTTCAAATTAAATATGCAAGAAGTTGACATAGGATCAAAAAAAGAGAATACAGCCAGTAAGGCACTTGCCCTGCACGTAGCCAAACCAGGTTTGATCCCCACTACAGCTCTCCGAGCCCTGCCATGAGGGATTCCGAGGCTCAGAGCCAGGAGAAAGTCCCAATGACAGCCCAGTGTGGCCCCAAAAACAAAATAAATAAATAAAAACAAAGACAGAGGACTCTTCTGTCAGGGAATTTTAAAACTCATTCCAAAGAGCATTTTCTGTTCTAACTACTCTGGTCTATTATCTCTCCATTCTATGAATATCCAACAATATCATTTATTAGGGCCTACATTTTTATATAATTTACACATCATGTTATGCATTAGGAAACAAAGCTCAGAATACTAAGAGACTATTTCAAATAGCTGACAAACAGCCAATACAGGAATGTACTTCCAATAAGATCTGGTTCTAAGGTCCACACTGCTATTTCTCTGTTTCAGTTTAGCTCAGTGGTGTTCAGGGGAAACTCTTGTCTCTGGGCTCTGGGATCACTCTGAGCAGGGCTTAGGGGAACATATGAGGTGATGGGCATCAAACCCAGGTCAGCTGCATGACAAACAAGCACCCTACCTCCAACCCCTCACATTACTTCTATTTTAAGTTAGGATCTTAACACATTTTTTAATAATGTATAGCTAGATATCACATGTGGGTAATGAGCTTTTTTGGTGAGAAGGAGGGCGGTGGGCCACACCCACTGGTGCACAGAACTTACTCCTGACTCTGAGCTCAGGGATCACTCCTGGTGATGCTTGGGGGCTGAGCCCGATCAACCACCAACAAACAAGCCCCCGCCCACTGCACTATTGTTCTGGCCCGTAATGAGCATTTTATTTTATTTTTTTTTTGTTTCTTTTTTTTTTCTTTTGTTTTCTTTTTATTTTCGTCTGTAATGAGCATTTTAAATGTGACTACACGGGTCGAGGTGAGGAAATATCCTTCTTTCTCGATTCTTTTCCCTTTTCTGGGAGAAACGCGGTGTGGTGTCCACCATATTATGAAGTCTATTAAGCAGGCACTAAGTTAGAGGCGAGGGAATGGGAGGGGAAAAAAAAAAACCTATATACTTGGAACAGCGGGACGCTTGGGAAGTCTCGGGCCGATACCAGCGCATGCTCCGCCGAGACTCGACCCGGGTGGCCACACTTTTGAGTGGCCGCGATGTTGCTGATCAACCAGAACCCCGAGCCTAACTAGACTTCCGGTTCCAGAAACTACTTGTAACCATGTCTCTAGACTGAACTAAGCCATAGCCCCACGCCGGCAGAGGACTGGAAATATCCTTTTTTCTCGTAGGGCGGCGTGGTGTCAGCCATAAGATGAGGACTATTCATTAAGCAGGCACGAACTTGGTGGCGCGGGAAGGAGGGGGGAAAAACTATGTACTTGAAACAACGGGACTTCATATCTCTCCAGTTTCAGCAATGGGAAACTAATTATCAAATGCTGCATGGGCAGTAGGGCTGCCTTTCTTGGGGGAAAACTCCAACAATAGTGAATGTTGTGTTGAAATATGGAATGTAATCAAGGTAAAGTGAAAATGAAGTGAAATTTATCAACTAAGCAGGCAGGGATGGGGGGTGGGGGGCGGGGGGTGGGAGGTATACTGGGGTCTTTGGTGGTGGAATATGGGCACAGGTGAAGGGATGGGTGTTGAGCATTGTATAACTGAGACATAAACCTGAGAACTTTGTAACTTTCCACATGGTCATTCAATAAAAAATAAATAAAATTAAATAAATAAATAAATAAATGTGACTAGTTGGGGCTGAAGCAATAGCATAACAAAAAGGTGTTTGCCTTGCACATAGCCAACCTTGCAGAAAGGTTGTCTGCCTTGCACATAGCCAACTTCAATTTGATACTGGCAGATGTATATGTCCAGGTCCAGAGTGATCCCTAAGCCTAGAGCCAGAAGTAAGTCTTGAGCACTGCTGGGTGGGTCCCAAAAATCAAAACCAAAATTTACAAAAATTTTTTAAAAACCCAATGTGTAAAAGTGTAAAATATACACTGAATTTCAGACTTAACAAAATATTTTATTAATAATTTTATATTGCATACATGAAAATTGCATATATATATTGCATATATATGAAAAGTATTGTTGCATGACAGGGTTATTATTAAATTTTAAAATTCAACTTTATGTAGTTGCTAGAGAATTTAAAGGACCATGTTTTTGCATTTTATCTTTTAAACAGGGCTTGTCTAAATATTTCAAAAAACAGTTCTGATCATACAGCTATCCTTTTAGGTAAGTTCATATAAAATCATCAACATCATCATCATCATCATCATCATCAACATCATCCCGTAGATCATGGATTTTCTTGAGCAGTCTCAGTAACATATCATCATCATCATCCCATAGATCGTCAATTTTCTTGAGCAGTCTCAGTAACATCTCCATTTGTCCTAGCCCTGAGATTTTAGAAGCCTCTCTCTACTCGTCCTTCCCAACTGTGCCCCACTGGAGGCTCTTTCAGGGTCAGGGGAATGAGACCCATCATTGTTACTGGTTTTGGCATATGAATACACCATAGGGAGTTTGCGAGGCTCTTCAAGGTGGGCAGAAAACTCTCAGTAGCTTGCCAGGTTCTCCAAGAGGGAGAACTAGACTGTAAGAGTCTCTTGCTCCTTTGCATGGCTGTCTTCACCGGGGCCCCTCAGAGAGGGTGGGTTGAATTTTCCTCCTGGCCCCGAGCAGAGCCCCAGCAGCCGAAGACCTCTGGAACCCAGCCACAGCCATGCTAAAGGCCTCTCTCCCCACGTTCAGATGAGCCTCATGCATGAAGGAACGGGCAGAGGAACCCAGGTGTGCAGGATCTGAAGCTGAGATCTCCAAACCTGCTCGGATCAGGACTGGGCCTCTTCCACCCAGATACCCCATTTTTCAGTAGCTAAGGCGGTCACATCCAGAAACTGGCCCCAGTGCCGTGTAATCCCATCAATGGCCAACATCCAGAGACTATAAAACCAAGCTACTGATTTTAGAATTTTAAAAAAAATCATTCCCTAAGCTATATCTTCAAAACCATTAATAATGCATTTTTGTTGCATGAATCAAGGTGTAATTATAAGAAATTAAGGGAAAGATTTTATTTAATGCTATGAAAGGTCCAACCCATGTATATGTATTTGTTTGAGGAGACTAATAGCTCTGATGGCAGTGTCATTATTACTCTGAATCACAACCTAGATTCAAAGAAAGTACTTATAAGCATGAAAGGTAAACTTTATTATTTTTGTTTTTTTGTTTGTTTGTTTTTGGGTCACACCTGGCAATGCACAGGGGTTACTCCTGGCTCATGCACTCAGGAATCACCCCTTGTGACACTCAAGGGACCATATGGGATGCTGGGACTCGAACCCGGGTCAGCCACATGCAAGGCAAATGTTCTACCCACTGTGCTATTGCTCCAGTGCCCTGTGAAAGGTAAACTTTAGCTAACCTTTTTAAAGTTTTTCTTTTTGTTTTTGTCTTGGGGTCACACTTGAAAATTGGGAGCAAATCTTTTTGCCTACACTTCTGTTATTTTGTTCCAAGTTCAAACAGCTTTGTGACAATATATAGATATACAAATGTATGAAAATTTGGCTGCTCTGGCTAAAGAGTGGAGGGACCCTAATGAGCCCTATACATTCAGCTTATTTGGTACCTTTTGACACCTACTCAGGGTTCCTAACACTTTGTAAGCTTCTGCTGTAAATCCAAATTTCCTATTTAAGCTTTACTTAGACCCATAATCTTCTCTCACCATTTGGGAGGGGCAGGGAGTTGAGCGGGCCCACATCCAGTGATGTTCAAGAGGTACTACTCTTTGAGGTGATCGGCAGAACATGTGATACAAGGATCAAAGCTGCATGCAAAGTATGTGCTCTGGCCCTTTAAGCCTGGCCCTCAACACTTACATAAGGTTTTTCTGTATATACTTCAAATATTGTTTTCACTTCATTCTTTCCTATCTTTTTTGTTTTAATAGGAAGGGGTCACTCACAGCAATACAGGCCTGATGGTTTAGTGTTAGCCAGTGGTGCAGTGCTTGAAGGACACCAAAGCCACTGAGGTGGTACTGAGGGTCATCAGTGCCCCACCCAGTGACGCTTCAGCCACTGACAATGCTGAGGGGTTATAGAGTGCGAGACAGTTGTAGGGCTTGAGCTCAGGGTCTCACACACGAAAGGCATTTCTCCAGCATTTAAGCTATCCCCAAACCTGTTTTAACATTGGTTCATATCATCAAAAAATATGCAGTAATAGACTTAATTCTCCTTAAGCACAATACTGTCTTCTAATAAACTGTAAAACCTTAATAATGATTTTGTGAAAGTAAGAATTTAATTGCATTACTTTGACAATTTGGTTTCTAATTTTTTTTTAAGTGAAGGGGGCATTTTCACTTTGCATTTTTTCTTTTTTCCCCCCATTCTTTCATCTTACTTTAAACACACAATTATTTAATAACAATGCCACATTCCTAGATAACATTAATTCCTCTGTTCTGTTTTTTTGGGGTCATGCCTGGCAGTGTGCAAGGCTTTATTTACTTCAGCTCTGTATTCGGGGATCACTCCTGGTGGTGCTCAGGAACTGAACTTGGGTTTGCCCCGTATAAAACAAGATACACTGCAGAAGCTGGAGAACAGTACTGGAGGTAAGACACTAACCTCGCACACAGACAGCCCTGGTTTGATCCCTGGCACCACACATGGTTACTTCCAGCAGTCCTTTCTGAACACACAGCCAGAAATAAGCCTTGAGTACCACTGTGTGTGTCTCTCCAACCCCCTCAAAAAGAGATTTCAGGGGCTGAGGAAATAGTACTGTGGGTAGGACATTTGTGACAACAAATTTATATATGCAGGGGCTGGAGAGATAAACTCAACAGCTCAGTATATGCTCTGATCCCTGGCACTACACGGTTTCATAAGCATGCTGATGGCAACCCTGATCATAGAACCCAGAATAGCCCTTGAACACTGCTGGGTTGAACCCAAAATCCAAAACCCTAAAATATTTATACAGCAGGGCTGGAAAAGTAAAGCAGTGCTTAATCTGCAAAAGGCCAACCTGGGTTCTATTTCTACTACCACATAAGGTATCCTGAGCACTACCAGGAGTGAGCCTTGAGCACAGCCGATGTTTAAATGCACAGAATACTACGTTTAAATATATCATGCTATTTTATATTTCTTTTTTATTTCTTTTTGTTTGTTTGGGGGCCACACCCAGCAGTGATCTGGTCTTACTCCTGGTTCTGTACTCAGCAGTTAGGGGGTCATGTGGATGCCGGGAACAAATTCCAGTTGGTTGCTTGCAAGGCAAGCATCCTACTCGCTTGCTATACTACCACTTCAACCCAAGAATTCATGCTATTCTAGATGCCTGTCACCAAAACAAATACTTTATTCAAATTTATGACAGTTCCTCACAATTTTCAGAGAATTAGGGGAAATAATCTAACACTTACAATAAATGGTAAGCTACCTGTGGCGTATTCAATATACCAAAAACATTAACAACAAGCCTCACAATGGAGATGTTACTGGTGCCCGCTCGAGCAAATCTATGAACAACAGGATGGCAGTGCTACAGTGCTACATATTTTATTCTAACATATTTTTTATTTTAAATTTATTTCTTTTTTAATTAGTGAATCACCGTGAGGGTACAGTTAAAGATTTATGCATTTTCGTGCTCGTGTTTCCCTCATACAATGTTCGAGAACCCATCCCTTCACCAGTGCCCATTCTCCACCACCAATAAACCCAGCATCCCTCCCACCTCCCAATCCCATCTCCCCCCATACCACCCTGCCACTGTGGCAGGTATTCCCTTTTGTTCTCTATCTCCAATTGGGTGTTGTGGTTTGCAATAGGGGTGTTGAGTGGCCATCGTGTTAAGTCTCTAGTCTACTTTCAGCACACTCACCCTTAGCACACTCACCCTTCCTCCACGTGGCCTCCAACCACATTTTACTTGGTGTTCCCTTCTCTATCTGAGCTGCCTTTTCCCCAGAATGTGAGGCCAGCTTCCAAGACATGGAGTCAACTGTCTGATACTTATTTCTACTATTCTTGGGTGTTTGTCTCCTACTCGTTATCTTATATTCCACAGATGAGTGCAATCTTTCTATGTCTCTCTCTTTCTGACTCATTTCACTTAGCATGATACCATGTTGATCCACTTATATGCAAAGTTCATGAGTTCATTTTTTCTAACAGCTGCATAGTATTCCATTGTATAGATGTACCAAAGTTTCTTTAACCAGTCATCTGTTCTAGGGCACTCGGGATTTTTCCAGATTCTGGCTATTGTAAACAGTGCTACGATGAACATATAAGTGCAGATATCATTTCGACTATACTTTTTTGCTTCTCCGGGATATATTCCCAGCAGTGGTAATGCTGGGTCAAATGGGAGCTCAATTTCTAATTTTTTGAGAAGTGTCCATATTGTTTTCCAAAAGGGCTGAACCAGTCAGCATTCCCACCAGCAGTGTAGAAGGGTCCCTTTCTCCCCACATCCTCTCCAACAGTGGTTGCTTTTGTTCTTTTGGATGTATGTCAGTCTCTGTGGTGTGAGGTGGTATCTCATGGTTGTTTTGATCTGCATCTCCCTGATGATTAGTGATGTAGAGCACTTTTTTATGTACCTTTTGGCCATTCGTATCTCTTCCTTGGGAAAGTTTCTGTTCATTTCTTCGCCCCATTTTCTGATGGGGTTGGATGTTTTCTTCTTGTAGAGTTCAACCAGTGCCTTATATACCCTTGATATAAACCCCTTATCAGATGGGTATTGGGTGAATATCCTTTCCCATTCTGTAGATTGTCTTTGTATTTTAGCCCTTATTTCTTTTGAGGTGCAGAAGCTTCTTAGTTAAGAGAGTCAAATTTGTTTATCTGTTTCCACTTGCTTGGCCAGTGGTGTGTCATCTTTGAAGATATCTTTAGCTTCGATATTGTGGAGGGTTTTGCCAACTTTGCCTTCAGTGTATCTAATGGAGTCTGGTCTGATGCTGAGGTCTTTAATCCATTTTGATCTGACTTTTGTGCTTGGTGTCAGGTTTTGCATGTGGTTGTCCAGTTGTGCCAGCACCACTTGCTAAAGAGGCTTTCCTTGTTCCACTTCACATCTCTTGCTCCCTTACCAAAGATTAGATGATCATACATTTGGGATTGTGTGTAGGGAAATTTCACCCTGTTCCATTATCTGTTGCTCTGCCTTTGTTCCAGTACCATGCTGTTTTAATTGTTACCGCTTTGTAGTAAAGTTTAAGGTTGGGGAGGGTGATGCCTCCCATCGTCTTTATCCCAAGAATTGTTTTAGCTATCCGTGGGCGTTTGTTGTCCCATATAAATTTTAGGATTGCCTGATCCATTTCTTTGAAGAATGTCATGGGTATCCTTATAGGGATCGCGCTGAATCTGTATAATGCTTTGGGGAGTATTGCCATTTTGACAATGCTGACTTCTCCCTATCCAGGAGCAGGGATTATGTTTCCATTTCCTCTTTTATTTAATGGAGTAGCATTTTATAGATTTCTTTGTAGAGGTCTTTTACTTCCTTGGTTAGGCTGATTCCGAGGTACATGATTTTCTGGGGTGAATGGGATTGCTTTTTTCATGTCCCTTTCCTCTGTCTCATTGTTTGCGTATAAGAAGGCCATGGATTTTTGAGTATTGATTTTATAGCCTGCAACTTTACTGTATAAGTCTATTGCTTCCAACAGTTTCTTAGTAGAGGCTTTAGGCTTCTCTAGATATAGTATCATATCATCTGCGAAAAGTGAGAGTTTGATTTCTTCCTTTCCTATCTGGATGCCCTTAATCTCTTTTTCTTGTCTAACAGCTATCCAGTACTTCCAGTACTATATTGAAGAGAAGTGGTGACAGTGGGCACCCTTGTCTCATTCCTGATTTTAGAGGGAAGTCCCTCAGTTTTTCCCCATTGAGGATAATGCTTGCCATAGGTTTGTGGTAGATGGCTTCGACTATCTTGAGGAAAGTTCCTCTAAAACCTATTTTGGTGAGGGTTTTCATCATGAATGGATGTTGGATCTTGTTAAATGCTTTCTCTGCATCAATTGATATGACCATATGGTTTTTATCTTTACTTTTGTTGATATGATGGATTATGTCGATTGATTTCTGAATGTTAAACCATCCTTGCATCCCTGGGATGAAACCCACTTGGTCATGGTGTATGATCTTTTGGATAAGTTGTTGGATTCTATTTGCTAGTATTCTGTTGAGGATCTTCGCATCGGTGTTCATCAGGGATATTGGTCTATAATTTTCTTTCTTAGTGGTGTCTTTGTTTGCTTTTGGTATTAAGGAGATGTGTGCTTCATAGAAACTGTTTGGGAGAGTTCCTGTTTTTTCAATTTCCTGGAAAAGCTTGAGGAGAACTGGCAACAGGTCTTTAAATGTTTGGAAGAATTTGCCAGTGAATCCATCTGGACCTGGGCTTTTGATTTTGGGGAGATTTTTTATTGGTTTCAGTTTCCTTGATATTAATGTATTTATTTAGGTATTCCAAGTCTTCTTGGTTCAGTCTTGGGAGATTGAACCAATCTCCCTCTTGATTGTAGGAATCAAGAAATTCATCCATTTCTTTTAGGTTCTCACGTTTCGTGGCATATAGACTTTCGAAGTAGTCTCTGACGATCTTTTGAATTTCGTTGGTTTCTGTTGTGATGTCCCCCTTTTCATTCCTGATTCGGTTTATTAGGGTTTTCTCTCTTTCTTTGTGAGTCTTGCTAGTGGTTTATCAATCTTGTTTATTTTCTCAAAGAACCAGCTCTTGGTTTCATTGACCTTTCGAATTGTTTTCTGGGTTTCCATGTCGTTAATTTCTGCTCTAATTTTTATTATTTCTTTCCTTTGGTATGGTTTGGGTTCCTTTTTCTGGTCCTTTTCTAAGGCCTTGAGCTGTGAAGTCAAGCTATCTATGTAGGCCCTTCTTCCTTCCTAAGGAATGCTTGCAGAGCTATAAATTTTCCCCTTTACACAGCTTTAGCTGTGTCCCATAGGTTTTGGTAGCTCGTGTCTTCATTCTCATTTGTTTCGAGGTATCTCTTGATTTCTTCCTTGATTTCCTTCCTGACCCACTCACTGTTCAACACTGCGCTGTTTAATTTCCAGTAGTTTGTTTTGATTCTTTGCGTCTGTGTGATTAGCTTCTATCTTCAGCACATCGTGGTCTGAGAAGATAGTTGATACAATTTCTATTTTCCTGATTTTTTGAGGTATGTTTTGTGGCCCAGTACATGGTCTATTTTGGAAAATGTTCCGTGTGTACTGGAAAAGAATGTGTATTCTTTCTTTTTGGGGTGTAAAGCCCTGTATAGGTCTATTAGCCTCTCTCTTCTATTTCTTCCTTCTGAGTCCGTGTTTCCTTGCTGAGTTTTGTTCTTGTCGATCTATCCAGAGGTAATAAGGCAGTGTTGAAGTCTCCGACTACTATTGTGCTGTTAGTGATGTCTTCCTTAAAGTCTGTTAGGAGTTTTTTAAGTATTTAGCCGGTCTCCCATTAGGTGCATATACGTTCAAGAGCGTGATTTCTTCCTGTTGCACATACCCCTTGATAAGTAGGAAGTGACCTTCTCTGTTCCTTCTAATCTTTTTCAACCTGAAATCTATGTTGTCAGATACTAGTATTGCCACCCCAGCTTCTTTGAGGGAGTTGTTTGCTTGCAGGATTGTTTTCCACCCTTTGAGCCTGTGTTTGCTCTGACTGTATAAATGTGTTTCTTGTAGGCAGCAGAATATTGGGTTCAGTTTCTGAATCCATTTTGCCAATCTGTGTCTCTTAATTGGTGCATTTAGGCCATTGACATTGAGAGAGATTATTTTATTATTTTTTTTTTTTGCTTTTTGGGTCACACCTGGCGATACACAGGGGTTACTCCTGGCTCTGCACTCAGGAATTACTCCTGGCGGTGCTCAGGGGACCATATGGGATGCTGGGGATTGAACCTGTGTCGGCCGCGTGCAAGGCAAACGCCCTACCAGCTGTGCTATCACTCCAGCCCGAGAGAGATTATTGTCATGGGGTTTTGTGTCATCTTTTTGTGGGGTTGGTTGTTCTTGTGGGGTTCTTCCTTGACTTAAAATAGCCCCTTTAGTCCTTCTTTTAAGTTTGGTTTTGAGTCTATGAAGTTCCTGACGTGTTGTTTACCCGAGAAATAGTGTATGGTTTCTTCGAGTTTGAGTGAGTGTTTAGCCGGATAAAGTATTCTTGGTGAGGTGTTCATTTCGTTGAGTTTTTTCACTATGTCCCACCATTGTCTTCGGGCTCGAAGGGTTTCCTTTGATAGGTCTGCTATAAATCTGAGGGGTGCTCCTTTGTATGTGATTTCCTTCTTTGACCGTGCTGCTTGCAGAATTGCATCTCTATCCACAGCCTCCGTCATTCTGACTATGATATGCCTTGGAGTCTTTTTATTCGGGTCTCTTTTTGCTGGTACTCTTCGGACTCCTTGGATCTGGATGCCTGCCTTCTCCAGCTCTGGGAATTTCTTAGCAACGATGTCTTTGACTGTGTTTTTTTCATTGGGGTTACTTCCCTGTGCTTCTGGTACTCCAATGATTCTTATGTTGTTCCTCCTGAAGTCATCCTCGAGGACTCTGATTCGCTCTATAGCCATTTTGAGGTCTTTTGCCATTATTTGTTGTTGTCTGTAAGCTTTCTGCAGCTCATCTTCAAGCTCACTGATTTTGTCTTCAGCTGTAGTCATTCTACTGTTGAGGGCACCTACTGTGATTTTTAATTCATCTACTGAATCCTTTATTTGTGTGACTTCTGTTCGTAGCTTTGAAATTTCTGATCTCATTTCTTCCTGCATTTTCTTGGTTGACTGTTCCAAAGCATCATTCATCTCCTCCCTTAATTTTTTGGATGTCTGTTCCATGGTTGCTTTGAGTACATCGACCCTCTTCAAGATTTCCTCTCTGAATTCTTTTTCTAAGAGGTCCTGTATTTGGGTAGACCCTGTGGAGATTTCTGGAATCTTTTCTTCATCTTCTCTTCATGGAGGGGATTTTCACTGTTTCTTCATATTGTTATGGAAGTCTAGAGTTGGAACCTTCTAGTCGTCTATCCCTGTTCCCTCTTTCTGCAGGGGGGATTCTGTTTGTGCTAAGTTGATGATGATAGCCTTGTTCCAATTCTAAAATACTTCCTAGGAGCTCCTCTTGGTTTGTGTGGGGCCTCCAGTGATGACTTAAGGCTATGCTGTTTGGATGAGGAGTTTGTGCAGATTCTATTGTTCACTGACAGCTTTTGTGAAGTTCAAGTCAGCTAAAGGACTACTTGGCAAAGAATAATTGAGATGGCCAGGGTGATTTTCGAAGAAATAGGTTATAGACAGTATAACGAAAGGAAAATTACAACTGCAGCCAAGGCCGCTCCAGTGAGTGGCCATGCCCCTTTTGTGGTCACGCCCCCTGAAATACAGGCCACACCCCCAGTAATCTCTTGGGGCACAGAGCTGGGTAGATGGGGGTGGGCGGGGTCACGATCATCTGAGAGTACCTGATGAACAGTTCAGGCATTACAGAGGAGCAGAGAGGTGTCCATGCAGCGCAGGGGGGTGGGGGGTTCCAGGGGAGTCCCCGTTGCCCGGGAGCCTTTGGGAGAGTGTCCCGGGGGTCGCTGGGCGGGGTCACGATTGCCGGAGAGTAACATACTCTCACTATAACTAGCTTCTTGTTTTTAGCTTCAACAGAATCATAACCAGGAGAAATTCTCACTATAAGAAAATGAAAGTAGGGTCAGAGTGCATAGCAGGCAGGGCATTTGCCTTGGCACATGGCTAACCCAAGTTCAATCTCAAGCATCCCACATGGTCCCCTAAGCCTGGCTAGTAGTGATCCCTGAGTAGAGAACCAGGAATAAGTCCTGAACACCGCTGGGTGTGGCCCAAAAAAACATTAGAAAAAAAAGGAGAAAAGAAAATGGAAGTTGTTTCATGACGGAGAAATATTTTTGCAGGCTCTCTGCATGTGCTACAACCCAGTTTGAACCCTAGCACTTCATGGATCTTCAAATACCTCTGGGTAGAGTACTCAAGGCCCCAGTACTTCCAGAATGGTCCTGGTGATCCCCATCACCCTGGGGTCTGAGCAGCCCAGTTGACTGAGTAAAGCTGGAAGCGGCCCCTAGGTCCCTGAGCTATGCCGAGGATGCCCCACACAAAAATGTAAAAAGGAGGGACTGGAGCGATAGCACAGCAGGTAGGGCATTTGCCTTGCATGCGGCCGACCCAGGTTCGATTCCCAGCATCCCATATGGTCCCCTGAGCACCGCCATAAGTAATTCCTGAGTGAAGAGCCAGGAGTGACCCCTGTGCATCGCCAGGTGTGACCCAAAAAGCAAAAAAAAAAAAAAAAAAAGTAAAAAGGAAATATGAAATGGTAAATACACATGGAAGAGAGTGCTCAAGACAAATTTATCACTGTATCACTATCATCCTGTTCATCGATTTGCTCGAGCAGGCGTCAGTAATGTCTCCATTCGTCTCTGTCACATGCTATTGTAGCCCAGCAGTGTATTGGGAACTCTTTCAGGACCAGGGGAATGAGGACCGTCATTGTTACTGGTTTTGGCATATCGAGTAAAAATTTATAGCTCAGTAAAAGCATTTTTGAAAATCACACAATTCACAGAGTCCATACAAACGGAATTCATGTTGGAATACTTAAATCACCGCTTTGATGCAAGAAAAATTCTTACTGAAAACACAAATAAAGGGGGCTGGAACAATAGTACAGTGGGTGTTTACTTTGTATGTAGGCCAACTTGGGTTCAATCAATCCCCAGCATCCCATATGGTTCCCCCGAGCATCACAAAAAGCAATTCCTTAGTGCAGAACCAGGAGTAACCCCTGATCCCCAGGGCATTGCTGAGTGTGGCACAAAAGGGGGGGAAAAAAACCTCCACAAATAAAGAGTATGGGATCTGATCTGGCTCAATGATAGAGCACTTGCCTTGCATGTATAAGGCCTCTCCCTCTCTCCTTCTCCCTCTCCCTCCCCCCTTTTTTCCTTCTTCCATCCTTTCCTCCCTCCCTTCTTCCCTCTCTCTCTGAGAAAGAGAAGAAGTAAATGTCCAAGAGTATACATGTACACGGCTTCTCCAAGTGGAAAAAGCAAGCAACAGAGACAAGCAAGCAATTGTATTGAAGGAAAAACACAACTTGAAACGCAAGACCTTTTGCTTTCCCTTTCTTTAAAAAAAAAGAAAAAAGTACTCTGGGGAAGCAAAAGGAAAAGTCAAAAAAGTATACTGAGAAAAACAGTGACACCTGGGGCTGGAGAGACAACAGTGGGTGAGGTGCTTGCCTTACACACAGTCAACCCAAGTTTGCATGCAGCACCCCATGTGGTCCCCTGAACACTGTCAAGAGCAGTTCCTGAGCACAGAGCCAAGAGTACGCCCGAAGTACCACCGGATGTGGCCCAAAAACCAAACAAACAGAAAAAGTGACATTGATAAAATCCACAATTCCGTAGGGACAAACTCTCTCACTCAGCAATGTAACTCACTGGTCGAGGAGCTTCTGCACGGCTTTCTGTAGAGGGTCCTTCAGTTCCTGTAACACCTTTTCTCCAAGATGAGCCAAGCAGTCTTCTACTGAGCTCTCTGGGTTAGCAGGGCTGAATACTGGAGAAGTATGACGGTCAAAGCCTGTGCTGGTAAAGGCTAAAGAGAAGGAGAATAAAAAAATCCTTAACTTAGTAAACAATATTAATAATTGTGCTATAAACTCTCAAGAGGTGGGGATGAAGCGACAGTATAGCGGGTAGGTCACTTGCCTTGCAGGCAGCTGACCTAGGTTTGATTCCTGGCACTCTGTCTGGTCCCCAAGTCCTGCCGGGAGTGATCCCTGAGTGTAGGGCAGGAGTAAACACTGAGCACCACAGGGTATGGCCCCAAAAAACAAAAAATAAAGGCTCAAGGGTCCAGAGTGACAGTATAGTGATAGTAGTTTGCTTTGTGCACCCTGATCCAGGTTTGGTTCCACACATCTCATATCCCAGCACCCCCAGCAGTTACCCAAGGCACTGCCAGGTATAGCCCTAAAACAAAAGCAAAACAAAAAGCTCTATCGTCTGGAAACAAGTTATAAGCCACTTGAAAGGGTCAGATAATAATGGAATTTTTTACTAGTATATAAAATTGAATAGATCCTAAATGCTTTTTGTTTGTTTCTATTTGGGGGCCTAGAGTGTCTTTTTTAAGAAAAAGTTTTGTTTTTGTTCTCCCCGCTCGACTAAATCGACAAACA
The DNA here is from genome assembly GCF_027595985.1 of Sorex araneus. NCBI lineage: Eukaryota > Metazoa > Chordata > Mammalia > Eulipotyphla > Soricidae > Sorex > Sorex araneus. The sequence continues at coordinate 229,707,170 of NC_073303.1, read as the reverse complement.
AAGGGATGACAGTGATACAGTGATATATTATATATATTATAGATATATTACGTATATATACATTTCTGGAGCTGATTCTTCTGTTCAAGGATGTTTTTTTCTCCAGTTGTTTAATTTTCCTCACAACTTCTTCCTATTATGTTTTACTCTAAATAGATTCTCCAGGTGATGGACATACAAAAATGTTGATTACTGTGAGTCTTGAACCTGAGTAGTGGTTGCTATAACTCCTCTGATTTAATGAACTCTGGTCTCTGGTCCTTTATACTCCTTTATCAGTTATGCCCATGTGATTTAAAAACCTCACCCCTTCTTGACCTCATGCCAGAGGCCTTGTTTCTGTTTTTAATTTTGGGGGTATTGTTTGTTTTTGGATCGTACCGAGCAGTGCTCAGGACCACTCGGAAGTCAGTCCCAGCAGGCCTGGCTGTCCGGGCATACAAAAGCATGTGCTCGGGGCCGGAGCGATAGCACAGCGGGTAGGGTGTTTGCCTTGCACGCAGCCAACCCGAGTTCGATACCCGGCATCCCATATGGTCCCCCAAGTACTGCCAGGAGCAATTCCTGAGTGCAAAGCCAGGAGTAACCCCTGAGCATCGCTGGGTGTGACCCAAAAAGGAAAAAAAATAAATAAAAGCATGTGCTCAGTCCATGGAGCTTTCTCTCTGGCTTTCAAACAACTGAAGTGGCATTGAAAAGAAGATTACTTCCATTGGACCTGGTTCAAACTATTAACTATCAACTGCTTGGGAACAGAGAGATGGTACAGAAGATAAGTCACTTATCTTGCAAGTCTGAGGTTTGATCAAACCTGGGTGGGCCGCGTGAAGTTGCAAGAGGGGCCAGAGTGACAGTACAGTGGGTAGAACATTTTGCCTTGCACGCAGCTGACCTGGATCTGATCCCTGGCACCACAAATAGTCTCCCAACTCCAACAGGAATGATCCCTGAGGCAGAGCCAGGAGCAGGCCCAGAGCATAACTAGGTGTGGTCCAAAAATCAACCAATCAATCAATAAATAATTTTAAAAGTTGCAAGAAAGATTCAATTGGTTGCAAAATCTCCAAATATTTTGTTGTCAAAGTTCACAAACATGTGTTAAGCAAGCCTGGAAGTCTCCATTTCAATAATCTATTGTGTAATAGGAGCTTCACTCAGGAAGTTAAGTCTTTTGTTGCTTTTTCCCTTTCTTTAAGTTTTATCTCGTATAAGTATGGCTATCAAAATATGAAGAAAGGCTTCAAATAGAAGTGAAACGTTAATTAGTTTAAAATGCTGACATAGAATACATGCTTTGCACATATGAGGTCTTGGATTCAATCCCCAGTACCCTCCTGAAAAAATTTTGTTAAAGGTAAAAAGACTAAATCCCAAAATAAAACAACACAGAATTTCCTGGAAATTCTATCCATAACAAGCAAGACAAAACAAATCGTCTAGCATCGCCTTTTTGCAGGTTTGAGTTCTGGTGAGACTGGTGTCAAAGTATTGAATGTGACCAAAGTGGAGAGAGAGTATGGGGGAAATTGACTGCCACACATGCAGGGGAAGGATTGGAACGGGCGTGGGGGGTGGTGGAGGAGAATACTGGGGATTTTGGTGGTGGAAAATGTGCACTGATGAAGGGATGGGTGTTTGATGATTATCTGACTAAAGCTCAAACATGAAAGCTTTTTAATGGTATCTCACAGTCCAAAATCGTCACCATGTCCCCAGTCTGACTCCACTGTCTCAGGACAGACATCACCAAGATACAATCTGCTAAAAATTTGGTTATGTGGGTTTTGTGACTGAAATCTCCAGGCTTTCTCAGGGTCGAGATAGGCTACCTCCCACCACCTCCCTATTCTTCCAGAAATCTCATCAGTCACATCCACACTCCAAAGCTCCCACCCAGTTAAGAAAGCTACTCCAGCCTTACCTTCCCAGTAAAAATACTGAACACCCTGAACAAATTTATGTCCTCTTACTACCTATATGGTACTGCAAACCATAATACACAAAAGGGGGGAGAAAGAGAGAGAGAGGAAGGCAGAGAGAGAGAGAGAGAGAGAGAGGTATCTGCCATAGAGGAAAGCTGGGGGGTGGAGGTGGGATGTTGGGGGATGGTGGGAGGGAAACGGGGGACACTGGTAGTGGGATAGTGGGAAGTATACACTGGTGGAGGGATGGGTGTTGGATCATTTATGATTAAAATCCAACCATGAACAGCTTTGTAATGGTCTATCTCACTGATATTCAATTAAAAAATTTTAAAACACTCTAAATTTAGTTTGTGGTAATGGTTATACAATCTGTGAATATATTAAAAACTATATATTGGGTCCCTTCATGCTTGCGGCTCGTTCAAGTGTGTGGAGAGTGGCCCTGAGCATGGCTGTAGCATGAGGAACCCAGGTGTGAGGGACCCGGGGCTGAGATCTCCAAGCCTGCTTGGATTGGGACTGGGCCTTCTCCAGCCAGACCTCCCATTTTCCAGTAGCTTGGCAGCTGCACCCACAAACTGCCCCCGGCACCACGTAATCTCACCAACAGCAAACCAGAAACTATAAGACCAAGCTCCCAAAAGCACACACACGACATGTAATAGTCTTGTTCTCCCTCTTGGAGAACCTGACAAGCTACCAACAGTTTATTGCCTTCATGGGGGTGTATTCATATCCCAAAATACAGTAAAAAATATATGCATACCTCTCAGAGAGCCCGGCAAGCTACCAAGAGTATCCCGCCCCCATGGCAGAGCCTGGCAAGCTACCCGTGGCGTATTCAATAAGCCAAAAACAGTAATGATAGGTCTCATTCCCCTGACCCTGAAAGAGCCTCCAATCATTGGGAAAGATGAGTAAGGAGGTGCTCTAAAATCTCAGGGCTGAGTGTAATAGAGATGTTACTGGTGCTTGCTGGAAAAAATCGATGAACGACAGGATGACAGTGATACAGTGTTACCCTTTAGGTTCCGCCCCCGTGCCATCCTGCAGCCAGCGCTGGTTTGCTCCCTGTCCCAGGTCAGTGAACCAGACTGAGCCCCCATTTCCACCCCCACCCCCGCCCCACCCCCTGCGCTCCAGTCATCTGGCCCTGAGCCACCCAACCTCCCAACCTCTCGAGCGCCTTCCTCTTGACCCCAGCACCATCCTGCAGCGCCAAATGCGTTTGTTCTGTCCCAGGTTCTGCCCTGCCACCTGGCATCCCACCATCATAGCTGTAGGGGGCATGGCCTCCGCAGAAGTGGGTGTGGCCTCTTTGGGGCCTTGGCTGCTCATGCGGCTGCAGTCATTTTACCCTTTCCCAGCACTCTGGACTCGCATCTTCATCTCCATCACCTAATTCTGTCGAGAATATCCTGGCCATCTCAAACACATCAGGTCAACAGTCCAGTAGCCTCTTCCAATTGCACCAAAATAATGGCAGACACAAGAAGCTGCACAAGCCCAATATAAAAGAACACATCATCCGAAGCTTCACTAGAGACCTCACATAAACCGCAGAGGTGCACCTGAGAGGAAGGTGGAACTCTAGAAGGGGGAAAAGGAGACCACCATTGACCGAGCTCATCCGAATCCTTTCTCACAACTAGAGGGGAAACTGATAGTGAACTGAAAAGTCCCACCTCCATACTACTCGAAAAACATGAAGGAACGGTGAAAATCCCCACCCCAGGAGAGGATGATAAAAAGGGTCCAGATGTCTCAACAGGCATTACCCACAATCTCTCCGATATAAAGAATTCAGATGAAATGCTGAAGATGTTCAATGAACTCAAAAGAAACAATGGAACAGACATCCAGTAAATTAAAGGAGGACATGAAAGAAACAGTGGAATGGACAGCCAAGAAAATATGGGAAGAAATGAGAGCAGAAATAAAAAAGCTACAAAAAGAAGTGTCACAAATAAAGGATACGGTAGATGAAACTAAAAACTCAGTGGGTGCCCTCAACAGTAGAATGGCTACAGCCAAAGAAAGAATCAGTGAGCTTGAAGATGAGCTGCAGGAAGCTTACAGGCAACAACAAATAATGGAAAAAGACCTCAAAACAGCTCTCAAGCGAATCAGAGACCTAGGGGATGATTTTAAGAGGAACAACATTAGAATCATCAGAGTACCAGAAGGACAGGGAGACAACCCCAATGAAAAAGCCACAGTTAAAAATATCATTGCTGAAGATTCTCAACAAAATATTAGCAAACGGAATTCAACAACTCATCAAAAAGATCATACACCAGGACCAAGTGGGATTCATCCCGGGGATGCAAGGATGATTTAACATTCGGAAATCAATCAACATAATCCATCATATCAACAAAAGAAAAGAACCATATGATCATATCAATAGATGCAGAGAAAGCATTTGACAAAATCCAGTACCCATTTATGATGAAAACTCTGGCCAAAATGGGTATAGAAGGGACTTTCCTCAATATAGTCAAAGATATCTACTACAAGCCTACAACAAGCATCATCCTCAGTGGGGAAAAACTAAGAGCCTTCCCTCTAAGACCAGGGATGAGACAAGGATGCCCACTCTCTCCACTTCTGTTCAATATAGTACTAGAAGTACTTGCAATAGCGGTTAAGCAACAAAAAGATACTAAGGGCATTCAAGTAGGAAAGGAAGAAATCAAGCTCTCACTATTTGCAGATGATATGATACTATACTTAGAGAACCCTAAAACCTCTACCAAGAAACTCTTAGAAACAATAGACTCGTATAGTAAAGTTGCAGGCTATAAAATCAATACCCAAAAGTCCATGGATTTCCTATACGCAAATAACGAGAGAAGAAAGTGATGTGAAAAAACCAATCCTGTTCACAATAATGCCTCAGAAAATCAAGTACCTCGAATCAGCTTAACTAAGGAGGTAAAGGACTTGTACAAACTACAAAACACTACTTCAAGAAATTATAGAGGACATGAGGAAATGGAAAGATATCCCCTGCTCATGGATTGGGAAAATTAACATTGTCAAAAATGGCAATACTCCCCAGAGCATTGTACACATTCAATGTGATCCCTATAAGGATACCCATGACATTCTTCAAAGAAATGGAGCGAACATTCCTGAAATTCATATGCAACAATAAACCCCCACGAATAGCTAAAGCAATTCTTAGGAAAAAGAATATGGGAGGAATCACACACCCCAACCTCAATCTATACTACAAAGCGGTAATAATTAAAACAGCATGGTGGGGCTGGAGCAATAGCACAGTGGGTAGGGCGTTTGCCTTGCACGTGGCCGACCTGGGTTCTATTCCCAGCATCCCATATGGTCCCCTGAGCACCGCCAGGAGCAACTCCTGAGTGCAAAGCCAGGAGGTAACCCCTGTGCATTGCCGGGTGTGACCCAAAAAGCAAAAAAACAAAAACAAAAAGCAGCATGGTACTGGAACAAAGGCAGAGCCACAGATCAATGGAACAGGGTTGAATATCCTGACACACACCCTCAAATATATGATCATCTAATCTTTGATAAAGGAGCAAAAAATGTGAATTGGAACAAGGAAAGCCTCTTCAACAAATGGTGCTGGCAAAAATGGAGAGCAACATGCAAAGAAATGGGCTAAGATCTCTACTTAAAGCCATGTACAAAAGGCAGGTCAAAGTGGATTAAAGAATCTCAGTATCAGACCAGAATCCATAAGGTACATGAAAAACAAGGTTGGCAAAACCCTCCACGACATTGAAGCTAAAGGTATCTTCAAAGATAACACACCACTGGCCAAGCAAGTGAAAACAGATAAACAAATGGGGCTACCTTAAACTAAGAAGCTTCCGCACCGCAAAAGAAACAGTGACCAAAATACAAAGACAGTCTACAGAATGGGAAAGGATATTCACCCAATACACATCTGATAAGGGGTTGATATCAAGGATATACAAAGCACTGGTTGAATTCTACAAGAAGAAAACTTCCAACCCCATCAAAAAATGGGGGATGGAAACGAACAGAAATTTTCTCAAAGAAGAAATCTGAATAGCTAAGAGACACATGAGAAAATGCTCTACGTCACTAATCATCAGGGAGATGCAGATTAAAACAACAATGAGATATCATTTCACACCACAGAGACTGGCCCACATCCAAAAGAACAAAAGCAACCGCTATTGGCGTGGATGTGGGGAGAAAGGGACTCTCCTTCACTGCTGGTGGGAATGCCAACTGGTTCAACCCTTTTGGAAAACAATATGGACGATTCTCAAAAAATTAGAAATTGAGCTCCCATTTGACCCAGCAATACCACTCCTGGCACTATATCCTGGAGAGGCAAAATGGTATAGTAGAGATGATATCTGCATTTCTATGTTCACTGCAGCACTATTTGCAATAGCCAAAATCTGGAAAAAGCCAGAATGCCCAAAAACAGATGATTGGTTAAAGAAACTTTGGTACATCTACACAATGGAATACTGTGCAGCTGTTAGAAAAGATGAAGTCATGAAATTTGTATACTGGATCTACATGGAAAGTATCATGTTAAGTGAAATGAGTCAGAAAGAGAGGGACAGGGAACGGGGAGGGGAAAAAAAAAAAACAAAGAGAGGGACAGACATAGAAAGATTGCACTCATCTGTGGAATATAAAATAACACAGTGGGAGACTAACACCCAAGAGTTGTAGAGATAGGGATTAGGAAGTCTGCCCCACAGATTGGAAACTGGCCTCACATGCTAGAGGAAAAGGCAGATTAGATAGAGAAAGGAACACCAAGAAGAGGATGGCAGGAGGACCCATTCAGGTTGGAAGATGCGAGCTGAGAGTAGACAGTAGACCGAACATGATGGCCACTCAATACCTCTATTGCAAAATACAACACCCAAAAGGAGAGAGAACAAAGGGGAATGCCCTGCCACAGAGGCAGGGTGGGGTGGTAGGGGATGAGGTGGGAGTGGTGAGAGGGATATTGGAATCATTGGTGGAGGTGAATGGGCACTGATGGAGGGATGGGTAAACAATCACTATGAGTAAAATGCAAACACAAAACTTCATAAGTTTGTAACTGTACATCACAGGGATTCTCTAATAAAAAATTTTTTAAAAAAGAATAAAACATACATATATCATTGCTGGAAAGTTCCCAGAGCTGGAGAATGCAGGCATTCAGATCCAAGGAGCTCAAAGAGTGCCAGCTAAAAGACACCCTCACAAAAAGACTCCAAAAAATATCATAGTCAGAATGATGGATGCCACGGATAGGAGCAAGGTCAAAGAAGGAAATCACATATGCTGGTGTACAACATCTCACATATCTCAGGCCTAGCTAGGCTTCCATGTAAAAATTGTTTTTCTGTTACTGTAACTGACAATGTTTCCATTTATGTAACTGACTTTGATTCTGTTTCAGTTGACTAAGTTAATTTGCATATTATGCCTATGTGGTTGAACATCATTGGTTAGGACATTAAACTAGTTAATGAAAAGAGGCTGAACAGGCTGCTCTGGGTCACAACAGCAGAGAGAGTTTGTGATCCTCCAAAAATTATTTCTTTCAAGTGTGTATCTCAATGTCTCAGACCGCCTGGCCAAACCATAGTGCAACACACATACAAAGGAGCACTCCTTAGATTTACAGCAGACCTATCAGAGGAAACCCTCCAAACCCGAAGACAATGGTGGGATATAGTGAAAAGGCTTAATGAAATGAATGCCTCACAAAGAATACTTTATCTGGCTACACTCTCCCTCAAACTCGAAGGAACGATACACTATTTCATGGATAAACAACAGCTCAGGAACTTCATAGACTCAAAACCAAACTTAAAAGAAGGACTAAAAGGGCTACTGGAAGACAAGAAAAACCCCTACAAGCACAACAAACCCCTACAGAAAGATGGCGCAAAACCCATGACAATAATCTCCCTCAATGTCAATGGTATAAATGCACCAATTAAGAGACAGAGTGGCAAAATGGATTCAGAAACTGAACCCAATATTCTGCTGCCTACAAGAAACACATTTATACAGTCAGAGCAAACACAGGCTCAAAGTTAAAGGGTGGAAAACAATCCTGCAAGCAAACAACTCCCTCAAGCTGGGGTGGCAATACTAGTATCTGACAACATAGATTTCAGGTAGAAAAAGATTAGAAGGGAGAGTGAAGGCCATTTTTTACTAATCAAGGGATATGTACAGCAGGAAGAAATCACACTCCTAAACATATACACACCTAATGAGGGACCAGCTAAATACTTAAAATAACTGCTAATAGATTTTAACAAGGACATTGCTAGCAACACAATAGTAGTTGGAGACTTCAACACTGCCCTATCACCTCTAGATAGATCAACAAGATTTAAAATCAGCAAGCAAACACTGGCTTTGAAGGAAGAAATAGAAGAGAGAGGGCTAATAGATCTATACAAAGCTTTATATCACAAAAAGAAAGGATACACATTATTTTTCCCAGTGCACATGGAACATTCTCCAAAATAGACCATGTGCTGGGTCACAAAACATACCTCAATAGAATCGGGAAGATAGAAATTGTATCAACTATCTTTTAAGACCATGATGCACTGAAGACAGAATTTAATCACACACAGACGTTGGAGAACCAAATCAAACACCTGGAAATTAAACAGCTCAATGTTAAAACAATGAGTGGGTCAGGAAGGAAATCAAAAAGAAATCAAAGGATACCTGGAAACAAATGAGAATGAAGACACAAGTTACCAGAACTTATGGGACGTAGCTAAAGCCTTATTAAGGGGGAAATTCATAGCGCTGCAAGCGTTTCTCAGGAAGGAAGAAAGAGTCCACATAAATAACTTGACTTCACAGCCTAAGATCTTAGAAAAGGAACAACAAAAGGATCCCAAACCAGCCAGAAGGAAAGAAATAACAAAACTTAGAGCAGAAATTAACGACATGGAAACCCAAAAAACAATCTGAAAGATCAATGAAACCAAGAGTTGGTTCTTTGAGAAAATAAACAAGATTAATAAACCACTAGCAAGACACACAAAGAGAGAGAGAGCACTCTAATAAACCGAATCAGAAATGAAAAGGAGGACATCACAACAGAAACCAAAGAAATACAAAACATCATCAGAGACTACTTTGAAAGTCTGTATGCCACGAAACAAGACGACATGGATAAATTCCTGGATTCCTATATTCTCCCAAGACTGAATCAAGAAGAGTTGGAATACCTAAACAGACCTATCACTATCAAGGAAATTGAAACTGTAATCAAAAGTCTTCCCCAAAGCAAAAGCCCAGGTCCAGATGGATTCACTAGTGAATTCTTCCAAACATTTAAAGAGGACCTATTGCCAGTTCTTCTCAAGCTTTTTCTAGGAAATGAAAGAAACAAAAACTCTCCCAAACAGTTTCTATGAGGCACATATCTCCCTAATATCAAAGGCAAACAAAGACACCCTAACAAAGAAAACTATAGGCCAATATCTCTGATGAACACGGATGCGAAGATCCTCAACAAAATATTAGCAAAGAGAATCCAACGACTCATCAAAAAGATCATACACCACAACCAAGTGGGATTCATCCCAGGGATGCAAGGATGGTTTAACATTCAGAAATCAATCAACATAATCCATCATCTCAACAAAAGAAAAGATAAAAACCATATGATCATATCAATAGATGCAGAGAAAGCATTGGGCAATATCCAGCACCTGTTTACAATGAAAACTCACCAAAATGAGTTTTGAAGGAACTTTCCCCAATATAGTCAAAGCCATCTACCACAAACTTATGGCAAGCGTTATCCTCAATGGGAAAAAAACTAAGGGCCTTTCCTCTAAGATATGGGACAAGAAAAGGATGCCCACTCTTACCACTTCTGTTAAATATAGTACTAGAAGTACTTGCAATAGCGGTTAGGCAAGAAAAAGATATTAAGGAAAGGAAGAAATCAAGCTCTCACTATTCACAGATGATATGAGACTGTATCTAGAGAATCCTAAAGCCTCTACCAAGAAACTCCTAAAAACAATAGAAACTTGTACAGAAGTCGCAGGCTATAAAATCAATACCCAAAAGTCCATAGCCTTCCTACATGCAAATAACGAGACAGAGGAAAGGGACATGAAAAAAAATCAATCCCGTTCATACTCATGTCTCAGATAATCAAGTACCTCAGAATCAGCTTAACTAAGGAGGTAAAGGACCTCTACAAAGGAAACTACAAAATACTACTCCATGAAATAAAAGAGGACATGAGGAAATGGAAACATATTCCCTGCTCATGGATTGGGAGAATTAACATTGTCAAAATGGCAATATTCCCCAAAGCATTATACAGATTCAATGTGATCCCTATAAGACATGACAGTCTTCAAAGAAATAGATCAAACACTCCTGAAATCCATATTGAACAATAAGCCCCCGATTTTTCCTTGGGAAAAAGAAGATGAGAGGCATCACCTTCCCCAACCTCAAACTCTACTACAAAGCAGTAATAATTAAAACAGTATGGTACTGGAACAAAGGCAGAGCTGCAGACCAACAGAACAGGGTGGAATATCCTGACACACACCCTAAAACATATGATCATCTAATCTTTGAAAAGGGAGCAAGAATGGGGGCCAGAGGGATAGCACAGCGGGTAGGGCGTTTGCCTTGCACGCGGCTGACCTGGGTTTGATCCCCGGCATCCCATATGGTCCCCCAAGCACTGCCAGGAGCAATTCCTGAGTGCAAAGCCAGGAGTAACCCCTGAGCATCGCTGGGTGTGACCCAAAAAGAAAAAAAAAAAAAGGGAGCAAGAAATGTGAAGTAGAGCAAGGAAAGCCTCTTTAACAAATGGTGCTGGCAAAACTGGACAGCTACATGCAAAAGAAAAAAAAAGGGGGAGGCTCAGATCTCTACCTAACACCATGTACAAAAGTCAGATCAAAATGGATTAAAGACCTCAACATCAGACCAGAATTCATTAGGTACACTGAAGGCAAAATTGGCAAAACCCTCCACGATATCGAAGCTAAAGGTATCTTCAAAGATGACACACTACTGGCCAAGCAAGTGGAAACAGAGATAAACATATAGGACTGTCTTAAACTAAGAAGCTTCTGCACCTCAAAAGAAATAAGGGCTAAAATACAAAGACAATCTACAGAATGGGAAAGGATATTCACCCAATACCCATCTGATAAGGGGTTGATATCAAGGGTATATAAGGCACTGGTTGAACTCTACAAGAAGAAAACATCCAACCCTATCAGAAAATGAGGCGATGAAAAGAACAGAAACCTTCTCAAAGAAGAGATCCAAATGGTCAAAAGGCATATGAGAAAATGTTCATCATCACAATCATCAGGGAGATGCAGATCAAAACAACTATGAGATATCATCTCACACCACAGAGACTGGCCCACATCCAGAAGAATAAAAGCAACTAATATTGGCATGGATGTGGGGAGAAAGGGACTCTCCTTCACTGCTGTGGGAATGCTGACTGGTTCAGTGTAGGATAACATAGCCTCAGGTAGTTTAGGTTTATTGGGTTACTCCTGTTACAGTGCTCCTATTCCTTTTTGTTTATTTGTAGCTTCTTTCTTAGTGTTCTGTTGACTTGTAAATAATGTTTTTCTCTTCTCCTTGAGTCCTTTGCACAGTTTATTCAGAGCAAGTCCTTTTTGTATGGACACAGGAAGACTTAACAAATGTTATGCTTTTGTAACCTGGGAGTCATTTGACTCTACATGATATTTTCCTCCAGGGCATCTGTTCTCTTGACCTAAGCCTCAGCTGCCCTTACTTCCTAGCATCCCCAAAGCAGGGTCCCAACGACGTGGGACGAGAAGGACCCAGGGCAAGTGGTGAGTTGTGTGCTACCCTGGCATCGAGATGGGCCTGGCCAAAGTGCCTAATGCTTAACTATAAGTTAAGAGCTTGATCACGGACAAATGTTGTCATGATCCAAACAGTGATAACTAGATTCGGACCCTGCTAGGGTGAGGATTGATTAATCTGGCCTGAGTGCTGTGGTCTGAGCCTGTGGCAAGATGTTCCCAGGAGAGCTGCCTTGCAAGCCTCAATGTATCCCTTGCTATGTCCATACAAAAATAACTAGTATTAAGATGTTAATAAGTTCCTGGACTAAGGAAAAGAAAAAAACCTTAAGAGTGAGGAAGGGCTTTGGAATGCCCTGCCCTCAGGAAGGGCTTTCTTATGTTGATTTTGCTACCTGGCTGGGTGTAGCCTAGAAGGCAAGGTGGGAGAGAGAAGGAGGAGGAGACAGAGAAGCAAAAAAAGAAGCAGCAGTTGATCCAGAGAGAGGCCGGAGCTGGGAGTGCGGGAGATGAGAAAGATGGAAGATTGAATAAACGGTAACTAATCAGCAACCAGCTTGGTCCTCGTTCTTCCTTCGCCTGTCCTTGACCACCGGCCGTCCCGATCCAGTCCACACACTGCGGTTCCAGGGCACCGAACGCGGGCGGTGAGACAGAGCCGCCCGGAGAGCCCGAGAGTGCACTCGCCCCTCGGCGAGCTTTAGTTTTTTACAGTTCAGCCCTTTTGGAAAACTATATGGACTATTCTCAAAAAATTAGAAATTGAGCTCCCATTTGACCCAGCAATACCACTCCTGGGAATATATCCCAGAGAGGAAAAAAAGTATGGTAGAAATGACATCTGCACTTGTATGTTCATTGCAGCACTGTTTACAATAGCCAAAATCTGGAAAAAAAAAAAACCTGAGTGTCCAAGAACAGATGACCAGTTAAAGAAACTTTGATACATCTATACAATGGAATACTATGCAGCTGTTGGATATATCATGTTAAGTGACTTAAGAGGTCAGAAAGAGAGGGATAGACATAGAGAAATTGCACTCATTTGTGGAATATAAAGTAACAGAATAGGAGACTAACACCCAAGAGTAGGAGAAATAAGTACCAGGAGTTTTGCCCCACAGCTTGAAAGCCAGCCTCACATGCTGGAGGAAAAGACAGCTCAGATAGAGAAGGGAATACCAAGTAAAGGGTGTTTGGAGGGTCCTCTCAAGTTGGAAGCTGCATACTGAATGTAGACTATAGATTGAACACAATGGCCCCTCAATGTCTCTATTGCAAACCACAACACCCAAAAGGAGAAAGAGAACAAAAGGGAATGCCCTGCCACAGAGTCAGGGTGGGGTGGGGGGACGGGGTGGGGGTGGTGGGAGGGATGCTGGGACCATTGGTGGTGGAAAATGGGCACTGGTGGAGGGATTGGTACTCAATCATTGTATGACTGAAATGCAAGCACAAAAGTTTCTAAGTCTGTTACAGTACCTCTCGGTGATTCATTAATAAAAAAATTTTTTGAAAAATCAGGGGGCAAGATGTTCAACGAAGTGTTATTTATAGAAGGTAAAACAAGAAATAAAATTAACTTTTCCCCTCAATAAAAGGAAATGAATGTTGAATAACACTGGTTTGAACTTACTCCTGCAGGGAGCTCAGGTTTACTGAGTTGCACCCATCACAATGCTCCCAAGGCACACCCAATTCCATTAAGCTCTTCTAATCCTATATTGCTTTTCTCTTTTCTGTATGCCCTATGCATGATTTAGCAATGTCCTTTTTGTATAGGGCGTTTGCCCTGCATGCGGCCGAACCGAATTCGATCCCCCGCCGCCCCCCCAATCCTATATGTTCCCCGAGCACCACCAGGAGTGATTCCTTAGTGCAGAGCCAGAAGTAACCCCTGAGCATCACTGGGTGTGACCCCAAAAGCCAAAAACAAAAAACTAAAAAAAATAAGTATTGTAAATTAAGAACCTAGTCATGGAAGTAACTGAGGGGCTGGGGCGATAGCACAGCGGGTAGGGCGTTTGCCTTGCACGCGACCAACCCGGGTTCAATTCCCAGCATCCCACATGGTCCCCTGAGCACCACCAGGAGTAATTCCTGAGTGCAAAGCCAGGAGTAACCCCTGAGCATCTCCGGGTGTGACCCAAAAATAAATAAATAAATAAATAAATAAATAAATAAATAAATAAATAAATAAATAAATAACTGAATAAGGACCCTGCTAGGGGAAGACTAACCTGGCCTGAGGACTATATATAGTCTAGGGTATATAATGAGATGTCCCCAGAAAGAGCCACCCCTTTAGCTTAATATATATCTTCTTGTGTTCACACAAAATGACTAATATTTTTATTGAAATATTCTTTAGTAAATTTAATATGATTGTTTAAATGAATTACTAGCTAAGGAAAAGAGGAAGCAATACGCCCTTAGATGGATCTGCCTTTGAGCAGATCTAGTAATCCAGAGTGCTGAACCCCCAGGGTAAGATTTTGTCTTGAGTTAATCTCCTAGAAGAACTTCCCTTGAAGGAATCTGTTTATTGTTATGATAATGCTCAAACACACCAAAGTGTTTTCCCACCCTTTCTATATAACTACACTGTAGAGAATAAACGTTCACTGACTACCAACCAGCCTGTGGCCTGTTCCTTCGTTCATCTGTCACTATCAGTTGACAGGCTAGGGAATGGTTCTGGGCCACCTAACGCACCCACACTTTGAACTCACAGCTGGTGTGCCTGAGTGGGCACCTAAGATAAAAACTGCATTTGGTGGACACCCCCCGCTTACAGGGGTGAGTGGGAAAACATGTTCTTGGGATACCAGGGACTTAAAAATCCTAGTCATATCCCTGACTCAGAGGAGAGTGGGATAGTTTTTTGGGGTGCTCAGAGTTAGAATCCTAGCAGTAACCCCACGCTCCCACACAAAGATGGATATAATCAGGGCTGCCCCAGACTCTTTCAGTCTATCTAGAGCCAGATTGAACAGGCTGAACCATGATGGATTTGATTCAGCATCTCTCCTGCTGGGGAGACCCAGAAGACTATTTCCCAGAGACCAACCCTGGGCCTGCTTTAAAGTTGTTTACAAAATAAACCCATGGTTCCCGGAAGAAAGGACTCTACAGAACAAGATTTGGGAAAAAGTTAAGGAAAATGTCTACATAGCATCTAAAGAGGTTACTCAGATCCCCAAGGAATCCTGGGTTACATGGGAGACTATTCATTCTATTCTCCAGTTAGGGGATGGTACACTTGAGAAGGAGAATATTAGGGATAAGACGCCCTTGGCTCCTCCCAACCCAAACCCCAAAAGGAGCTCAACATGTTGGAAACGTGTTCTCAAAGTAAAAATCTTTCTGATACTGGTGAATCAATGTTCCCCACTGATGTTAAGCCGGAGAGACCCCCATCTCCCCTGTATGACTCCACTTCCAGTGCATCAGATGCAAGTGACGTGGACAACACTTCTGCTTCCTCAGATTCTGAGTCAAGAGTAATGGGCAGAGGGCTCCCCACCGGGACTGCCTTCTCTCTCAGCCAAGCAGCCGCCAGGCAGTTCAAGAGGTGCTCTCCATCAAAGCTTAGAGCTGAGACCTCTCGACCATAGTGGCCGATACCACCCACCCAGAACACACAAGCTCCGTCTCTTTTTCCCAGTCCAGCTGGAGGACAACCAGCCTCCATCTTACGAGGGATTAAGAATAGATTCACTCAGTCATCTTATAAAAGGCCTAGTGCCTCGTACAGACCTACAACTCCGTACTGTAAAGAATTTTATTGGCTAGAGTACAAGTGCCTATTTGGTACCCCAAGATTTTCACCTGGTCACTGAAATGTGCTTAAGCCCTTCTCAGTGCATGCAATGGAAGATGTGGTTTCAGTGATAAGGCAAAACTTCATGAGCTGGGTCATTCTGTACAAAAAATTTCAGGGATCAAATTGACTTATGAGATGTTAATAGGCAAAGGGAAATGGCACAATCCAAAAAGGAAAGTCACCTTGCCTCATGCTGGTTTTGCTCATGTCTGCAAGGCAGCCCTATGGGCTTGGGAGATGACAGATGCAGATACCAAGTTTAAGGGAAGGTATACAAAAATTGTTCAGGGGGCCTCAGAACATATACAGACTTTATAGGGAGGTTGGCAGAGGCTATTAAAACAGGTTAAGGGTAAGAAACTCAGAAGCACCAGTCAAAACAATTGACTTTTGAAAATGCTAACAGGGGCTGCAGCATTTGCCTTGCATGAGGCCGACCCAGGTTCGATCCCTGGCATCCCATATGGTCCCCCAAGTACCGCCAGGAGTAATTCCTAGGCGCAGAGCCAGGAGTAACCCCTGAACATTGCTGGGTGTGACTCAAAAAGCAAAATAAAAAATGCTAATGAGAATCATCAGGCTGTTCTACACACCATTAGGAGAGTATAATGGGGTACATGAAGGCATGTTGTATTGCTGGTTCTGTTAAACATCGGGCGCAGATGAATACTATTGAGGTCTATGCAGTAAAGTGAGGAGCTCAGGATAAACGTTTCAATTGTGGGAATAAATGTTTCAATTGCAGGAAACCAGAAAAGATTGCAGGGAACCCCACGACCCTGCTTCTTTGAAAGCACCTCCTGGTCCCTTTCCCCAGTGTAAGAGAGGAAACCACTGGGGACTGTCATTCCAGATTTGATTCTGCAGGTAACCTGATCTTAGGAAACCAGCAAGGGGGCCAGCTTGAGGACATCCCAGACTACAGTCCCTCCTCCAAACGTGGTGTTTCAAAGTTTCAATCAGTAGATTCACTGAAGCCTGCGACAGAGGGGACTGCTGCCTTATATTCCCTGCCCTGATACAGTGTCCCTACAAATTAAACTCTGATGTAAAGGGACCAATCCACCAGGCACTGTGAGGCCACTCTTAGGGAGAAGCAGTTTGACTATTAACGGAATCACTGTTTATACGGGGGTCACTGATTCTCATTCTATTGGGAAAATTGTAATATTCTTACGGTGCCAACTGTTTGGACATTTGATAAGGGAGAGCGCACTGCTCAGCTTCTCTTCCTTTTTTTATGCCCGTCAATCCGCTCACCCCTGCACAGGAGGCTTTGGCAGCACTAATCCTCTGACTTCCAGAAGGCAACCTCCTGCTTTTAACTCTTGAGATCCATGGGGAAAAACCTAAGGGAATAACTGACTCGGGAGCCAATGCTTCTATCATCTCTGTCCAATACTGACCTGATACGTGGGCCATATGGGCATACGGGCAGGACCCTACCATCTGCACGGAGTAGGCATGATCCCGCTTCCTCCCTCCGGCAGAATGCCAGAGGCTCAAATGTACTGGCCTGGAGGGAGTCACGGCCACTTTCCACCCTCTGTAGCACCCTCAGCACTGAAGTCACAAGGATTTACATGAACAATGGCAAGCGGAGCTTAGCGATTCCACTCCTCTGTCCCTGTAGCCCTGTTTCAATCAGGGCCACTGCGGTTTACGCCCACCACCCCTCCACACTCAGTGGAATGTTAAAAAACAAAAAAGGAGGTATGCCCCCACTTGAATGTAGCAGGGAAACTCCTGGTAGGAGGAAAAGTCTATGACTATACTTTTTTTTTTTATTAGTTTATTTTTAATTAGAGAGTCATCGTGAGGGTACAGTTACAGATCCATACATCTTTATGCTCATGCTTCCCCCATACAAAGTTCAATAACCCATCCCTTCACCAGTGCCCATTCTCCACCACCTGTAAACCCAACATCCCTCCCCCCCTCCCCAGACCCGTCTCCCCCCACCCCACCCTGCCACTATGGCAGGGAATTCCCTTTTGTTCTCTCTCTCTGATTAGGTGTTGTGGTTTGCAATAGAGGTGTTGAGTGGCCATTGTGTTCAGTCTCTATATGACTATACTTTAATAGATGACAGACCCGAAAGAAACTCTGGGTCCCGCTACACCTCATCTGGAGTCAAATTCATCCGCCAAGGTCAGCCCCCAGGCCGTCAGAGACTCCACATCCCTCCAAATTTCATCTACCAGATTTGGCCCTGAGACCATCAGAAATCCCTAAATCCTCCAAATTCCAGCCCCGCCAAACCGATTTCAGCTAAAAGTCACAAGGAAATCAGAGAAAGAGTCAGCATCAGAGGACAAGACTGCTCTGGCATTCCTGATGATTTGTTGGACTCCTGATTGTAGCTCTCCTGAAACTCACTGCCGTGACCACTACCACTGCTACTGCAGGAACAGCTCCTCAAACCTCAATCTAGACGCATGATTTTACCAAAACAGGCAAAATGACTCTCACCACTTCTGGACAGTGCAGGCTGCTATCCACCGAGATATTGAGTAACAGTTGGACATTTTATAGCAAGTACTACTCTGGGTCCAGAGCTGGGCTGAAATTTCAGGTTTTTGTTTTGCAAACAGAAAAGGGGAAATGATTAAATACATATTCATTCAGTGAGTGGAATTTTCGAGTTAGTAAAATGTCAAATATTTTTAAAGTTTATAATGTGTAGGATCATAGCGAGAGTATGGTGGAAAGGGCACTTGCCTTGAACACAGTAACCCTAGGTTTGATCCCTGGCACCCCATATGGTACTCAAACCTCCCAAGAGTGGTATCTGAGCACCGAGAAAGGAGTAAGCACTGAGAACCATAGAGTGTGGCACCCTCCCAAAAAAAAAAGTTTATAATATGTAATATTACAAGCACAAGGTTGGAAGAGAGAGATTTTCCTAGAACTTCTGGTCTAGATCTGTAACTTCCTTGGGGGGAGAAGGATTAAAGGTTGAGTTCAACTGCAAATAGCCAATGACTTAATCAAACATGCCTATTTACAATGCAAATAAATAAAAAAAAAAACTGAAAGAAAAAGAGGCGACTAAAGATGTAGCTTACTCAGTGGTTCAATACTTGCCCCTGCATATGTGAAGTAACAATATCACAACTAAAACTAAAACAAAACAAAAAACACCACACAATAGGGCCAGAGAGGCAGTACCAGGGGTACGACCTGCAGAAAGAAAACCTGTTCAAATCCTGGGCACCATATCTGGTCCCCCGGCACAGCCAGAGATCACTCTTGAACACAGAGCAAGGAAGGGCCCCCCTGAATACTTCCAGATGTGGCCTCAACACCCCACCCACAAGAAAACAGTAAGAGGAGGGTGCTTCAGAGAGCTTCTGGGTTAATAAAAATGTGGAAATTTGGGTAGGATGCCATGCCTGGTGAGAATACCTTTCAGCATACCATGACCTATGTGTCTCTTCAATTTGGCTATTCCCGAACTACAGTCTTTGAAATAAGTCGGTGATACTAGAATAGTTAGTCAGGGTAAGTCAGTGATACAAGGATAGTCACAGTCAGGGTAATAGCTAGTCAGTGGTACGCCAATGATAATTCAGTGATACTACTCTACCACACTGATCCAAACTTTGAATTACAACAAATTGTTTAGAAGCAGAGCTAACACCTAGGCTTGCAACTGATGCCCAAAATAAAGGTAATCTTGAGAGACTGAACTTCTAATCTCTGGAATTTGATGGAAAGTAATGTAAGAACTGATTTAATTCTGAAAAACCTGCTGTTTTTTAAGAATTGCTGTTGTTGCAGGAAAGCCTCCAGACTGGAAGTAACCTGAAAGAATCCTAAACACAATGAAATTCATATAAATCAAATGAAAAGTACTTTCTGTAAGCCAGGAGTCAACCCAGGGCTCCTGCTTACAGAGCAGATGCTCTGCCCTTTGAGTTACCGCTCCTTCCCCTAGTTGGGAAACTCACATTTTCATCAGGGAAGAAAATGAACAATGTCTAGGTCACCCGTGTATACTACTATATTAATACAAGTTGTGCAATGTTTAGAGCATTCTACGTAAAAATCAAATTAACCCAACAGCAAAGCACACCAGATAGAATCTACTACTTAGGAAAATAAAAATAAACAGACCTTCAGAAATTTCTTTATCCAGGGATTTTAATTCCTTTTCAATTTCAATTTTAATTTTTAATAAAATTTCTTGATCCAGAAGTGGTGAAGCTTCATCTGGCTGAACTCCTGAAATCAACACAAAAGTTTACTATTGAAAGAGAGAAATTACTAGGATACAGAAGTACTTTATTAAATCAGAAAACAGAAAATCAAAAGTAGGAGGATTCGGGAATAGTTTTTACAATATCTATTTTTAAATCCTTAAAAATGTTTGCTCCTATCTACTGGGGGGGGCGTGAATGAAAGCATATCAGGCCAGGGAGATAGAGAACTCCAGGGCTAGAGCACATGAAGAGAATGTGGAGGGCCCGCAGTTTGTTGTTTGTTTATTTTTATTGAATCACCATGTGGAAAGTTACAAAGCTTTCAGGCTTAAGTCTCTGTTACATAAAGCTCGAACACCCATCCCTTCACCAGTGCACATATTCCACCACCAAGAACCACAGTAAACCTTCCCACAGCCCCCAGACCCCCCCAGCCCCCCACCCCGCCTGTGTAACTGATAAATTTCACTTTACTTTCTCTTTACTTTGATTACATTCAAACAAAAAACTCACTATTATTGTTTTGAGTTTTCCCCCCCACCAGAGTCGGACCTGCTGGAAAGGAAGCATTTGATAATTTGTTTTCTATTGCTGAGAATGAAGAGATATGAGGTTGTGTGGCCACAATAGCGGCCTCGAGGTTCTGGATTTCTGTATTTTAGTATTTTAGTAACTAAGTCCAGAGGAACTTCTGCCAGAAGTTGCATCATTGCTAGCTCGTGTTGTGTAAAAACACAAAAAAGAAAAGAAAGGGGCGCGAGAAGGGGAGCACCTGACCGCACTGGGCACTGGGCACAGGGCACCGGTGCTCTATCTCTCCCGCCACCCGTGTTCGGTAGTCTGCAGCCACTTCCCCACCCCGGGGAGGTTGATGGCGATGATGAAGCAGGCGAAAGAAGGAACGGAGCCAGGCTGGTTGGTCTCAGTTGCAGTTTATTCCATTCCCATCTCCATTCTCCTCTGATTCTCCTGTTTCTTCCTCCCCCATGCTACTTCATTCTCCTTCTCCTCTGGATCTGGATCTCGATCTAGCTTCTCTACATCTCGCTCTGGGACTCGCCAGGGACTGGCCCTGGGACTGGCCCTGGAACTCGCCCCCAACCCACTCTCAGACCCTAGTTAAATCCCACAGAATGAGGGGTTGGGGATTATACATAGGTGTGGTCACCATCAATAGGGGTAAAGTTCTTTCCCTCAGGGGATGCTCCTTCTAGGACAGATACTCTTTCAGCAGGACACCCGCCCAAGAGCAGAATCCCATGGGTGTGTCTCTCCTCTCCTTGTCCAACTGACATATAAGTATTCATATTATTAATCATTTTGTATGGACATAGCAAGAGGTGCTTAAGCTTATAGAATTGCTGTCCTGGGGTCATCTCGATCTCAGACTACAGTGCTCAGGCCAGATTAGTCTTTCCTGTCCCTAGCAGGGTCCTAGTCTCATCGTTACTTGATATCCTTGATATCAACCCCTTATCGGATGGGTATTGGGTAAATATCCTTTCCCATTCTGTAGGCTGTCTTTGTACTTTGGTCACTGTATCTTTTGAGGTGCAGAAGCATCTTAGTTTAAGGTAGTCCCATTTATTTATCTGTTTTCACTTGCTTGAGGGCCCGAAGTTTGACCCCCAGCACCACCGAGTCCCCAAACAACTGCTATGCATATTCCCCCCATAAAAAAAATTTTTTAATACCTAAAAACTAAAAGTAAAATAGTCTGTGGACTAGAGATATAGTACAGTAGGTACAACACTTGTCTTGCATGTGGCCAACCCGGATTTTATCCCCAGCACCACTTACAGTCCCCCTGAGTGCTAACAGAAGTGATCCCTAAGCACAGAGCCAGCAGTAAGCCATGAGCAAGCAAAGTTGGTGCAAATATATATATATTTTATTGGAAGGAAAACTTAGTGGGCTAAGCTCTTGCAAAGAGGCCAGGTTCAATCCCCAACACTGAGTACCAGTGGGAATGAACCCAAATAAAAACGAATGTATTCCTGTTTATTCAGATGTGTATTTCTGAAAAGGAAAAAAGGGCTGAAGAGATAATATGGTACCCCAAGCCTACCAGTAGTGATTCCCAAGTACATAATCAGGAGTAACCCCTAAGCACTGTCGGGTATGACCCAAAAAACAAAATGAAAGGTGGAGGGAGAGAGGGAGGGAGGAAGAAAAGGAGAAAAAAGCAGCACAATAGGTTAGGAAAAAGACTAGTATTAATATGTATTAAGTATATAATATATTCTAAAATATCTTGCATGAAACCTAATATGAAAAGAATAAAAAGGAATTACATTATTATTTACCCACCCTCCTATATGGTATGATAATATTATATAGGTCCCAAATTGCATGTCACATTTGTACACTTCACCCCACCCAGCTGCAGAGTGGGGCCCACATGCAAGGCTAGTCCTGCTCTACTGTTGTCTCTTGGACACAATTTTTCTGGGAGGCCAACACCCAGCAGTGATCAGGTGGTGATCATGTGATCAGTGATCATGCGGTATGCCAGGGATTGAACTTGGGCCTCATGAATGCAAAGCATGCTCTTGTCTGTTGTTTATCTCTCTAGCCCCGGACATAATCTTAAATGGCATAGTACCAGGATTTTACACACACTTTAATTTTCGTTCTTATTTGGATATAGTTAATATTTGCTTAGATCCACAAAATATAAAACTGAAGCAAAAGATCTACCACTTTGGGTAGAAAGATCTCTTTGTTTCAAACATATTAGATTTAGGGCTAGAGAGTAGTAAGGGCACATGACATACCCTGGTACCGCATATGGTCCCCGAACACCACCAGGAGTAATTCCTGAGTGCAAAGCCAGGAGTAACACCTGAGCATCACCAGGTATGGCCTCACAACAAAAATATATTAATATTTATGAAAATCATCATCAGTATCTTATGCTTACCTACATTTTCTACTGATTTTTCAAAGTGCAACAAAAGTTATATAACTATATATGAACTGATGTACAAAGTGAAGGTACTAGGGCTGGAGCGACAGCACAGTGAGTAGGGCGTTTGTCTTGCACGCGGCTGACCCGGGTTCGATTCCCCTCATCCCATATGGTTCCCTGAGCACCGCCAGGAGTAATTCCTGAGTGCAAAGCCAGGAGTAACCCCTGTGCATCGCCAGGTGTGACCCAAAAAGCGCAAAAAAAAAAAAAAAGTGAAGGTACTGTTGCCAACTGAAGTTTCCCTTCAGTTTCACATCATATTCATATTTGCAAAATAAGTTAATTTTAGCAACTTCAATGCATCATCTGCATCACAGCCTATGTTAAAGTTTTGCACAGTATACCAAGCACTTTGTGTGTATTTGTTAAACTCCCTAATAATCCCTTGAGATGTACAGCATTATTATCCCTATAATGAGAGAACTGAGGCAGAGGAAAGAGATCTGACCAATGTCAACCAGACAGCAAGCCAAGCATTCCAATTTTAAGGTTTGGACTCACCACCACACTAATTACCTCTCAGCATGCTAAAAAGTGCTGGCAAACACCCAAAAGTCAAAGACTCTTCTACAACAATGATTTCCTAATAAGACTTCTTAAGACGTTTTTTAATCTTTTGCATTTGAGGTCATAACCAGCAGTGTTTAGGGCTTAATCCTGGCTATGTGCTCAGAGAGTATTCCTGGTGGTGCTGGGGTACTTACCATATGCAGTGCTGGGGATAAAACCCAGGTCAGTCACATGCTAGGCAAGCACCTTGCTCTCTGCACTCTCAGGATTCCTGCAGCCTTTTAATTTTTTTAATTCACATCCCAAGGGGCTGGATCAATAGCACAGAAGGTAGGGCGTTTGCCTTGCATGCGGCCAACCCATGTTCGATTCCCAGCATCCCATATGGTCCCCTGAGCACTGCGCGGGGGTAATTCCTGAGTGCAGAGCCAGGAGTAACCCCTGTGCATCACCGGGTGTGACCCAAAAAGAAAAAAAAATCACATCCCATACATCCCTTTTTTATGAATGTTGTTATTAATACTGATAATGCTAGTGCCAAGATGGGGATGGGGTATTACAGAGACATCAGGTCCTTGCCATTTCTTACTATGGTGTCCATGAGGTCTGCACGCCTTTAGCTGCAGGGCGTGCACACACCCTTACTGCTGGAGAAAGCACTCCTTTTTTTTAATTTTATGCCTTTTAATTGAAACACCGTGAGAACAGTTACAGGGCTTTCAGGATCAAGTCTCAGTCATACAATGATCAAACACCCATCCCTTCACCAGTGCACATGATCCACCACCAAGAATCCCAGACACCCTCCCTCCCTCTCCCCCTCTGGGTGCAGATGATTTTCAATTAACTCTCTCATTGCTATGATAACATTCAATTTTTGACCGAAAATTCACTATCATTATTTGGAGTTTTCCCCGCAACAGTCAGACCTGTCAGAATGGCATCATTAGATCGTCTGTTTTCTATTGTTGATAACAATGAGCATATGATGTTGCACGGTCATGAAATTGGCCACCCAGTTTTGGGATTCTGGAATTAAGACCAGAGGTATTTCTGCCAGCAGCCGCTGCATTCCGAGATTGGTTTGTGTGCCTCTGGGATCACGGCTGTTCAGGAGTGGGGGAGCTGTTTGTGGGAGGCTGCTGGGGTCTCATTAGGGCAGGAAGCAGGTCCGGTTCTGCCTCCCCCCACCCCCCCGCCATTGCGAGATTCCCCATGGGTCCCATCATTGCAAGCTCCTATCTCTCTGTCCAAGTGGCTCTAAACGGTGGTGGTTGCCATGCTGCCCAGAGGGGCAAAGGATGAGGACAAAAACCCTTTCCCTCCCAGGGCTGCATGGGACCGTAGTTTAGTTCAAAGTCCATGAGTGGAGCTGGCAGCAGCCTCTGGGATTCTGTGCGTCTGGTATAATGGCCGCTCAGGGGTGGCGGAGCCGTTCCTGAGTGTTTTCTTTGGATATCAGGAAAGGTCGCACGGCCAAGAGATATCCCAGTCCCACAAACTGGAGCCGTGCTAGTAGAAACTCAGTGTCGCTGGGACTCCATCTGGAGAAGGCGGGGACTCTGCACCTTCTCCATCCGGCGCCCTGGTGTTGTTGGCCAGGTCTGAGGTATGGAGCATGGAGAAAGCACTCTTAACTGAGGCACACAGTTATGTGTCATGCTTTCCATGGGTTGCTCTGGTAGTCACCAGGTCACATTTCCTAACCTTGGCACTCATTCTTCATTTTTGTTGTGATACTGACCTGGGGTACACCTCCCCCTCTTTTTTGTTTGGTAGTGCTTACTCATCCCTGGCTGTGGTGTGGATGAAAACTGCTTGCAGCACCAGGGGTCACAGACATAACAGCAGCCAGGTTCCAGCTCAGCAAATGTGAGACACCAGGGATTTGAACTTGTAACCATATTCCTGCTTGTAAGGCAGAAGCTCTATGACCCATGGGCTCTTTTGGTCAGCCCTATTCTTAGACTTTTTGAATTTTAGTCCCTTAATGGCCCAATGACTTTTGTTCCAGAATGTTCACAAGCAATTTCAGAGTGCTCATGGCATTTCTCAAGAACATTTAAGTCTTTGATTTTTGTTGGGTTTTGTTTTTGTTTTTTTTTTTTGCTTTTTGGGTCACACCCAGCAATGCACAGGGGTTACTCCTGACTTGCACTCAGGAATGACTCCTGGCATCCTGGCGATGCTCGGGGGACCATATGAGATGCTGGGAATCAAACCCAGGTCAGCCTCGTGCAAGGCAAATGCCCTACCTACTGTGCTATCGCTCCAGCCCCTAGGTCTTTGGTTTTCTTTTATTTTTTTAAATTTATTTATTTTATTGAATCACCCTGTGGAAAGTTACAAAGCTTTCAGACTTATGTCTCAGTTATACAATGCTCAAACACCCATCCCTTCACTAGTGCACATATTCCACCACCAAAATCCCCAGTATACCTCCCACCCCCTAACCCCCATCCCCACCTGCATAGCTGATAAATTTCACTTCACTTTCTCTTTAACTTGATTACATTCCATATTTCAACACAAAACTCACTATTGTTTTTTTTTTTTTTTTTTGCTTTTTGGGTCACACCCAGCAATGCACAGGGGTTACTCCTGGTTCTACACTCAGGAATTACCCCTGGCGGTGCTCAGGGGACCATATGGGATGCTGGGATTCGAACCTGGGTCAGCCTGGGTTGGCCGCGTGCAAGGCAAGCGCCCTACCCGCTGTGCTATTGCTCCAGCCCCAAAACTCACTATTGTTGTTGGAGTTTCACCCAAAAAAAAAAAAGCCCTGCTGAAAAGGAAGCATTTAATAATTAGTTTCCCATTGCTGAGAATGAAGAGATATGAAGTTGTGCAGCTGCAATAGCAGCTGCGCGGTTTGGGATTTCTGTATTTTAGTAACTAAGTCCAGGGAGATTTATGTTAGAATTGCATCATTTCCCTTCCTGGGGCAGCATGGGGCTATGGCTTAGTTCACAGTCTAGAGACATCTCTGCAAGCAGCTGCTGGTACCAAAAGTAGTCTAGCTGGCCTCCGGATTGTGGTCAATCAGCCGCAGAGCGGCCACACAAACGTGTGGCCACCCGGGTCGCATCCTGGTGGAACAAGTCTTTGGTTTTGAAACTTCATCAGTTTTCACTTAATTCTCCTTTTCCCTTATTGCCTTCCACCTACAACCATACTCATTGCATAACAGAGTTATCTTTCATTCAGTTAATATACAACAGCTTTGTGTCTCTAGGTGATTTGACAATGTGCAATAATCAGTACTAAAAGACCTTGAGGAAGATAAACTAAGAAGAGTAATCTACACAGGGAGGTTTGAGGGCAAAAGAAGAAAAAAAATATACGCTAGATAATAGCATATAAAATACCAGTACCAGAACTAGGCCTGAGAGATAGTATAGAGGTTAAGGTGCTTGCCTTGCATGTTGCCAACCCTAGTTCGATATTCAGCAACACATACAGTCCCTCAAACACTGTCAGGAGGTAGACCTGAGCAAAGACAGGACAAAGTCCTGAGCAGCACCAGATATGGCGCAAATCCCCCACACCAAAAAGAAAGTCCGGGGCTGGAGCGATAGCACAGTGGGTACGGCGTTTGTCTTGCACGTGGCCGACCGGGTTTGATTCCCAGGATCTGGTCCCCTGAGCATCGCCGGTGTGACCCAAAAAGAAAAAAAAAAGTCAGAAGTATTCTGAAGGTTACAAGTAGGCAAATTTGGTTGGAAAGCACAGTCATGAGTTCAAACCTCAGTGCTACCACCTGCGTTGAGGTGATCAGGACAGTCCTACTGCTTGTTATTCCCAGTAACTCTGGTCTGAAAAGCGACGGAGGCTTAAAGTATTGCTCAGCAAATACGAAACTCAAAGTTTTAAGCCTGCAAACACTGAAACAATACTGTCAGTGATAAAGGGCCCAGGGCAAGTGTGAGGTCCTAAACTTAATCTGCAGTTAATCCCCCTCCCTCCTTTCTCAAAACTTCCAAATAAAACCTGTTTTTACTTCAAAAACCAAAAAACACTCAAGGAGAGAGCTGGAGAGTAGAACAGCAGATAAGGTGCTTGTCTTGCCCATGCCAATCTGGGTTTCATCCCAGCACACCATATGGCCCATACAGCCACACCAGAAGTGATCCCTGAGGGAGAGCCAAGAGTAAGTGCCAAGGGGCTGGAGCAATAGCACAGCAGGTAGGGTGTTTGCCTTGCACGCGGTCGACCCGGGTTCAATTCCCAGCATCCCATATGGTCCCCTGTGCACCGTCAGCAGTAATTCCTGAGTGCAGAGTCAGGAGTAACCCCTGTGCATTGCCGGGTGTGACCCAAAAAGCAAAAAAAAAAAAAAAAAAAAAAAAAAAAAAAAGAGTAAGTGCCAAGAACAGTCAGTTGTGGCCCCAAATCAAAAAGCTCAAGGCTGGAGAGACAGGCAAGGGTTCAGGCCTTTGCCCTACATGTGGCCAACCCAGGCCCAATCCCCAGTACCACATATCTCCAAGTGTGAGATAGGAGTGAGCCAGTGAATGTGGCCGAAATACATCACCAACACTAAAGTTATATACAAATACAAAAGGATTTAAAAAAAAAAAAAAACTAGTAGTATAGGGTGCAAGAGTGGTAACACAGTGCGTTGTTTTGCAGGTGGTCAACCCAGGTTCAATCTCCAGCATCCCAGATGGTCCACCAAACACCATCAGGAGTGATCCCTGAGTGCAGAGCCAGGAATAGCCCCTGAGTACTGGTAGGTGTAGCCCAAGACTATTAGTATATTAGTTACCACATATCCCAGGATAGTTCAAACAACAAGAATCAAAAATAAAAAAAAAATAAAAAAAAAAGAGACTCACAAATGAATTTCTGAAGAGAGCAGCATGCTGCATGTTGCTTGTATCTGTACTGCAAACCATGATGCCCAAAAGTAGAGAGAAAGTAAAAAGGAAGGTGCCTGCCACAGAGGCAGGGGGAGGGTAGTTTGGGAGTGGCGGGAAGGATACTGGGGATACTGGTGGTGGAAAGTGCACACTGGTGGAGGTATAGGTGTTCGATCATTGTATGACTGAAACTCAATCATGAAAGCTTTATAACTGTATCTCACGGTGATTCAATAAAAATAAAATTAAAAAGAAAAAAGTACTATTGATTGAGGCTGGCGAGATAGT
The DNA here is from genome assembly GCF_027595985.1 of Sorex araneus. NCBI lineage: Eukaryota > Metazoa > Chordata > Mammalia > Eulipotyphla > Soricidae > Sorex > Sorex araneus. Next base: position 229,678,750 of record NC_073303.1, on the reverse strand, counting down.
ACAGAAGGTAAGGTGCTTGCCAACCAACCCAGGTTCAATTCCTGGCATACTATAGGGTTCCCCAAACACTGACATGGGTGATTCCTGAGTGCAGAGCCAGGAGTATCCCCTGACCACTGCTGAGTGTGACCCAAACACCAAAAATAAGTTAAATAAATAAATAAGTAAATAAAAACTTAACTATCGGGCCACAGAAGGCTCAGTGGCAAAAATCACCTACTTTGTAAGCAAGATTCTGAGTTCCACATATGAGAATCCAAAGATTCTGAGGGGATATATGCTGGGTAAAGCCTACAGCTCTGCTGCTTAGAACCCTCCACAATGCAACAGTGTCCCACCCCAGTGAGTACTGCAGCATCAACCATATATTCAACTCACAGCAGGCACCAGAACCAAAAAATATGCAAGTGCCACAGCCTATGTGGCCCACAGTGATTGCAACAATAACCAAAAAGTGGATGGAAAAGTGAAAATAAAAAAAAAAGAAAAGACAGATTATAGGAGAAAGTATCCAAAAATCTAGTACCTGGGGCTGGAGCGAAAGCACAGCGGGTAGGGCGTTTGCCTTGCACTCGGCCAACCCAGGTACAAATCCCAGCATCCCATATGGTCCCCTGAGCACTGCCAGGGGGTAATTCCTGAGTAAAGAGCCAGGAGTAACCCCTGTGCATCGCCAGGTGTGACCCAAAAAGCATAAATAAATAAATAAATAAATAAATAAATAAATAAATAAATAATCTGGTACCTGATAAGGGTTTGGCATGAAGAATATACAGAACTCTTACAAATCAACAACAGAAAGACAAATAGCTGAAAAGGACAAAAGGCAATTTGCTGCAACATGGATGAACTGGAAGATATCATGTTAAATAAAGCAAGCCAGAAGAAGGACAAACACAGGATGATATCACTTATATGTGAAATTTAGAGTAACTGGATGAGGAAATGCAATGGTTTAAAGGGGGATGCCAAGATCACCTTTTGCCCCAGAGTATAGGGATGAGAAAGAAATAAAGAGAGTTAAGGAAAAGATTTGGTGGCTTCTTGTCTGAAGAGACAGATGAAGCAATAAGGGATTCAGGTACATCGGCTGTTTTAAGGAATGATAGCACTGGATATCCAAACCACAGAGCCAACAACACCGCAACAGTGAGATGCAAGCTATACTAACCAAACACGATAGATGCTGTCAAGATGGCAAGCTGGTGCTGAGGCAGGTGGAGGAGGAGAGGGAATCTGGGAACACTGGCTGAGAGTGTTTTGTGTTCCAACAGTGTGACCTTCCCTCCACCTATGTCCCCAGTTTCCCTCCCAAGCCCAACCTGCCCGCCCAGGTACAAATTTACTCTATATTGCTAGCTAAAAAAAAAAACAAAAAACTTAAAGAAATGGCAAATAGAATAATCAGAAAATAAATCACAAACAGCCAGTTTGTGATTGCTATATGATTTTAACTTACATAAACAAGGAAAATAAGAGTCGAAGAGATGGTACAGAGGTAAGGCATCTGCCTTGCACACAGCTGACCTGGGTTCGATCCCCCACATCCCATAAGGTCTCCCAAGCTCCCCAGGAGTAATTCCTGAATGCAGATCCAGGAGTAACCCTGAGCATCACTGAGTGTGACCCAAAAAGCAAAAAAAAAAAAAAAAAAAAAAAAAACCCAAAAAATAAAACCACTTAATATGATATAATGATTCTTATTTATATGTTTATATAAGTAACTTCTCAACTCTGAAATCTAAAATATATTATATTAAATTTCATTTTATATTTGGATCTCATTATGGTAATAATCATGCCTTACCTGTCTAATAAAATTTTTAAAGAAATTCTGGGGTTGGGGCTGCACAGCAGGTAGGGCGTTTGCCTTGCACACAGCCAACCCAGGTTCGATTCCCAGCATCCTACATGGTCCCCTGAGCACCACCAGGGATAATTCCTGAGTGCAGAGCCAGGAGTGACCCCTGTGCATTGCAGGGTGTGACCCGAAAAGCAAAAAAAAAGGAAATTCTGTGCTAAAATACTTTGGAGTTTACATTAAATAAGTAAGGCCTACTTATGTAATTTTCCCCTACATTTACATAAGCACTGTGGTTTGCAAGGTTGTTCATGATTTGTTACAGGCATTCAATATTCCAACACCAATCTCATCACCGTATCACCTTCTCTCCACCACTGTCTCCAATTTTCCCAACCACCCCTCAAGCCTGCCCCTATAGTAGACTGACAAAAATTTATTTCATATTGCTTGTTCACTGTCACTGTCATCCCGTTGTTCATGGATTTGTTCGAGCGGGCACCAGTAACGTCTCTCATTGAGAGACCTATTGTTACTGTTTTTGGCATATCCAATACGCACGGGTAGCGTGCCAGGCTCTGCCGTGCGGGCTCCATACTCGCAGTAGCTTGCCAGGCTCTCCAAGAGGGGCGGAAGAATCGAACTCAGGTTGGCCGCGTGAAAGGCAAACGCCCAACCGCTGTGCTATCGCTCCAGCCCCATACTGCTTGTTATCAATAAATTTCTAATAGAATGAAGAAAATATATTTTCTTAGAAGAAAATTAGTGTAAATTGTTGTATCTCACCATAGACATTAAGACATTAAGTATGAGGGGTTACTAAAACGTTGTTACAGGTTAAGCCTTCTGTGCTACTGTTTGCTTAGCCAAGACTGCTTGCCTTCTACGTTACATCCCATCCAGTGTGGAGTGCTGCTACTGGATTATCAGTATTGTAGAGTCCAAGAGGTCCAGAATTTTTAACTGGGCAGCATCTTTGGACTGTCGACGTGACTGCTGGGGCTTCTGGAAGTACAGGGATGAGTGGGAGGCAGACCATCTGGACTGAGAAAGTCTAGAGATTTCAGTCACAAAGACCTGCACACCTGAATTACCAGCGGATTAATTTCCGGGTTGAGGCTCTGTCCTGACACAATGAAGTCTGGCTGGAGGCATGATGGCAATTTTGCAGTGTAGGAGTGAGCGACTGTCAAGGCTCTGTTTGGGTGAGCCCTGGCTGGCTGGCCCCAAAAGGAGACATTCAAAGTGCTTTTAAGAAGAGTGATTTGGGGGCCAGAGCAGTAGTGGAGCAGGCAGGGTATTTGCCTTGAATGCATCCAACCTTAATCCAATCCCAAGCACCCAATATGGTCCCTGAGCCCTGCAAAAAGTGTTCCCTGAGTGAAGAGCCCCCCAAGAAATAAGGATGATCTGGTGCCACTAACCAGCGTTCAGAGTAATGAAGAACATAGAGTAGATTAGTTACAATACTAGGTTTACGGTGCTTGCCAGAAAGTGCAAATCTGATTGTGATGTGCCAGGATCATTGCAATCAACATGTGGGGCTATGCCAGGGGTGAGACAGAGATCATATCTGCAAGATAGGCATTCTACCACTGAACAAAATTCCCAGACTTATCATGACTGCTTCATATAAAACTAAACATATTCCATGAACTGCCTCTGTCACCTTAGAAGCTCATTAACAGCCATTATCCAGAGACTCAAATAAATCTCGAAAGAGAGTCACAAGCTGCAGCGATAACTCCGCATCCCGTGCCAGGCTGAATTCACCTTGGGCACCTCAGAGGGGGGCAGGTGAAACCAGCACCTGCCTCAACAGAGCCCCTCCAGAACCCAACCACCATCATGCTCACAGCCGATCTCCACAGGCCCTGGAGGAGCCTCTCACATATGAGAATGAGTCTGCTGAAAAACTCAGGTATGCAGGTTTTGTGACTGAAATTTCCAGGCTCACACAAGTTGGGAACAGGCGACCTCCCCCACATTTCCCTGTTCTTTCAAGAGCCTGGCAGTCATGCCCACAAACTGCCTCTGGCACCGTATAAGTACATTAATGGCCACGATCCAGAGACTCACAAATAAATCCCAGAAGAGAGCCACAAGCTGCCTCCAGACCCCAAAGTCACCATCCAGTTAAAAATTTGATTCCAACTCTATCACCCTATTAAAAATTTTAGAATTCCTGGAGCAACCTCTCATACTCTGTGCCATTAACATATCAAGAGTAACACACCACATTTGATGGGGTGTAAAGGCAACTTATCTCAATCAAAAAAAAAATATATATATGCATATATATATGCACACAAAAGGCTCAAGCTGTAACAGTTATCTCTTACAAGGATTTTATGGCTCCAAGGTGAGATACAACAAGTTTCACACAATTTCCTTTAAAGAACACTTTTTGGATCAATTTTAGCAAGATTATTCATAACAAATAATACTGCCGGTGCCAGGTCATTAGGATGAGCCTCTGGACGCTTCCCTGCAAGCAGGAAGCAGAACCGAGGCCACATTCTGAGGTAAGTAGGCGAGCTAAGTGTGTGAATCGGATAATCTGGAGAAGTACAGCATGCACTCCTACGTCTGCCTGGTCATACACTGTCTCGGCAGTACAAAGCAGCAGTTTCCCCCTCTCTTACACATCCTTAATCTTAACAGCTTGAGCCTTCTCTTTGCCCTGTGTGTAACCAACTGGAGAGCATACATGTCCAGCTCTGTATCTTCCTGACATTTTAATCATTACAGCATAGCTCTGACAAGACAATGTATACCTTGATGTTCTTTCGCCGAATGCTTATCTTATTAACTGTTTGTACTCTCATTAATGATTCTTTCTGTGATGAAGTCATTAGGATGTAACTAATTTAAAAAAATAGAATAAAAGGAGGTCTCTGGCAGCTGCTCTTGGCCATGAGCCTGAGCGATGCCTTGACCCTCGTGCTTCTACATTCCTCTCATGTCTTATCTCTGCACCTTCAACCAACTGATATATCACGTCACGCAACATAGCACTGTAGCACTGTTGTCCCATTGTTCATCGATTTGCTCGAGTGGGCACAGTAACGTCTCCATTGTGAGACTTGTTGTTACTGGTTTTGGCATATTGAATATGCCACAGGTAGCTTGCCAGGGTCTGCCATGTGGGCAAGATACTCTTGGTAGCTTGCCAGGCTTTCCAAGAGGGACGGAGGAATTGAACCCGGGTCGACTGCGTGCAAGGCAAACGCCCTACCCACTGTGCTATAGCTCCAGTCCATAAAGCATCATATTGCTGTAAATTAGCATATTCTGCTTTCATTTACTTGCTATTTATCAAGCTTAACAAGGTATTTTGGAGTCAAAGAGATCCTAGGTTTTGTTTTTGAGCCACACCCAGCAGTGTGCTGGGCTTACTCCTGGAACTGTGGTCAGGGGTCACTCCTGGCAGACACAGGACCCTACAGGAGGTCAGGAATCGAGCCCAGAGAGGCCGCGTGTAAGGCAAGAGCCCTACCCTCTGTACTACTGCTCCAGACCCTACTGTTTTAAGTACTTATTTTATCAATACTTAGCTTGAATGTCTCCTAATAAGAAACAGTAATAGCATCTTCAATTTCTCAGTTTGCAGGTTATTTTTTTTGCCATAGATATGCTACATACAATTCTAAGCAGTTTTAATACTTATAACAGCTCCATTAGTAACTTACTATTTCCCTGTTATACAAATGAGGAAACAAGTGAGACTGCTAAGAGCAAAAAAGTAAAGGACCCAAAACTCAAGGTCTGAGAAGGTAAGGGGGTGAAGACCACCAGGGCCACCTCTGGCATAGACATAGACAGGTCACAGGATTACATCCAGCATTGCTGGGGTTCAAACCCAAGTTCACACATTTGTAAAGACATGTGTTCTACCACTTGAGCCATCCAGATTCATGTTCTCTAACAAGCTATAAAACAAAAATTTTCCTAATTCACAGAATTTTTGTGGATTTACATGTAACACTTAAAAGAAAGTGAAGGGGAATTGAAAGGAAGAGAACGGCTTTTGCTGTGCTTAGTGGTCAATAAATATTGGACTCAGTAGTCAAAAAAATATCGGTTCAGTTTCTTGACGAAAAAGTACTGATCAATAGGTCAGAAATACTTTCAGTAATTCAAATGTCTACTATTTCAAGGTAAAAATTCTATATATAATTCATAATATACTATTACATAACTTTATATATAAATGCTACAGAAGGCTGACCTGAGTATGAATCTAGCAGATACTCTATCACTTTTTAAATTTTGTTTAAATTTTGGTCATATAGCAATTAATGTAATTTATATCAACCAAGTCTTTGCACAGAAAACAACAAATCTGGTATATCCTAAAGCTTGAGGATGTGGATCACTGGTGGAATGCCAGCTTTCCACACAGGGGGGCCACAATTCATTCCCCAGCATCACCTCACATGCAGAGTGGAAGCCTGGCAGCTTTGTGATTTTAGGTGTTGTGTGCTGGCAATTACACACTTTATTGTAGCAGCAGGAATAACACTGGTAGTGCTGCCAGGATTGATTGTGGCCTCAGGCCCGCAAAGCAGTTACTCTTCCTCTGACTGTCTTGGGCTCCTAATTTAGATTTCTTAAAGCTGATACATAATTTACTGGAAAAAAATGCTCAACAATAACAGTATGGAATTTCTTGTTTGGAAGCTCTAGATTCAAGGGAACATCAGAAGTAGAGTACTAAATCTTAAGTGATACTAGTAGAATTAAAAAGGGAACAATCCATTTTGATATCAAGGGTGTGGTTAATGAAGAATTCTTTGTTCTGATGTATTTTGAACTTGACCTTGAGTTTATTTTTCCCAAAACATTTTAGCAAAAATGATTTTGTGTTTGTAATTTTTCTTTATACTTAAATGTTTATCTACTTAAAATATTTTTAGGAAAGTTTGCTCTGCACAGTAAGGCTGTTACCCTCTGTTTAATGTGTTTTCATGCAGCTACATTCTGACAAAATATTTTGTAAACATTCCTCCTCAGATTAAGAATCTCAAAAGTTAAAATAACTGAGTTTAGCGAAGCATCTTCCTGTTCACAAGGCAGAGTCAGAAAGTGTTGATGGCTTTGTTTGCATTTTTTTGTAGCAATATTATTACTTTTAAGTTTTTTAGTCTACTTTTCTAGATATCATTATGGATAAATGTTATTTCTTCTTCTTTTTTTTTTTCTGCTTTTTGGTTCACACCTGGCAATGCACAGGGGTTATTCCTGGCTCTGCACTCAGGAATTACTTCTGGTGGTTCTCGAGGGACCATATGGGATGCTGGGAATTGAAACCGCGTTGACCTCGTGCAAGGCAAATGCCCTACCCGCTGTGCTATCACTCCAGTCCCTCTATTTTTTTTTTTTAAAGGAAACATTCTACTTTGCTGTGCGAGAAAGTCATCTGAATGCCTAGTAATTTGGGGCTTTCATATTATTTTCATTTATTACAATGGAAACTAGTGACAAATTTGGTGGCACAAAATTGCTTTTTTTTTTGTTTTGCTTTTTGGGTCACACTTGGCGATGCACAGGGGTTACTCCTGGCTCTGCACTCAGGAATTACCCCTGGCCGTGCTCAGGGGACCATATGGGATGCTGGGATTCGAACCCGGGTCGGCCATGTGCAAGGCAAACGCCCTACCCGCTGTGCTATCGCTCCAGCCTCCTTTTTTTATTTTGCTTTTTTTTTTGGTGGCACAAAATTGAAGTTATAACAATTAGTCTTTTTATATTCATCTTTTGCAGAGTATTTTTCTATAATTTTATGGTTTAGAATTTTCTCTTTCTAAATTATTTAAATAGGTTCCCTAAATGAGTACTATAGATTAGTTATATAATGACTTAATAGGTTAAGTCATAGGATATAGGAATAAATTTAAGTATAGCCAGTTAATAGGAAAATAGAACTAAATTTAAGATATAGCAGTACTTCCTCTCCTTCTCCTCTCCCCCTTGTTTTTTCTGTCACTGTGAAGACCAGGGCTCTCATTTGGTTGTGATGCTCCAGCACTTGACTGTGATATTCGCAGCGGTCACACTCTTCAGTTGTGGTGCATGCACATTCTTTGGTATTAAGTGCTTTCAGGGTCACTAACTTTGTTACAGTGCTTGCCAAGGTCACACACTTCATGCAACATAATACAAAACAAATTATTTAGGATATGCTTTGGGGGCAGGTTTGGGTGGTAGTGGGAAAATTTGAAATAATGGGGGTAGGAAGGTGTAATGGTGGTGGGACTGATGTTAGAATATTGAATGTAAACAATTATTGTGAACAACCTTATGAAAATAAAATTTTAAAAAAATACCCAGCTAGAGAAATAATATAAGAAGTAAGGCTCTTATCTTGCATACAGGCAACCCCAGTTCAAATCCCTAACACTACAAAGGATTCCCCAAGCACTGGCAGGAGCCCAGGAGTCATTCCTAAGCACAAAACCAGGAATAGCCCCTGAACATCACCAAAAATAAAAGAAAGAAAAAGAGAAAAGATATATGAACACACACACACACTCAAGCCACGAATAAAATTCCACATCACTGTAACTAAAAGAGCAAAATGCCTGTGACACACAAGCACCAAAATGTGTGAATACCATAACCAAGTATGCATGTGATCCCCAAACAGGGGCTGGAGGGATAATGCAGGGGTTCAAGTGCTTTCCTTGTACGCATCTGACCCCAGTTTGATCCCCAGCAGCCTAGGCACTGCCCCCAATGATCCCTGAGCCCAGTCAGTACCTCTGAGCATTGCCCACGTGACCCAACACTCCCACATACACACAAAAACAGGAGCTCTGAGAGGCAGCATCAAGAGATTCCGAGAGATAGAAGGAGAGAAGGGGGAGAATTCTTTTATGAAGAGCAGATGGAGGTTGGGGGAGGGAGACAGAGGTGCACTGGGAGCACACCCAGCAGGGCTCATTGGTCATTCCTGAATTCTGGATTGGTATTGAATAGAGCTCAGATTTCTGCTCAGTTATTTTATCCTACGTTGAGGTCCTTTGCTCTGCCCTATATATGTACAATTTAGGAGACAGTAAGATTACATTTTCCTTTGGGTTTTTGGTTACACCAGGCAGTGCTCAGCGCTTATTCCTGGCTCTGTACAAAGGGTTCATTCATCATAGGGTTCAGGGGACCACTTGGGGTGCCAGGAATGGATACTGGGTCAACAGTGTGTAAGGCAAAAATCATGTACTATCTCTCTAGCCACAGAAAGCAAAAAAAAAAAAAAAAAAAAAAGCATATAAAATAGAATCTTGGGACATAAGAGAGTACAGCAGGTACTGCATGTTCCATCTCTATCATCCTGTATGGCCCCTGGAGCACCACCAAAAATGATACCTGAGTGAAGAGCCAAGAGTAAGCCCAGAGTATTGCTGGGTGTGGCCAAAAACAAAATAAGCCATCTAAGCTCAGTCAACAAAAAGGGGGAAAAAGAAAAAAGCAAGGCTCACCTAGCAACAAACAACTCAGTTAACACTCAATTTTAGTTATCCCACTGTGTGATTTTTTTTCACAAATTTTCTTTTACTGACCTAATTTTCAACAATCCCATTTGCCATTTTGTTGTAACAAGTAACATACAAATTATTTTGTGCCTGTTGAGAGAGTAGGCTTGCTTGCGAATGGATGGAAACTGGTGACAATGGTAGGGAACATCACACTGGTAGTGGGATTGGTGTTGGAACACTAAAAGCCTGAAACAACTGTATAAACCATGGTGTTAAAGTATATAAATTTTTTTAAAAACCTCATCGTGGTCATGGAGAGACAGTACAGCTGGTACACTTGCCTTGCACACAACTGATCGAGGCTCGATCCCTTCTCTTGGGCCCTCGAGCCCAGGTGTAAGAAGTAAGTGCAGAGCCAAGAGCAAGTCCTGAGTGCCACCAGGTGTGGTGAGGAAAACACAAAAAGAAAAACATCTCACCCTGTTTTGCACATAAGAAACAAAATTTAGTCCCCAGCACTGAACAGACCCTGGTAGCACCTGGTGGAATCCCGAGCACAGAGTTAGGAGTAGCCCCTTGAGTACCATTAAGTGTGGCCACAGGAGGAAAAAAATCTTGCCATGGGCTGGGGAAATGCTCAAACAGCTGGAGTAGATGTTTTCTATATGCAAGGACCCAAATTCAATCCCCAGCACCACAAGTTTCCCCAAGAATCACTGGGTTGATCCAATGGCCTCCAAGCACTGACAGGGTGGCCCACTCGTCCACTGGCACTAAAGAGCCCAAGCAATGAACCATCTGCTCAACTGGCCAAGTAGCTCCAGGAATGGACCCAGGCCCCATATCCCCTGCACACTGCTAGGAAATTGCCTCCCACTCCCACCAAAAAAATCACCATGGTGACAGGAAGATAACTTAAAGGAGTGAAATCTTGCATGAATCTGTTACTACCTAGTCCCTAAGCACTAACAGTTGTAGCCCTTGTTGGCTCATGAGCACTGCAGGTAGGCTAGCCTCCAAAAAATAAAATCTCATCAAAATCCTAGGGAGATAATTTAAGGGGTAGAGCACATGCCTAGCACATGCAAGGCCCCAAGTACCCCTCTTAGAGCATCATTGAATGTGGCCCTTCTAAAATCCAACAACAATTAAATATTTCCCAGAATGGGAGACAAAACTATCTCAGATAGGGAGGAATCATAAATACACAGAATAGGTTTCTGTGGCTGTACTACTGCGGAGATCCTGGTTGGCCAAAGATCCTCTCCTGAAGACCCCCAATAAAGTGCTTTGATCTCTTGGGACTGGAGCAATAGTATAACAGGTAGGGCATTTGCCTTGCACAACCTAGATTTAATCCCATATGGGCCCCAAGCACCATCAGGAGTAATTCTTGAGGGTAGAGCCAGGAATAACCCTGATCATTGCCAGCTATGAATCAAAAAGTTAAATAAATAAATAAAATGCTTTGATCCCAAAAATAAATAGAATGATCTTTATCTTCTAACTTAAATATAAACCAGAAACTGTAAGTAATAAATATGGATAATACAGAACTCCAATTAACAGAACCATGTTAGCAAAAGAAAAAAATAAGGGTTAGAGATCCTTCAATAGACCGGAGAGTGTTTGTTTGCAAGGAAGAGGCCCAATTACATCCCTGGTATCATATTTTCCTCCCATCACCATCAGAAGGGACCTCCTACCCCCAACACTAACCCAGCAGTACACACTGAGCGCCGCAAGGGGAGAGGAGGGGGAAGGAGACGTGAGGAGGGGGCAGGCAGGGAGAGGAGGGAAGCGGAGGGAGAACTGTTGGAAGCCTATATTAAAATTTCTAAGTAAGTGTACAATATTAATGCAATGCTCAGGGGTTACTCCTGGCTCTGCACTCAGGAATTACCCCTGGTGGTGCTCAGGGGACCATATGGGGTGCTGGGAACAGAACCCGGGTTGGCTATGTGCAAGGCAAATGCCCCACCTGCCGTGCTATCGCTCCAGCCCCAATATTAACTTTTTAAAATTAGAAAGTATTCCTTTGCGGCCCCGCGCGAGATCGACCCCGGAGGCAACTGAACCACTTTGGACACGAGCGGCATCCCCAAAATGCCTCCAAACTGTGTGCTGGGAGCTTCTGGCCCAGGCGCTGCCAGCGAGTGATGCAATTACCAAAAGAATTTTCCTTAGACTTCATATAGAAATCCAAATATCTCTTGATTGTCAGCAACGTGTAAATGTTCCTTTTTGGCAGGGCTTAACGTGGGGGGAAACTCCAAACAATAGTACTAAGTTTTTTTGGTAAAGGGTAAAAGATTGTAGCGATAGAATTTTAGGCAGAATTTTCCCTGGACTTTATATAGAAACTCAAAACCGCGCGGCCGCGGCAGCCTAATGTCATCTAATCATCAGCAATATGAAATGGTTCCTTTGTAATGGGTTGGACTTTGGGGGGGACCATAATAGGGTTAAAGTTTGTAGCGATGTGTAATTTCTGGCTGTACTTTCCCTGGACTTTATACAGAAATTCAAAGCCGCGAGGCTGCTGCCATGGCCGCGCAACCTATTGTCATTTAATCAGCACCAATATGAAATAGTTCCCTTTTAACGGGTCGGACTTTGTGGGAAATCCTAACAAGAATAGTAAGTCTTTTGCTGAAATATTGAAGGCCACCAAAGTGGTAGCCATCTCTATAGACTGAACTAAGCCATATCCCCACGCCGGCTGAGAAGAAATATCCTTCTTTCTCGGGAAGAAACGCGGCGTGGCGTTAACCATAGTATGATGTCCATTAAGCTGACACGGACCTGGTGGCGTGGGAATGGGATACAAGGGAATAAATTATTATGTACTTGGAACAGCGGGACGCTGGTGGAATCTTGAGCTGGGGCCAATACCAGCGTATTACTTTTGGTTCCAGAAACTGCTTGCAGACATTCTACCAGACTATCAACTAAGCCAGAGCCCCACGCCGGCTGATGACGAGAAATAACCATCTCTTTTGGTTTGTTTTCCCTTTGTCAGGCAGCGTGGTGATTACTAAACAGGCGTGATCTCGGTGGCTCGGGACGAGGGGGGAAAAAAATAGAAAAGTTATGTAACAAACAGTGGGACTTAATATCTCTACATTCTCAGCAATGGAGAGCCATCAAATGCTTCCTTGACAGTGGGACTGTCTTCTCTTTTTTGTGGGGAAACCCTAGCAACAATAGTGAATTATGTGTTGAAACATGGACTGTAACCAAGATAAAGCGTAAACGAAGTGAAACTTATCACTTACAAGGGCGGGGACTGGGGGGGCGGGAGGGGGCGGGAGGTATAATGGGAGGGTTGGTGATGGAATATGGGCACGGGTGAAGGGAAGGGTGTTTGAGTACTGTATAACTGACATAATCCTGAGAACTTTGTAACCCTCCACATGGTGATTCAATAAAATTTAAATTAAAAAAAAAAATTAGAAAGTATTGGGCTGGAGTGACAGTGCAGTGAGTGGGCAGGGTGTTTGCCTTGCACATGATCGACCTGGGTTCAATCCTGGCACCCCATATAGTTCACCAAGCCCACCATGAGTAAGCCCGAGTGTGGCACAAAAACAAAAAGTAAAATAAAACCCCCAAAAAATAGTAAAATAGAAGCCAGAGACATCGTAGAGTGGAGAAGAAACTTGCATTGCATACAGCCGGCTCAGGTTCTATCCCTGGCACCGTGTATGGTTCCCCAAGTCCTACCAGAAGTGAGCCCTGAGTGTAAAGCCTGACTCTACAGGGTATGCTGCCCCAATTTTTATTATTTTGGGTTCTTTTTTTTTGGGGGGGGGTCACACGCGGCGATGCACAGGGGTTACTCCTGGGACCATATGGGATGCTGGGAATCGAACCCGGGTCAGCTGCATGCAAGGCAAACGCCCTACCTGCTGTGCTATTGCTCCAGCCCCTTATTTTGGCTTTTTGATCACCTACCTGGTGATGCTCAGGGGTTACTCCAGGCTCTACACAGAAATGCTTAAGGACCATGTAGGATGCTGGGATCAAACCCGGGTTGGACACATGCAAGGCAAGCACCGTACCTACTGTTCTATCTCTCCAGCCCCTCCTCTCAAATTTTAAATTATTATAACAACCTCTTTGTTTATGACTCCCTCTTTTTTTTTTTCCTTTTTAAATTAAAGCCCTATTCTTGGGGCTGGAGAGATATTACAGGAGGTAGGACGTTGGACTGGCATGCAGATGACCCATGTTCAATCCTCAGCATCCTATACTGTCCTCTAAGCACCACCAAGGGTAATCCCTGAGTACAGAGCCAGGAGTAAGCCCAGAGCACAGTTGGGTTTGGCCAAAAAACAAACAAAAAAAGCCCTCTTCTAGACTTTACTAAGCTAAACATTTACTGCAATCCTATTAATAACAACAACAAAAAAGAAAATACTTAGACATTTAAGAGGAAAGACAGAAATTTGTAAATATGAATTAAACCATAAAAAAGAAAACTCACAGTAATTACAACTCTGTAAAAACTGTGTATATATTGGGGCCAGAGAAACCATATAGGAATTAAGATGGTTGAGTTGCAGTAAACAACCCTGGTTCAATCCCATGCCATATACAGTCCCCAAGCAATACCAGGAGTGATCCCTGAGCACAAAGCCCCTGAGTACAGCTGAGTGTGGCTCAAAATAAATAAATAAATAAATAAATATTTAGGGGCCAAGGCAATAGAACAGTATGTAGAGTACTTGCCTTGCAAGCAGCCAACCTGGGTTCTATCCCTGGGCTATATACAGTTCCCCAAACCATGCCAGGACTAAGCCCTAAGTACAGCCAGGTAGGACCCTTGCCACCAAAAAACTAAGCGAGGCTATTCAGGCTCATGGTCTCACCCTGAATACATATCTTGCTTCCTTGTTTCTACGTTTCTTTTCCTCTTGCGTTTTACACTGTGCATTTTAAACACGTACATCCTCTCTCCTCTCACATCTTTTTAAGTTTTATTCAATAAAAACCACCTTATGGGCCAGAGCAATAGTACAGTGGATAGTGTGCTTGCTTTGCACCTGACCAATCCAGGTTCAATAACTTGAATCATATATGATCCCCTGAGCAGGCTAGGAGTGATTCCTGAGTAGTGCAGAGCCAGGGGTAACCCCTGAGCACCATTAGGTGGCCCAAAAACAAAACAATTAAAAACTATCTTGCTTTAAAAAAAAAGACAATTTGACTCTATTACTTATGAATTCTCAATATTACACTTTATTGAGTTAAAATGGTTTCAGACAAGAAAGAATTACTTTCGTGGCTACATACATTTCTACATGGTAGGAAGATATGACTAAGAATATTTAAAATGATGCTACTATATTTTAATGAAAAGGAATAATTCGGATTCGTGTCATTTTTTTAATTTAGGTTTTGGGGTCACAACCAGCAGTGCTACTCCTGACTCTGTGCTCAGGAACCATGTGCCATATGGAAGATGAATCCTGGACCAAATGCATGTAAGGCAAGATTTCACCTCATACCATCTCTCTAGCCCTCACATGCTTTGTGTGGTGCTTGGTTGTGATGCTGGGGACCCCACACGGTGTTCTGTTTTTAGGACCACACCTCAGGATTACTCTTGGCTCGAGCATCACTCCTGGAGGGCTTGCTGCTGGGGATTAAACCCAAGTTGGCCATATCTCTGAACACTTAGTTTTAAAACCTGAACACATTTGGATGCAAAGCATCAGAGATCATACTCCAGATTGCTGGAGATTCTAAACAGGAGATCCAGTGGGATCATATTTGGGCACGTGGGATGGTACCAGATATCAAACTCTAAGCTCCACCCCCTTGAAGCAGGTTCCTTGCCAATTAAGCTATCTCCAGGCTCTGGAGGGAGTATTAATATTTTTACTTGATAACCATAGATTTAAATTTCTTAGATACATAAGAGAATTATTCATCACTTAAAACCACCATAAACCAAAGATAATACCTTGGGGCGAGGAAAGGTGTTGCTCTTGCAGCTTCTCCTGAGAGAGGAGTCCCAAATAGCTGAGAACAACATATTTTGTTTCATAGTGAAATCCTAGAGGCACTGTAGTAGAGGACGCCATTGAGCTCCAAAAAGGTCTATTTACAGGTGAGTAAAACCTAAAAACATAAAAGTGTTTTTTTTCAGCTTGAAGTTTATTACAGATCAAAATATATATCTATTGAACTAAATGCCAAAATATTTTACTTTACAGTAGTCTTTTAAAAGTGCAACTTTAAAAGGGCCAGAGCAATAGTACAGTGGGTTGGGCATTTGCCTTGTACGTGGCTGGCCTAGGTACAATCCCCAGCATCCCAAATGGTCCCTCGAACCGCCAGGAGTGATTCCCGAGTGCAGAGCCAGAAGTAATCCCTGAGCACCGCTGGGTGGGACCCAAAAACCAAAAAGCAAAAATATAAAAAATAAAATATATATATATACATAAGTATATATATTGCAACTTTATTTACAATAAAAATTTATTCGAAGTCTGTATCAAAAGTAAATGTCCTGAAAGTGGAGAAACAATGCAGCAGGCAGGGCCTGCCCTGCCCAAGGCCACAGCCTAGCCTCAGGCCACAGCACCCCACACAGTCTCCTGAGCCCCACCAGGAGTGATCCCTGAACACAGAGCCATGTCAGGAACAGGCCCTAAGCACGACCAGGTGTGGCCAGTTCCTAAACCACAAAAAACAAATAGAAACTATCTGAAGCCAGAGAAGGCAAACATGTTCCATGTTTAATGAATTTTTTATTTTTAACAAAGTAAATTTCCCCTATCTCTTCTTAGTTGCCGTTTTTACCTACATGGAACAATAAAATCTAGATACACCTTTTTCTCACCCCATCCTAGTAAATAGGAATGTCTTAAAAGGCTTTCAAATAACTTGTTTTCCATTTAAAACAATAGAGTGCTTTAAGTTCACAAATATCAGAAATTCAGAAAATTAGTAATAGGAAAACAAAGACATGGAAAAAAAAACAAAATTTAAAATAACAAAGAAAAATGCCCTAGAAAAAAATGCCAAAAATAATTCATGAAAAACTTGAGATAAAAAAGACTGGAGGATCTGGAGAGATAGTACAATGGGTAGGGGGCTGGCCTTGCACATGCAGACCCAAGTTCAATCGCCAGCACAATATATGGTCTCAAAAAACACACCAGGTAATCCTGGGTGCAGAGCTAGGAGTAAGCCCTGAGCATAGATAGGATGCACAAAAAGAAAAATAAAGTGGGAGGCAGGGAGAGACTGGAGATATAATCCAGGGGTTAAAGCAACTGCCTTATATGCGATCAGTCCTGTTCCATCCCCAGCACATTATACCTCAAAGTCTCCTAAGTACCACTTGAAGCACAAAGCTGTGAAGAGCCTGGAAGCACTGCCAGGTATCTCTCTCACACACACACACACACACACACACACACACACACACACCCCACCCCCCCAAGGGCTCACACACGCACACCCCACCCCACCCCAAGGGCTCCAGATTGCTCAGTGGTACAACATGCCTTGCATGTATGAGGCCTTGGGCATGTGCGTGCACACCCACACACACTTTAAATAAAAGCTATCTTTTTATTGTTTTTTATGCAGTGCTAGGAGTATAACTCAGATCCTCACACTGGAAAGGACTGTGCATTACCACTGTATCACTTCTCTATCTCCAAATACTCTTTTCCAGGGACCAGAACAATAGTTCTGCAGGTAGGGCGTTTGCCCTGCATGCAGCCGACCCGGGTTCAATCCCCAGCATCCCATATGGTCCCCCAAGCACTGTCAGGAGTAATTTGTGAGCATATCAGGGTGTGACCCATCAAGGAAAAAAAAAAAAAACTCTTTTTCAAAAATGCACTTACGAGGCTGGAGAGAATAGTCCAACAGTTAAGACACTTGCCTTGCACATGGCCAAACGAAATTCAATCCCTTATACCCTTTATATGGGCCCCCTGAGCCCTGTCAGGAATGATCCTTGAGCACAGAGCCAGAGTAATCCCTGAACATCACTAGGTGTGGCCCGAAAAAAAAAAATTATGGGCAAGAGAAATAACTCAAAGGACTGAGCACATGCTTGCATAAGGGAAAACCCAGCTCAAACCCCACACTGTCCAATCCCCTAAACAACATCAAGAACAACTCCAGAGTACAGAATCAATAGCAGATTCCCATACTGCAGGTGGGGCCCCTCAACCAGAGTACATTTACAGGTTATTATTACATCAAAATGTATTTAGGCAATCAAAAGAAATTCTGGTTCACCAATCTCAATTAACAAAATATAAACACAGAAGGTTTAACCTACAACAATGTATTAGTAATCTTTTATACAAAAGTTTAAAGGCTCCATAATGAAAATACAACAATCTTCACTTTCTTCTAAGAAAATATTTTTTGATCCTCCTTTTAGCAAATTATAACAAGCAACACAAAATAAGTTACTGAGGACCTGTTATGGGGCAGGCTTAAGGGATGGCTGGGAAATTGGAAATAAAAGTGGTTGGAAGGTGCAATGGTGGTGGGATTGGCGTTGGAATATTGAATGTCTATAACTAAACAGATGACTTAATAAAGTTCTAAAATAAAGAAAAAAGAAAGAAATTCTGGTCCAACACAACCACTGCCATATTGACTCACCCACCAGCCCTGATCTACTGATTCACAGTTAGCTCTGAGGAGATGAAAGCCAAGCAGTTGGAAATGCATGGACACACATGTCCCCACAGCTGAAAACTCTGAGGCACTCACTCTCAGGGGCCTTGCCTACCTCCCACAGCTGACATCATGTCAACTTACTGACCCAGACCATAGAGCCTGAAATCTCTGGACTGCATGGCCATATACTAGTCCAAATTCCTCAATACTGAAATTCCAGTATGAGCACAACAAATCAGATGGGAAAGTAACATAGAAGCCAACTAACCTCAACAAACAGAAACAATAACACAGAAGGCTGAACCAGCAAGAAATAACTTAGTAAGTACTTATTAGATAAGGACTGAACCCAGGGTTAGAGATAAGAATTTCCACATTAAAAAATTGATTTTTATACATATCTATTTTAATATTGGAACTCTGTTATCTAATTAATTTCAACTCTAGAATTGTAAGAAAAAATTTTAAATGTAACTGTTTTAAACTGTGGTTCAACAGTTCAAAGTTTTTGTTTATATCTCCAGAAAGCAATACAATCAAATTATATTAAAATATTCAAGAACTCAAACACTAGGCCTTGGACTTGGGAGTTTTCATAAATTCGGAGACTAGAGAAATAGTACAGGAGGTAAGGCACTGGCCTTGCACAGAACCAACCCCAGTCTGATCCCCAACACTCCATATGTTCCCAGAGCATCACCAGAGTAATTCCTGAACAAGGCCAGAACTAATACCTGAGCATCACTGGGTGTGACCCCAAAAAATCTTTCAAAAATTATTAACATTCCCCAATAAGAAAGCAGTAGCGTTATGGCTTACATACATTATAGGAATGAAAACTCACATCCATTGTGTTCTTACACTGTAGCTTTACTCTTGTTTTCTGGGTCATACCCAGTGATGCTCAGGGGTTATTCCCGGCTCTGCATTTAGTAATTACTCCTGGCAGTGCTCAGAGGGACCATTTGGGGTGTCGGGAACTGAACCCGGGTTGACTCCCTGCAAAGCAAACATCCTACCCCCTTTCTATCACTCCAGCCCAATGTGGCTTTACTCTTTCTGAAAGACAATACATTGGAGCAAATTTTTAGATTTACTATTTATTAATAAGACAGAATTCCAAATATACAGTAAGAAAATCAACCCCAGCCAGGGAAATGGCTCAAGGGGCTGAATGCTCTGAATGCAGATGTCCCAAGTTCCATATTAGGCACCACATAGTCCCCAAGCACCACCAGAAATAGCACTTGAGAGGTGTTGGGTGTGACTCCCAACATAGAGATGAAGTAAGTTTTCTGAGTCTGTATTTGATAAAAACATTGCAACGGACATTTTCCTTTTCTTTCAGGGGGTGGAGAAGAGAGTTGGGGCCACATCTGGCAGTACTCACTCACCAGGGATCACTCCTAGTAGTCCTCCAGAGGACTACACATGTGCTCACTCACCAGGGATCATTCCTAGTAGTCCTCCAGAGGACTACACATGCAGGGGCAGAGACTGAACCCAGGTCTGTGGGGCACAAGGCAAGTGTCTTACTCCCTGTACTTTCTCTGTGGCCTTAACAATTTCCTTTCCAATTTTTTGTCACCTGTCATCTGAATCCAATTTCCTATCTGCAGAGAAATCCCATGCATCAATCTTTTAATTGTTGGGACACACCTGGCGACACTCAGGGGTTACTCCTGACTGCACTCAAAATCACTCCTGGTGGTGCCTGGGGGATCATCTGGAATGCTGGGAATTGAACCCAGATCAATAGCATACAAGGTATGTGCCTTATCTGCTAGACTGTCTCCATGGCACCCCCGTGTCAATCTTAAATGGCTAAAATGGACATTTCCTCCTGTCCCTAATCTTAATGACCAAAGTTCAGGCAAGTTGGAGGATCCCACCGAGAATGTGGAATCTGGGAAAGAGAGTTCGGCAGAGGAAGCACGTGGATCCAGCAGCAGTGCCCTAACCTTCCCGTTCCGTTCCCTGAGTATTGCCAGGCGTGACCCAAAAAGAGAAAAAAAAAAAAGAAAACTATCTTGCTTTGGAGCTGAGAGACAATACAGCAATTAGGGTTCTTGACTTGTACACAGCTGACCTGGGTTTGATTCCAGCCCTCCCATATTGTCCACCGAGTACTGTCAGGAGTAATTTCTGAGTGCAGAGTCAGGAGTAAGGCCTGAACACTAGCAGGTGTAACCCAAAAATTCAAAATCAAAAGACAAAAAAAATATTCCTGGATCAGCAGGAAAATAGTAAAGCAGATTGGTTACTTGTCTTACATGCAGCCAACCCATATTCAATCTCCAGCACTACATACGCTCCTCTGAGCCTACCAGGGGTAATCCCTGAGTGCAAGGCCTGAAGTAAGTCCTGAGCACTTCCAGGTGTAGCCCAAAAACCAAAATAATAATAAATAAATAAATAAAAACCGTTCTGGAGACAGTATAAGAGGCAGAATGGGGATTAGAGACAAGGACACACCAAATTTAGAGGAATGTTGGAAAAACCTCAAAGATCCATGAAAGCAGGAGTGCAGGCTCTGTACTCAGGAAATACTCCTCACAGTGCTCGAGGAACTATGAGATGCCAGGAATCAAACCTCGCTGTGTGCGTGCAAAGTAAACACCCTACCTGCTGTACTATCTCAATGGCCCCCTAAAATTTGAGAATTTAAATATCTGGGGCAAGAGAGATGATATTGCAGGTAAGTTATTTACTTTGCATTTAGACAACCTGGCATCACAGATAGTGCCTAAAGAACCACTAATTTCTCAGCAAAGACCACAACAAAGCCCTGAGGCCAGCTGGTTGTGGCCCAAAAAACAAACATAAAATTCAAGATGTGAGTATTCTTTTGAAAAAGTAATCCAGACAATGTTATGCAAAGTGTTATGACCATTTCTCAAATCAGATTATAACAGGAAGAGTTGGTTTGATGGAGAAGGGTAAGTCCTCAAAGAAGACTAATACAAAGTCTCTTTGTACAAGTGATACAAAGTTCTCTGAGGCCAGAGATACAAAGTACTCTGGGGTCAGGGAGATTCTACAGTGGGCAGGGTGCTTGCCTTGCACAGAGCCAACCTGAGTTCAATCCCTGGCACCATACAGTTCCCCCGAGGCCCGCCAGGAGTGAGGTGTGATCCCTGAGCACTGAGCTACATACATATAAGCCCTGAGCACCACTAGGTGTGGCAAAAAAAAAAAGAAAAGAAAAATAGTACAAATGAAAAACCACAAAAGGCCCACCCCAGTTCAATTCCTGAGACCACAGACAGCCCCCCCGCACGCCCCAGGTCTACGAGGAGTCATTTCTTAAGCACAAAGCCAGTAGTAGTCCCCGAGAAAAACTGGGTGACCAAATACCAAAGGGAAAAAAAGAGAAAAGAAACCTAAGGAGACTAATGAAGAAAGTGATCTCCAAAGAGAAGGATATGCCAACATTTTAGAGGAACTGGGGAAAATAGTCCAGGAAGTTGGAGCACATGCTAATCACATATTTTTTTGTTTGTTTTCCTTGTTTTGGAGTCACACCCAGCAGCACTCAGGGCTCTATCCTGGATTTGTTTTGTTGCTATTGTTGTTGTTGCTGTTGAATTTTATTGAATCACTGTGAGATAGTTACAAGCTTTCATGTTTGGGTTACAATCTCACAATGATCAAACACCCATCCCTCCACCAGTGCACATTCCCTACCACCAATATCCCTGGTATACGCCCCCTTTCCCACCCTCCACCTGCCTCCATGGCAGACAATATTCCCCATACTCTCTACTTTGGGGCATCATGGCTTGCAACACAGACACTGAGAGGTCATCATGTTTGTTCCATTATCTATCCTTGGCACACATCTCCCATCCCGACTGATTCCTCCAGCCATCATTTTCTTAATGATCCCTTCTCTATTCCATCTGCCTTCTCCCCTCCGCTCATGAAGCAGTCTTCCAGATATAGGGCAATCCTCCTGGCCCTTGTATCTACTGTTCTTGGGTGTCAGCCTCATGTGATGTTATTCTATACTCCACAAATGAGTGCAGTCCTTCTATGTCTGTCCCTCTCTTTCTGACTCATTTCACTTAGCATGATACTCTCCATGTCTATCCATTTATAAGAAAATTTCATGACTTCATCTCTCCTAACAGCTGCATAGTATTTCACTGTGTAGATGTACCAAAGTTTCTTTAACAAGTAATCTGTTCTAGGGCACTTGGGTTGTTCCCAGATTTTGGCTATTGTGAACAGTGCTGCAATGAACATATAGGTACAGGTGTCATTTCTACTGTGCTTTTTTGCATCCTCGGGATATATTCTCAGAAGTGGTATTGCGGGGTCATATGAAAGCTCAATTTCTAGTTTTTGAAGGACTGTCCATATTGTTTTCCAGAAAGGCTGGACCAGATGGCATCCCCACTAACAGTTGAAAGAGCATCCCTTTTTCCCCACATCCACGCCAGCACTGGTTGCTTTTGTTCTTTTGAATGTGTGCCAGACTCTCTATGCTAGATTTATGCTCAGGAATCACTCCTGATAGTGCTCAGGAGACCATATGCACAGTGTTGGTACTGATCCCAGGTTGGCTACATGCAAGCCCCAAGAGCCTTACCAGTGGTACCATCTTTCCAGAGTCAGGGAGGCCTAGACTTGATTCCCAGCACTGTATGGTCGCCCAAGCACCACTGTTAGACAATACCCTTCCCCACCAAGTACCAAGTTACCCAGGAATAACATCCAAGTACTGCCAACTATGTGCAAAAAGGCAAAAATAACAAAAGTTTTAGGGAAGGAGTAATATAGGATGAAAAAGCATAGCTGATAGATCACTTCACACTAGAAAAACATCAGAAAGTATCTCAAGTAGTAGCGTACATGCCTTGTAGGTGCAAACTCCAAGTCAATTCCAGGTACTGGCACCCCCCACCCCAACAATACAAGATGTAGAGCTCACAACAAAAACATGTAGAGAAATGTCTGATTATGGATTTTAAAAAACCACAATTTAAAATTAGAACAAAACTAGTATTTCAGAGTTAGCCAAAAATTCACAAAAGAGGGAGACTTCAGAAAGAAAATAAGCAACAGGCTACGCAGATGACTCAAAGACCTAGAGTGCATGCACTGTAAGTAGGAGCTCTGGACTCCATCACTGGTAGATACCACATTATCCCCAGAGCACTATTGGATGTAGCCAAAAAACACAAAGCAACAGAAAGTAGTGAACAAGGTGAGAGCAATAGTACAACACTTGTCTTGCACACAACTGGCCCAGGTTCAATTCCCAGCAACACAAATGGCCCCAAGCCACCGGGAGTGATCCCTAAGTGCAGAGACAGGAGTAAGCCCTGAGCACCATGGAGTAAACAAACAAAAATCAAACAAACAAAAAAAAAGTATTGAACAAATGTGTCAAATGTCACTAAGAGGGATGAAAATGGAAGTCATTTGGGGTAAGAGCAACAGGACAGCAGGTATGGCATTTGCCTTGCCTGCAGCTGACCTAGGTTTGGTCCACAGCATCCTATAAGTAATTCATGAGTGCAAGGGCAAGAGTAACTCCTGAACATCACTTGATGTGGCCCAAAACAAAAAACCAAAGAAAAAGCAAAAGAAAGGAAGGGAAATCAACTGGATTTAATATTAGGAAGTCACGCATAATTCCTAACAGGATAATTCTGTTTGGCAGGGACAATGGCAAAGGTAGGGAGTTGATGACAAGGGAAATGAAGATGCAGAATATAAAAAATTAGGTCAGGCCAGGTTGAAAGCTTACACAAAAAGAGGACATGTGGCATGTTGGAAATCTCCAAGGTCAATCATCAGCATGGAAGAGCTCACTGCTATACTGAACTCTTGGGCCCAGTAGGGAGGCACTTCAAAAGAAAGGTAAGGACGAGTCCAGAGTGATAGTGCAGTAGCTAGAGCACCTGCCTTGCGAGTGGTCAACCTGGTTTTGATCCCCCAAGCCCACCAGGAGTGATCCCTGAGCCCAGAGCTAAGAGTAAGCCCTAAGCACTGTTGTGTGTGATCCAAAACCCAAAAAAATTAAAGTATTCATATTTTTAACACTTTACAACAGAAATTGATGCTTTCAAATTTATTACATTAAAATTTCTTGAATTTCGGGTGGGGGGAGGGAAACTGAGAACATTGGTGGTGGGAAATGTACACTGGTAAAGGGACAGATGTTAGAACATTATATGACTGAAATTCAAGCATGAACAACTTTGTAATTGTATCTCACTGTTATTCAATCAAAAAAAAACATTTTTTAAAATTTCTTCTATTTGGAGCCAGAGAGACAGTACAGCAGTAAGCTCTGCATGCAGCCAACATATGGGTTCAATTCCTGGCAACCCATATGACCCTCAAGCACTGCCAGGAGTAATGCTGAGTGCAGAGCCAGGAGTCACTGTCACTGTCATCCTGTTGTCCATCGATTTGCTCAAGCGGGTACCAGTAATGTCTACATTATGAGACTTGTTACTGTTTTGGGCATATCGAATATGCCACGGGTAGCTTGCCGGGCTCTCTGAGAGGGACAGAGGAATCAAACCAGGGTCGGCTGTGTGCAAGACAAACGCCCTACCCACTGTGCTATCGCTCCAGCCCAGAACCAAGAGTAACCCCTGAAAATAGACATGTGGCCTCCTGGGAAAAAAAATTTTCTGTATTTATCAAAAATGTAGAAAACGTATTCAGTTGTTTTAAATGACAAAGATAAAGCGCAGTTTTGTTTTTGTTTTTGTTTTAGCCTATGTTCTTCAGATGTCCTTACAATTCCTAACTGCCTAACTATAAATGAAAATTTAAATAAAATAAATTTAATCCTTTTTATGGACTTCCATGGATTAAATCCAGGATTTTGTACATTTTGTACACATGGCTCTATCACAGAGCCATGTCCTGAATACCTGTGAGTGCAATCTTAATCTTGGATTCCATCATTTTCAATCTTCTGCACCCAACATCCCTATTTACAATAAAGTGTTCAGCTCTAGTACACATGTTAATATCCATGCAAAATTTTTATATACTTATTTTCCAAAGATAATATCTTTAGATATTACAAACTAATCACTTAAGTTTAGTATACAGTTTTATAGTTTTAAGTTTTTAAGTGTGTATTTCACATTCTAAGGACTGGACCTAAACATACCACACCTACAACACAAAATCAGCAGGGGCTGGAGACAGTGCAGCTGGTAGGGCATTTGCCATGCACATGGCCAACTCAGGTCCACTCCCTGATATCCCATATGATCCCCAGTGCACCTCCAGGAGTAATTCCTGAATGACGAGTCCAGAGTAAACCCTGAGCATTGCCCAGTGTGACCAAAAAAAAGCCAAATTTTTTTAACTAATAATAAAAAAACAATAACCATCCAATTCCTAATTTTTAAGATTTGAGTCACACCAACAGTGCTCAGAAGTCACTTCTATGGTGCCATGGACTGAAGTCAGCTGCATGGAAGGGAAGCACATTAAATTAACCCTTTACTCTTTGTACCCCAATCTTCTATTTTGGTTTCATTTTCCCCCAACTTCCAATTTAGCTTAAATTTACAATTTTATAGCAATGAAATGTTCATATAGATCTGGTTATTTAAGTGGTAGAGTATAGACTCCATGAAATACTATTTTCTTGTTTTGTTGTATTTTGTTTTGGGAACACACCTGGTGATGTTCAAGGCTTACTCCTGACTGCACTCAGGAATCACTTCTGGAGTTCAGAGGACCATATGGGATGCCAAGGATTGAACCCAGGTCAGCCACATGCAAGGCAAATGCCTACCTACTGTATTGGTCCAGCCCCAGAACATAATTATTATATCTAGAGCACCTGTATTAAATTATAGCATTAAGGCATTGAGAACATCTCAAATGTAATCTCCATAGCACTACCATGTACTTCCTAAGGTATACTTGGAAGACAGGACAGCCACTGCAAGATCCTCCAACGTTTAATGTATACTACATAACTAGCTTGCTTACATCATAAATTAATGCTATCTACGTAAGACCTCTGTTAAAGCACTTTTTCATGTACTGTCAAAATAACTATGCTGGAAAGTAGTAGTTTCAATTTTGTTGATGGAAAAAAATTTACTTACCCAAAACTATACAATATAACCAGTTGGTAATGTACATTCTCTTCATTTCTGAACTCTCAGCCCTTAACTGCAATCATTCAATATAGTACTGCATGCCAAGTAATGGACTGGGGGAAAAGAACTGCAGAAGTGAAAATACTAACAGTAATTAATAGAAAGGATAGAAAAATAAGGTGGGTTCCATCTAGCGCAGTGCGAGAAGCTCGTCTGTCAATGTTAAGAAAGGAGCAGAGGGAGGCTGGAGCAACAGCACAGTGGGTAGGGGGTTTGCCTTGCACACGGCCAACCAGGGTTCAATTTCCAGCATCCCATATGGTCCCCTGAGCACCACCAGGAAAAATTCCTCTGTGCAGTGCTGGATGTACCCAAAAGGCAAAAAAAAAGGAAAAAAGAAAAAAGGAAAGGAGCAGAGAAGGGACCAGACCTACAGTACAATGGGTAGGGTTTGCCAGTGAGGGTTCAATCCGCCGGCACCCGGCCCCCCGCCCCATTCCATGTGGTCCGCCCAGCCTGCCAAGAGTGATTCTGAGGGCAGAGCCAAGGGGAACCCTTGAGCCCAGCAGGTGTGGCCAACAAACAAACAAAAGAATGGGGCAAAGGGGAAGAAAAGAATAAATTAGATCTGAAGCCATCACCCAGAGCTTTCCTGGAAGTAAGACAAATGTTCAAGCCCACCCTGAAGCTAAGCACACTTTGTGAACTACAATCAGAAGGTATGCAGTACCTATTAAACTTGGGGCAGGAGAGATAGCTCAATGGGCTGAGCACGTTTTTGCAGGTTACAGTTCAATTCCTGCACTGGATGGACCCATGACCAGAGAATACACAGAACAGACCCCAACCAATTCCAGCACCAGTGGGTATGGCCCCCAAAACTCTATATTCTTATGAAAAACAGATTTCTATCAATATAAATGTTAGTAAATGTTTTCCAAACTTGTTTCATAATTACATAGATGCATATTGAAAATAAATCTTTTGGAGAGTGGAGCAGACTCCAGAGGAGAAGGAGAATCGAGACAGCGGGATGAAGGTGAGAAGCGAGGAAGGAAGAGTGCTGGGGAGAGAGGAGGGGGGAGAAAGGGGGAGCTCAGGGAGACTGGAACAGGAGCGTGGAGAGAATGGAATAAACGGCATCTGATCAATCAAAAAAAAGAAAATCTTTCTGGGAAAATAGAACTGGGGGCTAGAGCTATAGTACAGCAGAAAGGAAACTTGCCTTACATGCGGGTGACCTGAGTCAATCCCTGGCATCCCATATGGTCCCCTGAGTACCACCAGGAGTAATTCCTGAGTGCAGAGCCAGGAGTAACCTCAAAGCACTGAGTGTAACCCAAAAAGAAAAAAAAAAAGAAAACACCTCTCTGCTTACCCCATTCAATTCCTACAACCTCTGATCACCATGAGTGATCCCTGAACATAGAGCCCTTAGTAGCCCCAAGTACCATCCAGTGTGGCCAAATCTTCCTTCTCCCCACCAAAGAAAAGTCAGGGTGCAGACAGTACAGGGTTAAGATGCTTACTTTGAGGCCAGAGATATAATACAGTGGGAGAAGGAACTTGCCTTGCATGTGGCTGACCTGAATTAGATCCCTGCACCACACACAGCATCCCTGGTACCCCTAATAGCACACTTTAGAGCACAGAGCCAGGTGTAAGCCCTGAGCACTCCCATGTAAGGCCCAAAATCAAAAGAGAAAAAAAAAATATTTTAAAGGTGCTTGAGGAGACAGTGATAGTACAGCAGGTAGGGCACTCGCCTTGCACACAGCTGACCTGGGTTCAATTCCCAGCATCCCATATGGTTGCCCACCGGGAGTGATCCCTGAGTGCAGAGCAAAGAGTATCACAGCCGAAGGTGACCCCAAAATAAACAAAAAAAAAAGTATCATTCCAGGTCAATGCTAGCACAGCAGGTAGAGAGCACTGCCTTGTATGTGGCTGATCATGTTCGATCCCCAGCATTGCATATGATCCCCTCAAGCACCACCAGAATTGGTCCCTGAGCACAGCACCATGAGTAAGTCCTGAGCACCACCAGGTGTGACCCATTTGTAAAAAAAAAAACTAAAGTGATAGTACAGCAGGTAGGACTTGCCTTGCATGCAGCCAACCAAGGTTCGGTCCCCAGCATCCCATATGGACCCCCAGCCTGCAAGGAGTTAATTTCTAAACACCACAGAGTGTGGCCCCAAAACAGAAAAAGAAAAGACTATCATTCCTGGAGAGAACAGTGGGTACTTGAGAGTACACTTGACTTACACAT
The DNA here is from genome assembly GCF_027595985.1 of Sorex araneus. NCBI lineage: Eukaryota > Metazoa > Chordata > Mammalia > Eulipotyphla > Soricidae > Sorex > Sorex araneus. The sequence goes on along the minus strand of NC_073303.1, from coordinate 229,650,442 downwards.
GGCCAACTCTGGCTGGATTCCTGACACTGCATCTGATCCCTGAGCACAGAGACAGGAGAAATCCCTAAGCACTGCTGGCTGTGGCTCAAACTCTTCCCCGCTAAAGAGAACATGATTTCTGTTGTATTCCTTAGTCTCATAGCAACATAAAAAACACATTATGGGGCTGGAGAGATAGCACAGCGGGTAGGGCGTTTGCCTTGCACGCGGCCGACCCGGGTTCAAATCCCAGCATCCCATATGGTCCCCTGAGCACGCCCAGGGGTAATTCCTGAGTGCAGAGCCAGGAGTAACCCCTGTGCTTCGCCAGGTGTGACCCAAAAAGCAAAAAAAAAAAAAAAAAAACACATTATAACCTGACATATTTAGTTAGTAAAGTTCCTTTCACTAAACCACCCTAACAAAATTTAAAAATATTCCAGTAATGATTTAAATAGATCTATAAATTCTTGTTTATAAAGAGAAAAATTAAAATTCACAGAAAACTGTCATAAATTGAACTCTGAAATTTTAAACATTTCTTTCATTACCGGAACAGTAGTCTCAAATCTCAGTGATTTGAGTAGACCTTAAGGAGTATTTTTATTTTAAATTCCACAAGTTGGGGCTGGAGCAATAGCACAGCGGGTAGGGCATTTGCCTTGCACTGCAGCCGACCCGGGTTCGATTCCCAGCATCCCATATGGTCCCCTGAGCACCGCCAGGGGTCATTCCTGAGTGCAGAACCAGGAGTGACCCCTGTGCATTGCCAGGTGTGACCCAAAAAGCAAAAAAAAAAAAATTAAAAAAAAATTAAATTCCACAAGTTAACCCCAACAGCTTTTTGTTGTTGTTGTTTATTTTATACTTTATTGGCTTCTACAGACATCCAGGACTTTCTCCAAAAAAAGTAAAATTAAACAATCTCAGGCTGGAGAGACAGAACAGCAGGCGGGCCGCTTGCCTTGCATGCAATCAACCCTGGTTGGCTCCCCATCACCACATACGGCTCCTCAAACCCACCAGAATTAAGCCAGGAGTGCTGCTAGATGTCCCAAGCCCTCCCAAGCCCTGTCCCCCCAAAATTAAATAATCCTAACGAAAATTGTGAAGTTGCAAAATATAACCCTGCCCAAGCATAAAAAGCAAATAACCAAAGTATCATTTGGGGTTTGTTTTGTTTTGATTTGGTTTTGGGGGTATACCTATGGCACTAGAGGCTACTCCTGGACCTGTGATCGGAGACTGCTCCCAGACATGCAGTGCTGAGGATGGAACCAGATACAGTCACTCGCAGGCAAACATCTCAATTCCTTTACTAGAGTCCAAGTCCCAGGTGCCATTCTTGACTCAAGAGAACCTGAGAATCCTAGAGAAGATGATTCTTTATACACGTGCTTAATATAAACATTCTAGCTCAATCTTGGATTGAGCTGCCCAAAAATGTTTTCACTCAGCAGTCAACATTAGGAGTAAACATACTTAATAGAGGATTAACTCATTCTCTCTCAGTCTTTCAAGTAATTAGGGATCCCACATACATGTAGATAGCGTATACAAATTGAACACATAAAAGTGTTACTGTCCAACTGCTAGGTATATAGCAGAGAAAATACATTTACTCAAAAACTTGTACATGATTATACAGCATTTTTATACCATAGGGCAAGTAACTGCCACTAATTTAATATAGAAAACTTGGCACCTTTTCTATAAATCAAATATGGGGCCATGAAAAGGAAAAAAGTATTGATACGTGCTACATCATGAATAAGCCCTGAAAACATTATACTAAAACACAAAAGGGCCAGAGCAATAGTACAGCGGGTAAGGCACTTGCCTCATACACAGCCGACCTGGGTTCAATCCCCAGCATTCCATATGGTTCCAAGCCCACCAGGAGCAATTCCTTAGTTCAGAGCCAGAAGCAAGCCCTGAGCAACACCAGGTGTGTGCCCCATCCCACCCAGCACCTCCACCTCCCCTCCACCCCCCACCCCATCCAGCCAAAAACAAACACAAAAGACCACATATTGTATAATTTCATGTAAATAGAACACCCAAAATTAGCAAACCTAGAGGTGGGGTGAAGTGAGAACAGAAACACTGCTGAGCTGGGGAGACAGCTCAAAGAGCTAGTGCGCATGCTCGAACGACATGGTTCCCTCACAACACTGCCAAGAGACTCTCTTGAACAAGTATAGAGAAAAGAAATTATTCTTAAAAGGTACAAGTAAGGGGGCTGGAGCGATAGCACAGCAGCTAGGGCGTTTGCCTTGCATGCAGACAACCCAGGTTCGAGTCCCAGCATCCCATATGGTCCCCCGAGCACCGCCAGGATTAATTCCTGAGTGCAGAACCAGGAGTAACCCCTGAGCATTGCCGGGTGTGACCCAAGAAGAAAAAAAAGGTACAAGTAGGTACAGGATTTCTTTGGGAGGTGGTAATTGTGGCAAGAGCCCCATATCTCAAAGCTATCTTATTTATGGTGGGGGGTGTAATACCAGGGGATGCTCAGGGTTTACACCTGGAGGAGCTTGAGGGACCATAGGGGTGCCAGGGATTAAAACAGTGTAGTCCCATGAAACACAAGTGCTCTACCCACTATACCAATTACTCCAGCCCCTTAATGCAGGCACTGTAAAAATCAGTCCCTCCCTCCCATTCTGTTACATCAAATAAAACTTCTCATGATAAATATTTGAAATAAGATATAAATCACGAACAAAGGGTAAAGATTTGCAGCAAAACACGTCTTATGCATGTGAGGCCACAGGTTAGATCACTGGCAATGCAAATTTTTCACTTTTTTTTTGGGGGGGGGTCACACCTGGCAATGCTCAGGGGTTACTCCTAGCTCTGCACTCAGGAATTACCCCTGCCCCTGGCGGTGCTCTGGGGACCATATGGGATGCTGGGATTTGAACTAGGGTCGGCTGCTTGCAAGGCAAACGCCCTACCCGCTGTGCTATCACTCCAGCCCCGGCAATGCAAATTTTTAAAAAGGTAAGATGCAAGTGAGAACTAAAATTTAAACTTTTACTAAGAAGTTGAATTAAATTTTTTTTTAAACTTAAACTATTTATGTCTCAGCTATTTCATGGGGTTGTGGGGTACTCCTGGCTCAGTGTTCTTGTAGGGGCTAAACCAAGAGCTTCCTCCATGAAAAGCATATGTTCCAAATCAACGAGCTATCTCCTTCACGAGAAAAAAATTATATGTGAGTATATATGTAATATATACGTATATATGCACACATAGTGGTTATCACTGCTGCAAAATATGTCACAAAAATTTAGTGAAAAAGTTTTTAGTAAATATTGTTAGCTCATGTACAGCCAAGCATTTCTTTTCTTTAAAAACTGGAATGACTCAACCTTATGTATATCCTTCCACAATATTCAATTATGAAGCACAGCCGCCCACCTTAAGAAAACAAGTCTATTAAAAATGAAAGAAATACTGAGTATCCGACCAATCTAAGTAAAAGTTTCAAACCTTACCTATTATCAAACACAGACTATTTCATAATGGTTTAAGTATGTTCAATCTGCAGGTGGATATGTGCAGTACCTTTACCTAATTGAGGGAGGGAATAAACTATCTACACAAACATTTACTTAATTTTCTGGGAGATTTTTTAAAAAAGAAGGTTCGGGAAGGGTGTGGCAATTCATCCAAGGTCACACAAGTCAGGGCAGAGATCAACATTCGGGTTTATACCAAATCTCCTGGGGAAATATTACTGGCAATTTCGCAAAAGCCTTTGTTTTGTTTTACATCCTAACGTACACACTCACCAAAGAGATTTGGGATACGGGCGGGTCGCAGCTTCCCGGGGGGCTCGAGGCGGCGCGCACGCTACTTTGGACAAACAGACGCGCAGCGGGAGTGGCTAAGGACAAACCTATCGACCAGTTGTCTGTGGACCACGGGCCGGGTCCATGTCACTCTGGTACCGCCTCGGCTACACTCGTTTTCCTTCCTGGCAGCGGGCTGGGAACAAGCTCGGGCTCGCCGTGCGCCGGGAAGAGCCCAAATCTCAAAGGCACGAGTCTCCGGGACTGTGCCCGCGCGTGCGGCAGATGCCACGGCCGGGCCGGGCTCCCGCTCCCCGTTCGCGGGGAAGCCGGGCCCCGAGTCCCGGGCGCGGGGTCCGAAAGCAACGGCCCAGTCACTGGGAGCACCCTCGGGGGCGTCGCTGTCCGCCCGGTCACACGCACGCGTCGCCTCCGAACCTCCCTACCCGGTGGGAAGCGCCGGACCCAGTTTGCTTGCCCGGAGCCCGCTCCCCTCACCTGGCCCTGGTCCCTGCCCCAGAAGAGGTGAAGGAGGCGGCGGCAGCGGTTTCCGACAGGGTCCTCAGCGGCGGCGGATGCTCCGACCCGCGGCCCTAGTCTACCGCCGCCGCCATGTTGGAGGGTGACGTCATCCGCGTGCTTCCGTCACCGCGGCGCGGGGGGCGTGGCCGCTCGGTCTCGCGAGGGAAGCACGCACCATAGAGACCTGGAGGTCCGCGTAGACCTGACCCGGAAATGCCAAGACCGCTCCTGCCCGCGGCTTCCTCTAGTCGCTCAACTGATTCCTGGTTTTGCAGCGGGACCTGCTGGCTGTGGAAAGTAAAGTGATAAACCAGTTGTGTGGGGAGAGAGGCTTGCGATCCCACTCACCCCCCCCCGCCCATACTCACACAAAAAGCCTCGAAAGGAGCCTTGACGCGTCAACTACACTTGTCCTATAGCCACAGAAATTGTTCTCTGGAGTTATTGAGGAAACGAATACAGCTTCTGCCGGTGATGTAGTTCAGCGGTAGAGCTCTATATGTGAGTCCTGAGTTCTATGCATCACTCCACAAAAACAAACCAAAAAAACAACTTTTAAGTATTGAGCTCCAACTGTCTGCAAATTGCAAATAAGCGATTTTTCAAATGTCAAAAGAAGTCCGAAAAGATGAGACAGGCTGAGTGAGGCGCTTGGCTTTCTTAGTCACCTGAATCCTGCCTGGAATGACCCCTAGCACAGAGATAGGAAGTAGCTCCCCAGCACCGCGGGGTATACCCCCCACAAAAAGAAAAATGTCAGTAATAGGAATAGAAGCCAAATACAGGTATAGATGCCGAAGGATCTCCAGCAGTGTTTCTTTTTGCTCACTGTGATGTAGGCATGCAGATAGGGAAGGCCCCCTCCCTAGGTGATAACAGTAAATTTTCTGGGAAGTAATAACGCTAAAGTTGCAAAGGCCAACCTTGCAGAAAACAGGAACTAAGACCTGACAAGACCCTCGCCTGGTGCCAGCTACAGACCCTGAGGAGGCTGGACCCTCCTCAGACAGAAACTCCACGGGGAAATAAAAGGCCAGAAAAGAAATTTCAAAGAAGACCATCACTCCCAACCCTACTCCCCTAGGCAACCTCCTTAGCACCAGACTTTGACCTAGATAGAAGCCCCACGTGAGGGCAAAGGAAGCGAGCCCATATGCTGCCTGTGCTGCTTTCACCCATATGGCCCAGCATGCAGTGCCTATGTGTCACCTGCATCTCCCCTCTTGAGATGTGTACTTTCATGCTTTCATGTCTAATACTGGGATGTATGTAGGGGCTGTCTCCGGCGAAGCACAGGTGTGTATCGCTCCAGCGAGGCTGGCTTCTCTCTTGAGCACATTATTCTCCACTCTTTCCCACTTTCCCTCCATCCCTTCAAAACCTCCAAATAAAAACGGATTTCACTACTTGTCTGCTCCTGAAATTCCTTTCTGCGAGGCAAGACAAGAACCAAGTAACCCTGGGTCCCAGGTGGCAGAGGCCGATCAGGCGAAAGTGACTGTCTTTCCCCTCCCTACTTCACATGAGCCACCCTTGGGGCCCACCAACATCTACTGCACTGTGCTGAGAATAAAATGTGTCAGGTGACTCCTGAAACTCATATGGAACAATAAACCCCTACGGAAAGCTAAAGCAGTCCTTGGGAAAAAGAAGATGGGAGACATCGCCATGCCCAACTTCAAACTAATACAAAGTGGTAGTAGTTAAAACAACATGGTATTGGAATAAAGACAGACCCACACACCAATGGAAGAGAGCTGAATATCCTCAAATATACGATCATTTGGGGGCTGGAGCAATAGCACATTGGGTAAGGCGTTTGCCTCGCATGTGGATGACCCAGGTTCAATTCCCAGCATCCCATATGGTCCCCTGAGCACCGCCAGGGGTAATTCCTGAGTGCAGAGCCAGGAGTAACCCCTGTGCTATACAATCATTTAATCTTTGTAAAGGAGCAAGAAATATGAAGTGGAGCAAGGAAAGTCTCTTCAACAAGTGATGCTGGGAAAACTGGGCAGCTGCTTGTAAAATAATGAACTCAGAACTCTCTCTAACAACATGCACAAAAGTCAGATCAAAATGGATTGAAGATCTCAACATCAGACCTGGATTCATAAGATACATGGAAGAAAACATGGGCAAAACTATCCATGACATTTAAGCTAAAGGCATCTTCAAGGATGAAACACCACTGACAAAGCAAGTGAAAGCAAGGATAAACAAATGGGACCACATTAAACTAAGAAGCTTCTGCACCTCCAAAGAAATGAAACTGCCTCTGGTGCTGTACATGTTCATTAACGGCCATGATCCAGAGACTCACAAATAAATCTCAGGAGAGAGCAACAAGCTGTAGAGATGCCTCCGGACCCCAAAGTGACCATCCAGTTAAAAATATAACCCCAGTTGTGTCACCCTGTTAAAATTTTAGAATTCTGGGGCTGGAGTGATAGCACAACAGGTAGGGCATTTCCTTGCACGCGGCCGACCCGGGTTCGATTCCCAGCATCCCATATGGTGCCCCGAGCACTTCCAGGAGTAATTCCTGAGTGCAGAGCCAGGAGTAACCCCTGAGCGTCGCTGGGTGTGACCCAAAAAGCAAAAAAAAAAATTTAGAATTCTTGGAATGCACAGCCATATTTGTGGCCAGGTGACATCTCATTTTTTTTTTTTTTTTTTTTTTTGCTTTTTGGGTCACACTCCAGCGATGCACAGGGATTATTCCTCCGCACTCAGGAATTACCCCTGGAGGTGCTCAGGGGTAATTGTAGCACACCACATTTGATGGGGTATAAAAGTAGAAGGTAACTGATCTCGATAATATATATATATATACACACATATATATGCACACAAAGCTCAACCTGTGTAACAACATGTTCAGTATCTTTTACACAAGAGCTTCATGGCTTCAGGGCGAGACACAATCTTCATACTTTTTCCTCTATGGAAACTTTTTGGATCATTTTTAGCATATTATTCATAACATAGCAAGCAAAACAAAGTAAGTTATTTAGGGTCTGCTTTTGGGGCAGGCTTGAGTGATGGTGGGAAAATTTAAAATAATGGTGGTGGGCTTGATATTAGAATATTAAATGTAATAAATTATTGTGAGCAACTTTATAAAAATAAAATAAAATTTAGAAAAGAAAAGAAAAAAGAAATAAGATACAGATAGTCCATGAAATGGAAAAAATTATTTACCCAATACCCATCTGATAAGATATATAAGGCACTTATATAGAACTTAATAAGAAAAAAATTCAACCCTATCAAAAAATGGAAAAATGAAATGAACAGAAACTTCCTCAAAGAAGAAATACAAATGGACAAAAAGCACATAAAAAATGTTCTACATCACTAATCATCAGGGAAATGCAAATCAAAACAATAGTGAGATATCATTTCACAACACTGACACTGGCACATATCCAAATGAACAAGAACAACCAGTGCTGGTGCAGATCCAGTGAGAAAGGTACTCTCCATTATCTGTGGGAATGCCAACTGGTCCAGCCATTTTGGAAAACAATATGGAATTTCCTCAAAAAACTAAAAATTGAGCTCCCATTTGACCTAGCAGTACCACTTCTGGGAATACATCCTGAAGGCCCCAAAACGCACAGCAGAGATGTCATCTGCACGTCTATGTTCATCACAGCATTATTCACAATATCCAGAATCTAGAAACAATCATTGTGCCTGAGAACAGATGACTGGGAAAGAAACTATGGCACATCTATACAATGGAATACTATACAGCTATTAGGAAAAATGAAGTCATGAAATTTGCCTGTCAATGGATGGACGCAGAGTGCATCATGCTGAGTGAAATGATTCAGAAGGAGAGAGACAGACATAGAATGACTGGATTCATTTGTGTGATATAACAAAAAAATAGTATGAAGTTAATATCCAAGGTCAGGGCACAATGGAGGCAGAAGAACTGGTCAATGCTTGGAAGCTTGCCACAAGAATGTCTGTGGCATGGGGAGGGAGGGGAGTTGTGGGGAGGGCAAAAGGCAGTTAGCATAGAGAAGGGACCAATATGACATTAATTGTTGGAAATGATCATTTTTTACAGGAACTGAGTGTTGAGAGCAGTTAAAAGGGTATACATGACAACCCTTTATCTGTTTTGCAAATCATAAGGTCCAAAAGGGAAGAGAGTGAGTGAGAGAGAGAGAGAGAGAGAGAGAGAGAGAGAGAGAGAGAGAGAGAGGCGGGGGCAGGGAAGAGAGGGAAAAAGAGAGAGAGCCTGATTCTTTTTTTTTTTTTTTTTTGCTTTTGGGTCACACCCAGCAATGCTCAGGGGTTACTCCTGGCTCTGCACTCAGGAATTACCCCTGGCGGTGCTCAGGGGACCATATGGGATGCTGGGAATCGAACCTGGGTTGGCCGAGTGCAAGGCAAATGCCCTACCTGCTGTGCTATCACTCCAGCCCCGAGAGCCTGATCCTTGAGGGGGACCATATGGGGATGCAGATGCTGGGGATTGAATACCGGGCGCAGTGTGCAAGCCTACCTGCTGTCTCTCTGGCCCTGCACAGCGCTCTCTTGACAAATGCTAGGTGTGGCCTACCAATACCTCCATCACACACAAAGAATCAAACAGGAGGCAGTGACACCTAGTCATAATTTTTTTGGAGTACAAAAATGTTCTTAAATTGATTGTGGTGGGCCAGAGCAATAGCACAGCGGGTAGGGCATTTGCCTTGCACTCGGCCAACCCAGGTTCAATCCCTGGCATCCCATATGGTCCTCCAAGAACCTCCAGGAGTGATTCCTGAGTGCAGATCCAGGAGTAACCCTGAACATCACTGGGTGTGACCAAAAAAAATTGATTGTAGTAATAGCTACACAACTGTGTATATAATTGTCACTGTAATTGTCATCCCGTTGCTCATTGATTTACTCGAGTGGGCACCAGTAACATCTCCATTGTGAGACTTGTTGTTACTGTTTTTGGCATATCGAATACGCCACAGGTAGCTTGCCAGGCTCTGCTGTGGGGGCAAGAAACTCTCAGTAGCTTGCCGGGCTCTCTGAGAGAAGTGGAGAGTGTATATAATTAAATATAATTAAAAATTTTAGGTGAGGGCTAGAGAAATAGTACAGCAGGCAGGGTGCTTGCCTTGGACCCAGCCAACCCAGGTTAAATACCTGGCAATATGGTCCCCATAATGCATGGGGAGTGTTATATGGTGTATATTATATCACAATCTCTATTAAGAGAGTGATTAAAAATCCTAAGTGACAATTTAAAATCAAAAAGTTTGAGCTGCTGTCATAGGCAGCTTTAGCCTACCTGATATTAAAAACTGGTGCCATTAATGAAACTTACATGGATATTTGCCAAAGAAAAATTTAGTGAACTAAGAAAACTATCACATGCCCCTAATAACCTGGTACTAATTACCAGCCCATATATAATTTTCACACACAGCAGAGCCTGGCAAGGTACCCGTGGCGTACTTGATATTCCAAAAACAGTAACAACGACGGTCCTCATCCCCCTGATCCCGAAAGAGCCCCCAATATGCCATCGGGCTACACTAGCACGTGACAGTGACGAATGGAGATGTTACTGGCGCTCGCTCGAGCAAATTGATGAACAACGGGATGACAGTGATACAGTGATCTAATTTTCACAATTGTCCAAATAATGTATTTTTAAATTCTCTTCTTTTTGTAGGAGCAGGGGGAAGACCAGGGACAACTCCTAGCAACATTCATCATAGGAATGTGCATCTGATAGGTTGGTACTGGGACCCACAATACTGGGGGACACCAGGACTAACTACACTTTGTGGTGCTACAACGGGTTGTGTGGGGCCGGGATTGAACTAAGGGTCTCACACGTACAACTCATGCACTTTGGCCCTATGATCTCCCAGGTCACCTTGCTATATCTTCTAAAAGTTTACGAGACTTGTTTGATTTGGTTTGGGGGCCACTCCTGGCAGTGCTCGGGGTTTACTCCTGGTTCTGCACTCAGGGATCATCCAGATAGGCATGGGTGATCATATGAAGTGCAGAAAAGAACATGGGCCAGCAGTGTACAAGGAAAGAGCCTATTTAAAGTATTACCACCCTGGCCTCCTAGATTATTTTTTAACATTTACTTTTATCAAAATAGGGGCTAGAGAGATAGTAGAGCAGGTAGGGCACTTGCCTTGCATACAGCCGACCCAGGTTCCATTGTCAACATCCCTGAGCATACCAGGAGTGATTTCTGAGTTCAGAGCCAGGAGTAACCTCTGAGAACTTCCAGTTGTGGTCCAGAGACCAAAAAATTAATAACAAAATAAAACATTAATGACAACTTCTCAGCTATAAAACAAAAATGAACCACCAATATATCTAATTAATCTAAAAGGCATATGAATTAATCTCAAAAAATTGTGTTAAGTGAAATAAGCCACCCACAAACTCTACATACTATGTGAGTTCATTTGCATTAATTTCAAAATAGTCAAAACCGGTCCATGGAGAAAGAAACCAGAAGCCTGTAACCTGTGGTAGAGGAAGGCTAAAGAAGGCTACTTTCATTATCAAAGGGAACTTTCATTCTAGGGTGATGGAAATACTACATATCTCCACTGGGCAGGAGATCAGGGAGAGTCAGTACTCATCATCTGAACTCACCTAATAGTACTCTTTCAAGGTGTGCAATTCACTGTGTAAATTAAAGACAAATACAAAATATTCCATGGGACCAGAGGACTAAACACACGCTTTATATGCTGGAGTAGACCTGAATCAATCCAGGGTCTTCTCAGCACCGTTGATAGGGACCTCTGAGCATAGTAGGTGTGGCCTCGAAACCAATGAATTAATTCTGCACGGTTACGGTTCCAATTTCAAATAAGATCAGGTTCATTTCTTTTAGATTTTTTTTTTGTTTTAGGATTTGCTGTTCCCTTCCTTCCCTCGCTCCCTCCTCCCTCTCTCCTTTCCTTCCTTTCTTCTAACCTTCTTTCCTTCCTTCCTTCCTTCCTTCCTTCCTTCCTTCCTTCCTTCCTTCCTTCCTTCCTTCCTTCCTTCCTTCCTTCCTTCCTTCCTTCCTTCCTTCCTTCCTTCCTTCCTTCCTTTACAGTGTGTCAGAGATTGAGGCCACTGCCTCACACAGAGCAGTTTGGTTTTCAGGAGCTGCGTCCTGGGGGATCTCAGGGTGCCATGTAGGATCAGGGATCAAACCTAGGATGACCTCCCATGGGAAAGCATGTGCTTCATCCCTATGAACCATCTCCTTTGCCCCATATTCTGTTTCTTTTGTTTGTTTGAGGGCCTCAGCATTCTCAGGGCTATTCCCAGCACAGCGGTCTTGATGATTCCTGGGGGTCACTCTTGGTGATGCTCAGGGGATCAAAATCAGAAACTCACACATGCAAGGCAGGCACTCTATTATTGAGTCACATCTGTGGTCCTAAAAAGAAAAATAACTGGGGTTATGGTGCCGCCAGCAGATCAATCTGTACCTGCGGGGTGAGTGCATTAGCAGCCTGATGGTGTCTTCAGGCTTCCTGATACCCCAAAATTGCTGCTATGCCTTTGACCAGACCCCAACAAAATGGGGCCAAGATTACCAAGAAATTAAATGGCCAAAAGTTAGATATGTGGGAGCCACAGCCACAAACCACCTCCGGCTCAGCTATACAAGCCTCATTTGGCCTTATTTCAGAGACCCATAAATAAATCTCAAAAGAGATAAAAAACTACAGTTAATCCTGGACCTGCACGTGGCTGAACAGACTGGGGTAAACCGTGGAGCGGGGTGGCTTAGTCTGGTGCCTGTCTAAGCAGAGCTCCCAGCAGCAGCTTGGTTCCACAATTCAAAATAGTCACCATACCCCCAGCCTGACTCCACCATCTCAGTATGGACCTCACCAAGATATCACTGCATCACTGTCACCCCGTTGATCATCGAATTGCTCAAGCGGGCCCAATAATGTCTCCATTCATCCTAGCCCTGAGATTTTAGCAGCCTCTTTTTACTCATCCTTCCCAATAGTGCCACATTAGAGACTCTTCAGGGTCAGGGGAATGAGACCCATCATTGTTACTGAATTTGGCATATGAATATGCCACGGGGAGCTTGCCAGGTTTACTTCCCCGTGCGGGCAGTAAACTCTCGGTAGCTTGCCAGGTTCTCCAAGAGGGAGAACTAGGCTATCAGATGTCTGGGAGCTAGGTTTTATAGTATCTGGATGTTGGCCATTGATGAGATTACACAGCGCTGGGGGGCAGTTTCTGGGTGTAACTGCCTAGCTACTGGAGAATGGGGAATCTGGGTGGAAGAGGCCTGGTCTCGATCCGAGCAGCCTTGGAGATCTTGGCTCCAGGTCCCGTACACCTGGGTTCCTTTGCCAGTTCCTTCATGCATGAGGCTCGTCCAAACGTATGGAGAGTGGATATAATCAAGAGATGTGATTATTATATAATATAATAACAATATATTATAATTATTTTTATTACTATGTATAATCAAGATATAATCTGCTGAAAATTAGGGTATTCGGGTTTTGTGACTGAAATCTCCGGGCTTTCTCAGGTTGGGATGGGCCACCTTCCCCCACCTCCCTGTAGTTCTGGAAGCCTCAGCAGGCACATCCACATCTCAAAGCTGCCACCTAGTTAATAAGCTACTCCAGCCTTATCTTCCCAATACAAATACCAAATGCCTTAAACAAATACCATGACCTCTTAGCATCTGTATTGCAAAACATAATGCGCAAAATAGATGAAAAGGAGCGAGAGCAAGAAAGAAAGTGCCTCCCATAGAGAGAGGCTGCGGGTGGGGGATGGGGTCTTGGAGGATGGTGGTAGGGAAACAGGGGACACTGGTGGTGGGAAATGTACACTGGTGGATGGATGAGTGCTGGATCATTGTATGACTGAAACCCAATTATGAACAGCTTTGTTTTTATTGGGGGGGGGGGTCACACCTGGCGATGCACAGAGGTTACTCCTGGCTCATGAACTCAGGAAGTACTCCTGATGGTGCTCTGGGGACTATATGGGATGCTGGGAATCAACCAAGTTCAGCCGCATGCAAGACAGATGCCCTACCTGTTGTGCTATTGCTCCAGACCCTATGAACAGCTTTGTAATGGTCTGTCTCACGAATATTCAGTTTAATTTTTTTTTTTTTTTTGCTTTTTGGGTCACACCCGGCGATGTACAGAGGTTACTCCTGGTTCATGCACTCAGAAATTACTCCTGGCTGTGCGTAGGGGACCATATGGGATGCTGGGAATTGAACCCGGGTTGGCTGTGTGCAAGGCAAATGCTCTACCCACTGTGCTATCCCTCCAGCCCCCAGTTTAAAAAAAATTTTAAAAAAGAAAAATAACTTTAAAGTTGTGGCTTGTCTGAAAGTAGACAAAGGGTTTGAATAGTAAATAAAGTAAAGTATATTCACAAATCTCTCTCCAAAGATGGAACTTTTTTTTTTTTTTGGCTTTTTGGGTCACAGTCGACCATGCACAGGGGTTACTCCTGGCTCATGCACTCAGGAATTAACTCTTGGTGGTGCTCAGGGGACCATATGGGATGCTGGGAATTGAACCCAGGTCAGCCGTGTGCAAGGCAAACACCCTATCCGCTGTGTTACCGCTCCAGCCCCAAAAGATGAAACATTTTTGTTGATATTTAAAGAATGAAAAGCAAGCTAATAAAAGTGGAGTCATGGTCACGGTCACAGTCATCCCATTGCTCATCGATTGCTTGAGCGGGCACCAGTAACATCTCCATCGAGAGACTTGTTGTTACTGTTTTTGGCATATCGAATATGCCACGGGTAGCTTGCCAGGCTCTGCCTTGGTGGCAAGATACTCTCAATAGCTTGCCAGGTTCTCCAAGAGGGGCGTAGAAATCGAACTCGGGTCAGCTGTGTGCAAGGCAAACGCCCTACCTGCTGTACTATCACTCCAGCCCCAAAAGATGGAACATTTTTGTTGAGATTTAAAGAATAAAAAGCAAACTAATAAAAGTGGAGTACAATAATATTTTCTTCACAGGTTAGAAAGGTTGTGTTTAATGGGAACTGAAACTAAACTAAGTTCAAGGTGGTGAGCAAAGAAGAAGGTGATCAGGATTAGGTCAAGTAGGTAGGCAGGCTGGCGTAGGACATCACACAGAGGGCATCTGGAAGGGTCACATGGAAGCCTCTAGAACAGTGTTTCCCAACCTTTTTCTGACCATGGTCCCCTATTGACCTTGTTTCTTTCCTTTAGCCTCCCCTATTCTATAGATTGCCATTGACTTCCCATTTACACAACTTTCACTGGTGAGCCCTTTGCAATATCCTGGGGCACACAGGGAGTCACACGGCCCCTTCTGCCAAGTTGTCCCTGTGGACCAGCACCTGTCCACGAACTAGCAATTACAACCAGAGTTGTAGATGAATGGTTCTCAACCTTCCCACGCTTGCAGGGCTGCACGAATGTGAGTTCTGGCAGCTGAGAACCACTGCTCTAGAGAACCAAACTAGAGAGTGACAAAATGCTGGCTAGTTTGTTAATTTTTGTTTGTTTTTTGTCTTGAAGTCTCGCCCAATGGCGCTGAGGACTACTCCCAGCTCTGTGCTGTGAGATCACGTAGTGCCACAGCACAGACTGAATTTGACCTTCCTCATAGAAAGCATGAACTTAGCCCTTTGAGCTATCATTCCAACCTTCTTTTTGTTTGGGTGAGGTTTTGTTTGGCTTTTGGTGGGGAGGGATGTGCAGGGCACCCTCGGCTGTTCTCAGGGGAGCAGCATTGGCAGGACTTAAGGGACTATAAGTGCTGTTAGCCACATGCAAGGCAAGTGCCCTATCTGCTGTATAATCTCTCATCAGAAAATCAAGAACGTTTGAATCAGCTTAACTAAATAGGTGAAGGATTTATACAGAGAAAACTACAAAACACTACTTCAAGAAATGAAAGAGGACACAAGGATATGGAGACACATTCACTGCTCATGGATTGGGAGGATTAACATCACCAAAATGGCAATAGTCCCCAAAGTTTATACAGATTCAAGGCAGTCTCTATAAAGATGCCCATGACATTTTTCAAATAAATAGATTAAACACTCCTGAATTCATATGGAATAATAAATCTTCATGAATCATTAAAGCAGTTCTTGGGAAAAAGAAGATGGGAGGGGGTCACCTTCCCCAACTTCAAACTGTATTACAAAGCTGTAGTATTAAGGCAGCCTGGAGTGTGAGGAAAGACAGTCCTTCAGATCAATGTAATAGACTTGAATGTCCTAACAGATATAAAAATATGATCATTTAATCTCTGATAAAGGAGCAAGAAATATGAAATGGAGCAAGGAAAGCGTCTTCAACAAGTGGTGCTGGGAAAACTGGGAAGCTACATAAAAAAGACCCCTCAGATCTCTTTCTAGTGCCATGCACAAAAGCCAGAGCAAAATGGATTAGAAAGATCAATATCAGAATTAATTCATAAGGTACATAGACGAAAATGTAGGCAAAACTCTCCATGACATTGAAATTGAAGTCATTTTCCTCCCCCTCTCCCTCCCTCCCCCTCCTCCTCCCTCTTCTCCTCTTCCTCCTGCTGCTGCTGCTACTGCTGCTGCTGCTGCTGCTGCTGCTGCTGCGGCTGCAGTTTGGGTCACACACAGCGATGCTCTGCGGTTACTCCTGGCTCTGTACTCAGGAATTCCTCCTGGTGGTGCTCAGGGGACCATATATGGGATGCTGGAGATTGAACCTGGATTGGCCACGTGCAAGGCAAATGCCCTACCCGCTGTACTATTGCTCCTGCCCTAAAGTCACTTTTAAACATGAAACACCACTGCCCCAGCAAATGGGAGTGAAGATAAACAAATGGGACGACAGTAGATGAAGAAGCTTCTGCACCTCACTGAAAACAGACTATGGATCAAACATGATGGCCACTTGGTAATTATTGCAAACCATAACATCTGAAAGGGGAGAGAGAGTAAGAAGGAATGTGCCTGCCACAGTGGTGGGGAAGGGGAGAAGTGGTGGGATAGGAGGGATACTGGGAACATTGGTGATGGAGGATGGGCATGGGTGGAGGGATGGATACTTGAACATTGTATGACTGAAATGTAATCATGCAACTTTGTAAGTCTGTTACTATATCTCATGATGATTCATTAAAATTAAAAAATTATAAGTGCTCGCGGGACCATATGGGATGCTGAGAATCGAACCCAGGTCGGCCATGTACAAGGCAAATGCCCTGCCTGCTGTGTTATTGCTCCAGCACCTACATGTCACTGTCACTGTCATCCCGTTGCTCATCGATTTGTTCGAGTGGGCACCAGTAACGTCTCTCATTGAGAGACTTATTGTTACTGTTTTTGGCATCTCCAATACGCACGGGTAGCTTGCCAGGCTCTGCCGTGCGGGCTCCATACTCTCAGTAGCTTGCCAGGCTCTCCGAGAGGGGCAGAGGAATCGAACTCGGGTCCACCGTGTGAAAGGCGAAAGCCCAACCACTGTGCTATCGCTCCAGCCCCAGCCCCTACATGATGACTTTTTATTTTAATTTTTTCCCATTTGAAACTTTATTTAAACACCATGATTTACAAACTTGATCATAATACAGTGATTCCAGGCATTCAATATTTCAACACCAATCCCACCATCAGACTTTCCTCGCACCAATGTCCCAAGTTATCCACTCACCCCAAAGCCTTCCCCCTTAGTAGTTGCAAAATAATTTACCTATATTGTTTGTTATAACATATATCTCAAAGGTGCTGCTAAAGGTATTGTTTGAGGATTTGCTGAGCTTTTAGTTGCTCGCTGAGACTTCTGTGCTTCTGTTTTTGCTACTTGTGCTTAGTAGGTTTCTACACAACTATCTAATTTTTTGCATACCTACTGGGTTATCAGCACTGTGAACTTTGGAGATAGTGTGTGAACCTAGTATGAAGCAACTAAGGAATTAATTATGTACAAAGTATCTAATTAGGGAGTTGCCTGGATGAAATCTTTGATATTAATGATTCGTATGATCTCAAAATAAACTCTATAATGTGTAAGGAACCTACAAAATGTGTTAGTATGGAAAAACATCCAGTGTTAATATTTTCCTATTCTGCTATTCCTGTTTTTTCTCATTTTATAGATGATGACATTTTAATATCTGTATTGCAAACCATAACACCCGAAAGAAAAAAGAGGGAGGCAGGGAGAGAGAGAGAAAGAGAGACAGAGACAGAGACAGACAGAGACAGAGACAGGAAAATGCCATAGAGGCTGGCTGGGGTGGGGATGTGGAGGTGGGGGAGGTGGAGATCATAAAATTGGGGACACTGGTCATGAGTAATGTTATCTGGTAAAGGGATGGGTGTTGGAACATTGAATGACTGAAATCCAATCATGAATAACTTTATAACTGCATATATCAATGGTGATTAATTTAAAAATATGAGAATGCACTTTTGCCTATATAACTCTGCTTTATAACAGAACTTAAGACAGAATTACAAAAAAAAAATAATGGCTATTCCTATAAGGAAGTTGGTGGCGAATGTGCACTGGTGGAGGGATGGGTGTTTGATCATTGAGAGAATGTAACCCAAACATGAAAGCTAGTAACTATCTCACGGTGATTCAATAAAATAAAAACTGTAAAAAAAAAAAAAAAAAAAAAAAAAAGGAAGATAGAAGTCAGGAGCTACTAAAGCTAATAAGCACTAAGGGGTGGGGGGCCAGCCGGCGCAGGCGCCCTCCTGGAGGGGCGGGGGAAAGGGCGGGACTTCCGGATGGCAGGCGAGCAGCTGTCTTCCCACTGGCCCAGGAGACTCCAGGGGCGGGCTGCGGATCACCTGCCAGGAACCGGAAGCGGGGTTATAAGGGTAAGGCAGCGAGCCCTGCGTCGCACTTTTCCTCGCTCCTGCTGGTTCCTTAGGCCGTAGCTGCAGCCGGGCGCCCGCTCGCTACTGTCTCTTTCGCTATGGCCCTCAGCGATGCTGACGTGCAGAAGCAGGTGAGAAGCTGGGGGTTGGTCTTTGGAAGCCGCGGCGCCCCTCTGGGTGGAGGCCGGGGCCCTGCTCAGGGCAAGAGAGGCCGCGGGCGCCCAGGGGCCGGCTCCCGGTTTCCAGGTCCTCGACCCCCAGGCCCTGAGGGGCTGTGCTGAAGGGACGCTCGCCGAGCTCAGGCGGTTTCCGCTCGGATCCTGCGCGTTTCTAGCCGGTGGCGTGCCGTCCCCTTGAGTGTCCTGATTCTAATCGTGACGGTCCTTGTTTTCCCGGAAAGTACTTGCTTGCGTGGTGGACCCGAGCTGAGAACAGGTTTGTCAGGAATGTCCCTCGGCTCGAGAGCACTTGCCTCAGTAGTACGAGGCCTTGGATTCGATTCCCAGCGCGCAGACGCAAGAAGAGCCCTTTCGAGGTCTACATTTGGGCCTGGCGCGTGCCTTGCACGGCGACTCCTGGCACCGAGGGTCTTCCGGACACCGTGGCCTGGCCCGCAGGGTTGCGAGGACAGGAGCAGTCTCAGGGTGTGCCCCTACCCCACGGACACCCCACCCGGGAGGAAGAAAAAGCAAAGAACACGTTTGAAATGTGAAGTGGTCTTCACTGGGTTTTTGCTCCTGAGGCTTGTTTTGTTTTGAGGGCCACACCCAGTGGTGCGCAGGAGTATTTTCTGGTTCATTTTTTGCTTTTTTTTGCTTCTTTTTGGGTCACACCCGGCGATGTTCAGGGGTTGCTCCTGGCTCTGTACTCAGGAATTACTCAGGCGGTGCTCCGGGGACCCTATGGGATGTCGGGGATGGAACCTGGGCTGGCCGCGTGCAAGGCAAACGCCCTACCTGCTGTGCTGACGCCCGGGCTGTCTTCTGGTTCTGCACCAGGAAGTCACTCCTAGCAGGCTTGGGCTACCGAGTGGGATGTGGGGGCTCCAACCCGGTGTGCTGCGTGCGAAGCAAACGCTCGGCCCTGTTCAGGTGATCCTGAGGTTTTACCTGTCTGAAAGATGGTAAAGGGGTGAGTCCTGCCGCCCTGTTCTGCTTCAAGCATTTGAGGATGTTGGTTATCATGGCAGGAGCAGCTTCTGAATTCCAATGGCTGATCCCACTAGTCTCTAGGTTAGTTAACATTCTTCGTTTATTGAAGTAAATATGCTTATTGTGAGAAGATACTAATTATTTTGCGGGGGGTGGTCAGAGGTGATTAGTCCTGACTGCACTCGGAATTACTCCTGGCGGTGCCCGGGGAACCTTATGGGACCCTGGGGTTGGGGACCGAACCCCAATTCTAATTCTAAGGAGACAGAATAAGAAGGATGCTAATTCTAAGGAGAATGTGAAATTCTCCATAGGGAAACAGTGAGGTCAAAAGTAAAGGAAATTTGTGCCCCGGCACGACAGGGACAAGCCCAAGGTGAGGTGCTGTAGAAGAGAGGGCATGTCTCCGAGTAGAGTGCTGTAGACATTTAGCAAATGCTCTCCTTTAAAAAACAGTATTTATGAACCTCAATTCCTAACAGTGTTTGGTACAAAGTAGAGGAGTCAAGGTTCATGGAAAAAATTGCTATGACTGTCATGATCCAGGATCAATTCCTCCATCCCTCTTGGAGAGCTCGGCAAGCTACCGAGAGGATCCCACTCGCACGGCAGAGCCTGGTGAGCTACTCGTGCCGTATTCGATATGCCAAAAACAGTAGCAACAAGTCTCACAGTGGAGACATTACTGGTGCCCGCTGGAGCAAATCGATGAACAACGGGACGACAGTGCTAAGTGCTACATAGATACATATATATGGGAAACTAGGGTTTTTTTGGAGAGTAGTTTGGGCCACTACTAGCTGTGCCCATGATTAAACTGGGGTCTCTTTTTGTTTGTTTGCCTACTTCTGGCTCATCACTTAGGAAGCTCTCCTGGCAGGGCTTTGGGGTGCCAGGTATGGAACCTAGGTCTTCTGCATTTGAGGCCTGGAAGGTCCTACCTGCTGTACTACACCCCACCCCAAACTACATGCCAAACTCCTTACCTTCTGCGCACTTTTCCCTGTGATACTAGCTTGTTCGGTCACTTTTAACCTTCCCTACCTTCTATTTGTAGTCTTTAGAAATGTTGCGTAAAATTTTCTCAGCAGAAACCTGGGCCTGAAAAATTTCCATTTGTCCTGCAGATATTCCCACACTGGAAGCTTGCATTTACTAGTCTAGCATCAGCAGGTTTCTCAGAGAAGGAAGCTTCAGCTGAAACTTAGTCTACATGGTTTAGAGCAGAGTTTTTGTGGCTCCAGATGCGTCCCCAGGATATTCTAAAGGTGAAAATTATGTAAATGAGGGAGGCACAGCACAAGATTAGGGGGGCATAGTAGGATGAGGGCTACTGGAAAGGAACAAGGTCAGAAGGAGAACTGTGGGGGAAGGTTGAGAAACACCAGTATAGAGAACTAAGTGTACTTGAGTTTGCTTGTTTTTTTGTTGTTTCATTGTTTGTTTGTTTTGGGGCTACAACACCTGTTGATGCCCAGGGTTTACTTCTGGATCTACCCTCATAAATCACTCCTCCCCATGGGACTATATGGGATGTTGGGGATTGAACCCCAGTTGGCTGCTTGCAAGGCAAGTGCCTACCTGCTGTACTATTGTTCCAGTCCCAGTTTGCTTCTAAGTTCTAGGAAAATTCTCTGACTAAAGCACACTCAACAGCTTGTTAATTTTCTTGGATGAGTAATCAGATGTTTTTTCCTTGAATAGTTCCTGTTTCATGAGAAGAGACCTTTTGTTTTATTCTTAACCCAAGATGAGTGGAGTTCTTGTACTAATCACAAAAAGGAAGTAGGGTAACAAAAATAGCATCTACAGAGAAGTTTAAAAACTCTTCAGTATTGGAGCGCTTACCTTCTCTGCAGCTGACCCAGGTTCTATCCTCAGCACCTCAGATGAAGCCCTGAGCACAGAGCCACAAGTCCTGAGCACTGTCTGGTGTGGCCCCAAAATAAAACAAAACAAAAAATTTATTCTAGGCTGGGAAGGCTGCTCAGTGTTAGAATCCATGCCTTATATGTGGGAGGCCCTGTGTTTGATCCCAGGTACCACAAAACAAAATCAGTCTTAGACTATTCTTACAGAACAATGATGATTTTTTTTTTCTTTTTGGGTCACACTTGGTGATGCCCAGGAGTTACTCCTGGCTCTGCACTCAGGAATCACTCCTGGTGGTGCCAGGGACCATAATGGATATTGACGATAGAACCCAGGTTGATCGAATGCACAACTGGTGGTGCTGGGGAAGTCAGGGTGCCTCTCCCAGCATGGTGCTCATGGGTCACACCTGGTAGTACTCTAGGGACCAGGCTTCCAGACCTGGACCTCCTGCACACAGTGCCTGCTCTCAGCTCATTGAGCCATTTATCTCTCTGGCCTCAGAATAGTGAATTTCTAAAAAATATATTTCCTGGAGGGCTGGAGCGATAGCAGCATGCGGCTGACCCAGGTTCGATTGCCAGCATCCCATATCGTCCTCTGAGCACCACCAGGAGTAATTTCTGAGTGCATGAGCCAGGAGTGACTCCTGTGCATTGCCAGGTGTGACCCCAAAACAAAACAAAAACAAACAAAAAATATATATACTTCCTGGGGCTGAAGAGATACTAAAGCAGGTAAGTACTAGCTTTTCATGTAGCTGATCTGGGTTCAATTCTTGGCACCATAAGTGGTCTCCTGAGCACTGATAGGAGTGATCCCTGCATTTAGAGCTAGGAGTAAGCCCTGAGCACTGTTGGGTGTGACCCAAAACCAAAAGTTAATTAGATATATTAAATCACACATATATATGTAGAACATTGTGTTTTATGAACTATTCTCAGCAGCATCTAGGATAATGGTTGTAGGTGTGTATTTTGGGGGCTTGGGAGCCACACATGACCGTGCTCAGGGTTAATCCTGGCTATATTTGGGGAACCATATGTGGTGCCAGGTCAGCCGTGTGCTAGGCAAGCACCAACTCCCATACTCTCTCTCTCTCACCTCATAGTAGGTGTTTAATGAAGGCTTTATTCCCTGATTTCTGCCCCCATTTTATTATAATACTTTATATATTTTTGGTTTTGAGGGGTGTGTGACCAGTAGGGCTGTCCTCAAGCATGACTGTGGGGTGCGCTTTTGGCAGAGCTGGGGAGTCCCAAGTGCAAAGAATTCACTCCAGCCCTTTGCTCCATCTCCCCAGTCCTAGATATATAGTGTCTTAATTCATCAGATTTGGAGAGGAATCTGACTCTAGAAACTTAATTACTGGGTTATCAGGAAGAGAAATTTTTAAAGACCAGAGTTTTCTGCCTTAGGGGTGGAGTTAAGTGTCCTTAAGGGATTGATTGTCCTTTAGGGATCTCCTGTTGGAACTCTAAGATAGAAAAGAGCTGTGTTGACAGTAAATACAGTTTTCACCTGAGTTAAAATGAGTGCTTTTTGCTCCAGGCTGTCTCATCTAGTCAAATCTGGTAGCAAAAGGTCTAGTTAGTGATAAAGTAGGTAATGCAGGTTTGAGTCAGAGTTTTCCTGTGAAGGCCAGACCTTCTCCTGTAGCATTCATAAACACCTGTTTTGGTTACTGTATTTAGTGATAAACTCCTTTTAAAATTCCAGTCTGAGGCCTGAGAGATAGTATAGAGAGAAAGGCATTTTCCTTGCTCATTCATCCAGGTTCCGTCTCCCGCATCCCCAGACCCCACCAGAAGTGGGAATCAAACCCATGACCTCACACATACACTCAGAGTGCAGAACCATGACTCCGGAATACCCCCGGTGTGGCCCCAAAACAAACTGAACAAAAAAGAATGGCAAAAATTGGGGCCTGGAGTGATAGTACAAGTGGGTGAAGTGTTTTGCCTTGCATGGTCAACTGAGCACCGCCAGGAGTAATTCTTGAGTGGAGGGAGAGTCAGGAGTAACCTGAGCACTGCCAAAAAAAAAAAAATTCATCCTGAATTAGGTGGAGCTTCAAACCGAGCTTGAGGTGATGTCACCGTTCTTTTGGTGAATACCCTTGTACATGCAGACGCACAGTGCTTGGGGGCCACTCTCGGTGGTGCTTAGGAGATATGATGTGCCAAGGATTGCGCCCAGTATTCCCCCATGCAAAGCATGTGCTCACCCTTTGAGAAACCCTCCTGTATAATGTGTAGGCTCTGATTTGCATGAAATATTTTGGCTCCTAAAGAGTAAGTCTCTAAGATATAGATGGATTTTTTCCCTTGTGCTGGGAATTAAACCCATGGCCTTACACATGCAAAACATTCTTTCTACCACTAAGCCACGTACCTGGCAGCACCATGGTGCACCTAAGCAGTGCCTTGGCTCACAGTGCTGGGAACCACCAAGGCTACCCATGGTGCGTGGGGTGCAATGGTGGGAATCAAATCTGGGGACTCCATATACCAGGCATTTTTTTTACTTTATAAAGTAGTTCATAATATTTGATTACATTTAATATTCAAACACTCCCACCACCTTCCTACCACCATGGTTTGGATGCTTCCATCTCGAGAATGACAATCCCTGCCCCAAAGCAGAACTGAAATAATATATTTTGTGTTGTTTGTTTGAAAAACTGCTGAAAATGCTACAAAATAGTTTCCTTAGAGGAAAGAGTGAGACGATTGTTTTATTTCACCCAAGGACCATTAAGCCCTTCTATAAGAGATCACTAACCTGTTGTTAAAGGTTGAGCCAAGGTTGAATTTTTTTTTTTTCTCTTTTGGTCACACCCGATGATGCATAGGGATTACTCCTGGCTCTGCACTCAGGAATTACCCCTGGCGGTGCTCAGGGGACCACATGGGGTGCTGGAAATCGAACCCGGGTCGGCCGAGTGCAAGGCGAATGCCCTACCCCCTGCGCTATTGATCCAGCCCCTAAGGTTGAATTTTTATTGTTAAAAATACCTTAACTTTTAGAGTCGGTGTAGGTCAGTAAGTAGGGCACTTGCTTGGCATGAGGATGACCCCGGGTTCCCCTCCAGGAGTGATCTCTGAGCATCAAGCCAGGAGTGGCCCCCAAAATTTAAACAAAAATCTTAACTTTTACCATCATAACCATTTTGTTTGTTTTCTGGTTTTTGAGTCACATCTGGCTGTGCTCAGGGTTTACTTCTGTCTTTGCACTCAGGAATCAGCCCAGCAATGCCTATAGGGCAGTATGAGGCACAGAGGGTCAATTCTAGTCTGGCTGCCTGCAAAGCCAAGCCCTTATCCCTATACTATTCCTCGGGCCCCTGTTTTGTTTCGTGGCGGTGCACCACCACTGGGGGGTGGGGCTACTCCCAGCTCTGTAAGGTTCAGATGTTAGAGTGGGGCAACATTTGGCCTTTGGTTATGGCAGGTAGCACCCTGCCACCCTGCACGCGCGTGTTCAGGGTTTGTGGCACTCGCCCTCTTGCAGCTGCACTCTAGAGTTAGGCTTTTCCTCCTCAGGACAGGGCCTGGCTTCTTTGCTTTCCGTGGCCCGTCCTAAGCCACTGCTTTATTACAGACCTTTTCTTGCTGGGGACCCTCCCAGACTTGTCAGGCTCTTCTCAGCAGTTGTGGGCAACTTTGGGCATAGGGGGCAACCTTGTGCTTGGTGGGCAAATGTTTTTTTTTTCCCTGGCATATTTGTTTGTTTGGGGGTCATGCCAGGCAGTGCTCAGGGGACCATGTGCAGTATCACCTCATGCAAGGCAAGTACCGTAACCTCTGTTACTTTCCTCAGGAAGATCGGCGTTCAGATCTTTTAGTTGTAGTGTAGAATTACTTTGAAAGGAAGCAAGGGCTGGAGCGATAGTACAGTGGTTAGGGTGCCTTGTATGCACCCGACCCAGGTTTGAACCCTGGCACCCGTATGGTCCCCTGGCCCCCACCAAGAGTGATACCTGAGTACAGAAATCCCCTGTTGCGATTTTATGAACACATTAGTTTCAGCTGGAGTGATAGCACAGTGGGTAGGGCATTTGCCTTACACACCGCCGACCCAAGTTTGATTTCCCCGCCCCTCTCGGAGAGCCCAGCAAGCTACCGAGAGTATCTTGCCCCCCATGGCAGAGCCTGGCAGGCTACCCGTGGCGTATTGATATTCCAAAAACAGTAACAACAAATCTCACAATGGAGATGTTACTGTGCCCGCTCAAGCAAATTAATGAGCAACGGGATGACAGTGACAGTGATTAGTTTCAGCTCTTCCTGTTCCTTTAGGGATATTATTATAGCTCTTGTGAAATTTTCTTTCATTTCCTGCATTGTCTGAACTTCCCATTCATTTTTTCTCTCTGTGTTATGTCCCTTCTTCCCTTACTTCCTTTCTCTTCATGTTTGTATACTGAGGAGGATAAGTGTTGCTCCCTTGGCTGCCTTCCTTGCTCGGATCACACACTTGAGTTGTGGTGTTTGCACATACATTTGGTTGTGGTGTGCTGCAGATGGCACACTTTCATGTGTCTTCAAGGGTCCCACTGGCAGTGCCACTGGGATCACACTCAGCATGAAGCGGTGCTGGGGATCTAACTCATGGCCTCACACTCGCAAAGCAGGTGCGTGACCTCTGCCCCTCTCTGTTTTGCTTGGTTTTGTTTTTTCAGCCACACCCAGTGGTGCTCAAGGCTTTACAATCAGGTACTCCTGGCTCTGCAATCAAGAATCATTCCTGGTGGGGCTTGGGGGACCATATAGGGTATTGGGGATCTGTCCTGGGTTGGTCATGTGTAAGGCAGGCGCTCTACCTACTGTACTATCTCTCCAGCCAGAGCCAGTAGTGACCCCGGGTATGGCCCAAAAACAAAAACAGAAGGGAGAAGACTTCTTTCCGGGGAGGGAGACAAATTGGGAAGCTGTTGCAATAATTCACAAGAGATATCTATGGCTGTTGCTAGTCTGTGAAGATGGAGAGATGGAACCAGGTAGAACTGATTAGACATAGTGATTGATAGGGAGTGAAGGCCACAAAGAGAATCACAGATTTGATGATAAACCTCAAGAGAAAGGGGATGTGGCTCACGTGAAAGAGCACTTGTCATCAGTGTGCAGACTTCTGGACTTAGTCCCCAACATCCCTGTGCTTGCCCTGGTGACTTTGAGCACTACCAGGAATGACCTGAGCACACGCCTCTTCCCCTCCGTGCCCAAATCAAAGAGGTCAGGAGGAAAGAGGTTAACAGTTCATTAAGTTCATTACTATATTTGTTGAGTTTAGGTTACTTTGAGTAGGATATCTTTAAACACACACACACACACACACACACACACACACACACGCACACAAATGGTGCCAAGGAAGCGGAGGGAGAGAAGAGTGGCAGTAAAAGCAGTGAAGGGAAGAGATTGTCTAGAAGGGGGTCATTGTATCAAGAGGTGCTGACTGGTCAGAATTTAAGGGCAAGGACATTGTTGTCATTTTATGAGAAAAATTTCAGTGGAAGGGCTAGGAGTCACAATGAAGTGTGTTGAAAGTCGCAGAAAGACAGGGGCTGACTGAAGTAGGACAAAATCAGAGAGGGTCTGTTTCCCTTTCCCTTCCTCCGGTATCTGAAGCCCTATTTTTTCCCAGTTTCATTTTATTTTTCAAATTTTATTGAAGTCCTGTGATTTACAGTACTATTGGTTTTTTTTTTTTTCTTTTTGGGTCACACCCGACAATATGCACAGGGGTTACTCCTGGCTCTGCACTCAGGAATTACTCCTAGTGGAGCTCAGGGGACCATATGGGATGCTGGGAATCAACCGCGTGCTAGGTAAACGCCCTACCCACTGTGCTATTGCTCCAGCCCCTGCAATACTGTTAATGATAGCCTAAGTTCTATTACTGGTCCCATTAACCAGAGAATTCTGAAAATAGAAATGATCTCATTTATTATTTCAGACAGTATGTGGCCCATAATAAGCCATCAATAAAAGATTGATTTAAATGATTCCAAAAAGATAAATATATTAACCTCTTTTGTTACATTAAAAAATGAGAAAATCTTTTCTTTTTTTCTTACAGATAAAGCATATGATGGCTTTCATTGAACAAGAAGCCAATGAGAAAGCAGAAGAAATTGATGCAAAGGTGAGATTACATTTTCTGGCCTAAAGACATTATCAGATTTTCATACAGTATTTACTTATCAGGTGTGATTCCTGTCTCTGCTTAGGGGACCATGTGTGGTATCCAGGATTTGACATGCAAGTGTTGTACTACTTGTACTGTATCTCCAGTCTTTTTATTTTGTTAAGTAATATATTAGTTTCTTTAAATAAAAGGGTTGTGTGTGTGTGTGTGTGTGTGTGTGTGTGTGTGTGTGTGTGTGTGTGTGTTTGGGACATACCTAGGCTTCCTTTTGGCATGCTGAGGATCAAATCTGTGTCCATCATATGCGAGCTGAATGCTCTACTCCAGCCCCAATTAGTAAAATCTTTAGCAGTGCAGTGCATGGAACTAATAATATTAAAAATAAAATTTTCTTTCTAAACACTCTTTTTCTTTAGTCATGTTTTGGTTTTTGGTTTTGGGACCTTAGTGGTGCTCAGGTGCCATCTGTATAGCTGAGGGTTGAACCTGGTTTGGCAGGATGCAAGACCATGACCCTTATACTATTATACTATCTCTCCAGATTCTTTCTGAACTTTCTGGGGTGGTTTTTGGTTTTTGGGATTTTTTTGCCCACAGCCACTGATGCTCAGAGGTTACTCCTGGGTCTATACTGAGGCCTCATTCCTGGTGGCGCTCAAGGGACCACATGGGATGCCGGGATCAAACCTGGGTTGGCCGTGTACATGCCATGTACATGTATATGCCTTTACTGCTGTACTAGCTCTTTGGCCCTGAACATTCTGATAACCAATAAGTATCGTAAAATTTTGTAGTAGCAAATAGAAAAACCCACACATTTTGCATTGGTGACTATGATTAATGGTTGAGGATGGTGGAATTTTGTGTTATTTTGCTTTTTTAAAGTTAATATATGCTCATTTGTCCAGTTTGATTGTCATTGCATATTACCACTATAGCCTGAAATTTTTGTGCCTAGGTATTCTAGAACTAAAACTCCCTGAAGCTTTGAACATCTCATAAAGATTATTTTGCCTACTACTAATATATGATAGTTGATTTTGCGTGATATTATGTTGATGATCACATGAGTACTGTAGTTTCTTTTATGTACTAGTTCCTTATTTCTCTCTGTGACAAATATAGAACTTCTATTTCAGCTGGGAAATACTTTCTGTTTTAAGTTGTCTTAATTTGGGGCGGCTCTTTTCCTAGCACCCCATGTCCCATGTTCCCCCAAATATAACCAAGAGTGATCCTCAACACTAGGCTCCAGAGCACTGCTGGTGAGACTCAAGAAAAAAGTGAAAAATTAAGTAGCCTTATCATTTATCCAGCACCTTCTGTGTACTTACTTTTTTTTTTCTTTTTGGGTCACATCCGGCGATGCACAGGGGTTACTCCTGGCTCATGCACTCAGGAATTACTCTTGGCGGTGTGCTCGGGGGACCATATGGGATGCTGGGAATCGAATCCAAGCAAACCTGCTGTGCTATTGCTCCAGCCCCTGTACTTACTTCTTATTATAGGCATAGAAATAGCAGTTAGGCATTTATTAGTATTTAGAATATGAAAGCTCAGATACCCAAGTTACTAGACATGTAAATTATCAGCTTGAACTATTCAAAAATTGTAATTTATTACTACTTGAAAATCACAGACATCTGATACACTGTTTTTGGTTTTGGTTTGTTTTTTGACCATACCCAGTAGTGCTCAAGGCTTATACCTGGCTCTGCACTCAGGGATCACTCCTAGTGGGATGTGGGGAGTTATGTGGGATGCTGGGGATTAAACTGAGGTTGGCCATGTGCAGGGCAAGTTCCTTATCCAGTATCATCTCTTAGTATTTAGTCCTCAGTACACTATTATTAAAAGTAAACTTTTAAAATAGCTTCATGTACAGCAGGATAGGGCGTTTGCCTTGCACGTGGCCAACCCCAGTTCAATCCCCAGCATCCCACATGGTCCCCAAGAGTAATTCCTGAGTGCAGAGCCAGGAGTAATCCTTGAGAATAGCTGGGTGTGACCCAAAAAGCAAAAAAAAAAATAAATAAAGACTTCATTGAAACTGGAGCCCCAGTGGCCTTGCATACAGCGGACCTGGGTTTGAATATGTGTGTGTGTGTGTGTGTGTGTTGTGTGTGTGTTTGCCATACTGGGCAGTGGTTAGGGCTTATTTCTGGCTTTCTGGCTCTGTGGATTACCTTAAATATACATTGTTACAAAGCTAGTGTTATCTCAATAAAGACTTTTTTATTTAAGAAAGTAAGAGGGCTAAAGAGAGATACAGGCTCTTGCACGTGGCAGACTCTGGTACCACATGGTTCCCCGAACACTGCCTGAATGACCCTCAGGCACAGTGCTGGGAATAGCCCCTGAGCACCACTGGGTGTGGATGGCTCAAAGAAAGAGCAATGGAGCTGGAGTGATGGCTCAAAGGACTGGCTTTGTGTATGGATGGAGTCTTGTATTTCATCTCCAGAACCTCATGATCTCCTGAGTACTGCAGTGGGTGCGGGAGTAGCCTCTAAGTAAACAAGTTAATAATTTTCAAAATAAAGCTGATAACTTATATATATAATGTGTTTGTTTTGTGGGGGTTATCACACCATGTAGGTGCTTGGGTTTGGTCCTTGTGGTGCTTTAAGGGATTTGAGCTAGCTCTCCAGTTCCATAACTTACAAGTCATGATTTCTTTTTTTGGGGGGCGTGAAGCTCGGAGCTTACTCCTGACTCTGCACTCGGGTGCTTGGGGGATTTTGTGGGGTGCCAGGAATCAAACCCACGTTGGCTGTGGACAAGGCAGAAACCTTGCTTGTTGTACTACCTCTCCAGCCCCTAAGCTCTAATTTTTTTTTTTCTTTTTGGGTCACACCTGACAATGCACAGGGGTTACTCCTGGCTCTGCACTCAGGAATCACCCCTGGCAGTACTCAGAGGACCATATGGTATGTTGGGAATCAAACCCGGGTCGGCCACGTGCAAGGCAAATACCCTACCCGCTGTACTATTGCTCCAGCCCCCCTAAGCTATAATTTTTAAAGGACTGTTAGAGTTATTATATTTATTCGGTTTCCAAGACAGATTATATAATGCTTATTTAAAATCCCTCTTCTTCTTTTTCCTTTTTTTAAAAAAATTTTTAATTGACTCACCATGTGAAAAGTTACAAAGCTTTCAGGCTTAAGTGTCAGTCATACACCTATCCCTTCACCAGTGCACATGTTCCACCACCAAGAACCCCGGTATACCTCCCATCCCACCCCCAGCCCCCGCCCGTGTGGCTGATTTTCACTTTGCTTTCTCTTTACTTTGATTACATTCAATATTTCAACGGGAAACTCACTATTATTATTTGGAATTTCCCCCCAACAATCAGACCTGCCGAAAAGGCATCATTTGATAATCTGTTTTCCATTGCTGAGAATATGAGGTTTTGGATTTCTGGTACTTAAGTCCAGAGAAATTTCTGCCAGAAGTTGCATCACTGCAAACTCGTACCTCTGTTTAGTGGGCCTTATAAGATGGCGGTCACCGCACTGCCGGCGAAAGGAAAGGCTGAGAGAGAAAAACCTTTCCCCTCCCAGGACGGCATGGGGCCATAGCTTAGTTCACAGTCTAGAGGCATTTCTTTTTTTTTTTTTTTTTTGCTTTTTGGGTCACACCTGGCGATGCACAGGGGTTACTCCTGGCTCTGCACTCAGGAATTACCCCTGGCCGTGCTCAGGGGACCATATGGGATGCTGGGATTTGAACCCGGGTCGGCCGTGTGTAAGGCAAACGCCCTACCCGCTGTGCTATCTATCCAGCCCCAAGTCTAGAGGCATTTCTGCAAGAAGCTGCTGGTGCTGAAAGTAGTTAGTTGACCTCTGGGATCATAGGCATTCAGGAACAGAGGGGGCGTTCATGTGCGGCTGTTTGGGGTCACATCTGGGTGGAGTGTGGCCCTTCCTTTTCCTTTTTGATGCTGTGATAACTGGAAGTTGTCACACCTTAGTTGTGCTCACACACACTTGTTTGCAGTGTGCTTGAGACCTGCATTTAGTTTTGCTGCTTCATGGTTCCCAAACAGAAGTCTCACTCAGGCACGTGAGCCATGTCAGGAATTGGACTCAAGGCCTCATGCTTGCAAAGCACGTGCTGTACCACAGAGCTGTCTTTGGGTCCCCACTTAATCGTGTGTGTGTGTGTGTGTGTGTGTGTGTGTGTGTGTGTGTGTGTGTGAGTCCATGGCAGGACACACATGCCACACCCAGCGGTACTCAGGGTTTTCTTGATTGTAGCCCCTGTGGCAGAGCCCTGTTTGGATCCTTACATAGTGTCCTGATCATTGCCAGGGGCATTGAGCCAGAGCCAGAAATAGCCCCTGCACATTGTCACATGTGGCTTAAAAATTTCCCCCCCCTGCACAACAAAAAATGAGTCATAATAGATATTTTTAGATATAGAAAAAGGAACTCATAAGTACTTCAAATCATCAGTTGCTTGAAATAAAACTGATGATTAAAATCTGGTGTAATCAATCAATATTACCAAATTCCCTTGTAGGCAGAAGAAGAGTTCAACATTGAGAAAGGCCGTCTGGTGCAAACCCAAAGACTAAAAATTATGGAATACTATGAGAAGAAAGAAAAGCAGATTGAACAGCAGAAGAAAATGTAAGTTGATTTTGGCTATAGAATTAATCTAAGAAAGGTTTAAAAAGGCAGTGAGGCCAGAGACACATTACAAGCCTTAAGGTACCTGCCTTGTCAGGAGTAGGCCCTGAGCATCCCTATGTAGCCCCCAAACCTCCCTCTCCCCTCCAAAAAAGGCAGAGGGAGTAGCAGCGGGGAGTGGCGCCAGGGCCTGGAGTGTATGCTTTGCGTGCAGAAGCCTTAGGCTTGATCCTTAGCACCACTTGACTCCCGTAGTGCTGCCAGATGTGGACCCGTCTAGCATGCACACACACAAATGTCAGGGGGACAAGAGCAGAGCATGTGTAAATGCAGTGGAGTCAGACTGGTATGAACCAACTTCTTTTCATTTTTTTTTTTTTCCAGTGCTGGGGATGGAATCCAGGTTTTCTGTCAGCCTCTTGGGCTAGGGTCTTCCCCAACTCCCCCAACTTCCCTCCCACACACCCAGTAGTGCTAAGGGCTTGGTGTTCAGAATTCAGTCTTAGCTTTTTCATGACTAAGTGGTACCTACCAGCATCAGACTGCATCAGCTGCGTCCAAGCATCTTTACCTGCCTGGGGTTAAAGTCTTAACTAGAGCATTTCCTAATATCTGGCCTTGAACAAGTTGTTTAACTTCTCTTTCTAAAAATGTGAAAATGGAAGCCTCACAGGGTTACTGAAAGATTAGAGTAACTGATAGGAAAATACTTGCTACTTGATAAGCACCCTTTGAAAAAAGATGAAGTCAGTGGGTGATCTCAGTGGGTTTCTTTTGGTCATTTGGAAGAAAACTTTTATTTTTTTAATTTTTTTTTGCTTTTTGGGTCATACCCAGCAATGCACAGGGGTTACTCCTGGTCATACACTCAGAAATTACTCCTGGCGGTGCTTGGGGGGACCATATGAGATGCTGGGAATTGAACCCGGGTCGGCCACATACAAGGCAAATGCCCTACCCACTGTGCTATCACTCCAGCCCAAGGAAGAAAACTTTCTATACATAACAAGAAAGTGTATATTCATTCATTACAGTTGTATTATTTCTCTACAATTTTTGGTTTTTATGTATTCTAATACTATCTTTGATACCTTTTTTAGCCAGATGTCCAATTTGATGAATCAAGCAAGGCTCAAAGTCCTCAGAGCAAGAGATGACCTCATTACAGTGAGTAGTTCCTACTGATTGTAAAATTATGTTTCTTCATTTACGTATTGAGAGTTCAGTATAACTTACTAAGAAGTTGGTTAGCTTTTTTAAGGAGAAAATATTTGATTAGCAAATTGCTATTTAGATATTATAATGGGCTGGAGCGATAGCACAGTGGTATGGCATTTGCCTTGCATGCTGTGGACCCATATTCGATTCCTCCACCCCTCTCAGAGAGCCCGGCAAGCTACCGATAGTATCTCGCCCACACGGCAGAGCCTGGCAAGCTACCCGTGGTGTATCCGATATGCCAAACACAGTAACAGCAAGTCTCAAGATGGAGTCATTACTGATGCCTGCTCGAGCAAATCGATGAACAGCAGAATGACAGTGACAGTGACAGATGTTATAATAAATATAAAAATAAGGACTGGAGAGAGAGCTCAAAAGCCTAAGGCACATGATTTGCATGCAGGAGGCCTGGAGGTTTAATCCCCAGCATCACCTGGTCCCCAAGCACCACTACTAATTAACCCCCAAGCACTAAGCAGGAATTGTACCCCCTGGTGTCACCCAAAAATCCCCTTCGAAAAAAATGCAACACATATCTGTCTTTGGAGATTCTCTGATTCACAGAATATAAGACCCCCTTAGATCTGAAGGTGATAGGGACCAAGGAAATTAGAAAGTTGGGGGGGGGTTGGTTTGAGGGCCATACCTGGTGGTGCTCAGGGATTACTCCTGGCTCTGCCCTCAGGAATTACTCCTGATGGTGCTCAGGGGATCATGTGGGATGCCGGGGATTGAACCCAGATTAGCTATGTGTAAGGCAAGTGCTATCTGCTATAATCACTCTCTAGCCCTCAATTTTTTTGTTTTGTTTTGTTTTGTTTTGTTTTGGGGCCATGCTGGTGTTTTTGTGATTTAAACAAAGGGATCATCTTGGCCAGAAGTGATCCCTGAGAACAGAGCCAGGAGTTAACCCTGAATATCACCAGAAGTGGCCCCCAAAGGCAAACAAAGAAAACTCAAACAGGGATCATGTTGCATAGTAGATTCTTATCAATTCATGTAGATCTTGCCCTTGTCAGTCACACAGCTGTCACAGAAATTATAGGTTTCTGAACTGGTGCTCCCTGGCACTGTGATGATGCTTTGTACTTCCTAGTATCCATAGCATGGAAGCAACTGGTTTTGTTGCAGAAAGGAGATAAAGTGATATGCACAATACCCTTTCAGTTACCATATTGCAAACCACAATGCCTAAAGGAAAGAAAAGTGCCACAGAGGCTGGAGGACTGTGGGAAATTGGAGACATGGGTAGAGGGAAGTAAATACAGTGGTGCTGGAACATTAAACAACTAAAGTTCAATCATGGACAACCTTGGAACTTTGTAGCTCAGTGTGATTCAAAGTATTTTTGAGTAAAATAAGCAGGAGGTGGAAACAGATAAACAAATGGGACTATATTAAACTAAGAAGCTTCTGCACCGCAAAAGATACAGTGACCAGAATACAAAGACAATATACAGGGGCTGGAGCTATATATATAGCGGTAAGGTGTTTGCCTTGCACGCAGCCGACCCGGGTTCAATTCCCAGCATCCCATATGGTCCCCTGAGCACCACCAGGGGTAATTCCTGAGTGCAGAGCCAGGAGTAACCCCTGTGCATTGCCGGGTGTGACCCAAAAAGCAAAATAAATAAATAAATAAAGACAATTTACAGAATGGGAAAGGATATTCACCTAATAACCCAATACCCATCCGATAAGGGGTTGATATCAAGGGTATATAAAGCACTGGTTGAACTCTACAAGAAGAAAACTTCCAACCCCATCAGAAAATGGGGCGAAGAAATGAACAGAAACTTTCCCAAAGAAGAGATACGAATGGCCAAAAAGGCACATGAAAAAATGATCTTCATCACTAATCATCAGGGAGATGCAAATCAAAACAGCTATGAGATACCAGCTCACACCACAGAGAATGGCACACATCCAAAAAAAACAAAAGCAACCTCTGTTGGAGAGGATGTGGGGAGAAAGGGACTCTTCTATACTGTTGGTGGGAATGCCGACTTGTTCAGGCCTTCTGGAAAACAATATGGATGCTTCTCAAAAAATTAGAAATTGAGCTCCCATTTGATCCAGCAATACCACTTCTGGGAATATATCCTGGAGAAGCAAAAAAGTACAGTCGAAATGACATTTGCACTTACATGTTCATCGCAGCACTGTTTACAATAGCCAGAACCTGGAAAAAACTCGAGTGCCCGAGAACAGATAACTGGTTAAAGAAACTTTGGTACATCTATACAATGGAATACTATGCAGCTGTTAGAAAAAATGAAGTCATGAATTTTGCATATAAGTGGATCAACATGGAATGTATCATGCTAAGTGAAATGAGTCAGAAAGAGAGACAGACATAGAAAGATTGCACTCATCTGTGGAATATAAAATAACAGAGTAGGAGACTATTCTTCTACCCAAGAATAGTAGAAATAAGTACCAGGAGGTTGGCTCCATGGCTTGGAAGCTGGCCTCACATGCTGGGGGAAAAGGCAGTTCAGATAGAGAAGGGAACACCAAGTAAGCTTTGGTTGGAGGACCCGCTCGGGAGGGGAGATGCGTGTTGAAAGTTGGCTATAGATTGGACACGATGGCCACTCAATACGGACCACAACGCTATTACAGACCACAACACCCAATAGGAGAGAGAGATCAAAAGGCAATGCCATGCCACAGAGGCTGGGGGAGGGGAGATGGTAGTGGGAGGTGGGAGGGATACTGGGTTCACTGGTGGTGGAGAATGGACACTGGTAGAGGGAGGGGTGCTCGAAACACAAGTATGAAAATGTGTAAATCTGTTACTGTACCCTCATGGTGATTCACTAGTTAAAAAAAAAAAAAAAGCAGCAGGCTTAAATCACAGAGTGTGCCTTGAATGAAAACAGCAGTAGAAGGTGCCATGAATAGGCATGTGCTAGGACCAGCCCCCCAAGTGAGTTCCCAGCTGACTATCCAGACGTATAGGTAACTTTTTTTTGTTTTTTTGTAGGACTTACTGGCGGAAGCAAAACAAAGACTTAGCAAGGTGGTAAAAGACACAAGCAGGTACCAAGTGCTGCTGGATGGACTGGTCCTCCAGGTACTGTTAGCAATCAGATCTGCCAGCTCTTACAGAAGCAAAAGATGCATGAGCTCTGTTTTTCCCATTTTCTAATCTTAGCTGCTATATCATCTTAGTATTTTCTTGTCTTATAGAGAAATGTGTACTGCCTGGGAGGATCGTAATAAATGATTCATTAGGTCATCTCAGTTTACCACTCTTTTATCTAGGTTTTACTCCTTTATATCCAGGGTCCATATTTTTCTTTGGAACCTCAAGCTTTAAGCACTCCTACTTTGATCATACCCCTAGAATAGTTGTTTTAGATATTGGTGTCCAGACCAAATACTGTTGAAGATTAGCTAATAAGTCCTCATATTTGTCTTTAACTTTTGTTCCTGTGAGAGGTCAGAGAGATAGTACAGGGGTTAAGGTCTTGCATGCAGCTGATCCTGATTTGATCACAGGCACCACGTATGGTCCCCTGAGCACTGCCAGGAGTAGTCCTGGGACACAGAACCTGGAGTGATCCCTGAGAACTGCTGGTGTGACCCAAAACCTCCTGAAATTTGAAGAAATTTTTAAATACCAAGAAAGACTGCCATGTAAATTGAGTTCTACCAGAGTGATTTTTGTTCATCTGTTTTATGATAAGATTTTGTTTTTGGTTTTGGGCCACACCTGGCAATATTCAGGGATTGCCCCTGGCTCTGCACTCAGGAATCACTCCTGGCAGTTTGTGGGGAATCATATGAGATGCTGGGGATTGAACCCCAGTTGGCCGTGTAAGGAAAGCACCCTGCCCGCAGTACTGTCTGTCTTGACCCCTATATCTTTCTATGTTCTTATACTATGTATGCTGTTTGAGGGAAATAAGGGGACTTTCTTTGTTTTGGTTTTGGCCACACTGGTGGTGCTCAGAGCTTACTCCTGGCTCTGCACTCGGATGGAATTTGGGGGACTATATGGGATGTCAAGGATCGAACCTGACTGGCCATGTGCAAGGCATATGTCTTACCCGTTGTGCTATCACCCAGCTCACAAAGAGACATTTCCCAAGCTAGAGAAATAAAGACATTTTACTGTTATATTTGATAATGATTGCTTCTCATTGTGTTTTACAGGGTTTATACCAGTTGTTGGAGCCCCGAATGATTGTACGTTGCAGAAAACAGGATTTCCCTCTGGTAAAGGTAAAGAGCTTACAGAAGTAATCTTTCTTTTTCAAACATTAGAAATGATGGAGCAGTAGAGATAGTACAGCGGGTAAGATGCTTACCTTGCATACACCGAACCCAGGTTTGTTCCCTGGTATCCTGTATGGTCGCCTGAGCACTGTTGGGTGTGGCCCCAAAATTAAAAAAAACAAAAAATATCCATTAGGAATGTGGGGCTAGAGTGATAGTACAACCAGCAGGTATGGTACTTGCCTTGCACATGGCCAATCTGGGATTGATCCCTTGGAACACCGCTTTGTATGGCCCAAACACAAAGAGAAGAGGAGAGGAGAGGGAGAGGAGGGGAGGGGAGGGGAGGGGAGGGGAGGGGAGGGAGGGGAGGAGAATTAGGTCAGGAAGATAGTTCAAAGGGCTAGGAAGAAAGAGTGAAAGAGCCTAGAGTAAAGGATGCTTCCTCATCTGTATACGACCTCACCACAGAGCCAGGAATATCCCCTGCTCATCACTGGACGGGGCTAAATTTCTCCTCAAATGGAAAAAAAGAAGGCGGGAGGGGGAACTACTGTGCATACTTTGCATGTAGGAGAGCTGGGCTAGATCCCTGTTACCACATGGTCCCCTCAAGCACGCTGGTAGAAGCCCCTGAGCACAGCTTGGTGTGGCAAAAAAAATCGGAAAACAAAACCCAAAGGACAATTAAAATGTTAGGAATGAATTCTCCAGTAGATAACAGCTTAACCATGATGGTTGAATGAGTGCTGACAATAGTAGTCAGTATTCATTTATTGCTGCTGGAGAGAATACAACAGGTAAGATGCTTGTCTTCCTTCCTTCCTTCCTTCCTTCCTTCCTTCCTTCCTTCCTTCCTTCCTTCCTTCCTTCCTTCCTTCCTTCCTTCCTTCCTTCCTTCCTTCCTTCCTTCCTTCCTTCTTCCCTTCCCCCTTCCTTCCCTCCCTCCCTCCCTCCCACCTCCCTCCCTTCCTCCCTCCCTTATTTATTGAAGTAGCACTGGTTTAAATATCATATTAGCTTTAGATGCACAGCATTTATATATACTGTATTGTGATCACTGCCAAAAGTCTAGTTTCCATTTTCTACTCTGCATTATATTTTTTGGTTAATTTTTGGGTTAATCTGTCTTGTTTTGATCCCTCTACCACAGTCTCTTACCCCCACCCCTTGCTTTAAAAAAAAAAATTGGGGGAGGGGCCCATGGGAGGTTAGTTACAACTGGTAATGCCCAGGACCACTTCTGGCTCTACTCAGGGGCTGGTCCTGGCAGTTTGGTGATGCTAGGGATAGAACTGGGTCTGGCTGCATGGAAGGCAGGCACCTTATCTCCTATCTCTCCATGCACACTATTTGGTTTTGGGGCCATACACAGTGGTGCTCAGGGACCTTGACATGCTGGGAATTGTGTGCTCCAGCCTTTTGGCTGCTGTCCCATTTATCATTTACCACAGTGGCCGCGTCATTTTACATTCCTGCCAATAATATGGCCATTTTTATTATAATAGCAATTTTTTTTTTTTTTGCCTTTTGGGTGACACCTAGTTCAGGGGTCACTCCTGGCTCTGCACTCAGGAATTACCCCTAGCCATGCTCAGGGGGCCATATGGGATGCTGGGAATCGAACCCGGGTTGGCCATGTGCAAGGCAAATGCCCTACCTGCTGTGCTATCACTCCAGCCCCTATTATAATAGCTATTATCCCTTTGGAATAAATAGGAGTATATTCTTGCTTGTATAGTTTGTTGGGTGGCCACGCGGTCTTTTGACGTCCCGTGGGATCCAGTCGTGGCCGCCCACCAACAACATGGTCAGACTTCTTCGTTAAAACCCTGAATGAACGGTTTGAGGCTCTTCCTGTTCCTGGAGCGAGCAGATATCATTGGGCTACACTAGCACACGACAGGGACAAATGGAGACGTTATTGGCGCCCACTCGAGCAAATCGAAGATCAGTGGGAAGTTTTTTTTTTTTGCTTGTACAAAAGTGATACAAGTGATAGTTTGTTGATCATTGAAAAATCAACCTTTCTATAGTTTCTACTTGTCATTGTTTTCTGTTTTTCCAGGTTTCTGTGCAAAAAGCAATCCCTATGTACAAAATAGCCACCAAAAAAGATGTTGATGTTCAAATTGATCAGGAGGCCTACCTGCCTGAGGAGATGTAAGTATTCTTGCTTGTGTTAACATTTTAACATTTTTGTCTGGAAGCTTGAATTGCCTTTAATCTGGACCTTTGAAAATTGGATTTTTCTCGATGTCACTTTTAGCCACAAAGACAGAGGCAAGGCTCTTTTCTGCTTGCAGTTCTTATATTCTCTGCATGTCTGTCCATTCTTTTTTTTAAATTTTTTTATTTTTTATCATTGAATCACCGTGAGGTACAGTTATAACACTTTCATGTTTGAGTTTCAGTCATACAATGATCAAACACCCATCCCTTCACCAGTGCACATTCCCTACCACCAATGTCCCCAGTATACTCCCCCTTTCCACTCTCCCCTGCCTCCATGGCAGACAATTTCCCCCATACTTGCTCTCTACTTTTGGGCATTATGGTCTGCAATACAGATACTAAGGGATTATCATGTTTGGTCCTTTAATCTACTTTCAGCACACATCTCCCATCCCGAAAGATTCCTCCAACCATCATTGACTTAGTGATCCCTTCTTTATCCCAGCTGCCTTCTTCCCCAGCTCATGAGGCAGGCTTCCAACTATGGGGCAATATTCTTGGCCCTTGTGTCTACTGTCCTTGGGTGTCCATCTCATGTTATTTTATATTTCACAAGTGAGTGCAGTCCTTCTTTGTGTGTCCCTTTCTTTCTAACTCATTTCACTTAACATGATACTCTCCATGTCCATCCACTTATAAGCAAATTTCATGACTTCATCTCTCCTAATAGTACATAGTATTCCATTTTGTAGATGTACCAAAGTTTCTTTTTTGTTTTTGTTTTTTGGGTTACACCCGGCCATGCACAGGCGTTATTCCTGGCTCATGCACTCAGGAATTACTCCTAGTGGTTTTCAGGGGACCATATGGGATGCTGGAAATCGAACCCGGATTGTCCAAATGCAAGGCGAATGCCCTACCTACTGTACTATCGCTCCAGCCCACCAAAGTTTCTTTTTTAAAAAAAAAATTATTTTATTCTTTAATTAGTGAATCACCATGATAGTACAGATACAGATTCACACATGTTAGAACTTGTTTTTCCCTCATACAATGTTCACAAACACATCCCTCCACCAGTGCCTATTCACCATCACCAATAAACCCAGTATCCCTCCCCCCACCAGTCCCATCTCCCCCCCACCACACCCTGCCTCTGTGGCAGGGTACTCCCTTTTGAGCTCTCTCTCTCCAATTGGGTATTGTGAGTGATTTGCAGTAGGGGTATTGAGTGGCCATTGTGTTCAGTCTCTAGTCTACTTTCAGCACACATCTCCCTTCCCGGGCGGGATCTCCAACCACATCTTACTTGGTGTTCCCTTCTCTGTCTGAGCTGCCTTTTTCCCTAGCATGTGAGACCAGCTTCCAAGCCATGGAGCCAACCTCCTGGTACTTATTTCTACTATTCTTGGATATTAGTCTCCTATTTTGTTATTTTATATTCCACAGATGAGTGCAATCTTTCTATGTCTGTCTCTCTCTTTCTGACTCATTTCACTTAGCATGATACATTCCATGTTGATTCACTTATATGCAAAGTTCATGACTTCATTTTTTTTTCTAACGGCTGCATAGTATTCCATTGTATAGGTGTACCAGAGTTTCTTACCACCAAAGTTTCTTTGACCAGTCGTCTGTTCTCGGGCACTCGGGTTGATTTTGGCTATTATGAGCAGTAGTGTAGTGAACATACAGGTACAGATGTCATTTCTACTATTTTTTTTTTTCCATCCTCGGGATATATTCCCAGAAGTGGTATTGCTGGATCATATGGAAGCTCAATTTCTAGTTTTTGAAGGAATGTCCATATTGCTTTCCAGAAAGGCTGGATGAGTGGGCATTCCCACCAAAGGTGAAGGAGCGTCCCTTTTTCCCCATGTCAGCACTGGTTGCTTTTGTTCTTTTGAATGTGTGCCAGTCTCGGTGATGTGAGATGATATCTCATTGTTTTGATTTGCATCTCCCTGATGATTAGCAATGTGGAGCATTTTTTCATGTGCCTTTTGGCCATTTGTATTTCTTTTTTGAGGAAGCTTCTGTTCACTTTTTTCCCCCATTTTTTGATGGGGTTGAATTTTTTTTTTTTGTTTGTTTGTATAATTCTACTAGTGTCTTGTACATCTTGGATATTAATCCCTTATCATATGGGTATTGGGTAAATATTCTTTCCTATTCTGTGGGCTCTCTCTATATTTTGGTCACTGTTTCTTTCTTTTCTCTTTTTTTTCCCCCACAGTTTTTATAGCCCATCTTAGTTATAAGAGAACATTTTTTTTTATAATTTTTTTTAAATTTAATGAATCATCGTGAGATACAGTTACAGACTTACAAATTTTCGTGATTACGTTTCAATCAAACAGTACCTATCTCTCCACCAGTGCCCATTCTGGTCACTGCTTCTTTTGAAGTGCAGAAGCTTTTTGATGTAGTCCATTTGTTTATATTTGTTTCCACTTGCTTGGTCAGTGGTGTTTCATCCTTAAATCGGCTTTTCGCTTCAATGTCTTGGAGTGTCTGTCCATTCTTACAAGCCTGCTTTTGTTCACTCTTTCATCCTCCAAGAGACAGCCCTATTTCCATATCCAAATGTCAGAGCAGTTCCTGGTCTCTATCAGATGTGGAGGAAGATAAACTCTATCTCTGACAAGGGTCGTGTATAATTTCAGCATCAGATCACTCTCTTGATTATCTTCTTTCCTCACTGGATAATCCACGGGCCTTCCTATTAGAAAGACTCCAGTCAGCCACTCAGTTTCATTGCAGAGAGAATTGTACTGGCACTACAGTGACACTGCTGGTGACCGTGACAGCAGCGAGAGGTTTCCTTAGCTTCCTGATACGCCTGTGCCATTGAGAAGGTCACTGGGAACTCCTGTCATTTTCTCTCGCATTGTGAGGTCCACCCCATAGACCTTCAGAGAACAGAGCCCTTGGGATGTTTGAACTTGATGAAAGGGTGCGAGGCTTGACTGGAGTCTTGACTTTGAGTCTCACTGCACTTTGATTTTCTCATCCTAAATTTGCTTGGCAGCACCTCCCTCACAGCACTCATAGATGTGTCCTGTCTGTGAGCACTGCCAGTGCCGGGCTGGCTCAGGATTGCACAGCCATAGCCTCTTTGTGGTACTCATTGTTGGAGACCTCAAGTGGAATGTGAAACATAAGGTTCGAAGCTCAGGAAGTTTTCTGTCATTTCCTGAAGTCTTTGGTGCCAGATATTTGACTTTCAGTGACTAGTAAAGTAATAGAGTAAACATACCATTTTTATTTTATGATAAATATATGTACCATAAAGTGTGTGTATATGTCTGTGTGTACACACCATATTTACTTTATGGCTGGGGTATTGGTATTTCTGAATGGAAACAGGAATACTCATTCACATCATGAGGGATAAGTACATAGATTTGCTGGGCCAGAGCGATAGTACAGTGGGAAAGGCATCTTGCGTGTGACTGGACCTGAGGTCAATCCCCATCAGCCCACAAAAAAGATTTGCTAGTCTCTTTTGTGTGTGGATGCTAGAGGGTGGGAGGGGGGCACATCCAGTGATGCTCAGGGTGTTTTTCCTGGCTTGCACTCAGGAATTACTCCTGGGAGTGTTTGGGGGGACCATATGAGATTCTGGGGATCAAACCCAGATTGATTGTGTGCAAGGCAAGTGCCTTACCCACTGTACTATCTCTCCAGCTAATCATTTTGCTAATCATTTACTGCCAAAATGACTGGAGGTCAGTTCAGCTTTTTACTTTTGCGGTGGGTTTTGTTG
This sequence comes from Sorex araneus, assembly GCF_027595985.1. Taxonomy (NCBI): domain Eukaryota; kingdom Metazoa; phylum Chordata; class Mammalia; order Eulipotyphla; family Soricidae; genus Sorex; species Sorex araneus. Next base: position 229,607,078 of record NC_073303.1, on the reverse strand, counting down.
CTGTCGTTGTTGTTGTTTAGCCATACCAGCAGGGCTCAGGGCTTACTCCTAACTCAGGAATCACACCTGGCAGGGATCGGGGGAGCATATGGAGTGCTGAGGGCCAAACCCAGGCTTACTACATGCAGTACCCTACCCCCTGCCTTACTGCTCTGGCCCAGCTTGAGACCTTTGTCAAAGTTGTTCATGGTCAGGTTTCGGTCGTGCAATGTTCCAACACCTGTGCCACTCTGATGTCCCAGTTTCCCTCCTCCCACCTCCCCACCCAGTCTGTCTCTATGACAGGCACTTTTCTTCTCTCCCTCCCTCCTCCTCTCCCCCACTTCTCTCCTCTCCTTTCCGCTCCTCCTTCCCGCTCTCTTCTTTCTGAGCATCGGCTTGGCAGTGTTGCAGATGTTTCCTTTTGACACATAGTGAGTCCCGCCGGACAATTAGCAGGATTGGCCTTCAAGACACATTCAGTTGATGCTTCTTCCTCTTTTTATTTTATTGGGAAAAGTTGATAGAATTAAATTAGATGCTGCTGTAACAAAATCAAGTTATCGTTCACTAAGTGATAATTATCAGCATGCATACTTCAGTGTTTTTAGTTTTTTGTTTTTGGGATGGGTCACAGCCAGTGGTACTCAGGGCTCCTGGCAGTGCTCAGGAGACTATATGTTGTGCCAGGAATTGAACCAACAATTGATCATGTACAAGGCTAATGCCATAGCCCCCCCCCCATTACTATTCAGAAGTTTTCTGAATTTCAAGTTTATGGCTTGAACCTGTTGGTCTATTCTATAGACACTCCATACATTAAAACTGCTTTTCTCACAATGAACTAAAAGAAAAGTTCTGTGTGTTTTTGTCTTTTTCAAATCTATAAAAATTGCCCTTTGTTGTGTCCATTACAGAGCTGGTGGAGTTGAGATCTACAATGGGGATCGTAAAATAAAGGTTTCCAATACTCTGGAAAGTCGGCTGGACCTCATAGCCCAGCAGGTGAGTGTGAGAACACTTGCATTAGTCTGTCTCTGCTATCAAGTCACCCTCCCATAGCACAGCGGGGAGGGTGTTTGCCTTGTACACGGCCAACCAGGTTCGATCCCCAGCATCCCATGTGGTCCCCTGAGCACCACTGGAGTAATTCCTGAGTGCAGAGCAGGAATAACCCCTGAGCATCGCCGGGTGTGACCCAAAAAGAAAAAAAAAGTTATCCAGATAACATATCATGTCCACTCATTGGTTTTGAGGTTTGTTCTCTCCAGTTTGTACATTTTCTTACCTAGTGGCATTTACTCGGGGGATAGTGTCACATGAAGGAGGATCTGGGACCAGGACATCAATTGGGTTTATACACATTCTGATGTTTGTGTTTTTGTTTGCTTGGTTTTTGTTTTTTAATATTTGCATTTTGCTACAGGTTGATGTTGACCAGAATTTTTTCTCCAGAAAGAATTATGGCAACAAAGTACACTGGTGGGGGAGGGGTCGTGGTGGGGTTTGGACCACACATGGGTGTTCAGAGCTGATACTTGACTCTGCTCAGGGGTGCTTGGGGATTGTGTGTGGTGCTGGGGATCAAATCAGGGCCAGCTGCATACTACCTTCCTGTACTATCTCTCTGGTCCTAAAGGAAATATACTTTTAAAAAGATAGCACAGCCGATAGGGCGTTGCATGTGGCCAACCCGGGTTCGATTCCAGCATCCGATATGGTCCCCTGAGCACCGCCAGGGGTAATTCCTGAGTGCATGAGCCAGGAGTAACCCCTGTGCATCGCCAGGTGTGACCCAAAAAGCAAAAAAATAAAAAATAAAAATTGCTAGGGGAGCGGGGGCTACTTCCAACAGTTCTTAAGGGTCCATAATACTGGGGATCAAACTCAGGACTTCTCACGTACAAAGCCTGTGTTCTAACACTGAACCATATTCCTGGTCCCATGCCCCCCCCCCCTTTAAGCTTTTGGAGCGACACCCAGCTATACTCAGGAATTATTCCTGATGGTGTATGGTTCCCATCCTTTTTTTTTTTTTCCCCTCAGATCACACCTGGCAATGCTCAGGGGTTACTCCTGGCTCTGCACTCAGGAATTACTCCTGGCAGTGCTCGCCGGACCATATGGGATGCTGGGAATCGAAATGCTGGGAATCGAATCCGGGTCAGCCGAGTGCAAGGCAAACGCCCTGCCCGCTGTGCTATCGCTCCAGCCCCTCCCACCCCATTTTTTAAAGACTTTTAAGTTTTAAAATTAATTCTGGGGCTCTTCACCTGATGGTGTTCAGAACACACTCCCAGTGTTGCAGGTAGGGCAGGTCGGGGTGTGGTGCTGGGGTTTGAACCCAGGGCTCCCACATGCAAAGCATGTGCTCCGGCCTGTCTGGTAATGGTTCCTTTCTTCCTGCCTCAGTGCAACAGAAGTGCTTGAGCATGACTTTAGGACTTTTTAGGGGAGGAGGGGGGAGAGGGGGCCGGACAGGGAGGTTTGGGACACACACAGTTGCCCAGTTGCTTCAGCATTGCTCAGAGGACCGTGCAGTACCAGGGATCAGCCATGTGCAGGGCGAGCACAGTCACCCCTTCCGGTCTCAGGGTGTGTTAGTTCCGCCCTCCTTCCTGGCCTCAAAGGGGCTCATGGCTGGCTACCAAGTCTAGTCAGGTGTGTTTGGTTGGTTGATTGGATTTATTATTATTATTTTTTTTTTTTGCGGGGTGGAGGTGGTGGTGGTTTTGGGATTTTTTGTTTTGGGATCACACCTAGTGATGCTCAGGGGTTATCCTGGCTCTGACTCTCCACTCAGGAATTAGTCTTGTAGGTGCTCTGGAGACATGGAATTCTGGGGCTTGACCTGATCATCCACGTCAAGGCAAACCGCCTTCCCCGCTGTACTATTGCTCTGGCCTCCCAAGTATAGTTCTCTCCAAGTTCTCCAGTTGACAATTCCTCCTGGGCTAGAGAGATAGTACAGGCCGGAGATAAGGTATTTGCCTTGATGCGGCTAACTCCAGTTTGATCCACAGAACTGCATAGAGTCCCCAATACTTCTGGGCATGCTGCCTGCCGCCCCTTACTCACCTACCCCAAAGAAAAAGAGCTTATTTACTAAAGAATTTTGTTTCTTCACAGATGATGCCAGAGGTACGGGGAGCCTTGTTTGGTGCAAATGCCAACAGGAAGTTTTTGGACTGAGCTGGGAGGTGGCATTCTCTGCTCTTCTACTTCAGAGATAATGGAAGTTTCTGATGTTTGAAAAAACCAAGATTATCGATACAGATTCTTATTTCCTGTTCTGATATTCTCTATTTATCAGTAGCTACCCTTCTGTTGCTAATACTCTTGCTTGAAATGTTAACAATGGGAGGAAATTTCATTTGCTCTGACCAGGAACACTACCACTAGCTTATTTAAAGAAGCAACATGGCTTTCAGTGACCCTCTGTCACGAAGGTGAGGGATGGTCAGGGGTGGTTGCATGAGCCGCACCAGTGTCTCTGCTCTTTCTCTGCTTCCTGGTTTCCAGTTTAGCGATAGAGGCTTATGGCTTTCTCTGTCCTTAAGGCTTAAAATGCATGGAGTGTAGTAGCTTCACTGTTACCTTTTGGGCCTAGACCTTTTTCTGTCTAAATGTGATTTTAAAATGTAAGCGACAAATATGCTTTATTTATTAAAACAGAAGGTTTATGTGGAATTTATTGTCATTATTATACAATACAAACCACCGCAAATCTGTGGCTTGAGAGTTATTGGAGGAGGGGATGTTGGGGTGGGGATTGGGCATACTCGACTGTGCTTAGGGCTTACTCCTGGCAGGCTCAGGTGACCATGTGGGATGCTGGGGATCAAACCCAGGTTGGCTGAAAGAGCCGTATCTGCTGCGCCACCCCCCCCAGCCCAAGGGAGTGATTCTCCTGAAGTATCTAGTATTCTGAAGTGCTCAGAGCTTACTCCTGCCAGGGATGAGGACACCGTATGTGCTGCTGGGGATTGATGCCCTACTGATACTATATCTTCAGGCCAGAAATCTAGAGATTTCTTAATTTTGCATCTTGCAGGTTGATAGCTGCCAGTATGTGAAACTGTTGCTCTTCTGTATCCTCCTTTCGTGCTTCCTGGGGGCCTGGGGCTGCATGAGGCCATAGTTTGTATCCCCAGCACCGTCCCACATGCCAGATGTGATCCAGGTAGCACTGCCATTAGGGCCCCTAATGCTGCAATAAGATGGGCAATCCCTAGCACAGAAGAAGTGTGTGACCTCTGATATCACAAGGGGGGTGGGGAGGGCTAGAGGTAGTACAGCAGCTTTGCACACAGCCAGCTTGGGTTCAACCCCCAGCATCTCACATGGTCACCCAGGCCCTACCAGGTGTGATCCCTGAACACAGAGCCAGGAGTAAGCCCTGAGCACTGCTGGATGTGACTCAAAAACATACCAATAAAACCCCACAAATAGGAAGGAAGTAGGGATAGAAAACCCTCTTGCCCTCTTAAGATTTTGTGGGGAGGGGACTGGAGTGATAATAAAGCGGGGAGGATGTTTGCCTTGCACGTGGCCAACCTGGGTTTAATCCTCAGCATTCTATATGGCCCCTGGAGCACTGCCAGGAGTAATTCCTGAGTGGAGAGCCAGGAGTAACCCCTGAGCATTGCTGGATGTGACCCAGAAAGGAAAAAAAATTTTAAGAGGAGAGGTATAACAAAGTTTCTTGTATTTTTTTATTGTCTCCCTCGCAGTAATTGTTGAAGTGTGGCTCTGTTCAGGGATCATTCCTGGGAGGCTCAGGTGACCATGTGGGATGCCGGGGATCCAACGCGGGTTGACTGCAAGAGCCTTACCTGCTGCACTATCTCAGCAGCCCAAGAGAGTGGTTCTTCTGACGTGCTCAGGGCTTACTCCTGGCTGGGATGCGGACACTGTATGTGGTGTGTAAGGAGTGAGCCCTGAACACACACTTGCCTTCCTGTGGTACTCACATACGTAGTTGTGCCCACTGGGGTCACATACCAGATCAGAGTGTGTACTCAGCCCCAGTGCTCACCAAGGGCTGTGCATCTTTGTTGTACTGGACACATACTACACGTTCTGGCAGTAGTGTTCTCTGCCTGCGGGTTACCCTCATTCTCTCGTTTTGGAAGTGGGGAAATCACACCTGACTGTGCTCAGGGCTTGTTCCTGCTTCTGCACTCAGGGATCACTTCTTACCTCTTGGGGGATCATAGAGGGTGTTGGGATTGAACCCGGGTCAGCCACGTGCTGTGGCTCTGGCCACATCATTTTCTGTTCTTGGGGAGACCCTACAAGCAATACTTAGGAGGCCATTTAGTGTTGGAGATCAGGCTTGGCACCTCCACGTGCCAGGCATGCACCCCAGCACTGAACCATGTCGCCAGCACTCATTCTTGCCGTTTTTCCTCAGATGACCATGGAGATCTGCCCAGCTGCTTGGTGGCAGAGCTAGAGTTTGAACTTGCCTATCGGCTGATTCCTATAATTGATGAGGACTTGAGCAGGGTTTCTTGCATGTCTTAGCTTCGAGGGGCTCATAAGTTACCATTTCTTTTCTTTTTCTTTTTTTTTTTCTTTTTGGGTCACACCTGGCGATGCTCAGGGGTTACTCCTGGCTTTGCACTCAGGAATTACTCCTGGCGGTGCTCAGGGGACCATATGGGATGCTGGGGATCAAACCCGGGTTGGCCGCGTGCAAGGCAAACGCCCTACCCGCTGTGCTATCGCTCCGGCCCCAATAGTGGTGAGTTTTTTGTCGAAATATTGAATGTGATCAAAGTGGAGAGAGAATAAATTGGAAATCATCTGCCCCAACAAGACCCTGAGTCGCCGCCCATGAATGGCCCTTCTGGCTACTGACCAAGCTGCTTAATGGCCATGATCCCAGAGACTCAAAAACAAATCTCGGAACCTAGCGGCTTTTAGCAGAAATCCCTCTAGATTTAATTATTAAAATTTCAAAACTCCAGGGGCCGGAGCAATAGGACAGCGGGTAGGGCATTTGCCTTGCACGCGGCCGACCCGGGTTTGATCCCCGGCAACCCATATGGTCCCCCAAGCACTGCCAGGAGTAATTCCTGAGCATCGCTGGGTGTGACCCAAAAAGCAAAAAAAAAAAAAAATTTTCAGAACTCCAAAATTGCGCGGTGCAGCTGTGTGACATCACATGCGATTCATAATTAGCAATAGAAAAACTGTCTAATGTTGCCTTTTCGGCAGATATGAATGTTGGGGTAAAATCTCAAATAATAATGGTGGGTCTGGTGTCAAAATACTGAATGTAATCAAAGCAGAGAGAGTAATGTGGAAATCATCTGCCACACAGGTAGGGGGAGATGTGGGATAGGGTATACTGGAGTTTCTGGTGGTGGAAAATGTGCACTGGTGAAGGCACTGGTGTTTCATCATTGTATGACCAAGACTTTAACCCAAAAGGTTTGAATGCTCTCACGGTGATTCAATAAATAAATTTAGAGGATGGAGCGATTGCACAGCGGGTAGGGCTTTTGCCTTGCACGTGGCCGACCTGGATTCGATTCCCAGCATCCCATATGGTCCCCTGAGTACCACCAGAAGTGGTTCCTGAGTGCAGAGCCAGGAGTAACCCCTGTGCATCACCAGGTGTGCAAACTCAATAAATAAATAAATAAATAAATAAATAAATAATAATAAAGTGTTCTGAGATGGCCTGCCCCCTCCTAAATAAACTGAAGAGGAAGCAGTGGGGACCATCAGTGTTCCTTTCACTTGTTGGTTCATTTTACTTGTGGCAGATTATTATTGCAGCCACCTGCTTTTTCCACTAATTAAAGACAAAGTTTCAAACCAGTCAGCTTTATTTCAGTGTTTCATGGACACGGTGTTGGCAGCGCCTGTGCCCAGAGGAGGGTTTGGGATGGGGTGACCTGGATCCAGGATGCTCAGTGGAGGCTTCGGTGAAGGCTGTGCTAGTTTCACGCTGGCCTCACTGTTCCTATAGCTTTTGTCAGTCAGAGCTCAACTAACCCTAAGTCAGTTTTGTTCCATTTTAATTAGAAGTAACAATACTAAAATCCTCAAACTATCTCAAGTATACTAAGTTTGAGGATGAAATAGAAATATAGAAACAACCCTTCTATCTCTACTGTTAAGCTTCTGCAACTAATCCAACCCAAGCAAGCATTGTTAGGAAGTAGGTTGGGGCTTCTGAAGACCCCCGGTAGGTGCAGCCCGAGAGGAAGTGAATGCGGCTGTCGTTCTGCACGCACATGGGAAGGATGGGGGAGACTCAGCTGCTACTAAAAGAAGGTGCTTTCTTCCAAGACTGAGGTAGCACTACAAGTTAAAGGCAAAATAGAGCGGCGGGCCCTCTTGTTCCAGGTACAACGGACTTGAGTCCCCGCAACATCTACTCAAAGAGCTTCAAGATGCGCTCTCCAATTCCAATGAAATAGACACCTTGGGCGATGCCGAAGAGTGGAGCAATGACAAGGGCCCGACAGCCTGCTCCCTTCAGGAATGCAGATGGTCCCTCCTGAGTCCAGACTTTCCTGAGGAGAGAGCAAGAGTGGTGAGCTGAGAGAGAGGAGACCCCGTGGCAGCAACCTTCAGCGCTGAGCCCTGCGAGGAGAGAAGTCGGGGCCTCTCTGTGCCCTGCTGTGCTCTGGGTATCTGCCTCGGGAACATACTGACCCGGGAGTATCTTCTTGATCTGGCTGGACTGGGTGCTGCAGGGATGTGAGGGAGGTCAGAGGCAGTGCAGGGGGTGCTGCAGTTCTGGCCAGGGGGTGGGATGAGGGTCGGGGGCTCTCACCTTGCACAGTCAGTGATGCCGCTGTAGCTGTCCTCACCCAGGCCTTTCTTCAGGGTTTGAATTCGAGTTTTCAAAACTGAATCAAGCAAAAGTTAAAATAAGTGGTGAACTTTTGGTCCCCAAACTAAAGCGGCTGGGTGGCAGAGCCACGCATATGAAACAGTCCGGCTGTGGGTGGGTGATCTGTCAGCTCCTCCTCTCCTTGGACCTTTTATTCTGTGGTGGGGGTATACCTAGCAGCTCTCAGGGATCACCCCTGGCAGTGCTCAGTGGCCACATGTAGTGCTGAGGGTCCCAGTCAGGTTGGCCGCATGCAGGGCAGCACTTTAGCCCCCGTGCTGTCTTCTCCAGTGCCTGGGCCTCCTTTACAGAACGAAGGAACTAGGACCACACCATCCTTGAGGTTACCACCTCAGGGCTAGAGGAGTGGGGTGTAATCCCAGAGGTTGGGAAGGCATTGTCACACTGTTTAGCTCCTGCCTTTAGCCTCAAGTTTTAAAAAATCAGGAGTCTTCGGGCCTAAGACTACAGGGCCCTACAGGGGTGAAGGCACACTTTCCCCGGCACCACATGGTCCCCCAAGTATCACCAAACGCCGTCCTGGGGGCTCCTTCGTTTGGTCTGGGGAACCCCTGGCACCACAGGGCCTGTGCGACACCACATTCCTGGGCCCTTGCATTGAATGGCAGCAGAGCATTCCTGGGAGGCTGGAGCACTACTTGGAAGACACCCCAGGGGGGGAAAAAAAAACAATGTATCAGTAGCCTTGGCTGGGGCTCTGGCTCAGAGCACCGGGGCCGTGAGGCAGGGGCTCAGGTGGGAGCCGTCAGGGATGACTCCCAGTGCCGTAATGGAAAAGATTACTGAAAAAGGAAAGCATGAAACTTGGATTCATTTTTTTCCCCGAGATCTTTGATAAGTTTTTGTTAGTGGCCGAGGGGTTCTTCTTCTTTTTTTTTTTTTGGCCTTTTTTGGGTCACACCCGGCAATGAACAGGAATCATTCCTGGCTCTGCACTCAGGAATTACCCCTGGCGGTGCTCAGGGATGCTGGGAATCGAACCCAGGTCAGCCACGTGCAAGGCAAATGCCCTACCCGCTGTGTTATCGAGTGGCCGAGGGGTTCTTAATCGAGATGGTTTTTAGGTTTTTACTCTGAACGTGTGGAATTACCGTCTGTCCTGCAACTAATGAGACAGGCTTCATCTATAAAGCAACTCAACTCTTGAGGCCCAAGGCCCCTGCACTTACCGTCCAGAGGTGTCACCATGACTGCGGCCAGGGAGCCGGCCACACAGCCCGATGCAAAGGAATGAGCAAAGGAAGCCTTCCCCGTCAGCTCGCTGTAGCCGAGGTTGTTCAGGTTGGCAAAGAGCGGGAAGTAGATGATGGAGAAGGGGATGTCTCTGCAGAAGGGGGGAAGGAGTTCTGAGCGGGGCTGCATCGCCGAGGCTTCCACCAGCAGTCAGAAATTTTTCATGTGTAACTGTCTCATCAGACAGGCCGTAAACAGAACCACAGTTCCTTCTCTGGGCCCCCCATGTATACAACAAGAGACTACCTAAGAGCCCTTTGTCCTACCAGCAAATGCAGCTTCTTACTGAGAAACCAAATGCAGCTGGAGATTCAAAGACAGAAAATGTTCTAGAAAAGGATGAAGGGTAAAAGCTGAGCTAGGGAGGCAGGGAGTGGTGGGCAGCCCATGTGCCTCCCGGGGCAGTTTCCCCAGGGAGAGAAAACAACTTTCCCAGGGTGCCTCTCCAGTGTGCAGTGCTCCTGGCCGCACACGAGAACACAGGAGTCTGTCTGCCATTTAGTGACCCACAGTCATGTGCCTCTGGCCTCTAGAATGCCCAGTCACGGGGCATGGACCTGGAGCAGCAGCCACTCTGCAAACCTGCCCTGTGTCGACACGTCTGAAGCATAAAGCACCACCACGTGTCAGAATGTACAAGCCAGGGGGCAGAGGCGGACGGGGCCAGGACCCCTGCTCCTCCCCATCTGAGTGCACGAGCCTCACCTGAGGAGGGTGGCACCCAGCCCCGTGTAGAGGCCAGCCAAGCCCCGGGTGCGCAGCAGCTCCAAGGCAATGAGAGTAGCAGAGGGACGCCTGTGGGTGGACGCGGAGCCGGTGGTATAGGACCTAGAGGAGGAAGGTGCTGCGGACGACCCCTGAGGATGGGTGGCTGCAAGGACAAGAGACACTCCATTACACTCAGGCCCCCGCTGGCGCAGGGACACCCACCAAGAGTGGTGTGACACTCCAATTCCTATATTTGGAACAATGCCAAGGCCAGACTAACACCCACCGACTCTGAGGACTGTCCGAATCTTAGTCTTTAATTGTTTTGTTTGTTAGAAGGCCATGCTGGGAGTGTGCTCAGAGCTGTTCCTGGCTTGGTGGGGGGGTTGCTCGTGCTGAGGGACCATGCGGGGCGTCAGACCCGGCCTCCCTGCAAAGCACTGCTCAGGCCATTGAGCTTATCTGTCTGTCCAAATGTTTCTTGTCACAAAACTGCTACTTTGGACTGGTAGCAGTTCTTCTTCCCTGGGTCCATGATGAGGTGAGTGTGCCCTTCACACCATCACCCCTTATAGAACTGGCTCTACCTGTCATTTTAAATAATTCACAACCCATAATTTGACGCATTAAACATCTAATAAATAAAATGGACTTTCCCTCCCCTGAGTATATTGAATACAAGCATTTAAAATAGGGGGGCTTCCCATTAATGCGTTCAATGCACTAATTTGTGTAATTATTTTCATAATTCTCAGAGTTTGACAAGGCTTTTCTAAATTATAACTCTTGCTAGAAGGAAATTATTTCATGCCCTAATTCTGTTTGATAACCCAGCAGGGCAACATGTCTAACTAAGAAGTTCCTTATTTGCTTTCATTTTTAATGCCAGAGATCAAACCTAGGGCCTTGTGAGACATCTATTCTATCACTGAGTCACATTCTGGGCCCTACAGATAGCATTTTTTTTGGTTTGTTTTGTTTTATTATTATTGTTGTTGTTGTTGTTGTTGTTTGCCACCCGGAAATGCTCTGGGTTACTTCTAGCTTTGTGCTCAGGGATTATTCATGGAGGTGCTCAGGGGCCCACATGGGGTGGTCAGAATTGAACCCTGGTCTGCTGTGTGGGCAAACAAATGGGCAAGCAACCATCCTACCCATTTTACGATCTCTCCAGCCCCAGATAATACATATTACTATTGGTATGTTTGGTTTGTGCACGCAGGTGCTTGCCACAGACCATTGAAGAAAGTCACTAACGGGCCTGGGGAGATAGATCAGAGACAAGCGAAGCATGCAGGAAGCATCAAGTTCAACCTCCAGCACCACATGGTCCCTTACGGCCCCGCACCGATGGTCCTGAGCAGCAGCATGTCACTCGGCCCAAGCAGTCTAACCTCAGGCAGGTTTTGTTGTTGTTATTTGTTTGTTTGTTTTTTTGCTTTTTTGGGGGGTCACACCTGGCGATGCACAGGGGTTACTCCTGGCTCTGCACTCAGGAATTACTCCTGGCAGTGCTCAGGGGGCCATATGGGATGCTGGGAATCGAAACCGGTTGGCTGCATGCAAGGCAAACGCCCTACCCGCTGTGCTATCGCTCCAGCCCCCTCAGGCAGGTTATTGACAAGTGATCTGGGAGGGGTGGGGGAGGAAGGAAGCAGCTCATCAATAAACATCATTACCCTGACTGCCCTCTTTGGAGGTACATCATTCATCTATTCACGTCCATCCATTTTCTTTCTCTTTTCTGGTGTTTGGGCCAGGTGGTGCTCAGGGCCGACTCCTGGCTCTGAGCTCAGCAATCACTCCAGTGGGGCCCAGGGAGTGAGCCTAGGTTGGATGTGTGTAAGGCAAGTGCCTGACCCACTGTACTCTTGCTTGGCCCCTGAATACAACTTTCTGCAATTTCCTTTGCTTCAGGCTCATCCGGTTCAGCCTGGCTCAGTCCTGCTGGATCCTTGCAGAACACGAGCACACAGCTGATTTGAGGCTTGCTGAGGACTTCGAAGGGAGGGACCCGGCTTACTGAGGGCAGGAGCCCCAGAGTTACGGAGGGCCTGGCCGGGTGGTATTATGTACATTACACCTTGGCATGTTAGTTGGATGGTGAAGTCCTGAGAAGCCTGTGTTCCATCCCACAGGGCGAGCACCCTAAGATAGCCATCGCTGCTCTTCCTTGGGTCCTACATCACTCTGTACTTTTTAGAGGACTGGAATTTAGGAAAGACCCAGATTCACTTTCATCTAAAACTAGAAGAACTGGAATTTCTTCCTCCATCCCACCAAGACCAACCCCCATAAGTATAAAGATACAATACAATTTCCATTGACTGATGTATTTGTAATCAAATTAATGACTTTGCAATCAAAGTAAAGCTTTATGGGGACCCTCTGCGCCTAAAGACTTTGATTCCAGAGACCGAAGACATTTTGCCATCCAGCGCAGCTTCTTACAGCAATGCACTGGGACTGTGAGATGGGCTATGCAATTTCTGGCAGAATTTTCCCTGGACTTTATACAAAAATCCAAAGACTTAACATCTTTTAATTGTCCTTTTTAGCAGGTCTGACTTGGTGGGGGGAAACTCCAAATAATAACAGTGAGTTTTTTGTTGAAATATTGAAGGTAATCAAAGTAGCAGCCATTTCTCTGGACTGTGAGCTAAGCAACAGCCTCACGCTGGCCAAGAAGAGGAAATATCCCTCTTTCCTGGTTGTTTTCCATTTTCAGGAAGAAATTCGGTGTGGCATCCACATTACTATGAGTTGCGGGAAGGGGAAAAAAAAAAGGAAAAAGGGGGAAAAAAGAGTTATGTACTTGGAGCAGTGGGGCTACATATCTCTTCATTCTCAGTAATGGAAAACTAATTATCAAATGCTTCCTTGTAGTAGGGATGTCTTTCTTGGGGGGAAACTCCAACAACAATAGTGAGTTTTGTGTTGGAATATGGAATGTAATCAAGGTAAAGATAAAATGAAGTGAAATTCATCAGTTATACAGTTGGGGGTGAGGGGGTGGGGCGGGAGGTATACTGGGGTTTTTGGTGGTGGAATATGGGCACTGGTGAAGGGATGGGTGTTTGAATATTGTATAACTGAGACATAAGCCTGAGAACTTTGTCACTTTTCACATGGTGATTCAATTAAAAAAAAAAAAGTAAAGCTTTATGGGGAAATAAAGCATAATGTCTGCTTAAGTCTATCATAGGGCCCATTCTCTTCCATGCTGAATTAAGATCCTTATTCCTGCTAGATATAGTATTAAAAGAGAGAATGGTAGGGGCTGGAGCGATAGCACAGCGGGGAGGGCATTTGCCTTGCACGCAGCCGACCCAGGTTCGATTCCCAGCATCCCATATGGTCCCCCGAGCACCGCCAGGAGTAATTCCTGAGTGCATGAGCCAGAAGTAACCCCTGTGCATTGCTGGGTGTGACCCAAAAAGCAAAAAAAGAAAGAAAATTAAAAGAGAGAATGGTAACCATAAGGGAAAGACCTACTGACCTAAAAAGCTGATCAGAGCCTAGTCAGTAAAGTCCTGTGGAATGTGGGGACGCCTATTCTGACCACAGCCTTCGTGACCCCAGCTGAAGCTGATATAGGCTCACCCAAGCGCCCGGCGTCCTGCAGCTGAATCTTGAGCATTTCCATGGGACAGGTAACTACCACCTGGCACATTCCTGCTCCACATCCAGCTAGCATCTCCATCTTCAGATTCCGCTGCTTCCTGTGGGAGCAGTCCATTTGTCATAAGACCAGCATGCCACACAGCCCAGCCCATCTACACTCCCCCTTGCTAGTCGGCCCTTTCCATACATGACTTTTAGCCTTGTCCCCATCAGCTGCCACTCACCCACCTGGATAAAAACTCACCTGGCTCTGTGCTTATAGGTCACTCCTGGTGGTGCTCAGAGAACTATGTGAGTGCTGGGGGTCAAGTGGAGGTCAGCGGGTGCAAGCAAGGCTTGTGCCAGGCACACCTCCCGTGCTTGCTCTCTGGCCCCACAGCTCTTCTCTTTATGAACACAGGAGACTAAATTTTAAACAAGCTTCCATTAAGGTTAGCACCTACATAGAATTTGAAACTAGTATATTTCTGCCCACTGCAGGAAGTTAACCTTGATTCCTTTAAGGAATTTGTTCTTAATTCCATTCCAGGGCAATGGAAAAAGCAGAGTACTGGGACTGGTTTTTAAGAATTCACCAACAGGGAGGTTAGAGAGATGGTACAAGGTACAAGGGTGTTTGCCTTGCACACAGCCGGCCCAGGTTCAATCCCCAGCACTCCATATGATCCCTCAGTTCCACACAGGAGTAATTCCTGAGTGCAGAACCAGGAGTAACCGTTAAGCATCATGGGGTGTGACTCCCCCCCCAAAAAAAAAAACCCCACCAAAATCAGCAGGGTTGGTGAATATATAGTATATATAATATGTATAGTACATTACAATATATAAAATTAATATAGCACAGCAGGTAAAGCGCTTGCCTTGCATGTGGCCCACTGGGGTTTGATCCCCAGAACCACATATGATACTGTGAGTACCATCAGGAATGACCCCAAGCACCTCTGGGCATAACCCCAAAACAAAACCAAACAAAATCATCATCAGAATCAGAGACAGTCGTTCAGTAGTGCAGAATATGGCTTACGTGAGGCTTTCTGAGGTTCAATCCCCTGAACCACTAAAAATAATATAACTGGGGCCAGAGAGAGTATAGCTGGTAAGATGCTTGTTTTGCATGCAGCTGACCTGAATTCAATCCCTGACACCCCAGGTGATCCTCTGAGCCCCTGTAGGAGTGATATCTGAGTACAGAGGCAGGGATAAGTCCTAAGCACAGCTGCATGTAGCCCTGCCCCCCCCCCCACTTAAAAAAAAGAAGCTAATTTATAAGCAAATAAAATTATCCATGCACAAGGGATTAACTAAAATTTGACCAGGAAGTCAAGAATACCAATGGACAAAAAGATAATATCTCCATAAGTGGTGCCAGGATATTGGAAATGCATGTGTGAATGAATAAAACTAGATACTTACACTATTCACAAAAATGAACTCAGCGAACTGAAAAGACCTAAGTATAAAACCTGAAATAATTAAAATCCTAAAGAGGCGCCTGGAGAGAGTACAGTAGGTAAGGTGCTATCTTGCATGTGGTTGACCCACATTTGATCTCCAGCATCCCATATGGCCTCCTGAGTACCACCAAGAGTGACCTCTGAGCACAGAGCCAGGACTAAGACCTGAGCACTGCCAAATATGCACCTACCCCTCCACACACACACACACACACACAAATACTCTTAAAAGACAGGGGGAAGGCTCCTTGACAAGGACCATCCAAGCACCGTACAAAAGCAAAAACAAATGGAATAAAAAATTCAAATTTGAACACTCTGGGACGAGGAGATAGCATAACAAACTGAGCCATACCTGGCATGCAGGAGGCCCGTGCCCCGTCTCCAATTCAACATGGTTCCCCAGCACTGCCAGGGGCGACCTAGACCCTGAGCCCTGCTGGATGTGGCCCAGAAATAACAAAAAAGCTTCTTCACAGCTAAGAAAACCACCAACAAAATTAAAAGACACCGTAGGGAATAAAAGGAAACATTTGCAAGTCAGCTGTATGAAAATGGATATTACATAATATCCAAAATATACAAAGAACTCACGTAACTCACGAAAAGATAACATAAGGCCTGACTTAAAAATGAGTCCAAAGGGCGGGGACGGGGACAGTGCTGCAGACTAGAGCCTGTGTGCATGCACGAGGCCCATTTTCAGTTTCCAGTACTGTATTCCAGTACTGCGTAGCCCCCAAGGTACTGAGCAAGAAGTAGTCCCTGAGTACTGCTGGGTGTGGCCTCAAAATTAAAACACACACACACACTTAAATTCCAATATTCCTTGCTTTTGATTTTCAAGTGTACACTCTGTAATATGTTAATTATATCAACGAGGTGAAAAGAAACTCATCAGGTAGTTGAGAAATATGTGCATTTGACATAGTCTCCTTTATCATTTAGCTAAACTTCCAAGGTTCACCAGCTTATCTGCCCTCACTTTCTGCCAGAACTCAGTTTGGGTGTACATGTTTATATACAGTCATATAAGCAAGCCTGGTACAGGTGCCAACCTCTCCTGGCACCTCCACTGACACTGAAGGATTTCTGGAACCCAAGCCACCCATACCCGTCTTCCATCAGAAGCTGCCGGAAGAAGTCATTGGCAGCCAGCTTAATGGCCTTCTCCGGAGTCACCAAGGTCAGGTTCACTGCAGCCCCTGGGAGGGAAAAATGAAGACGAAGCACTAAGGACATGGGCAGAAGCACCGATCCTCAGTGTTCTAGGAATGCAGTCTCATGTCGCTGTGTCACCTCCCTGTGGCCCCTGTGGTGCTTACCTCGGTACATGCCCAAGAATCCCTCTGCCCGAGCTGTCTTCATCAGGCAATCGACCCTACAAGCAAAGCCAGGAATGGAGGGGGTGGTGAGAAGGAGTCCTCCCCCACTGCCCTGTGGGGTACACACCAGATAGCCTTTCGCCCCAAATCCACTTTAATACATGCACTCCCCAAAGAAAGTGTGGAAGGGGGCCAGAGAGACAGCCCCACAGGCTGACTGCATCCTTAGCGTGTGGAGGCCTGGATCTGATGACCTGCACACAAGGTCCCCTGAGCGACTCCCAAGCACAAAGCTGGAAGGAGCCCCCCAGTGCCACCAGTGTGGCCTCAAAACCCAAATGAAAATAAACCATGGAAGGAGTAGCTTCCGTAGCCCTCCCTGGGGTCCCTGTGCCCCTCCCGCCCGGCACCTACATTCCTTTGTAGACATCTTTTCCTTGCTGGTTCTGCAGTCGAGTCTTGGCCAAGTCGATGGGAAACACACAGGTCACCCCCACGAGCCCCGCCACACCGCCATTGATGAGCTTTGCTGCAATACTGGGCCATGGACAGGGAGGGAGAGAGACTTGGGGGAACACGCTGAGCAGGGCTTGAGGGAGAACAGGACCCCAGGGCAGAGCCGAGACAGCGGAGGGGGCAGGGATGGGCCCCGGTGTCCAGGAGCCTGTCCTCAGCCCAGGGTGTGGGAAGTTCTCACCCGAGTCTCAGAACACGCCCTTTTGCTCTAGCTGCTGCCAAAAACCTGTTTCTGGTTTGTACCCGCCAGATACAGGAAAGTTTTCAAACAAACTACAATTTTATTCCGGGCTTCAGGCCAGGCAGAACTCATTTTGAAGCATGGGACTTTTTGATCATGTTAACTTAATCCTGTTGATTTAAGCAAATACACCTTTCTCTTTTTTCTTCTCCTAGGTGAGACTCGGGAAGGGACTTTGTGAAAATTAAATAAACTAATATGTTTGGTAAACAGTAACTGGTATTTGTACAAGCATCTCTGTTTCGGTCAGGGAGGGCTTCTAATTAGCACAACACAGCCAGAGCTGGGAGGCTGGGGTGAGCAGAACTGGCAAAAGTCAGATCTTTCAGCATGTGGAAGATAGAAAATGAAGGTTTCTAGTGAACTGTTCTTTCAACTCAGAAGCAGACTAGGAACAAAATATTTGAAAGGAGATTACCTAGAAGAGTTAAGAGTAGATCAGAGATTTTCCCACAACTGCAGGCAAGCAAGGAGCTAGTGACAACAAACTAAATTGTAACTTAAATTTTGCTTCAGATAATTTTGCTTAAAGATGCAGTTGGAACAATTCACAACTGACACTTGGCAACACTCCTTCCTAAGCCCACCAAGGCGAGGGTGTGCCGCACATGCCTGCCCTTGCCGTGTCTCAGCTGTGCCTTGGGCATCTGGAAGAGAAACTGAGTAATGTGCAGTCAACACAGCAAACCACCCGGACCCAAAACAGAGCCGACAGGCTGTGTCACCCAGAGTACCTCAAATCCTGGTTGGACATTCTGCAGGCAGTGAGGGCTGCTGGTGCGCTCACTCCTCAGGGGAGGTGTCCTGGGCGGGCTGTGATGGAAGGAGGGTCTGTGGCTGTGGCCGGAGCCTGTGGTGGCAGAGCCGAAGAGCACAGTTTTCAGAGGAGTCAACTCCGAAGCACCTTGCTGGCAAGTCACCAGCCCCTAGGCTGCAGTTTCTCTGTAAAGTTTGGGAGGCAGCGTGTCCCTCTCCGGGAGCCTGAGACAGCAGGAAAATGGGCCCTGAAAGCTTGCTTCTTCCTGCCGGTCCCAGAACCTTCAGACACGGAGAGTCAAGTTGGAAACGGGGGCACGAGAGGGCGACAGCCCAAATGCAATCTCCCAGAGAGGAGTTTAGTCACACTTTAGGGTGTGGCATGGGGCACACAAGAGAAGCTGCTGCTGTGCAATGAGAAGGATTGTGGGGGGAATTTTTATGGTCTGGAGACCCTCCTAATGGCCGGGAAGCTCCAGGGCTGGGCTCAGGCCTGTACGTGGGAGCCCTGGGGCCATCCACAGAGTACGGCAGTCAAATACTTGAAATGTTTTAAAGTTCCTTTCCAATTCCATGTTTGTGTTTTGGAGGGGAGTGATGCTTGGGGGACCATATGTGGTGCCAGGGATGGAACCCAGGTTAGCCATGTTCAAGCAAGCACCCTACCTATTGTCTCTGGCCTCTCAACTAGAGTTTTGAGTAGCAAGATGACATGCTGGGACAGAACTATTCCTTTTTTTTTTTTTTTTTTTGCTTTTTGGGTCACATATGGCGATGCTTAGAGGTTACTCCTGGCTCTGCACTCAGGAATCACCCCTGGCGGTGCTCAGGGGACCATATGGGATGCTGGGAATCGAACCCGGGTCAGCCGCGTGCAAGGCAAACGCCCTACCCGCTGTGCTATCGCGCCAGCCCTGGACAGAACTATTCTTGCTGCTGTGTTAGAACTCTGCCTGGTCCCCAAGCACTGTCAGAAGCAACACCCATGCAGAGCCTGTATTAGCCCCCAGTACAGCAGGGTGTGGCCCCCAAAACAACAGCAGGGACTGGTGACATAGGGCAGTGGGTAAAGCACTTGCCTTGCACACAGTTGATCCTAATTCTCTCCTGAGCACCACCAAGAGTGATCCCGGAGCACAGAGGCAGGAGTAAGCCCTGAGCACCACCAAGTATGGCCCAAAAACAAAAACAAAAGAAGGAGACCCTCCCCCAAAAAAAGAAGGGAAGGGAAATGAAGCATGACATTGGGAAGAGAAATGAAAGATGGGCTCTATCCTTGTCTTGGGAGCCTGTGCCAATAAACACAGCTGTCAGTGAAGTACATCACTATTGCTTAACTCACTAGAACTGGTGATTTTTTAAAAAAGTATTTTGGGGCCATAGCTGGCAGTTCTCAGGGCTTACTCCTGGCCCTGTGCTCAAGGATCACACCTGTTGGTACTTGGAGGAACATACTGGGTGCTGGGATTGACTCTGGTTAATGACATGCAAGGCAAGTGTCCTACCTACTGTACTATTGCTCCAGCCCCATAAATTGCACATTTTGTTACGGAACTGTCTGAGTAAGTCAGCTGGGACTGGGTAGGAAGCTGGCAGTTCTTAGGGATTAGTATTCACAGCAACTTAAAACCAAATAAAGAAAAAAAAAACCTAACTCAACAATGTACCTCTAAAAGTTGGAATCTTGAGGGATGTGTTGGGACAATGTCAGGATTTTAGAGTGTGTTGGCTGCTGCAAAAGCAAACAAAAAATAGAAAGGAATTAAACAAAAAAATAAATAGAATCGTAAAAGGAAAAACAAAGAAAAAAGTGTGTTGGCTGTTGTTTGAGAGATTGATAGATTGTTATAAGAGAAACATATGCTGTAATTCCAGGTACAATTGATAAGAAACAATAGGATATATATGAACATCTTTTTTCCTTTTGGAAAAAGGGCCATATGTGGTGCTGAGGGTCAAACTGGTCAATGATCGAACACCCATCCCTCCACCAGTGCACACTTTCCACCACCAGTGTCCCCAGTATATCCCACCCCATCCCAGTCCTCACCCTGCCTCCATGAGAGACAATTTCCCCAATACCCTCTCTCTACTTTTGGGCATTATGTTTTGCTCGAATTTTCCCACCACCATTCAAGCCTGCCTGCCAGGGACAGATGCTAGATCATTTATTGTCCCTTGCTCATTTTTAATATCTTGGGTGTCGGGGCCGTGGGCTTCTGGAATCCTAGATGTAAATGGTTGGGTTGCAGAGACATTTTTGTATGGCACTTATCCATTTTGGGATACAACTGGGCGTCTCTGGACCAGGGCTGTTGGTGTGCTAAGATGATGCCTGGAGGCATCTTGTGGGTGTGACGGTCAGGCCGATGAGCAGGCAGGAAGCTGGGGTGGGACAGCCCATTGTGTCTGCCACCATGTGGCATGGAGATTTAATCTGGGACCCGCATACTTGGGCCTTGCTTGTGGAAGCTCTTGGTCGCCGGGATTCCATCTGGAATAGGCAGGGAGAGCACACCTGCTCCACCTGGGGTGACCCAGTGAAAATGGCTCGGTATGGGGCCCAGAGAGATCTCCGGCTCTGTGGTGTCTTCCAGGACTCGTTGTGTCTCTGGACCAGGGCTGTTGGTGCACTAAGATGACGCCTAGAAGCCCATTGTGGGGGTGACAGCCAGGCCGACGAGTGGGCGGGGAGCCGGGGAGGGACAGCCTGGCACCTCTGTCTCCATGCAGCATGGAGATTTAGTTCTGGAACCCGCATACCTGGGCCTTGCTTGTGGAAGCTCTTGGTCGCCGGGATTCCATCTGGAGCAGGCGACCACCCCACCTTTTATGTTTGTATGTGGTGTATGTGTGTGTTGTTGGGGGTAGGGTGGTGCTGGTGAGGGTGGCTGGAGCCAGGAGTCCCTTCTTGCACAGCATACTCCCAGCTCTTCAAACCATCTTCCCAACCCCAGGAAACACTTTTTGTTTGAAGTCAGAAAACCAAAGTAATTGAGAATCTTAGTGCCAGAGAGATAGTAGAGGGATTAGGGCTTTGCATGGTGGCTGACTCTGTCCGATCCCGAGCACCGTGTGATCCCTCAGCAGCCCGGGGTGCAACCCTGGAGGCTCCAGAGCAGGGCCAGGGTGGTCTGGGTAACCCTATAGCCTGAGCAGCATCACAATCTCAAGCCCTAGAATAAGTTGAGATTCATCCAGTTGGTTGAGAATCACTGAGAGGACCCATGACAGGGGCCCTGAACACTGCCTGGGAGCACCTCCGCAAAACACGAAACAAAACAAAGCAGAACAGGAAACCATGACAAAATGTAGTTGAAAATCCTACAGCTGCCCTGATGTTTCTGAGATGAAATAGTTTCTTTGGTTTGGATTGGATTTCGGTTTTGGTGCCAAACCTGGCAGTGCTCTGGGGAACCTGCCTTACTCAATGGTGTTCAGGGACCATGTGACTTCAGAGATTGAGCCCCTGGCCTCACACATGCAAGGCAGATGCACTACGTGGAGTCACAAGTTATCAAGGTTTTAAAGAATCATATTACAAAAAAGATTCAGAATTTGGTGATAAGGTTCATAATTGTTCCACCCCACAGTAATCCATTGAGAGTCATCACTAGGCGAATGCCAGGCAGCGGGGATAGAGCTGGGAACAAAAGCAATTTAAAATTCTTGGGCCAGAACAAAATCACAGTGGGGAAGGTAGAAGGTTGACCTGGGTTTGATCCCCAGCATCCCTCATGGTCCCAGAGCCCACCAGGAGTGATCCCCAAGCACAGAGCCCTTAGCACTGCCCCAAACAAAACAAACCAACAAACCAAAGATCCATTGCCCCTATCATAGTTCTCTCTTAAACTTAAAACTTATTGCAGTTCTCTCTGCAATCCTGCATGAGGGGGAAGTGTTTGGGGGAGAAGGCCACAAAGCAACTGTGCCGACTGACCAAGATGCTCACATCATTCTCGGCCGAAGACTTTCATGAGCAAAAGTCACACTAAATCCCTGTACTAGATTGGGAATATTATAATAAAACTAACTATTTAAACACTCCTCTTAGGGGTTGGGCTGGAGCCATAGCACAGGGCGAGGTGCTTGCCTTAGAGCTGCCTCACATGCAACCGACTCTGGGTGATCCTGGTACCACATGGTGCCCTGAGCTCTGCCCAGAGAACTCCAGAGTTGGGAGCATTGAATTGGGAATAGCCACAAGCACCACCAGATTTCCCCACCCCCAAATATACGCAGGATGCAAAATCTTGAGGCATTCTCTCTGGAATTCCCTGGGATCAAAGGAGAGGCATGTATTTTAAACATTTCAGGGGCCAGAGTGATAACACAGCGGGTAGAGTGTTTGCCTTGCACGCGGCTGACCTGGGTTCAATCCCCAGCATCCCATATGGTCCCCCAGGCACCACCAAGAGTAATTCCTGAGTGCAGAGCCAGGAGTAACCCCTGAACAATGCTGGATATGACCAAAAAGAAAAAAAAATATTTCAGTATCTGGGGAATGGGTAGGTCAGGGAAGGGGACCGTGATGACAATGACAGGGGGAAGTGGTCACTCTGGGGCTGGAGCGATAGCACAGCGGGTAGGGCATTTGCCTTTCACACAGGCAAAGCTAGGTTCAGTCCCCGGCATCCCATATGGTCCCAAGTACTGCCAGGAGTGATTCCTGAGTGCAGAGCTAGAGCTATGCTAACCCCTAAGCATCGCCGAGTGTGACCCAAAAAGCCAAAAGAAAAAGAAAAAGAAAAAAGAAAAGGAAAAAAGAAGTGGTCACTCTAGATGAGTGCTAAGTGCTGAAAGGAGGTCAAGTGACAAGCATGATACCCTCTCAGCAATAATACTGCAAACCACAGTGCCTAAAAGAGAAAGGGAAAATAAAAGCCCCTGCACAAAAGGCAGGCTTGGGGGGTGGGGAGGAGCAGGGGCAGAGGTGCAGGGGGGTGAGGAGGGGGAGGAAAGGAAACTGGGACGTCAGTGGAAGGGAGTGAGAACTGGTGAAGGGAATGGCACTGGGACATTGGGACTCTGAAACGCGATCATAAACACTTTATAATTCAGTGTTTTAATCAATTAATTAAAAAAAATCTTGGTGTGAGGGGCCAGAGCGATAGAACAGCAGATAAGATGCTTGCATGGCAGGAATCTGCATGGGAAATAATAGTGATTCCTCTCAGCACCCCTGGATGTGCAGGAGGGAGCTGGCTCCATCTCTGGCATCTCTTTGCTCCTTCTAGGAATCCCCTCAGCCCTTCACCAGGTGCAGTGGAGACTTCCACATTCCCGGAACCTGACCCCAGGCCTGGGAGTGACACCCTGTGGTAGAGCACACACCTCGTTTTGGAGAATACAACCAGTGGTGTTCAGAGGTCACTCCTGGTGGTGCTCGGGGGACCGTGTGGTGTCAGGTCCCAAAGGCAAGCTCGGGCTCCAAACTACCTGCCCAGCCCTCCACTTGACTCTTCTTTGGGAGCCAGCCCTGGCAGTGCTGAGGGGCTACTCCTAGCTTGGTGCTTAGGCATCACTCCTGGCACCCCAGGGTGAGGGACCACACCCAGCACTGTGGTGTAGGCTGGTGTACCCCGGGCTTCTCTATGCCCAATGTCTGCTCCCTCCCCTGGAGCTTGTCCTACCCCCTGGGCTCTTAACACTGGCGAGACTGTCCTCTAATGCCCTTCCAGTGACCTGGATCACTGTCTGAAGCAAACTGGCCTTCTTCTTTGTAACTTAGTAATGGAAGTCCTTATCTTATACCAAAAAATTGTATCACTAATTAAAAACACCCCTTATTCTATCAACTGGAGCATCCTGGGCAGGGTTGCATATAGGGTCAGAGCCATGGGTGGTCATCCCGGGTGGGCCTGGGCTGTCATAGGCTTTGCAGAGTGCGAGCATTCCCCAGGCTGGGCGGGAGGCCGGGTGACAGGGGCCCCGCAGGAGAACGTGGGCTAGAAGGTGCAGAGGACAAGGTGAGCACGAAGATACTGGGGACAGCAGAACAGTCTTTACCTCCCCTCCTCAAACAAGTAAAGCATTTACAAACTGGACGTTGAGGGAAGGAAACCCCGACTCTGTATAGTGTGAACCGGCCCTGGGAAATGGGGTTTGGGACAAGGAGCCTGGAAGGATGGGCGGGGGAGGGAAATCGCGAGGTGGGCAGTGACTGGGGAGGGGACCCAGGGCCAGCCGGGAAGAACTTGTCTTGTTGGGGCCTCCGGAGATGCTCAGTGGGTGATCCCCCAGGTGCTGGAATGGAGCCCGGCCCTGAGCCCCTCCCCGCCTCAGGAAAGGAGTGGTGAAAGGAATCAATTCTCCTCACCCCTGAGGGGCTGGGAAGGAGAAGTGCAGAGAAGCAGCTGAGGCGGCAGGGAGGGACACAACGGGGCTGTGGCTGGGCTTCTCCAGCCTGTGGGAAGACGGGAGGGTCGTCCGGCTCCGGAGACTGTTTGGGTGTAGCCCTTGGGGGGTCGTGTCCCCTCAGCTGCCCACTTCCCCACTGCAGCCTATTCTGCAAATGATGGGTGGGCAGTGTCTGCGGCCTGGTCACTCACACCCAGGCCTCTCCCTAATACCAAAGGAAACTCCTGCCAGAGCCAGTGGCTCAGTTCTGTGGTTTCCTTTCAGCTACACACTGGGGATTTGGTCCCTGCTACACATAGAAACACTTTTCCTACTAATCCATTGTTTACTGCAGCACTGTAGCACTGTCATGCCATTGCTCATCAATTTGCTTGAGCGGGCACCGGTAACGTCTCCATTGTGAGACTTGCTGTTACTGTTTTTGGCATATCAAATATGCCACGGGGAGCTTGCCAGGCTCTGCTGTTTAGGCGGGATACTCTCGGTAGCTTGCTGGTCTCCGAGAGGGACAGAGGAATTGAACCCGGGTCAGCCACAAGCAATGCCCTACCGCTATATTTACAAAATTATTGATCAGAAATGGACTGAGGAAAATACAAGTTCTTTCATCACAGGCAAAGAATCGCTGACTCACACCCTGTTTCTCCTCACTAGCTTCATGCCACTAGTGTCGCCCCCTGGCCCTGCATATCCGCAGTCTAGCTGCCCCCTGGGCCTGACTCCCCTCAGCCCTGTCCTCCACACAGACCCTGTGAGGAGGCAGCAAGGTGGGCCCGGCGGCAGCCCCTGGACTGCATCTCCATTTGGCTGTGTCCCCAGCGCCACGTCAGCCTCTTGCGTCTGTCTTGCACATGCCGCCCCTGGCAGCCAGGACACTCTGTCCCCACCTCTCCCCTCGGCGGGGACCCCTCCTCTATGCGCCCAGGAAGACCCAGTTGCAGTTCTGACCTGCCTGCATCTCCATCCCGACCACAAGCTGCCCAGGAGGAAGGTGTGCCAGCCCCGTGCCAGCCCAGACGGGGCTGCACTTGCTCAGGCTCCTGCTTATGAGACGGGCTGTGGACTGTCGGGTCTTGCTGCTCCACACGAGCATGAGGACCACTCCCTCACCTCTGAAGAGCAAGCAGGCCCTGCCCAGTGGGCACACGGCACACTTCCTGCCTCAGAGGTGGCTGTCTGCCCCCCAAAGCACCCCAGTTCCAGGCCTGTGTTGCTCAAGTAAGTGAGGGACGGCCCTGCCCCCCCGGCAGTCCCACCCCCATCAGAGACACTTACCTGCTCTCTGCAAGGAGCCGCTGCCTCTGCCAGATGCAGTCACAGGGCAGTCGGGGGGCAGCTGCTGAAGGGGGAACACAGTGCTGCTCGCTCCTGTCCTCTCCTCACGCCCTCAGTCCTTCACGGGAGAGAAGCTGCAGAGAAGCACCCGGTCTCTCCCCCGGTTTCAGAGGGAAAACCCCAAGTGCTACTGCGCACCCAGCCTCGCCCGGGCAGCAGCGGGCACTCCCCCACAGGGGCCTGAGGCTGCTGCAGTGACTGGGCCAGAGTGGCCTGGGGCAGCTTGGGGGTGGTGCAGGGGTCACCACCCGCTGAGACTGAGGTCAGGGGGCAGAGCAAACACTGAAATCGATGCAGTGAGACTGCAGCCAGCAGTGGCCTCTCAGACTCCCCTGGTCGCAACTCGCTGAGCTTTGCCGCCAGTGTTTCGGCGTCTGGACGGCAGCTGCTCTGAGGCCAGCTTCGTCCACTCTGGCACAGCAGCTGCGAGAAGGCTGGTGCTCACTCGCAGCCCCGACAGACAGGGATTCTATAAGCAGGCCAGGGAGGGAGTTGAAAGGGCGCGCGCTCTGGCGCTGGAGACCCGGGCGTGGCATTAACGTGCCACCCTTCTTGGGGACGTGGGTCTCCTGGCACTCAGGGACCTTGAACAGAGCCTGACCATATGCTCATTCTGCAGCTTGGCGTGAGTGGACACGGTGAACAGCCGCAGACTTTTGGAAGCACCCGCACGCCCGCCCAAGCCTCAGGAGGGCCCTGGAGAGCAGGCAAGGGAGTGACCCCTGTGGGGGTAACTATCTGCTTTATGGGGTTGCTACGAAGAGCAAGTGAGATACTAAAGCAGCTTCGCTTTTGTATGGGTTTGACTCTCAGGTTACCACTGTGTAACAAGTCCCTTGACATCTTCACTTGTTTCCTCACACTCGAGCGTGTAGCACAGTGCCAGGCTCATAACAGTGTACACTAGATGACAACACCCCCACTTAAAAATAACACCATGGGCCAAGGCCGAGAGGATGCGGAGGAGGGGCCGAAGGCACAGCGCAGGCAGCTCCGACAGGCTAAGCAAGGCAGGGGTAGAAGAGCAGCGCTCAGGGCCTAGAGATGTCATCTCTGCGGGGAGTCAACTCGACTTGGCAACTGATTAAACAACCCGGGACAGAAAGTAGTGTCCATGTGACACAAATCTGCAGGAGGAACTAATTTGCACCCCCACCTAGGGGTACCAGAAGGGAGAGTTAAGGGAGGGGAGAGGGTGGGTGAGGTGACACTAAAACAAGTAAAACTTACATCATTTTAGGGACTGGAGTGATAGCACAGTGGGTAGGGCATTTGCCCTGCACACAGCTGACCCGGGTTCGATTCCCAGCATCTCATATGGTCCCAGCAGTGACAGGAGTAATTTCTGAGTGCAGAGCCAGGAGTAACCCCTGTGCATCGCCGGGTGTGACCCAAAAAGAAAAAAAAAAACCACCAAAACCCAACCCACATCATTTTATTTTATTTTTTTATGCCTTTTTGGGTCCCACCCAACCATGTTCGGGGGTTACTCCTGGCTCTGCACTCAGGAATTACTCCTGGAGTGCTTAGGGGGACCATATGGGATGCTGAGAATCTAACCCAGGTCAGTCTGTGCAAGGCAAACGCCCTACCCGCTGTAAAGGAAAGGCTATACTGAATGTGGTGGAGTGTGAATTGAAGACAGAAAGCAAGAGAGACTGCACAGATGCCTCCTGAGGCTCCATATAACAAACTCCAGAGGAAAGCCCTTCAGAAAACAGGTGTAAGAGCACATCCTTGGGGCTGGAGAGATGAATCACAGGGTTGAGTACATGCTTTATAGTACGCCTACTAGGATGAGAGAGCGAGAGAGAGAAGAGAAAGAGAGAGAGGGGGTGGGGGAGAGGGAGAGAGAGAGAGGAGAGGGAAAGGGGGGAAAGAGGGGGAAAGGGAGAGAGGGAGAGAGGTACCATATTTCAGCAGAGGAAGTCAAGAAGGAGGGGGAAAGGTGAGGCTGATGGAGCAGGAAGGGAGGCAGACATGGACTTCAAAGCATCAGGGAAGGTCAGTTTTAGGGAGATTATTAGCAAAAAAAAAAAAGTTTGGGCTGGAGAGACTGTACAGCAGGGAGATACACTTGCCTTGCTGACCTGGGTTCAGTCTCCCACACCCCGTATGGTCCCCCGAACTCTGCTGGGAGTGATTTCTGAGCACAGAGCCATGAGTTAAGTCCTGAGCATTGCCAGGAGTGGCTCAAAACACAAGGGAACCCTCCCCCCCTCCCCCCCCCCCCCGCCCCCGGCGCTGGAGCGATAGCACAGCGGGGAGGGCGTTTGCCTTGCACGCGACTGACCTGGGTTCGGTTCCCAGGATCCCATATGGTCCCCTGAACACCACCAAGAGTAATTTCTGAGTGCAGAGCCAGGTGTGACTCAAAAAAACAAACCAAAAAAAAAAAAAAACCCACCAAAAACAAATGTGGTGGTGCGGGGAGGAGCGCTAACACTTTGGAAGAGCAGTTTGTTCGAGGGGCAAAAATAAAGCCATTCTTGTCTAAGCAAGGCTGGGCTTGAGGCCTCACTCCTCTCAAGCAGTGTCCCAGATGAGTATGGAATCTGCATCCTGATTTCCCCACTCTGAAGCCCCCTGCATCCAGCTTGAGAGCATTTCTCTTCCCTCCTATTTCCTAAATAAAACTATTTTTACTTGAAAACACACACACAAACCCTACTCACCTTAGACATAGAAACAAGAACAGCATCTTCACAGGGGTCCCTGGACACCTGTGTATTAAGGCTGGCAGCCTGGTGGTTCTGGAGTGTGGCTTAAAACTTTACACAAGCGTCACCAGGAAAACTTAAAAAGATTCCCAATGCCAGGTTATAAAACCCAGACCAATGAAAACAAATACTCAGGCACCAGATTCTGTGAAAGCCAAGACTTTTACACCCGCAATGAGCAGCCCAGCTTGGCAACCTCGGTTTAGAACTTTGCAAAGCTAAATATAAGCTTACTAAAGTTTGTTGAATAAATTACAACAGGGGCTGGAGTACAGCGGGTAGGGCACTTGCCTTGAATGTGGCCGACCCAGGTGCAATCTCTGGCACCCATCTGGTCTCCTGCACCCAACCACAGAGCAAGGGGTAGGCCTCGGACACCAGCAATGTGCCCACCCAATGCAACAGCAGCTGCAGGTGTCAGAGAGTGGGAATGCTGAGGAGTAAGATGCTGATTTAGAACATTCAATAGCTCAGAAAATGAGGGGTGAGAAGTGCAGGAGAAGCAGAATAGAAGCTGACCAGGAGAACAGATGGACAATGTAGGAAATGTCTCAATTTTGTGGCTATCCTTGTCCTACTCTCCCATCTCAGGCTTGGACCGGAGGAGCACCTGGTACATAAATCAGTGCTGACCACCCGCATGGGCGGACTTCCCAATCTTCCTGATGTTCTGATGAGTGTCTGCTTTGAACAAGATGCTATGATCATATGCAGCTAAGGACTAAATGAAGGTCAAGTTCTGGCCTTGCAAGCGGCTGCTCTGGGATCTGTCTCCGGCACCACACTTGGCCCTCCAAGCCTCCAGGATTCCTGAGCAGAGCCAGGAATGAGTCTCCTGCACAGCTGGGTGTGCCCCAAATATATGGGGCTCCAAATATATGTGCTTGGTCAGTGCCCTTACGCTTTAATTTGCAGATCGTCGAGGACTGATTATCTTCAGTCTAATTTAGTCACCCTGAGTGGAAAGCCAGAATTTGTGTTGCTGCGGAAGGTCCAGTGAACAGAGAAGCAGTGCTGAACTGCGAGGGAGAAACGTCAGCACTGATTGAGCAGACGCTTTCCCACGCACGTATGGATTCTGCAGTTCTCTGCTGCCCCTGGAAAATGCCACCGAGGTATTGTCCTGCTGAGTATTCAGCACTTAGTAGTGTCCACCATCATCAGTTTAGACTAGTTAAAATAGAACCAGGGCTCTGTACCCAAAATTCAGGCAACACTAGCAGAGACTGCTGAATGAAGGAAAACATGAATGTGCAAGCCAGCCTCAGAACAGCAGATCCAAATTAAACAGCTCAGACACCCACCCTCCTTAATGATTAAGCTGCAGGGAGGATAGAAATGTCTTCATCTACTACTCTAGCCACTCCTATTGCCAGTTTTCCTGCTCTTAACTAAGGAGTCTGCCCAGAGGAAACAATTTCCATAGTAGCTAGACAAAATGCTAGTATGTAATAAAATACTTACAGAAAATTTGGCAGCAAGCTAGGCAATCTTCATCTTACTTCTCAGAGAGTGCACAGGTCTTGGAGATTCATTTTTCCACTAAGAACTGTTTCTTCCCAAAGCAAAAACCTTGGATACAATCCAAGAAAAGTACTCCACTCGAAGTACTTGCCGGCTTTTAACTACTATAAAGCTACTCTATCCTTGTCATATACTTCCAGGATGAAGTTCAAATCCAAGATTGTAGGTGCAAGTTGTGGTTTTTCAAACTTTTCAAGGGTGTGTAAATTTATATGCACACCATGGAGGCAGACTGGGGCTGGGAACTTGCACACAAGAGCCAGATTTGGGGATTTTCCAGCTGCCTCTTGGCGAGTAATTCAGTTCAGAAAGTTTAGCTATTGCCTGTGGAAACAAGGGTGAGTTGTGGTAGCAGAAAGGAGACTAGCAGATACAAAATAATTCTTTGGGGCCGTGGCTCAGTCCTGGGAGCCTTCTCATGTGCAAGGTCAGGACACAGACCTGCAGAGAACCGTGGGGGAGGGGAGGGACAGTGCACTGAGGCTTTCTGAATTGCTGCCCCTTCCTGTCCGCCTGGAATCCAGTCACAAGGTCCTTTTCTTTCAAGGCACTTCTTGCATAACAATTTGATGACAAAGGCCATTCACCTCCCCAGGAGGATTTTTGATTGGTCTTTGAAAAAGCCAAACCATAGACTCTTTTTTTCAGTTAAGTGGAGGCAGAGAATGTGAAAATTATGGTTAAACTACATTTTCAAGTATCTGTTTATAAAATTAAGATACCAATAACAGACACTGTTTTAGAGACAAAAGGTTTATATTTAACGAGGTTTCCAAAGTCAAAATGGAAAGTTCCATCAGGAGCTGGAGACTAATCCTCACTGACAACATGTGGTTTCTTTCCCTGAATCTTGCCCTACTTAGCTTTTGTTGTCTGCTCTGGTCTGAGGGAGGGTAACTTTGTGAGAAACAGCCAGCAAAGACTGTGCTGGTTCCAAGGACATTACCATTTAAACCAACGTTTTTTCAGTTGGGGCATGGTGGTGGAGGAAAGCATTTAGCCACCCACCAGGATATTCGAAGGGGACCACAGAGGGGAGGGAGAAGTGAAACAAAGGCACAGAAGTGCTGAGAAACACATGTAAACAACATTCAGGTTCAGAGCCAAATCCTTTATTAATTTGCAGTGCTGGGGATCAAATCCAGGTCCTCACACAAGCCAGGCAAGTGCTTTACTGCTGAGTTTCGCACCCAGCCCCCTCCCCTCTTTAGTGTTTTGGTGCTTAGGGGCTTCTCTCAATGGTCTCTGGGACCACGTGATTCCAGGGCTTAAACCTAGGCCTCCAACATGCAAAGTATGTTTAAGCTTTCTCTTCTCGTCCCCAAGAGCTAAGATCTTAAAAAGTTCAACTATCGGGGCTGGAGTGATAGCACAGCGGGTAGGGCGTTTGCCTTGCACGCGGCCGACCCGGGTTCGAATCCCAGCATCCCATATGGTCCCCTGAGCACCGCCAGGAGTAAAGCAAGGAGTAACCCCTGTGCATCGCCGGGTGTGATCCAAAAAGCAAAAGTTCAACTATCAATTAGCTAAAACTGACAAAGAATATTTGGCTTTTGGTGAGAAGTTGGGGGTATAGCCTAGTGGTAGAGCAGATGCTTTGCATGTATAAGACCTTAAGCTCATTCCCGAACAAAACAAAAACAAAACCCCCAAAACAAAAAAAACAAGTTAGAAACTAAATTTGACATCTGTATTATGGGAGTGACACTAGAGTTGATGTGACCAGGCAGCAAAGAAAGCCAGTTCTGAGTAATTATTACTACCTGCCATCCTGCCCCCAGGGGACGGCAAGAGTCATGGAGATAAACATCCAAGCACAGTCGCGCCCCCCCCGACCCTCCGTATTATCTTTCCAGCCACTCGGCACTTTGTTTCAAAATGTGTCTGGGCAAAAGGTTTTGCACGGACTAGGAGATGGCTCAAGAGGCTAAGTGTGTACTTGGCACACAGAACCCCTGGGTTCCAGCCCCAGCACCACATGGTTCCTTGAGCACTGCTGGGTATGCACTGACTCCAAAACACACCAGAAAATGTGACTGATAGCCTAAGAATTCTTTAGAAGAAACTTTTTAAACTATGTACATGACTTTACAATTTTTTGGTGGAGGGGTTATGGGCTATAAATGGAGAAATAAGGCTTATTCCTGCTCTGAGATCACTCTTGGTAGTGCTTGATGGACCAAATGCAGCACCTGGGGTTGAGCCAGGGCCAGCCGTGTGCAAACCCCTGAACATGACTTAAAAATAGCAAAAGGGTAGAAGCCACGAAAGCATTAATCATAAATATCAATGAAGATAACAATAGGTCAAGATGGAAAGACAAGTCATTGTCCTAGGAAGTGAGTGAACAAAGAATTTTGAAATCATTGTGTACTATTTGTGGAAAGTTTTTTTTTTTTTTTTTTTGTAGAGCGGGGATGGAATGTAGGGCCTCACACATGTACACTCTCCTCACTCCAAGAGGGAAGGCTGGGTTACACTCGGCAGTGCTCAGACTCAGATATGTGTTGGAGATCCAACTGGGGCTGGCAGGATGCAAGTACCACAACCCCTGAAACTGACCTTCAGTAGACTATTACATGGCTAATTTTGAGTTCTTAGATGTGTAGTGCTCACCTTTAGCACTGCAAAGCTCCTCAGATGGCTCCAGGGGGCACTGCTTAGTCCCCTCCAGTTTCAGTACCCTTTACTTACTGCCACGGCTACTGTACCACAGGCATGCCAGCTGGCCTACCAAGGGCTGGGGATGCGTGGGTGATTTTGAGAGTTGGACACAAATCCTAGAGCTGGCTACAGAGCAAGGTCTAGTTAGGAAAAGTCCTTTATCACCTAATCTTGTGGTCAGACTTTTTTTTTTTTTTTGGTTTTTGGGTCACACCCAGTGGTGCACAGGGCTTAATCCTAGCTCTGTGGTCAGGGATCACTACTAATGGGGCTTAGGAGACCATATGGGACGCCAGGGATTGAATCCAGGCAGGCAGCATGCAAGGCAAGCTCCCTACCTACTGTGCTATTATTCTGGCCCTGAGTTTTATGATGTTTTGAAGTATTCTACAGACTGAACCATCACCTGGAACCGGAGTGAGAGTGCATCAAGTAGGGTGTTTGCCTTGCATGTGGCCAACTCGGGTTCAATCATCAGCATCCCATATGGTCCCCAGGGCCTGCCAAAGCAGTTCCTGAGAGCAGAACCAGGATTAACCCCTGAGCATCACTGTGTGTGGCCTCAAACTGGATACAAACTTTATCACCTAGCCTTGATGGTCCACTCTCTGCCCACCTTGACAAAGCCAAATGAATATGGAACACGTTCTTTAGGGGGTTACACCGGGGCCTGGCTCAAACCTTTGTCAGATTGAGAGTTGGCCTGAAGATAGAAGACACAAGAACACACACAACTCACACACTTCAGAGCCTTACTATTTTCAGAATGTACTTTATACAAAATAACCAGTTCATATGGAAATAAATCTACAGACCTCCAGGGATCAAAAAGCTTTTAAGAAAGTTCTTTTAAAAAATTACCCAACAAATTACCCAAATATCAAACTAACTATTGAGGTAAGTGTCGTTCTCAGTGAAACAGGGAATCAGCAGACCACGACAAAATATACAGAATATAAAAATAAATAGCATTCCCCTTTCCAGCACTGGCCGGGGCAGTCCACACAGCTTCGCAGCACGAGCAGATCACCCGACACTGTTCCCGGGTGGCGGGGTCTGGCCTGGGCTCCGAGGCGCCGGGTGCCAGGCCAGAGTGAGGTCAGCCAGCCGCAGCCAGGGCAAAGGGCTCGACGGCGCAGGGGCAGCATTCAGGGACCTGCTCGGTGCCCGGCTCTGCCGCTCACCCCCGCCCCCCGCCACTTCTACGCCCACACACAGGGAAGTCAGCTGGTGACGGTGTTCTCACCTAAAGCTGGGTCCGTCCCCGAAGCCAAGAGAAGACTAGCAGAGAGACAGTGTCTCCAAGTCTAGTCAGCAAAGACGGACAGAGCGGAGCAGACAGCGGCCTGGAGACAGTCAGAGTCAGTCTCCAAATGACAGATCTGATATGGAACGCTACTCAAGAACCTTCCTCAGCGAGATGGGCACAGTGCAGGGTCCTCTGGCTGCACAACCTCCAGAGGGACTAAAGGGAGACTCCTGTCTCAGGCACCAAGTCTCCAAGACATTCTTATCTTCTGAAGAGTGATGTGAGGTTAGGAACATAGGCCAGGATTCCAAGTAGCCCCGATGAAGTGTTGAACAGAGGTCAGGAACACCACGACTCAGAGCACAGAAGCTTTTGACTCACAAATACATGGCCAGATTTCCACAGCAGGATCTGTCAGAATCTGGCAAGGGGTGAACAGGACAGACACAGAGGAGCAATGGTGAAAGAAACCGCTGGGCACTTCTTTCATGTCTTTGAAGACAGGCTGTCAGGATTCTGACATTCTACAATCAACCTGACCTAGACAGGCCCTTCTGTGAAGATTTCTGAGCAGGTATTTTTTTGTTTTGCTATTGGGCCACATCTAGTGGTACCCAGGGGCTATTCCTGGCAGTGCTTGGGGGACTATATGTGGCACCAGGGATTCAGAGTCATATTCTCTCTCAAACCCTCAAACCAGGAATATAGAGTACCATGTTATTTACGGTGAACTAGTAGCACAGGTGATGTTAGGGTGCTTGTCTTGCACATGCTGACCCAGATTCAGTCTCCAGTACCCCACAAGGTCCAAGCCCCTGCTAGGAGTGATCCCTGAGCACAGAGCCAGGAATAAGTTGAGTATCCACCGAGTATAGCCCTAAAACAAAGCCAGAACCAGCAGACTGTCCGCACTGCTGGCTACCTGGTGTGCTTTGGCTGGCATCCTGCCTGTCTGTGACTTCAGTATGAATGACAACCATAGATCATGGAAAATGATGAACATCATGGACAATGACAACAGGAACTTGAAGACAGGTCAAATTCGAACTGAGGGGGGTCCAGAAAAATAAGAGAGAAGATGAGGCATTTGTCTTGCATGAAGTCAGTCCATTTGATTTCTGGCTTCTCATATGGTTCCCAGAGCATTACAAGGGATCAGGACTGATTCCCAAGCAGAGTCAGGTAAGTCAGACTAATTCCTGAGCACACAGGGTGTAACCCCAAGTACAAAAATATAACAGGAAAGATAAACCGAGGGACACAAACTACAGGTCTTCAATAAACAAAACCTGGGAGCTTTTTGCCTTCAGAGCAGCCAGACAGGTTGGCTGGCTCTGAGTTCAGGTGTTCATGGTAAGCTCAAGTCATGTCACAAGAACAACTGATCTGGTCAAGCAGAGATGTTATAGCTGTTCTATTTTTGGTTTTTGGGCTACACTGGTGGTGCTCAGGTCTTACTCCTGGCAGGATCTGGGACCTTGACCTCCATGGGAGCTGGGGACTGAATTGGCTGCTGCAAGGCAAGTGCCATACCTGCTGTTCGATTTCTTTGGCCCAGGCACTTTTATTCTTAAAAAGTATGATGAACACAAATGTGAAGTATCCTGTCCATGCTCATTCTCCCCACGCATCTAACAATGTAAGTTCCAGCTAGCAGCTACTCTGAAAATGATCAGATTTTGTGAGGGGGGGGGGGGAAAGAAACTCCAACCAGAAACTCTCCAAAAAGATTCCACTTCTCTTTCTAGATCTTTATTTATTTTCTGAGAACTAGGCAAACAATTTCTAACTAACAACTCTAGCAGTGGTTACCCATAAAAATCAAACAGGTGTGAAAACACTGAACTATCCTTGGATCTTGGTTGTCTCCTGGCAGAAACCAGAGAGACTCAGGGACGAAACAGCAGGAAACACAGTGCTGAGTCCTAATCAAGAGCAGGTCTTTCAGGACCGTCGGACACTCCACGTTCCAGCCATAATGTATCACGTCATGACCGTTCACTAATGAAGAAGATGATGAATGCATGTGACTTGCAGATGGAAACCAATTTGAGAGAGACCCTGGAAGAGAAAGAGAAGGCCAGAAAACTCTGCCTGTGGCGGGAGGTGCCAGGGGGGCGGGAGAGACTCACAGAAGCTATCACAGTTCTCTTACAACCCTGCCGCCCACGGCCGCTGCTAGCAGATCTGTACTTCAAAGAAAGAAAAAGCTCAGGCTATGCCAAAGGTTGAAGCGCTGGTACCAGTGAAGCACAACCAAATTCTGACACACGAAACATGGCTAGTGAAAAGTCATTTCCCGTGTTCACAGTGTTATAATACAGTAGTCCAGTTTCCTGTTATTCTTCCTTAACATCTCCCTACATACAACGAAGAGAGAATAAGGAGAAAGGAATTTATTTCCCCTCCAATATTGTTCACAGCTTCTTCCCAGCGACAGGGAATTGAGAGTTAGGGGCTGGGAGTCAGGAGAAAAGGTTACTTCAGCAGTGTTAACTCAATACAGCTGCTCAAATGCCACCAGGGCAAAGGGCAAGGGCACAAATGAGCCCAAGTATTGCTTATGGTCTATCTACCCACGCCCTTGGGTCATACTCAGTGTAAGGCTCTAGCACCTGGGAAAGAGGCCCTGTTAGTCCCTCCTTGTTAGTGAGGCGTCAGAAGCTCAGGCTACTTGATGAAAAGCCGAAGGTTGCCAGTGGCAGAATGTTCCAGGCCTTAATCAGGTCTACTCACCCCAATCATGCGGGAAGACTGCTCGGGGTCTTCCTCCCTCCCTGCTTTTACACAAACATGAAACAGAGGGGCTGAAGCCTCAATCACATCAGGCTGCACTAACTCTACGCCCGACAGAGACCTCGCCACAGGCTGACTTATCTGTTACTCCTGTGGGGATCAGGCTGACTTCTTTACTCCCTGCCAATGGCAGTTTTCCAGTAAGGAACAGGATCAGAGAACACACCCTCAAAACTCAATGCACTGAAGAGCACACCAAAATTTAAAATTGAAGTATTTCAGAGAAAAGACTTGCATCTTGTGTGCCTGTTTTAGAGGCATCTGTGTTCTCCACCGAACTCTCCATCCCGCCAGCTGCATGAACACCACCACTGGTGGGAAAAAGCATCATTCATTTATAAGGAATCATTGGGACCTAGAGTCTTGGAGCCTTTTGTGTAACATCATTTCCCTTTGCTTCTTATAGCAAACTTTAAAAATAACAGACTGGCTAATCTCACAGCTGAGTTTATAAAAGATTCAGGGCAGATCAATATTTCATGGAAGTCTTTCTACTATCCAAAATGTAGGTTAAAAATCTTACAAAAATTTGTGACTTTAGGGCGTTTTCCTCCCCCCTTCCCTTTTTACTTTTTCCTTTTATTTAAATTTAAAACATACAAGTCCTAATTTTGGTGGAGTCTCAGCTAAAATCATACAGAATGCTACAGAGGGAGAATCCAGTGTAATTCCCTTCTAAAACTGTAATAAAGTAATTTAATACTGTAAAATTATTTCCTATCAGATATGACAAATGGTTTCCAAGAATTTTTCTTGATAGCTATTTTAAACCACCGTGACTTACATTACTATAATTCACTTAAAATGAATAAAAACTATACTGGAATATTTCTAAATTCAAACTGTAAATCTATAGATACGATTTTTCCTATTCAAAACTGTGTGCAATTTCTGTATTGATACTAACATATACAAACCTGAGTAGTCACTTCCACAAAATGTGATTCGTGCCAGAAAAGCTTTGTGTGACGCATTGCAGATCACAGACCTGGCAGTCTGTGAAAGGATGATGCATCGCATCTTCTAATAAACAAAATACTCTAGTGATTCCAATTTCTGGTACTGGTTTAAATCTGTCTGATAGGTGGTGGCAAAATCAGGAAGGGCTATGCTCTCTGAAATCCAGGATTTAATCCTGAGCAGCTTGTCTTCTGAGCTGAATCTTCTGGTAGGTGGTAACTGTACTTCCTTAGGTAGACTGAAAAGAAGGCCATTAGCTTTCAAAGAATAGCTGGCCAGTGACGAAGCACAGTGACATTTTAAGATTAAAACATTCTCACCCTCTTCTCCAGCTCCCCGAAGTATTCAGTGTGACATGATTGTAAACAGATAAGGATCACTCCAGTGCTGGGTGCCCACCAGAGTTAGGATTTTCACCTCTACCATATTCCACCCACTTTTCCCTCTTTATGTACAATACATTCACCACCAACAACAAAAATTATTTTAAAGGCAACATGAAAATTCTGTAAACTGGACCCAGCTCTGAA
The DNA here is from genome assembly GCF_027595985.1 of Sorex araneus. Classification (NCBI taxonomy): domain Eukaryota; kingdom Metazoa; phylum Chordata; class Mammalia; order Eulipotyphla; family Soricidae; genus Sorex; species Sorex araneus. The sequence continues at coordinate 229,569,225 of NC_073303.1, read as the reverse complement.
CATGTTAATACTACAAGTAGTCCCTTCCCCACATATATACCTGAGTTTTTAGCTGCTCATGAAAGTTTAAAAGCACCACTCCTTTCCTAGATATGCCCCTTTCCCCAAGTTTAAGGATGAATTTCCCCTGAACATGACTTGGAAAAGTCATCACTAATTCCACTTCATTTGTTCTTGACTGTCCATCAGCCATGCTGACCCATCCTGACCCGGGACTTCGCAAGCTTTGTTAGCCATCGAGGGAGTGTGCTTCTAGGGTTCCAGGAGTGGTTCCAGCAGCCGAATGGCAGGACGAGCTGTGCTGCAGAGAGCTGCGGTGGGTGGCGCGTAGGAAGACCAACGGGAGATCTTGCCCCACACCTTCATCTTCAGTCTTCATGTGCAGCTTTCCATTTTACTGAGCCATTTCCTCCTAAGACTAACTCTGAAGAAAGAAACCAAAGACAATCATAAGAAAATTAGTAATCGCGTTGTTAAAAACAAAATAAATCAATAAATGAATATATCCCTGTATAAACAGGAAAGTGGCTTGACTAAGTTCCCCTGTCAGTTGGCTTATAAGGGATGGGGCCTTCCACTTTATCTGTTCTTGTTGTAGTTTAAATAACACATTCACAACAGTGTTAACATTTATGATTTTTGGGGGAGGGGCCATACTTGGTGATGCTCAGGGGTTACTCCTGGCGGTGCTTGGGGGACCAGGAAGACATGTGTGTGCTCTACCCACTGTGCTATCTCTCCAGCCCTAACACTTACGATTTTGATGTACACAATCGCTACATCTAAATGTTGGATAACAGTGGTTCATCCTTTCTCCTCTGCTGCAGTTTAGGCTTATTAACATCCATCACAGTGCTCCCAAAGCATTCCCACTTCCTTTGTGTTTATCTTTGACTTCTCCTTTGTGCTTTGCTTCCCTATCTGTTAACTGCTCTTCTCCCTAATCAGACCCTGTGACTTGTAAAGTCAGATTCTTCTGAGGACTCTGGATTTTGTATATGTAAGTGAAATAATACTTTCTGTTTCCTTTATGTCCTTTGCAGTTTACTTTGTACAGACACAGGAAGACAGTTAATGCTATGCTTTTGTAACTTGGGAGTTAACTGACCCTGAATCATACTTACTCTTGGGCATCTGTCATATTTACTTGACTTAAGTCTCAGCTGCCCTTAGTTCCTAACACCCCAAAAGGAGGGGCCAACTAAGGATTTGGATAGACCCAGCGAAAGCCATAAGCTACCCTGGCACCGAAAAGGGACAGGCCAACAGCCATAAAACTTATAATAAGAGCAAGGTCATGGACAAACTCTGTCATGACCCAAAAAGAAGTAACTGGCTAAGGACCCTGCTGGGGTTAGGAAGGACTGACGTGGCCTGAGGACTGGAGTCTGGGATCTATAGTGAGATGTCCTAGGAGACTCACCCTTTAAGTTTATATTAAGAAGCTTATATCTCTTGCTGTGCCCATACAAAATGACTAGTGGCTACTCTGGGTTCTGTCTCCGGCACCACCTTTGGTCCTCCAAGCCAGCCAGGAGTAATCCCTTAGCACAGAGCCAGGAATTTATGCACAGATAGAAATATTATTAAGAAGTAAATTCAAGACGACTATTTAAATGGATACTAAAGAAAGGGAGGACTGGAGTGACAGCACAGCGGGTAGAGCGTTTGTCTTGCACGTGGCCGACCTGAGTTCGATTCCTCCGTCCCTCTCGGAGAGCCCAGCAAGTTACCCATGGCGTATTCAATATGCCAAAAACAATAACAACAAGTCTCACAATGGAGACGTTACTGGTGCCCGCTCGAGCAAATCAATGAACAACGGGAGAACAGTGCTACAGTGCTAAGGAAAGGGGAAAGAATTCTGCCCTTGGGCAGATCTCCTTGCAAGATGAGGTTTTGTCTTAGAAGAAGCTTCCCTGGGAATGAAGGGCTTTACAAATATGTTGATTATGCTACCACATCTATGTATTTGCTACCCCTAACCCGTGATGGTGGCTCTGTAACTAACACAGTGAGACTGGAATAATGGTGACTGATTACAACCAGCCTGGCAGGCCAGGTCCCTCCTTATTTTACCCATCGCCATAGGCTGTCCTGGGTGGGGTTAGCATCATGGACCCACACACTTTTTGAACTCACACCGCAATATCACCAAAGTAGCTACGACCTCCACCAATGGCTTTGTGTTATTTCTAGTTCATCCCCTTGGCAACCTCAATTCTGTAAATCAAGGGTTTTAACTGAGGGTTTGTCACTTCATTATGTCTATAACTGTTGTTTTGTTTCTTTATATTACATCACAGATGAGATTATCTGGTTCTTGGTTTGATTTTTTTTCCTTGGGACACAACCAGTTCAGGGCTGATTCCTGGCTCTTCATTTAGGGATCAGTTCTGATAGGATTCAGGGGACCATAAATGGCACTGGCGAATCAAATCCAGGTCAGTCAAGTGCATAGCAAGCAACGTACCTGCTATACTATCTCTCTGCCCCCCTCATCTGGGACTTTGCTTCTCCCTCTGACTTACTCTGTTGAACATAATACCACCTGTTCCCTCTCCCATCTGCTAGTTCCATCCAAGTTGCAACTAAGTGTGTGATTCCACCTTTGCATAGTATTTCATTGTGTACACAGAACATGACTTTATCTGTTGAACAGTCGGGGTTATTTACATATCCTGACTATCATACTTAGTGCCGCAATGAACCTGTGTATGCAGATCTTTTTGAAACAGAATCTGTTAATTTGTGTTTTGGGGAGGGGGCCAGCCATACCTGGAGATCTTCAGAGATTGCTCCTGGCTCTGCACTCAGGGATCACTCCTAACAGGGCTCGAGGGATGATATAGGCCACCCTTCGACTCAATGTCTTTGGGGACCACATCCAGTGATGCTCAGGGGTTACTCCTGGCTCTGTACTCAGGAATCACTCCTGGTAGTGCTCAGAAGACCAATGGGATGCCGAGGATCAAACCTGGGTTGATAGTAGGCAAATGCCTACTCATGATATTCTCTCTGGCCCTGGTGCCCCTTGACTCCTAAATTGTAATACTACCCCATTCTACCTATTTTTGTTAAAACAGAGATCACAAAATAAAAACAGAAACAGCCATCAAACCATCAAACCAGGGACTGGGCATGTGCTCTACCATGTACCTCTGGCCTCCCAGGGCCTGTCCCGTTCATTTCACCTGATCTACTAAGAAGTGCTTCCAGTTCCTGTGTTACCAGGAAGGATATCTTAACTCTTTTACAGACTTCAATAAAGTCATCAGATACTTACATTCTACTATTTGGGTTTCTGGGCTATACCAAGTGCTGCTCAGTTCTGTGCACTGAACCTGGGCTACTCAGTCTATCGAGCCGAGTATTTATAATATTTTACCTGGTCCAGAGGAATTGTTGGGGGCTTCTGTGGGGGCAGGTCTTCCTGTGATGCTGCTGGTGCTGGAGTCTTTGGGAACGAGGACTGTGACAGGGCTGACTGCAGCTGCGCCCTGGAGGGACAAACAGGGAAGTGTTAACAATGTTATAATTTGCAAAGGAAAAAATGACACTCTCATCATGAAGCACTCACCGATCACAAGTGAAATCACCAGTTACATGACATCATGAGCCTCCTAGTGTGAGGAAGCAAGTATAGAATATCACACAGTTCCTCATCTGATTCTAAACGCATGGGGGAAATAACTCCATAAAACTTTGGGACACTTCACATTAAAATTGACCCTTTTCTCCCCCTTCCCCATTCTGAGAGTTTGGACCACACATAGTTGTGCTCAGGTCTTACTCCTAGCTCTGTGCTCAAGGACAACCCTCCGACAGGCTTAGGGGACCATATGGGGTCCCAGGCGTGGAACTTGCTTCAGCACCTTATCCACTGTATTATCACAACCCCTGTTTTAATTCTGGACGAATCTGGTTTTTTTTTCATTCAACAAAAGATGACAAAAAGAGAGAAGACCTTAACTGCTACACATGATCGTCCATCAGAAGTTTGCAAGAGACCTATTGGGGCCTGAGCAGTAATACTGATGACACTTTCTGCTTGTGCTTGAGTTGTTGCTATCCAGTTTCTAGTATTTATCTACACCTACACAGGGCTGGAGTGACAGTACAGTGGGTAGGACACTTGCCCTGCATGTGGTCGACACAGGTTCAATCCCCTGCATCCCATATGGTGCCCTGAACCCTGCCAGGTGAACACTCCCCAATACTCCCAATCTGAATAGTCACTTAAGTGTCGAGTCACTTTCATGAGGGGGGAAATTGCCAAAAATAAAACTGGACTCTCAGGTCAAAATATTTTTTGGTTTGATTTTGAATAATGAATTTTTACAATGACTTCCACATCAACAATTCACAGGCGGGAGCCCAGTACAGAATGGAGGGCATTTGCCTTGCATGTGTCCAACTGGGGTGCCCTGGCAGCAGTCAGGGGTAAGCCCTGAGCACTGCCAGGAGTGTCCTCCAAACAAAACAAACTCACATTTTTTTCTTGGTCCTAGATCACCAGGATATACTCATTTTTAGGATCATTTTGTATTCCAAGTCAACATCTATTCTCATGTGTGTGTGTGTGTGTGTGTGTGTGAGAGAGAGAGAGAGAGAGAGAGAGAGAGAGAGAGAGAGAGAGAGAGAGAGAGAGAGAGAGAGGAGCGAGAGAGAGAGAAAACGAGCTCTAGTCCTTTGAGTCATTTCCCAACTCACATTGTAACTGAAAAAACAAACAAAAAGCCAAAAACTCAATCTCAGAGGATTTCAAGGGACACATTTCCAAATAAGACACAAGAGGCATTTGAAAAGCTGTCCAACATTGCTTGTCATCAACTCACACTCGGGAGTTGGAGCAATAGCATAGTCGTAGGTCAGCCTTGCAGTGGCTGACCCAGGTTGAACCCGGCATCCCATACAGTCCCCTGAGGCTGCCAGGAGTCACCCTTGAGCACAGAGCCAGGAGTAAGTTCTCAGTACGGCTGGGTGCAAAGCAAACCAAAAGAAAACCAAACCACCTGTGAGAATGGCTCTATCAAAAAATTTTGATGAAGTTCAAAAAAAGTTTTGTTGAAAACCACAATACAGAAAAGCCATCTGCACTTCCATGTTCATTTCAGTGCTATTCAGCCAGAATCTGAAGCAACCTGAGTGCCCGCGGACCTAGAAACAACTTGAGTCCTCTGCTGACTGAATAAAGAAACTATAGCACATCTGCATATTCAATATTATGCAGCCGCCAGGAAAAGTGAAATCATTAAATTTGCTTATAAATGGATGGATATGGAGAGTTTCATGCTAAGTGAAATGGTCAGAGGGAGAGGGTAAGATAGAGACTGATTGGACTCATTTGTGGGATTAAAAAAAAGAAATCCAAACAACAACAACAAAACAGCATGAGACTAATACTCAAGGACAGTAGAAATAAAGGCCAGGATGAATGGTTCATGATTGGAAGCTTGGTACAAGTTGGGGCAGGAAGGGCAGTTAGGGCAGAGAAGTTATGACAACGATAATTGGAATTGATCACTCTTTTTTCTTTTTTTTTGCTTTTTGGGTCATACCCCGTGATGCGCAGGGGTTACTCCTGACTTATATACTCAGAAATTACTCCTGGCGGTGCTCAGGGGGACCGTATGGGATGCTGGGATTCGAACCTGAGTTGGCCAAGTGCAAGGCAAATGCCCTACCCATTGTGCCTTAGGAATTGATCACTCTGGACAAGAACAGAGTGCTAAAAGGAGGTAAAGGGATATACATGATAACCTTCCCAATACCTGTACTGCAAACCGCCATGCCCCAAAGGAAAGGGGGTGTGCAGAGTATCTGTCAGAGGTAGGCAGGGGGAAATGTACACTGGTAAAAGGCTGAGTGCTGGAACACTTTATGACTAAAACCCAGTCAGTCATGTGCAACTTACTAACTGTGTATCACAGGTGATTCAATTTAAAAAAGTTTTGGTGAGGATGTGAAGAAAAGGGAACCCTCAAACAGTTGAACTGGTAGAGACACTGTAAAAAATAATTATGGAGATTCCTTTAAAGATCAGGAATAGAAATACTATAGTTTTTTCACTTCTGAGAATTTATTGGAATAATATGAAAACATTATGTCAAAGAGATATGTGCATCTTGAGGTTCACAAAATCATTCATAATAACCAAGAGTTAGAAATGACTATATGACATAGATGGCTGGGAGGCTAAAGCTATAGTAGAGATATGAAATGGATTACTACTTGCTGCAGCACTGTAACACTGTAGCACTGTCACCCAGTTGTTCACTGATTTGCTCAAGCGGGCACCAGTGACATCTCCATTGTGAGACTTGTTGTTACTGTTTTTGGCATATCGAGTATGCCTCGGGTAGCTTGCCAGGCTCTGCCATGCAGGCAGGATACTCTTGGTAGCTTGCCGGGCTCTCCGAGAGGGACGGAGGAAATTGAACCTGGGTTGGCCACGTGCAAGGCAAATGCCCTAGTTGCTATGCTATCGCTCCAGCCCAATAATATACAAGTCTCAAAAAAGAGAAAAGAGCTGAATCTTACACTGACAATGAGGAAAGTCCAGAAACACTCTTGGATTGCCTCTGGAAGTTGGGAGTGCAAGCCACAGGAGGAACAGGGGAATGCCTTCTGTAAGGAAAACCTAGAGGGGCTGGAGCGATAGATAGCACAGCAGGTAGCACTCTCCCGAGGGATGGAGGAGTCAAACCCAGCTCGGCTGCATGCAAGGCAGAAGCCCTACCTGCTGCGCTATCACTTCAGTCCATTACTCACTTATATAAAAAAATATAAAGTCAGTTATTTCACTCATATTTGGTACATAAACAAACGGCCCAATAACAACAAAAAAGAACCTCTTTTAGATTATAACAAGAGAACTGCTATTACCAGAGGGGAACGGGGAAAGGGATGAACAAACTGGGTAAAAGTGGCCAACTGCATGGTGAAGGATAGAATATAGGCAATTAGTTTCTCTTTCCATTTTGGGGCCACATTCAGCTGTGCTCAGGGGCCCATGTAGTGCTAGAGATTGAGCCCAGATCTCCTGTATATCAAGTAAGCACTCTGTCCTGTTGAGCTCTCTCCCCAGACTTTCAATGGCGAGCATACAACATGTATGCTGATGTTGACTCTTCGGCGGTACCCCTGAGCCTGCACGTTATGAACCAGTGTCACTTCAGCTGAACAAAGAGACAAAGAAACAGCCCAACCTAATGCTGCCTTACCCTGCCGGTCTGTACACTTCTTGGAACGGTCCCCTTACTCCACTTCCAGTGCCACCTTGTTCCATCATTACTGCTTGAAAGTGACCCAGGCCTTCTTCCTGGCAGCGATAGACGGGGCCCTCCTGAGAGAGGCCATTGGGCTGGGGAGCCACTGGATGATGAGGCGGGTGGACAGCGACAGGGGAAGAGTAGGCCCTGGGTTGAAAATGGCTAGCTGACCGCTGTGGTGTATAAGGAGGCCCTGTCTGCAGCATCACGCCATGGGGTAGGAAAGGGGAAGAACCGAACCCCATGCCTGAACTCAGAGGTGGAGGATGAGTTCCATAAAGATATTCACTAGTCGACAGCGAACTCTGTCGCTTGGTAGCTGCATTATGGTTGTCCAGGTCGAGAAATTCTTTGGGACTCTCTGGCCTCTCCATCGACTCATCCAGCTTTTCTTCCTCTGGCGCAGGATTCTGGCCATCAGCTGGGACTACCTTAGTCGCCGCCACATCCATGCGGCTCGGGGAAGTTAAGGCAGCATTCAGTGTCTCACAGCCTTGTAGATTAGCCACGGGGCTCTTATCTTGGAACGGGGGCCTTGGAGGGGGAGGCTGAGCAGGAGGCGGCCCACCTGGGCTTCCTGGGGGCTGGAGATGTCTCTGCCAGTCAGAAAAGCCCCGTGGACACGTGTAGTAAGGAGTTCGCTGATAGTGATGGTAGGAGTGCTGCGGGGGCGGCTGATAGGAGTACCTCAGTCCTTGGTGAGGGCGATACCGGGGAAAGACTCCAGTATGAGGGTTGTTCGACTGAAAGCCCCTCGGGGTAAAATGTTGAGGGTGTGATGCGGAGGGTTTACCTCCCATAACAGTACCCAAACCTTGTAGGCCTGGACTGAGGTGGTAATGAGCGGCTGAATTTGGGTATTCCAGGCCAGGCATGTATAAGGGAGAGAACTGGCTGACGGCACCTCCCATCAAACTGGTGTCTGTGCTGGGAGGAGTGGCTGGGTTCTGGCCTGCGGCCGCCATGCTCTCTTGCAGTGTTTTACCTCTGGGGCACAGTGGTTTTTCTGAGCCACTATTCCCAAGGCCTTTTGCCTCAGATCCACAAGGGCTGGACTCGACAATGGCTCCATTTTCAGGGAGAGCCCCTCGATCTGCCAGGGCGGAGAGGTCTCTCAGACACTCCTGGGTTGCGGGGCTGGAGTAACTCTGCTCCGAGTGCCAGGTGTTCTTGCCCTTTGTGACTTTACAGTTGTCTCCAGATTCTGAGGAGTCGCTTTTGACCTCTGGCCCCTCCGTTTCCCTCTCTGGCGGAGATCTCTGCCTGGTACAGCCAGCTTGCAGAGGAGGCGCAGGGTGAGGTAGCTGTTTGAGGTACACCTCCTCCGAAGCACCAACACTTAGTGGCTTTTCCTGAAGTCCAGGCAAAGAATCTGTAGAAAGAAAAAGTTAGAAGAAAATATCAATTCAGTAGCTGCAATGATGGTTTCAGTCGAAGTGGCAATGAAAAGAATAAATAACTCAGGCCAGAGACTTGCATGAAGGTGCTGTGGCTTGGTTCCCGGCATATGGTCCCTCAAGCCTCAAGCTAAACATGTTGGGGTCATTTTTAGGTTTAAAATTAGCCCCTGCATGTTCTCTTTCAAGACATGGCGATGTTCTTGCTTCCCTCCTCCTGTGTTGTCCCACTTAAATTATTAAAGAGGGTTTAAGACAGGTTTGTGGCAAACAGACTCCAAATAGGTATGGTTAATACTGTGAACAAAATAAAGACTCACCCAGAATTTGCTGAGTGAATGAAAACTCACCTGAACACCTCTGGACAGGGGCTAAAATACTTGCCTTGCTTAAGGCTGACACTGGCTTGATCTTGGGCAGCACACGGTTGCCTGAGAGCCACTAGGAGTAAGCCCTGAGCACAAAGAGTTGAGAGTAGCCTGGAGCACCATAGGGTATGAGCAAAACCCCAAGCCCTGTGGCCTGCAGAGAAAACAAAACCCTAAACTACTAAAGCACAAGAAAACTAGATGTTGGGTGGAGGCCTGGGCTTGATGGCACCAAATGACATCAACAATCAAGATGTCTATAGCTTAAAATGTAAAAGGTAATAGGCTGAAACAATAGTACAGTGGATAGGGTAGTTGCCTTGCATGCAGCCAACTCAGGTTTGATCTCCGATACCCATAAGGTTCCCAGAGAACCTCCTGGAATAATTCCTGAGTGCAGAGCCAGGAGTAATCCTTGAACATCAGTGGGTGTGGTCTCCCCTCCTACACCTCCTCAGACCCCAAAAAGGGGTTGGAGAGATTGTACAGCAAGTAGGGAGCTTGCCTTGCACACAGCTGACCACGTTCGATCCCTGGCATTCCAGGCCCCCCGAGCACCTGCAGGAATAACTCCTGAGCACAGAGCCAGGAGTAATCGTAACCCTTGACTGTTGCCAGTGTAACCCTTGACTGTTGCCCTCCCCAAATTAAAAGGCATCCAACACATTATAGAAACACAATAACCCGATCAATCAAGTAACACTCAAATGCATAAACTCTTTGGGGGAGTGGAATGCAGAGAGAAAAGCACGTGGAGGTCTGTGCCACACCTGTGGTATCCAGGGGACTATTCCTGGCTCTGCGCTTTGGACTGACCCCTGGTATTGTTCGTGATTTGAAGCATGGAGTCAGCTGTATGCAAGGCAAGTACCTCAATTCCTGTGCTATAATATCACTCCAGTCTACAGATTTTTTTTTTTTTCCTGCGTTTGTCTTGAGCCACACCTTACAGTCCTTAAGGATTACCACACACAACCCTGGGCTCCTGAATGCAAAACCTGTGCATCTGCCTTTGAAAATTAATTTTTTTGGCTCCACAACCACAACCCTGTAGCTGTATCAACTCATAAATGTAGCCTCTTATTGAGCTATGTTGTCAAAATAGAGAAAAAATTCTGGTATCTGATCTAGAGGACAAGTAGAATTCACAACTTTTAGATGGGGAAAATAGCTCCAAGATACCGGTGTGGTCCCAAACCCTTAAAAACAACAATAATAACAACAACAACAACACATCCCAACAAAAACATATACTTTTATGAGGGGTGTGAACCTGGTCCTCCTTATGCATCCTCCAACTGTGTCACATCCCTAGCCAAAGGTCACCATTTCCAGGGCGGGGAGGAAACTCAACTAATGCGCACTTGGCATATAGAAGGCCCAGGCTCAACGCCAAGCACTATGTGATCCCCAAGAATTGGTGGGAAGCAACCTTGAGCACCCAGCCAGGAGTATTCCCTAAAGTCTGCCAAATGTGGTCAAAAATGGAAAAAACAACAGCAACAACAACCTATTTTTGAAGTTTCAATTAGAATATAGCAACTAATGAGGGCTATCAAAACTCACTGTCTTTGCATAGAGGTAGGAATATAGGTCAAGCGTTGTAATATATGCCTAGTATTCATGAGGCCTGGGTCTAATCTGTGTCACCCCACATATCTTTCTAAAGACCGCTAGGTGTGACAACTAGTAATAATTAAGCACTGCTGAGTCCTTGCATACTATACCGCTACCACATGAAGTGGGTCCCATCTGAAAATCTTTCTTTTGCCTAACACACACACACACACACACACACACACACACACACACACACACGGGGGCAAAGAGTGAGTACAGAGGGGTCAGCAGGGCACTTGCCTTTCAACAGCTGACCTGCATTTAATCCCCCAGCCAGGCCAGGAGTAGTCCTGAGACCAAAACAACAATAATAACCAAAAAGGTGATGATGGATGCTGAAATAATTCTGGGCTCAAATCTCAGTTCCACACCTAGAGAAAGACTATGTCTGTGCTTTGGATCTCTCCACCTATAATATAAATGCAATAGTAATAGGAGAAATCTCAACAGCATGTTCAGAAAATGGAATGTTAATTTACATGCAAACTCAAAAAAATTGTCTAGCACACTAAAGCCTTTGATTGTAATTACTATCGTCACCAGAAATCCTTAGGATCCTTGGCCAAGAATGGCAGCGTGACTGTTTGTAGTACTCCAGGAAAACAGGCTGGAAACCAGATTAAATTGGTTTCACACTGTCGGTCAAAGATGAATCCTGGAAAGAGTTTAAAGAGAGAAAAGTGGTAAATTACCTCTGTCATTCTCAGGCTCGCGTGTTTCACTGTTGTCCTGTGCCATCTCAGGGTTCCCCAAGGCAGGCTTGGGGGCTGACACACCCGCAGATGTGGAGGGAGCCGCTTGTGGGAAGGTGCCAGGGAGCTGGGGTGGGGCCAGCTGTCGGGGCTGGTAAGGCACACCTGGCGGGCAGACTCGGGAAGACAGCTGCTGCATGGCGATCATCTCGGGGCTGTCCATCATGGAGTCCCCGCCCTGCACACCCCGCAGCGCCTGGGAGGGTGCTCCGAAGAGCGAAGCTGGTGCTGGGGTGGGAGGCTGTGGCCGATGTCCTCCAGATTTACAGGGTGGTCGCATATACCCGGAAGGAACTCCATGAGGTAGAAAGCTTGACTGTTCAGTCCACTGGTTTGACGGGAGGGGTGGTCTGATCACTCGTGAATCCATAATGTGACCAAGAGCCCGAGGCTGGTGGGATGGCCCGGGCCCCAGTGGGGACCTGTCTTCTGGCACCAAGGGCCCAGGGCTGGCAGCACCGTGGCTCCCATTCCAGACGGCAGAGTGTACTCGGTTCAGGTATTTATACGATCGGTACATGTGACTGGCAGAGATTTCTGGGCTTTCTGAAAAGTCAGGAGGTCGGGCTGGAGCCCCACTGTGTCTGGGCGGAACAAATCCTGACTGGAATTGAGCTGGGGGATAGATGTTTCCATCAGGAGTGGGGCCCATCATCTGCCCAAGCTGCACAGCTCCGGGATGTGCTGCCACGTTAGGAAGGCGAGCTAGTCCCCCACACACTGGCTTCTCTTCAGGCGTGCCGAGCCGGGGTCCTCGGTGGCTGTTAATTCCAACTGGGGGCTGGCAAGAAAAAAGACAACACACTTCATCAGACCTTGTAATGCGCTTAGTTTCGAGTCGTGGACGCCCTGAGTACCTGAGGAGGCCGCTCACCTGCCCGGCGAGAGACGGCTGCTGTAGGGGCTCTCCAGGGTGTGGCTCTGGGACTCTGGAGGAGACGTAGAGACTGGCAGGATCTGACCCCCGGAGAGGGCCAAACGCTCCTGGTACTGCTGGTCTCTAGAGGCCGGGAGAGAGGAGAGAAGGGAGGGCGAGGGAGCACATGTATTAGGAAGGAAGTAAGAACTTTTCCTCAGGATGAGTGGACTGATTAAACAGCAAATCTCTGAAAATTCGGCACAGCGAGCACCGAGACACAGATGATGTGAGCACAGCGGACACGAGTCCAGGATAAACTCCCTGCGGAGAGAGACTGGATGGACATCTTTCTCTCTCGGTATTGTCCCTTCTCCCAAGAGTCCTCTTTCTTGGTTTTGGGCAATGCTCTAGGGACCCTGTGGGTCAGCCACACGCAATGCAAGCAATCCTACCTTCCGTACTGTTTTTCCAGCCCCACCAACCAAGTCCTTTTAAGTCAATTTCACCCCCATCGTTAAATTATAATACCAGAACTATGCTGTACACCTGACATAGTATATGTATATTTTTGTGCTATATACTTTTTTTTTTGTTGTTTTGAGGCCACACCTGACACTGCTCAGGGCTTACTGCTGGCTCTGCCCCCAGGAATCACTTCTGGTGGTGCTCGGGAGATGATATGGAATTTCGGGGATCAAACCTGGGTGGGCTGCATGAAAGGCAAGTGTCCTACCAACTATACTATATCTCTAGCCCTATACACACAAAAAAAAATTAATCCCAGTTTCTGTCTGCATTGAGAAAACACAGTTCAAATATTTAGAAGCAGCAGCAGCATTTGAGATAAAAAAAAAAGAATACTGGAAGAAGAGATGAGGAAGAAATCATATATATATGCAAAAAATTATTTTGGAAGCAGAGCCAACTGGAATCAGATAGCTCCATGCGCTGAGCACATATGCTGCATAGCCCCTGAACACTGACAGGAGTGAGCCAAGAACCAAAAGACTAAACAGAATCTAAGCCATTGCTTACCATCTGGGTTAAGACGGGTGCCTGGTTGGGCATCCCACCATAATGTGGGGGACGAGAGAAGCCTCGGCCATTAGAAGTGCCCACTTCCCGAGGGAGCTGGGTCCAAGTGCCACTCTGATCATCCCCAGAAGAGGACGCTCGGCGTGCAGGTGGCAAAGATTTCCCTCCATTCTCCACAGGCTGCTGTTTCCTGCTTGGCCCTTCAGAGTCCTTAGAGCGGGTCCAAACCTGAGTTCCACCACTACGCCCGGCACGGTTCCGTCTCTTCTCCCGCTTTTCGTCTTCTCTGACCCAAAATTCTTCATCTGTGTCTCCATCTTCACCAGGAAAATGCTTCATCATAGCTCGATGGAAACACCTTTCTAAATTATCAGACATCTTGGTATATTCTGCAGGAAAATCATATGATTCAATGCCAAATATAACTATTTAGGGCACAAAAGGTAATTCTACCACTAAACAGTTACAGATGTTACTGGGCTAAACTGAGTTTAACTAAACAATATGTTACAATAAACATAAAGACATTGCAAATATTAGATATAATCACTGCATTTGCTCGTAAAAAAGTAAAAGAAAAAATTTTTTGTCTTGTTTTTGGGCCATACCTGATGATGCTCAGGTTAACGTTGGGCTCTGACTCAGTAAACACCCCTGGCAGGCTAGGGGTACTATATGGGTGCCGGGGATAGAACCTGGGGGAGTTGTATGCAAGGCAAGTGCTTTAACCACTGCACTTTCTGGCCATAGTAAAAGATGTTTTAAGGGGCTAGAGACATAGCTCAATGGACTGTGCATATGCTTTGGATGCAGAAGGTGTAGGTTTGATGCCTACACACAGAAAAGTCTTTGAGCACTGCCAGATGGTGTCCCAAAACAACAAAATCTTTTAGAGTAAATGCATAAATGCATCTAAGTTTTCATTTCAAGAGCTGCTAATATTTTGTTTTTAGAGATTCACTTTGTACATAAGTTCACTTATGTCAACTGTTAGACCAAACTATCTAGACCAGACAGATCTGTTGGATAAAAAATAAAGAAATAACCCGAGAGTGGGATAGGGTGTTTGCCTTGTACACAGACTAAACTGGGATCAACCTCTGGCACTCCATATGCACCCCTGAAATCTTTCTAGAGGCCTTGTTAGTAATGATCCCTAAGTGCAGAGCTAGGAATAACCCCTGAGCACTAGCAAGTGTGACTCTCTTAAAGGTGCCTTACAGTGCAGGCTCATGCCCAGCATCCCATATGGTTCTTGGAGCACTACCAGAAGTGATTCCTGAGTGCAGAGCCAGGAGTAAGCCCTGAGCATCACTAGGTGTGGCTCCAAACCCAAAACAACAAAACCCAAATCAGACCAAAATAAAAATAGAGGTCTGAACAGAGTACAGCGGGCAAAACGCTTGTCTTGCACATGGTTCACCCTGTAAGATCCCGAGCACTGCTCCTTTCCCCAGCAAATAGGGCTTTACCCCTCTTGAGGAGCCTATATTCTTGAGATGTTAGCCTGCTGAAAATTCGGGTACACGGGTTTTATAATTGAAATCTCCTGGCACTTTTGGACTTGGGATGGGCTACCTTGCTCCCACTTCCCAATACTCCTGTAAGCCCTGGCAGTCACCCCCATGAACCAACTCCAGCACCACCATGTAAGCTCTTCTACTGGCCTTGCTTCAGAGACCCACAAATAAATTTCAAAAGAGATCAAAAGCTGCAATTAATCTCAGACTTGCACAAGGCTGAACAGACTGGGGAAATCGGAGGGGAGTGGGTCAGCCTGGTGCCCACCCAAGCAGAGCCCCCAGCAGTTGTTTGCTCCCACAGTTCCCCAGCCTGTCTCCAGTCTCAGGACAGACCTCACCGACATGTAATCTGCTAAAAATTTGGATATGCAGGTTTTGTGACTAAAATCTCCAGGATTTCTCAAGATCAGGACTGGTGACCTCCCCTCACCTCCCTATACTTCCAGAAACGTTGGCAAACATGTCCACAACTGCCACCCAGTTTAAAAAGCTATGGTAGTCTCACCTTCCCTGAAAAATACTGAACACTCTGAACAAACACAAATGACCTCTTAGTATCTGTACTGCAAACCATAATGCACAAAAGGAGAGAGGGAAAGGGGGAGGAGAGGGAGGGAGTGAGGGAGGGAGGGGGATAAGTGGAGCCTGTCATAGAGGCAGGTGGTGCGTATGTGTGTGCGTGCATGTTGCGGGATAGTGGGAAGGAAATGAAGGACATTGGTGGTGGGAGGTGTGCACTGTTGGAGGAATGGGTGTTGGATTATCATGGGACTCAAACCTAATCATGGAAAGTTTTGTAATGGTCTATCTCATGAATATTCAATAATTAAAAAAAAGTTAAAGAAACCAACTGTCACCAAATTGGCTAAGAAATACATATGGAGCTTCTATAAAAGGGAAAAACTCCCACCATTAGAAACCTGTAAAATGCCTAAAAAAATAAAATGTGGAAAAGGAGAGTAACAGTGGGGACTTCCTAAACTTCACCTCCTGCCCATCCAGGTTTATGATCTTTCCTCTTTATCTGCAGTCTGTTCATTTCAGAAAATTTTAAATTTAGGAATTGTAGTTTTCAGAGCTGAAGCAATAGTACAGTGGATAGGGTATTCACCTTGCACACAGTCAACCTGGGTTCGACCCCCAGCATCCCATATGGTCCCCTGAGCACCACCAGGAGTAATTCTTGAGGGCAGATCCAAGTAACCCCTGAGCATTGCTGGGTGTGATCCAAAAAGCCAAAAAAGGAATTACAGTTCTCAGTTCTAGAATTCAATTTGGCTTTTTTTTTTTTTTTTTTTTTTTTTTTTTGATTTTTGGGTCACACCTGGCGATGCACAAGGGTCACTCCTGGCTCTGCACTCAGGAATTACCCCTGGCGGTGCTCAGGGGACCATATGGGATGCTGGGAATCGAACCCGGGTCGGCCGCGTGCAAGGCAAACGCCCTACCCGCTGTGCTATCACTCCAGCCCCTCAATTTGGCTTTTTTTTAAAAAAAAGATGCCATTCCTCTGTTGAGATTTATGCACCTAACAAATTTTTCATTCCTTACTTAACTCTAAGCTTGATAAAAACAGACAGAAGATCTAAACAGTTCTCTAAAGAGAAGGGCAAAAGGAATACTACAAAAAAAAAAAAAAACAAAAAACTAAAAAGCTTATAAACATTTATTATTAGGGAAACTACAATATGCTTCTACCATCTCACCTCACATTTTGGTGTATATTTTTTGGGGGGCTACACCCAGCAGTGGTTGGGTGGTTGTGGGATCATGCATGGGCAAGACTGTATGCAGGCCTCCCTCATGCAAAGTGCAAACCCTTTGAGCTGTATTCCCTGTTCACACTCTTAAGATCTAGCCATAGAACATAAAATCATTAATTTCAACAATTATACATGTTTCCCAATATTAACTGCAGTATTATTTATAACAGATACGACATGGTGACAATATGAACAAATGCCCAATGATGTGCTTTGATAAGAAAGATGTGGTATTTATACACAGTGCAATAATACTTAGTTATATTAAAAAGAGGAAATATTAATATTAAAAGGAAATATTCAAAGTGAAGTTAAGGTAAAACATTAAAAATATTCCATGAGTTTCACCTGTATGTGAACTTTAAAGAAACAAATTAATAGAAAACACAAATAAAAACAAACCAATGTATTTTGATCATAGAATTAAGGTTTCCAGAGGGGAAGGAGGATGGCAATGAGGGTCTAATTGACAGTGATTAAAAAGTAGAGACAATTTACTGGCTCTCAGTGCATGCCCTGAAAATAGAGGTCTTGAGTTGGCTCTTAGGTGCTGCTTACATTTGTCAGGCAGAGTCCCTGTGGTTCTGTTGCCTGCAACAGACCATGCGATTGTGGCTAGGAGTGTAACCCCTGTCAGAACGTGGAAGTTAGTAATGCCAAAGTGGGCAATCTGCAGAAAGCAAAGTGTTCCATGTCCACAACCAAATTTGTTGTGTATCATCACAGTAACATCAGGAAAGGAATAGAAAGGAAAAAATAAAGGCGACTAGGAAGAATATTCAATAGTTTCAAATGCTTGTCTAGTAAGGTAAGGTCACAGATTGAATCTCTGGTGCTATTACAGTTGAGGTGTGCAATCCCTATTTTATCTGTGATCCCTAGTTGCCACAAATGATTTCTGCTGCACAACAACTAGATGTATGTACAAATGAACGTACCCCAGTGAATGCCACAACTTGCGAACTGTGTTACTACACAGTAAAATGTGTGAGCAGCAAAGCCAGATGTATGACCAGACTGAACCCTAGCATCCCACAGGCCAAGCAAGCGTGTCAGTCCTTTGAGTGTTTCTAAAATATGGATTTTGAAAAGAGAGCGCATTTTGTCCTTGCGGATAATACACTAAGTGTATAATCCAGAATAAACTCCTTCCCAACTTACCACTACTTTCACCATTATATTTTCGACAATTTCTGAACATAGTCTTCATGTCATTAACAAATTCCTCCTTGGTACAGTATAAACCTCCATTCAGTTTCTTCTCCATACTTGAAATATCCATGGGGACCTAAAGTAGGACAAAGTTAGTCATTATCTTCCAGGAGGACAAACATTTCATGGTTTTTTTTTTTTTCTTTTTGGGTCACACCTGGTGATGCACAGGGGTTACTCCTGGCTCTGCACTCAGGAATTACTCCTGGTGGTGCTCAGGGGACCATATGGGATGTTGGGAATCGAACCTGGGTCGCCTGCATGCAAGGCAAAAGCCCTACCCGCTGTGCTATTGATCCAGCCCCACATTTCATGGTTTGAGGCAAAAAAAAACCAACTATGTTTCTATGAGGCTCAAAAACCTTCAGAACTTAGCTTTCTTTTTTCCCCCCTTTTTGGGTCACATCCGGTGTTGCACAGGGGTTACTCCTGGCTCATGCACTCAGGAATTACTCCTGGCAGTGCTTGGGGGACCATACAGGATGCTGGGAATTGAACCTTGGTCGGCCGAGTGCAAGGTAAACGCCCTACCCGCTGTGCTATCACTCCAGCCCCCAGAATTTAGCTTTTAAAGGAGTAAAAATGTCACGCATTTTTACAGATTTCAATAGGTGTAATTACCTTAATAATCTGATAATAGTTAGGGGCATAAGATTCATCCACAGGTTCCAAAAACGGCCAGGAATCCTTGTGAGCCTTCACCACATCTAGAACTGAGAGCAAAAGAAGAGAGATTGATACATACTCACCGTGGAGTTCTCATGTCAGAAACACAATGGCTGAGGACAGGAACTGACCTTTATACATGGCAGTGAAATCGTCATCCAACTCGAAGCTGTGAATCAGAAAATGAGAGATTAATACTGACTGACCATCGTTCCTTGCTCGCTTATTCAGTCACAGGCACAGGCATATGTGATCAGCAGATTACACGAAGATTTGGAGCAGTCCTGAATAGCTGCTTTCAGTTTGTTTCTGAGTTATCCCCAGCAGTGCTCAGTGGTCAGGAGTGACTCCCGGTGGTGTTCGGGGGACAACATATGGTGCAGGGGATTCAAACTTGGGATGCAAAGGCAAAAGCCTTAACCCCTGGAGTATCGCTCTAGCCCCAAATATTATTACTTAATATTACTTAATCTGTAATATTGATAATATTTCAGAAAATACTTATGGAGTGGAAAGGACTAGCATACTTTTTCAAAGAGAGATTATTAGTCTACACAACCCAGAGCTATATATTTCACAGGATCTTTTTTAGATTTTATCTTACTCTAGAGATTTTATTTTGGTAACAAACAAACAAAAAGCCCAAATGGAACAGCAACAAGAAACTCAGGCGTTGGGGAGATGGCCTAGTGGTAGAGCTTGACAGGTGTGAGGTCCTAGATTCTATCAAGAGCATGCAAAGAAAGCCCCCAAAACAACATGTGGGGGCTTGTAGAGAGCATAGTGACTAGAGTGGATGCCTTGTATATGGAAGCCAACAGTCTGAGCCCTCATACTGCATAGTCCTGAGAGCTACCAGTGTAGCCCGAGTGATGCCTCACACCACTGGACCAGAGCACTGAATCTTCAGGTCCACACAGCCAGGCCAAGTGTTACCATAAATGTCCCACTCCCCATTCAAAAAAAACGTTCAGTGGAATGAGAATCTCAAACACTATGACCACCATATTGTCTTAGGGCCTCGTGAGGAAAGTATTTAGTGCAATGCCTGAGTGCCAATGGTAGTTATCATTAAATACTCACAGGTCTTTAGGCTTTCTTTCTTCCCTCATGGGGGAATTAGGGTCTAGATGGGAAAGTTCTGGAGGGAGCTCCTTCCCCTGAGAAAGTAGCCATGCCCTTTCTTCCCTGAGTTTTCTCCTCTTGGCTCGATCTACAATGAACAACATTAAGTACTGATTAGACATCTATTAATCATTTTAAGATGAGAAACAAAGATCATCAAAATAATATCATGATTACCATTATCTCTTTGATAACTGTAACTTTCTACTATATACTTAGAAGAAAAAAGAAGGGGGAATCACACACAAAAGAACTCAAGCTACTTAAGTAGAAAACTACTTAAGGCCTTTTGCTTATTTCTCTTCAAAAGCAGCAACCTTTTTAGGAACAGACAAGTGTGTAGGATTTTGGTTTTAAGTCAATAAATGTGTCTATGCACAACAAGTCGTTGCTATCAATGCACCACTGGCACTGAGCAGAGATAGTAGTAAACTGGCTGCATAGAAGGGAAAGCTGCTATCTGAAATTAGCAAGCATCTGCAAAGTAGGGATGAATTTATTCTCTTTTTCTGACTCCCGGCCAACACCCAGACTTGCCATTCTACTACTAGCATGATGGAGCACTCGCTACTGGCAGGGAGGAAGATCTGGAGTTTAGAAGAGAGGCTGGGAAAGAAAGAACACTGGGGGCTACAGAGATAGTACAGCAGATACACAACTGATTCAAACCCTCATATGGTCCCGTGAGCCATGCCAGAAATAAGCCCTAAGTACCACTGGGTGTGACCCCAAACCAAGTCAAATAAAACAAACAAAATACTGGAGGGCAGCAAGAGAGAGAAAAAAGAACAAGAACAGACATACTCCCTTCCAGGTTCCATGTCTTTTTCCTACTATACATGTCACATGACCCTGAAAAATAGTGTTCCTTCTGTTAAGGTCCCTATGACTTCTAACTTATTTTAAATCAAAAAACCTAGAGTAATCTGGAACTACTTTAAACAATCAAAGGCACTATGTCATCAATTTTCTTTTTTAAACTGTTTTTCTGATTGAGGTGCTCTTCTCTCTCTCTCCCTCTCTGTCTCTCTCCCTTTCTCTCCCCTGCTCCCTGTGTCTTCTGGGCCATGCCCAGTGATACTAAGGAGTTACTTCTGTCTCTGTGCTCAGAAATTATTACAGGCAGACTCTGGGACCATATGGGATGCCAGGGATTGGCCCCAAACTGGCTGCATGCAAGACAAGCGCCCTGCCTGCTATACTATCTCTCCAGTTCCAATTCCAGTGATTTCTTATATTGGTAATGATGGCTTCCAGTGCACCTACCTCCAACATCTCACTCATACCCCCATGAAGATCCCCAGTTCCACTCCCCTAGATCTCCCACCACAACCAAGTGTGTTCTTTTGGCCTTTTATAGCTATTTTTCTGCTATTTTGCTGTGAATCTTTCAAGTCCCAATTACAAGGGCAATGTGTATGTATCTATCGGTCCCTTTCCTTCTGACTGACTTCCCTCAGCATCATCTCTCTAGTTTCATCCCTATTGCCTTGCCATCCATTTAAAGAGAGGGAATGGGTCTGTTGCTCAAGCAACATGACTCTGCCCCCAGCATCACACACTGACTTCCAAATCAAAATTCCTTTACCCTATGCCATCACCCCAACGCTGTGACCTTCCCCTGGGTCCCCTGAACCAAGCCAGCCTCTCAGTTTTCGAACTCTGGGCATGCCCCTATGGACCCCAAATGCTAACACTGGCTTCTTTTGTCATCTAGGCGAGTCAGGGGCTTCCCATCCCACCTGCCCTGCTCGGTAACCTCTCCTCAGTTCGCTGGACCGAGGAAGCCTCTGGCCCCAGGCTCTCAAACCTACAAACCCCATCCACCCCACCAAATCTAAGGGTTGTTGGTTTTGATATCTTGCCTAAAATACCACCATAACCCTCTATGCAAACAGGATTCTCAGATTTCACCTGCAGGACCCCTGAAATAGCATCTTAAGGACACACAAATTTTTAGATTAACACATTATAAGGAGTAATAGCTTGCTGAAAACAAAACAAAACAAAACAAAACAGATCTTTAAGGACAAGGGGAAACAGAGGAATTCATGTGATCTGGCAGGAAGGGACACTAGTCCCAGCAAATCATGGAGCTCAAAGTTTCAAGCCTCAACAATGAGAAACTTAAAACACTGCTCCATGTAGTGCCCATAGAACTAAAGCAGTAACTGGAAGAAAAATTCAACCAATTCAAAGATGAACTGATCCACCAGGGCATCAAAGAATCCATAAAAATGGAACCAAATGAGTTAAAAGTCTCAACTGAACAGGGGTGGAAGGAAACTTCTTCGAGATAGCAATGGTTATATATAACAAACCCACAGACAGTATCATTCTTAATGGGCAAAAAGTGAAAACATCCCGCTTTTATTCCATATAGAATTAGAAGTCCTGGCTACTGGATTCAGAAAAAAAAAATCAAATCAATCAAAGGGATCTAAATTGGAAAACAAAGTCAAATAGTCACTAACTGCACAAGACATGATAATATACATAGAAGACCCTAGAGATTCCACAAAACCTCCTAGAAATGAATAAACCAGTAGAGCAAAGTAGCTGGCTACAAAGTCAATACACAAAAATGGGTCACATTCTTATATCTTGCAAGCAGCACTGTCCTCCCATTGTTCATCGATTTGCTCGAGCGGGTACCACAATGCCTCCATTTTGAGACTTGTTACTGCTGTTTTTGGCATATTGAATACGCCACGGGTAGCTTGCCAGGCTCTGCCGTGCGGGCGGGATACTCTCGGTAGCTTGCCAGGCTCTCCAAGAGGGACAGAGGAATCGAACCTGGGTTGTCCGAGTGCAAGGCAAACGCCCTACCCACTGTGCTTTTCTTATATACAAAGAATAAATCAGAAAAGACAATCAAGGAGTCCATCTCATTTAAAATAGTGTCCCAAAACATCAAGCATCTAGGAATCAACTAAACAAAAGATGTGGGCAATCTATCCTATGATAACTAAGTCACATAAGAAAGAGACAGAAGACAACTTAAGGGAATAGGAAAATATTCTATGCTCATGGACCAGAAGAATCAGTATTGTTTGGGGCTGGAGCAATAGCACAGTGGGTAGGGCGTTTGCCTTGCATGCGGCCTACCCGGGTTCGATTCCCAGCATCCCATATGGTCCCCTGAGCACTGCCAGGGGTGATTCCTGAGTGCAGAGCCAGGAGTAACCCCTGTGCATTGCATTACTGGTTGTGACCCAAAAAGCAAAGAAAAAAAAATCAGTATTGTTTAAAAGACTAATCCTACCTAACATACATTCAATATACATTATATATTGCTATATAACAATATTATAATACAACAGGATAAAATAATATTACATAATAAGACAACATAATATAATAACAACAATAATAATAACAACATAATATAATAATAGCAACCCCCCATCAAAATTCAGATAATATTCTTTAAGGACATAGGGAAGTCAACAATAAAATTTGTATGAAATCAGGAGAGACCAGAAACAGTCAAAGCCATACTGAAATATAAGAAATTGGGAGGTATTTCCTTACCTAATTTGGAACTGTCGACTGGAGCGATAGCAGAGCGGGTAGGGTGTTTGCCTTGCACGCTGCCAACCTGGGTTTGATTCCTCCATCCCTCTTGGAGAGCCGAGAGCCGGGCAAGCTACTGCCTGCGAGTATCCCACCCACACTGTAGAGCCTGGCAAGCTACCCGTGGCATATTCGATATGCCAAAAACAGTAACAAGTGTCACAATGGAGACGTTACTGGTGCCTGCTCAAGCAAATCGATGAGCAACGGGACGACAACGCTACAGTGCTAATTTGGAACTTTATTATATAGCTATAGTATAAAAACTGCATAAATAAAGATAGGCTCTGATCAATGGCACAAAACCAAATATACAAGGACAAGAGTTAATTTTTCCCCCCTTTAGTTTTTGGGCCACACTTGGCGTTGTTCAGGGGCTACTCCTGGCTCTGCACTCAGGAATTGGTCCTGGAGGTGCTCAGGGGACTATATGGGATATGCTGGGGATAGAACCTGTGTTGGCTACCTGCAAGGTAAATGACTGTCTCTCTGGCCAATGACAGTTAATTTTTGATAAAGGGCCTGAAAACATGAAATGGAGTAAAGACAGCCTCATCAACAAATGGTGCTGGGAAATCTTGTTACTGCGTGTAAGAAATTTAAGCTGGACCCTTATCTCACATTTTATACAAAAGTCAATTTAAAGTGGGTCAAAGACTGTGTGATCTAACCAGAAACAATGAAGTACACACTGAGGAAAATAGAGACAGAACTTTGGAAGATTTAGACTTCAAAGGTTGTCTTTAATGATCCGATACCACTGGCAATGGTATCACTGCCAAGCCACACCCACAAGAAAATGGGGGGGTCTGGCTGGAGAAGGCAAAGGTAACAAAATAAAAAAATAAACTGCACTGTAGCACTGTCATCCCATTGTTCCTCAATTTGTTCGAGCAGGCACCAGTAACATCTCATTGTGAGACTTCTTACTGTTTTTGTCATACTGACTATGCCACAGGTAGCTTGCCAGGCTCTCCAACAGGGGCGAAGGAATTGAACCCGTGTTAGCCGTGTGCAAGGCAAATGTCCTACCTCTGTGCTATCACTCCAGTTAAAACAAACAAACAGAGGCCGGAGTGATAGCACAGCGGGTAGGGCGTTTGCCTTGCACGCGGCCGACCCGGGTTCAATCCCCGGCATCCCATATGGTCCCCCAAGCACGCCAGGAGTAATTCCTGAGTGCAAAGCCAGGAGTAACCCCTGAGCATCGCTGGGTGTGACCCAAAAAAGCAAAAAAAAAAAAACCAAAAAAACAAAAAAAAACCCAAAAAAAACCCAAACAAACAAACAAACAAAACCCCACAAATGAGATTATATCAAATCAAAGGGCTTCTCTCCAGGCCTTCTCAGTGTTGGGATGGATGGCCTCCTCTCACCTTCTCCCCACACCCTCCCGTGTTTCTAGAGGCCTTAGTAGACACACCCATGCTCCAACTGGGCTGCCCAGTTAAATATTCTGGATTTTCCAAACTTTACAACACTGCCATCTGAGTAGCAGCACATTGGATTGGATGGGACGTAACGTAGAAGCCAATCACTCTTTTTTTTTTTTTTTGGGCTTTTTGGGTCACACCTGGCGATGCACAGGGGTTACTCCTGGCTCTGCACTCAGGAATTACCCCTGGCCGTGCTCAGGGGACCATATGGGATGCTGGGATTCGAACCAGGGTTGGCCGAGTGCAAGGCAAACCACCCTACCTGCTGTGCTATCGCTCCAGCCCCTAGAAGCCAATCACTCTTAACAAAAATATTAACACAGAAGGCTGAATCTGCAACAACAGCTTATTAAACCCTCAGTTAAGGACTTAATGTCCCCATGGTGAGCTACAATTTTCATAAATTTTCTTCTGTGGAAATATTTATCATTCCATTATCCATTTAGTGCTAACAAGCAACACAAAATAAATTACTGTGGGCCTGCCATGGGGGCAGCCTTGAGGGGTGGTTGGGAAAATGGAGACAATGATGGACGGAAGGTGACAGCGGTGGTGGGACTGTGTTGGAATTTGAATGTCTGTAACAAACCATCACGAACAACTTTGTAAACCACAGTGTGTGTATGTTTGGGGAAGAAGGTCTCTACTGGCAAAAGAAACACTAAAAGCTAACTGAATGGGGAAAAACACTCACATTCAACACATCAGATAAAGAGGCTGATAATAAGGATACATAAAGTACTCATAAAGATAAAAAAAATTCAAAAACCCTATCAAAAATCGGGGAGAAGAAATGAATAACATTTCTCAGAGAAAGACAGGCACATAAAAATGCTCAGCATCCCCTATTAGGGAATCCAAATCAAGATGACAATGATCTGTCATCACACACAAGTGAGAATGGCACCTATCAAAAATGGTAGGAATAATTTGTGCTGGTGAGGATGTGTGAATAAGAAGTCTCAGCCACTGCTGGAGGGAAAGTTGTCTGGTTCGAACCCTGTGAAAACAGTACGCAGAATCCTAAGTTTACTGAGTTGAATAAGCAGCCATATGACTAAAAAATTCTACTTTGGGGCATCGACCCCCGGAGCATAAAAACATCCATTCAAAAGGAAATACGTACACCATTACTCATTGCTGCACTTCGTACAACATCCAAGATATGGAATGAACCTAGATGTCCAATGACAAGTGAATGGACTATGACGATGTGGCATATGTACACAGCTGCAAGGAACAATGAAATCACGCAATCTACTGCAACCTGGCTGGAGCTGAAAGGCACCATGTTGAATGAAGTAAGCCAGAAGAACAAAGACAAACACAGGATGATCTTACTTATCTGTGAATTAACTAGATGAGAATAGTTAATTCAGAATACAGTTAATACAGAATTAACTAGATGAGGAAATGTAGTTAAGGGGGATGCCTAGATCACGCTTGACCATAGGTAGGATACAGAAACAAAATCAAGGGGGAGGGGCGGAAGGAAGAAGAGAATGAAAAGTGACGAGTGGACAGGGCTTGTCTTCATTTACATTGCTAACATGGGAGAGAGGTAAGAACTCTCTATCCAGAGCACAGACTCAGCGATACTGAAAACATGAGATCTAAGCTGCAACCGCTGAACTTCGTTAAGATGGTGGCAGGGAGCAGGGCAGGTGGAGTGGGGTTTAGGGAAAAATGGAGCGTGGGAGGGAGCGGACACTGGTGGTGAAGTATTATATGCCTAAACCCAATTATCAATAATTTTGTAAATCATGGTTAATTAAATAAAAAAATCTTTAAAATACTACTCTAAGCTTAAGGAATGCAACTATATTTATGGATACCCTTATACACATCAAACCATCGTATCTCTGCCTCACAATAATTTTCTAGAACATTATTGGATACTTTTTTTTAAAAAAAAATCTTTGCTTTTTTTTGTCACACCTAGTGTGTGTAAGGGGGCTCTGGGGGACGGTTTATGGCAGTCCCCAGGGACCAAGCATGAGTTTCAGTCCTTTGAGCCCCCTTCAGCCCAAATGACTTTTTTGTTTTGACTTACTCCTGACTCTGCACTCAGGAATTCCTTCTGGTGGGCTTGAGGGAGCACATGGGGGTGCAGAATTGTACCAGCTTAGTTGTGTACAAGGCAAATGCTCTACCATTTCTCTGTTCCCCAAATTACTATTTTTTAAAAAAAATTTTATTGATTGATTCTTTTAATGCTTTTTTCTTTTTAGTTTTTGGGCCACACTGGTGATGCTCAGTGGTTACTCCTTGTGATAAAATAAGAGGATCTGAACCTGGGATGGCCGTGTGCAAGGCAAGTAAGTGCCTCATCCACTGGACAGTCTATCCAACCCAACCTTTTAACACTTTCATACAAGCATGAAAGAGCTCTGGGATACAAACCTAGAAGTGGAACTGGCAGATGGAGAGTAGATAAAGTTCCTTTACCAGGCACGTTGCAGTGCTTTGCAAAGGTTTGTTTGTATTCTTTCACAAGTAATTCACGTTACCACACACTCATTTGGTAAAATAAAATGTTGGCATTTTTTCAAAAATGATGGGCAGGACAGAGGAATTTTATATGCCTGCACCTGCACTTTGCAGATTGGAGTGTAATGAAATTTTCTTGGTTACTGGTCTTTTATAAGGGTTTCTACTTTGCTTTTCCCTTTCATTGGGATTACTGATTTAGAGAAGTACCTTAGACAATCTATTAAGTCAGTTAATTATGCATTAAAATTACCTCCCTGAGCAGGAGAACTCTTCTTCAGCTGGAAGCATGCCACTGAATCGGGGGCCAGGGGAGTAAGTTAGGGAAGGGGACACTAGGACAACAGTGGAGGGGAAAAGTCCCTGCTTTGGAGGCAGGTTGGGGACAGGAGGGACTCTAGTGGAGGTAAAAAGACACTGCTGAAGGGACTGCCTGAAACTTAATCATGAAAAATTTTGTAGCTCTGCAATTCAGTGATGAAAATATAAAAAAAATATTTACCCTCTTCCACTGTGATATATCTTTTCACATAAGTTTTTGCTACATACAAACACTAAATAATTAATAATTTAAATAATTTGATTAAAATAAACACTAAATTATGGATGAGGCCAGAGAGATGGAACAGCAGGTAAGTAAGGTGCTGCCTCCTACGGGGCAGACCTGCATTTGGTCCCCAACAAAACAAATAGAAAACAAATATAACATTCTCTACACCTTTAGTATTTTGGGGGGCAGTATTTAATATTTAACATAGTTTTTACCTTGATAACATAGAAAAATATTCCTCTAAAATACTTTTATTTTTAGTTTACACGGGATTTATTTTAATAGGAGAAGCAGAGATGTAATCACCAGACTGATAGCAACCACACTAGTACCACTACTGAAGAACCTATACATGCCTGTTTCCCAAGAGAAGTTTCTGGTTATTCTACTCTGATTTCATCATCATGCATTTGTTTTTAGCAATTATGGCCATAACAATTTGTTTATGGCAATTATCCTGGCTATCCCTTAACCTTTGCTCTTCTATATAAATTTCTGGAACACAAAATGATTTATTCAATATATATTAAGGTAAGGTAAAATGTCTAATTTGCTCGATAACCTTTTAATCAATCAATCTATCTATCTATCTATCTATCTATCTATCTATCTATCTATCTATCTATTTTTGCTTTTTTGGGTCAGACCCGGCGATGCACAGTGGTTACTCCTGGCTCTGCACTCAGAAATTACTCCCTGGTGGTGCTCGTGGGACCACATTGGATGCTGGGAATAGAACCTGGGCCGGCCTTGTCCAAGGCACATGCCCTACATGTTGTGCTACAATAACCTTTTAAAGTTAAACTGCTTTCCCTAAGGATAAAGAGAGAACTCAATGATTTGAGTTCATGCTTTACATGCTTAATGATTTGAGTTCATGCTCTGCATGTTTAAGGAGGCCCAGGTTTGAACACTGTCATGGCTTGGCACCCAGGAGGACTGAACCCTGAGCCTTCTGGGTGTGGCTGCAAATTAAAAACGATTTATTTAATAGAAACATATCCAGGCCAGGGAGATGACTCAAAGGGCTGGAGCACATGCTTTGCATGATGGAGTCCTGGGTCCTATCAGTGACACAAGGTCCCTCAGAAATGCCAGGAACAACCACCAAGCAAACAGAAGAACCCCAAATCAACATCCTCCCAAATCACCCCCAAATCCAAAAAGGTTCGTAAATACTATTTGGTTGATATCACTTTTTAGGAGGGTTACACTGGGGTTAGACATACCCAGTGTGCTGGAGATGAGTCGTAGCTCAGTGCTCAGGGGAACTAACTCATAGTATCTGCTACAGTGAACTTAGTAAAACATTCAATGGCATTTTCTGCTGAATCCACAAGTCACTACTAGGCACAGAACCCCAGTAGATAATTACTCTGGGGGAGGAACACAACACCTGATAGAGTCCAGTGGATCCTGTAGCGCTGGGAATGAACTGGCGCCCACTACATGCAAAGTAAGCAAAGCATATACTCAGTCATCCGAGTAATTTATCTGGACAAACCCCTTCTGGGTACTGACTTTTCCAAGTTCCTTGTTTGAATAATCTCTGAATGATGTTTTATGACTCAATACAATGTCTGTATCAGGTTTTTATTCAATTTATCTATTCTTGCTTTAGAAATCTGAGGCTTTGTATCTTACACAGAATCACAAATTTTTAATTATAATGTCTGAATGATCCCCGCAGTCTCCTAAGTCTCTTACTCAGAGGGGCTGATGATTCTGTGCTCAGGACTGACCCCTGCTGGTGCCTGGGCAATAATGGGGAATGGACCCTAAAGTAAGCATCTCGCTTTCCGTACTACCTCTCCAGTCTTCAGCTCTCCTTGTTAAGGTACACATCCTTATTTACTTATTTATTTATTTATTTATTTATTTATTTATTTATTTATTTATTTATTTATTTATTTATTTGTTTGTTTGTTTGTTTGTTTGTTTATTTATTTATTTAACATATACCAAGACAGTAGGGGAAAATTTATATTTGCTATGTTTTCTACAACTGATTTGCTAGTAACAGAATATGATTATTTTATGCATCACAAAGGCATCAATCAGTCAACAGTAAGAGCCAATATTCCCTTTTCAGTTATTTCTAGAAATATTTCGGTGATTTCATATTCTTATTTTTATTTCCCTCCCTTCCTTTCATTGTAGTTGCAATTACAAGCCAGCTTGTGTTGCATATTTAGTTGTGATGCTTGCTGGGGTTGCACTTAAGTTTTGGTAATTGCACAGATTCTGGTTTTAGAACTCATTATTGGACACAGTGCTCACGCATCTTTTAAGCTGTGGTCTTGTATGCACCTGGTTATAATTTGGCTGGAAATCATTCGTGGTACCGGGGATCCATCATGGCAAGTAGAGTTGCCAGAAATGCTGGGACCATGCTGAGCACATATGGCAGAACTGGGAATTCAACTCTTTGTCTTATGCTTATGTGATATGTGTTCTATGTGAATGTAATATGTTATATATATGGCATATATAACACATCCTTTAAATATTTTAAACAAATAGGATTGTTCTAATACTGTGGCACATTTTGCTTTTTTCTTGGTAATTTTTCCCAGGTATTTTTTCATAAGCAACACACCCTGACCTTTACATTGTTTTAGTAATAGCATTACTAATCCTATTCCTTTTTTTATACATGCCATATCCTAACCAGTCTCTTTAGATACATGTTTGGGTCGTATTGATGTTTTTCTATCACAAATAATGTCACAGTTAGCACACAGAGAACATATTTCTGCAAACCTGAAATATACTTGCTAGGTCAGGGGCTTTGTGAATTTTCAGTTTGGGTAGATTTTGCCATGTTTTCCTTTAAGAATACTACCAGTTTTAATTCTTTATAACCAACCGTATTGCAGTGCTCATTATTTTCTTGTATCTGCGACTCTGGCTATCAAATTTCTTCATTTATGCTACTCATGTTACTTTAAAATTTCTCTTATATTTTGAATTGGAATTTTTCATTTTGACTGCATTATCCATTGCTTTATAAGTTACATTTTTTCCCCCCTGGAAATTGTATCATCTCTGCTCCTCCTTTGTTAATCATATAATGCACAGGTGTTACTCCTGGCTCTGCACTCAGGAATTACTCCTGGCAGTGCTAAGGGGACCAAATGGGATGCTGGGAATTGAATCCAGGTCAGCCGCATGCAAGGCAAACGCCCTACCCGCTATGCTATCGCTACAGCCCCACTCATATGAAATTCTTATTTATGAAATATCCAGTGTAGCTTTTGATTTCTTGACTGGATGCCAAATAACTTCTTTTCTCAAATTCATCTAATTTATCTCTGTAGTGCATAATATCCCAGACTAGATCCTCAGTTCACAAATTTCTTTTCATATGTACTTATGCTGTGTAATTAGCTAGTACATTAATAATCTAACACATTTCTAATTATTTTTTTTTGAAGATACCTATCTTTTCAATCAAGATTTTTGTTTATGTTTCAACTCTTTTTTTGGGGGAGGGGTGTGTCTCAATACTAAAGAGGTTATTTCTTTTTTGCCTGTTGCACCAACCAACTCACCATGGTATTTTCTTATGTTCTTTGAAATTCTGTCTAACTATCTTTCATGGGGAATTTAGTAGTTATTACTAGGAAAGATATTTATTTTTTTTTCTTTTTGGGTCACACTCGGCAATGCACAGGGGTCACTCCTGGCTCTGCACTCAGGAATTACCCCTGGCCGTGCTCAGGAGACCATATGGGATGCTGGGAATTGAACCCGGGTCGGCCGTGTGCAAGGCAAATGCCCTATCCACTGTGCTATCGCACCAAGCCCCCAGGTAAGATATTTAGAGATTTCTAAATATACCCACAATTCATACTCCATATCTGCAATTCAGCCTAAGCCACCTCACTAATGTTCATCTGTTCATCTTCTGATGGACATTTGGATTGTTTCTATCTTTCAGTTTTTCCTTTTTGGGGGGTTGGGAGGCCTCATCTGGTGCTGCTTAGGGCTTATTCCTGGTTCTGCACTCAGACACATCACTCCTAGCAGGCTTGGAGGACCATGTGGGGCACCAGGGATCAAATCCGGGTTGCCTGTGTGTAAGACAAGCCCTCTATCCACTGTACAATCTCTCTGGTGCAAGTTTTCGTCTTTTGGAAAAAGAAGGGCCCACAGCAAGCTCTGTGCATAGGGGTCGCCCTAACAGTACTTGGAGAGTCTATGCAGCTGAATGACCGTTGCAGCTCCAGTCACAGGCAAGGCAAGCACACCACAACCTCTGCACTCCTCTCCAATCCATTTTGGTCTTGATTTCGATTCCCCGCTTTCCTATTTCTTTAAACATTTAAAGGTAATGAGATTCCTCTCCTTGGAGGTATGTGCTATGTCAATTCACATTAGTTTTGCTAGCAGTTACAGAGGACCCACGTGACAGTGACTACGACCCAGTGCTGCTGGGATCTTAGGCCAGAGGATTGTGGGGGGAAGACTTAGGACACACCAGCTAGTGCTCAGGATCTCACCTGGTTCTGACTTCAAGAGTCACTCCTGGCAGTGCCCATGGAACCGAGTGGTGCCAGGGACCAAATCAGGGTTGGCCACATGCAAGACAAACGCTTAACTTCTGTATCACCTCTCCAGTTCCATAATAAAAAAATTTAAGGGGCCTAGAGCCACTCCCAGTGATGCTAGGCCTGGGGCACAGGCTTGCAAGTATGGTGTTTGTGTACGGTCTGGTGAGGCCACCAGAGATAAGCCAGATGGTGTGTGGAGGAGGCACAGGGCGAGGTGTGGTGCTGGAAACAACTCAGAATGTGTCCTACAACTCAGACCAGACCTCTGCCTTCTCCGTAAGAGTTTAATGGTACAAAAAAACTTATTTTTCTGCATTAACTGTTATAAATTTTAAAATTCTCCTTTTAATGAGTAATTTTTTCCTTTCTTGAAGTTAGGAACTCTTTCCTGCTTATCTTACCCCTTTTGCTCACTTGAACCAGCTCCACTGAACGTCCTACATCCCCCACCTTAGTGCCTGCACCTGCTGTCACCCGGTCAGATACCCTTTGGCAACCCCACTCATGATTAAAAAGTCACATCACTGGGGCCAGAGCAACAGGACAGCCGGACGGGCGTCTGCTTGCATGCGGCCAACCTGGGTTCGATCCCCAGCATCCCATATGGTCGAGCATTGCTGAGTATGACCCAAAAAGCCAAAAAAAAGAAGAAAAAAGACCCCCACCCCCCAAAAGTCATATAATCTTCACAGATGGCTTTCTAAACAGTTTCATTTAAATATCATAGATTATGTCATACTTTATCTGTTAAAATTGCTTTGTTTTCAGATTGCTCATCATTCTGTCATATTTCTGCTTGTTTTCCTGCCTTCGGAATATAAACTCTTTGTTTAATATTATATTCCTAGAACAGTCCCTGCACAAGAAGTTCAAAGAAATTTGGTGGGGCTCTAAGTAGAGAGCTGAAAATGCACAGCTTGCAAGCCTCAAGTTCAAGTTCAAGTCCAATTTTCACCATCAAATAGCTCCAGCACAGCTGGCCCTAAGCACTTTAGAAAATGTCAGGTCTGCACTTTGGGGCTGAAACAGGTGTTTGGAAGGTTCTTACCCTCAAGAAAGAACAATTTATGACATTTTTATAATTACTGTAGAGCTGCACACAGTTGTTTGGGAGGTCTCCCACTACAAAGAAATATTGATTCAAAGAACAATTTAATCATTTCTTCCAGGGGTTTTCCCTCACACTGAGTGGCAGTTAGTCTTATATGTAGTGTTAAGATTGAACCAGGGTTGGCTGCATACAAAGCAAATACTTTACCCTAGCACACTCTCTCTCTCTGGCTCGTTACTATTAACCTTACAAGCACATAAACCAAACGACAAAAATATGCGTTGGAATTTTATGTTCAAGTTAAGAAATCAAATGACACTAGTATATCTAGTAAAATATCCCCATGTGTACATACACACACCCAACAGAATTTCACACACAAACACAAAAAATGTAAAATATAAAAACAAACTTGCAAATATTACACAGAACATACTAGGTAATATGTACAGGCTAAATTTGCAGATTAAATGCGCCAGGTTTTAGAAGAAAGAAATATCAACATAGGAAAGAAGTTTACCTATTAAGAAATACACATACTGTATGTACAGCAATAGTACAGTGGGTAGGGCATTTTCCTTGCACAGAGCTGACCTGGGTTCGATCCCTGGAACTTCCCTAAGCCCCTTCAGGAGTTATGACTGGAGCACCGCTCGGTATTGCCCCCCTTAGCCCCCGAAATAGACATACTACTGAGGAATAAGAGGAGCAAAGTACATAATAAGGACAGAATGCTTAACATTTCACAAGCAAATTTTATTTAAATGTTACAGTAAGACCTTGCATTAAAAAGTCAAATCCATGGGGCCAGGAATGTGACTCAGTGGCAGAGCACATGTCTTGCATATGTGAAGCCACAGGTTCAATCCCTGGCAAAAACAAAAACAAACAAAAGGAAAATAAAAAAGTCAAATCCATGTTATATTATTGTTCTTATTTAAAATTTTAAATCCAGGAAACTGAACCAAGATGGCAGTAAATAAAGGGTGCTCCCCACTGCACCACCACAAAAACAGCACCAAAATTTCAGAACATTGCCCTGGGAGATAGGAAGAACCAAGACACTCTACTTTTACACAAATTGGGATCTTGAGGCAAAACTAAACAAGTGGCATAGTGTCCAGAGCTGAAACTTAGAGCAGGTGTAAACCCAAGGGCCATCAACATGCTAGACTCTAGAAGGAAGAGCAGTTCCAGTGCAAATGGAATCTGCGTGTAAGAGATGAACAAAACCGAAGCCAGCCTCTCTCCGTCCAGATGCATCTGCAGCGGGAGGAAGGCACACCAGAGTCAGAGAGACTTCAGCACTTCAGGAAGCAGGGAGCAAACCACCACTGCTTGCCCACATTTAGCCCTTATATGAGCAATTCAACTTGGGTTGAAGTCTTGGGTCAAATTTAGGGTCAGACTAAAGAACATTTGACCACAAATTCTACCAGGTCCCAAAAGATACAAACTAAGAGGAGAATTAGTGAGTTTGAAGTCCAAATTGACACCCAGGCCTGCGCAAAACCAGATCTCACACTGAATACGACACAACAAAGCAGCAGCACAATTCACCTGTAGTCTCTTTTATTCTTTTTCCTTTGGCGGGTTGTGTGTATGTGTGTGTGTGTGGGGAGCGGGTACAGAGGCACAGCTGGTGGTTCAGGGATTACTCCTGGCTCTGTCTGTGCTCAGGGGATGAGGGGATCTGGGCATCAACCTGGGATGACTGTGCACAAGGCAACTGCCCTATCCACTGGACCGTCGCTCCAGCCTCCTCACAGCATAATTAATGAACAGAAACAGAAGCCGAAGGAGGACCCAGCTACATAAGAGCTCTCTAATCTCCATGATGAAGAATTCAAAACAATGGTAAGAATATGGTAAGAATTGAGAAAATGAAGGAAACATAAGAGCTCTCTGACACAGCAACAGCAGTAATATTTACAAGGTTCCTAAAACAAAAGAAAAAACGGACAATTACTGGTTGAAGAAATGATAGTCAAGAATTTTTTTTTCCTTTTTTTCTTTTTGGGTCACACTGGTGATGCTCAGGGGCTTACTCCTAGTTCTGCATTCAGAAATTACTCCTGTCAGTGTTTGGGGGACCATATGGGATCCCAGGGATTGACCCTGGGTCAGCTGTATGCAGGGCAGATGCCCTCCCCGCTGTACTATGGCTCCGGCCCCTATAGTCAAGCATCTTCTCACTTGGAGGGAAAAAGCAGCAGACTGGGGGGCCAGTTGGGAAACTAGGGACACTGGTAAGGGGACTGGTACTGAAACACTGCATACCTATAACTTTGCAATTCATGGTGATTCAATAATTTAAACATAAGAGTTTTCTCACTTAAGGGTGGATTCATATACCTAGATCAAGAACTTCAATGAGTCGAGCTGGAGTGATAGTACAGCGGGTAAATTTGCCTTGCATGCAGCTGACCTGGGTTCAATCCCTGTCATCCCATATGGTCTCCTGAGCCCACCAGGAGTGATCCCTGAGCTGCTGGGTATGGCACAAAAAAGAAAAAAGAAAAGCTCAAAGAGTTTCAACAGAATATGCCCAATCAGAAGAACAACAAGACACACTGCAATTAGAATGGGAAAAGTCAAAAATCAGAAATAGAATCCTGAAAGGAACAAGAACAAAGCAAAAACTTAGAAGGGATTCCTGATAAGACCTACAGCACATCTATCAAATGAAACCCTCTAGGCTAAAGGGAATTATAAGATAGCATCAACATACAGAATGGGGCAGGGTATGTTGCTTGGTGGTACAAAGCATGCCTTGCATATGGGATGATACAGGCTCAATTGCTGGCATTATTCCAGAAAGGAAAAAGTCCCTCATGGAAATAGACAATAATCACTATGAAATGCAGGAAGGAGGAGAGTAACAACAGGGTCTCTTGAGAGGATCCAGGGGCTTCATGGCATCTCAAGACAAATACATTTGGGCTAGAGTGACAGTACTTGCCTTGCACATAGCTAACCTGGGTTTGACCCTCTGCACCACGTAGAGTTCCAACACCTCCAGGAATGACTGTCCTTTGTTTTTGTGTCACACCCAGCAGGTGTGGGGGACCACTAGGTTGCTGGGGAATGAACCTGGTTGGCCCCATGCAAGACAAGCATCCTACCTGCTGTACTATCACTCCACCCCCACCCCCAGTGATCCTTGATCAGCACAGAGCTAGGAGAGCTAGGAGTAACCTCTCAGTACCACTGAGTGTGACTCAACTCCATACCACCCCCAAGAAAAAAAGAGGTACGTGTAACTTGATAAATACATAAATGGCTAAAGGACCAGGAAAGAAAATGGCCAAAGAAACAAAAAGAAGTTTTATAAACACCCAGAATTCATATAGAAAAATGGTCATCAGTTCCTTTATTTCAGTAATTTTACTAATTGTCAATGGCAGGAATTCACCAACCGAAAAGCATGTGGTCAGGAAATAAAACCCTGTTTCCTTACAAGACCACACTTGAACTCTCATGATAAATAATGTCTCAAAGTGAAAAGTAAGAATACAATCACACATATGTATGGTAAAATAAAAGAAGTAGGAACAGCCATAATTTTATGAGACCAAATAGCATTTAAATGAAAGAATGAAATAAGAAAAAGAAATGTGTGATTATACATAAAAAAGTACTCCTTAATATATATGAAAGAAGTATAAAAATATGTAATAGAACTACCAAAAGGCCTAAGATATCAATAACACAACAGAAGTAGGAGAATTTAACACCTCCTCTCATCATGGGATAGATTCAGCCAGACCACAGGCCTCATGCCCCTTAAAAAGAAAAAAAACACTAAGGAAGCAAAACCCTTAAGAGGAATAAACAGAAAAGCTGAGCTTAACAGACATGTATAGGGCTCTCCATCACACAAAAACCAAGCACGCATTCTTCTCCAATCACAGGACATTCTCCAGGATAGGCAGGCCATATACTAGATACAAAATGAGTATCCATAAAATCATAAAGATGAAAATCATATTAAGTATCTTCATACCACATGCCATGGGGTTTGAAATAGAGCTGGAAAAAGATCAAGAACTTCTCTGAGCACTGCAGGATGTGACTTAAGAACTAAAACTGAAACAAATCACACAAACATACATACACATACACACACGCGCGCGCGTGCTCATTCACTCACTTAAGAACTTGAAAACTAAACAATACACTATTGAACCAGTGGGGCAAAATGGAAATTGAGGAATAAAAAGAACCTGGGGATCTCTTTCCCTCAGAAGAAATTTATGTTCTCTTAAACATGCACTTCTCTCTCTCCCCCTCACATTTCTCTAAATTTCTTTCAATAGGAACGATCTTGGTGCCAGTGCGATAGTACAATGGGTGGCCCACCTGTATTACACATAGCTCACCCAGGTTCAACCAAATTAAACACCAGGTAAGGCTATAAATACTACGGACATATACAAGAATGGTTATTAGTCTTTGCTTTAACACAAACAAAAGAAATATTTTGTTATATCAAAATCAAGACCTGGCCCAAGTCTAAGAATAGTCTGCTTTGTCTTAATATGTCATTGATAATATTCTAGACTTAGTTCCAAACCTGAAAAAGCATCACTCTTCTTAAGGACTTCCATTACTTAAATCATTTTTTTAAAATAATTTTTTAAAAATTAAGGCTCTGTAATCTACAAAATTATTCATAGTTGAGTTTTAAGAGTACAATATTCCAATAGCAGTCCTATCACCACTGTACAAGCATTTTTTTTTTTTTTTGGCTTTTTGGGTCACACCCGTTGATGCACAGGGGTTACTCCTGGTTCTACACTCAGGAATTATACTTCTGGTTCTACACTCAGGAATTACTCCTGGCGGTGCTCAGGGGACCATATGGGATGCTGGGATTCGAACCCAGGTTGGCCGCATGCAAGGCAAACGTCCTACCCACTGTGCTATCGCACCAGCCCCCTGTACAAGCTTTTTTAAATTAAAAAAAAATTTTTTTCTTTTGAGGGGGACTTGGACCACACTCAGGGTTTATTCCTGGCCTTGTGTTCAGGGGAACATACCCAGTACTGAGAATCAAACCTAGGTCTGCTGCTAGGAAGGCAAGTGCCCTTCTTGCTCTAGAGTCTCTCAGGCCCCAACAATTTTTTTTTGAGGAAGAGAGGGATTCTAGCTGGCAGTGCTCAGGGCTTATTCCTGGCAGACTGCAGGAGACCATGTGGGGTGCCAGGAATTGAACCCGGGTCAGCTGTGGGCAAGGCAACACACCCTCCCACCTACTGTACTGTCACTCTGGTCCCCTTAGTCAACTTTTTTAAATGTTTCAACTTAAAACTTAATTTACAATACTGTTCAAGGTAGGATTGGGTATAAAATATTTCAAAGGTTTTGATGAAAAACAACAACAACGCCCAAACAAACAAAAAAACCCTCTATGGTTTCTCTGGGTTCCTACCGTCCCTGGTCCCTATTGGAGATGTGATCAATTTGGCAGTTTAAGGGCAGGGGGTGGGTGGGCTGGGCTGCTCATTCTGAAAAATTAATCATTTTGCACCCTCCTCCCCCTCCCCAATCCCTTCCTTGAGTGAAAACTGCTACATACTCGGCAGTAGCCTATACTTTCCCCTTCCGTTGACCTTTCCTGAGTCAGGTCCATATCCCAGTTGGGGTGGGGGTGGGGGAGACACTTTCAGGACTTGTCCCAACTCTTCCTGCTCCTCCGTCCTTCTCGCTCTCCTCTCCCTGCCTACCCCTTGCTGTCTCTTCTCTTATTTTGGCTATTTTAACCAGTGCTGCAATGAACACAGGAGTACAAACGTCTTTTCTGCATTTCAAGGCCCTAGAGGCAGATGCCAAAAATTAGAATTTCAGGGTTCAATTCTAAGTTTTTTCAGAAGAGTCCATATTGTTTTCTGAAAGACTTGGACCAGCCAGCATTTCCACCAGCAGTGGATGAAGGCCCTATTTCCCCCACATCCATGCCAACCGTGTTTGCTTTTGTTCTTTGTGATGTATGCCAGTTTCACTGATGTGAATCCAAAGTCTAATTGTTTTAAGTTGTGTTTCCCTGATGGATAAAGGAGATAGAGCCTTTTTTCATACACCTATTGGCTGTATCTTCTTTGAGGAAGTTTCTGTTCATTTCTTCTCCCCATTTTTGATGGAACTGAATGTTTTTTCCTATATAGTTCTACCAGCTTTATATACCTTGAATATTAACCCTTTAACAGATTGAGTGATATACAAATATTTTCTCCCAATCCATGGAGTGTCTTTGTATTCTGATCATTGTTTTCAATATCATTTTTGAAAATGTCATTATAATTTGAATGACAGCAAAGATGAGAACAAGAGAATCAAAAGACCAAGAATGATACCGTTAAAATTTCTACTTTCAAAGAAATGCAAAGATTGAGTCCAGATGAACATAGCTGAAGTTAGAATATAAGCTGCAAGGCATTAAATAGAAACTGCTAGAAACAGCTTAGATAGGATGCAGTCAGAGTTGCCTTTGGCCACATGCACAGCTCCAGCCTATGTGGAAAGTCCACATACCTTCTACTGCTTTGACTTTTTCCTCCAGCTCTCGCTTCCTCTCCTCCTTTAGCATCTGTTCCTGTTCCTTCTTTTGCACTGCTAGAAGAATTTGACGTTCTTCCTCCTCCTCTTTGCGTTTCTGTTTTTCTATTCTGGTAAGCACAGGGGTCTCCTACGAGGAGTTGAATGGACAGTCAATGTACAATAATGCAAGTTTACAAAAACTAGATTTATTATAGTGTAAGTAACATGGTCAATGTTTATGGTATTGAAATATAAAATTACTACACCTGATCACCTATTTGGTTCCAAAGCACCCAACCCAATAACCTCCATAAATGTCCCTATGTTACTTTTGCTTCATCTTTTCATTCCCATACCTCCTGTCCCCCACTGCTGGTAAACTGAGTTTATAAATCCAAGACCAGAGTTTGTCATTATTTAAAACAATTTCTTTGTTTTGGCATGATAGTGTTTTGGGTTTGTTTTTTGGGCTAGAGTTGAGATCTAGGGTTGGAGTGATAGCACAGTGGGTTGGGTTTTGCATGCAGCCAACCCAGTTTCAATCTCCGGCATCCCATATAGTCCTATGAACATTGCCAGGAGTGATTTAGGAGTGCAGAGCCAGGAGTAATCCGTGAGCATTGCTGGGTGTGACCCCAAAAATTACACACACATACACACAAACACACACACACTTAGAGTTAAGATCTGATACTTTAATTTCATTATTAAAAAATATATTATTGGGGCTGGGGCGACAGCACAGTGGGTAGGGCATTTGCCTTGCATTCGGTCAACCTGGGTTCGATTCCCAGCATCCCATATGGTCCCCTGAGCGCAGAGCCAGGAGTTACCCCAGTGCATTGCCAGGTGTGACACATACACAAAAAAATTATTTTTTTGCTTTTTGAGTCACACCCAGCGATGCTCAGGGGTTTTCCCTGGCTCTGTGCTCAGGAATTACTCTTAGCAGTGCTTAGGGGATCATATGGGATGCTGGGAATTGAACCTGGGTGGGCCACGTGAAAAGCAAATGCCCTACCCGCTGTGCTATAACTCCAGCCTCCAAAAATGTATTAATTTTTTGAAAAGCAAGTTGACTTTATAATTTATATAATATATGGATAAATACCTAACACAGCCATGCCAATAGTGAACCAACATTTTAAAATTGAAACCTTAATACCACATGAAAGTTCTAACCCATAAATTGTTCCATAAATTGTAACCTTTGAAAGATACTCTTATGGAAAATAACCAGAGAGCAGAAATGAGGCAGGTCAGAAATACTATATTTAGATTCAATATTTAATACAAGTGAAATCTTGGAATCCCCATCTTTCCAAGAACCACAATCTTCACAATGCACAGTACTCTGAAACCTTTACTTACTTGTATGCAAACATCTAAACCCAGGTTTTACACATGCAACCACCAAGCAACAACCCCACCCCCATTTTTTTCTTTTTGGGTCACACCTGGCAATGCACAGGGGTTACTCCTGGCTCTGCACTCAGAAATTACCCCTGCCCGGCAGTGGTCAGAGGACCATACGGGATGCTGCGAATCAAACCCAGGTCGGCCGTGTGTAAGACAAACACCCTACCCGCTGTGCTATTGCTCTAGTCCCCAGCCACACCCCAATTTTAAATGCTTAAACTTTCATACTTTATCTTTACAGCCACCTGCAAGGCAAGTGTCTCACCTGCTGAACTTCCTTATCCTTCCTGCCCTGGGATGTGATTTCCCCAAGAGGACCCAAGAATCTTTATTTATTACGATAAATTTTAAGGGACTGGAGAGGTAGTACAGGTCATTCAGCCAATCTGGGTTTGAACCCTAACACTTCCACACAGCCCCTGAGTTCTGCCAGAGTGATCCCTGAGCACAGAGTCAGGAGTAAGGCCTGAGCAGCATCGGGTATGGCTGAAAAACCAAATGGGGGAAAAATACCCAAAAAGACAAAACAAAGACATAAAACCCAAAATCTTCTAACTACGTCCGCATTCCATGAGTACCCTTCCTGACACCATATACCATGGTCCATAAGCTTTAATGTTCTGGTG
The DNA here is from genome assembly GCF_027595985.1 of Sorex araneus. Taxonomy (NCBI): domain Eukaryota; kingdom Metazoa; phylum Chordata; class Mammalia; order Eulipotyphla; family Soricidae; genus Sorex; species Sorex araneus. The sequence continues at coordinate 229,527,387 of NC_073303.1, read as the reverse complement.
GTGATGTGTGTGTGTGAGAGGGGAGGGAAAGAGGGCGGGCAAGGGAGGAGGAGGGGGGGGGAGAGAGAGAGACATAGACATAGACAGAGAGAGAGAGATCGATTAATTCAGGCTTATACTTATTCCAACTCACTGGCAATACCTCCACTAAGCTGAGAAGCCATGACATAAATACTCATTAGGGTCTAACTAAGTAGGTAAAGGTATGGGCTAGATCAGAAGAACTGGTTCAATCCCTGGCACCACTAAAAATGACCCTAAGTACCCTCCATCAGAGAGAGAGAGTACTTGGTTTAGGTGCATTCAAAGTATGGATCTGACCTGTGCTTAATCCCAGGTCCTCCTATTTATAAACAGGTGGGAAGTGACAGGGAGCTTAGTTCCAAACACCTCTGTGTGTGGGCCCCTTCTCCAACAAATACAACAAACCAAAAGGGAAAAAATATAGCAACTCCATCTACAAAGTTTTTACAGATGACAAAAAGTATTATCTTTGAGGCTGGATAGAGTACAGGAGTGAAAGTGTATGCCTTGCATGCAGCTGACCCTGATATGATCCCATGAACACAAGAGCAGGTCTCTGGAGCACTGTGAGGACTGACCATATAATACCCAGTCCCCGAAAACAACAGTCAGATAGCACCATATTCTTAGGTTTCAGCAAAGTGGGACAAGTTAATGGATGGGGCACCGGACTCCTGAGCAATGCTTGGGGAGAGCGGGGGGACATTCCAACCCCAAATTTTATCTTTATAATGATGTGACAAAAGGAATACTATCATTCTGTTAAGGTGAATAACTTGGAGGTCTTATCTATAGCAAGAAACCTAAACAATTAAACTTATGTGCAACCTCATCTAAAAAATGAAATAAGGAGGCCAGCTAGAAATTAAGGATCTTGCTTGTGGCCTCAAATCTGGTTCAAATCTCTGACACTATGTATGGTTCTCTGAGCAATCAAATCTGCCTCTCCTAGTCGCATCCTGAGGACCTGGGGTGTGCTCAGTGAGAAGCATGTGCCTTGCATGTGTGAAGCCAGGAGGGGGCAGAGATGGGGGTGGGAGAATCAGAGGCCCTGGACATGGTTAGTGGCACAGCATGTGTGAAGGCCTTATCTCAGTGCCTTCAGTGTATGTGAAGCCTGATCCCAATTCCCCAGAATTGCAAAAAATAAAAGAAATAAGTGCGAAAGGTAATTCTCTATTTGTAGTCAACATTTAAGATAGTGAAAAACTGTAAAAACATAACCATCAAAATAAACTAATTAAAGGTTATTTGTGGGAAAAATAATACAAAAATGCTCACAATATTTAACTGAAAACATGGGTTCTGAAATAATGTCCAATATGTCACCAATTTTGTAATAAATGCTAAAAATGGCCTGAAACAAATACATAAAAAAAGCAAAAAAGTGATTACAGAATACCTTCTGTAGTTTGTAATTTCCTAAGTTTTAACTTGAAGCCTAATTAACCTAGCCAAATTTTTAACCAAAATTTTAATCCCTTCACTATGTGATCACCCCCCCCCCCCACCTCTGGGGTTACTCCTGACTCTGCACTCAGGAATCATTCCTAGCGGTGCCTGGGGGACCATATAGGATGCTGGGGATCGAACCTGGGTCGGCCATGTGCAAGGCTAATACCCTAACTGCTGTACTATTGCTCTGGCCCCACTATGTGATTATTATTAGAAGTACTTATTCAAATACCAAAAGGTTATGGTGAGATCTGTAAAAAAAATTATAGGTTGACACTTTGATAACAGTGAATATGTTTATGACTGCTGCTAAACCAGAGGTTCTACATTAATTAAATACATGTAAAAATCAGTCGAGTTCAAATAATGTGCGTTCTGGGGCTGGAGAAAGCGTAGAGCAAGCAGAGTGCTTGCTTTGCACATGGCTGACCTGGGTTCGATCCCTGGCTCCCCTAAGGTCTCTAAGTCCTGTGAAGAGTGATCCCTGAGTGCAGAGCGAGGAATAAGCCCTGAGCACTGCTTAGTGTGGTCCCCAAACAAAAAGAAGTAATATATTTGCAATGGTGTTGACTTTATGGTCTTTGTGTACAGCTGTCTCACCTCATCACAACCAAAGTGCCCAACACCTCTGCCCAAATTTCTGAGTGACAGACAACCTACTTACCCCCATCTGGTACTGTCTGTTCCACTAACCATAGCTTGTTATCAACTGATATATTCTATTCCCTTGTTTTTTGTTTCCATATACCATGGATGGATGAGATGAGTTTCATCAGTTCCTTTCTGCCTCTGGCTAATTTTCCTGAGCATGACATCTTGTAGCTGCATAGTACGTCTCCATGTATATACTCTACCTTTAAGTATGTATGTATACTTTACCTTAAAGTATGTATATACTTTACCTTTATCTGTTTGTCATTAGACATTTAGGTAGTTTCCACACCCTGGCTGTTCTACTAAGTACTGCAATGAACACAGGTTTTCATGAATCTTTTCCAATTAGTGATTTGCATTTTGGCAGGAGAACCCACGTAGAATTTCTGGGTTATTAGTAAGGTCAAAGTTATTTTCTTGAAATATCTCCAAATTGGTTTTTCAAGGCTGAATCAGAAAACATTTTAACCACAGAGTTCCTTTTTTACAAAGCCACCAACACTGGTTTGTTTCCAGTATTTCTGAAGTGAGTGAGTAGTACACTGCTCACTGCTGTTTTCACTTGTATTTCCCTGATGCCTTACTGGCCATCTGTACGACCTCTCCACAGAAATGTCTATTCATATCATCACCCCATTTTCTTAATGGGTCACCGGTTTCATAGTTGCTGAACTTAGTGAATGCTTATTTTTTTAAGGCACTGTGACTTACAATACCGTTAAGGATAGGGTTTAATGGAGCTGGAGTGATAGAACAGCGGGTACGGCATTTGCCTTGCACCCGGGTTCCCAGCATCCCATATGGTCCCCTGAGCACCGCCAGGAGTAATTCCTGAGTGCAGAGCCAGGAGTAACTCCTGTGCTTTGCCAGGTGTGACCCACAAAGAAAAAAAAAAAAAGAGGATAGGGCTTAATGCATAGAATGGACCACACTTTCCACCAGAGTGTTCCCCAACAGAGTAAGCTCAGTACTGTGAAAGTTTCCAGGTTCTGTTGCTGTGACTATCTGTTATTCCCTTACTGTGCATCTTCAGAACCTGCCTTAGATACTTTGGACACGAATCCTTCAATAGATGTACTGTGTGCATATATCTCCCATTCAGTGGTGTGTCTTTGTTTTAGTTTGAGTTTCTTCTGTGTGTAGATACTTTTAAATTTGCAGTCCCATTTGTTTATTTTTATTTTTGCTACCTTTGCCAGTGGGATCAAATCATTGAAGACAAGAGGAGGTCCATATTCTGGAGTTAGTTCTGTATTTTTTCTTCTATGTATTTTATGGATACTGGTCTAATCTCAAGATCTTTAATCCACTTTGAACTTATTTCTGTATATATTCAATATTCTATGTTTTGCCATGTAGCCATACAGTTTTCCCAGCACAATTTGATGAAGAGACTCCTTGCTCCTTTTCACACCCAGTTTGTCAATGAGTAACTATCCAAAGAGCGGAGGGTTTATTTCTGAATTCTGAGTTCTAATACACTGGCCTGATGGTCTATCCTTATAGTATGATTATAGTATAATAAAATATATACATTGCTGTGCTCACAAACTGTTGGCTATAGTGCACTGGAGATCTCATACTTTGTTGCAGGGATCTCTAGCACCAGAACTGCTGGCATGCTTGTCAGGCATGCATGCCTTGTGGAATGGTGCCAACGATAAAACTCTTAGCTTCAATCTTCTAAGGCAGGCAGCACTCTAGTGCTGAGCTATCCCTAATCACACCCAAAATTGAAAAAAATTTTTTTTTTCGTTTTAGTTTTGGGCCACACCTGGCGATGGTCATGGAATTATTCCCAGTGCTATGCTCAGGAATTACTCCTGGCAGTGGTGTTCAGGGACCATATGGGGTGCCAGGGATGAAACTTGGGGCTGGCCCTGTGCAAGCACCCTACCTAGTATACTATCTCCCTGGCCCCTAAATTGATACTTTAAGAGTGTACAATCCAGGGGCTGGAGCGATAGCACAGCAGGTAGGGCATCTGCCTTGCACGTGGCCGACCCGGGTTTGATTCCCAGCATCCCATATGGTCCCCTGAGCACTGCCAGGAGTAATTCCTGAGTGCAGAGCCTGGAGTAACCCCTGTGCATCACCAGGTGTGACCCAAAAAGAAAAAAAAAAAAAAAGTGTCCAATCCAGTGATACTTATCTCTCTAGTAATTTTGGTATCACAACGTTATGTAAAACCAGCTATATTAAGTTGAAAACACTTTAGCACCCCAAAAGGAAACACTTATCACTCATTAATCACTCATTCCCCATAGCTGTCACCCTACCCCTGACAATATCAATTGGAGGTCTCCATCAATTTACTTAATCTTAATGTTCCACATAAACATAATCATACCCTTATCTATCTACTAAGTTGCTTTAAAAGCAGGGATGGATCGATCTTCTGCTTGCTGTTCTACTCCCAAGTGATACTGGCCTCCCACTGGTAGCACCGGGCCTGGTTTGTAATGGGAGGCAGAGCCCCTTCCTCCTGGTAGGTCCCCAGCAGCCTCCACTCTTGGCCTGTGCTACATGAGGGCCCCACACCAAACTACAGTTCCTAGAGCACTGGCCAGATGACAGAGATATCCAACAAATTCCATGCTGCTCACAGTTCTTCGTGTCATTCTGTGAGGACATGCAGAGAAGACAGAGAACAATCTCCAGCTTAATCCCTCAGCATCTGCCAGAGTGGTTAATCACAAAACTCATGACCAGCACAGTAAGAAAACCAAAGGGGAAAAGACACAGAAGTTCACCACGTTAGATGGCAGGCGAAAACAGTATTGAAGACATACTTCAATGTTGAAAAACATTGAAGACATTAACACCAGTAAATCTTCAGAGTCTTCAGTGACACTACAATGAGGATGTTCAATGAGTTCAAAGAAAAGATAGCACAGGCAGTCAGCAAAACACAACAAAGTATGAGAGTTGATAATCAAGAGAGAGATGAAAATCAAGGTATCATTTCATGCCACAGACACTGGCACACATCAAAGAGAATAAGAACAACCAGTAAATGGGGTGGATGCAGAGAGAAAGGAACTCTCATTCATTTCCAGTGGTAATGCCAACTAGTTCAGTCTTTCTGGAAAACAATGTGGACATTCCTCCAAAAAACTAGAAATTGAGCTTCCATACCCCGCAATACCACTTTTGGGAATATACCCCGGGGCCCAAACTGGAAAAGCCATTTGCAATTCTATATTCACTGTAGCACTACTCAGAATAGCCAGAACCTGAAAACAACTCAAAATGCCTGAGAAGAGATGAGTGGACAAAAAAAACCCCCCAAAAACAAAAAACAAAACAACTCAAAACTCCTCCCCCCAAAACCAAGGTACATCTACTTATCCAATGGAATACAACGCAGCTGCTAGGAAAAGGAAGTCATGAGCTTTGCTTCTATGTGAATGGACATGGAGAGTATCATACTGAGTAAATTGAGTCAGAAAGAGAGGGACATAATGATTACACTCATTTATGGGATATAAAAATATATAGTATAAGAATGCCACAGACAATAGAAACAAGAGCCAATAGGACTAGTCCATGGTAGGGAGCTTGTCACAGCTGGGGTTGGGGGAGTGCATCGAGGAAAGAGAAAGAAGGGACAGTATCACTCTGGACAAAACTGAGTGCCAAAAGGAGGTGCAAGGATGTACAAGATACCCTTTCAGTATCAGTATCGCAAACCACTGTGCTTAAAAGGGGGCATGGAGGGAGGGAGAGAGGGAGGTAGAGAGAGAATATAAAAGTGTCTGCAGACTGGCAGAAGACTCGGAAGGCAGAGGAGGAGCTGGGAACACTGGTAAAGGAAGGATGGGTGTTTGAACACTGTATGACAGATGAAACTCAATCATGAGCCAGGAGTAACCCTTGAGCATTTCTGGGGATTGGAATTAAATAAATAAATAAATAAATAAATAAATAAATAAATAAATAAATAAATAACCTCCCTTCATGTAGCACTGAGTATGGTATTCACTAGTAGTATATATGGATGTACTCTACTAGAAACTTAAAAAGCATATAGCAATTACCACAAAATAACTGATTTATTTTCTGATAATTCTATTTGCCATCCTTCAAGTTTTACTGGACCAAATAAGAGGAAATAAGTCTGTAATGCTTGCCAAGAGGACATGTCAGGAGGATGAAAGGGAACCTGGTGATATTGGTGTTTCAATGAACATTCCTTGAAAAAAAAAAAAAAAAGTGAGGGCGGCTGGAGCGATAGCACAGCGGGTAGGGCATTTGCCTTGCACTCGGCCAACCCAGGCTCGATTCTCAGCATCCAATATGGTCCCCTGAGCACTACCAGGAGTAATTCTTGAGTGCGTGAGCCAGGACCCCCTCCCCCAAAAAAGAAAGGGGGGGGAAGTAAGTAAATAAACATAGTAATTGAGTAACTTAAATTTATAGTATCTAAAATGCCCACCTAAAGATCCTATAATGGTCATTAGAGGTGAAGGTTAAGAAAGAGGGACAAGAACCTAGACTGGGAATAGCATGACTGCCTGTCCCAGTGTGGCCCTTTCTCCGGAAGTCAGTCCCTACCCAGTGTTCATTCTACCTGAATTCTGCAATACCTTTCCCCAGACTTTCTCCTACCTGGGTATTTCCCACTCAAAAAAACTGCTTAGTTCCATTCCTTCTGCCTCTTACTTTCATGTTCCTTTCTCTTGTATCATAACATGTTATAATTTTAGCAGTTATCATCTGAAGTAAATGTTCAAAGATTATATCTGAAAAAATTCCATACTTTGCACTAAGAATTTTTAAAATGTTCTGATTTTTAGAATAGCACAGGAATCCAGCTCCAAGAGTTGGATTGTGTGTTTTACATCAAACACTGGTACTGTATGATCTCCAGAGTACTTCTGGGCACTGCTCCAAGACAAAAAATTAAAAAACTTACAATGCACTTTTTTCTTTAAAAGAGGTCACTTAAAAATGGGGTGTGGACATGTTTAACTGCTTTATAGATAAGAGCTGCTGGAGTCAAGGAGGGATTTTAACAGGAACATAATATCACTTAAAAATTCTCTGTAGGATTAGAACAGAATCTTAGATAAAAATGGAGCTGAGAATAATTCTTTTATGCCCTCCACCCAAGGGCACATTATCTTCCCTGGTCACAGTCACACCAATTTTAATAGTACTTGAGCTGCTGTTACTACAAAGAGCTCCGTAGAAGCCAACAGCACTGCCCAGACTCCTCTCTGTTTCTAGGAAATACTTAGCTGTTCTTGGGGCTTATTTCTGGTTCTGTGCTCAGAAATTATTCCTGTTGGGTCTTGGGGGACCATATGTGGTGGCAAGGATAGACCCAGGGTCATTCGTCTGCAAGGGAAGTGTACTATCTTGCTGGTCCCAATGTCCTGATTCTCTTGACAAAAATAAACAGTAAAGAAAAATACCCTGGATTCAGAGACAATGATTTTTGTTAATATTTTCCCCAGGAGCCACAACTGAAGGATTTTTTCCATTTTTTTTTTTTTTTTGGTGTGGGGGGGGTCACACCCGGCGATGCATAGGGGTTACTCCTGGCTCATGCACTCAGGAATTACTCCTGGCAGTCTCAAGGGACCATATGGGATGCTAGGAATCGAACCCGGGTTGGCTGCATGGAGGCAAACGCCCTACCTACTGTGCTAATCGCTCCAGCCCTGAAAGATTTTCTTAGGCAAAAAGATTGGGCCCCTAGGTAACCAGATGGAAATCCTACCTTAAAACATTAAAGGGCTAACAAATTTCCGCTATTTGAACCAAAGTGTAGAAGTCATGTCACAACTAAAATTTTCCCCAATATATCTAGCAGAGTAATAAGAAACTGGGAATGCCTACTACACACACCTACAGAATTATGTGTTATGTAAAACTAACAAGTAGAAGTAAAGCTGCCGGGACTGAAGTCCGGTTCCCCCAGATGGAGGCATGTGGTTTTCTACTTGAGCTCTATTTCCCCACACAGACCAGAAAGTAGTGTACCAGTAAACCAGACTATAAAGGTCTAGTTTAAAAGCAGACAGTAGGAGAGCCAAAGCGATAGTGCAGAGGGAAGAACACCCGAGTCTGATCCACAGCACAGCCTGAGCTGCCTATTCCCCTGAGTGCAAAGCCAGAAGTAAGCCCCGAGCATCACAGGTTTGGCCCCAAAGCAAATAAAAACCAACAACAAAAAGGAGTAGAGTATGAGACTGACAGGCACTGAGCCTGGACTAGGAAGTAAAGAAGAATGTCTGGTATAAGACTGAGCATATGATGATACATGTGAAATACTCCCCCCCTTTCCTTTTCTTTTTTCTGTTGTGATGACTGGAAATGATCACTCTGGACAAGAAAGTGCTAAAATGAGGGCGGGGGAAGGAGAAGAGGGGGAGAGAGGGGTAGAGAGGGATGGAGGAACAGAGGGAGAGAGGAAGGGGGAGAAAAGAAATGTGTCTGCTATACAAGGCAGATTGGGGTGAGGTGGGCAACTGTACCTTAACTTGCAATGCTCACATAAACATTGCCGCAGCATAGGGGACCACAGAGGGTAACAGGATGGAACCTGGGTAAGCTGTAAGCAAGGCAAGGCCCTGCTCAGAGCACACATTATTTATTTCTTTCCTCCTTCCCTCTCTCCTGCCTGGCACTGAACAGGACTTACTCTTGGCAGTGCATTTAGGGATCACTCCTGGCATTGCTTGGGGGACCATTTGGGATGCTGGGGGATGGACCCAGACAGCCATGTGTAGGCAAGCGCCCAACCTGCTGTAATATTGCTCCACCCCTAGATCTACATTTATAACAGATGGATTTTTTTTAACAGATGCTCTTCTAAAAATATTTACTGCTGTTTTTCGGCCACACCCAGAAGTACTCAGGACTTACTCCTGGTTCTGCTCTCAAGAATAACTCCTGGTCGGGGTGATAGCACAGCGGGCAAGGTATTTGCCTTGCACATGGCTGACCCAGGTTTGATTCACAGCATTATACAGTCCCGAGTACCGCCAGGGGTAATTCCTGAATGCAGAGCCAAGAGTGACCCCTGTGCATCACCGGGTGTGACCCAAAAAGGGAAAAAAAAAAAAAAAAACAAACAAAACTCCTGGTGAGTTTGGGGAAGCATATAGGATGCCAAGGATGAAACCCATGTTGGCCATGTGCAAGACAAGCACCCTATTCTCTGTACTATTGTTCTGGTACCTGTTTACTGATTTCTGACATTCTAGTTTCCCCTTATAAAATCCGTTATCATGGTATGACCATAAAGGTATCTTTAAAACAAAGATCCAATGACTTCCCTTTCTGCTGCTTACTAAAGAAAGATACAAACATGGTAGGAGACCCCAAAATACAATCAAATCCAGCATCTTCTCTATTTTAAGCAATCTTATATGCCCGTTATATATAAACACACATGGTTCCTTAATTATTTATATAAAATATCCTACCTCTGGCTTTAAAACAAAATATTACTTGAATAGTGTAGGCTGTCTTCTGTCTTCTCCCTTTAAACTTTTCCCTCCTCACTGCCTTTTACAAAAATTTTAGTCAAGTTTAGGTGAAATACAGCTCTCCTGCGCCCAACTTCCTTTCATTGCCCAATCCTTCAATTTTTGCATTCTACATTCATGTTTAGCTACATATCTATGATAATATTTATCATTCTCTACGTCTCCTTATGTGGTTTGGGTTTTTTGTTTTTGGCCACTCTGCCAGTATTCAGTGCTTACTCCTAGCTCTAACCTCAGAGATCAATTGGTGGCAGGTGCCACGTGGGGTGATGGGAGCTGAACCTCAGTTGGCCAAGCTCAAGGCAAATGCCCCGCTTGCCCCACTTTATGATCACTCTGGCCCCTTAAAGTTTCACAAGGAAGTTTTTCTTGATCTTGGGGCCACACTCAGCACTGCTCAGAAATGACATGGGGTGTCAGGGATTAAATCCCAGTTAGCTGTGTGCAAGGAAAATGCCTTGCCTGCTGTACTATCTATCACTCCAGTTTACGTTTTATTTTTATAATTCCTTCCCAGCAATGCATCTTACACATAATAATGCTCAAGAGAGGCTTGCAGATTTACATAAAGGCAAATAAAAGCACACATAAGAAAATGTGGATTTTCCTTGTTTGAAAAAAGGATTTCAGAAATCCTTTCTGAAAGCCTGAAAAACTCCTTCCTACTCTTATGTGCACTCACCTCATGCTTGATGGGTTTGTGGGACAGGTGGTCAGACACCCACCTGGGTTGCAACTGTGCTTTTGTGTGCTGTGAATGCTCTCCCTACAGTGAGAAGTAAGGAAAGAAAGGGAAAGACAGATTAGGGTGTTCTCAGATACTGTCACTGCCCAGCAGAAGAGTGACATCTAAGCATATAGGTGATGGCTTTGCCAAGGGACAAAGACATGGAAAGACAGCTGGTGAAATGGCTATTCACTATTCACAATGTACCATACCCAGGGTTTGTGGGGGACCAGTCCAGGGAGAGTCCAGACTCAGACATGTGAAGCAAGCACTCCAGCATTTTGAGCTATCTCACTGTTTTCTGTTTCTCTGTTTTGGGACCACACCCATGATGTTGTACTGGATTTAGTGTCACGTCTGCCTGCTAGGCAAGTGCCTTAACTTTTGTTACTCTCTCACTGCCCCTCCACAGGGGCCCCACTTGTTTTCTCATAATAAACCAAACCATACCACAGGGCCAGAGAGAGTCAGGAAAAAGGGCTGAGGCACAAGCTCTGCATGCAGCGGACTCTGGTTCAGTTCTGGGCACCACATGTTCCCCTAGGAGTTGCTGGGGACAGCCAGGACAGGAGTCCTGAGCACTACTGGTGTGGCCTCGGTGATTCCCAGCACTGCGGGGCCTGAGCAATACCACATCCTGGGACCTTTGCATCGAGATACTAGTTCAGCTGGTCAACAAAAAAAAATCTCTGGATGAGTCCCTGAAGCCTCTTGAGCAACACTTGGCGATCCTAAAAGAAGTAACAACAACCAAAAATCCAAAACACAGTTGTCATTTACCATCTCTGCCAAGGTTTCTCACTAAGATTTTCTCTTTGTTTCACTTTTTTCAAGAGCTTTTTAACCTAAATTTTAAAGAAAACCCATATTTTATCACCTTTAGCTAAAGGTAATGGCTGATATAGGGCATTCTGAGCAGCTAGATGAGGCCTCGTCTTTAAAAGGCAGGGCAGTGGCACTAGTGAGAATGGGAGGAGTGACATAGGTTTGGAACAAGTGAGTAAGGAACAGGCAAAGATTAAGTAATTAGAAATTAGATTATCAGTTTGAGGTTGGAGTCCAGAGAAAATAAAGGAAGCTGAAAGAATTGCTATAAAGAAGTAGTTTTGAGAACTATTTGAAACTAGGAAGTTATCTTGAGGGTCAAGATAAATTTGAAAAAAATTTTCCTCCTCACCTTTTTTAAAGCTAAGAGCCATATCCAGTGGTGCTCAAAGGCACGGTAGAACATGAGTAATTTCCATGATTCAGTATCAGTATGAGCATTATCCAGATTTGATTTTGGTGCCACTTAAAACAGAACATTTTTTTTTCTTTTTGGGTCACACCCAGCGATGCACAGGGGTCACTCCTGGCTCTGCACTCAGGAATTTTCCCTGGTGGTGCTCAGGGGACCATATGGGATGCTGGGAATCGAACCCGGGTTGGCCGCGTGCAAGGCAAAGGCCCTACCCGCTGTGCTATCACTCCAGCCCCATGAAACAGAACATCTTGAGAGTTAAAGAATCAATTAACACAATAAAGGAACAACAAAGAAGAAAACATAAACCATAAAAACAAAAGAACAACAAAGAAGTAACCTTAAAAACAAGAGGCGGGGCAGAAGAGACAGTACAGTGAGGGCAGGTAGGGCCAGTGCCCTGTATCCTGGTCTGATCCCTGAAGTCCTTTATGGTTCCAAAGTCTGCCAGGAGTGATCCTTGAGATCCAGTGGATGCTCCCCCAAAACAAAACAAACAAACAAGCAAAAACCAAAAACCAAACCAAAACAAACAAAAACGAAAACAAACAAACAAACAAAACCACCATAGAAAACGACAAAAGACAAGGGTGGTTGATCTAACAATCAGAAACTTTAGAAAGCTTTTCTGTCACAAGTATGACTAAGTATGAGTGTAAATATAACCTCAATTGCTAAGGGTACTATGACCCCCTTCTCCCCTAAAGCCTCAGCACAATTCCCTCAAATGCTGGAGCAGTTCCTCCACATGTTCCAAGACATTATAGAAAGAGCTCTTTGACTTGAGAAACCGCTTTTTAAAGGCGTTAAGCTAGATTGGCATGCTAGAAGCAAGAGGGATCAACACGTTAGACATTAGGTATTCCAAATAAGACAAATACTACTGAGAGACTGATATTCTTGATATGGAAGGTCAACGTTTTTCTGCAAATTTTACTATCCCCCTTCATGTGATATCCTTAGCCAATTCATTTGCCAAACACCTAATATTTATAAACTGTTACTACCTGTAATATTATCAACAAGTAATACTAATCTAAATCTTCCTTTATCTAAATCTTACTACAAAAGTTTAGATAGCTACAGATACAGTACAGTAAGTAAGGCATTTTGCCTTGCATGGACCAACATGGGTTTGATCCCCTGCAAACCATATGGTCCCTTGAGCCCTGCCATGAGTTACCATGGGCAAGGTTGTAGCCCCAAAACAAACAAGTATTTTGTATGATCAAAACAAGCTTTATTTTTTTCAATTTTTCACTTAAAACTATTTCAAAGTTTAAAGTAGTTTTATACTTTCAAAGATTAATCATATCTGCTTTATCGCTCTTCTGATCTGCATGAATTTTGGTAAAAAATATTTTCGTTTTCTAACCAAAATTCCCACCAATTATCCATAACTGTAACCAATGGAGAAAACTAAAATTGGGAGGTATCATGTATGTTATAAAAAAAAAAAAAAAGAAAACAAAACAAAATATACTAGGAAAGAGTAGCACCATAATTCAAGTAGTCTAAAAGAAATGCCCGTCAATCTCCCACTATATTGTAATGTCTACTATCACAGATTATACTGCTATTTAATAAGTACTAAATGCTGTATTTAATAAGAATCATATTCTTTTCTTTTGAACATGACTAGTAGGCCTTTTTTGTTATTAGAACAAAGTCCCTCTTGACCAATATAATTAAGACAGGTAATACAGACACAGCATGCCAGTAAAGCAAGAAATGTTAAAAAAAAAAAAACATATTTTAAACACTACTTACCAGTCATGATTGGAGTTTCCTGTGAATCATTTAAATCACCCTTATCTCCCCATCAATCTTTTCAATCTTTTATTTCTTTGGGGGTTGGGCAGTGCTGAAGATGCAATCCAGGTCTCATGCACACTAGTATTTGTTTGTTGTGGCCTATGGGCCACTCTTAATGGTGCTCATATGTGGTGCTAGGGATGTGGAACTAACGTCAGCAACACATCGGCAACAAGGAAATGGTCTTCTTTAGACCTCCCTAAACCAAGCATTATGATTCTTGGGTATCAGTGATGGGGATTGAACTTTACACATGCAAAGCCAAGTACTCTATGACAGAGCTACTTTCTTCCTTTCTGGTTTTTTGCTTTTTGGGTCACACCTGACGGTGCTTGGGGAACCATACGGGTTGCTGGGGATTGAACTGGGTTGGTTGTGTATAAGGCAAATCCCCTACCTGCTATAGGGGACCCCCCAAGCTACATTTCTGGTCCTCAAATCCATAAAAATCATTTTTTCGCTTGTTCTGGGTAACACACAGTAGCATTCAGAGAACCACATGTGGTGCAGGGGATCAAGGCAGGGTTGGCCATGTGAAGGAAAAGCACCTTTACCTTGTACACTCTAACACACTGGCTATCTGTGAGTGTATATGTGTGTTATTCAAAACACTCTAAGGGTAAATACTGCAGTAAAACAATTATAAACTGTGGTCAAGCATTTGAATCAAGTGGTTGAGCATATGCCTTATGCAAGGACCTGGGTTCAATACCTAGTAAGAGCATGACCCTCCAGCAACTTGGGTATGACCCCCAACAACAAGGCATAAATTACAAAATTAGGTTTATATCAGTTAAAAATTATGATTTAAAGAATCTGTCGTGTCAAGGCAGTCAAATACAAGGTCATGCAAAATTGTAAAACTACATCTTAGTTACTTTAAGAAATCTAGATTTCAATAAAAGAGTACAAAAGAACATTTAAAAGTATACTTAAGTATAATTATAGCACATGGAATTAAGTATACTGGCGGGAAGAACTTTTAAAAACGTTCATGAAAATGTACTTCTTGTGTGAAGCTCTTACTACCAGTGAAAGGTAACTTTCTAGGATTTCCTCAAAAGCATCAACCTGCTTAAAGATTAGAAAAATCATTGGATTCACAAGAAATTAAGTGACACATTTATCCTTTCATATTCCTCAGAGGTTTGGCAGCAATAATTTATAAATTATTCCGATCACATTACAACTGTTTTATTCTATTTGAAGAACTTTTAGTTTTACTAAAAAAAAAAAAAAAAAAAAAAAAAAAAAAGGGGTGGAACCACGCAGTTTCAGTGTTGGAACCCAGGCCTCCACACGCAAAGGAAGGCTTTTGTGCCATCTCTCTTTTCCCTTCATTTAACTTTTAAATGAAGCTTTTTAGAGACTATATTCAAACACGTAGGAAGAAATGGGGGGAAAGTGTTCGGAAATTATGTTGCACGGTTTGCAAAACTACAAAACCACTTCAGGCAAAGTGGCCTGAAGTTAGTAAAGAGGGTACAGATACTCAGTTTAGGCCCAGTAAAGGCTGTCACCAGAGGTACAGAGAGAAAAACACCTAAGAGCAGGAGAGCCTGGCCATAGAAGACAAATCAAAGATAAGAAAGACAAGTATGGGGGGGCAGAGAGATAGTACAGTGGGTAAAGTATTTGCTTTGCATGTGCCTGACCCAGGTTTGACCCCCAATATTTCATACGGTTCCCTGAGCCCCAGTAGGAACAATCCCTGAGAGCAGAGCCAAGAGTAAGCCCTAAGCCCTGCCAAGTATGACTCCAAACCAGAAAACAAAAACAAACAAAAAAGTATATATATGGACTACAGGTATGTACAGGGTGATATGAGGCACTCCAAAGAAATATTACTGGAGAAACTTGGTTCCAAATTTTGAAAAGCCTTTCTAAGTAGTGGCTTGAGAATTTATTGGGATAATTACTGTATCACTCTCAGTGCAGGAGAGGATCCATTTTAATGTTCAAGATCGGAAAGGATGGTGATCTTTATCACAGGATACTGAGAAGCATTTAAGACTGAAATAATTCTTAGAAGGGGAGGAATCAACCTTTGCATACCTTCTGGGCAATCATGTTGCAGATTTCAGGTAGAAAGTCCTCACTAAGCAGCTTATACAGTTGCCGTTCTCGAAGGGAAGTCCTCTCCCGAAAACTCTCAGTGACCCGTTTCCATTCTTCTTCCGTTTGACAAAGGAGCCACCAAGTGCCCTGACCTGGCCCTTGGGACCCTAGAATACAAAAGAATTGGCTAATGAAACAGATTCCTCAGGGTATATCGCCCTACTTAGATTGGGGTGTGGGGGAATGGGGTGGACATGGCTATACCCAGAGGTTCTCAGGGTCCCTATGTGGTATCATGGATCAAATCTGGTTTGGCTACATGCAAGGCAAGTGCCCTACCCACCAAACTATCACTATTAAAAAAAAATAAAAAAGAGGCTAAGAACGTCTAGAAGTAACACAAATACAATTACTGAGACTTTCACAAGACAGACTATTAATACCCAAGAAATGCTTTGAAGGGTTTCTACCCAAATGGTTGTGATAGTCTCCCAAACTTAAGACTATCTGAGTTATAGAAATGAAGAAACCAGGATACAGCTATATTAGCAGGTCTTTGAGAAGAGACTTATTTAACCAAATGTCTTGGTGTCAACTATACTAAGCTCAGTTAATAATGCAAATGTGAAAATACATACTTCTGAATTTACTTCTCTATAAGAGAAATGGACATAGGATAGCGTGAACAAAAAGACTATAAAGAATGGCAAGAAGGCTAATTAGTCTACTGCAATAATCATAACTATGGAATCATAACTTATGTGACTTTGGAAAAAGTAACAGTCACCATCATAATCAAGTTTACAAAATCCTTTCTAAACTCCAGCAAAGATCATTACCATTTCTTGTCTGTGGCTCAGATGCTAAGGAGTTTTCTTCCTGCTTTTCACTGAAACACAGGAAAAGGAGGCACCAATTAAAACAGAAGCATGTCCAAACAGTTTTGTGTTTTCCCCAGAGAACAGACCCAATTAACTGAGCACAAACGTGTGTGTGTGTGTGTGTCTGTGTGTGTGCGTGCGCATGTCCACATGCATGAGCATGTGTGCATATCTACATATTAAGGTAAGTCAGAAGAAGGAATGGGTCTGTTGAAAAAATGAATACCATCAATGTCCTCTTAAAATATTTTTGGGAACTCCAAGAGAAGAAAATGTCCTATGATTGTTGCTGTCTGATATGGTAGCTGTAAGACACATGTGATGGCTAAGAACTGGAAATTCAGCTAATTTGATGGAGGAACAAATTTGAAAGTTTATTTAGTTTAGAAGATTTTCAAATACAGAGCTGGAGAGGTAGCAAAGTGGGTAAAGACCTTTACTTTGCATGCAACTGAGGCCAGGGTTTGATCCCTGGCACTGTCTATAGTCCCCAGAGTGACCGCTGAGCAGACCCAGTTGTAGGCTCTGAGAGCAGTTGGGTGTTGGCCCCAGCTTCCTCCCTGCGAAAACTTCAAATAGTATATTGGATACACAGCTCTAAAGAATGAAACCACCAGTAGAGGGTAGCATAAGTCCATGAATGCTTATTAAAATGATCCTTATTCCCACTGTGAATGCACTTTCGTAATTGGCTCTTACAGGGAAATGTTGATATATGCATTAAACTGCTTTTGAATATATAAGAGGTATAGAATGCTGACAAAATTCTCAAAATAGATGTATATTTAGAATATAATTATAGAATTCTTTTTACAAATACTCAAATTTCCATAAAGTTGAACACTGTAGTAGCAAAGAACAAACTCTGATCAATTTATTAAAAATCTGATTCTTAAAAAAATTTTTTGGTTTATGGGCCACAACTGGAGTTGCTCAGGACTGACTCCTGGCTCTGCGCTCAGGGATCACTCATAGTGGGGCTGAGAGGGACTATCTGGGTTGCCGGATGCAAGGTAAAGCACCTTACCCAGGATACCATCTCTCTGGCCCCCTAGAAATACTTCTTAAAGGGGCAAGGGGGGGGGGGGACTGAAGGGAGCTTCTTCATCTGTGCTCAGGTCTTTGATTTGGGGTTCATTCCAAGCAATACTCAGGCCAGTGTCACAGGCTTAACAGTTGGTACTTGGTGGCCACCAGGTATGTGCCTAGGGTTGGAGGGATGTGGGGTGGGGAACAAGAACAAGATGATGGATTGGTTGTGCCAATGACTGAACTCTAGACCTTGAGTTATTTCCAAGCCCATGGAGATACTTCTCAGTAGTTAATAAGACAGCAAAATACGGTCTGTTGCAAGTTATTTGACAGTTTCATAGTTCTAACATATACAGGGAAGAAGCAACTGCTGTGCTGTTAGAATTTGTAATAATGGAGCCTAAGCTGCTCATTTGCTTCATATACATGTCATATATGTATTATATTATGTATAAAATGATAGATTTGGCTTAAATATACGTACATGTATAGAGTTCTGGTCAAATTCTAAAAAGTTCAAAATTCACATGGTAAACTTTTCTATAAGATAATACAGAAAATACAATTTTCCAAATAATATCATTATCTCTTAAGATCTTACCTTTTCTTTTATTGTTAGGAAACTGCTTTCAGTCAGAGCTGGCGGGGGGGGGGCATATTCTATGATGCTTATAGGAACATGCAGTGCCAGGATCAAATGAATGGAAAGAATGTGTTCAGCCCGTTGAGCTATCTCACGTCCTCAGAAACTGCATTCTTTTTTTTTGGGAGGAAGTCACAGCCAGCAGTGGGCTCATGTGAATCCTGACAGTCCTGGTTGTTTACAAGACAAGCACCTTGATACCCTGATTTTTTATTTTTTTGGTGGGGGCGAGTTTGTGCCACACTTGGTGGTGTTCAGGGATAACTCCTGATGCTATATGCAGAATCCTGTTGGGTTTGAGGGGCTATATGGGATGCTGGGAGCAAACCTGGTTTGTTCGCAAGCGCCCTACCTGCTATATACTATTGCTTGGGCCCATAAGCACCTTTGTTAACCCCTATCCTAATTTCTCAGGTCCCACGGAAACTACAGTTTATCTGGTTTTGGACCACTGGGCTGCTCAAGGATCACTCCTGGCTGTGATTGGGGATCCATATTTGGTGCTTTGGACTGAACCAGAGTAGTTGCATACAAGGCAAGTATTATCTGGACAGCTCCCAAAGATTATATTCTTGAAAAAGCATGTTTGCTATTAAATTCTTCATCTCAATGGGTAAGAATTAGCTCATATGC
The DNA here is from genome assembly GCF_027595985.1 of Sorex araneus. Lineage (NCBI taxonomy): Eukaryota > Metazoa > Chordata > Mammalia > Eulipotyphla > Soricidae > Sorex > Sorex araneus. Next base: position 229,508,723 of record NC_073303.1, on the reverse strand, counting down.
TATGTTACATAGCATGCATAATGATGTTAGTTAATATTTCAACATTTATGCATAGTCTAAACTCTGATAAACAACAACAGCGCTATGGGTTTTCTTTTGTTTGTTTTTGGGTCACACCCGGCAATGCACAGGGGTTACTCTTGGCTCATTCACTCAGGAATTATTCCTGGCAGTGCTCTGGAGACCATATGGGATATTGGAAATCAAACCTGGGTTGGCCACGTGCAAGGCAAACGCCCCACCTGCTGTGCTATCGCTCAAGCCCCAACACATTTTAAAGTCAATACACATTGAGCATTGTCAATATTCTACTTTATTAAACTTTACTAAAATTTGCATGGTATCATAAAACTCTTCAAGTAGCCAAAGAAATTCTATGAAAAAAGATGGGAGAGAATGCATTTCCTGACTTTAAAATTAAATTATAAAGCTATAGTAATCAAAATTGTGTGGTGCTGTAATCTGGACAGTGGAGCAGATTCAGTTCCTCAGATTATGGACAGTTAAGTTATAACAGTGGAGCTGGTGCAGGAAGTGGAGCAAGAAGTCTCTTCAACAAATGGCGCTGGGCAAAATGACTACTCCCATGCAGGAAGAAACAGGAACCATATATCATACCCTATTCAAAAGTTAGTCCAAAGATTTAAAGACTCCAAGAATAAATCAGAAACATATAAGGCAGAGGAAATAGAGGGAAATAAAGGCAGAACTCCAGGAAATGGATCTCAGAAGTGTCTTCAATGATTTGACATCAGTAATAAAGATTTATAAAAAAATGACTACATCAAATAAAGATTTTGCATAGCAAAGCAAACTCAAGATGAAATAAAGACACCATACTAAATGGAAAAAATATTTGCACACAAAACAATGGCTCACAGACCAACATCCAAGATATATGAAGCACTGACAATGATCAACAACAAAAATCCAACAGTCCCATCTGTTGGATGGGACTGGGAGCGGAAATGAACAATAGTTCATAAAAATGGGGAGAGGAGATGAACAGACACTTCCCCACAGAAAACATAGTGGCGATTATTAAGTATTTTAGGTATAAAATACTTAAGTAATAAGTACACTTAAGTAATAAGTATTTTATCTTAATTACGATGGAAATGTGAATCAAAACAGTGATAAGTATAGGGGGGAATGTTGTGTGGGTTCAGCATCAATATGGAAAGCAGTATAGCTATTTCTCAAAAAAGTAAGAACAGAACTCCCAAAAGACTCAGCAATTCCATGTCTCGAAATGTACCTCGCAAAGGAAAAAAAAAACAACAAAAAACCAATGCAAAAACATATGTACGGGACTGGAGTGATAGCACAGCGCGTAGGGCATTTGCCTTGCACACAGCCGACCCGGGTTCGATTCCCAGTATCCCATATGGTCCCCTTAGCACCGCCAGGGGTAATTCCTGAGTGCAAAGCCAGGAGTAACCCCTGTGCATGCCGGGTGTGACCCAAAAAAAGCCAAAAAAAAAAAAAAACCCAAAAAAACAAAAAAACCAAACATATGTACATGCTTACAGCTAGGATATAGAAACAAGATATAGAAACTATATGGTCAATAGCAGATGAATGGATAAAGAGTTTGTAGTATATGAGCTGGAGCGATAGCACAGTGGGTTGGGCATTTGCCTTGCACGCTGCCGACCCAGGTTCAATTCCCAGTATCCCATATGGTCCCCTGAGCAGTGTCAGGGGTAATTCCTGAGTGCAGTGTCAGGAGTAATTCCTGAGTGCAGAGCCAGGAGTAACCCCTGTGCATTGCCGGGTGTGACCTAAAAAAAAGCAAAAAAAAAAAAAAGTTTGTAGTATACACACAATGGACTACCACAGAGCTGTAAGGAAAGAAGGAATCATGCTGTTCGCTGCAACATGGTTGAACCTGGAGTACCATATTAGTTACAGGGGAAACAAAAAAACCCCACAAATTTTGGATAATCTCACTCATTTGGGAAATAGAGACTAAAGAAGGGAAATATAACCAAACAGCGGCAAATCCTTGGCTTATGATTATAAAATTTATTAAGAGGGGATACACCATTTTGGGAGTTTGAAAATAAGACTAGAGGTGACAGAGAAACAGTGGAGGACGGTTGTGGGTATCCTGGTAACAGCAAGGTGCTCTGACTTTGTACATCAATACCACAAACTTTAATATTTTAGCATTGTTACCTATTTAAACTAAGATGAAGGATCAAACTGAAGAAAGGTGCCTTCTAGCACTGGGATCCATGGAAGAGAAAAACAAGATTTCCTTACCTCACTATAATTTCTTCCTGTAGTTTCTTTCGTTTTGGTGGTCTTCCTCTTCTTTTTCCTGTTTTCCCAGGAACTCCTGAGACATTTTTTTGTCCTTCACTTTCCCTAAAAAAAATAGTATACTATTTAATATAAGAATTCTAGAATGTTCAGTAATTTGTGTTCCTATCCAAGAGATTCCTAAAACTACTAAATGTAGTAGTCACAGAGAACGGGTGGTGAAAAAACTTCCTGTCTTCATTCTTCAAAGAAATGGAGCAAGCGCTCCTGAAATTCATATGGAACAATAAGCCCCCACGAATAGCTAAAGCAATCCTTGGGAAAAAAAAAATATGGGAGGAATCAACCTCCCCAACTTCCAACTCTACTACAAAGCGGTAGTCATTAAAACAGCATGGTACTGGAACAAAGGCAGAGCTGCAGACCAATGGAACAAGGTTGAATACTCTGACATACACCCCCAAATATATGATCATCTAATCTTTGATAAGGGAGCAAGAAATGTGAAGTGGAGCAAGGAAAGCATGTTTAACAAATTGTGCTGGCAAAACTGGATAGCTACATGCAAAAAAATGGGCTTAGACCTCCATCTATCACCATGTACAAAAATCAGATCAACATCAGACCAGAATCCTTAAGGTACATTGAAGATAAGGTCGGCAAAACCCTCCACGACATTGAAGCCAAAGGTATCTTCAAAGCTGACACGCCACTGGCCAAGCAAGTGAAAACAAAGATAAATAAATGGGACTATCTCAAACTAAGAAGCTTCTGCAACTCAAAAGAAACAGTGACCAAAATACAAAGACAATCCACAGAATGGGAAAGGATATTTATGCAGTACCCATCCAATCAAGGGTTGATAACAAGGATATACAATGCACTGGTTGAACTCCACAAGAAGAAAACTGCCAACCCGATCAAAAAATGGGGTGATGAAATGAACAGAAACTTTTCCAAAGAAGAAATCCGAATGGCTGAGAGGCACATGAGAAAATGTTCAACATCACTAATCATCAGGGAGATGCAGATCAAAACAACAATGAGATATCATCTCACACCACAGAGACTGGCCCACATCCCAAAAAACAAAAGCAACCGGTGTTGGCGTGGATGTGGGGATAAAGGGACTCTCCTTTACTGCTGGTGGGAACACCGACTGGTTCAGCCCTTTTGGAAAACAATATAGACGATTCTCAAAAAGTTAGAAGTTGAGCTCCCATTTGACCCAGCAATACCACTCCTGGGAATATTTCCCGGAGAGGCAAAAAGGTATAGTAGAGATGACATCTGCATTTCCATGTTCATTGCCGCTCTGTTTACAATAGCCACAATATGGAAAAAAACAGAGTGCTCGAAAACAGATGATTGGCTAAAGAAACTCTGGTATATCTACACAATGGAATACTACGTAGCTGTCAGAAAACATGAAGTCATGAAATCTGCATATAAGTGAATCAACATGGAAAGTATCATGCTAAGTGAAATGAGTCAGAAAGAAAGAGACAGATATAGAAAGACTGCACTCATATGTGGAATATAAAGTAGCTGAGAGGTACAAGCTTACAATGTTGAGATTCCTGGCAGACATTTCTCTGGACTTAGTTACTAAAATACTAAAATACAGAAATCCAAAACTATGCTGCTGCTAGTGCGGTCTCCTGACCTCATATCTCTTTATTCTCAGCAATGGAAAACAAATTACCAAATGCTTTCTTTTCAGCAGATCGACTTTAGGGGGGGAGAAACTCCAAATCAATAATAGTGAATTTTTTTGTTGAAATATTGAATGTAATCAAAGTAAAGTGAAAGTAAAGTGAAATTTACCAGTTACACATGCGGGGTGCGGGGCTGGGGAGGTGGGGGGAAGCGGGGAGGTATATCGTGATTCTTGGTGGTGGAATATGTGCGCTGGTGAAGGGATGGGTGTTTGAGCATTGTATAACTGATACTTAAACCTGAAAGCTTTGTAACTTTCCACATGGTGAATCAATAAAAGAACTTTAAAAAAAAAAAAAACCTTCCTGTCTTCTATTACTAAAAAGTAGGGCCATGGAAAACTTTTGTTTTACATTAAGATCAGACTGAAGGGTGCTAGCAAGATAGCTCAACAGTTGAGGGTGTGAGAGGCCAGCTTTCAATCCATGGCACATGTTTCCCCTAAGCAAGGAAGCAGGTATGTGGCCCTCAAAGAACAAAAATAAAAATAAAAATGAAATAATAAATAAGTATCTGGGTACATCTTAAAACTTCCTAATAGAAAGGACTGCTCATAGCAGTAAGAAAGCCTAAATAAAACAAAATAGTAGTTCCATTCTGGGATGCTGAGGAAAGGAGGCCTCTTCTTTAGAGAGTTTTTATTTTTCAGGCATTCCTTACTGTCTTCATGCTCCCAATACTATAATAGAGCAAATTATCACATCTAGTGGAAAACGAAAAAACGATTCCTGAGAATTGACTCTGAAAGAGAAAAAAGTACTTCAATGAAGAAGGTACTATTGAGAAAAGTTTACTATGTTTACAGTAAGGGATATTGAAATCTTAGATCAAGAACCACAAAACAAAACAATGCCTCAAGGTAGAGGAGTACAGGGCACATGCCTTGCATGCAGCTGACCCTTGTTCAATCCCCAGTAGAATGTGCTACACTGAGCAAACACCACACCCGCAGCCTCTCAACAGATGGCTGAGAATCACCAGGAGGAAAACTGAATCTCCTGAGCATTTCACACTGTCCGAATATTGAGCAATGTACCTGTTCAAAGACAGTTCCCCATTGGATTTTCCTTGTATAGGGTCCTCCTTATACATTCGCGTGCCATAGAAATACCAGTAGAGTGCTCCTGAGTTATCTTCACCCAACGGCTCAACACGGAGACTATCTGCATCCAGACCCTAGTAGAAGGATATGAAGAAAAGGTTTAGGAAGAAACAAAAAAGGAGAAAATTAAAGGATTTAAAATTTATATTCAAAAAATAAAATTTATATTCAGATATACATTACATTTTAAAAAGCCCCCAATACAGATTTTTTTTGGGGGGGACATTGTTTTGGGGTTACACCTATCTGGTTCTGGGCTCAGGGAGTCAATCCTGGCTATCATGTGTGGACCATACGGGGTGCTGAGGATAATGAACCTCTCTTGGCCACCTGCAAGGCAAGCACATTACCCCTGGTACTCTCTCTCTGGTCCTCCAAATATGTAACTTTTCTTTTTTCTTTTTATTTATTTTTGGGCCACACCTGGCAGTGCTCAGGGCTTACTCTGGGCTCTGCAACTGGGGATCATTCAGGTTGGGACTCAAGAAATCTTACTGGGTATTGGGGTTTGAGTCTGGGTCTGTCGTGTGTAAGGCCCCTACTATCTCTCTGGTCCCAAGGAACAGGATATGGAAATAGGGAGAATGTTTCCTCACCATTGTGTACACACACACACACACACACACACACACACACACACACACACACACACACACACACACACACACACGAACTTGGATGAACTTAATGAAAATTGTTCAATTATTGTTATTTTACATGTGCATACTTAAGTACAGGGTGTGGCTTTGTGGAGAGTGCAGTCCTTGCATATGTGTGACCCTGGGTTCAATCTCTAGCGCAAACAACAGAAAACATCTCACGTGATATATGAGCACCCATTTAAAAACAAACACACAATTATGGAGCAAAAAAGCCAATGTGAAGGTTGGTCACTCAGTTGAAGCTCTGCCTTCTCTCACAGCAGTCTTACTCAGCCGAGATCTAGCAATACGGTTCCCAATTCATCGCAGGCCTGATCTGTACTGACCTTCCTGCTGGGATATAAGTCCTTGAGTTCTCAGTACAGTCAAAGCTAAACTGAACAGTGATTTTTATAACATGTCCTTGAGCGAGGCTGAACTGAGAAGTCATCAACACATTTAATCATTTCTGACTGAACAGGATTAGAAACTGACCCTCTTATGAGTGAAAAACAATAACCCACACCTTCCCTCAGGGACAGACTTCTGAAAAAAAAAAAACAAACAAAGAATAAAGGCAAGGAAAGAGTTGGCCTCACCTTACTACTTTTGGGTAATTTTTGGGTAATGTCTATATATGAATATACTTGAGATGAACATCACTTGCAAAAGGGTAAAAGTCATTGTAGCTTTCTATACATTTTCAATTATTTAAAATAAAATGAAAGACCTTAGAAGGTGAAATTCAATGGCTAATTTAGCTGCATTTTTGGCAATGAAGAGAACTGGACTACAGAGATGCCTCTGACTATTCGAGTCTGTTATCAGGTGGGAACCAAGGATTTACTCCTGACAGTGCTCAGGGATCAGCCACGTGTACAGCAAACACCTGTTGTACTACTACTCTGGCCACAGCATCTTCACATATTATAACCTGGATACACGCACTTTTTTGCTTAAGGAAAGGAAGTGTCAAGTAAGCACCTTGAGAAGATCGAAGACATCATCTGCATCTAGCCGGTAATCACAGAGACGATGAAGAATCTCCACACGGGTACGAAGAGGCAGGTCCTGGAAACTGGCTTCTCGTAGAGGGTTGGGTTTCCCTTCTTCAAGCTCCCAGCGGTAGTTGATAATGTCTTCCAGGTAGCTGTGGAATGTCTGAGGCCTAACCAAATGGCCCCAAATACAAAAATACATTATTACAGTGGATTAAAAAAAAAAAAAACCACAAAGACAGAGATGCAATACTGAAAGCAGCAAGTTCAAATAGGTACCATGTTGAGTGAAATAAATATTAGTATTCAACATATCAGATAGAGTTGATATCAAGGATACATGAAGTATCCTCATAAAGATCAACTTCAAAAGCCCTATCAAAAAAGGGAGAGGAAATGAAAAGACACTTGTCAGAAGACAGTCGGATGGTCAAGTTCACGTGTAAAATTGCTCATCATCACTTATCCTTAGGGAATCAAAATCAAGGTGACAATGAGATATCATTTCAGACCAGAAAGAATGGCACACATCAAAAATAATAGGAAAAGGCTTGCTCTTCAAGCCTATGTTCTCTCTTGAACATGCATCTCACTTGTTTGTGCTGATGTTTCTTTGCCTGCTAGAGAATCCTGTGTTCTCTCTTGAACACGCATTTCTCCCTTTCTCTCATCTTTCAAACAAATTTTTATAAAATATTTCAAGAACAATTCACGCTGGTAGGTATGTGATGAAAAAGGAACTTCCATCCACTGCCGATGGGAATATTGTCTGGTTCAACCCCTGTGACAACAGTATGGAGAGTGCTCAGTCAATTTAGAGGTGCCGTATAATCCATATTCCATCAAAAGGATGTATGCACACCATTATTCATTACTGCAATTACTACAATAGCTAAGATATGGAATAAGATGCAGCTGCAAGAAACAACAGAATCATTCAATTTATTGCAACCTGGTTGGAACTGGAAGATATCATGTTGAGTGAAGTAAGCCAGAAGAAGAAAAACAAACACAGGATGATCTCACTTATCTGTGATATACAGAATAACTGAATGAAGAAATGTAATATAGTAAAGGGGGCATACCTAGATCACTAGATTTCAGACCTTAGAAACAAGACAGAGAAGGAAAGAAATCCAGTTGGGGAGGAAGTAGATGAGAAAGGGAAGGAATTCGGAGCAGGGTCAGGGCTTCCGATATACAGGGCTGGGGGCGAGTGATAGAACTACATATCCAAAGCACAGGCTCAACAACACTCAAACAGGAAATCTAAGCTGCACCACCAAAATCTGTAATGTGTCTGTCATGGTGGCAGGTGGGAGGGGTACAAATACGCTGGATGACACAGAATGTGGGAACACTGGTGGAGGGATTGGTGCTGAAATTTTATATGCCTAAAACTGAAATTTTATATGCCTAACAATCATTAATTCTGTAAATCATGGTTCTTTAAAAAATTCTTACAAAACAAAAGACAAGACAAACTCTCAGCATTTGGCAATGAATATGGCATTCATTTACTCATGGTACTTACAGTTGCTCTCTAAACTCTCTAAAAAAAGGTTTGTTTACCCCTATCCCGGTAAGGAATTTTTTTTCTTGTTGGCTTTTTGGGTCACACCCAGTGATGCACAGGGGTCACTCCTGGCTCGGCACTCAGGAATCACTCCTGGCGGTGCTCAGGGGATCATATGGGATGTAGGGAATCGAACCCGAGTTGGTCGCGTGCAAGGCAAACGCCCTACTCGCTGTACTATCACTCTAGCCCCTGCCAAGGAATTTTGTATGTTTGGCATAATAAATTTACACTGAATTAACCGCAAATGTTCCTTTAAATACATATATATAATCAAATGTTTTTATTTTCTATCCATACATTTTTAAAATAATCCTTGCAAATTTCCCTCTCTTCACTCTTACCAATAATTTATGTAAATCTTAAAATGTGTTAGCACAAAATTGCTCATATTAATTAAAAAATTATATACCTATAAAGTAAGATAGTTCTTAAAAATTTTTTCTTTGCTTTATCAATTTATCATTGATTTACTATTTTGTGGAATGCACACACATTCTCCAAACAAAGAGTGATTATCTTCCTAGAGTAAAATATTTATTTCACAAAAAAAGTATCCTACAATAGGGGCAGTAGGACATAGGCCAAGGAGCAAGACCTTTCTGATTTCAGCATGCGATTTCATAAATGCAACCAAACCAGCTCAACAAACACTAAGTATAAATAGTATAGTTCTCTGTGCTTATCACCTGAAAGTCCCTATTTACATCAAAGAAGAACACGTTTGAGATTTCTTTCCAATAATCCTCTTAGTCTATTGAGCTGAAGTTCTACAACTTTTGCTAAATATTTTCTTTCTTTTTTCTATTTTTTGGGTCACACCCGGCGATACACAGGGGTTACTCCTGGCTCTACATTCAGGAATGCTCAGGGGACCATATGGGATGTTGGGATTTGAACCCGGGTCGGCCACGTGCAAGGCAAACGCCCTACCTGCGGTGCTATCACTCCAGCCCCACTAAATATTTTCTAAAAACAGATGAACTGCTTCAAATACCGAGTGGTTTTTTTTTTGGATACACATTCATAAGACCAAATGGCTAGATATTTGCAGGAGAGACTATACAGGAATTGTGAAAGCCACATAAGGCATGTTTCAAGTAAAAATTCTTTTTTCCTTGTAGGTTTCCATACTGAGGAGGGAAATGATTTGCAAGATGCAAACAAGGTAAAAGAGAAACCCATTTTTCCACAATTAAGATAAATCAAGAATCTAAAATCAGGGGGCTGGAGCGATAGCACAGCGGGTAGGGTGTTTGCCTTGCATGTGGCTGACCCGGGTTCGAATCCCAGCATCTCATATGGTCCCCTGGCACCTCCAGGAGTAACTCCTGAGTGCATCGCCTCAGCAAAAAAAAAAAAAAAAAAAAAAAAAACACAACTCTAAAATCAATCTTAGAACATGAGAAATTCAAGAGTGGTCCAAGACTGACAGCATCATCACTGGAACTTGTGTGAATGCAAATTTTCAGGTTCCACCTGACCTACATAATAGAAGCTGGAGATGGGTTCAGCATTTTTTTTTTCTTTTAGTAAGCCCTGTAGGTTATTAAAAGGCTCCCTGAGGTTTTAGAATCCCCATGTTAGTCATTATTAATGTGTTTATTCCTAGCTACAGTTCTCTTTTTTCTTAGCAAGTATAACCACTGTCCTGATATTTTTGTTGCTGTTCATTCATTCTCTTGCTTTTCTTGACTATTTATCTCATATATAGCTATCTCATTTAGTTCTCCTGGTTTTACATACTGTCATTGGTGCTATAGGTTTCTGTAACTTCTTTTATTCAGTGCACTATTTGAGAACTTGATCTCTCTATGGTAGTATGTAGATCCCCTGAGCAAATGAAGGCAATTCTAACCATGTTGTTTTCCCAGTCTACTGCTTACTTCATCAAGGAGAGAAGGATTCTTCTGTGTGTGAAAGCAAGATGGAATCGTGTATGGCATACAACAATCAGGGATCTCATCACCTCACCACATTCTACTGTAGGCGCCACACTCAAGGGAAAGGGATTGCATTGGAAATCCCACAGGATCATTCTCAGAATCTAGCTATCGCACCAACTCCCCTTACTGATGGGCAACAAAAGAAATCACTGAAAAATTTGAGCTAAGACATTTCTAAGTGTTTCTAAGGCATAATAATTTTTATTATTTTAAAATTAAAAAAAAATTTTTGTGGGCAACACATACTGCAGTGCTGGGGAGTTATTCCCATGGGGGGTGGGGATGGGGGATGGACAGACGGACATGCGGTGCTGGAAACTGAATGTGGGTCTTCTGCACATCACCTTATTGAGCTTACACCCATCTCACAACACATACTTATTTATGTGTGTGTGTGTGTGATGCCAGAGACTGAACCCAGGACCTCACACATGCAAAGCTGCTAGGCAAGTACTCTACCACTGAGTACTAAATGAAATAGCACTGTCTGTCTTCCTGTTGTTCATCGAGTTGCTCGAGTGGGCACCAGTAATGTCTCCACTGTGAAACTTGTTACTGTTTTTGGCACATCGAATACGCCACGGGTAGCTTGCCAGGCTCTGTTGTGAGGGCGGGATACTCTTGGTAGCTTGCCGGGCTCTCTTGAGAAGGATGGAGGAATCGAACCTGGGTCGGCCACGTGCAAACAAATGCCCTACCCTCTGTGCTATCGCTCCAGCCCACTAAATGAAATAACCAAACCAAAGATTTCTCTGTTAACAGAAGACTAGTAGGCGTTTCAGAAAAGTGTGAAATAAGTGTGAGACTGAATATTATAGACAAGTATTACAGAACATTATACTACTGGGAATGAGGTAATCATGTATACCTGAAACTTTTTCTACTTTTTTTTTTTGGTGTCACACTGGGCTGTGCTCAGGACTTACTCTTGGCTCTGTACTCAGGAATTACTGCTGGTGGGTTTGGGGGACCGTAAAGGATGTTAGGGACTGAACCTGGGTCAGTAGTATGCAAGGCAAGAGCCCTATTTGCTGTAATTTTCTGACAGGCAAAAAATAAACCAAATTATGTTGGATGAGAACTAAAGTTCCCTTTACTTCAAAAATGCTGTTTTTTTTTTTTTCTTTTTTGGTCACACCTGGCAATGCACAGGGGTCACTCCTGGCTCTGCACTCAGGAATTACCCCTTCTATGCTCAGGGAACCATATGGGATATGCTGGGTATCGAACCCGGGTCGGCTGCGTGCAAGGCAAATGCCCTACCCACTGTGCTATTGCTCCAGCCCCAAAAAATGCTGTTTCTAAATAGTAGACTTGAATTAAAAACACCTACGCAGAGAGTCATAGAGGTGATATGGTCCATAAACACGGCTGAAAACCATCATTTTTATATTAACACATAACAGAAAGCTAATATTCTGTTGAATTATAAAAAGGGGCAGCAATTATCGTAAAAATATTTTTTACGATTTTTTCTTCTTAAAAAATGTTTTTTGGGAGCCTCATCTAGCAATGCTTATTTAGAGGTTACTTTTGGCACTGTACTCAAGAATTATTCCTGGTCGTGCTCGGGGTACCATATGGAATGCCATGGATCGATCCTGGGTCAGCTGTGTGACAGGCAAACACTCTATCTGCTGTACTATTGTTCCAGACCTGAAATCAGATGTTTTAATAATATACTGTAAGTACTACAGGGGCCAGAGATAATATAAAGGGTAAGGATGTTTGCCTTGCACACGACCAACCTGGGGACAATCCCCGCACCCCATATGGTCCCCTGAGCACATCAGGAGTGATTCCTGAGTGCAGAGCCAGGAATAGCCCTTAGTACTGTTGGCTATGACCCCAAAACTAAACAAAAAAAACCCCAAGCTACAAAGTAACATTTGGACTTATCAATACTTTAAGATTATGATAGCAATTTGAAATTAATACTACTGCTAGAGAATATTATTTTGTGAGTTAATGAGGAAGCCAATCATTGTATTCCAAACGTGTCTCTTTGTGCTGAAGAGAGAGCTCAGTGGCGGAGACTGTGCTTTTCATGTCAGGGAACTCAGCTTGATCCTGAACACCACACGGTACCATGCGCTAAACAAAAATCTGAATAACTATATATTAGATTCTGTTATAATCTTATTTTTTTCTTCGTGATTTCAATACATACTCTTAGTTGGAATCCACAGTCTTCGCCAGCATGTCAGAGATACACAGTACAAAAAGAGCTAACATTCTGTTTTAGATAGTGGAAAATCAGAAAACCTTTAAGATTTCCCTTTTAATTAATATACAGCATAGGGCTGTAGGTAAGAACTGAAATCTGGGGTAGAGTGCTATTGGCCAAACCTGTCCTTTATCAGTTACCAGCTGTAGTCTTTTGGGAACATTATTTAACCTACCCATGTCTCAAATTCTTCATCCTTGACAGATGGATTAAAGAGTAATTTATGTTACAGTGCTGTTAAAAGGATTATATGGAATTTCCTGAAGTACATTTAGAGTACTGTCAGGGGCTAGAGGAACAGTACAGTGGGTAGGGCGTTTGCCTTGCACGTGGCCAACACAGGTTTGATTCCCAGCATCCCATATGGTTCCCTGAGCACTGCCCGGAGTAATTCCTGAGTGCAGAGCCAGAAGTAACCCCTGTGTATTGCTGGGTTTGACCCAAAAGGAAAAAAAAAAAAAAAAAACCAACCATTTAGAGTACTGTCTAGACAGTAAGGATAAGTAGAAAGAGTACTGCGCTGCTCCATGAGGGCACAAATCTGAGCTTGAAGAATAAAATTAACAAGAATTTAACAAGAAGAAGAAGAAGAAAAAAGAATTTAACAAGAAAAGACACAGTACAGTGGGTAGAGAACTTGCCTTGCATGCAGCATGGGTTCAATCTTCAGCCCCTCAAATGGTCCCCAAGTCCCACCAAGAGTGATCCCTGATGCCTCTACACCCCGCGTCAGACTGTTATATATTGGGCACCCCGGAGGGGGGCAGGTGAGTCCCTGCCCTCTACAAGTAGAGTCCCTCTACTTGTCCCAACAGAGCCCCAGCAACTGAAAACCTCCAGCACACAACTGTAGCCATGCTCACAGCCAATCTCCTTAGAGTCAGGACAAGCCTCATCCATGAGAATGAATCTGCTGAAAAACTTGGGTATGCAGGTTTTGTGACCGATTATCTCCAGGCTCTCCTGGGGCCAGGAATGGGCAACCTCCTTGCATCTCCTGTGTTTCCTAGAGCGTGGTCACCCCACAAAGTGTCTCTGGTGCCATATAAGCTCATTAATGACCATGATCCAGAGACTCACAAATAATTCTCGGAAGAGAAAGAGAGCAACACGTCGAAGATATGCCTCCACAACTCAAAAGTCACCCATCCAGTTAAAAATTTAACTCTAGGGGCTGGAGCAATAGCACAGTGGGTAGGGCATTTGCCTTGCATGCAGCCAACCCAGGTTCGATCCCCAGTGTCCCATATGGTCTCCTGAGCATGGCCAGGGGTAATTCCCGAGTGCAGAGCCAGGAGTAACCCCTGTGCATCGACAGATGTGACTCAAAATTGCAAAACAAAACAAACAAAACCTCTAGCTCTATTATCCAATTAAAAATTTTATAATTCCTGGAGCAACATCTCATAGTCTGCCCCACCGATCTACCAAGAGTAGCACAACACATTTGTCGGGGAGTAATGTAGAAGGCAACCTATTTCGATTATACGGCGCCATGTAATCTCATCAATGGCCAAGATCCAGAAACTATAAAACAAAGCACCTGGAAGAGAGCGATGCAGAATCTCACACAGCAGAGCCTGGCAAGCTACCCAAGGCGTATTTTATTTGATATGCCACAAACAGTAACAATAATGGGCCTCATTCCCCTGAACTTGACAGGGACGAATGGAGATATTACTGGAACCCGCTCGAGCAAATGGATGAGCAATGGACAACAGTGATACAGTGATATATATTTATAGGCATACAACCTGTAACAACATGTTAGTAATCTCTTATACAAGGGCTTAATGGCTCAAGGGTGAGATATAACACTCTCCACACACTTTCCTCTAAGGAAACTTTTCTAGATCATTTTTGGCTTATTATTCATAATAAGCAATACAAAATATCTTAGTAAGTATGTGCTTTGGGGGCAGGATTAGGTGGTGGTGGGAAAATTTGAAATAATGGGATGATGTAATGGTGTCAGGACTGGTGTTAGAATACTGGATGTAATAAATTACCATGAACAACTTTAAAAACAAATTTAAAAAAGAGTGATCCCTGGGGGCTGGAGCGATAGCACAGCGGGTAGGGTGTTTGCCTTGCACGCGGCCGACCCGGGTTTGATTCCCAGCATCCCATATGGTCCCCTGAGCACCACCAGGGGTGATTCCTGAGTGCTGAACCAGGAGTAACCCTTGTGCATTGCCGGATTGCCGGGTGTGACCCAAAAAGAAAAAAAAAAAAATAGTGATCCCTGAGTGCAGAGCTAGGAATAAGCCCTGAGCAGTGCTGGGGGTGCCTCGCCCCCCCAACCAATATATACAAAGAAGTTGTATTCTACAGGTCCTAGGCATTCTGTTTCTTGGTTTCCATATGACAGTTTAAAGGTCACACTGAGTTGGTGGAACTAGAATAATAACATTTAATTTTCTAGAAACGGGTTACAAACTATGATCTGTGGGTCAAATTTGGCTTGGACAGCTATTTAAAAAAAAAAAAAAGAGGGCCTCTCTGTAACAATGCTTGGGAGGAGGCAGGGCAAGAGAGGCAACACTCCGCACAGCGGCGCTGTTTCGAGCATGAAACTCTTCAGTTCTACCTGCACTAAAGGGACCTGACAAGGGTACAGTTCCTATACCCCTTGTTGGGGTCTCAGCAGCCAGCCTGAGAGTTTGACCAAGCCCCCCTGCCCCTGAAAGCAAGAGCCAGCCCTTGCTCCAGCACTCCACACACACAGGCACTCTGGTTGAGGATGGGAGGATGGGGGATGTAACAGTTACCATTTGCCTGAGCTGATACACCTGGCCCTGAGAGCGGGAGATGTAAATCATAACTAATATCTGTACTGAGACTGAAAAGGTAAATGTGATACACGTGGATTGCCCCCTGAAACGTATATATAAAAACCCCCGTGTGAGAGGATTGCTGATCGACCACCGGCTTTCACCCCTCTTCGTGGTTCTTTCTCTGAGGTGGCTGGAGTCCTCGATTCACGGAGGGTCAGGGCAGAGGCTTCTCTCCTACCCACTCCCTCTACTTACTCCGCCGGGAGTAAGTCCGGCGACTCTGGGGCATCATACTCCAGTGTGCCTGGGTCGATCGGCCAGGACCCGACATCAACTGTCTCATACAAGAGCAGAACAGAATACTATTTGAGGCTGTAATGACAGTACATGGGCACTTGCAAACCTTCCAGCCAAGCCCGGTTTAATCTACAGTACCACAATCCCCAGGGCTCTATGTCCTTGGCCCTTCACAGCACAGCCTGGGATCACTCTCTTCCTCCACCCACAATGGCCCTGGCCCCTGGCAAAATACAAACCAGTATTTTAAAGAGTCATTTGGTCTCAATTTTATTTTCTCCTTCTTCCCCTCCCTTTAGTTCTATTGCTACCATGACACTTAACTGCATGTACTTGGTAGTAGAGCTCACTGGGGTAACTTGGTTATGGTGTGCTGAAGACAACAGCATCACTGACAAAACAAGGCAGGCACCTTATCACTGAGAAATCCCTAGGCTCTCCTCTCTCAAAAG
Source organism: Sorex araneus (assembly GCF_027595985.1). Classification (NCBI taxonomy): domain Eukaryota; kingdom Metazoa; phylum Chordata; class Mammalia; order Eulipotyphla; family Soricidae; genus Sorex; species Sorex araneus. Next base: position 229,492,720 of record NC_073303.1, on the reverse strand, counting down.
AGAGATGGACACTGCTTTTGCCTAGTACTAAACATGCCACAGAAGAAACAACTTTTTTGGTGACTGTTTTGTTTTGAGGCTACACCCAGCAGTGCTCAGGTCATACTCTTCGATTGACTGACACTCAGTTATCATTCCTGGTGGGCTCAGGGGAACCATCTGAGAAGGCTGGGACTTGAACCCAGGTTGGCCACATGCAAGGCCAGCACCCTATCTGCTGTACTATTACTCCAGCCTTCTCCCCAATAAAATTTCTCAAAAAGTAAGAAAAGTTTCAATTTATTGTATGGTCAAGATGATCACTTCTTTCCTGTCTAGACTGCCTTGTCTTAGCATCGGTTTCCTAAAGTGGATAATGCTGCCACCTAGGGTCTTCTGGAATGCTCTAAGGATCTGGTAGTAGCCTCTACGTTCATATGAAGAAGGCAATTTTCAGGGGAGTTCTGAGTGACAATTTCTCCGCAAAGGGATGGAAAGGCCATATAAGTTAGGAAACCTCTGATCTAAGAAATCAGCCTGTTACTTCTATCCTGACATAGGCTGTTAATTTAAAAACACAAATCTGACCACTCACCCGCTCTTTTTGCTTTTACAATCACATCTCTAAATTCTTAACTCAGCTGATTTAGTTCCTATTTTACCCATGGCCATATTGGATTACTTTAATTGAAGTGCGTGCAGGAGACAAGCAGGCAAAGAAAACAAGGGGTGGGCCAGGTGAACAATGATAGGTGACAATAAAATTCGGTCTCGGCCAGTATTAAGGAATAAGGAAAGTAATAAGGGAGGCTGTGCTGATACTGCTCCTGTTTGCCACCATCGATGGGGGACTCCAGGGGTGGCAGACAATTAGGTATTTGCAAGCTACGAACTGGGATTTTAAATACACTATTATCATTACTATTTAAATTTGTTTTTGTCTTGGTGCCACATCTGGCAGTCCTCAGGGGACCATGCATGCTGGGATGAACTCAGGCCTACGGCAGGCAAAACATGTATTTAGTCCACTGAGCCCTCTCTGGCCCCGCATTATTATAATTACGAGCAAACCTTCTAACCCAACTGTGGCTAAGGATTATTAATCTGCCTGCTGGCCAACACACAATGTGAGGGTTATGCAAAGAGATACCCTGATGGATAGATGATTCAAGGGTAAAATCGAGCAATCACTCTGGTAAGCAGCCTGATAATTTGTTAAAACATCTTAAGTTAGTGTCAGGGAAGTAGTTTAATGCTCAAGTCCAATGCTGTTTACATGTGAAATGTTTATATTCAGAGGTTAGGGCACATGTCTTACTGGACAGGATACCAGGTCTGGAAACCCGTGGACATAACGGAGGTAGCTTAGGTCCTCACATGGAACTATCAGGTCTGGGTTAGAATTGCCCCAGGGGTTGGAAAGCTTCCTGAACGTCCTCAATTTAAAAAACTTGGTCTTTTCTCTAACATTTAAATTTATATATTTTTTGAGATAAAATATTTTTATAGAGAAATGTAAGAAGAAAGTTATATGTTCCAAAGACAATATGGGCTTCTCTAGGAAAAAAAAAAAGCCTCAACCTTTAAAATGTGCTCATTTTTTGGAGCAAGTGACACTTCCAGAAACCTAAATTAGAAGAGATCATTCACTAGGTGTGCAAGCTCTTATTTCTAAGACCACAGCACGCTTACGAAAGTTAAAAGTTAGACATACATGCTCATCTACCATAATGGATTATTTGACAACCATTCTTTTTAGTTTTTGTTTGCTCCTTTTTGGTTTTTGTTTTTGAGCCACACCCAACAGTGCTCAGGGGTCAACTACTGGAAGTGCCTGGGTGACCATATATGGTGGCAGGGATGAAACTGGGGCTGGGCACATGAACAGTAAGCACTTCAAACCCTGTATTATCTCTCTAGTCATGACAATCACAATTATAAGGGAAAAAACTATAATAAAAAATAAAATGTGATAATGTAGAGAGAGTAAGTGTGCTTAAAATCACCACTAACTAGATTTTAACTGGGGGGGAAAAGATATTTCTGGCCAGATATTTCAAACAGTCATGTCTTACATGTGGGAAGCCTGGGTTTAATCCCCAGTACTGAGTGGTCTCACCCCCCACCCTCGTCCAGAGCCAAAAATGCCCTACCTAACCAAAATAAAATATTTCATCAAATCTCTTACCTTGTAACTACAAGTTTATAAACTGGGGCTACTTTCCCTAATAGACAACTTAAGTGGGTTTACTGAGTCTATTTTGTTTTTTACTTTGTATTTTCATAAGGTTGTTCACATTAATTACATTCAATATTTCAACACCAATCCCACCACCATTACAACTTCCCACTACCATTTAAGCCTACCTGCCAGGGGCAGATGCTAGTTAATTTATTTTCTATTGCTTATTATGAATATCATGAGAGGTGGTGCAGCCACTTTTGCAGTCGTGCACTTCTGGAATTCTAAAATTGTAAATCATGTCTATTTTTATTAGAGAAAAACAAACCACAAACACCCCAAAATTGTGACTGGCATCAGAGAGCCAGACAGGAAAGCTCAGGCTGCCCAGCTTTTCCAGTTTGCTCTGTCACTCTGTACAGAAACACAGCGGCAAATGAAATGTTTACCAAGTTGGAGAAAAAGCCATTTTAGTAAGCTCCATTATTTGGAGCGTAAGGGTTAAGCTATGTACGGAGTCTCAAGAAGCTCTTTTATATTGTCCACGAGAAAAAAAATTTCCAAGCAGCACTAGGAATAGATCCCGAGAGAAAAGCCAGGAGAAAATCCTGAGCAGTAGGACCTGAGCGCCACCAGATATGGCCCCTAAACAAAAAATCGTAGCAGAAAGTTATTTACTAGGTAATTAAGGAGAGATTAAGCATGAAAGCTTTATTAAAAATTATGCTTTTTGGGTCCAGAGAGATAGAACAGTGGGCAGGGTGTCTGTCTTCCACAAAACCAACCTGGGTTCGATCCTAGTACCCCACTAGGAATGGGTCCCGAGAGAAAAGCCAGGAGGAAATCCTGAGCAGTAGGCCCTGAGCACCACCAGATATGGCCCCCAAACAAAAACAAACAAAAAAACCATATTGTATTTAGAACTGTATTTAGAACTACGTTAAACTACAGACACATAATCCATGTGAACTGATAGAAACTATACCCTTACACTTGATATTAATACAGTGGGAAAAAAATAGGTAACACAAAGTTATACACAAACCAATGTTTAATGCATCACTATTTTGGTTTTAGTTCTTTTTTGGGGGGGGAAGGGTGGCACGCCAGGTGGTATTCAGGATGCTTGCAGACAATGTTGTGCCAAGCATACTTTGCATGTGCTCAAGCCCACTGAACTACCTCTTTAGTCCTTAAGGAAATAAAGGGAAGTAAGTAAATCAGAAGATAAATGACAAGTACTGGATGATTTCACTCACAAGAGAAGAAATGGATGGCCGACCTAAAGTTAGAACAACAGAATCAAGGTTATCACCTCAGGACAAGAGGGTTCAAGATGAGAGATATGGTAAGTGGTAACAAAAAAAAGTCACTGTCACTGTCATCCCATACTCATCGATTTGTTCGAGCGGCCATCAGTAACTTCTCTCATTGAGAGACTTATTGTTACTGTTTTTGGCATATCAAATACACACAGATAGCTTGCCAGGCTCTGCTGCGCGGGCTCCATACTCTCAGTAGCTTGCTGGGCTCTCCGAATCAAACTCGGGTCAGCCGTGTAAAAGGCCCAACCACTGTGCTATCACTCCAGCCCAACAAAGAAAAGTAGCAGCGGAAAACATACACAACAACAACAACAACAAAAACTATAATCTCCAAGTGAGAAAAATAATAAAAATTATGCTACTGTTGCTATGAATACAAGAAACAGATCCGACAAAAAGAAAACTCTAGTTATAACATGAAGTAACAATAAATACAGTAAACTCAATCAGGATGAAAACTCAGGATGAAATCAGGATGAAAACTCAATTCTACACTTAGCATGTTTGTTGATGGATCCAAGAGCTATGTGAATGCAGTAAATACAAAGATAATAATAAAAACTCAACAATAAAAAAAAAAACTCAATAATAAAAGTAGCCAAAAACAAGGCTGGGAACTTATCTGCAAGATTCATTAATTACAGGTTCAGTTTCTGACCTTAACTTAACCTTTACTTACTGATCCTACACTTTTAATGTAGTAGCTAATGATCAGTTCTGGTTTATAAGAATGACTGGTTCAATGACTATGACTGGTGAGTTCTTTCTACAAAAAAGGCTTTCTAAGACCAGAATTACTCACGTGATATCCCTTCGTTGATAGCAGCCCTGAAGCAAGCAGGCAATCAGGTCACTGATAAACTCCACATCATCTCGGTGAAGAGCTGCTTCTAACTCCTGAGTAGATGGGACAGGAGGGAGAGAGGAGAGAGAGAAAGAGATTCAGAAGTTATATTTCTTAAAATCCATAACCGTTCTCAATACCACTCGCCCAGCAATCAAATGGTCAGAGTCAAGAAGTGTGTATTGTGGGTCATTTGACTCATTCCCTTCCACCCTCACTACTTGAAGATGATCTAGAATTCAACTCCATTAAAAAGTTTTTTGACAGGGATGGTGGGGGGGGGGGGATTGCGTCACACCCAGTGGTATTCAGGAGTGACCCACATGATGCTCAGAGGACCACATGTAAGGACAAGAATAGAATCAGGATAAGGGGGGGTACATGGCGAGTGCTTTAACCTCTATATTTCTCTGGCCTTAGATTTAATTCTTCCTCTGGTGTTTATTTCTCCCACTGTCTTTTGCCCCCGTATCAGACTTTTTTCTGTTTAGCTGAATATTAGGAGAAACTCATGTATATCTCTATAAATTAATGTTAGTTACATATATACCAAAGAGCTTAATTTAAAATGAGTTGTTTTGCTTTTTATTTAAATGGCAAGAAAAATCAAGGAGCAAATACGTAATGAGAAAATATTTTTCACTTAACAGTTTTGATAGCAAATCACATCTATAACAGCTCTAACAAACACTATTTTGGGGGTAACTAACACTGTTAAAGTAATGTGACAATTTTAATGACATACACTACACCTACTTGACTAAAACAGGAGAGATTACTAAAACTGAGATTGCTAGAACTCATCTGAACAGAAGTGAGGTAATGTTCATATTAACAGTCTAATCTTAGGTGAAATGATTTGCTTTCCTTAAGGTTCAGGTAGATAATATCAAATAATTAACTTGTTTTATTACGGTATTCTAAAAAAATTAATTTAGGATAAATTACTGGGACAAAAAGTGACAACAGGAAATTTTAGATGATTTTTTTTCCTTAATCTCTCACAACAAACTGGTATGTTCTAAGATAGTCTAAGTTATTAAGTCTTGTGATACAAAGCTTGCATGCATTTTTCAACTATGATGCTAACTTCTAACTTCTGCATGTAAGTTCCAAGTGTACACTATGCTCACAGTGTGATGCATACAAAATCCATTTTTTGTTGTTTTTGGTTTTGGGTCACATCTGGCAAAACTCAGGAGTTATTTTTGGCTCCGCCCTGAGGAATCACTTCTGGCAGTGCTTATGGGACCATATGTGGTGCCAGGGACTGAACCTGGATCTGCAATGTGCAAGGCAAATACCCTACCTGCTGTACATTTCTCAAGTTCCATTTTCTTTTTTCTTTTTTTTTGCTTTTTGAGTCACACCTGGTGATGCTCAGGGGTTACTCTTGGCTCTGCACTCAGGAATTACTCCTGGCGGTGCTCAGGGGACCATATGGGATGCTGGGAATCAAACCCAGGTCGGCTGCGTGCAAGGCAAATGCCGTACCTGCTGTGCTATCGCTCCAGCCCCTCTCAAGTTCCATTTTTAAAGAAGTTTTAAGGATTCAATAATTACAGATTCAACTTCTAACCTTAACATCAATTACATAATTTCTATGTTTGAGATCCTGGGTTCAATCCCCCAGTACCAAACAAAAATAAAACAAAAAACCACAGGACCACAGAGATACCAAGGTTTGATTCCTGGCATTGCATACAGTCCCCTGAGCACTGCCAAGCATGATCTCTGAGCGCAGAGCCAGGAGTAAGCCCTGAGCACAGCAGAGTTTGGCTCCCAAACTTAAAACCAAGCGAAATAAGACTAACCCACTAATTATAATGTATACTGAATAGTGGCGATGTCTATACAATAACGGCAAAAATTTTTGCCGTTATTGTATAAACATTATTCTTATTTACAATTTTTTTCTACCACATTTAAAAATCATTCCTAAAACTCCAAAAACTTCACAATACAGGACTGAAGATACAGCTCAACAGAGTGAGTACACAGGCATGTGGAATGCCCAGAACTCAATCCCTGAACACAGAGAAAACAGCTAGAAGCAACCAAGCACCGCTGGGTGTGGTAGGAAAGCCAAAAAGAACAAAACTTCACAGCATAAAAAGCTGTTAAAAACAACACAAAATAGAAACTATCCTGAGATTCAACTGAGAAGAAAGGTAGCGCCTGAAAAACTAAAATGAGGGTCTGCAGTGATAGCACAGAGGATAGTGCATTTGCCTTGCTTGAGGAGGGCCTAATTTGATCCCTGGCACCAGAGTTTCCCAAGCCCAGCCAAGCAGTGACCCCTGAGTGCAGAAGCAAGCTCTGAACACTGCCAGGTATGGCCCCAAAACAAGTAACAGCAAAATACCCAACCCAACAACAACAACAAAACCCGAAATAACACAACATTAATGAGCTTTGGACTTCAAAAACAATAGTTATCATCACTCAAACATTTCTTTTGTGTGTATAAGAGATAGTAACAAGACAGTGTGACGATTTTACAATATATACATAGTAATATCCAATCATTGTGTTGAAAACTAGAAACTAATGAATTGCCATGTTAATTAAATCAATAAAGATTTAAGATTGAAAATATTTGTTCTCACACTCATCTATAGCAGTGGTTCGTCTATCAGTTTACTAATTCAAGTGAAAAAAAAAATAGGAGACCCTATCAATAAGAGATAAAAAAAAATCTATAATTAGTCAGAATTCACTCACTCAACAAATATATTTATATGGCACCCAACACACATAAGACTATAGCAAGTGTGACCAGAGAAACCAGTGAGTAGGACACTTGCCTGGCATGCAGTCAGCCTGGATTGGATTCCCATCACTCCCAATGGTGAGTATACTGTCGAGTCCTGTCCCGCCCCACCAGCCCACCAGCCAATCAGGAGTGATCCCTGAGCACAGAGCCAGGATTAAGTCCTAAGTACCACCAGGTGTACATTCTCCCCTTCCACAATCAAAAGGGGTGAAAGGAGTCTATAAGAGAATTTCCAAAATGTTTAGTTAGGAGGGAGAAGTTTAGTCAGAGAGGACAGAGAGGGATTTTTTTTTTTTTGATTGAACTCAGGTAGGCTACATGCAAAGGCAAATAAATGTCCTCCATGTTGTATATCACTCTGGCCCTTAGTTAGAGAGTTTCTAATTCCAGAGAGTTTAGTTAAGAGATAAGACAGTTACAAAATAATCAGCACCATTAGGTACAGAAAAGGTGCCATGGAAACTGTTTCTGGCTCTGGGAGAACTGAGCAGTTACATGGAGAGGGTGGCAACCTTGGGGGACAATGGTGAGAGGGAGAGGGCTAACCAGGTACGGCAACCCCATGAGCAAATGCACCAGGGGGATATCAGGTTTAGTTTAACTGCTTTGTAGGTCATGGAAGAGAGTATCACTGTAGCACTGTCATCCCACTGTCATCGATTTGCTCGAGCGGGCGCCAGTAATGTCTCCATTCATCCCTGTTTTGTACTGTGTAGCCTGATGGCATATTGGGGGCTCTTTGAGGATCAGGGGAATGAGGACCGTCGTTGTTACTGTTTTTGGCATATCGAGTACACCACGGGTAGCTTGCCAGGCAATGCCATGATGGAAGAGTAATGTGAGTTAAAATTGACAGTCGCTACTAAAGATTGATGGCCTTTCTTTAGAAGATTACTGTAGTATACTTTGATAGAGAGGTGCTGTGAGACAAACTGAGCCACTATAGAAGGAATCCTGAGCACCAGCTGGGAGGCAACCCAAAATGTTTCCTTCACCTCCTCCTCATATTTGCTATAGAAGAGGAACATTCTCCACCTATTCCCAGCACTTAACTATACTAAAGCATGGAAGTTACCAAAAAATATTAGTTTGGGAAATTAAATTAAATATATATACAGGGTTGGGAGAGATAGTACAAAGGTTAAAGTAGCTGATCCCTGGCACTTCATATGGCTCCGTAAATTGAGCATTGATAACAGTAAACCTTGAGCAATGCCACATGTGGCCCAATGACCAACTCCAATCCACCAAATATATTGCTCACCAATTCTATACCACCACCGCCACCACCACCATCATCATCATCATCCATTGATCGTCAAATTTCTCAAGTGGTCTCAGTAATGTCTCCATTCGTCCTAGCCCTGAGATTTTAGAAGCCTCTCTCACACAATAGAAACAGTAAAGTGAACTAATAAATGTTTACGTACAAATAAAATGGAGACATAAAGGGAAGCAATGGAAGAGGATTAAAATGTAAGCCCAAGCGGGAAATTTTATTTTTTACTGTGTTCACTGCTGTTCATGATGAGTAGAATCTGGTGCAGAACACCAAGCATTTTTACTAAATTACAGCCATGAATTATGAGAAAATGTGATAAAGGTTCAAGGTCATACCAAAAAAAAAAAAAAAAAAGAAAAAAATCAGAGAAACTGAGTAAAGACTACAGTGAGACTTTGCTGAGGAGGTAAGAAGTACACCGAGGGGAGAACCGCTGTAGATATACCAGGTAATGAGGAGTATGTGGAAGCTCACAGCACGTAGAGGGCAAAAGCCCCAAACAAACCACAAAGTGCAGATTAGTGAACAAAAAATAGGTTAAGTCCCTTTTTGAGTTCTTTTGAAATCCACATAAAACATACAGATTTTATTTTCATATGCAATAAAGTGGAGAAGGAGAGTGAAACAATCAGATTTGTCTCAAGAGAAATCATTCTGACAGCACGAAGGGTGAGGTCAGGGAGAGCAAAAAGAAAAAAAAAAGAAAAAAAAAAGAAAATTGTCATAAACCCAAAATGTTCTAAAATGAGAAAACTCATTTCTTACACAAAAGATCTGAGTTAAATATACACTGCAAACCCCAAATATAAATAATCTCAAAAAAGTAAAAACCTCTTATTTATCTAAAAGCACTAGCTTTAATGTATGATAATCATCAATTCCTGCAAATCTGAGTAGAATTTACATTTACTGCATATAGATGTGAAACCTCTTTGAAACTTACTGATTTGATGCAATCCAAATATATAGATAAGTCACTGTAACAACTGATTTTAAAAGCAGTATTTGGTGGATGGGAGAGAGACAATAGCAGGTAGGGTCTTGCCTTGCAGCTGGCCACCCTGGGTTCAATCCATGTAACTCCATATGGTTCCCCTAAGCCCTGCCAGGAGCGATCCCTAATTACAGGGCCAAGAGGAAGCCCTGAGCACTTCAGAGTATGACCACAAACACCTCTCCGAATTAAAAAAAAAAACAAAAAAAACAACCCACGACGTTGCCACCACTGGTAGAAAAACTAAGTCAATCGTTAGAAAAAAAGTGTAATTTCTAACAAGAGACCTATTTACAAATTACTTTTTAAAAAGAAAGACACATAATGGTAAAGTTTCTCCAAACAATATCTTATTACTATTCCCAAACATCTATCAAAAAAGTTGAAATTAAAGTAAAAGCTTTAATTAAAAAAAAAACAAAACTAAGACCTTGGGTTAGGGTGACAATACAGCAGGTAAGGTGTTTGCCTTTCATGTAGCTGACCCAGGTTCGACCCCCAGCATCCCATATGGTCCCCTAGCAATGTCAGGAGTAATTCCTGAGTGCAGTGTCAGGAGTAACTGCTCCCCACCCCTACCCCATGGAAGGAAGGAAGGAAGGAAGGAAGGAAGGAAGGAAGGAAGGAAGGAAGGAAGGAAGGAAGGAAGGAAGGAGGGAGGGAGGGAGGGAGGGAGGGAGGGAGGGAGGGAGGGAGGGAGGGAGGGAGGGAAGGGAGGGAAGGGAAGGGAGGGAGGGAGGGAATTCTACTTAGGCCCACATTTTACTTACATGCATGACATGTAAGTTATGAGTTTTCTATGGTTGAATTTCTAATATCTTGTCAACAGGACAAGTCAACAGTCAACAGAAATCAAAATTAGTAAGACAACTGTCTACAGCAGTGTTTCCCAAATGATTTATACTGTCCATCCACTTTTCCTTGCCCCTATGGGGACATTTTCTGATGTTCATAAAGTTCTAGGGGGAGTGGTTCTGAGTGATTTTATTTTCTTGAAAAGGGGCCAAATAAGTTGAGAACTTATTTTAGAGGTCTAAAAACTGTTCACCTTAAAATTCATGGAAAATTTATTTGAAACATGAATTGGTATGTATAATAAGTCAAGTACTTTCAAGTAACTCTGAGGTAACTTATTTTACCTTCGTCTGGCTTCTCATCTTTGGTTTTCAGTAGGTTTTGTTTTTGTCTTTTGTGCTACACTCGACGATGGACCGGATGACTCCTTGTGTGCTCAGGGGTCACTCCCGTCAGTGTTCAGAGCTAAAGAGACTGTATGTGGTGCCAGGGACTGAAGCTGAGTTGGCTGCATGCAAGGCAGGCACCTTAATCTCTGTACTATCTCTCCAGCCCCTTCTGGTGGGATTTTGGGTCATACTTGGTGGTGCTCCAGGTGACCATATGTGATGCTGGGGCTCAAACTTTTGTTGGTAACACTCAAGGCCTTACTCCCTGTTCTGTCTCTCCAGCACTTTGCTGTTTCTTTCTTTCTCTTTTCAAATGCCAATAACGACTGGGAAGCTGGAGACTGGACAGGAGAGAAGCACTGAAGATGGTGATATTCTGGCACGCACTAGGCCCTCGTTGGATCCCTGCATCATGACCCAGGCCTGTTGAGCGTGGCCAAAATGGCCTGGTGACCCCCAGTACCAAACCATCAGGCCCACCCAGCTGAGTCAGTTATTGCAGGGAGTGATCCAGGTCCCCTGAACACTGCCTTTGAGCCCTCCCAACCTTCCCCATATATAGAAAAAACCAAATGATCATGTTCAATCTTACTCTAATTAATGGACAGATTAAATGAGATTGGTAAAAATTTGTCTCCAAAAGATCTAGGTTTGAGATGGTACAAGGCTTTCCAAATTTACCTGGCTAGTCCCTCCTGGGAGAAAAAAAATAATCCCCCCACCCCCAACGTACTTTATTTAATGATCAGACAGAAAGTGCCTCCAATCGCATCTAAGGCTACTATTTTCCTCCCCATCCTCACCCCTGGTGATTCCAATGCTCCTCAGGAGGGAGATACTTATCAAATGGGTTAGAAACAAAGAAGGTTATTACACAGAAAGAAAGACTATCAGTATTGGATCAACTTTTTCAACCAGACTGAGCACACTTGAACTGTCCCTCAAAGGTCTCACATACTGAGTGGTAAACTGTGTTGTTTATAAATGTAACCCAACCCTTTCCCTTAACTACCATTTTATCCATGGAATACAGTAATGCAAGACTCAGCAAGAGAATAGGTCTTGACATATCAATTAGTGCTTTGGAGGGTTTGTTTTGGGCCACACTGGTGGTGCTAAGGGCTTACTCCTGGCTTTCTTCTCAGGAGTCACTCCTGGTGGTTCTTGGTGTATCACGAAGGATGTCAGGATAGAACCTGGGTTGACCATGTGCAAGGCAAGTGTTCTACCACAAGACAAGCTTTCTACTGTTTCGGCCCCATCAAAATATCAAATAGTTTTTTAAATTGTACTTCTTTGATATTAGGCTAGGTGACTACTGATTCATGAAGACAAGTGAGCTCTTCATCACACAAGGTGGGCTAAGCAAATTTATGAGGGATGAAGTTATCAGTGAGCTTTTCCCCTCTAGCTCAGAACTTGAAATGCAGCATCAGTAAAGATAAGAATGAAGAATAAGTGACGAACTTCCTGAAGAGCGACACATTTTCTCTTCCCCTTAACTGCTAACCCCCTCAGTAGTTTTATCAAGTGGGAAAATCAAGGCATACTAATTAAAACAGGCTCCGATCTTCACCATCCTATAGCTAAGTACAGCATAAGAATATAGCCAACAGGGGCTGGAGCGATAGCACAGCAGGTAGGGCGTTTGCCTTGCACGTGGCTGACCCGGGTTTGATTCTCAGCATCCCATATGGCCCCCCAAGCACCACCAGGAATAATTCCTGAATGCATGAGCCAGGAGTAACCCCTGTGCATCGCAGAGTATGAACCCCCCCCACACAAAAAAAGAATATAGCCAATAATATAAGGACAAGAAAGCAATTTAATGCTATTAACAAGATTCGACTTACCAGATAATTTTTTCCCCAAATTTAATGAATTTAGTTTCAAAGTCACAAGATGAATTGACTCTGAAGCTCTTTCACAACAATGTAAACATACTTAATGTTAACAAATTGTAGCACTGTAGCACTGTCATTTGTTCATAGATTTGCTCGAGTGGGTACCAGTAATGTCTCCATTATGAGGCTTGTTACTGTTTTTGGCACATAGAATACTCCACAGGTAGCTTGCCAGGCTCTGCCGTGTGGGTAGGAAACGCTTGGTAGCTTGCCGAGGGATGGAAGAATGGAATCTGGGTCGGCCATGTGCAAGTCTAATGTCCTGCCCACTGTGCTATTGCTCCAGTGTACACTTAAAATGTTGTTTAATGTTATATATTTTTCATACTTTAGAAAAATATTTCACACTAAATTTATCTACCTTCAATGGCTTTTGGAAAGATTAAATAATACAATGGTTAAAAAAAAAGCCAGTAATTTCTGTTAATGGCAAATGTTCTATATGTTACTTTGTTTTTGTTATTATGTTGTTTCATTTTCCTTACAGTGATGAGGGATAGAGGGAAAGACAGAAGAGAGACAAAAGTGTTCTTTTCAAACTGTAGGTTTCTGAAAAACACAAATTCAAATTATTTTGATACATGGTCTGTCTTCTTGAGTGAATAAAATGATCTCCAAAAAAACTACTTGGAAATACATGTTATTCAAAGCTTTACTACTTAGGTCTTCAACCCGAAGTTTAAGTCTTACACCAAAGCAATAAGGCACAGCCCTCTTAGTCCCAACCCCCTTTTCCACTCCCCCCCTTTTTTTTCCCCTTTTGGGTCACACCCGGCAATGCACAGGGGTCACTCCTGGCTCTGCACTCAGGAATTACCCCTGGCGGTGCTCAAGAGACCATATGGGATGCTGGGAATTGAATCCGGGTCGACCACGTGCAAGGCAAATGCCCTACCCGCTGAGCTATCACTTCAGCCCCCACTCCCTTTTTGTATTCCTTCTCACTGTAAGCGCATAAATCAGAACTCTGGCTGTGACAGAAGAGGAAGGGGAGGAAGAGTGGGAAAAACAAACCAGCACAGAGAAGAGATCGTGCAGCTCCTCTGCAGCATCAGAGGAGCTGAACAACAGGATCTGTCCTCTTTGCAGCTGGTGTCACAGCTCATTAGGGACAAGGTTAACATGAGTCCACTTCCTCCATCCCCAAGAACAAATCCTTCCAGACAAGCCAGGTTGCTGTGAAGATCAAGATTGGCAAGAGGAACAGCTCCAAAGTCTGACAGGAAATGGAGAGAATGAAATGTGCTGAGATTCCCGGTGTGGCCCACTGAAAATCAAAAACAAAAATTAAAAAACAAACAAAAATCTTGCTCAGAAAAACTTCAGAATTTGAATCTATATCTATTTTATTCCAAAAATAAAGTATTAGCACCCATTGTATTGTATTTTTTAAGACTTATACTTGAAAATGTCTACTATTCTTTCCCCAAAGAGAGCGAATAATTTAAATAAAATCCTCTTATTGAGTGTGTGAGCCTGACATACAAGCTCATATAAGTCATGATCCAGAGACTCACAAACCTTGGAAGAAAAAGAAAGCAACACACCGAAGAGATGCCTCTGGACCCCAAAGTCACCATCCAGTTAAAAAGTGAACTCTAGCTGTATCACCCTATTCAAAATCTTAGAATTCCTGGAGCACGTGGTCAGAAATGCAGCCCCATGACAACCCTTACTCTATACAGGGCTTCATGGCTCCAGGATGATACAACAATCTTCACACATTTTCCTATAAGAAACTTTTTTGGACCATCTTTAGTGGATTATTCATAACAAGCAATACAAAATAACTTATGTAGGTCCTGCTTTGGGAGCAGGCTTTGGGGGCTGGGGTGGAATAATTCAAAATATGACGGTGGGAAGGTGTAATGGTGATGGGATTAGTGTTGGAATATTGAATGTAATCACTTATTGTAATCAATTATTGTCAACTATATAAAAACAAAGTTCAATTAAAATTTTTAAAAATATTATAAGTCCTCCTGGGGCTAGAAAGACAATACAGTGGGTAGGGTGCTTGCCTTCCATGAGGCTAATATTTGAACTCTATAATCCCATATGGTCCAGAGAAGCACCAAGAGTGATTCCTGAGTGCAGAGCCAGGTGTGGCCGCAAAACAAAACAAACACACACACACAAAAAAACCCCCAAAAAGCCCTAATGGGCGAGGGGTGAAATTCAGCAGAAAAGCATTACCCTCAAAAGTGTGAGGATCCAGGTTTAACCTATGCACTGCAAAAGGTGTCCTCCTGCTTAATGCACAATAATAATTCTCAGAAAAGAAACAGTCCTATGACAGATTATGATTAATCCCTTTAATGTACAACAATCCACTTAACAAAAAAATTGTTGTTAAATAATATTACAGGTATGTCTTATTCAATACACTCCTAATCCCTGTAAAATTTTTTTTTCTTTAATCTTCAATTTTTTGTTTTTTTTTTTGCTTTTTGGGTCACACCCGGCAATGTACAGGGGTTAGTCCTGGCTCTAACTCCTAACTCAGGAATTACCCCTGGTGGTGCTCAGGGGACCATATGGGATGCTGGGAATCGAACCTGGGTAGGCCGCGTGCAAGGCAAACACCCTACCCGCTGTGCTATCGCTCCAGCCCCTAATCTTCAATCTTTTAAAGAAGGTGGTAACGAAAGAAAAACTTGTTTCTTCAACTTCCAAGGAAAGGTCAAGATCAGAGTTTGCACCACTGTCAGTCAGGCACAAAGATTATATGTCATACCTTATTTCAGAAAATCACAAAACTTCCTAATTTGCACAAAGCCCAATTGCAATGTAGTGTTTTCATCAAAGCTATATAAGTCCAAGAGCCCTAAAACCACTTGTAAACATATAACACAGCCCCCTTATAAGCTATCCCAGCTGGCATCCAAGAGAATGCCTAAAACGTGGGTGCAAAATACATGAATAAGCACACGGGATTTTAGGAGACACCCCAGCCTTTAGCAGTGGATGCCTTCTAACTTGATATAAATTAATTTAATCCTAAAGGTCTACCCCGTGTCAATTTAGACTGTAATGTAGAAATCAGTTTTAGTGGGTATGATGGTGAGGAAGCTAAAACGGGCTGTGACAGTTCTTTTAGCCAAACCATTCATCCCCAGAGTCCCCAAGGCTAGCAGTTCTGTACTTCTTGCTGTTCTGCTGGAACCCATTCCTCCCAACTTTCCTTGGAATAGTTGCGCAGATGGGTAGAAATCAGGGGTGAATAAGCACTTCACTGAAGTATGCAACCTCTACTAAGCACAGAGACTAAGTGTTTGAGCACGTCAAAAAAAAAAAAAAAAGACAGAAAGAAAAAACAGTATTTTGAGTCCTATTTTCCCCACAGGGTGGTATTAATTTATGTAGGCTCTCGAGCAATATCACTCTTAGGGCACTTGCCTAGCATGTGTGAATTCAATCCCTGGCACAGAAAAACTGTTACAATAACAGTAATAGTTGAATGAACTTAGGTGGGGACAGAGAAAAAAGATGAATGCTCAAAGCTAAAGTGTTAAATGTTGTAGGTGGAAAGTAATCTTTCTAAGTACTTATTTCTGTGGTTCACATTTGACTGTGATTTTGCTTTTCTTTCCTTTTCCTTTATGGAAAGGCAAAAATACATACACAAAGATGCTTTTATTTTAATTTCTTTTATCATTTATTTTGGTTTTTTAGTTGGGCCACACCCAGCTTTCTCCTGGCTCCTGCACTCAGGGACCACATGGGGTGTCAGGACTCAAACATGGATCAGTTGCATATAAGTCAAGTGCCCTGTCTGCCCTGCTGTCGCTCCCTCCAAACCTTACAAATATGTTGTAATGTTTAATTTTTTGGTGGGGGTGCAGGTGTTGAGGTCATACCCAGTAACACTTAAGGACTATTCTTGGCTCTATGCTGGCTCTGTGCTGAGGAATGACCCCTTGTGGCGTGGGTGGGGGTGGGGGGGGGCCGGTAGGGGTGAAAGGCAAGGGACATCACAGGACCGGGTCCATGGGCGGGGCGGGGGGGGGGGGGAGAGAGAGAGAGAGAGAGAGACTTTAGAGTATTGGGAGAGAAGAAGAAACCCCTGATTCAATCAATTCACCTATCATCACAGACAAGTGACAGTGAATTATACATACATAAAATATATTCTTGGTATCTGAACACACACTACATGCCTAATTGTGTGTTAAGGATTGGGAATGTAATTCGGAGAGAAAGAACCCTGCCCCATAGTAGTGTAAGTAAAGGGGGGGGGGGTGTGAAAAATAACAGTAATTCCCACACTCAGCGAGATGATAAGCAGAGCAGAGACATAGTAAAACTATTGTTACGGGGATCAACAAATGCGAAAAAGTGGGGTCTTAGAGCACACAAGAAAAGCAAGAGGATCAAGGGTCTCAGTACATTTTAGGTTACCTCTAAGAATTCAATGGTAAAAAATAAAAATTCTTAAATAAATAAATAAAAATTCTGAAACAATAGTGGAGAGAAGCAAACACTCTGGTGGAGGGTGTGGTGCTGAAGCATTGTACATGAAACCCTATCATTATCAGCACTGTGAATCAGTGTCTCGAGTAAAAGTAAATAAAACCTGCGCCAAGGTGGTGGCTCAAAGGTGGTACCAATCTCCAATACCACCTAGTCTCCCACCACAGAGAAACCTAAAGATATTAGCTAGTAAGAACTAGTCTGCAAGATGGACATTAAAGTTTACTTTGAGAGGGGGATGTAGTGAGGCATAAAATTGCTCCTAAAATTTTATAGTACTGCAAATGAATAGTACATATCAATGTTTAAAAATAATTTAAAAATATATTTTACAATTGAGAAAATAGTTGGTAAGACAAATACAAAAATTGAGGATTTTCCAAAATGCTTAAAATCCAGCCAAAAGAAGAAATCCGGGGTCAGTACAACTAGGCCTAACATGTGCCCAACTTATGTTTGATGCCCAGCCCCACAGACTACGGCCCAGAAGGTCCTCAGGCACTGCTTGGGAAATGTGGCACCACAGCCTTAGGATACCGAACATCACTTGAGAAGTTAGTCCTCCTCCACTCCCGACCCCTCCATGAAAAAACATAAACAAGAAGAAATTTGGAAAGGCAGAACAAGTAATGATCACACTACATCATAACTTAAAGTACTGAAGTTACACTGAAAATAAAGAATACTGTAACACAGAAGATTCCACTCCCTGCAACGGTGCAGCTGGTAAGGCGCTTGCCTTGCATACAGCCAGGATTTGATCCCCAGCATTCTATATGATCCCCCCGATCCTTGCCAGATTAATTCTTGAGTGCAAAACAGAAATCAATACCAGTATTGCTGGTATGGCCAAACCCCCCACCCCTCAAAGAAGAAAGGTATGAATATAATAAGCAAAATTTACTATTTACTTTAGGTCCTTCATCAGCAGTGCCGAGGGCTGGAGGGGCCACTTGACAGTACCAGGCCTTTTATTTGTGCCTGATCACATAGTGATGCTGGGACAGTGGTGCCCACGGAGCCATCTCGCTAGCTGCTACCAAATTAAGTGAACAAAGAACTCGGGACCTTTCTGAATTTGCAAATAACCAGAACTGATTATCTGAAAGCACTCACAATATAACAATTTTTAAAAAAATCCTACTACATAGAATTAAGAGCAAAAGAATTTTCAGGATGCTAGGTGAGCCACGGGAGGGTGTGCGCCTGACCCCAGATCCAAGAGGCCTCAAGGGTTTCAGTAAAAAGACTCAGAAACTTCAAGACACACTGTACTCAGAGTGACAAAAGGCAAATAGAGAAACATAATGCAGAAAGCAGCAAGATGAAAAAAGGAACTTAAGCACAAAGGAGAGCCTATAAGATTTACAGCAAATCTACCAAATGAGAATTTGAGCCAGAAAAAAAAAAGGAATATAGTGCAAACACTGCATAAAATGAATACCTCACCAAGAACTCTATCTACCTAGACTATCATTCAGATATTAAGAACTAATAACAGAACTTCATGGACAGACAATAGTTTGGGGAATTCATGGCCCTAATTAAACCAGTTTTGCAAGAAGCTATAAAAGAGCTCCTTTAAAGGAGAGTACAAACTTCTCAACATGTGGCACTGAGTTCGTCTCTGTTCGCCACTAGATTACTACTAGTTGCAAAAGGATTTTCATATATTTTTAATCGTGAACTAGCATCTATTTCTATTGATTATTGTAAGTCTGATCAGTTTATCAACACCTGGAGATTTTTTTTCTGTAATCCCTTATTAAATAAGATACTTAAATAACATACTTAAATACATGTTATTTAAGTATCTGCAAAAGTTATTTGCAGATACTTAAATAACATCTATAATATTTGCTGATATAAAACTAATCTTCCCTTACTTAGGATACAACACTTTTTTACATTTATAGGTCAACTTATATTTCCCCATTAAAAACTTTAAAATTCTCTTCACATCTACTAAATTTACATTTGTAGATTTTGTCTATTTCATGGAGACTGTAAAATATCTTAGCCTTGTCACTTAGGATAGAGAAGGGACCACTATGTCAATGACAGTTGGAAATGATCACTCTGGACAAGAATTGAGGGCTAAGTAGATAAAGGTTATACATGATAACCTGTCAGTACCTATATTGCAAGCCATAAAGACCAAGGGGGGAGGGGGCACTTAGTAAATGCAAACAGGCAGTATACTATATTGTATCGAACAATTTGAATTTCTTTACTTGCACAGTGAAAAATCATACAGCAATCACCACACATTGACCTTTACTGATTTATTTTCTCATAATTCTATTTGCCATTCTTTTAAGTTTTGTTGGAACAAGTAATATGAAGTAAAATTTTTATATGCTACCCAAGGGGGCAGACTGGGTGGTGGGAGGGAATCTGGGGATATTGGGGGAGGGAAGAGGACACTGGTAGGATTGGTGATAGAACACTGTATCCCAAAACAACTCTATTGTGAACAACACTCTAAACCATGGTATCTTGATAAAAATTTAAAGAAAGAAGAAAAAATACTAATTGTTCATGTTGTAATGAATACACATGTGCAGAATTACTGAAGGAAAAAAAGCCAAAATAGAAAATAGGTACTTACAATTTGGGATAAAATTTTCAGAAAACTTAAGGAAATTATGGCAAAAGTGAGGCTGATGAATATTAGAAAGCTGTACACTAATCCTTTAAAAGTGGTTCTAAAGATAATAAAATTATTTTCAGAAATAAGACTGGGAAAGTGCATAAATATTTCTAAATTTAAAAAAATCAATTGTTGGGCCAGAGAAACAGTACAAGGGTTAAGGCAAATGCCTTTTAAGTGGCTGACCCTGGCTTGGTCCCTGGTACAACAAGGTCTTCAGTCCATCACAAGGCCCAAGTGGCACTTCATCTTGAGCTCTCACGGAATCACCCCTGCATGACCAAGAATCACATGAAGATGCGATGGGCCTGGGAGACCCCCCAAAAGCAGCTGTTTATGTAAATTACATAAATTTTCCAAATAGAATACTGTTTCATCTATGACAATTTATGTAAATTATAATATGTCAATACTCTCCCTAAGTTTTATCTTCTAGGAAGATAGGGTACTAAATTATGGTATAAACTGTATAATGGGTAAGTTGTACAGGTTTAAACTACAAGGGGAAATAACCAAGTCAGAATGGACAACTCATGCTGCTTCCACTTTACTTCATAGTCTATAAAGGAAGAGATCCTATATCTGGCAAGTGGAATAGGTATGGGGAACACCTTTCTGCAAAGTAGATATATCAACTTTAATAAAAGTTTTCTGATGATTTAAGAAAAAAGAACTTTTAAGAAAATGGGGCCGGAGAGATAGTACAGTAGGCAGAGTACCTGCCTTGCACAGCTGACCCCGACTGATCCCCAGGACCAGAAAGCACCACCAGGAGTGATCCCTAAGCACCGTCAAGAATAAGCCCTGAGCAATGCCAGGTTGGGGGGTACATGCCCTCCCCCCAAAAAACAGGGGAAAATTATGCAGATGAGGTCAGGGAAATAGTTTGGGCCCCAGCACCCAGGTTCAATTTCCAGTTTGCATTATGGATGGGGGTAGCCTGGAGGGCCTGGAGGCTTCTGAGCACTTCTGGTCCTGCCTTGTTGGTCTTCAGCACTGCTAGGCTGATCATCACTGCAATACTGAACCTTGACCGAATATCAGAGTGGCCCCCAGCACTGTTTGGGAGACAAATATTATTATTGTTGTTGTTGCTAATTAAAATGTCTTTTTTCTCTCCCATAAACATTTCCTTTCCTTCTGTTGATATGACCAGAAATAACAGCAGGGTTGCAATGCTCACAAACTTGTCCTTGGTGCATGTATGTGTATGACTGGAATTCTTTAGCTGTGGTATTTGAGAACATTCTGGTTGTAGTGCTCATTGGGCAGTCACACATCTTTTAGATGCCCCAGGCTGTGGATAGTCACAATGTTTTAGTTACAGTGCTTGCACACTCTCACTGGGGTTGGGAATGGAATCTCTCTCTCCTCTCCCTCTCCCCTCTCTCTCTCCTCTCCCCTCCACTCTTCCCTCTTCCCCCTCACCTCTCTCTCATACTGAAAGGTTATCAGGAATATCCCTTTACCTATTTTTTAAAACACAGTTCCAAATTGGAATGCCCTGCCACAGAGGTGGGGTGGGGTGGGGGGATGGGATTGGGGGGTGGGAGGGATACTGGGTTAATTGGTGGTGGAGAGATGGGCTCTCGAACACTGCATGAGGGAAAAACAAGCAGGAAATTGTGTGAATCTGTAACTGTACCCTCACTGTGACTCACTAATTAAAAAATAAATTTAAATAACTAAATAAATAAATAAATAAAACACTCAGTTCCTATCCAATGCAATCATTTCCACTTACTATTGTCATACTGTTCCCTTCTCTTCATTTTCTAAAAGATAAGCCTTTTCCTAAAAGATAAGATCAAGTTCCTGGGAGTTATATTACTGTGTTAAGTGTATGTATTTTCAGTAAGTCGAAATACTTTTTATTAAAAGAAACTTAGAAGTTTGCGGGGGAGGTATACTGTGATTCTTGGTGGTGGAATATGTGCACTGGTGAAGGAATGGGTGTTTGAGCATTGTATAACTGAGACTTAAGCCTGAAAGCTTTGTAACTTTCCATATGGTAATTCAATAAAATAATAAAAATAATTTAAAAATAAAGACTCAATAAAAAAAAAGAAAGAAACTTAGAAGTTTGAGAGGAGAGAAGAACAGAAGGATTATTTGTTCAAGAGAGAGCCTGGTTTCTCCAGAGTGGGCAAGGCCTACTCTGTGGTCTTTATAAGAACTGGGAATATCCATCAGAAAACTAAAATTAGAATTAATTCTTTCAGAATTTGTGTGTAACCTAAATTAGGTTTTACACTAGCATAGAGTGTGGGTTATTATGAAAATACTACAGTATACACAAATATACAACACCAGTATTAGTGAAAGATTGCTTCTACAGTATTCAAAGCAGTCTCATCAGTCCGGAGTGTAACTCACTTAGAAAAAAAAGGAGGAAACTTTCTTTGCCTCTTCTTGGTTAAGTTTCGTTCTTTTAAAAATAATACAGATGCTCTATATAGCAAACCACAATGCTCATGGGGGAGGAAGAGAAAGACAGAGAGGCGAGAGACGGTTGGCCATGTGCAAGGTAATCATGAACCTACTGTTCATGATTAGGTTTCAGTCATATGTTCCAACACCCATCCCTCCACCAGTGTACACTTCCCAGCACCCCAGTTTCCCCCCCCCCACCTATGGCAGGCATTTTTCTTCTCTCTCTCTCTAATAGATATTGAAAGGTTATCAGGAATATCCCTTTGCCTACTTTAAACACCTAGTTCCTATCCAATGTGATCATTTCCAGTTATTATTGTCATACTGTTCCCTTCTCTATATTACCTACCCTTTGCGCCACACACACTTGTGGTTGACTCCAACCACTGACCCTTAGCCCCTGTTTTCCCTGGCTGTGAATATTATATATATATATATACATATATATGTATATACATATATATATATACACACACACATATATAATATCACAAATGAATGCAGCCATTCTATATCTGTCCCTCTCCTTCTGACTCATTTTACTCAGCATGATACTCTTCATGTCAATCCATTATAGGTAAATTTCATGACTACATTTTTCCTAACAGCTACATAGCATGCCATTTTGTACATGTGTCACAGTTTCGTTATTCATTAGTTTCTTTCTGGGCACCCAGGTTGTTTCCAGGCATTTTCCAGCTATTGTGAAAAGTGCTGCAATGAACATAGGAGTGCAGATGGTGTTTTGGTTGTGTTTTTGGATCCCCAGGGTATATTCTCAGAAGTGGTATTGCCGTTGTCAAATGGGAGCTCAATTTCTAGTTTTTTGAGGAATGTCCAATATTGTTTTCCAAAAAAAGCTGGACAGTCTGCATTCCCACCAACAATGAGGAGACTCTCTTTCTCCCCAGTTCCACACCAGCACTGGTTGCTCTTGTTCTTTTGTATGTGTACAGTCTCTGTGGTGTGAAATGATATTTCATTGTTGTTTTGATTTGCATCTCCCTGACAATTAGTGATGAAAAGCATTTTTTATATAAATTTTTGCCATTCTAATTCTTTTTTTTTTTTTTTTGGTTTTTGGGTCACACCCGGCGATGCACAGGGGTTACTCCTGGCTCTTCACTCAGGAATTACCCCTGGCGGTGCTCAGGGGACCATATGGGATGCTGGGATTAGAATCCGGGTCGGCTGCGTGCAAGGCAAATGCCCTACCCGCTGTACTATCGCTCCAGCCCCCATTCTAATTCTTTGAGAAAATTTCTGTTCATCTCCCCATTTTCTGGTGGGGTTAGATTTTTTTCTTGTAGGGTTCAAGCAGTGGCTTCTATATCTTTGATATTAACCCCTTATCAGAAGGATACTGGGTGAATAACCTTTCCCATTATGTAGGTCTTTGTATTTTGGTCCCTGCCTTCTTTTGAGGTGCAGAAGCTTCTTAAAGTGTCCCATTTGTTTATCTTTGCTTCTGTTTGCTTAGTGGCATTTCATCTTTAAAGATACCTTTGACATCAATATCATGGAGTGTTTTGCCTATCTTTTCTTCCAAGTATCTTATGGATTCTGGTCTGATGCTGAGGTTTTTAATCGATTTTGAACTGATTTTTGTGCATGACTTAGAGGTCTGAGGCATTTTTTTTTTTGTATGTCGTTGTCCAGTTTTCCCAGCACCAATCATTAAAGAGGCTTTCCTCACTCCACTTTATATTTCTTACTCCCTTAGCAAAGATTAGATTATCATATATTTGAGGGCGTGTGTAAGGATACTCAACCCTATTCTACTGGACTATCTATTCCAATACTGTTTTAATTACTACCACTTTGTGTACAGTTTGAAGTTGGAGAAGGTGATGCCTCCCATCTTCTTTGCTTCAAGATTGTTTTAGCTATTTATAGGGGTTTACTGTTCCATATAAATTTTAGGGAGTAACGAGTAAAGAGAGGCTGCTAAAATCTCAGGGCTAGGACGAATGGAGACATTACTGGCACTTGCTAGAGGAAATCGATGATCAACGGGATGACAGTGATACAGTGATAAGTTTCAGGAGTGTTTGATCAATTTCTCTGAAAAATGTCATGAGTATCCTTAGAGGGACTGCTCTGAACTGCAGAATATTTTGGGAAGATTGCTATTTTGACAATGCTAATTCTCCCAGTCCATGAGCAGGGGACACATCTCCAATTCCTTATGTCTTCTTTTATTATTTTTTATTTTATTTATTTATTTTTGCCTTTTGGGTCACACCCAGCAATGCACAGGGGTTAGTCCTGGCTCATGCACTCAGAAATTACTCCTAATGGTGCTCAGGGACCATATGGGATGCTGGGAATTGAACTCAGGTCCAGCCGCATGCAAGGCAAACGCCCTACCCGCTGTGCTATTGCTCCAGCCCCACTTCTTTTATTTCTTGAAGTAGAGTTTTGTAGTTTTATTTGTATAGTTCCTTTACCTCCTTAGTTATGTGGATTCCCAAGTACATGATTTTCTGAAGCATAATTGTGAAATAGGTTTTCTTTAAATATCACTTCCTTCTCTTTCATTATTTGCATATAGGAAAGTCATAGACTTTAGGTTATTATTTTTTTTAATCTGCCACTTTACTATACAAATCTATTGTTTCTAGGAGCTTCTTGGTAGAGGTTTTAGGTCATCTGCAAATAGTGAGAACCTGACTTCTTCCTTTCCTATCTGGATGCCCTTAATATATTTTTCTTCCCTAATGTTATGGCAAGTACTTCCAATACTATATTGAATAGAAGTGGTGAGAATGGGCATCATTGTCTTGTCCCTGATCTTAAAAGGGAAGGTTTTTCATTTTTTCCCATTCAGAAAAATGGTTGCTGTGGGTTAGTGGTAACATGGTTTTGAATATATTGAAGAAAGTTCCTTGAATTCCCATTTTGCTGAATTTTCATCATAAACGGGTGTTGGGTCTTGTCAAACCCGTTATCTATTATGATTATCTCTATCTATTGATATGATTATATGTTTTTTATGTTAAATTTTATTGATGGGCTGTAGTGATAGCACAGTGGGTAGGGCATTTGCCTTGCATGTGGCCAACCCAGATTCTATTCCTCCGTCCCTCCTGGAGAGCCCAGCAAGCTACCAAGAGTATCCCGCCCGTATGGCAGAGCCAGGAAAGCTAACCGTGGCATATTCAATATGCCAAAAATAGCAACAAGTCTCACAATGGAGACATTACTGGTGCCCACTTGAGCAAAATCGATGAGCAATGGAAAGACAGTGACAGTGATTTTATTGATATGATGAATTATGTTGACTGACTTGTGAATGTCAAATCATCCTTGCATCCCTGCGATGAATCCCATTTGCTCATGGCGTATAATCTTTTTGATGAGTTGTTGGATTCTATTTGCTGATATTTTGTTGAAGATCTTTGCACCTGTGTTCATTAGGTATGTGGGCCTGTAATTTTCCTTTTTGGCATACTGACTTTCAAAGTAATCTCTGATGATCTTTTGAATTTCTGTGCTTTTTGTTGTGACATCCCCCTTTTCATTTCTGATCCAGTTTATTAGTGTTCTTTGTGAGTCTGCAGTGGTTTATTAATCTTGTTTATTTTTCACAAATCTAGCTCATGGTTTCATTGATCTGGATCCCCCAAAAATGAGCTGGATCCCCAAAAAAACCAACGAGCTGGAGTTTTTTTGGGATCCAGCTCATTGACCTCTGCTCTAAGTTTTGTTATTTCTTTCCTCTTGCCTGGTTTGAACTCCTTTTGTTGGTCATTTTCTAAGATCTTATGCTGTGAAGTCAAGTTATTTATGTGGGCCCTTTCTTTTTTTCCAGAGGAACGCTTACAGAGCTATAAATTTTCATCTTAACACAGCATTAGCTGTATCCCACATCTGCTAGCTCGTGTCTTCATAATCATTTGTTTCCAGGAATCCTGCTTTCTTCCTGGATTTCCTCTCCACCCCACTGGTTGTTCAGCATTGAGCTGTTTAATTTCCAGGTGTTTGGTTTGATTAACTTCTATCTTCAGTGCATCGTGGTCTGAAAAGACAGCTGATATAATTTCTATCTTCTTGATTCTATTAAGGTATGTTTTGTGGCCCAGCATGTGGTCTATCTTGGAAAATGTACCATGTACACTGGAGAAGAATGTATATTCAACTTTTTAGGGATGAAAAATACTGCATACATCTATCAGCCCTGTCTCTTCCATTTCTTCCTTCGGAGCCAGTGCTTCCTTGCTTGAGTTTTAGTCTCATCGATCTATCAAGAGATGACACGGCAGTGCTGAAATTTCCAACTACTATTGTGCAGTTGTTTTAAATATTTTGCTGGCTCCTAATTGGAGGTGTATATGTTTAGGAGGGTAATTTCTTCCTGATGTACACATCCCTTGATTATTAGAAAATAAGAAATAAAAAGAAAAGGCCTTTGTTGTCCCTTTGACCTTTTTCAGCCTGAAGTCTATGTTGTCAGATACTAGTGTGCTACACTTTTTTTGCTTTTGCTTTTTTGCTTTTTGGGTCACACCTGGTGATGCACAGGGGCTACTCCTGGTTTATCCACTCAGGAATTACTCCTGAGGGTGTTCGGGGGACTATATGGGATGCTGGGGATCGAACCCAGGCTGACGCAAGCAAGGAAAACACTCTACCCACTGTGCTATTGCTCCAGCCCTCTACACAGGCTTTTTTGAGGGAGCTGTTTGCTTGAAGGATTGTTTTCTGTCCTTTGACATTGAATTTGTGTTTGTTCTGATTGTTCAGATGTGTTTCTTGCAGGGAACAGAATGTTGGATTCAGTTTTTCAATCCATTTTGCCACTCTGTGTCTCCTAATTGGTACATTTAGACCACTGACATTGAGAGAGATCATTGTTATGGGGTTTTGCAGCAACAGTATATTGACTGTTGTCTGAAAACTACTGAACAACATTCTAAGAGTCCCTACTATTGCAAAAAGAGTAAAGAGAACAAGCACAACATATAAAAAAGTAAAACTTTAATGGATATGATAAATGATCTGAGTATTAAAAAACACATGTAGGGGGCCGGAGCCATAGCACAGTGGGTAGGGTGTTTGCCTTGCACGCGGCCGACCTGGGTTCAATCCCCAGCACCCCATATGGTCCCCCAAGCACCACCAGGAGTGATTCCTGAGTGCAGAGCCAGGAACAACCCCTGAGCATTGCTGGGTGTGACCCAAAAGGGGGAAAAAAAAACCCACACATGTAGGGGCTGGAGAAATAACACAGTAAGCATGGTGCTTGTCTTGCATGCAATCGACCCAAGTTCAATCTGTGGTACCACAGAGAGTCCCCTGAATCGTGCCAGGAATGACTCCAAGAGAAAGTCTTGAGCACAGGATTATGTGGCCCCCCCAAACAAAACAAAACCAATAAATAAAAACATATGTACTTAAAAACAAACTGCCATTTCCTTTAATTCCAGATGTAACAGAAATATGCTTTTTATCTTATTTAATAGTGTCATTAAATTCATCTTATTTAATATTGTCAGGTCCTCATATACATGAAGCACATCGTTCTTACTGCTAAGCAATAATACCAACCCTATTTTTTTTATATGGATGAATGGCACTTAAAATTTGTTTCCCATATTATAATATCTACTACCGAGAGCAATAGCACAACGGGTAGGGTGTTTGCCTTGCACATGGCTGACCCGGGTTCAATTCCTCTGTGCCTCTTGGAGAGCCCAGCAAGCTACTGAGAGTATCCTGCCCGCCTGGCAGAACCTGGCAAGCTATCCGTGGTGCATTCTTAAGCCGAAAAACAGTAGCCAGTAGCAAGTTTCACAATGGAGACATTACTGGTGCCCGTTCGAGCAAATCAATAAACAACGGGACAACAGTGTTACAGTGCAGACAGTGCTACTACCCAGAGTATCCTGCCCGCACGGCAGAGTCTAGCAAGTTACCCGTGGCATATTCGATATGCCAAAAACAGTAACAAGTCTCACAATGGAGACGTTACTGGTGCCCACTCGAGCAAATCGAAGAACAATGAGACTACAGTGCTGCTTTGGTCTCAAAAGTATATCAGTAAAAAAGTTATATATATATATATATAACTGAAACTTTTGTTAACAGCATTTATTCTTTTTTAAATTCAGGGAGCATGTGTCAGTCATCAAAGCCAGAGTTTAATATATACAAAGCATCCTCTCTAACACTAAAGTTATCTTCCAGACCAAGTTCCATTTATTCCAACACAAGAATCCCATCCAGACCACTGTCGGCATTGATATTCTAATAAAGGAAGGCAGCATTAGCCCAGGGTTCAAGACATAATATGCTAGTTATCCCGAAGTGAAAACCATGTTCAGAAAAGCTTACTTTTCTTTTCTCTTTTTTGTTTTTAAAGGAGCATTTTAGCAGCCAGAGCAATAGTACAGTGGATAAGGCATTTGCCTTCCACACGGCCTTGTTCGTTCCTGAGTCTGCCAGGAATGATCCCTCAGCACAGAGCCAGGAGTAGCCCCTGAGTATCACTGGGTATTTCCCAAAAATCAGAAAAAAATAAGAGGAAAAAAAAGCATTTTAGAAAATTTTATAGAAATTTTAAGTATTTTTTATAATGCACAACATCTACCAAGTCTGTAGTTTTCGTTGTGGGAACAACCACTACAAGGTTAACTTTAAGCAGAAAGGGTAGCAACAGGGTCTATTAACAATGAAATACATACACCTATTAACAATGAAAAAGAGTGGGCATAAAGTGAAACTTATTTTTTTTGCCGGTATAAAGATCTGGAAGTAGCATGAGGTATAACAAATGGAAAACTAGCTCCACTTCAATAGCTAGAACAAGAGCTGTGTTTTCAGGAAAACAAAAATATATGTTCTCAGGAAAACCAAAAATATGTATGAAACACAGTACAGACAAAACTGTGAACACTAGATTCACAATCTAGGAAGAAGATAAATCATAAACAATTCATTCACTGAAAAAGTTATGAAAGACAAATGTTAACTGAACTAAACAGGACACTGAGTGACAGGATTGCTTTGTTCTAGCGAAAAGCTCATGTGCTTGTACACAGGGATGGCCCAGGGAAAGAGAGTGACTGGAGTAAATGGAAGAAGGCACCTAACGAAACAACTGAACAGATTGCAGTTTGCGACCCTGTTGGGGGAGGAGTGGTGTGAAGGTTTACCCAAAAAGCAAAAAAAAAAATTTTTTTTTGAATCACTGTGAAGTACAGTTAAGAACTTTCGTGACTACATTTCAATCTTACAATAATCGAGTACCCATCCCTCCACCAGTGCCCATTCTCCACCACCAACGAATTTTTAACTTTTTTGCAAGTGGAATGTTCTGAGAACTGTGGCTCCGTATCCCAGGTCTTGGGCTTATTTCTCACTTAAGAATAGATATATTTAGAGCCAAAGAGACAGTATGTGGGTAGGGCGTTTGTCTTGCATTCAACCAAACCAGATTTGATCATTAGCATCTCATATAGTGCCCCAAGCCCATGAGGAGTGATCCCTGAGAGCAGACAGGCATGCTTACTCATGTCTCTCAAGCCCTGACTATTTCTGGGTGTGACCAAAAACAAAAAAGAATAGGTATATTGAAGGGAAAAGATAAATGGGACAAATAATGGTTACAATTTCTTACACTGAAAGAAAAATCTGTATTGTAAAATAAAATTTGGTACTTCCCAAAATATTGAGAATTTATCTCTCACAAATTTGGTGGATCATTGCACTCGATAGTCCAGCTAGGGTGTTTGCCTTGCACAAAGCAAGGGAAATGCTCTATGGGTGCTGAATGCAAGTTCAATTCCATTATCCTATATGGTCCCCCAGAACCCTGCTAAGGAGTAATTCCTGAGTGCAAAGCCAAGAGTCAGTCCTGAGCAACACTGGGTGAGGCCTCAAAACCAAACCAAATAAAAACTTTGGTGGATCAGAAGTGCGGGAATCAGTGGTCATGATCTGCACTGGCTTAATCATAAGTGAATGACACTTGGGGATGGGGGTAGGAGGGTGGGATTAGGTCACATCCATACCTAGCAGTGCTCAGAAGTGATCCTTCCTGGCTCTGTGCTCAGGAGTTACCCCTGGAGGTGATGAAGGGACCATATGTCACATGAGAGACTGAACCAGAGTCAGCTGCACACAAGAGTGTGTAGGTGCCTTAATCCTGTACTGCCTCCAGACTGAGGAACGGTTTTTCTAAGGTGAGCCAACTTATATGGTTGCAAGTTTCTGCTGGGCTGGCAGCTCTCTATAGAACTGCTTATAAGTCCTCACAGCAAATAGCACAGCAGGTAGGGCATTTGCCTTGCAAATAGCCAACCCAGTTGGATCCCATATGGTCTCAAGCACCACCAGGAATAATTCAAGAGTGCAGAGACAGGAGTAACCCCTGAGCATTGTCAGGTGTGGCCCTAAAACTAAACAAAGGGTCTTCACACCAAGACACCAAGGAAGGAGCTATCCATCTTTTTTGTCTGAGTCTCCGAAGTCACACTGTATCCTGCATATCCTGGAGGTCAGTTCAACTCATGTAGGATGGCACATGCACAAATGGAAACAGAGGAGCATCTTGGAGGCTGACTATTTTGTACTCTTGAAAACAGAATGTTAAAACATCCAAAGTCAACCTATCTCTCAACCTATACAACATAACATTTTCTGACTCCTGCTGAAATCACAGCTTAGCTGCATTTGTGAAGGTTTCCTAAACAAAGAAAGAGAAAGGAGACTGAGAGATGGCTCCATGGCTAAATGTGCTTGCCTTGTCAGTATCAGGCGAGGAGTTTGACACCTGCCACAGGATGTGCCAAGTGCAAGCAGCATCAGGCCACAATACATCCAGGTGTGTAACCTCTCCAATCCTCCACAGAGAATACTACATTACGCGCACACACGCGTGTGTGTGGATGTGTCACTCCTGGTCATTGCAATAACATCAACAGAGGAAGAAAGGGTGTCAAAAAGAGGTAGGAGAGGAAAAGCCCAATTATACAGGGAAGTCCACTGGCAGAGGGAAGTGGACACTGCTAAAGGGACTGGTGTTTAAACACTGTATGCCTGAAACCCAGTCATGAATAACTGTAAATTCACAATGACAATTTTTTTTCTGCTTTTTTTGGGGTCACATCCAGGATGCTCAGGGGTTATTCCTGGCTCTGTACTCAAGAATTACTCCTGGCAGTGCTCGAGGGATGTATGGGATGCCAGGGATTGAAGCCAGATCGGTGGCTATCACTTTGGCCCCTCCACTTAAAAAAAATTTTTTTTAATATATGTAATAATGTCAACACTGTTCTCTGATTAATGAATAGAAATCCCAACTCTACAAAAATGACTGAAAAATTGCATGAGCAAACTTAAACTTGAGCAAACTTAATATTCTTGTTCCAGGTCTGACTCTAGTGGGGTGCTCCTAACAATAATGGTGAGGTTAGAGTTGAAATATTGAATGTAACCAAAGTAAATAGAAAGTAAAGTGAAAATTATCAATTACAAGGCAGTGTGGGGGGGTGCGGGGGTGGGCGGGATGGGAGGTGTACTGTGTTTTTTTTTTTTTTTTGGTGGTGGGATATGGGCACTGGTGAAGGGATGATTGTTTCAGCATTGTATGACTAAGACTTAAGCCTGAAAGCATTGTAATTTTCCACATGGTGATTCAATAAAATAAAATTCTTATTAAAAAAAAAATTCTTGTTCCTCAAACTAAAAGGATAGGTATCACTAAAACTTTAGTGGGGGGAGGGGGAGGTATGAACAAGGCCTCATAAAAGCAAAATGTGCTCTACATGTACCCCAGCCCCTCAAATTTTAGTCACCTAACAGAAAAAAAAGTGATCTTTGAGCATAAACATTTTATGTTTCAAGGAAAAAGTACTTTATACACTGGTACAAAGTATCAAAAGTATTATCAATGCTTCTTTGTGACATTACCATGTAACTCATATTTCACTGTCTCTATGTAGAGCTTGTAGGTACATTATTGCAATTGGCCGATTTCACAAATAAAAGAAAACAGATGCCCTCCTGAAGAAGTCACCAGGTTGTTTTGCAAAGGACAAATTGAGATTTGGAACAAGGCTGAAAGTCTAACATCTGACACCTAAATATAGGCTCATAAAACCAATCCTATTATGTTTTGCTTTTTCTGGTTATGGGGGGAAGGATGAGCCACTCCCAGAGGTGCTCAGGGACCAGTCCTTGCAGGGTTCAGATCCTCTGCTAGCCAAGGGTGGGGCTCGCTGGTAAAACACTCTTTGTAAGCTTGAAACATCGGTTCATTAAATAAACAAGTGAAAAGCACTAGAACTCCAGACAGAACTTAAACAGATGAATCCAGCTCTAAATATGATTATGCAAAAATTCATTACAGACCAAGAACATCACCCAAAGCTTAGAATTTATATACATAAAAAGACACTCCAAAATATGATTCTTAAGTCAATCACTGTTATATCCTTGACAGCAATGAGGATGTAAAATTCACCTCATATATAACATATTCTTTTTTTTAATCTTTTATTTATTTTTATTTATTTATTTATTTTTTTATTGAGTCACCATGTGGAAAGTTACAAAGTTTTCAGGTTTAAGTCTCAGTTATACAATGTTCGAACACCTATCCCTTCACCAGTGCACATATTCCACCACCAAGAATCACAGTATAGCTCCACCCTGCCCCCCACATATATAACATATTCTAGATAACAATGTTATTGACCAAATATAAAGGGACGCCTAATGGCTGAATAAACAGAAGTACTCCCACATTATATATATATACATATACATATACATTTTGTATATATGTATATATATATATATATATATATATATATATATGAAGGGACATTCAAATGACACAAATTCTTACTAAAGCAAAGTAGTCAACATTTACTAAGGTCTTCATATGCACATGCCACTTACACAACTATGTTCA
The DNA here is from genome assembly GCF_027595985.1 of Sorex araneus. NCBI lineage: Eukaryota > Metazoa > Chordata > Mammalia > Eulipotyphla > Soricidae > Sorex > Sorex araneus. Next base: position 229,459,770 of record NC_073303.1, on the reverse strand, counting down.
CACAGCTTATGGTCTGGATGAAGTATTCACCAACAGAGGCAAAGTTATGAATATAGCTTTTTAGATATCCATGCAAGTTATTATAATGCAGTTATTCATGCAATACAGTAAAAAAAGATTTTATATTTATTCATTCAATAAATAGTATGTTTACTCTACAAATAGGAAGCTGACAGAGCAGTGAATGGAAAAGACCAGAAAATTTACTGCTAAATAAAGATAGTTACTGCCAACACAGTTTTGTTTTTTGGCTTTTTTCCCCCCACTTTTTGGGGTCACACCTGAAAATCCTTAGGGGTTCCTCCTGGCTCAGGAGTTAATCCTGGCGGTGCTCAGGAAACTATAGGATGCTGGGGACCGAACCCAAGTTGGCCACATGCAAGGCAAACGGCTACTCTCCATACAAGAATATTATGTTCTTGGAACATAATATTATGTGGAACAAGAATATTATGTTCTAGCCCCAACATAATATTTTGTTAAGGTGTGCCAAATGATGTCATCTCAACTCTGTAAGTATAATATATAAAAACCTGTATGTGCCTTATGTGCTGGTATTCCTGCTTTTCGATCTCCAGAACCACCACTGAATACCACTAGGTGTGATCCAGACTAACAAAATGAACCTACTATATAGATAGGAATGTGGCTTGGAAATGTACATGCCTTGTATGCATGAAACTCAGGCTTAAGGTTCTTGCCTTCCACATGGCCAACCTGGTTTCCATTTCTGACACCACTGCATACGGTCCCCTTAGCACCACCAAACAAACAGAAGAAGTGAAAGGAGTCATTACAGCAGCGATGGCATCCTATCCAGCCCAGGGCCCCAGAACCACCTGTGCAACCTCCAACCACTGAGCAGGAAGTCACTCCTGAGCACTATTGGGTGTGCCCCCTCAAAAAAAAATCTCAAAATGGGGGGCATGGGAGTGGGTACATCAGCAATGGTCAGGAGTAAGGGATTGGTCCTGAGGTACTCATGGAAATACATGGTATGATGGGGATCAAGTGTTGGTTGGCCACATGCAAGGCAAGCCCACCAAAGTAATTTTTTAACTAAAAAATTGATAGAATTCTGAGAAATATTGCAGAAGCTCAGACTAGAGCACCTGACATGCAAGAATATGACCTACAGTGCAGAACTCCCAAGGTGCTAGCTGACAGCCAGCTATGCTATCCAGCAGCACAGATTCCTGCTCACATCATAGTCAGGTGTTCTCTTTGAAATAAAATTTTTACAATCTGAACAAAACATCAAGCAAAATGCCAGAACGAAGAGTACCACAGAGAGAACTCTGCAGAACTCTTAACTTGACTTCCCACTAATTAAGAAGGGGAGGGTCAGGAAGCCCGGGGTGGGGAGGCAGTGTGATCAGATGCAGGCCTCCAATGCGCAAAGTGTGTGCTCAGTTCACTGAGCTATCTTTCTGGGCATCTATTATGCTTGTTTTTTAAAGGTGTATATAAAATATTGAAAGGAAGAGTGGAAGAAATAGTTTAAGTGTTAAAGGCACATGCCTTGGATGTGGCCAACCTCAGTTTGCTACCTGGCAGTAAACTGGTCCCTCAAGAATCATAGTGCAGGGTGTTCCGGTAAGCCACGCAGGCTGGAGAATGCTCTGGACCCCAGACCGGGCCAGCAACACCAGGGAGCCAGACAGAGGAGGTACAGCCGGTACGCCTTCTCCAGCTGGCGACACTGAGCAGCTACTAACACGGCTCCGGGATGTGGGACTGGGACATCTGCAAACCCCACGGCCACTGATGCGGCTGCGAGACCTTTTCTGAAAAATGAAAACACACAATCTATTGATGCCATCCAGCATGTCTGACTGTTGGAAGAAAACCTCCAAATAATAATAGTGAGACTACTGTTGAAAACTGAATGTAATCAAAGTAAGGAAAGAGTAAAGTGAAAAGTGTCTGCCACACAGACAGAGGGGGAGTGGGAGGGAGGGTATGCGGGGGTTTGGTGGTGGATCAAATATGAAAACTTTGTAACTGTATTTCACAGTGATTCATTTAAAAAAATCATGATGCAAATCTGAAGAACCCCCAGTAATCATGATCCAAATCTGAAGAACCTGGGACCACAATCTGGGTGGCCTGGGAAACTTCCAGCTCGACAATCCCCAGGTCCTTCCATTGAACCAATGGCCCAGCTGGTTATGGGCCACTGGGAATGGTGCCAAGCATTCTGAACACAGTTTGGGAGCTCTCCCTAGCCCCCATCTTATATACAGAAATAAATAAAAGAAATATATTAGGAGATAAAGAACTTGCCATCTGTTGCTCTCCACCCCCACCTTCCATCAGAACTCTTTCGAAGAATACCTGGCACCTGGCTGGGCCCCAGCTGGCCAGGAAGGACCCACCCCCAGTCTAGGAAGTAGCTGGAAAGCTGATTAGAACTTGCCACCTCACCTCCCAGGCCAGGACCCCGGCAAAGTGCGTGGCCACTAATGTGGCTATGCAATACTTCACTTCTTTACATTTCACAGAGAGTATATACACTGACATCCCAACTCTAGTCACCTATCCACGCAACACACAAGTAACACCTCCAGATCGCAATAGTCCCAATGGAAAAGCAACACAAAACCCCACCATCCTTAGTGAGCAAAGATGGTAGTTGTGAAGACTCAAACAGTAATAATCAGCTCTCTGGATAAGGACTTTAGAAAGGAAATGTTGAGGATGTTTAAGGAGCTCAAAGAAGCAATAGAACAAACAGGTAAAACACAAGGGATAAGTAAGCAGGAATTAGAAAACGACTTAGAAGAAATTATAGAACTAAAGAATTTGGTAGGTCAGTCTAGAGTAATAGTACTGCGGGTTCTTGCCTCACATGTGGTGGACCTGGGTTCAATTCAATCACTGACATCCCATTTGGTTCCCCAAGCAATACCAGGAGTGATTCCTGTGTGAAGAGTCAGAAGTAAGCCCTATGCATCTCCAGATGTGGCCCAAAACACAAAAAGAATTTGGCAGATGAAATGAAAAACCTGGGGAAGGCCTCAGCAGCAGAGAAACCATAGCTGAGGACAAAATCAATAAGCTCCAAGATGAGATGCAGAAAACCTCTGGATAACAGAATATGGGGGAAAAGGCTCAAAACAAACAGTAGGCAGACAAAAGGACTCTTGGATGAATTCAAGAGTGAAAACCTAGGAATCATGGGGTGCCTGGGGCCAAGAGATAGGATAACAGGTAGGGCACTTGCCTTGCATGTGGCTGACCTGGATTCCATTCCCATCATCCCATATTATCTCTCAAGCATGGCCAAGAGTAACTCCTTAGTACAGAGCCTAGAGTAACTCCTGAGCACTGCCAGGTGTGGCCCACAAACAAAAAAGAAAAAAGCAATCACTGAGGTCTCAGAGGCTGAGGAAGACAGCCCTGCAGAAGCAGTAGCTAAAAACACTGCTGAGAAGTTTCCAAAGCTAAAGAGCACAAACACCCAGATCTAGGAGGCTGGAGTCCGGCCTAGCAGAGAGCCAAATAAAAACCTCCGAAACACATCCTAATCAGAATGATGACACCAAAAGCCCACAGACAGAACAAACAAGAATTACAACTCAGTATCCCCCCTGATGAACAAAGATTTTCAATTAAATACTAACAATCGAACCCTGCGGCTCATAAAATGAACAAACAAAAAAAATAAAATAAAAACACCTCATACACTATGATCAAGTGGAATTCACCCCTGGGAGATAGATAAAGATGGACAGTTCAATATATGAAGTCAATTAACATAATAACATACCATCACAATACAAAAATGTTCAATCATATCAGTAGGTGCAGAGAAAGCATACAATAAGATCCAACATGCGGGGGCCGGAGCAATAGCACAGTGGGCAAGGCATTTGTCTTGCATGTGGCTGACCTGGTTTTGATCCCTGGCATCCTATATGGTCCCCAAGCACCACCAGGAGTAATTCCTGAGTGCAGAGCCATGGTTAAGCCCTGGGCATCTCTGAGTGTGTGCCAAAAAGCCAAAGAGTGTGCCCACGCAAGAAGAAACAGATACAATATGCACTCAAGGAACTTTCCTTAACATACTCAAAGCTCAGTATAATAGAGAAAAACTAAATCTTTCTCCCTAAGATCAGTCACAAGACAAGGCTACCCACTCTCACTACTTCTATTCAATATAGGACTGGAAGTACTTATTTCCTTAGCAAGATAGGAAAGGAGGAAGTTAAGCTTTCACTATCAGCAGATGACAGACAGTATATCTAAAAAACCCACAGACTACAAAAATAAGCTCCAGGAGACAACAGATTTGTATAGGAAAATGGCAGGTGACAAAATTAACACATAGAAATCCAAGGTGTTCCTATATGCAAATAAATAAAGATGAGATTTAAAAAAATATAAATCTGGGGCTGGAGCGATAGCACAGTGGGTATGGCATTTGCCTTGCACATGGCCGACCCAGATTCAATTCCCAGCATCCCATATGGTCCCCTAAGCACCACTGGGAGTGGTTCCTGAGTGCAGAGCCAGGAGTAACTCCTCTGCATCACCAGGTGTGACCCAAAAAAAGCAAAAACAAAAACAAAACAAAACAAAAATTCACTGGGCACTGGCGGAAGGGATGGGTAGACGATCACTGTATGGCTGAAATGCAAACACAAAAGTTCATTAAGTTTGTAACTGTACCTCATGGTGATTCACTAATAAAAATTTTTTCACAAAATAAAAACATTAAAAAAAAATCCCAGGGCTGAGAGAGTATAGCAGGTTGAGGCGCTTACATGCTGCCGAACTGAATTCAATCCCTGGCATCCTTTATGGTCCCCCTGAGAACTGCCAGCAGTAGCAGTTGTCAGGTGTGGCCCCAAACAAAACAGAAAACAATCCCATTCACAATTATGCCTCAAAAAAATCAAGTACCTAGGAATCAGCTTGTCGAGGTGATACATCTATACAAAGAAAACTACGAGTATGACTTAAAAAGAACACAAGGAAATGGAAATACATCCCTGCTCATGGACTGGGGTGATTAACAATGTCAAAATGGCACTATTCCCCAAAGCATGATACAGATTCAATGCAATTCCTATAAAGATACTGGTGACATTTTTTACAGAAATAGATCAATTTCAGGAACACCTGAAATTCATGCACCTTAGCACTGTTGTCCCATTGATCATCTATTTTCTTGAGAGGGCACCAGTAACATCTCCATTGTGAGACTTGTTGTTACTGTTTTTGGCATATCGAATACGCCACAGGTAGCTTGCCAGGCTCTGCCGGGTGGGCGGGTTGCCAGGCTCTCCGAGAGGGACAAACAAATTGAACCCGGGTTGGCCATGTACAAGGCAAACACCCTACCTGCTGTGCTATTGATCCAGTCCCACCTGAAATTCATATCGAACAATAAATGCCCCATATAACTAAACCAATCCTCAGAAAAAAGGAACCAGCAGTTAACTCTTTCACCAACTTCAAACTGTACTAAAGGCACTCAGCAGGTGCCTTATTCTAATCTAGAATAAGAATAGACCCTCATATCAATGGAATCAAATCTAAATCCAGAGGAAAAACCTCAGGTAAATGGTCAGCTAATTAAGTAGCAAGAAGTATGAAGTGGAACAAAGAAAGCCTTCTTGACAAGAGGTATTGGGAAAACTGGTGGGAAAGATGCCCCCCCCCAAAAAAAAGCCCAGATCTATTTCTAATGCCATGCACAAAATTCAAATCAAAATGGATTTAAAACCTCAGCATCACATCTGAATACATAAGATACATGGAAGAAAATATAAAAACTGTCCATGGCAATGAACCTAAAGAAATCTCTAAGGAAGAAACACCACTGACTAAGCAAGTAGAAGCAAAAATAAACAAATGGGACTATATTAAGGTGAGATGGTCCTGCACCTCAAAGGAAATGACGACCAGACACAAAGACAGCCCACCAGTGGGAGAAACTATTTGCCCACTACTCATTCAATAAACAGCTAATATTCAAGATATATTAGGCACTGGTAAAACTCTACAAGAAGAAAAGAACCCAGTCCTAAAAAATGCAGAGAAGGGATGAAAAGAATTCCTCAAAGAAGAAATGCAAATGGCGAAAAAGCATATGAAATAATGATTATCAGGAAAATACAAATTGAACAGCAGTAATATACTACCTTACACCAGAGAGACTGGCACGCATCACAAAGAATAATAACAACAACCAGTGTTGACAAGATATGGAGAGGAAAGGGGAAAACTCAATGCTGGTAGTAATATCAACTGGTCCAGCCTTTCTGGAAGGCAACATAGACAGTCCTCAAAAAACTACGAATTTGGGGGCTGGAGCAACAGCACAGCGGGTAGGGCATTTGCCTTGCACATGGCAGACCCAGGTTCGATTCCCAGCACATATCCCGTATGGTCCCCCGAACACCACCAGGGGTAATTCCTGAGCACAGAGTCAGAAGTAACCCCTGAGCATCACCGGGTGTGACTAAAAAAAGCAAAAAAGCAAAAAAACAAAACAAAAAAAAAATAACCACCAGGAATTGAGTTTCCATATGACCCAAGTAATTCTTCTCCTGGGGCTATCTCCCAAGGATCCAAAATCATAATACAGGAAAGACATCTACACTCCAATGTTCTAGTCACTAGTGTTGCAGCACTAGTCATGTAGTCAAGATATGGAAATAACTCAAATATCCAGAGAGTTGAGTCTGATAAAGAAACTGTGGTACAACATATACACAACAGAATACTATTCAGCCATAAGAAAAGATGAAGTCATGAAATCTGCTCCTACTATGTGGACAGATCTGGAGAGTATCATGCTGAGAAATCAGAGGGAGAGGAAGAGATTCAAAATGATCACTCTCGGGGCTGGAGTGATAGCACAGCAGGTAGGGCGTTTGCTTTGCACACGGCCGAACCCGGGTTCAAATCCCAGCATCCCATATGGTCCCGAGAGCACTGCCAGGAGTAATTTCTGAGTGCATGAGCCAGGAGTGACCCCTGTGCATTGCCGGGTGTGACCCAAAAAGCAAAAAAAAAAAAAAAAAAAAAAAAAATCACTCTCACATGTGAGATATTAAAAAAATAAAAACACCTTTCTAGGAGAATATCCCATGCCCAGAGGCAGTAGAAAATAGTCTTAATAGGAAGCTCATCACTGGGGCAGGCATGAAAGGAATAAGTTAGGGAAGGGAACAGACACTAGGACAATTGCAAAGTGGAGGGGCCAGAGTGATCGTGAAAGGTCTTGCTGTACTACCATTCCTTGCACGTGGCCAACCCAGGCTCAATCCCCAGCACCTCATATGGTCTCCCGAGCACCACCAGGTGCAATTCCTGAGCACAGAACAGGAGTAAGCCCTGTGCATCACCAGATATGACCCCCAAAAAAAAATAATAAAAATTTTTTTAATGCGAAAGGGAAACATAACCGCCAGAGAGGCAGGCTGGGGCCAGGAGGAAAACTGGGGACACTGGTGGAGGGTAGTGAACATTGTGAACACTGGCGAACAGATTAACGTCGAACACTGTATCTCCGAAATTCAATCACAAATCTCTTTGCAACTCTGTAATTCACGGTGATTCAATAACTTAAATATATAGCCACATTAGAAGACATCATATTGTACCACCATTCCAACCATCTTTTAGTTATTCTTTATTATTTTTAGGGTTTTTGTGCCACACCTGGTGGTTCTCAGAGCTTAAAACTGGTTCTGAGCTCAGGGATTACTCCTGGCCGGGCATGAGGGATCATATAGAATGCCAGGGATTCAATTCAGGTCTGTCCTGTGCAGACAAGCACCATATTCACTGTACTATCATTTGGGTTTGCTATCAAGCCACCCCAGCAGAGCAGGCCTACATATGTCTGTGGGTACAATAAAACATTTTTAATGCAAATTGTCTAGTATCCTAATAGACCAAAATATGTCAGATGGAAACCAGATCTCAGCCTTTTTGGGGTTGTTTGCCTTGGGGTGACACCCAGCAATGCTCAGGAATCACACCCGGCAGTACTCAAAGAACCATATGGGATACGAGAGATCAAACCCAGATGAACTGTATTCGTGGCAAGCGTCTTACCCATCTTACCCACTGTACTACCTCACTGGCCCTAGATCTCAGCTCCCCTCACTGTGATTCACATAAACGTCAAGGAATATAGTATTAATAAAGACCAAATTCTGAAACTTACATATCATTAAACATGATTCTTTCTCCTGTTTGAACTCAATTAATGTCCTGAGTTTATATACTAGTTGAAAGAACTAAGAGTTTGATTCTATTTCAAGAAGGTAAGATTTATGATCATAATGACAGTGGTGATGGTTGCCCAATGTTATAGGTGTATTTAATACTACTATATGGCATGATCAAGAGTGACTAAGCTGGTACGTTTTAATGCTCCACACACTATAACAATTTTTAAAATGGGAAAAAATAAAACTACAAAAACTGATCAACACCCTCCCCAAGTTCCAGGACTTGCATTTCTAGAGTAAGGAGTTTTAATTCCTAATAAATTATGAATTATAATCACACCATCCCTTTTTTTAAATTACAAACATATGAACACTAATTTACCATCCTTCTGTTAGATGAACATCTTTTCAAGTATTTTTGATCATTTAGAGTTGTCCTTCTGAGACCTGCCATTTCATATTCTTTGCCCATTATCTTAGTACTTTCTTAGTAGTAATAATAACTGCTTTTCAATACTTTTTCTTGAATCTTGCATGTTCACTGATCTTAATGGTTTCTTTTGGTGTGTTTGTTTAGACAAATGTTTAAAAGAATTGCTATGTTAGTTTATATCCAAGAACATGGGTATAACTATGATTTGCCTAACTATGATCTGCCACTTGTAAATAAAATTTTATTAAAATTTAGTCTAGCCTAATTTATTTATACAGTGAAGTCAAACAGCAGAAACAGAAACTGATCTTTCACAGGAAAAAAAGCCATCAATCCTTGCCATAAAATGTCAAGAAAATGGGAGTATCTAGTATGTCTAACTCTACCACTACTGCCATATTTAGGATCATGATCGCAGAGGATGTTTTACTATAATCTGACTGCCTCTAACAGCACCCATCTAGCAAACAGTACACAAATTTTCATAATAAATGTCTACTTTTGTATTCTAAACTTAAACATGGTTAAGTATTAACGATTACGTGTAGTACTGTCATATAAGGAAAAATAATTTTTATTAGCAATGTACATACAATCTTAGTTTACTGTGAAAATCAATGAGAAGGTCAGAGATGTGCCTCAGCAGTAGAGCACTTTCATGTCTGTTATGTATGCTTTGGCTTTGAACCCTCACCTTACAAACAACACTCAGAAAGAATGCATTACATTTAAATAATTATATATAAGGACATACCTTAGGGAAAACATTTTGGTCACAATTTGATGCTCTAAGACAATAACCTGCTTTTAGTCAATAATCTAAAATTGACTTAGAGCAATAACACACTTCAGATTTAATACATGCATCAAATCACAGTACAAGACAACTTACTGGTTACTGTAAACTTTTTCATAAGAAATTTGATCACGGGGGCTGGAGCAATAGCACAGCGGGTAGGGCGTTTGTCTTGCACTCGGCCAACCCGGGTTCGATTCCCAGCATCCCATATGGTCGGTCCCCTGAGCATCACCGGGAGTAATTCCTGAGTGTACAGCCAGGAGTAACCCCTGTGCATTGCCGGGTGTGACCCAAAAAGCAAAAAAAAAAAAAAGAAAAGAAAAGAAAATTGATCATGGTAGATACATAACTTTAATGATTTGATGGGAAAGGTAACATTTACACATGAAACTTGAAGATCAGTAATCCTGTACAACTTTAGGTTGTCGATTCAGTTTATCAGGAAGGGCGAGACAGCAGATTCATTTTAGACTTCAAGAGGACTAGAACACATCATCTGAGTGAATTTTATCCCATTATTTTGCTTCCAAGCATGACTTTATAATGTATAGAGAGACTAAACAAGTTTTATTCAGTTTTGCAAATTAAGTATTTTTTAAATTTATAATCATGACAACCTTTCAGTTCATGTAACATTCTAGTAAAATAATGACTAGGAATATTACAGCTCACAGGAAAACATGGTATTATTTTTGAAGAAAAATAATCTTATATTATGGGGCTGGAGCAATAGCACAGAAGGTAGGGCATTTGTTTGATTCTGGGTTGATTCCCAGCATCCCATATGGTCCCCTGAGCACCGCCAGGAGTGATTCCTGAGTGCATGAGCCAGGAGTAACCCCTGTGCATCACCGGGTGTGACCCCCCAAAAAATCTCTTACTATAATACCACATTTTGATTTTTATTACCCCAGAAAATAATGTCCTTTTAAAGTAGCAAGTTACAGTAAGCAATATCCATCTTTCAAACTCAATGTTAATGAAAACAGTTAATATTCACATTACCCTAGGCACATTTTTCCTTCCTCTTTTTTTCTTTTTTAGAAACTTTGGATTAAAGTATTTAAAGTTTGACAAACTAAAACCATTTTTCATATCTAGACCACTCACTCAGGTGTTTCTATTGAAAGTGAGCTGCATTACATCAGAAAAAAGTTAAAACATATCCAAAATGAAGTTTTTTAAAAAGTAAATGTACCAACTCTCACTTCATTTGTCTGTAATTATCAACAAGTTGGAAAGAGGTTCAGTACGTAGTAAAGAAGTACAACAGAAAATGGACAAAGAATAACAAAGAAAGGAAAAATCTATATCCACTTGTCTAATTGGGATAGAAGGGGGAAATAATAAATTTTTTAAATGTCTCATGATACCATAAATCTCTAGAATGAATGTGTTTGACAGGACAGGATGGTTACAGTTCCAACAAACTGGAATTTAAAATAAAAGACTGGAGCAGCAGTAAGTAGATGAAAGGCGGCCCCTTGTAGCAGTTGCTCCTGGAATCCAGCACTCTCAGCAGTTGGCTGGAGACTGCTCTGGCCCATCCTGTGGCGATCCAACAAAGGGACGAAACAAATCCCCAGGGCCCCCCTCCCAGCAATGCGTGAAGCTTGATAAATGATTGCTCTGTCAGAGTAGGAAGAGATGGAGACGTCTGGGAGCAGAGAAGGGAATGTATCTAATTGAAGCCCAAACCATAAGGGGGAAGACAGAAAGGCAGAAAGGCAGACAGACAGGACAGCAAGACTGCTTCATAGGACAATCGCTTGGCCAATACCAAAAGCATACACCAACGAACCCAAAAGGATGTTCAAGAACTGAAGTCATTAAAACATAATAAGATAATACATTTAATAACTTAAATATAAGAAATATGATAAAATAAATATAAGATCAAATATAAGTTCAGTGATCCTCAAGTGTCTACGGGGAAATTTTTCACTTTCTGAAACACAGTTTCAGTCTCAAAGCCAAGCTTTAAAAAGCACTGATCTCGAGTTACTTCATTATTTGGAAAGGGTATGAAATGGACACTGCACTCCACCCACCCCTAATGGCCTAAAGGTTACTACTCACTTAGAACTGGGTAGCCAGAGAAGAGACCAAAGTTTAGCTGAAGCCAATGAAAAAATTACTTATTTTTTCAAAAGGCAGTAAAGCTCTTATTTTAGGCTCACATTGTACATTCTTCCTCATTCCCCTTCTCTAAAATATGTGTAAAAACTACTTACACAAGCTCTTACAAATCCATTGTCTATATTGGTTTCATAAGAACACCCCCTGTCTGGGGAAACTCAGAAGTGATAAGCAATCAACACTGAGATGAAGACAGAGTCATTTCAATTTAGAAAATGTTTTCAGATGTAATGGTTTAATGCTGGCTTTTTCAAAATCAGTTACCCAAAGAATAATAATTCAAAAGCAAATTATCTATTCAAAAACATAGCTCACACATCTGATAAAAGAGTTAAGCAAGTTTTCTAAAATACTGTTAGAATCAGGAGACAAATAACCAACATGGTTAGAATTCTTAATTGACTGAAGGCTGAAGCGTCTCCACATTTTCATATGAAAAACAAGAAACATGTAACTCAAATCTAACTTACAACAGTTACTTCAGCATACAAGAAATGGTCAGATGGAAATTATTAACAGAACAGAATAACTACGAGAAAGTAACTATTTTGACCGGTACCCCAAAATCAAAGGTCTTGAGTTTATACAATGCTATCTCCAGGTTCTGCCGTGCTTTACAAATTTACTGTTCTGGGCCCTATTTAAAAAAAAACAAAAACAAAAACTCACGTCTGTGAGATGTCTGCCTTTCTCAAACAATTTGAAAAGATTTATTGGTCAACTATTAAAAGTGACACTGGTGCCGACTGGTAACATGGAAAAGCTAGTTATTTAGAGGTTAATTATTTTGTGTAGGATATAATGTTTTTCAATATCTGGGAGAATTTACATTAAAATTTGTTGGAGATCTGGCTTCTCTTAATTTTTCTTATACTGATCTGAAGGATCAGATCTGAAGATCTGGTTCTGATTCACACAAGTTCTTTATGACAAGAACTCTTTAAGAAAAAATTCAGCTGAGTCTTTAAGATGGGGCTATTCCCTTAGAAAATTACATGGCCTTCCCCCAGCCCTTCCATCACTTAAACATCTGATCCTAAACTCATTAAACTACCTGTCTGACCTTAAAGATAACCTTTTTTTTAACTTTATTTTTTAATGAATCACTGTGAGATACAGTTACAGAGTTACAAACTTTCGTGCTTACGTTTCAGTCATACAATGATCGAATAGCCATCCCCCCACCAGTGCCCATTCTCCACCACCAATGTTAAAGATAACAATTTCGCAGTTCAAATTTAATGAGTAGAGATTAAATCTTTGCTTGGTCCAGTATGTGTTCTTTTCCATGTTAAGCATTTGTGGTTCAATTTTACCTTTGGTTCCAAATGTTGGTCTCTACTCTCTCTCTCCCTCTCTCTCAATCTTTTTTTTAAGTCTACAATTTAGATTTCTCTTGACACTGTTCTTTTATTCAATGCATCTATGATTTATTCAACATTAGCTAACCGATTAAGACAAAATGAACACTGCTTTTATTTTGGACATAGTAGGCAAGAGATCCCTTCAACATAAATGGCTAAAAATGAAAATGACAAAAGAAAATATTTTTAAAGAAAATATTTATAAATATACATAATCACACCAGAAAGAAAAGAAACAACAGCTTTCGGGAAAAGTTTATATGGGTAACAAAAAATTATAGGGCTTGGGAATATTTATTCTTAGGCTGCTTTTTAAAAAAAGTGCTAAAAGGCTAAAAAAAAAGGTTATTGGAATTTTTAAATTTTGTTTTGTTTTGGGCCACACATTCAGCAGTACTCAGTGGTTACTTCTGGCTCTACACTTAAGAACTGCACCTGGTGGGCTGGGGGCCAGATGGGATGCCAGGGACTGAACTCAGGTCAACTGTGTGCAAGGCAAGTGCGTTACTCGAGTTCCAAGGTCACTGCAAAGTTAAACCAGTGTTTGTACTTAAAATGTTCCTTCTGCATGTAAGGCAGCATTTAGCCTCCAAAGATAAAGTCCTTAAGATTCCTGGAAAGTGGATCTTTAGAATCTAATCCCATTTTCTGGGTTCAGCAGCTGCATTTTTTTTTGGTTTTGATTTTGGGGCCTCACCTTGTGGTGCTTGAAGCTTACTCCTGGCTCTTGCAGATGCCTAGCAGGTACTTATGGGAGGCCCAGAGTTCCATCCCCATAGCATCCTCTTCCCAGCAGCACCACTGGGTGTTGCCCCATTATGAAAACAAGAGAAAGGGCCAGGAATATAGCTCAGTAGCAAAGCATTTACTTTGCATAAAGGGAGGCCCTAGTTCAACCCCTAGCACTACAAAATATATCATTGTAATCACTGTCATCCCGTTGTTCATCGATTTGCTCGAGTGGGCGCCAGTAACATCTCTATTTGTCCCAGCCCTGAGATTTTAGCGGCTTCTCCTTTCTCATTCTTCCAAATGGTGCCATACTGGAGGCTCTTTCAGGGTCAGGGAAATGAGACCCGTCATAATACAAAATATATGAAAAACAATAAATTCTACTACAGCTTCCTAGAAGAACAGGTCAAAACTCAGCTGAGGGGCTAGAGCGAGAGTACAGTGAGTAAGCCCCTACACATTGTCAACCCAGACTCGAACCCCGCATCCTATATGGTCCCCCGGAGCTCACTATGAGCGATCCTTGAGCACAAAGAAAACCTGGAGCAACAACTGATGTACCACCACCAAAAAAAGACTCAGCTGATACACAGTTCCTTCTGAACTTTTTTTCCAAACATGGCTTCATCATGATCCTTGACCCGTGCTTCCACCTTGATTATACTTCAACTAGACCAATAATCAATCATGTTTAACTATTATAGAGAGTACTTAGATATCTGCATTAATAAGTAAAAGATCGTAATAAAATTTGCATAGAAAACAAATCACCTGAATACAGAATATTCAATTAAATGGAATGTCAATTCACTACTGTGAAAGTATAAGATCCCTTAGTAAGCTAGGAATAAACAGATTTTCTTAATATAGTAGGGGGCAATAATTAGATCCATGAGTAAATGTCAGGGGCCAGAGAGATAGTATAGCAGGTAGGGCCTTTACCTTGCACAAGGCCAACCTGGGTTTGATTCCTGGCATCCCATATGGTCCCTCAAGCACAGCCAGGAGTAACCCCTGAGTGCAGAGCCAAGAGTAAGCCCTGAGCATCACCAGGTGTGACCCCCCCAAAAAAAAAACACTAAATAAATTAGTGAATGTCATACTCAATTGGTAAAGTGCTGAACAGTTTGATTAGTCTTTTAAGGAAGCATTCTTTTTTTTTTAATTCTTTTATTAATTCACCATATGGAAAGTTACAAAGCGTTCAGGTTAAAATCTCAGTTATACAATGCTCAAACACCCATCCCTTCACCAGTGCATATATTCCATCACCAAGAATCACGATATACCTCCCCCCTTCCCCCCACCTCCCCAGCCCCCCACCCTGCATGTGTAACTGGTAAATTTCACTTTACTTTAATTACATTCAATATTTAAACAAAAAAAAATTCACTATTATTGATTTGGAGTTTCTCCCCCCTAAAGTCCATCTGCTGAAAAGAAAGCATTTGGTAATTTGTTTTCCATTGCTGAGAATGAAGAGATATGAGGTCAGGAGGTCTCACTAGCAGCAGCATAGTTTTGGATTTCTGTATTTTAGTATTTTAGTAACTAAGGCCAGGAATCGCAACATTGTAAGCTTGTAGCTCTCGGCTACTTTATATTCCACATATGAGTGCGATCTTTCTATGTCTGTCTCTTTCTGACTCATTTCACTCAGCATGATACTTTCCATGTTGATTAAGGAAGCATTCTTAACGCTTCTTACAAAATGGGTTTTAACAGATGACTAGTTAAAGAAACTTTGATACATCTACACAATGAAATACTATGCAGCTGTTAGGAGAGATGAAGTCATAAAATTTGCTTATAATTGGATAGACATGGAGAGTATCATGCTAAGTGAAATGAGTCAGAAAGAGAGGGACAGACATAGAAGGACTGAACTCATTTGTGGAGTATAGAATAACATCACATGAGGCTGACACCCAAGGACAGTAGATACAAGGGCCAGAAGGACTGCCCCATAGCTGGAAGCCTGCTTCATGAGGGAGAAGGCAGAAGGAATAGAGAAGGGATCACTAAGAAAATGATGGTTGAAGGAATCAATCAGGATGGGAGATGTATGCCGAAGGTAGATAATGGAACAAACATGATGACTTCTCAAGTGTCTGTGTTGCAAGCCATAATGCCCAAAGGTAGAGAGTATGGGGAATATTGTCTGCCATGGAGACAGGGGGAGGGAGGGAAAGGCGGGTATACCCAGGATATTGGTGGTGGGGAATGTGCACTGGTGGAGGTGCACAGGTGTTTGGTCATTGTGAGATTATAACCCAAACATGAAAACTTGTAACTACCTCACGGTGATTCAATAAAACTTAAAAAAAAGAAAATGGGTTTTAAGACTACAAATTTCCTAAGCAGTTTACTCTGCACCATTTCTGAAATCTGAATGGCAATCTAGTTGGATAGAACATACTTGGTGAGGTGTTTTTCAGAGCTGTACGGTTTTTTGTTGTTATTGTCATTTATGGCTTTTTTTTTTTTTGGTTTCTGAATATAGTTTTCTCATTTCTTTTTACTTGGAGCAGGGAGTTTGGGTCCCACACATGTGAGAGTGCTTAGGGCCTACTCCTGGCTCTGCAGTCAGGAAACATTCCTGGCAGGACAGGGGACTACATAAGGTACCAGGGCTCGAACCTGAGCAAGGCGAGCACCCCAGCCACTGTAGTATCTCTCTACCCAGTTTTTTCGTTTCTGCTCTCATACTTTCTTTGACGGTGGTCACTGCCTCTACCATCATTTCTTTGAGCTCATTAAACACCCTTAACATAGTGTCAGTAAAGTCATTTTCTTAAGAGTTTACAGAACTGATTAAAACAGGGTAGACAGCAATACAACTTCTAGGAATATACCCTGAAGGCCCCAAAACACACAGCTAAAACACCATCTGCATTCCTATGTTCATTGCAGCACTATTCACAATAGCCAGAATCTGGAAACAACCTGAATGCCTGAGAACAAATGAATGGATAAAGAGATGATGGCACACCTACACAGTGGAATACTATGCAGCTGTTAGGATGTATACTAGTAAAGGGATGAGTGCTGGAACACTGTATAGCTGAAACCTAATCATGAACAGTTTTGTAAGTGTCTATCTTACAATGATTCAATTAAAAAAATTTTTAATTAAAAAAATAAAAAAATAACTGGGTAGAGTGTTCTGTGTTACTGTTTTCACACACTGAGCTTGGTAGGCATCTCCGTCATTGTATTTACAGTGCTAAGGATGAATCCTTGTAATTAGACCCTGGCTATGGGGTCTCAGGGATTAGGCTGGGTGTTGCTCTTTCCCTTCCATACTCATCTTCAGAGTGGCGGGAAGTCTGAGGATCTGTGTGGGTCGAAGTCTACGCAATGTGCGGTGTGATGAGTAGGGTGCAGTTGCCTGTTCAGGAGCTGAGATGATGGGCCTGAGAACATGGCTGAGGTAGGGTCTGGGGGTAGCTGGGACCAAGAGAGAAACGAGCAGAATCTGCTTCCAGTACTAAACGAGCAGCCATGGGTCAGCTGAGAGGTTAACCTCAACTGCAAGGTTAGGAAGCAGAGGTTCTGAGATATGGAGGTGGACCTTATGCTCTGGCATAAAATGGAACAGAAGTTCAAGTAAAGGCTAGAATCGCTGGAATGTGTTCTAGACCACAAATCTACTGAGACTAGGATACAGTTCTATATAATTTCTAAATCAGACACTACATGAGATGCTTTAAATATGCTACAAATAATTCTCCCAACATTGCAAAGTAGATATTTATCTTCATTTCAAAATAATTCAAATAGCTGAAGATCTGAGAAAGAAATGCTACTATTCATTAGAATTTTAAGAGCTAAATGAAACAAAGTATACTAGTTGTCAAACATTAAACAGTCACCCAAATTTTAGTTTTTCTATCCCAGTTTCAGCAAAAATAGAAGCCCATAGAAAATTAAGTCTCTTCCTCAACAATACGAGTTAAAGCACCCAAACTGCTACATTTATGACAAAGCTATTTTAAATTCTTATGATGAAAATATAACCCCATGTTGTAAAAGAATACATGACAACCCATGGAGAGAAAAACTTGAAAAAGTTTAACCTTTGATATTTTAAAGAATTTATCACATAGAAGAGGTAAGGGGATATACATACATGGTAACCATTCAGTACCTATACTGCAAACCATGATGCCCCAAGGGAAAGAGTAGGAGAAGAAAAAGGGTCTGCCATAGCGGCAGGTTGGAGCAGGGAGAGAAACTGGGGACAATGGTGGTGGGAAATGTAGACTGGCGAAGGGACAGGTACTGGAACATTATATGACTGAAATCAATCATGAACAACTTTGTAACTGTATCTCATGGTGATATAATTTAAAAAATTAAAAAGAAAAAAGAATTTATCATATGGAAATAACTTATGCACATTAACAAAGCACAAGAGAACCAGTCTAGGGACAAAATTAGAGGAATATTTAGACAAAGCATGGCTCATCAACACTAAAATTAAAACTTGGATACTTAAATTTGGACACTTAAATGTAGAGTTCAAGTTGTACACTGGTTTTCCTCACTTTAATTTTTTTTTTTAAATCAGTATTTCATGGGGCCATAATGCAGTACAGTGGGATAAAGCACTTGTCCTGCATGAAGCTAACCTGACACCCCATATGGTCCTCAAGTTCACCAGGAATAAGTTTGAGCACCACTAAGTATGACCCAAAGAGCAAAAAAAAAAAAAAAAAAAAAAAAAAAAAAAAAAAAAACAAAACCCCAAAATAAATAAATAAATAATCTGTACTTGAGAGCTAAGTAAACAAACACAAGAAAGTCAGGAACAGGGGTTGAGTGATAACACAGCGGGTAGGGCATTTGCCTTGCACGCAGTCAACCCGGGTTCAATTCCCAGCATCCCATATGGTCCCCTGAGCACCACCAGGAGTAATTCCTGAGTTCAGAGCCAGGAGTAATCCCTGTACATCATCAGGTGTGACCCAAAAAAAGAAAGAAGAAAAAAAAGTCAGGAAGAATAAAGGTCTAGGAAAAGAAAAGAAAAAGAAAAATATATGTAGCTTATCTTCCTGTAACTTAAAAATCCATAGTTCAGAACTGATAATCATTGTGAAGCAGTAGTAACTATAAAAAAAAATCACTACTTATGCTTTTCTGGGCTGGAGCGATAGCACAGTGGTTGGGCGTTTGCCTTTCACGTGACCGACCCGAGTTCGATTCCTCTGCGCCTCTCAGAGAGCCCGGCAAGCTACCGAGAGTATCGAGCCCGCACGGCAGAGCCTGGCAAGGTACCCGTGCATATTGGATATGACAAAAACAGTAACAATGTCTCTCAATGAGAGACGTTACTGGTGCCCGCTCGAACAAATCGATGAGCAACGGGATGACAGTGACAGTGACAGTGATGCTTTTCTAGCTTACATTTGACTCCACATATATTTCTAATTACCTGGTTTCTAAATAAGAAATTTTTTAGTGAAGTTATATTATATCTAAAGGTAATTCAGTAATCAGGACACTCAACTTCTGACTGGTAATGATGATTTCTATCTTTACAATATAGAATGAAAACCCTACAAACATTAACACAACCTAATATTACTTGTCAGTACACTGGAAATCTTGGGCCACTTTAAGTAGTGACAAGGTTGCCACTATCCACTGAATAAAAGACAAGTGGAAGAAGCATCCTGTTCCCAGAGTTTACAAATGGTGGATGTTGATGGATATAACAGACAATAAATGACTGAGTAGTAAAGTGGTTCAAAATATTTGGGAATAGGGGCCGGAGCGATAGCACAGCGGGTAGGGCGTTTGCCTTGCACGCGCCCGACCCGGGTTCGGTCCCCGGCATCCCATATGGTCCCCCGAGTACCGCCAGGAGTAATTCCTGAGTGCAGAGCCAGGAGTAACCCCTGAGCATCGCTGGGTGTGACCCAAAAAGAAAAAAAAAAAAAAATTTGGGAATAAAGCAGGAATGATCAGGCAAACTAAACTGTTAAAACTCTTTAAACCCCAAACACAAAGCTTCATCTCATGAGTATATTCCTCACCAACAAGGAATACATAATTTTTTTAAAAAAAGGATCATAACTGCTAATCTGCCATGATCCAAAGTAAGATTATTGGTGGATGTTCTACATTACATAAAAACATCTCCCTAGTTTATAAACTGCACTATGTGCATCCCATATGGTCCCCTGAGCACAGCCAGGAGTAATACAGTAGTGTATTCCATATCTCCCAACATTTTATTTCAACATTTATTATAAGCATATAATTTGCCTTGAAGCTCTAGCATTTTTCTTTTTTTTTTCCTTCTTCCTGGTTTTGGGGCAGCACTGGGCAGTGCTCAAAAGCTACTCTTGTAGTGCCTGGAGAGCTATATCCATGCTAGGGATTGTACCTGGGACTTCCAGATGCATACCAACTTTTTGAACTATCTCCCAGCTTTTTGTTTGTTTGGGGACCACATCTTGGTAGTGTTCAGGGCTTACTCCTGACTCTGTGTCCTGGAGTTCTTTTAGTGCTAATAGTTTGCTGTTGTATCCTATCATCTGCCATGTTTCAAGCTTGCTAAGTTTTAACATATGTACATACTTAAAAGTCACCACTACAATGAAAACAGTGAACATGGATTGGAGCAACAGTACAATAGTAGGAGACTTGCCTTGCATGTGACTGACAAGGGTTCGATCCCTGGCACTCCATATGGTCCTCCAAGCCTGCTAGGAATGATCCCTGATCTTAGAGCCAGGAGTAAGCCCTGAGCTGAACCTCACCAAAAATCAAACACCAAAACAAACATCCACCCCTTCCCCAAAAAAATGAAACAGCTAACATATCCACAGCGAACATATCTGCAACCACAAGTACCCTTGTGTCTGCCCCCCTGTAGTTCTTGTCTTTGTCCCTCCCCTGCCCTGCATTGGTCCCAGCAGCACTTGATCTGTTTGTCTATCACTTTGTAGTTCCCAGAATTTGAATAAAGTAATCATATAGTGTATACTCCCTTTCTGATTCCATTTTGTCCACTCAGCATAATTAGAAATTCATCCTGCCAATAGTTCTTTTTTATTTCAGAAAAATGTTCCACATTACAACATAAATGTTTTAATCCTGTTTTGGGTCTGCTTTGGGAGTTCGGGGTTGGGGAGAGGGTTCTCCAGGGGCCTCCTCCACAGGCCACTTCCACCAACAAGTTCTTTTTGTTTTATTTTTTGTTTGTTTTCTTTTTTTAGTCTTTTTTGGTTTTAGGCCACACTTGGCAGTGCTCAGGGCTTGTTTCTGGCTGAGCTCAGGGATCTCTACTGACAGACCTCAGAAGGCCAGATGTGGTGCCAAGGAACAAATCAGGATCGCCTGTGTATATGGGATGTGCCTTCCCACTGTATCATCACTCCGGCCCTGCTTTTGGTTTCGGGACTACATCTGGCAATTCTTAAGGGGTACTCATGGCTCATTGCTGGGTTGCTCCCAATGGTGCTTGGGGGACCACGCAGCACTACAGATGCATTCCAGCCCCCTTGAGCAATCTCTTCTGCTCCAGAACTTTTTAATCTTTTGATACAAAGTGAAATATGAAATGGGTTTGTTTTCCTCTCTTTAATTCATAGTCCTTGGAGGTTCTTTTATTTCTTCTAGTCTAAGAGGATTCGAATGACAGCTTTGCACTTGAAAACATTTCATTAGTGAACTAATCAGCCACTGAGATTACCTGACTGGCCACTTAACAATTAAATGAAGTTGCTTGTAATTCTTGAGCATACACAGTACTAATTAAATTAACCCTTCACTGTAAATAAATAGAACAAAAAGTACAGGGTCAGAAATTGTCATCCCCTGACAATTTGGTTATTCCTTAATGAGAGAGAGAAAAAGAAAGAGAGGTATGATGGAACTGAAACCCAATCATAAACAACTTTGTAACTGAGTATCTAACTGTGATTAAATTTTTTAAAAAATATAAGTCTTTTGCTTAATTACTCAGAAAAGAATTTCTGGGTTTAACACATTTTAGCAACATTTCTTTTGATAAGAAGTTTAAGATGAACCCTCTTTATAGTCAGTTGAAGTATAAGATTTCAGTGTAAAAGCAGTTTAAGATTTCAGTATAAAACATTTCCTGCAATGGGGATGAAGAGATAATATGGTGGGCAGGGTATTTGTCATGCATGTGACTCTGGCTAGATACCTGACACCCCATATGGTCTCCAAGCCCATCAGGAATGATCCTTAAGCAGAGTCAGAAGTAGGCCCTAAGTACCTGCAGGTGTGGCCCAAAAGGAAAAACAAAAAAAAACCCACCCAACTATTTTCTGCAATGATCTTCATTCATTTTGGTTTTTGCCCTTTTTCCCTCCAAGACAGAATTTTATTAGGCAGGGATCTCCCCCACCCTAGTCACTCTTGAAACCTCAGTAGCTAGAATTTTCTGTTTACATAGTGCTCAACAAATTCTAAATAGGGGCTGGAGCGATAGCACAGCGGGTAGGGCGTTTGCCTTGCACGCGGCCAACCCGGGTTCGATCCCCAGCATCCCATATGGTCCCCTGAGCACCTCCAGGGGTAATTCCTGAGTGCAGAGCCAGGAGTAACCCCTGTGCATTGCCAGGTGTGACCCAAAAAGAAAAAAAAAAAAAAAAACTAAACTAAATAAATGCAAGAAATACAACTTCTAAAATAGGAAACAGTATTTCATGTACATTTGTCTTATTAGTTGTGCCACTTCTTTATACATCACAGACTTTTTCCTTGCCAGGTTCACATGGATTTTAACCTTACTGTTGTCTGTTCATAGGTAATTCCTAATACATTATGGGAATGCACATTTATTTTTCATTTCCTTTTGTTTCAAGATCTCCAGAAGTTAAGAACTAAAAGAGGATACTAGAGATAATTCTGAAACTTTCATTTTATAGCTAATATTGCCCAGGGTCCTAGAGAAAGACAACAGGTTGAACTAAGATCAGAAGAGGAAAGCCAGCCTCCCAGCTAATAGCACAGAAAGAGCTCACCATTTTCTCACAGTTTCATATTTGTGAGTTCAGTTTTAGTGTCTAGACTCTAAGTTCTTTGCAATCAAGTACTATGAATAGTAACTCTTTTAGTACCTTCCATAGCTTTTACCACTAGGTACAGGATACTTTTTTAGATTAAGAAAATAATGTAACATGATTCTTTTATTTGAGAATTTAATTTCATACTATGTTCCTACCTGCTTTATGAGAAAAGACACCTGGAAGGCAATTCTTTATTACTCATGCAATGGGAATATAAAAAAAGAATCAGGACTGGGACAGATGAGATCAAGAGGATTAACAGAAGGCTGCAGATGGTGACTTAGCACATTGGAATGAATCCATGAGTTCCTGCTGTCCAATCCAGTGTGAAAGACCCATCTGGGTCTCCCTTGAGTACAAGAATGTGATATAATGGATGTAGGATATAAAAGCTGGGTTTGCTGAAAGTTAATGACAGAGTGGATCAATAAACTTGGAAATGTTAGATACTGAAAAAATACAAAGAACTGAAGACTACATTAAGTGGATACTACTATCTGACTTCTCATTTCATTTAGCTTGTAAAATTCAGATCAATGGCAACTTGGTTTCTACTTTAATTATCAAAATGAAAAGCAAATGTCAAAATTTTAAATAGTAAACTTTCTTGCAAAATACTTGTCTATAAGAATTTTAGAAAGAAAATAAATTGATTTGTAATTAGCCCATTCTGAGCCTATTATACAGATATGCATAATTTTAATATCTTTATAATATGTTTTATGTTCTTATAAAAGTAATCTTAATGATGAACATTTTTCATGTTAGTACGTAGCTGTCATTAAAATAGAGCTGTCATTATGATAGAGCTATGTGTGCTACCATTATTATTTTTTTTAAATTATACCCAGCAGTACTTAGGGGTCTCTCCTGACAGTACTCAGCATACCAAGCAATGCTGGGCATTAAACTCAAGGCTCCCACATACAAAGCCCTTTACATACAAAGTGTCTTCTTGGCCACTGCCACCATTTATTTAACCGCCCCTCTATTGCTGAACATCTAGGTTTTCCAGTTTTCACAAAATCTATAAGTATTAAGATAACATCTTTCAGGACCAGACAGATAGTACAGGGTAAGGTACAAGGTATTTGCCTTGCATATGGCCAACCCCAGTTCAAATTCTGCACCTATGTTCCCTGAGCACCACCAGGAGTAACTTCAGAGCACAGAGCCAGAACTTATCAGGTATGGCTCAAAAGCCCCCCAAAGTATAAAATAAGAAATAGGGGCTAGAGTGATAGTACAGCGGGTAGGGCGTTTGCCTTGCACACGGCTGACCCGGGTTCGATTCCCAGCATCCCATATGGTCCCCCGAGCACTGCCAGGTGCAATGCCAGGAGTAACCCCTGAGCATCGTTGGGTGTGACCCAAAAAGCCAAAAAAAAAAAAAAAAAACAGGCATACTGCCTGGTGTGTGCATGTACACATATATACAATATAACATTTTTCTGGGGCCAACGAGTTAATACTGGAGGCATAGCATCCTTTATGTTTCCTTAAGCACTGCCAGGAGTGTTTCCTGAGCCAAGATCAGAAGCAAGCCCTGAGTGTGGCCCGCAAAAATACAAAAAAATCTTAAAAGCATTTTTCTATCTATGCATACACGACTCTTCTTTTGGCAAGTGCTCTATGCTGCACTACATTTCTAGCCTTATAGGATTCTTTTCCTTCGGATAAATTACAGTGAAATGTTTTAGCTTGAGGTCATAAATGTGTTTTTTTTAAAGGTGCTTTTGACTGTCAAGGATAGTACCGTTACAATTTATCTCATTTTTCCTGCACATCAAATGATCCATAAGCTGTAGATGCAAGTTCTAGTGTTATTTATTATAACTAGAGTTGATGGTGAAGGGTAACTTCTATTTTCAACCTGCAGAATGTGTTATCACTGAGTCTTAATAATGTACATTTAATAAAATCATACTGCTAGTCTGGGCTGGAGAGATAGTACAGCAGGTAGTGTACTTGCCTTGTATGCGGTACACAAGTATTCCAATGTGTATGCGGTGGACCTACATTCAATCCCTAGCATCCCATATGGTCCTCTGAGCACCATCAAGAGTGATTCCTAAGCACAGAGCCAGTAAGTAGTAATCCCAGAGCATCACCAGTGCACTCCCCCCCCCAAAAAAAAAAAATGAAAGAAAAAAAGAAAATCATACTTCTAGTTTCTTTGGAGAGGGAGGGGGAGGGGAAGGGTAGGTGCTGGCTTCCTCTGGCAATGCTCAGGGTCACAGGTTACCCAAGTGACCCTTGGCAGTCCTCAGGGGACTATATATGGTGCTTGGAAGAGATCCGAATTTGGCTACTTGGCTGCATGCAATGTTAAGTGCTTTCCCCCTGCATTAACTCTCCTACCCCCAAATTTTCTCTGTGGTACTAGAAAGTAGTGCTATTCAGTACTATTGTTTGTAGTTTATCTTTTCATTTTCATTCCCTACCAACTCCTGTACTCCTCAGCTCCTTTTGAAGTTTTTCCTTTTAATGCAGTAGTAGTAGCTGTTTCTGGTAGCTGGTGACAGTGTATACATGCACGCTCAGGTGCAGTGCTCAATGGCACTTGCACACTTGGTTATGGTGTCTGATATCCCAGTGACTCTGCTGGGAACATATTCTAATATGTGGGGAAGAGATACTGGAGAGTAAACACTAAGTCTCACTTGCCTCACACTTGCAAGACAAACTCTACTGCTGAGCACCTCTTAGTCTTCTTACAGTGTTCCTAAACCAAATTTGGCTCCTCTCCCTCCCCACCTCCCTTCCTCTTGGACAAGGTAAGCAAAGTGCCCTACTGCTGAGCCACATTCCCAGACTTTTAAAATCTCATTCTTTTTTCTTTTTTTTTTTTTGCTTTTTGGGTCACACCTGGTGATGCACAGGGCATACTCCTGGTTCATACACTCAGGAATTACTCTGGCGGTGCTCAGAAGACCATATAGGATGCTGGGAATTGAACCTGGGTTGGCCATGTGCAAGGCAAATGCCCTACCGGCTGTGCTATCGCTCCAGCCCCCTTAAATCTCATTCTTAAGATGGAAGAAACATTGGTTCCTGGTTCCTGATTTATAATCCTAAATGTAGCTTTACAAATTTTCACACTTTGGAAGGAAGAAAAGAAGCACGGCAACGTCTATTTTCCACAAAGGAAACTGGTTGCAGCTTTCTGAAAAGGTAGAGAACCCTTTATTCAAGAGGCAAATTAGAATTGATAGGTTCGAAAGTGCTCCAAGTGTGTGCTCATTATCCTAGCTCTGGGTATGGGCACTGCTCCCGCTGGGGCTTAGGAAACATGCAGTTTTGGGAATCAAACCCAGGCCTCCACCATGCATGCACTCAGTTCACTGAGCTTTCTCTCTACCCTGTGTGGGTATCTCTTAATGTTAATGGTCACCATTTGGAAGTGGGTGGTGAGCACTACAATCATAATTTGTGTTTCAACTAATAGGGAAAACTTGGGGGAGAATGTGCAATTACCTTAACCAAAGATGAGTCCAGAAGTCAAGAGGACACGTGAGTTAATTAGGGCACATGCCTAGGTTCAATTCCCGGCACCACTTCGTCTCCAGTGCATCTCTGGGTTATCCTACAGGCCCCAGGCACCTCTGGAGTGGCCCAGGTATCCCCAGCTCTGAGGTCCCCAGGATGCAAGCAGCATAGCTATTGGCCCTTACACTAATGGTTCAATTGGCAGAATTGCTGGTGGAATGCCCGGTTCTCCTGAGGACTGCTTGGAGACCACAAACAAAACAAGTGTTAACCTTGGTACACACGCTGGCAAGCACCGCAGCTGAAAATGTGAGTCACTACAAGTAGGAATGTGTGTAACCCCTTAATACAATTAAGCAATACCATGAAGGGAAGGGGGAGAGGGCAAATAAAGAAAATAGAAGAGATTTGTACATCAATAAAACAGAATATTTAAAAAAAAAAAACACAGAATATTCCAATACTCTTTGCTCAGGGCGATGATGTTGGAATAGTTGCACGCCAAAGAACACCAGCTGAGGACTGGAGTGATAACACAGTGGGTAGGGTGTTTGCCTTGCACGCGGCTGACACAGGTTTGATTCCCAGCATCCTATATGGTCTCCCAAGCACCACCAGGATTAATTCTTGTGCATGAGCCAGGAGTAACAGCTGTGCTTTGCCGGGTGTGACCAACCCCCGCAAAAAAAACTAAATGAGAGGGGATCAAACCTGTCTGTTCTCAGGGTTTTCTGAACTCTGCACTCAAGGATCTCCCCTAGAGGTGCTTGGGAGATGAAATGGGGTGCCAGGAGTTGAACCTGGGTTGCCTGCATGCAAGGCAAGCACCTTATCTGCCATACTCTCTCCCCTAAAATTATTTTAATGAAAACAAAAACTCAGATTTATGAATAATGTGGGTATGTCTTGCATACAGCTAACTCTGATTTGACTCTCGCACCATCAGCAGTGACCTCTTAGCACAGAGCAATGACCTCTTAGCACAGAGCAATGCTGAGTGTGGTCCAACCTCTCCCTCATAGAAATACTGAGTGTGGTCTAACCATAGAAATGCTGAGTGTGGTCCAACCTCTCCCTCATAGAAAGATTCTGGACAAACAACTCTATATTATTCAAATATGGAGAATATCACTGTCACTGTCATCTCGTTGCTCATCGATTTGTCCGAGCGGGCACCAGTAACGTCTCTCATTGAGAGACTTACTGTTACTGTGTTTGGCATATCCAATACGCACGGGTAGCTTGCCAGGCTCTGCCCTGCGGGCTTGATACTCTCGGTAGTTTGCCGGGCTCTCCAAGAAGGGCTGAGGAATCGAACACGGGTCAGCTGCATGAAAGGCGAATGCCCTAACACTGTGCTATCACTCCAGCCCATGGAGAATATAGGAAACAAAATTTTAGTAAAGAATTTACCTTAGTAAAAGCTACAATTTTCCACACATGGTTATTACCCATTCTTGGGTGTGCTTGGGTGTCCTCCTACCCCAAAACATTCAGAACCATAAACTGCCAGAACCATAAACAACCATAAACTTGTAAAAGACCACTGCATCATCTCAAGATGACAAAATTGTAGTTCAGAAATAAACCTGCCATTCAACATTTCACAAGGCTTCCAAATTTTCCATCTCAGCTGAACACAATCAGTGGCTACTTATATTATAACATGCCCAAGTATCACCTGGAGACTTGAGGGGAAGAGGGTGCTGGGGAGAAATCCAGACTTTCACAGAGGTAAGGCAGACATTCTACCACTGAGTGACATCTCCTAGAGACTATTTCAAAGCTGAGTTGGATTCAGCATATAGTATGAAATTATTCATTTCTAACAATTCTAGATGTTGTGGAAGCTACTGGCCTGGGAATCATAGCTTAAGTAGATCAAATCCTATCCTTTTAAGACTTATTACCTACCATTGAGCCACATCCCCAGTCCCTTTAAAAGAAAAAAAAAACTGATTATTTACTATACAACCCCAAACTTCTGTTACATCTGCCATACGGCCAGAGCAATAGTACAGTGGGTAGGGAGTTTGCCTTGCACACACAATCAACCTGGACTCAGTCTCTGGCATCCCAGATAGTCCCCCTGAGCCTGAGAAAGCCTAAACAGAGCCAGGTGGGGCCCCCAAACAAAGACAGAAATCTCCCTTAATGTTGTTTTCTCTTTAAAATGATGTTTTGAAGGAACTTGGGAGAGACAGATACACAGGTATTAAGGCACACGTATCTTCATGCAACAGACTCTGGTTCAATCCCCAACACCACTTGGTGCCATAAGCATCAACATGAATAGCCCTGAGGTTAGGCAACCCTACTCCTCATCCTCAGGCCCTCACAATGATGTGCTGGCTACGTTGGTTGAGAACGGGAAGGGGTCCCCTGAGCACCACTTAGGAAGTCTCCCTCAAAGCAAATGTTTTATAGGAACAAATGATAATGCACATATTAATTCACATTTGTTGGTACATAATAAATGTATAGTAAATACATTAGCTAATGACTAATTTGAAAAGCTGGACCTGTACAGGTTATCTTACATGCATTCAGACATTTAATTACTAAAATTAACTCAATGGGTTAAGCTCTATTATCACCACTTTAAGATAAACTAACTTAAATAAGAGTAACGATAGGTCTCATTACCCTGACCCTGAAAGAGCCTCCAATCGTTGGGAAAGATGAGTAAGGAGAGGTTGCTAAGATCTCAGAGCTGGCATTCCATATGGCCCCCTGTGCACCCCAGGATGAATTCCTGAGTGCAGAGGCAGGAGTAAGCCCTGAGCACCTGGATGTGGCACCCCCAACCTCCAAAAAGACCTAAAGATATTATGGCATCATAAAGAGAAAACCTCCAGAAACAACATTTTAAAATAAGGGTAATTTGTAATGTAGCTCATAGGAATTCAAAACAGCTATCCTGAAGAAACTCAAAGAGCTACACAAAAACTCAGAAAGATATGGGCTCAGAAATAAAATTAATGAAAAGCACTTTACCAAAAAGACTGAAACTAAAAAGAACATAACAAATGCAGAATGTGAAGTACTCAATTTGAAGTACTCAACTCAATAAGATGAAAATGAAATATAACAGCTCATATAGAAGACAGAATTAGTAAAGTGGATGATAAAAATCTAGAAAAGATTCAGGTGCAAGGAGAAAATTTGATTTTTTTATAGTTATTCTTGGCTTGGGGACAAAATGCTCTTGAAATGAGGCAGTGTCAGAAACCAAATCCAAAGCTAACACATGCAGAGATAAACCTGCACCCCAGAAAAAAAAATACATATATATATATATTTTTTTTTTTTTTGCTTTTTTGGGTCACACCCAGCGATGCACAGGGGTCACTCCTGGCTCATGCACTCAGGAATTACTCCTGGCGGTGCTCGGGGGACCATATGGGATGCTGGGATTCGAACCCGGGTCGGCCGCGTGCAAGGCAAACGCCCTACCCGCTGTGCTATCACTCCAGCCCCCAAAAATACATATATTTTTGAAGGGCAGGGGGTGGCTTGGCCATGCAGAATAGCCCTTAGTAAAACACATAATGCCGAGAATTAACTGAGTGGGAGAAAATATTTGCACTATCACCACCAAAGTATTGATTGATATCCAAGATATATAAAGAGCTCACAAAGATCAACAACAAAAATTGAAAAAAACATCAAAGAATGGTAAGCTCCTCTAAACAGACACTTCTGAACTGACACTTCTCACAGGAAGATCAATAGTTGGCTAATAGGCACAACAAAAAAAAAATGTTGATCATCACTTAGTGAGAAAATCTAAAACAAAGACAACAATGAGATCATCTTACATCAGTGAGAATGGACATATCAAAAATACTAGAACAATCTATTGGTGGGGATGTAGTGAAAAAGAAACTCTCATTCACTGCTGGTGGGAATGTTGTCTGGTCCGATCCCTTTAGAAAACAGTTTGGAGGTATTCTCAGTGACATCAGAATCAAGCTGCCATCTGACCCATCAATTCCACTTTTGGGTAGCTATACCCAGGAGAGAAAAATTATCATCATCATCATCATCATCATCATCATCATCATCACCCCCCCGTTGATCGTCGAATTTCTCGAGCAGTCTCAGTAACGTCTCCATTCGTCCTAGCCCTGAGATTTTAGAAGCCTCTCTTTACTCATCCTTCCCAACGATGCCACATTGGAGGCTCTTTCAGGGTGAGGGGAATGAGACCCAGCATTGTTACTGGTTTTGGCATATGAATACACCATGGGGAGTTTGTGAGGCTCTCCCATGTGGATAGGAAACTCGGTAGCTTGCCAGGTACTCCCAGAGGGAGAAGTAGGCTATAAGCTGTCGCGCACTTCTGGGAGCTTGGTTGTAAGTTTCTGGATGTTGGCAGTTGGTGGAATTACAAGGTACCGGGCACAGTCCCTGGGTGTGACCGCCTAGCTACTGGAAAATGGAAAATCTGGGCGGAAGAGGCCCAGTCCCGATCCGAGCAGGCTTGGAGGTCTCAGCCCTGGGTCCCATACACCTGATTTCTCTGCCAGTACCTTCATCCGTGAGGCTTGTCTGAACGTGTGGAGAGGGGTCTTGTGCATGGCTGTGGCTAGGCTCCAGAGGTCTTCAGCCTCGGAAGCTCTGCTGGGGTAGGGAGGGAAGCTGGAGCCCACCCCCTCCGAGGGGTCCCAGGAAAGACAGCCAGGAGCGTGGGTGATGAATGTACACCAATATTCACTGCAGCACTCAGTACAATAGCTAAGAGCTGGAATCAACCTACACGTCCAACAATAGATTAAGTGGATCATGAAGATATGGTATATATACACAATGGAGTACTACTGCATCTGCTAAGGTTGATGAAATCATGAAATTCGCTGCAACATGCATGAAACTGGAAGATAAATGAAGTAAACCAGAAAAAGGATAAACATGTATCATATATGTGGTATTTAGAATACCTGGATGAGGAAAATACAAGGTTTAAAGGGGGATGCCCAGAACACCCTTGACCCCAGAGTATAGGGAGGAAAAAGAAAGAAATAGAATGGAGGGGAAGTGGAGAAGAGACAAATGAAAAGCAAGGGTTGGGGGCAGGGGTCAAGGGGATTCAGGTACATGGGTTATGTTAAGGAATGACAGAGCGAAATATTCCAACCACAGAGTCAACAATACTGAAATCACGAGAGCCAAATTTGAACAACCAAACTTTAAAAAGTGCCTGTCAAGACTGCAGGCTGGGGGATAGCAGGACTTGGGGAGGGAACCTGAGAACACTGATGGAGGGAAGTTGACATGGCGTGGGATAGTTGCTGGAATGTTGTCTGCCTAAAATGAAACTGTGAATAACAGTAAATCACAGTGCTTAAATAAGATAAAATTTTTAAAATTAATGTCAGGGATTAAAGAAAAACAAAAATTATTTAAAAGAAAGAGGTTAAATAAAGAACTCAGTAAGCTGAGTGCATTCTTTGCATTCAGAAGGAGCAGGAAGGATACCTGACACCATATGGCCCCCTGAGCACTGCTGAAAGCAGCCCAACACAAGGGGAGGCGTTTGCCTTGTACTCGGCCAATCCAGGTTGGATCCATATGGTCACCTGAGCACCACCAGAAGTAATTCCTGAGTGCAGAGCCAGGAGTAACCCCTGAGCATCGCTGGGTGTGACCCAAAAAGAAAAAGAAAAAAAGAAAAAGAAAACAACCTAATGCTGCTGATATGGCCCAAAAAGAACAAAAGCAATAGCAACAACAGAAAAAAACAACCACTAGATGAAGTAGCATGTGAAGAATGGATGCCCCAGAAAGTGTGTGTGTGTGGGGGGGGAGAAAAGAACCTCAATATACAAAATTCTTTACATTAATGGAAAACCTAACTTCTAGAACAAAGGACTTGGCTCAGCAGTAGAGGACTCACTTGCATGAGTAAGGCTCTGGGTTTAGTCCCTGACAGTATACACAAACACACACACAAACACACACACACACACACACACAAGATCACTTTCTAAATGCAAAGAGACATTAAAAACACATAAAAGCAATTTTTCCACTGACATAGGCCTTATTACATAGTGGAGAAAATTCCAATGCCTTCATTTAAGAGACCAAACGCAAAAGTCTCGTATCTCTCCCAGCACCGGGCCATCATGATCAAAGCAGAAGTTTAGTTTTGCTGCGATGTTAGACTTGACAATGGTGCTGAATTAGCTTTGGGTATTAAAGACAATTCAGAAACCAGCAAATCATGAAGTAATATGAAAGTAAATGGTGAGCTTGAGTGCTGATATAAAGGTAGGTGATTTTATTATTATTATTATTATTATTATTATTATTATTATTTTGCTTATTGGGTCACACCTGGCAGTGCACAGGGGTTACTCCTGGTTCTACACTCAGGAATTACTCCTGGCGGTGCTCAGGGGACCATATGGGATGCTGGGATTCGAACCCAGGTCGGCCATGTGCAAGCCCTACCCGCTGTGCTATCACTCCAGCCCCAGGTGATTTTATTTTTTAAGAAACTCTAGAAATAAGTTGACTGTAGAAGAAAGTTATATCCCAAAGTATATCATCAGTTGAATGAAATATCCCTATTTCGGAATGTTGTCTGAAGGACTTCCATGCATAAGGAAGCCAAGTCAATTCCAAATGTGATGACTTTAAAGAGAGAGTAACAACTTTGTTTAGGAATAATGTTTCAGGCTAAAATTAAAACCCCAAGCCCAGGGACAAAGCTCACTTAAGACATCATCTGTGTTGTATGCGTGAGGCCACAGGTATGTATGTGGGCACCAAACCATATCACTGCCCATACACTACAGGAGCAAAATAAAGTCACGGGTGATCCAATCATCTTTCAAAATGCACTGCTGAATTGCTCTGCCAACACAGTAAAGTTCTTCCTTGGGAGAACAACACTTAACAACAGGACAACAAAATCACCTAATGGCACATTAATCAGACCATGTCCCCCATTGTTAAGCAACCCATGACTGTTAGCAAACTTCCAGTAAAAAAAGACAAACTGTGACCAAGGAGCACAGTGAGTAGAGACCCTGCCTTGAAATCATGCGGTCATGACTTCAATACCCAGTGCTTCAGCATGTACTGACCAGTCCCATAGGTTCTAGTATCTGAGACTACTGTGCTGCAATCAACAGCTGTGTAGCACTGCAACTAAAACATATGTGTTCATACCACGAGCTGGAAGTGTGACGCCTGATGAGCACTATGTGAGCACCACAGCAACCCCCGGTGCACAATGCAACTAGAATATGCGCAAACACCAGAACTAGAGGAGTACAAGCCATGGTGAGCAACCCAATCACACACATGAGCAATCTGATAAGCAACCCTGGGGAGCACAACTGAAGGTGCACACAACTACAGGTCAGTTGTGTATGAACCCCATCATCCCAAACAAAACACATTATTTATTAAAATACATTACATACTTATTAAACTACATTGGTATACAGTAATCATGGAAGCATCAATGAAAGCATCAGTAAAAGCATATAAAAACAAAGTAAAGGGAGACACTGACAGCAACAAAACAAGAGTTGAATTCAACACCTCACTTAAATCAGCTGACAGATTATCTAGATGGGAAATCAACAAAGCACTGTGTTTTGGGGCCACACCTGGCAAAGCTCAGGGGGTGTAATACCTGGGTCTGCACTCAGGAATTACTCCTGGTCCCGTGCTCCGGGGACCATATGGGTGCTGGGGGGAGGGGGTGGTCAAACTGTGGTTGAGCGTATGCGAGGCAAGCTCCCTTCCCCCTGTGCTATCTCTCCAACCCCAATAAAGGCATTTTTAAACAGTAAATCAAAGTAAGTGGACTTAATAAATACAGAACTTTTCATTCCAAAACAACAAAATACATATATGTAACATTCTTCAGGATAGACTATATTTTAGGACACAATAAATTTATTAAGACTGGAATCATCACATCTTTTACATCATAGAAATATGAAAAAAGAAATCAACAAGATAGAAAAACCACAAGTGTGTGGAAACTGAACAATATGCTACCGGACAACTATTGGGTGAATGAGAAACTCTAGGGAGAAAAATTAAGACAAATTAGAAGAAAGGCTGATCTACCAAAACCTATGAGATGAAACGAAAGTGTTACTTCAAAGTAAGTTGATAGTTACACGTAGTAACAGTTGAAGCAACATAGTCACAGACTTACTTCAAGAAACAAGAAAAATAACAATCTAGCTTTTACCTTTAGGAATTAGAAAAAAACAAAATGAGACCAAAAGTTAGTAGAAAGATAGAAGTCATAAAAACTAGAGTAGAAGGGGTCTGGGATTCAACTCAAAGGGCTGGAGTGCAAGCTGCCCGTAGCGCTCTATATGGTGGTGAGGACTGGTCTGGAGTCAGTCATGTGCAAAGCAAGCACCTAACCTGTTGTACGCTCTCTCCAGTCCAAAAGTCTACTCTGAAACTTAGAAGTTTTCACTGGGTAAATTTTCACAAACTTGGATTTGGCAACATATTCTTAGCGATGACGCTATAGGCATAAATAACAGACGTAACTGATAAGCTAGACTTTGGTCAATTTAAATCATTAAGTTTTCAAATGATTTTCACCATCAAGAAAGTGAAGAAAGAACCAAGAACACAGCCCACTAGGGTGGAAAACATACTTAAATTGGAGAAAATATTTGCAAATCACCTATGATGAGACTTATGATTTTTTTTGAAAAAGTTCTTAGAAAAGAAGACAGCACAAATTTTTATTTTTTTTAATTTTTATATAATTTATTTATTTTTAATTAGAGAATCACCGTGAGGGTACAGTTACAGATTTACACACTTTTGTGCTTATACTTCCCTCATACAAAGTTCGGGAACCCATCCCTTCACCAGTGCCCATTCTCCACCACCCGTAAACCCAGCGTCCCTCCCACCCTCCCCAATCCCATCTCCCCCCCACCCCACCCTGCCACTGTGGCAGGGCATTCCCTTCTGTTCTCTCTCTCTAATTAGCTGTTGTGGTTTGCAATAAAGGTGTTGAGTGGCCGCTGTGCTCAGTCTCTAGCCCTCATTCAGCCCACAACTCCCTTCCCCCACATGGCCTTCGACTACAATGTAGTTGGCGATCGCTTCTCTGAGTTGCCCTTTCCCCGGAACGTGAGGCCAGCCTCGAAGCCATGGGGTCAACCTCCTGGTACTTATTTCTACAGTTCTTGGGTATTAGTCTCCCACTCTGATATTCTATATACCATAGATGAGTGCAGTCTTTATATGTCTGTCTCTCTCTTTCTGACTCATTTCACTCAGCATGAAACTTTTCATGCCCATCCACTTAACTACAAAATTCTTGACTTCCTTTTTTCTAACAGCTGCATAGTATTCCATTGTATAGATGTACCAAAGTTTCCTCAACCAGTCATCCGTTTTGGGGCATTCGGGTTTTTTCCAGGACAGCACAAATTTTTAATTAGAAAACTCCTTTAAACTGAGTTTAAAACTCTGGGGGCCAGAGCGATAGTATAGCAGGTAGGGAGTACAGCAGGTAGGACATTTGCCTTGCACAAAGCCAGCCCAGTTCGATCGCCGGCATCCCATATGGTCCCCTAAGCACCGCCAGGAGTAATTCCTGAGTGCAGAGCCAGGAGTAACCCCTGAGCATTGCTGGGTGTGACCCAAAAAGAAAAAAAAAATTTTAATGACATACTGTTATCTGGACTGGAGCGACAGCACAGCGAGTAGGGTGTTTGCCTTGCACACAGCCGACCCAGGTTCAATTCCTCTGTCCCTCTCAGAGAGCCCAACAAGCTACTGAGAGTATCCCGCCCGCACGGCAGAGCCTAGCAAGCTACCCGTGGCATATTCGATATGCCAAAAACAGTAACAAGTCTCACAATGGAGACGTTACTGGTGCCCACTCGAGCAAATCAATGAACAGGAGGACAGTGCTACAGTGCTATACTATGATCTATATTTTTCCAATTTTATGGTGATCATTTAAATGCTAAAATTATGCCAAAGTGTGTTGGGGTTTGTTTTGTTTGGGGGCCACACTCAGTGCCTCAGGTTACTCCTGGTCAGGGAATCATTTGGGGGTGGGCATCAAATCCATGTTTTCTTCATGAAAAGCACTTGTGTGAGCTCACTGAGCTCTCGGTCTAGTCTAATAAAATGTTTTATAGATTTTATTTCCTTTGAGTTTCTAAGTCACACCTGGTTGTGCTGGGGGCTTATTCTTGACTCAGGATCACTCCTAATGGACTCAGAGACCTACAAGAGTGCTGGGGATCAAACTAGGGTTACAAGGACCTTACCCACTGTATTATTTCTCCAGCCCCTTAAGAAAATGTTTTAAGGGGCTGGAGCAATAGCACAGTGGGTAGGGTGTTTGCCTTGCACAAGGCCGACCCGGGTTCGATTCCCAGCATCCCATATGGTCCCCTAAGCACCGCCAGGGGTAATTCCTGAATGCAGAGCCAGGAGAAAACCCTGTGCATCTATCTCCAGATATGACCCAAAAAGCAAAAAAAAAAAAAAAAGTTTTAAGGCATATAAACACTGAAATATTTAGGGATAAAGGGATATATCACGCCTGCAACTTTTCAGAAATATGAAAAACTATTTTCAGGTAGGTAGAAACATAAGGATGGAAAGGAGAGAAAGAGGAAATAATGCTTAATGGAGACCCAGATGAAGAGTTTCAGAAACTTTGGGCACTATTCTTTCAGCCTTTTTTGTATATTTGACTTTTTGGGGAGCCATACCCAGTGGTGCTCAAGGCAGTTCTCGGGGGACAATACGGGATGATGGGGATCAAACTTGGGTCAACTGTGTGCAAGGCAAAAGTTCTACCCACTGGACACTCACTCTACTCCAGTCCCTGACACTGTCTTATAAAAATATCTGGGAGCCGGGATGTAAGTCTGTGATAGAGAATATGCTTTGCATAAATAAGACCTTGGGTTTGATTCCTGGTAACAAAAATTTGAAGTTTCAATGTTTAAAAACCATCCACCAGTGGGTTGGATTGATAGCACAGCGGGTAGGGCGTTTGCCTTGCACGCAGCCGACCTGGGTTCGATTCCCAGCATCCCATATGGTCCCCTGAGCACCACCAGGAATAATTCCTGAGTGCAGAGCCAGGAGTAACCCCTGTGCATCGCCAGGTGTGACCCAAAAAGCAAAAAAAAAAAAAAAAAAAAAAATCCACCAGTGCCATCTGCACTTCTATGTTCATTGCACACTATTCACAATAGCCAGAATCTGGAAACAACCAGAGTGCCTGAGAACAGATCACTGGATAAAGAACCCATGGTACATCTACACAATGGAATACTAAACAGTCACCAGGAAAGATGAAGTAATGAAGTTTGCTTATAAATGGATGGACATCATGCTGAGTGAAATGAGACAAAAGGAGAGAGAAAGAATTATTGCACTCCTCTGTGGGATATATAAAAGCATAATCTGAGACTCATGGACAGTATACCCACGGACAGTAGAAACAAGGGCCAGGGGGACTGGTCCATAAATGGAAGCTTGCCTCAAGAGGAAGGATGGGGGAGGCGGGGGAGGGAGGGGAGAAGGAGGCAGCAGAGGTGGGGGAGCAGTCAGGATTAGAGAAGTGACCATTCTGACAATGATAGTTGGAAATGGTCACTCTGGACAAGAACTGAGTGCTGAGAGTAGGTAAAGGAATACATGATAACCTCTCACTGCAAACCATAATGCCCAGAAGGAAAGAGAGAGAAGAAAAGTGCCTGCCATGGAGACAAGCTGGTAGGGGAGGAGGGGTGGTGGGAGGGAAATTGGGGGCACTGGCAGTGGGAAATGTACACTGGTGAATGGATGGGTATTGGAAAATTGTACAGTACTGCACACTGGTGAAGGGATGGGTATGACTGAAATCAATCCTGAACAACTTTGTAACTGAGTATATGACAGTGATTCAGTTTAAAAAATAGTAATAAAAAAATCACAAGTAATACAGTAAAAAAAGTTATTCTTCAAAAGACACTGACAGATTCTGTATATTAAGAGAAAAAAATTAATGTTATTCTAAAATGTCACTACTGGGACCAGAGTATTAGTACAGCTGGTAGCAACATTTGCCTTGCATGCAGTTGACCTGGGTTCTATCCCTGGGTGCAGAACCAGGAGTAAGCCCTGAGCACTGCCAGGTGTGGCCCAAAAATAAGACCAAAAAAAAAAAAAAAAGGAAGTTTTTATAGAGCCTGTGAAAACACAGACAAAAACAAAAACCTGTCTATTGAACTGTAATTCCCTCTGTCATGTGGAACCTGTTATTAAACAGGGCACACAGCATTAATACCTATTTTATTTGAGCACAAATTCCCAGTACAAAAAAAAGGATCTAAGAGTCTCATTAAGAGTCTCACAGATCATTAGATACTTACCAAGAAAAACTACAGTATTCCAATCAGCAATTAAGAATAAGTCTAAGGGGCCAGAGAGATAGCACAGCCGGTAGGGACCAATCCAGGTTCAATCTCCGGCACTCCTTTGGGTCCCCTAAGCACTCCAGTAGTAAGCCCTAAGCATCTCAAGGTGGGAGCAGTGGGTCCCACCCCCCCAAAAAAAAAGATAAGAAATCTAAAATTCTAGGGCTGGAGAAATAGTACAAGGATTAAGGTGCTTGTTGTGCACGTAGCTGATCTCAGTTCAACCCTAAGCACAGCAGGAATGATCCCTAAACACACAGCCAGAAGTAAGCCCTGAGCTGAGCACTCCCAGTGTGGCCTCACGTCCTGCGTCCCACCAAGAAAAGAACAAAAAATAGATCAAACCTAAAATTCTAATAATGAAAAGGGTATATTCCTAAATTCAGATTTTCATTTTACTAAGCAGCTGACAGTATGATAGTATGAAACAACTCTTCCCCACACACACAGCGGGAGGGAACAAAGACATGCAGGTACAAACATGGGTTAACAGTTGCAAACGGGTTAGTTTTTTTTTTTTAAGGTGTTTGTGGACTGCCTTCCATGTTGAGGCAGTGGATTCAATCCCAAGTACTGCCTCCCACCATCCCCAAAAGAAAGGGGAGGAGAAAAGAGTCCTACAATAACATTTGAAAGTTAACCATTTTAGAATTGAGATTTCTTTCCTTTTTCTAATAGTTATAATCACTGTATCACTGTCATCCCGTTGCTCATCGATTTGCTCGAGTGGGCACCAGTAACATCTCTATAGTGAGACTTGTTACTGTTTTTGGCATATCGAATACACCATGGGGAGCTTGCCAGGCTCTGCCGTGTAGGCGAGATACTCTTGGTAGCTAGCCAGGATCTCCGAGGGGGGCGGAGGAATCGAACCCGGGTCAGCCGAGTGCAAGGGAAACGCCCTACTGCTGTGCTATCGATAGCTCCAGTTCCAATAGATTTTAAAAACTTAAATATTTTTTTTCTTTTTTAAAGCTGTCTAGAGAGCTTTTTCTCTCTCATTCCAGGAGAATGCAGTTACAGTCCTGATGCTCTGCCTCTTTAAATAATGATCTTCCCAAGTCACCTCCAGCCTCTTCAAATCACCAATTCAAAAGATGTTTTCAATTGTATTTTTCCTGTACTTCTCTGAACACAGCAATGCCAATTTTGTGGAATCCATCCTGTGACAACAAGTGCCACTACCCAAGTTTCCAAAGATATATCTTTGGAATATATATCAGTGACTAGCTTCCAGAAACTGCTTTCTTCCACATGACATCTCAGGACAACTCTAGCGCTTCTTTAAGTTGCTTTCGGTGCATTACACTACATACAGACAAAAACATCCTTACCTGATACACCCCAACATTGTCAATCATTAGATTCTACTCTTTAATAACACCAGTGATAACGCCCCCTTCCACTGTAATAGTTGGAAACTATTCTTCTCTACTGTTCTATCCGATTTCTCTGCTCCGTAATATTCTGATCTCTTAATTAGCATCCCGCACGGCAGAGCCTGGCAAGCTCCCCATGGCATATTCGATATGCCAAAAACAGTAACAAGTCTCACAATGGAGACATTGCCTCGTGCCCACTAGAGCAAATCAATGAACAATGTGATGACACTGCTACAGTGCTACTGTTCTATCTGACCTATCTAAGGCAGATTTAACCTAGTAACAAAACATCCAGTCTTAAACTTTGTTAACATTCTTGTCTGAAATTTCAATCACTGAAGAAAAATTAATTCTAATGAGCACTGAACATCAAGGCTGAGATGTCACTCATGCCATCTCAGCCTAATATATTATTAATCCTCTGGAATTTTATTCAGTAAGAACCCCAAGTCCCACTTCCTCCAGGAAGCATCTCATTCATTATCACAGATTGCCTATGCAATAATACTGGAATAGGGGGTTGTTTGGATATTTACTTGGCAGTGCTTAGAGGACTACATTGTGACGCAAGACACTTAACCAGGCTGGTCTGCATGCAAGGCAAATTTAATCCCTATCCTAGGTCTCCTGCCTAGAAATCATATTATCACTCACACAGCACATAAATCTCACTATCACTGCCACCCCATCCATCTTTCTTTTAACATACTCTAATTCCCTAGGACCGAATAGCAATATTAATATTCCTAATGATAACAATAACAAATGGAAGATAGGCCCAGAGATGTGGCTCAGCAGATTAATGCATGCCTCAAACATGTGAAGCCATGCCGAATTCAATCCTGGGACTATAAGAAGAAGAGGAAGAGAGGGGAGGTGAAAATAGAAGAGGGAAGGAAGGTCAGTGGAGGGGAGAGAAGGGCAGGAGAGGGGAAATGGGAAAGAAAATCATACCGAAAAGAGACTGGAAATCGAAATGTTTTCTTTTAATTCCCCTATTTCTAAAGTTGCATGTTACATATGCCCAAATACAGTTACGGGTAATAAAGTCATGGTGAAAAGTCTGTTGTTATGTATGTGCGTACAGGTATCGGCAACATTAGCTCATTCCCCTCCCAGTCCTCCACATCCTGCAAGGATGGGCACTTGCTTTAACAACACAATAGAACTGGGGGGTGGGGAAGGGGAGAAGTCCTTCACAAACAATGGGGGGTATGCAGAATTAAGTTTGTATAGTATTTAATTACTATACCAAATTAATACTACACAAAGGGTAGGAAAGCATCCAAAATTAAATTCCTAATTTTGTTAAAAGATTAAAAAAATTTAATCACCTTTCCCCTATATAAAAAAGTATCCTTTGAACAAAGAACTCCAG
Source organism: Sorex araneus (assembly GCF_027595985.1). Taxonomy (NCBI): domain Eukaryota; kingdom Metazoa; phylum Chordata; class Mammalia; order Eulipotyphla; family Soricidae; genus Sorex; species Sorex araneus. The sequence goes on along the minus strand of NC_073303.1, from coordinate 229,418,372 downwards.
AACACTGGTTACAAAAATTGTCTCCCACACTTAAAAGAATTCGCAAACACAACCTTTCAGAAGGAGAGAGGAGACACAATGGGGAAGAGGGAGAAGAAAAGATTTGCTAAAGAAGTAGATCAGTTAATTTAACACATTTTCTGTCAAGCAAATCAACTGTCCTTAGTGCCATTGTTGAAGAAACAATGAAGGGATGTTCATTAAAAGCAACTGGCCAGGGAGAAAAACCTCTTGCAGACAACCATACTGCCTAACAGTATTCTCGGTTAAGTATAATAAGCATAAGAGTATAACTTATTCCATTCTCAAAGATTATTTATTGGAGGTTGTTTAAAAGTTCAAATTAAAAACAAGAAGTGTGTAATTGTGACCTCATCCCTCCTTCTATTTTCACTTATTTCTGTAGGTTAAGGAGTGGGGGAAGGGGCACAGGAGATGCACAGAGTCTGTTGTGTAAAAGTGACAACCATTCACACATTTAATTCAGGAGGTCACATGCCTCGGTGACATACTGCCAAGTCAGGCAGTTACTTTAGCAAACCTACCCTAGGGAAACAGCAGTCCCTATGCATCCCCTCGAGTGTCTAAAATGTAAAAGACCAAAGCTATAAGCCACTGACCTTCTTTCCAGTTATAATGGAAACTTAATGGCATCATTTGAACCAAAGATCTGTAATGTAAAAGCTTTATTTTATTTATTTTGGGGCAGTACGCCTGGATCTGCACTCCAGAATCACTCCAGGTGGGGCTGGGTGATGGGCCATATGGGGTGCCAGGATCTAATCCAGGTCAGCCACATGCAAGGCAGGCACTCTCTACCTACAGCACTCTCTCCAGCCCCAGTATAAAGCAATCTTTCGAAAGAATAATGAAAGTCTATTTCAGGGGCCAGAGAGGTCATACTGAAGACAGGGAGTGCACGTGTACTGCATGGAGCCAACCCTTGGGTCGGTCCCCAGTATTCCAAATGGTCTCCCAGCTCTGCCAGGAGTGATTTCTTAGTGCAGTCAAGAGTAATCACATTGTAGGATATGGCAAAAAAAAAAAAAAAAAAAGCAAAACTCTACTTCATACATTTCAACATTAACTACACTGCATTTTTAAAGTGTACATTCAAATAAATTAACAAAATAGAGAACATAAGAGAATTATTCAGAAGGGTCATGTATCCTGCCAGAGAAGCCTATTTATTCGATTCTGGTTTTTAGTGTCACACCCAAACCTGCTCAGGGTTTACTCCTGGCTCTACCCTCTGGAATTACACCTGGCAGTGCTGGGGGAACCATAGGGGATGCCAAGGAAAGGCAGACCAGAAGCAGCCTCAGTCTACAGGCCAAATGAAAGGAGGCATTTCTTTATGGGAATCCAATCAGCTCTTTTCCCTTAACTGAATCCCTAGGAAGAAAAAAAAAAAATTACTAAAACATTTTCCCCAGCTTTCTGACATGTGTGACTGCTAATCTGGGACCAACTTTAACTTCCTTCAATTTCTATAAACAAAATTATTCACATTTTGAGACTGGAGACAATACAGCAGGTAAAGCACTTGCCCAGCACCCAGGGACAACAATTCAATCTGCACCAGCACCACATATGGCTCTCTGATTTCTGAGCAGAGAATCAAGAGTAAGCCCTGAGCACTGCTGGTAGGTGTGGACCAGACAAAAACATAAAAAGTAAAGGACTTTGAACAAAATCACTATCAGAAAAAATTTTCTGTGTTGGGCTGGAGCAATAGCACAGCAGAGGGGGTGTCTGCCTGAGCTTGATATAACCATCCAACAGCTCTTCTTCCAACTGGAGTAACTTTTTTAACGGATGTGGCTCCCAGCTCTGCCAGTGTGGTCCGAGGGGCTATAACCAAGAATACTCCAATAAAAGGAAAGGGAAGATTTAAAAAAAAAAAAAGTGACTATTAAAAAACATACACCTTTTCAAAGGTCTCAGAGGGGCTCATTTGCCTTGCATATGTTCAGCCCTGGGTCTGATCCCTGGTGGGGGTTAGGGGGAAAACGCCTCTTCAAGGGCCACAGAGATAGCTCAACGGGCAGAGTTCATGCTTTACATGGAGGAGGCCCTCGCCCAATTCATGGCATCACATGGTTCCCCAAGCACAGAGCCAGGTGCAGTTTCTGAGATATGCAGATTACGGCTTAAATATAAATGATGTTAAACAGAAGTAAACAAGAAAATATAATTTTGAAGGGACAGGTATTGGAACATTTTATGACTGAAACCCAATCATGAATAACTCTAACTGTAGCTCATAGTGATTCAATTTTAAAACTAAAAAAAAAAACCCATAATTCATTATCTCCATCTTCCAGAATTTATCATATCTAAAAATTAAAATATCTTGGTTCAATTTTTACAGCCTTGGAGAGAGAAAAAAAAGGTAGATCTTAAAGACTACTTTCAAAGTAGTGTATATCCACAAAAAGTCAATCAAATTCCATAACAATTCCACAGAAAGGCAATCAACTGATAATCCACAAAGACATAAAATAAGAATTTGGTACAGAAATAGTGTGTAAGAAACAAACCCTGACATGCCTCATAATCTTGATTCTAACCTGTGAATGTAATTTTCCCAAATCAGTTAGTACTACTTGACATTAAAAAACATTCCCAAATTTACCTTCTGGGGGCAGGGGGCAGGCAATCATCTAGTATAAAATTCTCACTCTTGGTAGGGCTAAAGAGACCATATGGGATGCAGGGGATTAAACCTGGATTGGCCACCTACAAGACAGCTGTACTATCACTGTACTATCACTCCAGACCCTACAATTTCGATATCAGAAAATGAAAGAAATCACAACTCAAGTTACGATAGATGTGCTCACAATCCAGGTTTCTGACACTCTGGCTTGATCCCTTTGGGAAATATGTCCAAGGGTACAGCACATACCTCTGGTAGCTCAGTGTTAAAGTGCTCTTAACAAAATCTGAGGCCACTGAGGCAGAGAGTTCTATCCCTGGCCCTACCCCACATACCCAAGTGTGATGTGATTCCAGTGGCTCTGCTATTTGGATGTGCAGAAACACCCCTAACTGTACAACCTCTGGAGCACCAAAGTGTGTGAATCCTGGCAAACAGAACAGCCAGATGTGTGTGACTATTGGTCACTACAGAAACAAAGGGGCAGAAACTTTAAAAAAAAAAAAAAGTTCAATCAGAAAATGGGCCAAATAAATGAACAGAAACTTTTCCAAGGAAGAGATACAAATGGCCAAAAGGCACATGAAAAAGTGCTCTGCATCACTAATCATCAGAGAGATGCAGATCAAAACAACCATGAGATACCACCTCACACCACAGAGAATGGCACACATCCAAAAGAACAAAAGCAATCGCTGCTGGAGAGGATGTGGAGAGAAGGGGACCCTTCTCCACTGCTGGTGGGAATGCCGATTGGTCCAGCCCCTTTGGAAAACAATAGGGATGATTCTCAAAAAATCAGAAATTGAGCTTTCATTTGATCCAGCAATACCACTTCTGGGAATATATCCTGAAGAAACAAAAAAGTATAGTCGAAATGACATCTGCACTTATATGTTCATCGAGGCACTGTTTACAATAGCCAGAATCTGGAAAAAATCCGAGTGCCCAAGAACAGATGACTGGTTAAAGAAACTTTGGTACATCTATACAATAGAATACTAAACAGCAGTTAGAAAGGATGAAGTCATGAACTTTGCATATAAGTGGATCAACATGGAAAGTATCATGCTAAGTGAAATGAGCCAGAAAGAGAGGGACAGACATAGAAAGATTGCACTCATTTGTGGAATATAGAACAACAGAGTAGGAGACTAATACCCAAGAATAGTAGTATATAATACCAGGAGGTTGGCTCCATAGCTTGGAATCTGGCCTCACACGCTGGGGGAAAGTCATCCCAGATAGAGAGGGGAACACCAAGTAATATGTGATTGGAGATCCTGCGCGGGAAGGGAGATGCGTGCTGAAAGTAGACTAGAGATTGAACAGGATGACCACTCAATACGATTATTTGGAACCACAACACCCAAAAGTAAAGAGAGATATCAAATTGGAATGCCCCGCTACAGAGGCGGGATGGGGTGGGGGGATGGTATTAGGGGGGTGGGAGGGATACTGGGTTCATGGGTGGTGGAGAATGGACACTGGCGGAGGGATGGGCTCTTAAACATTGCATGAGGGAAAAACAAGCACGAAAATGTGTGAATCTGTAACTGTACCCTCACTCTGACTCATTAATTAAAAAATAAATTAATTAAAAAAAAAAAGTTCAGGGGTGGGAGCAGCCAGTAGAGCACTGGCCTTGCACATGGCTACCCCGGGTTGGATCCCAGGTACCCCATATGCCAGGAAGTGATTCCTAAGTGCAGAGCTAGAGGAATAACCCCTGAGCATAGCCGGGTTCAAACACAAAGTTCAATCACCTCATCTAAACTGTAGGATATATGCAGTTCTGTCTCCTTCTGGCACCCTTCACACTTTATTTTTTTATCTAAAGCACACATTGCACCTAAATTTTCAAGCATTCTACCAGAGCTCCTCACTCTTACCCCTAAGACAAGGCAAAAATTCAGATTAAGCCTCTCCTGATCAAAGGGCAAGATAGTTGTACTGAATCCTGCCAAGTTGTATTTTAGGCTATCATAACTGTGTTCCAGAAAATTAAGCAACACTGAACTGAATGTCCACTAAACACTAAGCCAGATGCTAACACAGGCTGTCCTTCAGAAATGAGGGTACGGCACTTTCTCCAACTTAGAAACTTCTAACTATTCCTTGAAGCTTCACATAGAAAGGGAAAAAGAAGCAATCTTCCCACATACACACTTTATTTAAATATCATCACTTAGAGTTACTTATGATGATTTGTCACAGGCATTCAATATTCCAACACCAATCCCACCACCATGGTCACCTTCCCTCCAGCACTCTCTTCATTTTCCCAACCATTCCTCAAGCCTGTCCCCATAGCAGATCCACAGTAATTTACTTTATATTGTTTACTACCACTCAATGGCTAATGAAATGATAAATACTTCCATGGAAGAAAATTTGTGAAAATTGTTGTATCTTGGCCTGGAGCAATAGCACAGCAGGTAGGGCATTTGCCTTGCACGTGGCCGACCCAGGTTCAATTCCCAGCATCCCATATGGTTCCCTGAGCACCGCCAGGAGTAATTCCTGAGTGCAAAGCCAGGAGTAAACCCTGTGCATCGACAGGTGTGACCCAAAAAGCAAAAAAAAAAAAAAAGGAAGAAAATTGTTGTAAATTGTTGTATCTCACCACGGGGACATTAAGACCTTGTCAGAGAGATTTACTAGGCTGTTGCTGTGAGTCAAGCTTCTGCACTAATGTTTTTGTTGGTCAAATAAGCAATCTTTCTTTTTTTTTTTCCCTTTTTGGGGATCACACCCAGCAATGCTCAGGGGTTACTCCTGGTTTTGCACTCAGGAATAACTCCTGGCAGTGCTTGGAGGACCATATGGGATACCAGGGATTGAACTCAGGTCAGCCACATGCAAGGCAAATGCCCTATCCGCTGTGCTATCGCTCCAGCCCCAATCTTTCTTTTAAAATGCTGACATAAATAGAAAAGGAATCACTACTGGAAAGAGCTACTCTCTGACAAAAATGTTCTCCCCTTCCAAGATCTCATAGTGTGGACCTGGAGAGAAAGGACAGTAAGCAGAGTGCTTGCCTTGCACAGGCCAACCCAGGTTTAATTCCTGACATCCCGTATGGACCCACTGAGCACCTCTGGAAGTGATCCCTGAGCACCGAGCAGCAGTAAGCCTGGGCACAGCTAGATATGGGCCAAAAACAACAAACAAAACAAATGGGCATGAAGATTTATAGCCACCCACCCATCCCATCTATAATCTATGCCTGTTTGGGGGTTTTCCTTCTCAGATAAGAAGCTGATCTTTTTCACCAGATACACGGATTAAACCCAGGGCTCCACAGAAGCATGACAGGAGTGCTACTACTACATTCCTGGCCCCAAATTACTAACATTTTTCTCATTTGGGGGCCACATCTGGAGCTGACCAGGACTTACTCCTGGCTCTGAACTCAGGAATCATTTTGGGTGGGCTCGGGTGACCATAAGGGGTGCTGGAGATCAAACTTGGGTCTGCCGTGTGCAAGGCAAGCACCCACTCGCTGTACTATCTCTCTGGTCCCAAGTTACTAATTTGTTTTGGGCCACACCCAGTGATACTCAGGAATTACTCCTGGCAGCACATGGGGAGTCATACGGGATGCAGGGGACAGAACCCAGGTCAGTCACTGGAACGCAAGTTCCCTACCCTCTGTACTATGGCTCCAGCCCCTAATTTTTTTTTTTTTTTTTGGCTTTTTTGGGTCACACCTGGCGATGCGCAGGGGTTACTCCTGGCTCTGCACTCAGGAATTACCCCTGGCTGTGCTCAGGGGACCATATGGGATGCTGGGATTTGAACCCGGGTCGGCCGCGTGCAAGGCAAACGCCCTACCCACTGTGCTATCTCTCCAGCCCCCCCAGCCCCTAATTTTTAAATCACGTTTAACCATTCATTCTCTTTCAGTCCTGCTCAAAAGTCTTCTCTGTGAAGTCATACCTAATTATTTCATTTTATTAACCTGCTCACCATTGAGCCACATCCCCCACCTAATCACTTTCATTTTAAGTTTTTGTTTTGGTTTGGTTTTATGGGGTTTCCCTAGCAGAGGCCCTCTAGGGATACTCCCTGGTGGTGCGGGAAGGCCAACAGGTGCCAGGGATGGAACCAGAACCATGTACATGCCAAGTATGTGCTCCGGGCCTCTAAATTATCTCCCCAGGGTCTGGAGCAATAGTACAGTGGGGAGGGCATTTGCCTTGCACACAGACAACATGGGTTCAATCCCTGGCATCCCATATGGTCCCCGAGCAACACCAGGAGTAATTCCTGAGTGCAGAGCCAGGTCACACCCTGAACATGGCTGGGTGTGACCTGAGCATCAATGGGTGTGACTCAAAAAGCCAAAATTAAATAAATAATAATAAATGATCTCCCCCTCCCTAATCCTGCATGGCAGAGCCTCACAAGCTACCCGTGGTGTATTCGATATGCCAGAAACAGTAACAAATCTCACAATGGAGACGTTGTTGGTGCCCGCTCGAGCAAATCAATGAGCAATGGGATGACAGTGACAGTGACATCCTTAATCATCACTATTTTACATTCAACAACTTCCATCCCCTTCCCAATGAGGCTCTACCTCTGGATCCATCCCACTTTACTTACTGTCATCTTATGATAAAGTATTTGCTATTTTTCTGGTTGTTTCCTTTTACTCGCAAGTGTTTATATCTGCACTTCTAGCACCAAGTTATGCGCAATAAATACACGGTAAAAAGAACAAGTACATGATCTTTCCCCCTCTGACTAGCAAGAATTTTAAAAAGATACTGGCTCATATTCTAAAGACCCAAAGAACTTGAGACATGAACTGTGGAGTATCTGCCATGCTGACAGGTTCACACGTCATTTTACAGATAAAAGTTGATTTCAGATACAGTATCAGCAACAACATTTAGACTGAAGAACCTGCGATCTAGATGTAGAATCTAAATGGCTGAAACAGCATCTCAAATCTTATTTCCTCATGTGTAAAATGAGGATAATTTACATCTCATGGTGAGAGTTAATGACGGTTAAGGATAAAATAACACTTTGAAAAATATAAAACACTACATAGGCTTCATTTATTATTTAGGCCAGTGTTTCTCAGCCTTCTCCTGACCGTGATTCCCTCCTTGGCCCCCTAGTCATGAGATATTCACCTGTGGCTCCCTTGGACTACCCTGAGATTCTGCAGAGAGCATATGGCCATCAGCTGAGAAATTCTGATTTTGATGTACTCAAAGTCAAGACCAGGCTAGTGGCATAATTAGAATAAGAATTCTGGAGCCAATGATTGTACAGGGGCTAAAGCATCTGCTTAGATATGGCCAAGCATCACTGTAGCCCTGGAGACCCTATACATTAAGTGCTGAGTGGCTTGAGTAATAATCCCCAGCCCCACGGGGCCAGAAAAGCACTGGATGCTCCAACCCTCACAATGAAATTACATGCAAGTTCACCAAGAATCACCAGAAGGGCTCCCAAGTCTTTGGGCCTCCTGAGGCCTGCTTAGGAGACACCCCCTACCCCCTTCCAGCCCCCCAAGAAATGAAAATAATTTAAGTTTCCTAACTGCTAGTTCAGTACATATTGTGTCATCAAACTATAAACAGGGGAAGCTTCAGATTCCCCTACTCAGGATCGTTGAACTTTTATATGGTTGGAGATCTCTTTCAGAATCTGACGAAACCAATAGGCCAGGCCCTCTCCAAGGAAAATGCCTTTACGCACACCAATACCAAATCTCCTAGAAGCTATTCACAGGCCCCAGGTTCAGGAATTGCTGATATAACGGATGAGCTAATAACTACCTTCAGCAATTTGTTATTACTTATTTCCATGCTTAATAATTTGTCTTAATGTTCTTGATTAAGGGGTTGGATTCAAGGAGACACAAAGAGTAGAATTCAGAAACCTGGGGTGGGGGGGTTGGTTTAGGGACCACACACAGTGGTGCTGGAAATGGGAGAGCTATCATCCCCCAGTGCGCTTGGGACCATGTGGTGCTGGGCCCCAATTTCAGGAATCTGAACTAAAGACACTGCCCCAAGCCATCGTGCTTATTCAGGTGAGTGATTTTAACCACACATAACCACAATCAGGAAGAGGAAAAAATTAAAAGCAAAGTACTCAAAGGCAGGAAGTTCAGGGGGGGGAAGCAGATTAAGACAATCAAATTATTTTTATCATGCTGCTACAACACAAACCATTTTGCAGGTAATTTTACATGATGATTCTCAAATAGCCATCTAGAGAAACCACTCTCCTCTCCAGATGAAGCATATCAAAACAATGTACTTTCTTTTGCCAACCCCACACACATCATTATGAACTCTATACCAGATTACTGATATCACCCCCTCCTATCATCACTATAAAGAGTTCCAAGACTGGGGGACGGTGGGGAGATGAATACTGAGTTTTGGGAGAACATAATAATTCACCAGGCTTTTGCAAATAAAGAAAAACTTAATCCGAATAATCCACTAGAATCATTACAAAGTATAAGTCTTTCTCAATTTATGATAAAATAAGCCCACAATAAACTCAAAATATCACAAGTAAAAAATGCATTTAATACACCTGACCTACAAACACAGCTTGGTTAAGCTAGAGGCACTTGTATTAGCATAGTTAGACCAAAAAGCCTGTTGTATAATTAAGTGTTGGATATCTCCTATAACTTGGATATCTCCTGTAACTTACTGAATATTGTACTGAAAGTGAAAAGGTGTGTAAAGTATTGTTTATCTGTATGAAATAATGTGTCTGAGAGGAAATCTCCTGGCTCCTGCTGCCTGCTGCATACTGCCACCCTGAGAAAGATCAGATCAAAGCTTAGTTTCTTCTCAGTGCTTAACAATTTCATACAACAGTAAAGTCAAACAGATCTTGTCAAAACATGATACACTGGAGACCTTCTATACTTGATTTAATTAAGGACAGTACTTAATTATATTGCTAGTTATGATAACGAGGCTAGGAAAGAGCTTCCTGGGGCAGGACAATATAGCAGGTAGGGCACTTGCTTTGCAAATGGCCGTACTGGGTTCAATCCCTGCTAGCCCACATGGGTCCCCCCACGTACCATCAGGAGTGATTCTTAAGTACAGAGCCCAGGAGTAAGCCCTGAATACAGGTGTGGCCCCAAAACAACAACCAAAAACGTTTCTTTGGTTAGCCTCTCAATTCAAGGTTAAGCATCTAGATGCTTCATAATATCAACCACTGGACTTAGTTTCATTAATCTACTTTTTCATCTCGACCTTGGTCATCTAAAAAATAAAGAACACCCAATAAAAAAAAACCCAAAATAAAAAACACTAAATCACAATATACTTTAAGTGTATTTTAAGTTATTTTGTTTTGTCTTTTTATCCTTGGAAGGCAGGGATAGCTCAGTGTGGCAAAGCTGCTTACTTGCAACATGAGGTGACAGGTTTGATCCCCAACACAGTCCCACAGTCTGAGATGCCAGACGAAACAGTTTGGGAACACCAGTGCCACAATCAAATATACACCTCACACACTAATCTCAGCACACAATCAAAAGACAGTCAAGAGTGTGGAACACACACCTCAAGAAAACAAAAAAAGTAAGAGGAATTGGATAAAACCTCCTTTCAACTCCCCCACACCCCCAGTGGAAGAGATACAATGTTAATAGTTAAAAGGTTTCATCTGAGCAATAGGAGTAGGGTGGTTTTAGTTCTCATGGTATTCTATACTTTTCAAGTTCCATATGTTAATATATTTATTTTAAAACAAGGAATTTTGAACAATTTGAACAAAGTTGATATTCTGATTTGTAACCTGATACTTAAACATATTCTAAATCCCAAGAACCAAGTTTATCAACTTTTAAAATAAATCATGTATGCTCAAAACTGATGAACAATTTAAAAGTTTTTTTATATGCCAAAATTAAAAATCCATGCTCTGTAGACTAGCTAAGTGGAATGTCTTAACCTCTTACACAATTGCAGCACATATTCTCTTAACCCTTCACCTATGAGATATTGCTTCACTTTAGATAAATAAGAGTCAAATCCTTGAGATTTCTGCTTCCTCAATTTCCTATAAATCCTATAAATGAGCTGTACAGACTGGTGGTGGAAGGCCTGGGATGTGACGCAGGGCACAGCGCATACTTAGCGTGAGGGAGGCAGGCCCTTGGGTTCATCCCCATCAACGGGGGAAAAAAAGTAATTTTGAGTCACACTGGTGGACGAAGGTAAGCTGAGATCTTTCCCAGGGTTGAAAAGTAGTTTACGGAAAAAGCTGTCGTTTTACTTTTGTCAATTCATCATTTCTATCCTTTGGAGTTGCAATAAATTAATGTTGTGGGGCCTTTCTTGCTGTCTAACAGGTACAATTCTGCCTTTTTCAAAGACGGATCTTCCATTACTCCAACAATGAAAGTGCCAGTTTCCAGCAACACTCCAGTCACAGACAGGCGTCCTGACCGGCCCCGGTTACTCAATGATTTTCCATTTCCGTTACACATACAAATCTGATCTCTTCGATCAGCTCACGTTTCCTTTAGGAATTAAACCAGTTCGAGTTCGTACTTAGAGGCCGCAAGTTCCACGCGACAAGTTACTCAGTGCTCCGGCTCTGCTGCAACAATTCACCTCTATTTTTCCACCAACAAAATGGGAATGTGGGGATCTGAAAATGAGTTTTCCTCAGATTTCTGGCATGAGTCCTTAAACTCGAAACTTGTGCTCCAGCACCAACTCCCCGGAGGGTCCGGGAAGGAAGACAATGGGCTCGGGACAAGTTGACCAGCACCAAGATGGCACTGTCACCGGCACAGGAGCCACCATTTTGAGCAGCAGAACGTGATCAAACTCCTCACGATTCAAAAAAAGAAAAAAAATCACCCACCGAGAGAGACCCCCGAGTCACCGGAGTAGCAACTTCTCCCGATTCGGCGTCCCCAGCCCGCGCCGCCGCGGCCCCGCCGTCCCGCCCCGTCGGCACAACGATCCCCCCCCCACCCCCCGGACACTCTTCCGACCAAACTCGTCCTTGTCACAGTCGCACTCAAACCCGGACCGTGGCGCGGCCCGACGTGCGGGTGCCCCGCGCCCGCCCGCGCCTCCCGGTGTCTCGCTGCCGTCTCGGCCGCGGCGCGGGGGGCGCCCGTCCCGCAGCGAGAGGCGCACCCGGGGTCCCGCGCGCTCCGCAGAGCCCGACCCGGCGCCAGGCGCGCGGGGCCCGGGACGCCGAGCGCAGCGGCGGGCGGAGGCGGCAGCGGGCTCAGCTCTCGGCCGGGCGCTGCGGTCGCTCGGGGACGCCGGGCCGAGCCCTCCGGCCACGCGCGGGGCGCAGACCGACGGCTCCCGGTCACCTTTGTCCACAGGCGACTCAGCCCCGCGCCAGCGGCGGGAGGACGCGACCGGCAGCGGCCACCGAGCGTCGCTCCCGACAGCGAGAAGCGGGTGGCGGCTCGGCGTGCTGGGCCCGGCCCCCGCCGCCACAAAGCCGGGCAGGACGCCTCAGCCGGGCCGCCGCCCGCGCGCCGCCGGGATAATGGTGGCCGCCGCTCGCCCGGCTGGGGGAGAATAACGGAGTCCGAAACTTTCCGGCGCCCGGGCCCGGGCCGCGCGCGCCCGAAGTTCCCCCGAGCGCCCGGCGGCTGCGAAGTGCGACTCGCCCCCGCCACGCGCCTCGCGCCCGCTCGGGACCCGGGACCCGGGACCCCCGCGCCCTGCGCCCCGACGCCCGCGTGCCCCCGCGCGCCCGCCGCTCACCTCGATCTCGAAGTCCGGCAGGCGAAAAGCCGTGCGGAAGAGCGAGCAGAAGTGCGCGATGGCCGGGACTTCCCACCAGGAGCGGAGCTCGCCCAGCCCGGCCGCGCCGCCCTCCTCCGGGCACATCTCCCAGGCACGCCGGCGGCCGCGCTCGCCGCTCCCGCCTCGGCGCCTCAGCTCCGCGGGCCGCGCTGGCGGCGGCGGCGGCTCCTCCCGCGGCGGCCGGGCTGAGGGCGGGCGACCCCCGGGGGGCGGCGGCGCGGCGGCCCGAGCTACTCCCGCTGGCGGCCGGCTCCGCGCGCGCGCCCCGCGTCCCGTACAATATAATCATCGCCCGGCGGCGGCCAACAGATGGGGCTGGGGGCGGGCGCGGGGGAGGGGGCCGCGGGGGAGGGGCCGCCACGAGGAGGGGGCGGGGCCGTCCCTCACCACAACAACAACCCCCGCCCCCACTCCCCACCCCCCGTCCGGACAGCTGCACTGGAGGCGAGGGGGAGGGGGAGGTAACTGAGCCCCCCGAGCAAGAGGAACGTGGCCGGCGGGGGCGCGGTGCACCCCGGCCGCTCCGACTCCGGCCCGGCTCGCCCGGGGGTCGGCCCCGAGAGTTGGAGGACTTGGACGAGCGGGGCCGGGAGGGCCTCTCCCACCCCCCACTTGGCCTTAGTGGTCGCGTCCTTTTAAAGGGCCCGCGGGGTGGTACTTGGGCGAGGGGCTAGACCCAGAAACGCACGCGTGTGGGAACCCAGTTCTTGGGGGTGCCCATGGGATTACGGGGAGGCGTGGGCTGTGCGGCCCAGAAATAGAAGACCTAGAGGAATTGAGCCATTTCCACCTGTTCTTTAGCACTTTTATTCCTTCCAAGAACGTGCTTCAAGGAGAGTTAGTGACTTTTTTTTTTTCCAAGGGAAGGTGGTGGGGCTGGTTAAGCTAGAACCTTGTGGATGCTGCTGGAGTGCGGCGGGAAGGGTGGGGTAGGGGGAGGCACCAATCAGCAGCCGGGAGGGAAGAGCTCCCCCCCACCCCTCCCCGCCCTCCCTCCCGGGAACGGACTCGTGTGACCGCCCGGGAGAAGACGGGCTAGGAGCCCTGCGACTGGCCTGGCTGCAGAGAAGCTGCCAGGAAGAGCGCGCACCGGGCAGTTAGAAGCTGGGGGAGGGGAAGGAGATAGTCCAAGTCTGTTTGGGTAGGGGTGGGGACCTACGAGCCTAGCCCAAGAATGTGCTCTAGAAGGATGTTGGGGCGTGTGCTTTAGAAATGTTAAATACCTCCGAGTCCTGCTCGGTCCAGAGGGGGTGGGAAACCATCTCAAAACAGGCTGGAAGTTTGGAATGCTCATTGTAATTACGAATTTACTACTGCGTTCTACTCAAATTTCAGAGGGTTCTGCACTCAATTCAATGACAAGAACAGTCACAAAGTGTATGTGGTTAAATCAAATATTCTCTTCTGCCTTTGGAACCGTATAATATGCCTACAGTAACAAAAATGATGAAGAAATTTATGTGATACGCTTTGAAATGAGCTCTCTGAGTAATTCTCCCTCACCCCACCCCTCTCCTTTTTTGATTACGATAATAACCTCTTGTATCATCATAAGGCAACATTTTAAATCCAAATTCTTAGAGAAAATGGTTAAGTATCTTTCATGAATTCATTCATCTCAAAATACTTCATTTTTCCTAACACGGGTATCTCCTCGCTTCACCTCTACCCACTCCTCCTTTTCCGTAGAAACAGCAGCAAATTTCTGCAGTTTTTCTGTAGAATTACTTCTTTTATACCTGGAATCACTTATTAATTTAGACTTTCTCCTCAAAGTCTACCAAATGCTTAAATCTCAGGTGAGAATATTAAGTGCTCTCCAAAAGCAAAAGCTGCATTTTGGTGTTTAAACAACACAGTTACCCTGTAGCTCTCCTATTTTTTAATGAGATGTGAGAAGAGTGACAAGAGATGAATTAGCAAAACCCATTGAATGAGGTGTTTTCTGGAGTATTTTCTTTCTTTGTTTCCTCACAGATCAGTTTGACTTTCCACACTTTTTCCTGTCTCGCTTTTTCAGGGTTAGTGCTTTTCTTCACATTTGTTTCTAATCCATTATATCCTTTCCCCATCATTTTTTTTCTGGTTCTACATCTGTGTTCTCATTCTTGCCTTTTATCATTATCATCTATCTTTTATCATTCTTTAAACTTTCCTCTACCAGCTACATAGTCTTAAAAGCATGGCGAATGTTAACGACATCAGGAAGCTAAAGGTGAGATGGTTTGACTACTCCAATAAGTTTGAATGCTGCTTGCTCAAGCCTGAGCCAGAACACACATTTAAAGTATAATCTATTGTCTTTGCCTCCTCCGCTCAATCAACAAAGCTGTCCTGGTACTGGATGCGCCCCCTGGTGGTGGGCAGGCACGGCCGCCTAGACTCATACAGGCGTTTCCCTCCCGCCCGATTGACCAGCAGTTCTGAGCATCTTGAAATCTCAGCGCGGTGCATGCGCGAAAGCTGCCGCGGGTGCGGGCAAGTGGGCAGAACCTTTATTCCAGGTTGACTGCGGGTTACCCAGAGCCTCAAGTCCAGCCCCAGATCAGCCTGGGGTTATGACCCCTCAGTGACCTCCTCTCCTTAGAAGCTGAGCAAGAGCAACATGGACCAGAGGATAGAAATAGTACTTGGAAATGCACATGGAGACAAAAAACGCCTGTATGAGTCCTGTCATTTTATGTTTTATATGCTTGGAGGCAAGATGGCGCCGACTCCAGTCGAACCCCTAGCCCGACTCACCATCTCGCTCTGGATGACGCGGGACAGCACGCCAGGCATGGAATTCCACGTGTGAGCCTTGCTGGAACTCTGCGCATGGTTCCTGCTGAACATCACCGGCTGCTCTGTGGGATTAAGAAGAGTGGCACCGGCAGGGCAAGGAAAAACCCCGGGCCAGGCTGAGTCACAGCACCATCGAGCATGGAACAGTGACAGCAGCGTGCACAATGGCTTATCCACTGCAGGACACTGTCTGCCATCCACCGAGTGACTTGAGACTCAGCACAGGTGTTTGACCTGGCACAGACCCTCTGCGGTGGAGTCTTGCTCTGTCAGCTGTTCAATGACCTCTGGGCGCACTCCATCCACCTCAAGGAGATCAACCTGAGGCCGCAGATGCCCCAGGCGCTGCCTGAAGACGCAAGCAGGTGCATGTTGTCATTGTGCAAATTGTTATAAGCCAGGAGCTTACATTTGGTAGACTGGGAACACCTGCAGGGTGATTAGATTGACCCAAAAGAAGCCTCCATCTCCCCCACACCCACCCCAATGCTCCGCAAACTACTTAGGGTATCCCGCCCGCAAGGCAGAGCCTGGCAAGCTACCGGTGACGTACTGAATATGCCAACAACAGTAACAAAAGTGGGTCTCATTTCCCTAACCCTGAAGGAGTCTCCAGCTGAGTTGGGAAGAATGAAAGGGCTCGTACTAAGCAGACAGTGCACAAGTCAACTGGCGGGAAGGCGCCCCGCAAGCAGCTGGCCACCAAGGCGGCCCGTGAGAGCGCGCCATCCACGGGCTACATGAAGAAGTCACACCGCTACCAGCCCGACATTGTGGCGCTGTGCGAGATCCGCCGCTACCACAAGGCCACCGAGCTGCTTATCCGAAAGCTGCCATTCCAGGGGCTGGTGCACAAGATCGCGCAGGACTTCAGGACCGACCTGCGCTTCCAGAGCTGGGCCATCCGTCAAGGCGCTGCAGGAGGTGTGTGAGGCCTACCCGATGGGACTCTTCAAGGACAACAACCTCTGCGCCATCCACACTAAGTGCGTCACCATTATGCCCAAGGACATCCAGCCTGCATGCCGCATGACAGAGAAAGGGCATAAAGTTTACGATGCTAAAATCTCAGGGCTGGGACAAATGGAGACGCTACTGGCGCCTGCTCGAGTAAATTGATGATTAACGGGGATGACAGTGCTACAGTGCTACAGTGCTGGCCTTTGCTTTGAGGCTCTCCTTTTGGCATCCGTATGACCTCACGTATCAGCTTTAGATTACATTCTGTCTTTCTCTAATGCAGTCTCCGTTTGTTTGGGTTGTTTTTTAATTAGTTCCTAACTCAATCTACCTCGGTTTTCATTCCCAGTCTAGAACCACTTCTGGCTTTAGGAGTGAACAAATCTTTGTGGGTCTGGCTGTGAGTCCTGGTTCTTGGCATTCAGGCACCTGGCACATGGACGCTGCTCTGCATCTGTTGTGGTTGATCCCTGAGTTTTGAACCCTGCATTGAAGTTTTGTTCCACATTTCCCCTTGATTCAGTTCCTCTGATCTGTTTTCTGGATTCACTTCTAACCAAATCTCTTGGAATCTAGAGTATAGACCCTTATACTTGAACACTTGCCCTCCTTTCTTTCTCCCCTTGAATCAGAACAGGGTCTTCCTCCTGCCTGACTCATAGCTTACTTTTTCAGTCTGGCTCTCATTCTTTCACTCTCTAAAAAGTTTACTAATTGTGGAGACAGAAATAGTACAGCTGATAGGACACTTGCCTTGAGCCCTACCAATGTTGCCTTGCCTACCTGGCTTCAATCTTCAGCATCCCAAATGAGCACCACCATTGAGCACCACCAAGAGTAATTACTGAATGCAGAGCCAGGAGGAAGCCCTGAGCTTGCCAGGTATGCACTCCCCCGCCAATAAATAAATAAATAAATAAATAAGAGCTTGCTAATTGTTTATATCATCTTAAAAACACACAACTTGGTGTAATATGATACAGAAACATTATATGCTTAAAGCATTAAAACTAACACTTGTAAAGCATGGTGCCAGAAGGGGGCAGGTGAGGCCCCTCCCTGCCCCGAGGGACATAGCGCCAGTAGCCAAAAACCTCCAGAATACAACCTCTGCCATGTTCACAGCCGCTCTCCACACACTCAGGCCGAGCCTCACCCATGAGTTAATCTGCAGAAAACCCACATATTTGGACTTGTGACTAAAAACTCCAGGTTCAGTGGAACTGGGAATGTGTGACCTGCCCCCCATGTCTCCTCATGCTTCCGGCAACTTGGCAGTCACACCCGTAAGCCACCTTTGGCTGGCACCAGATAGTCTGATCATCAGCCATGATCCAGAGACTTATAACTGTCTCAGAAGAGAGCATAAAACGACTCGCCATAGCCAGGCCACCAGACCCCATGCCAGGCTGTTTCATTCTGGGAGCCCCCAGAGGTGGGCAGGTGAGGCCCCTCTCTGCCCCGAGGGACCCAGCCAGGGCAGCCAGAAACCTCCAGAACTCAACCACCACCATGCTCACAGCTGCTCTCCACTCGCTCAGATGAGCCTCACCCATGAGTGAACCTATTCCTGGACATCTCATACCACATACCACTCACACTCCAACAGTAGCGGCACCACACTTGATGGGGTTTAAAGTAGAAGGCAACCAATCTTAGAAGGAAATATACTTGTACAGATATGTAAATATGTGTATATACATACATAAGCACAGAACGCTCAACCCTTAACATATTAGTAATCTCTTAATTTTTTTTTTCTTTTTGGGTCACACCGGGTGATGCACAGGGGCACTCCTGGCTCTGCACTTAGGAATTACCCCCAACGGTGCTCAGGGGACCATATGGGGTGCTGGGAATCGAACCCGGGTTGGCCTTGTGCAAGGCAAATGCCCTACCCACTGTGCTATCACTCCAGCCCCTAGTAATCTCATATAAAAGGGTCTAATAGCCCCTGGGTGAAATATAACAATCTTCACACTAAGGAAATTTTTTGGAGCATTTTCAGTAGATTATTCATAACAATAAGAAATAAATTATTTTGGTTTTGCTTTGGGGCAGGGGTTGGAGTTCAGGATGGCAACATCCAAAATATGGTGGTGGGAGGTATAATGGTGGTGGGATTGGTGCTCGAATATTAAATGTAATCAAATATTGTGAACTACTTTATAAAAATAAGATTAAATTTTGTTTAAAATCATGGTGCCTCAACTAAAACACATATACAGATACTCAGCTGTGGAGAATTTGCTTTGCATGTGTGATACCTTGACTTTTATCCCTGGGACTACAAAATTTATGTGCGCTTAGCTCATACTTCCTTACCCTTTCTATGTCAAGAGAGGGAAATAGTGAGTCGGAGACATCATACAGGGATTAATTAGTTTGATCCCCAGCATTGCATGGTCCCCCAAACACTGCTAGGAATGACAGCATCATGAGAACAGAGCCAGTAATTCCTGAAAACCACCAGGTGTCATCCCCAAAACTCGAAAGAAAGAAAGAAAGAAAGAAAGAAAGAAAGAAAGAAAGAAAGAAAGAAAGAAAGAAAGAAAGAAAGAAAGGAAGGAAGGAAGGAAGGAAGGAAGGAAGGAAGGAAGGAAGGAAGGAAGAGAAAAAGAAAGAAAGAGAGAGAGAGACAGAGAAAGAAAAGAAAGAAAGAAAGAAAGAAAGAAAGAAAGAAAGAAAGAAAGAAAGAAAGAAAGAAAGAAAGAAAGAAAGAAAGAAAGAAAGAAAGAAAGAAAGAGAGAAAGAGAAAGGAGGAGGAA
Source organism: Sorex araneus (assembly GCF_027595985.1). Lineage (NCBI taxonomy): Eukaryota > Metazoa > Chordata > Mammalia > Eulipotyphla > Soricidae > Sorex > Sorex araneus. The sequence goes on along the minus strand of NC_073303.1, from coordinate 229,399,407 downwards.
AGACAAGAGGGAGCGAGGGAGGGAAGGAAGGAAGGAAGGAAGGAAGGAAGGAAGGAAGGAAGGAAGGAAGGAAGGAAGGAAGGAAGGAAGGAAGGAAGGAAGGAAGCCCCTTTTCTGTTTGTGAGCTATTAAGCTCAGGTAACTTTGAAAGTGACCAGAAATTCTCTTTTATATACCAAAATCTTTAGTTCCATATCGTCTTCTAATTAAATCTTTTCCCTTCAAAGCCCCACAAAAATTGATTTAGCTATTTTTGTTAATTAATGTTACAAAAATATTTATTTTTCTTTTTTTTTTACTTTTTGGGTCACACCTGGCTCTGCACTCAGGAATCACCCCTGGAGGTGCTCAGGGGACCATATGGGATGCTGGGAATCGAACCTGGGTCGGCCTTGTGCAAGGCAAATGCCCTACCCTCTGTGCTATCGCTCCAGCCCCCAAAATATTTATATTTCTTTCTAAAAAATATGAACTCAGGGGCTGGAGTGATAGCATAGCAGGTAGGGTGTTTGCCTTGCACGCGGCCAACCCAGGTTCAAATCCCAGCATCCCATATGGTCCCCTGAGCACCGCCAGGAGTAATTCCTGAGTGCAGAGCCAGGAGTAACCCCTGTGCATCGCCAGGTGTGACCCCCCCCCTCCAAAAAAAAAAACCAAAAAAATATGAACTCATTTCAGCTATACGGGGGTGTGAAGGGACTTGGGTTCTTTTGGTTTGGGGGCCACACCCAGCCATACTGAGAAGTTGCTCCTGACTCTGTACTCAGGAATGATCAGTCAAATGCAAGGCAAGCACCCTCTCTGCTGTCTATTGGTCGGCTCACCTATGAGGATTTTGTGGGCTCCTGGAGGATGATCCAGGGGAAACTTACCATCATTTTATAATATTGTTTCTTTAGGAAATACCCCATAAATGCCAAATGAGAAAATACAAAACCCAAACATTTATTACTTGATATATTTAAAATGTGGAAGGGATGCAACAAGTAAGAGCAACCTTTATTTCTTTTTCTTTTTGATTCTTTGGGTCACACCCGGCGATACTTAGGAGTTACTCCTGGCTCTGCACTCAGGAATTACTCCTGGCGGTGCTCGGGGAACCTTACGGGATGCTAGCAATCGAACTCTGATTGGCTGCGTGCAAGGCAAACACCCTGCCCGCTGTGCTATTGCTCCAGCCCCAAGACCGACCTCTTTTATAAACATTGGTAACCAGGACTCCTAATTCCTAAATCCTAACAACCCAAATCTCTAACTATATATAGAGTGTTCTCTCCAGTAAATTACACTGCTTCTCTCTTATACTTCAGTGCCCTTTCTTTTTTCCTTGGTAAACAACCTCAACCGGATATCTCTTGTTTCAAGTTTCAGATCAAATCAAAGTTGAAGTAGAGAATAGTCATTATTGTATTACTCTAGTTACCAATAAATTACTGAAATCCAGATATCTCACACATTCTTTTGATGTTGTTGTTGCTATTTTGTTTTTGTTGTTGCTGCTGTTGTTGTATTTAGGTCACACCTGGGGTCCTCAGGGCTTATTCCTGTTCTGTGCTCAGAAATTACTTCTGGTGGTGCTCAGGGGACCATCTGAGATGTCAGGGATTGAACATAGTTTGACCACTCACTCTAGCACCCCCATCTCACAAATTCTTGACCTGCTTTCTCACACAAACTTCTTGTGAAGAAAACCATAATCCATAATGTATCTATTCCTAAATAGGACTCTAATATGAAATGTTTATACCTTGTGAATTTTGAAAGTGAACCAGATTAGTAGCCAGAAAATTTGGGTTCTCATTTTAAAAAGACTCAATTAATTTTTCTCTATTTCATCTGTGCGGCGGGGGGGGGGGGGACTTAAATGGTCCTAGTGCTGTGGTTTTGAAATTTAAAATAGAGCCCAGAATTGAACCCAGGGCCTTATACAAGCAAGACAAATACTTTCTGACTGAGCTACATTCTCCAGCACGGCCTCCCTCTCCCCTAAAGCCTGGCTTCCCATGCCACCTTCCTGGCTGATTCCCCTTAAGTTTAATCATGTCAGTAGCATGCTCAAAATTCAATGACTCTGCCTTGAGAACGAGTGGTGGATTCTTTATCAAGCTCAACACAATTGGCTTCCACCTTCCTCCCTGAGTCATCTGCTATTCACAGCCCCCCCCTCCACCCCAACCCTTGCAGGCTCACCAATGGCTCTTCTCTTCTTGCCAAACTGGTTCATTCACCTGTGTGCATTTTCTTGCCTCTTCTCTTGTACTCAATCCCTCTCAGTTGCCTGAAAAGACTTACAACTCACCCTCTGATCATGACCTGCTCAAAACCGACTCCCTTGACAAAGCGTCTCTGAAACACCCTAGCTTGAGGGCATCTCTCCACGTACTCTCACACAAAAAATTATAGTATATGATTCACTTATCAAGCACTTCTTGGGGTCATTTTTCTATTATTTATTTGCAGTGCTACTTACCTCTTTAACTGTAATTAGAGTTGTCTTTTTCTTCTCAACCAGATTAGAACTTGTGGGGAGGGATCCTCCCTAATATGCAGCAATTAAATGATTCATTTGATTATATAATGATGATTAGGTAATAGCATAAAACTATCCGAGACTTAGAGCTCCTTTAGAGCATCCAAACACCTGGTTTGCTCATTTCCTTCATTCCTTCCTCTGTCTCTCTCTCTGCTTTCTCTCTCTTTTTTTTTTTTTTTGCTTTTTGGGTCACACCCGGTGATGCACAGGAGTCACTCCTGGCTTTGCACTCAGGAATCTCCCCTGGCAGTGCTCAGGGGACCATATGGGATGCTGGGATTTGAACCAGGGTTGGCCGCGTGCAAGGCAAACGCCCTACCCGCTGTGCTATCGCTCCAGCCCCTCTGCTTTCTCTCTTAAGGAACTCATTCAGTCTTCTGTGTGTGGGGAGAGGGAAGGGGTGGGGGTGGGGGAATGGGCGGGAGAAACCCAGTAGGGCTCAGGATTTACTCCTGGTCTGCACTCAGGGATCAATCCTGCTGGGCTTGAGGGTACCATATGGGACTCTGGGGATGAACCTGAGTCAGCCACTCACAAAGGAGATGCCCTACCCACTGGTATTGCTCTGTTCCCTCATTTGTGGTTGTAAAGGTCATGCCTTTCTCAGTTCTCATCTTCAGCCTAGTTTCTCTGCTGAGCTCCAGTCTCATTTCCCAGACAACTGAATGCTTGCCATTGAGATAACCTTAAACTTAACATGTTAACAGGAAAGGAAAAAATAGCTTGCCGGTTTTGTCTCCAAATCAAATACCCTCGTTAGTGGTTGTAATTCCTTTAATGGAACCATCTTTTCCTGACTCCCAGGTGCACCCATGACTCTTTTTTCCAGGCTGGTGAACAGGTTCACAGGTTCTCCCCCTCAGAATTCCTCTTATATTCCCTTTTCTTCTCACAATTCCAGTCATAATCAAACTCAGATTCTTTTCATTTTATAAGCTCAGATGCTGTCTTTATTTTTTTTTTGGGGGGGGAATCACACCCAGTGATGCTCAGGGGTTACTCCTGGCTCTGCACTCAGGAATTACTCCTGGCAGTGCTTGGGAGACCATATGGGATGCTGGAAATTGAACCCAGGTCGGCCATGTGCAAGGCAAATGCCCTACCCGCTGTGCTCTCACTCCAGCCCCAAGTTCAGATGCTTTCTACCTGACTTTCTTCCCTCTGGTTTCTTTCTTCTCTATACTATCTTGTTCAGTATATTTAATTTATCTTCTTAAATCTCTGCATTATGGGCCAAAGAGATCGTTTAGGGATTAAGGTACTGGTCTTGCATGCAGTCAACCCTAATTCAAATCTTCAGCATCACATATTCCTCCAACACCACCAGGAGTACCCCTAAGCACAGAGCTAGGAGTAACCCCCCTGAGCACTGCTAGGTGTGATCCAACACCTCCACAAACAGAAAAAAAACTGTACATCCGGGCCAAGGAGATGGCCAGGGAGATGGCTCAAAAGTTTGGCTTTGCGTGCAGGAGGCTCCCAGCACCATATGGCCCCCCAAGGACCACTTCGAGTGACCACTTAACACCAAGCTAGGAGTATCCCCCTGCGCACCACCAGGTGTTGCCCCCAAACAAAACAGGAAAAGTGCACATGAGTTTTTTAAAAGTAAAATCAAATTTAATACATTCACTTCAACCCTGCATGTCCAAAACACATAATTTATTGGGGGATAGGGTGGGCCCCACACCCAGGGCTTACTCCTGGGTCTAAGTTCAGTTGTTATATCTGATAGAATTCAAAGGACCATATGGGGTGCTGGGGAGTAAACCTGGGTTGGCTTCTCTCTGGCACCTTCGATTTTTGTGGTTGGGTTTTATTGAGTGTGTGTGTGTGTGTGTGTGTGTGTGTGTGTGTGTTTGGGGGGGATGGGGAGAGAGAAAAACAATTTCAACTGTCATGTCAGTGTCATCCTGTTGCTTATGGATTTGCTTGAGCGGGCACCAGTAACATCTCCATTGTGAGACTTGTTACTGTTTTTTGGCATATCGAATACGCCACGGGTAGCTTGCCAGGCTCTGCTGTGTGGGCGGGATACTCTCGGTAGCTTGCCAAACTCTCTGAGAGGGGCAGAGGAATAGAACCCAGGTCGGCTGCATGCAAGGCAAATGCCCTACCGATAAAATATTCATGACATAGTTTACATTCTTTTTCTTATGTCCAAAACACATTATTTTGGTAAGTAAAATCTGGCATGTATTTTTTGTCTCAGTGTCAGGACTAGACACATTTTGGTGCTTACAAATGTCTATAGTGACCCAAAGCATCAGTCTTCACTCTGCCCTGCAAAATTGGTGGGTTTTGACTTCTACGTACTCTATCTCTCAAATAGACTTCAAGAAGGGCTTCTTTTCTCTCAGTATCTCCCAACTTACCTTTTCATGATAGTAATTTCTGAGTATATCTGCTCTTCCCCAGGTAACAGTCTAGGGGAGCTTTGACTTTGCTTTGTGTTGTGTTTTGGATTTTGAGTTTTTTGTGGATGTCAAACCTGTCAATGCTTGGGATCTGACAGTGGGGTCACTCCTGGGGGTGCTTGGGGGATTATTCTGTGCTGGGATCAAACCCAAGCCTCTACCACCCAAAACATGTGCTTCAGCTCTTTTAGCTATCCTGAGGCCTCTTTATTTCTCTTTACCCTTGCTCCCTTAGAGATATCCATAAATAATACATCAAAAAGGAATGCTAATGAAATATAGTGTCTAGTACTAATATGTTCATAGAAAATATGTCTTCCCCTTTTCACGAAGATGGCACTGGAAGCAAAAAAGGAAGCCTGCTGACCACAGCCACACCAAATAAATTCACACCTCTCCCACCTGCCTATCCACTTTGCAGTTCTGAAGGCAGCCCAGATATCCTTGGAAGAGCACGCCCAGGGAAACTAGCTGGCCCACTGTGCCATCAACTTCCCTCTGACCCCAGAGTCAACTATGAAGACATGAGAATATAACAGCATGCATGTTCACTGTGGCTGGCCAGGCAGCTACGCACCAGATGAAGCCAGCTGTGAAGGAGCTCTTTGACAGTGATGTGGCCAAGGTCAGCCCTAATCAGACCTGATGGAGAGAAGAAAACATGTGCTCTGCTGGCTCTTGACTAGAATGCCTTGGATGCCACCAACAAAAATTAGGATCCTCTAAACAGAGCTGAGATGGCTAATTTTAAATATACCTTTTTATCTTTTTTTTGCTTTTTGGGTCACACCTGGCAATGCACCAAGGTTACTCCTAGCTCTGCACTCAGAATTACTCCTAGTGTTGCTCAGGGGACCATATGGGATGCTGGGAATCGAACCCAGGTGAGCTGCATGCAAGACAAACGCCCTCCCCGCTGTGCTATCGTCCAGCCCCTTAAATATATATTTTTAATCATGAAAAAATCTCTTTCTCTCTCTATAGATATATTTTATAATTACAATACAATAATATTTATATAACATCTTTTTTTGGGGGGGGGTTTGGTGTCAGGAAGAGAATCTAGGGCCCCATAAAGTGCCATCATACAAACTATATAATCTATTTCTTAGCTCCTTATTTTTTCTTTCTTTCTTTTTTTTTTTTTTTTTTGCTTTTAGTTTTTTTGCTTTTTGGCTCACACCCAGCAATACACAGGGGTTACTCCTGGCTCATGCACCCAGGGATTGCTTCTGGCAGTGCTCAGGAGACCATGTGGAATTCTGGGATTTGAACCCGGGTTGGCTGTGTGCAAGGCAAATGCCCTACCCGCTGTGCTATCACTCCAGTCCCAAATTCCTGACTTCTTAAACTGTGAGTTGTAATCCCAGCTAGGGTTCTCATAACTTTTTTTTGGGGGGATGGGGCGTGGAGGACACACCTGGTGATGCTCAGACCTTACTCCTGGCTCTGCTCTGCACTCAGATATCACTCCTGGCTATCTCCGGGGACCATATGGGATGCCAGGGATTGAACCCCAGTTGGCTGCATGCAAAACAAATGCTCTACCCACTGTACTATTGCTCCAGCCTCATGGAATGGGGGTCACCTAACTTTTTTAAAATTCACCAAACTAAAATTTTATGATTTATTATCAATAAATGTTTGCTTTGTGCTTTTACTACCTATATACTCAAGTTCAAGCAAAATTTTCTCAAAGTAAAAAAGATCATAAGATGTAAAAGTTTAAGTTCTTATCTAGGTGCTAAAGAGATAGTACAGTGCGGAGAGTGCTTGCCTTGCATCAGGACTACCAGGGTTCAGTCCCCAGCACCCTACATGGTCCCCTGAGCTCTTCTAGAAGTGATCCCTGAGTGAAGAGCCAGAAGTAAACCCTGAGTACCACCAGAGCCCAAAAAGAAAATTACAACAAAAGAAGTTCTGGGGCTAGAACTCTAGTACAGGGGGAAGGTGTTTGCTTTCTATATGGCCAACCTGGGCTTGATCCCCAGCATCCCATATGGTCTCCTGAGCACTGCCAGGAGTATTCCTGAATGCAGAGCCAGGGGTAACCCCTGAGTATTGCTGGGTGTGGCCCAAACACCAAAAAATAAAAATAAAATAAAAAAGAAGTTCTGATCTAGTTAACCACCTAACTTTAAAATTTTCTTCAAGAATTTCACATAACTTTGATTTTCTATTTCTTTTTTATTTATTCACTTTTTAGTGATTTTTATAATATTTTTTGAGATTGTTTTCGCTACTCCTGTTTTTTTTTCCCTTTCATTGTATCAATCTTGATTCTGACTTTTTCATAATATTACAAAATTCATGTGACACCAAGTTTAGGATTACACAGATTAAATTGCACAAGCAGATGTTCATTATTTTAAGTTTAATGCCAGCAAAGTTGCCATGAGACACAGAGTATGAAGTGGCAGCAAATGTGAAAAAGGTAAGTTATAAAGGGATTGCATAAAATCTCCCTTCTCGTGACACGGAAGCTGCCAGTGCTTATCTTTATTTTTCTTCCTGGTCTCAGAGCTTCTCAGCTTCTAGACCAACTATCCTTCGCAGCACAGTGGAACCTGTCACTGACACGCGTTACTACCTTCACCTTCTGTAGGAAGCTTGTGAGTCTTGATTATTCTCCAAGAAGTTTCAGAAGCGATGTAAAGGAGAGATATGGAAGCATAGACAGAGGGAACTGGTTGAGGAGGAAAACAATTGAGATAACAGGAACATATTGAGGGAGATTGTCACAAAATTTAAATGAGGGGAATAGGGGCTGGAGTGATAGCACAGCAGGTAGGGTGTTTGCCTTGTGCACAGCTGACCTGAGTTCAGTTTCCGGTATCCCATAGGGTCCTCCAAGCACCGCAGGAGTAATTCCTGAGTGCAGAGCCAGGAGTAACCCCTGTGCATTGCCAGGTGTGACCCAAAAAGAAAAAAAAAAGTAAATGAGGGGAATAGTTCGAAGGGTTGCAGCTCATGCCTTGCGTGCGGGAGGCCCAGGGTAAAGCCTCTGCTCCCCTGGTCCCCTAAGCACCTGACTGGTCGCAGTCCTGGAAGTCCTGTGGCACTGCTGGGTGACCTGGTGATTCCCAGCACCACAAGGGGAGAAAAAAAATTACTGTGAATAGAGAAATAGGGTCATAAATTCTTTAGGTCTGTGTAATATCCCCACACTCCCAGAGATTTCTTGAAGCAATTCCCCAGTTATTTATTAGTTTTAAGACCCCAAATGAGGGGTGAAACATGCTTATAGTAACATACCTGTACCTGTGTCCATACCTGTGTCCATACCTGTGCTTTGAGCTCCTGAGGATGGAAACTCGTTGCTGTGACCTATGGCACAGGTACATCGTGCTTCCTCTCTCAGCACTTTATTCGACAAGCTTATCTGTTCTGCCTCGTTTTGACCTTAAGCCTTAAGCTTGGTAACTTGTTGTTACCCCTAGGCCAGAAATGGTATAGCTGTTAGGGTTCTTGATCCAACTCAATTTGGTTCCCAGAACCTAATGGTCCTCCCACCACCAAGTACTATTGGGGTCCTTGAGGTCCTTGGGCACTGCTGGGATGGTCAGGTAATCTCTGGCACAACATGGCCAGAGCAGCAGCATTTACTCCTCAGGCACTGAATCACCAGCCAGTTTCACTGAGGTCACTGGTGGGGCTCTGGGATCTCCCAAGCACTGCTTATAAGTACCTCTCTCCCTTATAGTTTTTGCCCTGGTATCCAAGCGTCAGGCTTAAAATCCTCTTCACCCTGGTTCTCGAAGTTTCAGTTGGAGGTGGAAACAGCTGCTCTGGACTATTGCTTCTGTCTGCTCCGGCTTCAACAGTCTGGGCCAGCTGGCGACCATTATCTAACAGATACTGCCGAGAGGTCACATACAGCCTGAAGGAACTTATTACAAATGTCCATTAACTCAGGATTCAAAGGGGTTGAGGAAGTTCTTTATATTATAGCCCCTCCTTTGCTTTAGGACTAAGAACCTTGCCCATTTGATCGGTTGCTGAAGAGCTCTTCTTCAACTCTATTCTAGAAACTGCCTAAGAATCAGCCTTCTTGCTGCCTCTGGAGCCCTTAGTCTGCCATGATGCTATTTTGTTCCAAAATTCCTCTCTGAATTCCTGCAGCGTCCCTCTCCAGCCTATCTTACTGTGGCATCTCCTCTTGTTCTTGACATCGGGTCAAACAGCTTTGTAGCATCTCAGTTCTCAGTGCCATTCAAGAAGCTGGTGAATCTTAATGAGTTCTTCCCTTAATCTCTTTTCAAAGGGACAACAGTCCTTAATTTCTTTAAAATTCTTTTTAATTATTTCAGATCCTTGTGTCATTCCTTTGACCTCAAACCTTCCCCACTGAGTTTAAAGGTCACATTATTTTGGTTGACAAAGCGCCTGGGCTTGTATGCATCGGGCCTCAAATGCCTGAGCTGGGCCTGAGTTGTCTTTTCAGTTTGAGTCATTCAGAATAGAAACATACTTTTAGAAAGTCAGTCCTAATCTTCAGGGAGTTTCCGATAAAATTGATAAAACTATCCATGCTTACAGGTGATAAGAATACTACATAGTGTTAAGGTGTAAGAAAATGGATGTGGTTCCATTGGCTCTTTTTGTTTATTTTTGGGCCTTGGGGCTCAAACTCAGGGCTTCATATACGCAAGTTATATGTTTTACCACTAAGTTACATCCCTAACCAAAAAACTCCTTTTAGTTTAGAAGGGCTGCATAGATGGCACTGCAGGTGAGACATTTACCTTGAATGTGGTCAACTGAGGTTCAGTTCCTGGTGCCTCATGTGGTTGGTCCCTGAGCTCCACTAGACATGATCCCTGAGCTCAAAGCCAGGACTAAGCCCTGATCACTGCTAGGTGTGGCCCAACCACCACACACACCAGAAAAAGCAGTTTAAAAAAGGAAACAGTGTGAACTGGAGTGCGGAGTGTTTAAAGGAGCCTTCATAAGAAAGAGGGCCCGGGGCTTGACTGATAGTACAGCGGATAGGGCATTTGCCTTGCACGCGGCCGACCCAGCTTCAATTCCCAGCATCCCATATGTTCCCCCCAGCACCGCCAGGAGTGATACCTGAGTGCAGAGCCAGGGGTAACTCCTGAGTATTGCTGACTGTGGCCCGAACACCAAAAATAGTGATGTATTCCATTTATTCATTTGTTTGCTGAGTCAACCCCAGCAGTGATCAGGGTTGGCTCCTGATTTTGCACTCAGGGACCACTCCTGGTAAGCTTGGGAGACCATATGGATTGCCAGGGATTAAACTTGGGTCAGCCAGCACAAGGCAATTTCCCTAACCACTGCCATCATACCAGCCCCATTGTGATGTATTTCTTTTGAAATGATTTAGGTTAGAAAGAAAGGTGTATAACTTGCACCACTGGGATGGCCTGGGTAATTGCTGGCACTGCGGCAGCATGTTCTTGGACCCTGGCACTGAAACGCCAGCCCAGGGAATGAGGCATCACAGGAGGGTTCCAGGCCTACCAAGCAGCTTGTGGGATGCCTCAGAACAGAAACACAAATATGTTAAATTTGTGGTCTGGAGAGATGATTTAAAGGACTGGAGTAGGCGGTTTGTACATGGAAGCCCCAGGTTCAATTCCTGGCATGCATGTTGCCCTACATCCTGCACGAGGCTTGGCCCTGGTGGCCCCTAGTGCAGCGAAGCTCAAGCACCAAACTGTCAGGCCCAAACCACAGTGTCAAGGATGATGGGGAATGGCCCTGCGTTCCCAAGCACTGCTGCGGAGGCCCCTATAAAAGTAGAATAAAGGACTGAGGATGTCACTTAATAAGACCTTCCTTTACAAGTGTGAGGCTCTGAGTTTAATCCCTATAATTGCACATTAACCAATGAAAATTAAAATGTAAATTTTTTGTATTATCAGGATATCTGGACAGGTTGCAAGTAAGTAATTTTCTCTATTCATTTATGTTCTATTTATGTTCATTTAAAATGAAGGTGGGTAGAAATATTATGTATTTGAACAAATATAATCTCTTTGAGGACAGGGGATGTTTGCTGGATCTCTCATCATTATTTTATTTTATTTTATCTTTCTGATCTTTGGGCCAGGTCAGCAGTGCTCAGAGCTTACTTCTGATGATATGTGGTGCCAGGGATCAAATTCAGGTTGGCCACATGCAAAGCAAGAATCTTACCTGCTCTACCAAGATTGCTAAATATAAAATAAAATTAAGAAAATTTAAGGGTGTTCTATAATAGCAGAGAAATATCTCTATTAATAGAGCATGATGTAGACTATTTTAATTTGTTTTGAAGTCACACCTGGCAATGCCTGGGGGTAACGTGCAACACAGTGCTCAGAAGTCTCACAGTGCCCTGAGCTGCAGAGGCAACCCAGCAGGACAGGAGGGAAAGCCTGCAAGCAAAAAAGTGCAACAGGTTCTTGCTCTAGTGCCCTGGCCCAGCTTAGCATACTAACATAGTTTACATGGCACATATTTGAGCACCATTTGTAGAAAAATGTAAAAGTATGAAAGGTGTTCCACTTGTCATCACTGTATAAACCACATATGTCCACATCGGTCCCAGGTCAGCGGTGTGTAAGGCAAGCACCTTACTCACTCTTAGGCCCTGCTCTGGTTTCTTAATTTTAGTATATTTTGCCCGCTTGAGCAAATTGATGAACAATGGGATGACAGTGCTACAGTGCTACATTATTTGGGGGCGGGGGTGGTTGGGACACACCTGAAGGTGCTCAGGGCTTACTCCTGGCTCTACTCTTAGGGATCACTTCTGGAAGGGAGCAAGGGGCCAGATGCGATGGCAGGGGTGGAACCTAGTTCTGGTGCATGCAAGTGCTCTACCCCCTGGACTATCTCTCTAGTACCTATTTATTTATTTATCTTATTTCTTGGTTTTAGGGCCACGCCTAGGGATGCGCTGGGCTTACTCCTACCTCTGCACTCAGAGATCATCCTGGAAGGGATCAAGGGAACGTATGAGGTGCTGGGGATAGAACCTGGGGCTAGCACATGCAACGTAAGCACCCCACCCACTGTGCTACCTCTCCAGCCCAATATTAGTATATTTTAAAAAGAGAAATGTGGAAATTAACTTTCCTTGCTTATTATTTTTTTCCTTGCTTACTATTTTTATGTTTAATTAAAATTTAATCTTGGAGAAGAGTTTTGAGATACACTCAGTAGTGCTCAAGGGTTATTCCTGGCTCTGTGCTCCTGGGCCAGTGCCCTGCAATGCCTGGGGGCTGTTTGCAAGACAACTGTCTTACCTCCTATGTGTCTGCCAGCTCCTCTTATAAATAGAATAAATAGGACTAAAGATACAGTAGTAGGATTAAGGCTCTTATTTTGCACATGTGTGACTGGCTCTGGTTTGATCCCTGGCACCACATATAGTCCTCAGAACACTGCCAGGAGTAATCCCTGAGCACAGAGCCAGGACTAAGACCTGAGCACCTCCTGGTATGGCCCAAACACAAGAACAACAAAAGATTAGAATAAACAGGGCCTCAGTGGTAGTATAGGAGTTCAGGTGCTTGCCATGCATGCAGTTAATGCAGACTTGGTCCCCCACAGGCAACGTTCTCTCGCACCACTAGGAGTGGCCCCTAAGCACAGAGTCAAGAGTAGATCCTAAGAACATTGGGTATGACCTAAACTTTTCACCCACTAAAAATAACAGGAACAAAAAAAAATAATATGGCATGAGAGCAATAATACAGCGAGTAGGGTGTTTGCTTTGCACATGGCTGACCTGGCTTCAGTCCCCACCACCCCATGTAGTTCCCTAGCCCTGCCAGGAGTGATCTTGTGTGCAGAGTAATAAACCCTGAGAATAGCCAGGAATGACCTGAAAAACAAATGAACAGAAAGTTTGAAGTAACTTTCAACAACTAGAGTAAACAGGGGCTGGAGTGATAGTACAGCAGGTAGGGTGTTTGCCTTGCATGCGGCTGACCCAGGTTCGATCCCTCGCATCCCATGTGCTCCCCAAGCATTGCTAGGAGTGATTCCTGAGTGCAGAACCAGGAGTAACCCCTGAACATTGTCAGGTGTGGCCCAAAAAGTCATAAAAAATAACCCAAAACAAAACAACTACAGTAAATATTCATTTTATTGTAACACGAGTTAGATGGTAAATTTATTTATGTTAATATAATTTTACAAAAAAAATGCCAACTTTTCCACTTTTCTTGAATAGAAAATTAACATTGTTTCTGATTTGATTGCTCCAAGCACTAATTTAATTATTATTTATTGAGTAACTATTGTTTTCTAAGTACCGTTCTAAGTGTGAAGGACCTTGAATGTCTATGATCTTCAAATCTATTATATTTATGGTTTCTTTGCAGAGGGGGCACACCCAGAGATGTTCAGAGATTACTCCTGGCTCTAAACTCAGAAATTACTCCTGGCAGGGCTCAGGGGACCATATAGGATTTTTTTTTTCTTTTTGGGTCACACCCAGCGATGCACAGGGGTTACTCCTGGTTCTACACTCAGGAATTACTCCTGGCGGTGCTCAGGGAACCATATGGGATGCTGGGATTCGAACCCGGGTCGGCCGCGTGCAAGGCAAACGCCCTACCCACTGTGCTATCACTCCAGCCCCCCATATAGGATTAATGGGATTGAACCTGGGTAGCCACCTGCAAAGCAAGTGTTCTACCCACTGTATTATCTCTCTGGCCCCAAGGCTTCATTATTATTAAAAGTGTGTGTGTGTGTGTGTGTGTGTGTGTGTGTGTGTGTGCGTGTATTTCTCTCATGTGGCTGCAGCTGTCACCAGTCTGGTTCGAACCCCCAGGACAAGTATGATGTGTGGTTGTGTGGATGTGTGGTGGCAGGGAGTGAACCCAGCCCACATGCATGCAATGCATGTGCTGACCACTGAGCCATATCCTGGGCAATTAAACAAAATTTTTTTTAATGGGGGCCACACCCAGCAGTGCTAGGTCAGGGGGCACCCTGGACGACTTTCACTGATACTCCAGCTGGCAGATCAGGTCTGGTGGGTTCGAGCTCAAATCCAGTGATATGATGTTGTCTGGTCCTGAAAGCCAACAAGGCAACAGCTGGTAGGGCTGGGCGAGGGTGGAAAGGGCATTGGGGCTAGGAATAGAACTCAGGGCCTAGAGCATACCAGGCAGACACTCCACCCCTTTGTGCTATTTCCCAGTTCCACATTTCATTATTTTAATATTATTTATTAGTTTATTTTGGTTTGCAGTCACACTTGAGGTGTTCAAGTACTACTCCCAGCTCAGTGCTTGGAGGGATATATAGTGCCAGGGATTGAACCTGAGGCTCCAGAAGGCTCTGGCCCTTTATTATTTTTAAAATTAATCACATTTTCTTTTTCCTTTTCCTTCTTCTCTTTTCTCTGTTGTTGCAATGGGCAAGAGTCATAGTTTATTGAGTTGCTGCGAGGTTTACATATGGGGATCACAAAAGGTAATGCAACCAGGGTCGTGACTAGCAGAGGGGCAGTGTCATGGATGGAATCCACAGACTCAATCCTGCAAGATAGGTACTCTATTTTTTTTTTCTTTTTGGGTCATACCTGGCGATGCACAGGGGTTACTCCTGGCTCTGCACTCAGGAATTACTCCTGGCGGTGCTCAGGGGACCATATGGGATGCTGGGAATCGAACTTGAGTTGGCAGTGTGCAAGGCAAACGCCCTACTGCTGTGCTATTACCCCAGCCCCAAGATAGGTACTCTAGAACTGAGTTGTCGCTAGGTTCCCTTTTATATCACTTGTCATCCCCTTGATCTTCGAGTTGCTCGAGCGGGTGCCAGTAATGTCTCCATTTGTCCCTGTCGAGTGCTAGTGTAGCCCAATGATACCTCAAATCGCTCGTTCAGGGTTTTGACAAAGATGTCTGACCATCTCGTAGGTGGCCGGCCATGCAGTCTTTTGACGTCCCATGGAATCCAGTCGGTAATAGCTCCAGTCCAGCGGTCATCTCTAAATCGCATTACTTGTCTGACCCATCTGATTTTTGATTTCTTGGCAAAGTAAACAGCATGGTTGATTCTTGATCGTTGACAGAGGTCGAACTCCATATTCCTTCTCTCATTTGAGTGAAATGTGATACTCCAAGCATAGCTCTTTCGATTCCTCTTTGGGATTAGGAAGAACGGTGGAGTCGAAAAGATGTGCCCGGAGCCGGAGTTTCTTCATCCTCTTAACCACTTATTCGAAGCTCTTGAAGGCGTTCCACACTGCTCTCTTCCTCCTGCGCAGTTCTGGCGCCAAGTCGTTCCTCATGTTGAGTTCTCCACCCAGGTACACATAGCTGCTGCATTCGGAGATGTTCGTTCCGTTGAGAGCAAATGGAAAGTCAGAAACGAGTTCATTTTTCATGAGCATTGTATTCATGAGATTCAGCTGCAATCCGACCTTTCCACACTCACAGTCAAAGTCAGCCAGCATTTGTGCCACATGGCTAATGTTTAGTGTTATTAGAACGATGTCATCAGCAAAGCAGAGGTAGTGTAATTGCCGACCATCTATCTTCACTCCCATTCCTTCCCATTCCAGTTGTCGCATGACGTTCTCGAGGATGGCACTGAGGAGTTTCGGTGAAATGGTATCACCCTGCCGAAGCCCTCTCTTTAAGTCTATGATCACTTCCTTGTAGAATGGTGAGATCCTGGTGGTGAATCTGTAATACAGCTCGCAGAGGATCTTGATGTACTGAGTTTGAATGCCCTGTTTGGCTAGGGCTTTGATGACCGCTTCAGTCTCAATAGAATCAAAGGCCTTCTTTAAATCAATGAACATTAGACAGAGCAGCATCTTGGACTCTCACAAAACTTCAATGAGCTTGGTCACTGAAGCTTGGTCACTGATTGTGTGAACTCTTTTTGGGACCCGGCTTGCTCGCATGGTTGTCCTTCGTCTAGTGTTCTGCCTATTCTATTCAGGATGACTCCAGTGAACAACTTGTAGATGCTGTAGCATGTGAAGAGCCAAGCCAGTGTATTGATGAGTACTGGTGGCAGATTGTTCAGATGTTCGGGTCTGACCTTGTCTGGACCAGGTGTTGTACACGTCTTTACCGTCGAAATGGCTTGTCGGATTTCAGAAGGGAGGACATTGGGAACGACATATCCATCCTGCGGAATTTGGTATGTGGGCAGATGGATGTGGCTGTCAAAGAGATCCGAATAGAAGTCATGAATAACCCTCTCTATTGCCCTTCTGGAGTCTCTTGCCTGTGTGCCTGGCTGTCTTCCCCAGGGCCCCTTGGAGGAGATGGGCTCCAGCTTCCCTCCCTCTCCCCAGCAGAGCTCCCAGTGGCGGAAGACCTCCGGAACCTAGCCACAGCCATGCTCAAGGCCCTTCTCCACATGTTCGGACAAGCCTCATGCATGAAGGTTCCCAGAGGAACCCAGGTGTGTGTAATCGCATCAACGGCCAACATCCAGAGACTTAAAAGCAAGCTTCCGGAAGGGCACAGCCGCTTCACGGCTGCGCAATATCGTATAACCTACTTCTCCCTCTGGGAGAAACTAGCAAGCTACTGAGAGTTTCCTGCCCATATGGGAGAGCCTCAGAAGCTTCCCATGGTGTATTCATATGCCAAAGCCAGTAACAAGCTGGGTCTCATTCCCCTGACCCTGAAAGAGCCTCCAACGTGGCATCTTTGGGAAGGCCGAGTAGAGAGAGGCTTCTAAAATCTCAGGGATAGGACGAATGGAGAGGTTACTGAGACCGCTTGAGAAATTCAACAATCAACGGGATGATGAAGATGAAGATGAAGATGAAGATGAAGAAGATTGCCCTTCTGGAAGATGTGATAGATCCATCAGGACATCGGAGGGCAGTCATCTTGGTCTTGTAATTGGCGAAGGACAGGCGAGCATTGAGAATACTTTTCCCGGCTTCTGCCACATCAGCCAACACTGCTGCTCTTCTCTTTTTGAGGTCTTCCTTTATCACTTCTCTGCACAGCTTTGCGAACTCAGATGTTATCTTGTGACTGCCTGAGGCTCGTGCCAAACCACGTTGGTGAGTGAGCTGGAGAGTTTCCGAAGACAGGCGTCTGTTTGTGGCTTTTCCACTCTCGGCATTTCTCGCGCAGTCATGAAGGTGCTGAACCAGTCGATCATATTCCTTGTCAATGTTGTTAATAACGGCATCTTCCCACATTGCCGCAATAGTGCCAAAGAGCTCCCAGTTGGTGGTCATTCTGGGAGTTCTCTTCTTAAACTTAAACTTTGCAGTCCTTTCTCCCCACTCTGTGAAGTAGAATTTTGCGATGAAGGAGACGTTGGGCCGATCCCGTTTGGAATGTTGGGACAACAGCGATATCGGTCAGGCAAAACCTTAGATTGAATATGATGTGGTCAATTTCGTTGTGGAAACTTTAGTGGCAGTGAAATTCTGCCACTTTCAACAATCAAGGAGCCCAGTCTGTGTGCTGATCATTATCCCAGGATAATGAAAAATCTAAAAGGCAGGAAAAGTTCAGCAGGAAGAGTTCTGCTGGTGAACGGGAAAAACTATGCAAGCAGACTATAATAATACAGTCAGTATTGTATAGAATTGGTTATGGTTGAACTCTAACCTTTAGGAGCCAGAGACATAGTACAGAGGGTAGGGCACTTACTTTGCATGTGGCTGACCTGGGTTTTATCTCCAGCACCAGTAAGGAGTCATTCCTGAGTATAGAGCCAGGAATAAGCCTTGAACACAGGCTAGTGTGGTCCAAAAATCAAAACCAAAATAAAAGTCTTATTTTTATTAATTAGCTTTTCACGAGAACTACACCCAATGGTGCTGGGGTGAGGAGCATGAAGGTGCTCCCTGCTTTGCTCAGCGTTGCTTGGCTTGGTGGTCAAGGGGCCTGCGGTGCCAGGGATCAAACTCAGAGCCTCCTCCATTCTAAGTCTGCACTTCAGCACTTTGCACTTTGGCAAGTAAGGCCTAGAGAGGAAGGTAACAAATAAATTAAGAGTTAGTTTTCTTTTTAAAATTAATTTGCGGGTGGAGTTGGGTTAAAACCAGCAGTGCTCCAGGGATCTTCCCAGGTGATGCCCATAGAACCATTCTACTCCTGGGGATTTGAACCAGACTGGTGACAGCTTTAGCCACATGAGAGGAAAAAAATGTCTTACATTATTTACTGTCCTTCAGCCTCAAGAGTCAGTTAAATGTAGGCATAATGAGATATGAAGCACATGAAGACAATCCAAATTAAAGTAGAACATCAGAGAATGCTTCTGGGACAGGAAGATGCTTTAACAAGGCTTGAAGAAGATGGAGCCAGCTGGGTGAAGAGGAGGAAGAAAACAGGCACTTGGCTTAGAGGAGCCAAGTGGGTCAGAGCAGTGGGGAGGAAGCAGTTTGGTTGATTGCGGTGAAGGAGGCTGGAGACATCACCTGAAGCCAGGTCATGAAGAACCATTAGTGTTAAATCCAAAAGGAAGTTTTTTTCCTAAAACCTCTTTGAGAGGTCTTTGAAAGGTTTCAAACAAGAAAATAGCATAAGCTGATTTTTTTTTTATTTCAGAAAATTGACAGGATGTGGAGAATGGCCGGAGGAAGCAAAAGAAACAAATAGATTAAAATGACAAAAGCTGAATTCCATAATTCATACCAGAAGCAACTGGGACCCTAGTCTAGCTCAATAGCAGAGGAGTGGAGATGCGTACTGGGGGCTGTGCGGACTGGGGGATGCGAGTGTCCTCATGGACTTGGGTGGCTGGGCAAGAGATGACGCTCCTGCCTGAACACTGCCTTGGGAGGAAGATGCAGGCAGACTTTGCACAGAGTGAGCTCAACTCTCACAGGCCATCTCAGGTGGACATCTAGCATGCAAGGGGACACAAATCCAGTAGATTACTCCAGGCGATACATCTGGGGGAACATCAGCCTGGCCACAGGGCCTGGGCATGGCCCCCACAGGGACATGGGTAAGGGGCGGAGGGCTAAGGACAGAGCTATGGTTCTTTCCTTGCCTCTTGCCCTTATTACAGGGGTTTAAGACTTCTTGAAGTCCTGTTGTAGCTCTTTGTGCCACGTTCTTCTTAGGAGGGTCCATTTTTTCAAAAGTGATTTCACCAATGCCCCATGCAGGAGTGTTGCTTGCTCTGATCTGAGAAGTGTGTCATGAGACCAGGTTAGCATTAACTTATTGGCAGCTCATCACTCTGTTGGTTAATACTGAGCTAAGGGACAACTGCAACCTCCATGTTTTAGTAGTAGTAGAGTTTTTTTGTTTTTTGGGTTTTTTTTTTTTTTGGCCGCAACTGGCAATGATCAGGGGTTACTCCTGGCTTTGTACTCAGCAATAACTCTTGATAGTGCCAGGGACCATATGGGATGCCAGGGATCGAACCCATGTCAGTATCATAAAAGGTAAACATACTACCTGCTGTGCAACCTCTTTGGCTCCCCTATTTTATTATTTATTATTTTTAAATTGTATTTTATTTTTATAAAGTTGTTCACAATAATTCATTACATTTAATATTCAAATACCAATCCCACCACAATCCCACCTGTTTTAAAACAAATGTCACACCAAGCCTTCTCCAACTACTCTCCTATCAGTCTTTTTATTTTTTTTTTTATTTTTTTTTTGGGGGGGGTCACACCCAGCGATGCTCAGAGGTTACTCCTGGGTCTGCATCTCAGGAATTGCTCCTGGCGGTGCTCGGGGGACCATATGGGATGCTGGAATCGAACCCGGGTCCGCTGTGTGCAAGGCAAATGCCCTACCTGCTGTGCTATTGCTCCAGCCCCCACCTATCAGTCTTTTTAGAAGCTGGTGGTAGAAAGTATCTCGCTCACATGGCAGAGCCTGGCAAGCTACCCGTGGTGTATTCGATATGCCAAAAACAGTAACAAGTCTCACAAGTTACTGGTGCCCACTCGAGCAAATCGATGAACAGCGGATGACAGTGACAGTGAAATATAAATAAATAAATATATTGACATATTTTCATCTTGTCTTTTTAATAGAAATGAAAGCATAAAGTATATATAATTTGCCTCATTTCCCTTTTAATAGTCTAGCATTTTAAGTTTTTTTTTTTTCATTTTAGTGCTAAGGATCAAGCTTGTGGTCATGCATGCAAAACATGCTCTCTACCACTGAGCTACAGCCCCAGCCCACTATTTTTACATTAATGGATGATTAAAAATTTTTCTTGGCATGGGGCTGGAGTGCTAGCACAGCGGGTAGGGCGTTTGCCTTGCATGCGGCCGACCCGGGTTCAAATCCCAGCATCCCATATGGTCCCCTGAGCATCGCCAGGGGTGATTCCTGAGTGCATGAGCCAGAAGTGACCCCTGTGCATTGCTGGATGTGACCCAAAAAGCAAAAAAAAAAATTTTTTTTCAGGGAATCCTATGCAATGCCAGAGATCAAAACTGGGTCAGCCATATGCAAGACAAGTACCTTAACCCCTACACTATCTCGATGGTCCTTGATTTATGTCTCCCCACCCCCAGGTCCGGAAGATAGCCCAGAGGACTTCTGCATGTTCTTTGTAGCTGTTGGCATCTATCCAACACAGAATGGCCCCCTGCACTGAGGAAGTGATCTCTGAGCACCAGCCCACACTAGGGGCAACCGAAACAAAAAAGCATGGCACAGAAACAAAAGAAATAAGTAACATCCTCAGTGATACATTCTTATTTTTCTAAATTTTTCTATCCTAGTCATGAGTTACTTTAAAAAGTAGTAAGTGCATGGGGTAGGTGAGACAGTACAGTGGGTAGGGGTGCTTGCCTTCCATATGGTCTACCTGGTTTCCATCTCTAGCACCCCATATGGTCCCATGAGCTCACCAGAAGTAAGCCCTGAGCACTGATGGGTGTGGCCAATCCCCCATCCCAATAGATAAAAGTAGTACATACAAAATAACAACTATACAGAATATATGTCCAATATATAACATCTAGGGACACTGAATAAAAACACCATGTAAAACAGAACAGCTGCCTGCAGTAGGCCGAGAGAGAGCGCCAAACACGCCTGGCCTTTCACACGCTGGGTTCGATCCCCAGCATGGTACTGCGTATGTTTTCTTGAGCACTACCAGGAGTGATCCTTAAGCACAGAGCCAGGATCAAGTAAGCTCTCAGTACCACTGTGTGTGGTTCTAAAACAAACAGACAGAAAATTAATAATAGCAAAAGCAAAAAACTGCTTGTGGTACCATTATTATGTGGCACCACTGCTTGTGGTGGCATTCACATTTTTATACTTATTCTTGACATATAAAACTTGCAATTGTGAAAATAATCCTCTCCACTCCAAATGTATTATCTATCTCTACCCCTTCTCTGTCTGCACTCGCCCCTACTCCATGAATGCTGTTCCAACTGATTATTTCCTTGCTTCAGTGCTCTTCTTCCCAGGTCATCTTCCCACTCATACTATTTGTTCTTGCTATTTCCCTGCTTTAAAATGTCTCCTGAGGGCTGAGTGACAGCATAGCGGGTAGGGCGTTTGCCTTGCACTCGGCCGACCCGGGTTCAAATCCCAGCATCCCATATGGTCCCCCGAGCACTGCCAGGAGTAATTCCTGAGTGCAGAGCCAGGAGTAACCCCTGTGCATCGCCGGTTGTGACCCCCCCAAAAAAATGTCTCCTGAATCCCACTGTGCCTACAGGATATAGTTCAGACTCTGCACTGCATGAAAGTTTCTCTACAAGCGGCTACCAACCTACCCCTCAGAGCTCGCTCCTATTCCATCAACAGCCCTGACAAAAGCCTGTGAGCCTCTCGGCAACATGCTGTCTGCAGGAACGTGACTGCAGGCCTGGCTCTGAGGATTCCTCTCCTTGTTGTCTTCTCCTTTAAGACTCATCTCAAATATTCACCTCCTTGCAGCCCTCCCAAAGCTAACCCTATCGTGCATAGCTCTAGCAGCTTCTTGGTTTGTTGCATGGTACAGCTGGGTGTACATGCTAATCTTCCCTGACACATAGCCTCTAAGTGCATATCATACCCCATGTACCTCTAGCATCTAGAGTACCTGACGGATGGTGTCTTTTTAGTTAAATGAACGAAGCAATGACAGGTGTATGTTTCCTTCAACTCAATTACCCTCTAGGATTTTTGCTTAACCACTGGGGAAATTATTTAAAGACTTAAAGTGTTTATTTTGTTTCTATTTTATTTTATTTGGGGGCCAAACCAAGCAGTGCTCAGGACTTACCCCTCGCTCTCAGGGATCACTCCTGGCAGGGCTCAGGGATCTGGGGATTCACCCCAGGTCAGCCGTGAGCAAGGAAAGATCCCTTCCTGCTCTACTATTGCTCCAACCCCTTAAAACTTAAGTTTAAAAATATTTCTTTAAAAAACAGACTTTCGGGGCTGGAGCAAGAGCATAGTGGGTAGGGTGTGGCCGACCCGGGTTCAATTAATTACCAGCATCCCATATGGTCCCTTGAGCACCACCACGTGTAATTCCTGAGTGCATGAGCCAGGAGTAACCCCTGTGCATTGCCGGTGTCTCACACACACACACACCAGACAAACAAAAAAAAACAAAGACTTTTGAGGTATTTTGTTTGGTATGAGAATACTAATGAGATTAGACATAGTTTTTAATCTCGCAGGTTGCGGGGGGACTATAAGTCTATGAAGGGAGATGTAATTTTTTTTCCTGAGAAACAAATATTAAGAATGCAATTAGGGACTGGAGCGATAGCACAGCGGATAGGGTTTTGCCTTGCACGAGGCCGACCAAGGTTCGATTCCCAGCATCCCATTCTGAGCACCGCCAGGGATGATTCCTGAGTGCAGAGCCAGGAGTAACCCCTGTGCATTGCCAGGTGTGACCCAAAAAGCAAAAAAAAAAAAAAAAAAAGAATGCAGATAAATTCATGATAAATTTGGAGGCAAGTTTCCACAAAATAGAAAGCAATAAAAATATACTCGACCAAGATTTGGGGGTCTAGTATATTTTCTCTTCTCTGCCATTTATTAGCTGTGTAAACTTGGAGAGGTCACTTAATTATCTCTGCATCTATTTTTGGTAAAATTAATGTTTTTATTATTTATTTATTTATTTATTTACTGCTTAGGGCCACACCTAGCACTGCTCAGGGCTTACTCCTTGGCTCTGCTCTCAGGGTTTACTCCTGGTGGGCTCTGGGGATCATATGGGATGCCAGGAATTGAACCCAGGTCAGCTGCGTAAAAGGCAAACACCCTACCCTCTGTACTATCACTCCGAAATCTTGATTTTTTTATTGTTAAATTTCCTTTAAGTTCTTTGATTTTCTAAGTGCTCTGAGATCACTGGAAAGAGCAATTACTGTAGTTGAACTTGTCGGAAGAAAGCTAATGATGAAATTTGAGCTGAACTTGAACTGTGGGTGAGATCTGAATAGCCAGAGAAGAAGGAGAAAGGCATTTCAGATATGGGAAACAACATAAACAAAGGGACAAGCAGAGACAGGATTGTGCAGGCACGTTTGTGAGATGGGCTAGACGAGGCTATCTGTGGTGGAGAATGTTTGTTAGCAAGATTGGGAAATAACTTGGGTAGGTTGCCTAGGGCCAGGAAGGACTTAAGAGAGATGCACAGGAATCAGTGAAGCTATTTTAGGATACTTGCAAAAGGCAGCACCAAGTAATAAGGGCCAAGATTAGCCTCCCAGCCCTGGGGAAGCTTAATAATGGTTGAAGAAAAGTTGCAAAGATAGAATCAGGGAACTGGCTTGGCTATCCATTTTGGGAGAAAGGAAGGAGACAAACAAGTTTTATTTCAAACCAGAGCAAATCAGATTCTACCCTGGGTCCCACTGCCTCCTGGAGAGAAGAGAGGACGCACTAGTACACAGTCCATTCTGTCTACTTTCGAGATAGAAGGCAGAGGGTGGCAACAGCACCTTTACACAACAAAACAGAGCAAAGAATAACAGAGACTCACCTTTTCCTTGTCAGTAAGTTTTGTTTTCTTTGGTATACTTTGAAGTCCTTTGTGCTTGTTCTGTATTTTGAAACTTCCAAATTTTATCTAATCAAGAAATCCAAATAATTTCTTTCAGTCCCTAAAATATAAAAATGTACATTCAGTTGGCAGTATCTAAATGTGAGGCTAACTCCTGGGAATATACCCTAGCCCCTCCCCCCAAAAAAATGCAGAAAAGCCATCTGCACTTCTATGTTCATGGCAGCACTATTCACAATAACCAGAATCTGGAAACAACCATTGTGCCTGAGAACAGATGATTGGGAAAAGAAACTATGGTATATCTACACAGTGGAATACTATACAGCCAGCAGGAAAAATGAAGTCATGAAATTTGCTTGTAAATGAATGGACACGGAGAGTATGATGCTGAGTTGGATAAGTCAGAGGGAGAGGGACACATGTAGAATGATTACACTCATTTGTGGGAGATATATATAATATATATAATAAAATATATAATAAAAACATGGTATGAGACAATACTGAAAGATCGTAGAAATGAGGGCTAGGAGGACTGGTTCATGGTTTGAAGCTTGCTGCAAGTAGTGTAGGGGGAGGGCAATTAGGAGAGATAAGAGACCATTATGACAATGATAGTTGCAATTGATCACTCTGGACAAGAACGGAGTACTGAAAAGAGGTAAACTTATATACATGATAACCTTTATTGTACCTGTATTGCAAACCATAATGTCTAAAGGGAAAGTGATAAAGTGAGTGAGAGAGAGAGAGAGAGAAAGAGAGAGAGAGAGAAGAAAAGTGTCTCCCATAGAAGCAGATTTGTAGTGGTTGGGGGGTACAGGAGGGGAAATTCGGGACATTGGTGGTGGGAAATGTACACTGGTGAAGGGATGACTGTTGGAACATTCATGAATAACTTTGTAACTGTATCTCATGGTGATTCAATATGTATATCACACACACATACACACACACACACACACACACACACACACAAGGCTAGAGCTATAGTAAAGTAGGTAGGGCACTTGCCTAGCATACAGCCGACTTGGGTTTAATCCCGGGATCTCAATAGAGTCCCCTGAGCCCACCAGAGTGATCCCTGAGTACAGAGCCAGGAATAAGCTCTACGCACTGCTAGATATGGCTCAAAAACCAAACAAACATGGAGGCTGGAGTAAGCACAGCGGGTAGGGCGTTTGCCTTGCACACAGCCAACCCGGGTTCAATTCCCAGCATCCCATATGGTCCACCGAGCACCACCAGGAGTAATTCCTGAGTGCATGAGCCAAAGTAACCCCTGTGCAATTCCGGGTATGACCCCCCCAAAAAAAACAGAAACAAACAAGCATGAAAGAAAGTGGTATTCAAATGTAAAAATCAAAAGAAATACAAAAATTGGTTTTATACACACAATTTTGATTAAAAATGCCATGGCATATACTTTTGCCTCAGGAAAGGATCAAGACAGCATATATGATTAATTTTACCTAAAATACTTAAGAAATGGAATGATAGCAAAGCAGGTAGGGTGTTTGCCTTGCACAAGGCCGATCCGGGTTCCATTCCTGCGTCCCCCTCAAGGAGTCCGGTAAGCTACTGAGAATATCCTGCCCACACGGCAGAGCCTGGCAAGCTACCTGTGGCATATTCGATATGCCAAAACAGTAGCAATAAGTCTCACAACGAAGGCATTACTGGTGTCCACTCAAGCAAACTGATGAGCAACAACAGGATGACAGTGGTACAGTGCTAAAATACTTAAAAAATCTCGACTATTACAGTCTCCTTAAAGGAGACATTTTTGGGAGTTCTTACATTTTATTATTATTATTTATTGGTATTGGAGCTACACACAGTAGTGCTCAAGAGTTACTCCCAGCTCTGTGCTCAGAGTGTGGGGGTGGAACCACGCTATATAGGGGATTCAACCTGGGCTCCTAGCTGGAGAGTATGTGTTCTGGCCCATTGGTCTCTCTGTCCAAGCAGGCTTCTTAAATTTATTGACATGTACTTATTTTTCAACTAATACTAATTTGTCAAATATTGTGCAATAGGACCAAGATAACAATAATAATATCAACAGAAGAGGAGAAAATCCACAAAACAACATGAAAATTTATTGTTCAAAACAGAATTGTCTGAAAAGAGAAAAGTCCAGATCATCAGAGAGACAAGTGGGGCTTATTTGTGTGTGTGTGTGTGTGTGTGTGTGTGTGTGTGTGTGTGTGTGCGCGCGCGTGCTGGAGGGAAGCACACCTAGCTGTGCTCAGGGCTTAACTGGAGCTCAGGGATCCCTGCTGATGGGGCTCAGGGCACTGTATGGGATGCTGGGGAATGAACCCAGGTGGGCTGCATGGAAAGCAAGTGCCCAGCCACTTTACTATTGCTCTGACCCACAGGCTTCTTCTGTGGTTCTGCCTGACTCAACAGCCAGCTTATCTCTGTCTCCTGATTTCCCTGGCTCCACCTCTGTGCTGGAGTCAAATGGGAGACAGCTGATCATCACAACAGAAGAAAAGGGAAGGGGAGAAATTAGCTGCATGCTTTAAGTTGTAATAGCATATTATTTATGCCAATAAAACTTCTTTAAAAAAAAAAAAGAGTGCATAGCCTGGATCATAGTGTATTGATTCAGACTCAGGCCAGGAGGATAATGTCAACATCTTTTCATGACGTCACACCATTTGTCTCACATAGCGGTTAGGGTACAGACATCCTCTTCATGTAGACACGATGCTCCCGAGTTCCTGACCTACAGACAAGTGGAGTGGAATGCCTTAGGAAATGAAAAGAATGAGTCAACAGCCTTTCTTGCTTTTCACTGGTTTCTTAGAAACACTAGGAGAGTGGGCCCACCCCAATTCTGCCCCTGAAGCCTGTTGTACAGGCAGACTGCCCGACAAGCCCCTTCGAAAACAGGAAATGGAGTGGCAGCAAGCTCAGAAACCTCTTAGCTATCTGTTGACTCTTATTTTCAAGTTTCCCTTGTTTACTTTTCTCTTTGGCTTTTCTTAATTTTTAGGAAAGTTTCTTCGGCAAATTCCCACTAGTCCCCAACTATATTTTTTATTTTTTATTTTTTATTTTTTTTAAATTTTTTAATTTTATTTATTTTTAATTAGAGAATCACCGTGAGGGTACAGTTACAGATTTATACACTTTTGTGCTTATACTTCCCTCATACAAAGTTCGGGAACCCATCCCTTCACCAGTGCCCATTCTCCACCACCCGTAAACCCAGCGTCCCTCCCACCCTCCCCAATCCCATCTCCCCCCCACCCCACCCTGCCACTGTGGCAAGGCATTCCCTTCTGTTCTCTCTCTCTAATTAGCTGTTGTGGTTTGCAATAAAGGTGTTGAGTGGCCGCTGTGCTCAGTCTCTAGCCCTCATTCAGCCCGCAACTCCCTTCCCCCACATGGCCTTCGACTACAATGTAGTTGGTGATCGCTTCTCTGAGTTGACCTTTCCCCGGAACGTGAGGCCAGCCTCGAAGCCATGGAGTCAACCTCCTGGTACTTATTTCTACAGTTCTTGGGTGATAGTCTCCCACTCTGTTATTCTATATACCATAGATGAGTGCAATCGTTCTATGTCTGTCTCTCTCTTTCTGACTCATTTCACTCAGCATGAAACTTTTCATGCCCATCCACTTAACTACAAAATTCTTGACCTCCTTTTTTCTAACAGCTGCATAGTATTCCATTGTATAGATGTACCAAAGTTTCCTCAACCAGTCATCCGTTCTGGGGCATTCGGGTTTTTTCCAGATTCTGGCTATTGTAAACAGTGCTGCGATGAACATACATGTGCAGATGTTGTTTCGATTGTACTTTTTTGCCTCTCTGGGATATATTCCCAGCAGTGGTATTGCTGGGCCCAACTATATTTTTTAAAAGAAAGGAAGAGAATTAGTGTTTGTCCACACTTGGGCCAGAGGGAAATGAGACTTGCTCTGGCTGGCTCACATCCTCCCTAGAAACATGGGCCCTGGAATCTGCTGGCTCTGGCCCGAGCCTCTGCGGTGTACTAATAAGCTGAGTTCACAGCACTCTGCGATACCTCTGTGACCTCACCTAGGAACTGGCCCAAGTGAAGAAGGAGATCCTCAATTGCTCCCTTAATGACGCAGGAGGCTCATCAGAGTAGTTGCATTGTCCATCTCTGTTGCATTGGCAAGTTCAATTCCTCAGCACAAAAGAACGAAGTGGGGGGGCTGGAGCGATAGCACAGCGGGTAGGGCGTTTGCCTTGCACTCGGCTGACCCAGGTTCCATTCCCAGCATCCCATATGGTCCCCTGAGCACCGCCAGGAGTAATTCCTGAGTGCAGATCCAGGAGTAACCCCTGTGCCTCGCCAGGTGTAACCCAAAAACAAACAAAAAAAATAACAACAACAAAAAACCAAAGTGGAGCCCAGATTTCTTCAGTGGATTTGACTAAGGAGATGGTGCTTGGATGTTAGTTTTACCTTAAAACCAAGCTAAAAGTACCAGTCCTTTGTATGTTATTTTTTTGTTTGTTTTATTGAGGGCTACACCCATCTGTGCTCGGGGCTTGCTCCTGTCTCTGAACTCAGGGGTCAAGCCTGGTGAGTCTCCCGGGACCATGATAAGGTGTTTGTTTTAAAATATGGAACACTTCACAAATTTGCATGTCATTCTTGAGCAGGGGCCTTGCTAATCTTCTCTGTATTGTTTCAAGTTCCAAGGTTTAGTATATGTGCTGCCAAAGCGAGCATTGGTGCTACACTTTTAACCAGGGTTGGCTGCATACGAGGCAAGTGCCTTATCCCCTGTACTATCTCTCGGGCCTTTACATGTTGTTTAGCAATTTATTTAATCTCTTTTTTAAGACAAATAAGCAAACTTAGAACATACATACTCTTGAAAGTGTTAAATATATTAAGAGTTAAGCATATTAGGGGCTGGAGTGATAGCATAGCGGGTAGGGCGTTTGCCTTGCACGCAGCCAACCCGGGTTCGAATCCCAGCATCCCATATGGTCCCCTAAGCACCGTCAGGGGTAATTCCTGAGTGCAGAGCCAGGAGTGACTCCTGTGCATCGCCAGGTGTGACCCAAAAAAGAAGGAAAAAAAGGAGTTAAGCATATTAAACACTAGAAAAAAGAGATGCTAAAGTGTAAAGAAATATAGCAGTGAACTTGTTTAATGAGAATAGTTGCCCCCCAAGAAAAAGAAAAATTTTTTTCTTTACATTTTTATATTTTCAAGCTACTCATAAAAAGTGTAAATATTTGTTTTACAATAGAAAACTAGTAATAGATTCAAAAATTTAAAACACTATTACTTCCATTTTTTATTCTTGCTTTTCTGATTACTTGTATAAGCATGTAGTTTTTAAAATCATCCTGGGGGCTGGAGCGATAGCACAGCGGGTAGGGCGTTTGCCTTGCACGCGGCCGACCCGGGTTCTAATCCCAGCATCCCATATGGTCCCCTGAGCACCGCCAGGGGTAATTCCTGAGTGAAGAGCCAGGAGTAACCCCTGTGCATCGCTCGGTGTGACCCAAAAACCAAAAAAAGAAAAAAAAATCATCCTGGACTTCTGTTCTATAATTTTGAATTTTAGAGATAAATTAGGAGTGAAATATGTGGGATGGAGAGACAGCTCATGGGGCTGAGCACATACGTTGCAAGCAGTAGGCCTGGGTTTAATCTCAGCATAACTAGGTGGGGCCCAAGAACAGAAATAAAAGTAAAAGGTGTGTTAAATGTTTCTTTATTTCACTCGGTGATCTCTATACATCTTTCATGTTTTAGGTCCACACTGAGTGAGGATGTCTGAGTGTGAGCAGTAAAATTGGACTACTTTTCAGAGGTAGGAAGAAATTTGAATCCATGCCGACAGTTATTTGTAGCTCAGCCTTTCCCTGCTGCAGTGACTCTTCTGTGCCCCCCCAAAGATGCCCTATTAGACTGCCAGGAGGTTTGTCTGCGGCCCTCCTAGAGGAATCAGTTTCTCAGATCACCCCTTCCCAGAGCCCGCCTCTGTGAACAGCTGCCCACCTGTCCTGTTTCCTGCATAGCGGCTATTCCCGTGACATCCTCTTAGTCATCTGCTTAGCGCCTTGCTCAGTAAGTGGATTGAAAATCATCTTCTTTTACAGGTAAAACAGCTGTGACTTTTCACTCTTTCTGTTGGTGACCTCGTCTGGTTTGTATGCCTCAAGGATAAAGTTAATAAAACTGTTAAAGAAATCAAATATGAGACCTAGGAAAGGCAAAGGTCATGCAAACATAAACCCTAATACAACCATATCTTGGCAAGAGACTCTATAACATACTTTGAAATAATATGTCGGCTTCCAAAAGGCTGCACCATGGGTATTCTTTAGGATATTTTGTATGTCTACGCTAACATCTTAAGTGCATGACTGAACTACTTGTTCATTGTCTCCCTGGCTTTATGGAGAATTTTCCTGGAATATATTGTCGTTTGTTTTTTTTTGGGGGGGAGGGGTGTTACTGGAGACCAAGTCAGTTGAGGCAAGTGCTCTGCAACTGAGGCACATCCCTTTTTTCCTTTATATTTTGTTTTTAGTCAATCCTGACTTTTCATAATGAATTGCTGAAATCTGATGATTAGACGTTGAAAGTTTGATAAAATAAGGAGGTGGCAGTCTTAGGGATCAAACCCAGGGCCTCAAAATTAATTTTTTTTTGTTTGTTTTACTATTTTTCACTTTTTTTCCCTTTTGTTTGGGGGGCTTTTTTCTAGGGGGGGGGGTTGTTTGGGACCTACTTCTAGTAGTGCTCAGGACACTGAACAGTGCCAGAGATGGAGCCCAGAGCTCCTGCCTGAAAGCATAAACTCTTGCCCTTTGAGCTATTTCATTGTTCCCTCCAATTTTTTTCCTTACATATACACTTTTAAAGTCTAATTTGTTGGCAACTTTTAAATACAGTGCACAATATCTTTAATTATAATCATCACGCTATACATTACACTATCTCACCAGGACTTAATTACTTAACAATTAAAAGTCTGTTTTTGTTTTGGAGTCACACCTAGTGATACACAAGAGCTACTCCCAGCAATGTGGGATACTGTGCAGTATCTCGTTATGTATCTTATTTGTTTGACTTGTTTTGATTTGGTTTGGAGGCTCTACCAGGCAGTGTTCAGGGCTTACTACTGGATCTGTGCTCAGGGATCATTCCTGGTGGTGCTCCAGGGACCATATAGGAGGCCTGGGATCAAACTGAGGTCAGCTGCTTGCAGGGTGAGCACCTTACCCACTATACTATTTCCATGGCCCCTGTTTTAATATTTTTAAGGAGCCTCTGTACTGTTATATTTAGTGACAGCATCAATTTATATTCTCACAATAGTGCACAAAGTTTTCCTTTTTCTCTCTCTTTAACAACCATAGTAATTTTTTGTCTTTGGAAATTGCCATTCTCACAGGATCTCATTGTGGTTTTGATTTGCGCTTTCCTGAAGATTAGTCATGTCCAACACTTTGTCATGATGTTGCCCTTTTATAAAGTTGTTAAGCATCTTTGATTTTGGGGGGGTTATTTGTTTGTTTTATTTTTGGGCCACACTCAGCAGTGCTCGGGGCTTATTCCTGGCTCTGTGCTCCAGCTCAGGAGACCGTTTGGGGATGCTGTGGAAATCAAACACAGGTCAGCCACACGGAAGACAAGGGCCTTACTGTACCATTGCTCTGGCACCTGTTGGTCAAAACCAATGTAGAAGAGCTTACCAATGATGTCTTCTACTGAGAGCTTCTGTTTTGAAGGGGATTGTCCTCTCAAGCAGCGCTCAGGTGACGTGGGGCCACCGCCTGACACTTGACACACCAGTCCGTTGCTCAGGCCCAGTGTGCACACAGCCTCCAGGCTTATAGGCAGCAGTGCTCAAGGCACCACTTGGTGCTGGGAACCAATTTGGGTCCTGGTGCTGGTCAGACATGCCTCTGCTCCTTGAGTTATCTCTCCAGACCTCTTCTAGGAGTTTTGTTGTTTGGGGATCTTATTTTCAAGTCTTTGATATAATTTGAGTTGATTTTTTGGGTTTGTTTTGGGACACATCTGGTTGTGCTCAGGGCTTACTCCTGGCTCAATGATCAGGAATCATACCTGGTGAGGCTTGGAGGGACCATGCATGATGCTGGGGATCAAACTGGGTCTGCCACATCAAAGGTAAGCACTCTACTTGCTGCACTATCACTCTGGCCCTAATTTGAGTTGGATTTTTTTTTATGTGAGATATGAGATAATGGTTCAGTTTCATCCTTCTGCAGGTAGCTATTTTGTTTTCCCACCACCATTAATTGAAGATACTGTCCTTCACTCTATGTGACAGTTGTTTTCAGTTTTAGCTCTTTTTTTTGGGGGGGGAGTCACACCTGGCTTACTTCTGGCAGTTCTTAGGGGACCACATAGGATGCTGGGGATTGAACCTGGGTCGGCCGCATACAAGGCAAGCACACTACCCACCGTACTATCTATCTGACCCCTATCTATTTTCTTAAACTGTTATGAGCATTTTGACATAGGTAATTTTTAAAAATTGTCTGTGAAGAAGAAGTAAAATGGAGGAGAGCCACACCTCACAATGCTCAGGGACTACTCCTGGCTCTGTGCTCAGGAGTCACTCCTAGTGGTGTTAGAGATCAAATTGAGGTCATGCATGCAAGGCAAACAACTTAAAACCTCTAAAAAGAAAAATGTTATAGGGATCATACCTGTTTAACTGAAGTTCAGGGCTCCTCTAATGATGTTGGGGAAGGGGACCCCATGTGAGGTAAGGGTAAACAGGTAGTGCCTGAGATTGAATTTAGGGGCTTGCACATGTTAGGTATATGTTCTACCGTGGCCGACCTGCGTTCGATTCCTCCGCCCCTCTCGAAGAGCCCGGCAACCTACCGAGAGTATCTTGCCCACAAGGCAGAGCCTGGCAAGCTACCTGTGGCATATTGGATATGCCAAAAACAGTAACAATAAGTCTCTCAATGAGAGATGTTACTGGTGCCCGCTTGAACAAATTGATGAGCAACGGGATGACATTAATTTAAGTTGTTCACAGTAATTTATTACATTCAACATTCCAACACCAATCCCACCTCCATTATACCTTCCCACCACCATTATTTTGAATTGTACCACTACCACCCAAGCCTGCCCCAAAAACAGATCCTAAATAATTTATTTTGTATTGCTTGTTATGAATAATCTTCTAAAAATGATTCAAAAATTGTCTTAGAGAAAAGTGTGTGAAGATTGTTATATCTCACCCTAGAGCCATTAAGCCATTGTATAAGCGATTACTAACATATTGCTATAGTTTGAGCCTTGTAATATTCTTTGTTAACATATATATGTTTGAATCAAGATCAGTTGCCTTCTACTTGACACCCTATCAGATGTTGTGTACTATTCTTTGTACATCAGTGGTATAGAGTACGAGATATCTCTATGTCAGGAATTCTAAAATTTTAAATAGGGTGATACAGCTAGAGTTAGATTTTTAACTGGATGGTGACTTTGAGGTCTGAGGCATCTCTGCAGTTTGCTGCTTTCTTCGAGATTTATTTGTGAGTCTCTGGATCACGGCCAGTTAATGAGCCTATATGGCAGTTTGTGGGAGTGGGCGGTCACCCAGCTCCATGACAGCCTGGAGATTTCAATCACAAAACCTGCAGACCTGAGTTTTTCAGCAGATTCATTCTCATGGATGTCGCTCATCCTGAGCCTGTGGGGATCGGCCGAGAGCATGGCAACACTTGGGTTCTAGAGGTTTTGGGCTGCCGGGGCTCTGGTGGGGTGGGTGGTGGGCTCATCCACCCTCCTCCGGGAGACTCAGCCTGGCATGGGGTTTGCAGGCATCTCTGCAGCTTGCTGCTCTCTTTCAAGATTTTCTGTTCAGCCACTTTAGCTGCCTCCCTTGCCTAGCCCAAAACGTTATTGTGTGTGGGTGGGGAGGGCCACCCTGGTGCTGCTGGGACTATTCTTGGCTTGGTGCTTGTGGGTTGTTCCCAGGGCACCATGTGATCCTGGAAACACTGGGATCCAGGCCTACTGCATGGAAAGCTTACACTTCATCTTTGAGCTATGTGTACTTTCATTTCCCTTAGAACTCAAAAAGACATATTTGTTTTTATAAGATATAACTTTTTGGGGCTAGAGCAATAGCACAGCGGGTAGGGCGTTTGCCTTGCACGCGGCCGACCTGGGTTCGATTCCCAGCACTACATATGGTCCCCTGAGCACCGCCAGGGGTGATTCCTGAGTGCAGAGCCAGGAGTAACCCCTGTGCATTGCCAGGTGTGACCCATAAAGCAAAAAAAATTTTTTTTTTGTGCACTCAGGAATCACCCCTGGCGGTGCTCGGGGGACCATGTGGGATGCTGGGAATCGAACCGGGGTCGGCTGCGTGCAAGGCAAACGCCTACCCTCTGTGCTATCTCTCCAGCCCCAAGATACAACTTTTACTGAGGAGCTTGAGATATGGCTCAGTGGCAGGGCACTTGCCTTGGGAGACATAGGATAGATCCTCAGCACTGCAAAAAACAAAACCAGGACTGTAGCCATAGTACAGCAAGTAGGGCACTTACCAGAACCTCATGGTCCCCTACACCTACTAGGAGTGATCCCTGAGTTCAAGCCAGGAGTTATCCCTGAGCAATGCCGGCTGTGACCCAAAAACAAAACAAAAAACAAACCAATCAACCAACAAGCAAACAAACAAACAAAACACACACCAAAAAAACAACCATGCCAAGAAATGAAGGCTTTTATCTAGTATAACTTTACATTTAATACTTCATATTTAAAAGATCCAGTGATTTGGGGCTGGAGCAATAGCACAGCGGATAGGGTGTTTGCCTTGCATGCGGCCGACCCAGGTTCGATTTCCATCATCCCATATGATCCACTGAGCACTGCCAGGAGTAATTCCTGAGTGCAAAGCCAGAAGTAACCCAAAAAGAAAAAAAAATCCAATAATTTCATGTCCTTCCCAGTACTTATTTGTTATAAGTACTTAATACTTGTACTTAAGTACTTATGTGTTATAATTACTTATAAATACTTCCCAGTAATGATTTTTATGTTCCAGGGATGAAACCCAGAGTATGGCAAGTGTTCTACCCCAGAGCTACATCCCTGCCCTAACTTTGACACTTTTGAAGAGTATAGGCAGATATTTTCTAGAACTTTCTTCATTTTGCAGAGCCTCTTGCCCACACACCTGGCTGTCTTCCCTGGGGCCCCTCGAAGGGAATGGGCTCCAGCTTCCCTCCTCACCCCGAGCAGAGCTCCCGGCGGCCAAAGACCACCGGAACCTAGCTACAGCCATGCTCGAGGCCCCTCTCCACACGTTCGGACAGGCCTCACGCATGAAGGTACCAGCAGAGGAACACAGGTGTGTGTAATTGCATCAACAGTCAGCACCCAGAGACTTAAAAGCAAGCTCCCAGAAGCTTGTAGCCTACTTCTCTCTCTGGGAGAAACTGGCAAGCTTCCGAGAGTTTCCTGCCCACATGGGACAGCCTTGCAAGCTTCCTATGGTGTATTCATATGCTAAATCCAGTAACAAGCTGGATCTCATTCCCCTGACCCTGAAAGAGACTCCAGTGCGACATCGACATCTTTGAGAGGGCAAGCCAAGAGAGACTTCTAAGATCTCAGGGAAAGGTTACTGAGCCCGCTCGAGAAATAGATGATTGACGGGATTTCGTGATTCATGATTCATGATTCTTCATTTTGAGAGCTTGTTTGGAGGTTCTAGCAGGTAAATGCAGATACTCCTACATCCTCAATTGAAGAACAGTCTGTCTCTGTTAGGGCAAGAAACTGCAACAAAAATCTCCAGAAGATGTGCTTAGCTACACACAATTGTTTGCAACAAAAACTTATCTGGAGTTTTCACCACAGGAATCATGACCCCTTGAAAATGGATTAAGTGCTTATCAGATCCAGGCTTCTTCAGGGTAAACCAGGACTTGTATCTTGGACTATGCCAAAAAGTTGTACCAGAAATCAGGAATTCGAAGTATCTGCAAGGGGACTGTGCTCACCCTTTTGGGAGATGTCCCAGTCCGAGGAAGTATTTTATGACATATGAGTGCCTGAAAAGTATCTTAATCCAGAGGGAAAGAATGTCAGTGAACTTAGTGTGCCTCAAATCTTGGTGGCTGTGGACACTGCAGGAATCTTCAATTGAACAATGACAATTATCCCAGAAGTGCTCAAGTCCTGCTTCCAGACTGCTCGTCCTGGGTAACATTCCAAATGGTTTCAGAGGTGTGCTGAAGGAGCTGATCCAAGATGGACTCTCGTTCATGTTAAAGGGGTTCAGTGCAGTGATGAGCCAACACTTTCCAGCCAAAGCGGCTTTGTTCCTTGACTTTGAAGTTGCTGTGAACTTCCTTGATTGGGCTGCCCACAACTTGTGAGGCTGAGACCTGGCAAAGTTCCAGATGTTGGAAGTTGTGACCAAGGAGGATCAGTGGGCAGGACTAGTGTTCTGGAGGGTATAGTGGGGTCAGTGTTGAATGCTGACATGGTGTAATCATTGGCTTAATGACATGCTCTACCTTGTATAACCCAGTATTCTGTTTTGAAACTTGAATTCATTCTTGTCAATTTGAGGATTTGGAGATGGAGTTAGTAGATTTTAGACCAGGTGCCACCTGTGGCCTGAGTGCTACCAATTGATTGCTGACTCCACTACATCCAATGCGCTTGTTGCTAAAGGAAGGACTCGATCTCACTGCAGAGACTGTGCACATTTTCGACCAGCTAGACAGGAATTAAAATCTTCTTTAATCCCTAGCATAGAAGACTCATCAGATTTCCAGGGTACCATTTATTCCTGTCTTGTACAAGGAAATGGGACTTGAAACCCACATCTCTGTCAAGGTGGACTGAGTATACAAACCTACAGGCAGGTAGGCTGTTAACAGTCAGGGTGAACATTTTTTTAATGCATGCAAGTAATCAAAATTAAAACTCAAGTTTCCTAATTTCTTAAGAGCATATAGAGAGCTTTGCCTCCTTCACAGTGAACAGAGTTTTGACTCAACCATCTTCTCCCGCTAGAATAAGTAAGAAAGCCCAGATTGTAGGAAGTCTCTTTTTTCACATTCTTTTCTTAAGAGAGTACTCTATTTTAACAGGAAAAAAATTGTAGCTCAACAGCCAAACCATGGTCAACATCACTGAAAACAAGAGATACAAACTTCAACAACCAAACTTCAACAGTCAAACTTAAAGATATGCCTGTCAAGGTGGCAGGCTGGGGATGGAGGTGTTTGGGGTGGGAACCTGGGAACTGGTGGAAGGAAAATGGTGGGGTTGGTGTGTCTAAAATTTGACTATGAATAACTTTGCTAATCAGGGTGCTTAAATAAAATTTTGAAAAAAAAATAAAATAAAATCCTCTGGTTCTTGGCTCCAACCATGGCTCCACCATTATATTTTATTTTTTTGGTTTTTGAGCCATATCTGGTAAATGTTCAGGGCTTACTCCTGGCTCTGTGTTCAGGGATTACTCATTGTGGGACTCAGGGGACCAGGTAGGGTGTAGAGGACCAAACCTGTGTGAACTCGGTGCAAGGCAAGTACCTTCCCCACTATACTATCTCTCTGGCCCCACACCGTTCTATTTGTGGCAATCATTTCTGATATTACGTCTATAGTTTGTTGGTATTGATATTATTTTATTCAAGTGAAGACTTCTTGAATTCTTTCTTATTCATAATCTGGTGTCCTTATTCTGTCTCATTTAGCCAACATTTATTACTTAATGTTGACTAGAACTAGTAACAGCTTCAATTGTGCATCTGGTAGAAATCTTGTAAACAGAGACACCTGCCAAAAGTTAGGACTAACTATGACAATTGGGGGTTCTGTTAATAGGGTAACCATAGACTTTATTTTCCAAACGGGGCACTTTTGAGATTTAAAGGGCTCATTGTTAGTGACGATGCCAAAGCAACAGGTGTGAATGAGGGCTGCCCTGGGATGTCTGATAGCTGTCATTAAATCTCTTAGAATCTAACCAAAGTATTCATTCAATAGCCATTTTTCAAAGGCCAAATTGCACAGCTCTTCAGTATTTGTGAGGAATTAAAACACAGATATACTGAATTGCTACCCCAAGAAGCCTTTCTCATAGCTGGGGAAGCAAACTCACAAACAAAAAAACAGATGACAAATGGATCTGGGAGATAGCTCACAGGACTGGAGCATCAGCGTGGCGTGCACCTGGCCGAATTCAATCCCTGGCACAGCATGCTCTGTGGAGCACCACTTCCAGCAAGCCCAGAGCAGAGAGCTGGGAGTTTCCCTGAACACTGCCAGGTGTATCTCCAAAACAAAAACAAACAAACAAACAGATTGGAGCATAGGGGCCCAGGTTCGATCCCTGGCACTTCATGTCCCTCTGAGCCTCAGTCTGGGAGTTTTCCATGAGCACTACCATGTGTGGCACAAAATTAATGAGCCAAAACTAAAAATAAAAACAAATAACTAAAACCAGGGATGTAGTTCAGCAGTAGAGCTTTTTTTTTTTTTTTTTTTTTTTTTTTTGCTTTTTGGGTCACACCCAGCGACACACAGGGGTTACTCCTGGCTCTACACTCAGGAATTAATTACTCCTTGCGGTGCTGGGGGACCATATAGGATGCTGGGAATCGAACCCAGGTCTGCCGCGTGCAAGGCAAATGCCCTACCCGCTGTGCTGTCACTCCAGCCCCAATAGCACATTTAAATCTCTTGCTGTGGATTTGATTTTGCAACTGCAAAACAAATAAATGAAAAATAAAATAACCTAGCAATTCTGGTGACATATTTAAGTTTCAAGCCAGGTAACTG
The DNA here is from genome assembly GCF_027595985.1 of Sorex araneus. Lineage (NCBI taxonomy): Eukaryota > Metazoa > Chordata > Mammalia > Eulipotyphla > Soricidae > Sorex > Sorex araneus. Next base: position 229,360,706 of record NC_073303.1, on the reverse strand, counting down.
CAGTGTTCCTTGTGAGGCAGGCAGGAAGACAAGGATACTGAAGCTGACGTTTTATTTATTTCTTTTTGTTTGCCCCTCCGTTGTCCCTTCATCATTATTGTTATATTATTGTTGTGATAACCAGGGTTGCACACAAGCCTGGCTGTGAAGCACACACACTTCTCTTAGATAATGGTGCTTATGGGGCCACATCCCCTAGATTGCAGGGCCCCTGCAGATCGCAGGACACTCTCAGCAACACTGCTCACTGTGATCGATACTTCTCTAGCTGCGGGATCACAGATGTGCTCAGTCATAGCTGAGGCACATAAACGATGTGGTGCTCGCAGCAGATTGCAGTGATGCTTATGCACATTTAAGCTGAATTTTGTAGAATAAACATTCCTGGAGTATGGGCTGGAAGGTGGCAAAGGGCATGTTGTAAAAAGCTTTCAGGTACCAGATGATCAGTTGAGATGGTGAAATAGAAGTGTAATGAGTTATTTTTGCATAGCCTTTTATTTATCTATTTGTGAGAGTAGGGGTTGTGCCACATCTGTCAGTGCTCAGGGCAAGGGGATATTCCTGGTTCGGTGCTCAGGGATCTTTTTGGTGCTGCTGGAGGATTTTATAGTGTCAGGGACTGGACTAAACTCACAGCTCCTGCATGCAAGACGTGTGCTCCAGCCCTTTGAGCTTTGCCCTGCCTGCATAGTCTTTTATTTATCTTGTGTTTTGTTTGGAAGCCACTCTTGGTTGTGCTCAGGGCTTACTCGTGGAAGAGGATAGAACCGGGCCGGCCATAAGCAAAACAAACACCAACCCACTGAACTCTCATTCTGGCTCTACATTCCCTTTTAAAGAGTGTTAAAAATTGAGATACTGCATAGCCAAAGGGATTCAGAATAGCAATTTGTGAAATAAGGGGAACAGGGTGATGGCGCAGTGCTAGGTGGAGCGCAGTCCTAGCGCAGAAACCCTGGGTTAGCTCCCCAAATGGCACAGTCCTGGAGCACCACCATGGTGGCTTTGGGTGGTCCTCAGTGCTGCGGGACATAAGCAGCATAGGACTGAGTTCCACCAAGAGTGGTCCCTGTGCCCCCTTAGCGTTATTGGGATTACCACCACTCCCCACTGAAAAGAAAGAGAGCAGAGTGTGGGGGGGATAAGCACCTGGTGTTCATAGAGGCCAGTCGGCAGCTGCCTCTGAAGACTTTCCGCACCCACTTCTCTTTCCCCTGCATTCCTGCTTTCTCCCTGGATGGCCTCATCCAGACCCAAGGTTTCAAACTCAGTGACATGATGTATAAATAGGTATATTAGCCCTGACTTTCTGCCAAACTACGGGATACTCTAAATACTCACCTGCTCACTGTTTCGAGCTCATCGATTTATGAGCATCCTTCACTAATTCAGTTCTCCTGTGAGTGTCTGGTTTACAGAATGGCTCTCTATTGCTCATATTTCAGATACAGAGATTATTTAAGGAGATAATAAATTTCCTCCTGGGGTTAGAGAGATAGTATAGCAGTTAGGGTACTCCCATACATGTGCCCAACTCAGGTTTGATCCACACACCACACATGGTCTCCCGAACATCACCAGGAGTGATCCCTGAGTGGCAGAGCCAGTGGTAAGCCCTGAACACCACAGATGTGGCCTAGACACCCGCCGCTTCCAAAAATATTATTTTTTTTCTTAGCTTCATGTTATTTTTTTCTCTGTGTGTGTGTGTGTGTGTGTGTGTGTGTGTGTGTGTGTGTGTGTGTGTGTGTGGGGCGGGGACAGATAAGGAGTATTTCTGGCATTACTTCTGACTTGATGCTCAGGGGATGCTCCTGGGATTGTTTGTGGACTGGTGGTGCTGGAACCTAATGTGGGCCTCCTGCCATGCAAACAAAGCATGTACTCAGGCCTTCCATGTCCTTTTGATTCTATTTTCCTCTGTATCTCCTCTATCTTCTTCTCTCTCTCCCATTCCCATCCTGGTTGTGGCTCTTTTTTGTTGTTGTTCTTTATCAGCCAAAGCCAGTGGAGCTTAGGGCTTACTCCTGGCTCTGCTCTCAGGGATCACTCCCAGTGGGCTTGGGGGATCATGTGGGATGCTAGAGATCAAACCTAGGCTGGCCACATGCAAGATAATAGCCCTGAGCATCACTGTGTATGCCCCCCCCAAAAAAAATTGGTTAAAAATATTGTTCAAGAGGTGGTGTTGGCAGTTGAACTGGAAACTTGAGCATGCAAGACATGCACTCCATTCCTCTGAGCAATCTCAAACCCTTATACTTGCTAAATTTTGTTTGCTTCCCTTTTTTGGGGGGACCACACTAGAGGTGCTCACACCGTGGGCTTACTCCTGACTGTGCTTAGGAATCACTCCTGGTGGGTTCAGGGAACTATAAAGGGTGCTGGGGATTGAACTTGAATCTCTTACATGAAAGGCAGCATCCTACCACTGTACTATCCAGCCCCTTGTGATTTACAATATTGTTAATGATCACTTGTATCACTTTAATCACTTGTCATCCCGTTGATCCTCGATTTGCTCGAGCAGGCGTCAGTAACGTCTCCATTTGTCCCTGTCACCTGCGAGTGTAGCCCAATGATATCTGCTCGCTCCAGGAACAGGAAGAGCCTCCAACCATTCATTCAGGGTTTTGACAAAGAAGTCTGACCATCTCATTAGTGGACGGCCACGTGGTCTTTTGACGTCCCGTGGAATCCAGTGGTAACAGCTCTAGTCCAGTGGTGGTCTCTGAATCACATCACGTGTCCGGCCCATCTGATTTTCGACACCTTGGCAAATGAGACAGCGTCCCTGATTCTTGATCGTCGGAGATCGGAACTCCGGATTCCTTCTCTCACTTAAGTGAAACGTGATACTCCTAGCATGGCTCTTTCGATTCCTCTTTGGGATACCCGAGAACGCTAGTGTTCTCATCCTGTTTGCGTAGGGCCCAGGTCTCTGAGGTGTATGTTAGTGCAATGGCGAACGATGGCATCGAAAAGATGTGCCCAGAGCCAGAGGTTCTTCATCCTCTTAACCACTTCTTCGACGCTCTTGAAGGCGTTCCACGCTGCTCTCTTCCTCCTGCGCAGTTCTGGCGCCAAGTCGTTCCTCATGTTGAGTTCTCGTCCCAGGTACACATAGCTGCTGCATTCAGAGATATTCGTTCCGTTGAGAGCAAATGGAATGTCAGGGACTAGTTCATTTTTCATAAACATCATTTTATTGAGATTCAGCTGCAGTCCGACCTTTCCACACTCGCGGTCGAGGGACCATGTGGATGCAGGGAATCGAACCCAGATCAGCCGAATGCAAGGCAAACACCCGACCCACTGTGCTATTGCTCCAGCCCCATAATTTTTAAATCTTATAAATATATTGACTGTAGCACTGTAGCACTGTCATCCCGTTGTTCATCGATTTGCTGGAGCAGGCACCAGTAACATCTCCATTGTGAGACTTGTTGTTTCTGTTTTTGGCATAGAAAATACGCCACGGGGAGCTTGCCAGGCTCTGCCGTGCAGGCGCAATACTCTGGGTAGCTTGCCGGGCTCTCTGAGAGGGATGGAGGAATTGAACCTGGGTTGGCCATATGCAAGAAAAATGCCCTACCCACTGTGCTATGGCTCCAGCCCCTAACTTTGAAATCTTATACATATATTGACTACTTAAAATAATTATTTTACAAGAAATACTATTAAATTCTGTGTGATAGATTCTGCATGTGACAAATGTATGCCATTTGAATTACAAATTGGTTAATTCAGCAGAAAAAAATTCATTATAATAGCTATTATTACCAAGAAGAGTTCTATATTAAAATATAATAACCTCTTTTCAAATACATGCTCATTTATGTACCTGATACAGATGCTGGGTTTATCAGTAATAAAATTACCACTAAATGGGGCTGGAGCAATAGTACAGTGGGTAGGGCGGTTGCCTTGTACGCGGCCGACTCGGGTTCAATTCCCAGCATCCCATATGGTCCCCCGAACACCACCAGGAGTGATTCCTGAGTGCAGAGCCAGGAGTCATCCCTGAGCATCGCCAGGTGTGACCCAAAAAGCCAAAAAAAGGAAAAAAAAACAAAATTACCACTAAAGAAAGTTTTTTGTGTGGAGTGGCATACAGGGGTTAATGTACTGTTGTTGCATGTGACTGAGCCCAGTTTGAACCCCAGCACCACATGGCCCTTGAACAAAACAGAGAGTGACCCTCAAGTGTGGCCCAGACTCATAGGCACCCCCCAAAAAAGGGTCTGAGCATTTCTCTATTTTAATGTAACATTAAATGAATTGCTTTTCCCCAAACTCATACCTCTAACTTACCTTTCCCCTAATATTTACTGAGAAACCACAGGTGCAAGACATAAGTAGATGATGCAAGGGATATGAAGTAACCAGAACACACTCCCTGCTCCTGAGCAGTCTTTAGACTAATCAAGGCCTATACACCCCTAGATCTGTGTCTGGATCCTTTGTTTTGCTTGAGCTTTGCTCTGCTTCAAATCCTTTCTAAAATAACTTCACCATCCGCTCACTTTCTGTTCCCTTAGACTCATGTACTTTTCTTCATTTCCTTATAATGATCTGGCATATGACAAATTTATTTGATTATGGCTTGTCTCCAGTGAGAATAATGCTTGCTCCTCAGTAGGCTCTCAAAAAATATTTGTTGAATAAATAAATAAATTTGGTAAGGAAAAAGGTGCGGCTGCTGCCTTCCATAGCAGAAAATGGTGTAAAAATACATAGGACCAAATAAGATAAAGACAGGTGTATACAGATAGTGAAGAAACCATACATGTGAGATCAGAATGGGAAGGCTGGGGACTGGAGAGAGAACACAGTGGGTATACAGTGCCTTGCATGTGGTCAACCTGGATTCCAGCCCCAGTACCCCATATGGTACCCTGAGACCCAGCAGGAGTGACTCCTGAGCACTAAAGACTAGAGTAAGCCCTGAGCATAGCTGAATAGGGCCTCCAAACCAAATACCCTCTTCCTCCAAAAAGAAAATTGAAGAAGGGTAAGAGTTACCATATGAGTACAGATCAGATCAGAGGCCTTTTGTGTTGGAAATACTCCTAAGCTAGATAATTGAAGTCTAGGTAGAGGATCTGTTCAACCAACAGACAGTACACCTGAATTCTACATCACAATAATTGACTGAAAAATCTAAGCCAGTGCCCCAATATAAATTTACCTAGAAATTTAGTAGTCTTCAAATGTCTTTGTAGAGTAATGCTCTCTATATCTTATAAATGGAAAATAGAACTTTCAGTGCTACTTAACCCCTCGATTAAATTCCCTCGATTATACTATCCCTTTCCCTACTTTTCTCTGGTCTTCACTCAAGAGGAGAGTCAAGGTTTTCATTAGAGCACGCTGACCTTTCATTAGAGGCCCACTCTGTTGGACAGTCGGGTTTGACTTGCATTCTTTTCCAGACACCTGAATGGCAGGTTGAATGGGCTTAATGGACTAAGATGATGACAAAGAAAGATGGTGACTAATGCATTTAACCACCTTGTTTCCAGAACAAATCACATGAATGAAAACCTTCTTGTCATGCTCGATCAACTTTGTTAAAGAGAGGCTGAGCAGGTCTAGCATCCAGTGCAGAACATATGCTTGTGCATGGTGGTATTGTGACATCAGAGCTTCGTTTGGAATATCCCTTCTTGGCCTGATTTCATGCCATCGGTTTGTATTCTCCATGAGCTGTCATCTACACAGGCACTATGACCATCCCTTCTGAAACTCCTTTATTCCTTGAGTTCGGAGAGCCAGTCCTATACTACTACACTTTGAGGTTAAACAGAGTTGGAGGTTAACATAGCACTTAGGGGCTAGAAAGATAGTGCAGTATGACCTTGTACATGGCTGACCAGGATCAATCCCTGGCACTCATAAGACATCGGAGCCCTACCTGAGCACAGAGCCAGGAGTAAGTCCTGAGTGCTGTTGGGTGTGGCCAAAAAAAAAAAAACACATAGCACTTGAAAGTCAGAGATATAGTCTAGGGTTTAAAGCACTTGCCTTGCACATAACAGAGACACAGTTTAATCCCTAGCACTGCATATGGTCCCCTGAGCATCAACAGAAGTGAAGCCTGAGCAGAGCCAGCAGTAGCACATGAGCAATGCTGGGTATAGCTCCCCACACCAAGATAAATAAATGAAATAAAACGAAAGAACACAGCACTGGACTGCCAGTGTTGACTGCCAGTGTTTGATCCTGAACCTTGCCTGATGAGTTTGAACAAGTTGCTTAATATTTTTGACTCTCACTTTCTTCAAGTAAGTACCTACTTCAATTTATTGTGAGATTTAACTAAATTAGTACCAGTATCTGGAGGGCTATGATTCCCCAAAGTATGCCTGAAACGATTTGGTCTATGTATTAAACCCTATCTATACAGAAAGCTTTTTCCTATATATACATACATACTTTGATAAACTAATACATACATACTTCGATAAACAAATTTATAAATTAATAGTAACTGACTAATAGGTACTACAGTTACTAATGGTTACTTATAGTTACTATTAGTAACTATACTAGAATTATAAAATACATAACCCACCATCAGGTGGATATGATCTCTTAAATATTCTCTCAAATATTTTTTTTTCTTTTGGGTCACACCCAGCGATGTTCAGGGATTACTCCTGGCTCCTGCACTCAGGAATCACTCCTGGTGGTGCTCGGGGGACCATATGGAATGCTGGGAATCGAACCTGGGTCTGCCACGTGCAAGGCAAACACCCTGCCCGCTGTGCTATTGCTCCAGCCCCATCTCTCAAGTATTTTTAAACCATGTTTATACATCACTGTCATTGTCACTGTCATCCCATTGTTCATCGATTTGTTCGAGCAGGCACCAGTAATGTCTCTCATTGTAAGACTTATTGTTACTGTTTTTGGCATATCCAATACGCCACGGGTAGCTTGCCAGGCTCTGCTGTGCAGGCGCAATACTCTCAGTAGCTTGCCGGGCTCTCCAAGAGGGGCGGAGGAATTGAACACGGGGTCGGCCGTGTGAAAGGCGAATGCCCTACCGCTCTGCTATTGCTCCAGCCCATGCTTGTGCAATGATGGAAAACAAAGGCACCTTAAAGAGGAATTTCTGTGCATATAAAACACTTAGAACCATTCCTGAAACACAATAAACACTTAATCACCCTTAGTTATATACATATATATACATATTTTAAATTTTTTATTAGTGAATCACCATGAGGTACCATTCCAGACTTAGAAACTTTCATGCTTGCATTTCACTTATACAGTGGTCGAGTGCCCATCCCTCCACCAGTGCCCATTTTCCACCACCAATGGTCCCAGCATCCCTCCGACCACCCCCATCCCATCTTCCCCCCACCCCTCCCTGCCTCTGTGGCAGGGCATTCCATTTTGCTCGCTCTCTCTCTCCTTTTGGGTGTTGTGGTTTGCAGTAGAGGTATTAAGTGTCCATCATGTTCGGTCTATAGTCTACTTTCAGCCCGCATCTCCCATCCTGAACAGGCCCTCCTAACACTCTTTACTTGGTAGTCCCTTCTCTATCTGAGCTGCCTTTTTCCCCAGCATGCAAGGCTGGCTTCTAAGCCAGTAATTACTAGGAGTAATCCTCCTAGTACTTATCTCTACTGTTCTTAAGTGTTAGTCTCCCTGGGGCCGGAGTGATAGCACAGCGGGTAGGGCGTTTGCCTTGCACGCGGCCGACCCGGGTTCGATCCCCGGCATCCCATATGGTCCCCCAAGCACCGCCAGGAGTAATTCCTGAGTGCAGAGCCAGGAGTAACCCCTGAGCATCCCTGGGTGTGACCCAAAAAGCAAAAAAAAAAAAAGAAAAAAAAAGTGTTAGTCTCCCATTCTGTTACTTTATATTCCACAAATGAGTGCAATCTTTCTATGTTTATCCCTCTCTTTCTGACTCATTTCACTTAACATGATACTTTCCATGTTGATCCACCTATATGCAAATTTCATGACTTCATCTTTTCTAACAGCTGCATAGTATTCCATTACCCTTAGTTATATTTTATCTTTGAATTGTCCCTCAGTCTTTTTTAGTTCATTGGGTATTACTTAGAATGTGTCTGTTTATCTTCCTTTTATGAAAATATTCTTTCAAATATGCAATGCTTCACATCTTCACAGCTCCACGCACACTTGTATGGGAAGGACTACAGACTCAGTGCTGGTTCTGATTTTCTTCTAGAGCTCCAACTGTAGTTTCAGTGCCTACCCATGCTCTCTTTGGTTATTCACACAGTGCCAACGTCACACCTAAATCCTGATTCATCATCTGAAGAAAACACATTATTTGATGTCTTTGCAAATTTTACATCCAAATAGTGAATGAACCCCTTATAATACTTTAATTTTTATATAATTCCCATATCCAAAGCTTCCCCCTAATTTAGCAGAATCCAGCTACTTCAATTGTTTCTACTTTCTCCTATGTGCACATAACCACCAGTTAACCACCAAATTATACAGTAACTGTTACACAATTCTTCACTTGAGAATATGTTAGGATCTCCCTCTTGTGTCATATATAAATTCCCAACTCCAATTCAGCGTGTAAGGCTTTCCCAGCTCTGATTCCAAGCTATGTCTACCCTTTCTTTACCAGTTTCTCTGTACAAACTTTACTTGCTTGTGAATGCCATCTTGATCTTACCACCTTCAATCCCAGTCTATACTAACATCACTCAGCTTAAAATTGCTCTTTACCCAACATCAGCTATTGAGGGGCTGGAGCAATAGTACAGTGGGTAGGGCGTTTGCCTGCACATGGCAAACCTGGGTTCGAATCCCAGCATCCCCTATGGTCTCCCAAGCACCGCCAGGAGTAATTCCTAAGTGCATGAGCCAGGAGTAACCCCTGTGCATCGCCGGGTGTGACCCAAAAACAAAACAAAAAAAATTGAGTAGCCAATATCAGCTATTGAAATCTTAAATCCTACTCATCTTTCACCATCCAGTCTTCTTCTTCCTACCTCTTCTTCCTGAGAAACTTCCTAACTTCTCTTAGAAGCTCTTTTAGACTTTCTGTAGCAATTATCACAGATAGCCTCATGTTGCAATAATAACTTTTTACTAATAACTCTTTAATAACTTAACTGGGATCTTAGTTTGCACATCAGATTGCCTTTCAATACTTTTATGCTTAGGATATTTTGTTGTTGTTGTTGTTGTTGTTGTTGTTAGTGATTCCTGGGGGCTACTCCAGGTTTGGTGCTTTAAGGATCATGCAGTGCTGTGGGTTGCTCCAGGGTCTCCTGCATACAAATCCTGCTCTTGGCCTTTTGAGTCAATCTCCCCAGCCCTAGGAGATTCTTAATAAGTGTGAATAAGTGAGTGAAATAAAATTCTTGAGCCCAGCTCTATTTGTACCTGTGGGTAATTTTTCCAAAAGATTTGGTGGTAACAATTTCTGCCATTGAGTTTAATATAAACCAGAAAGTGTACTTTAGAGAATAATGAAATTTTCTTGGATCATTAAATCTTGTAATTTGGGAAGTGGCCTCAGTGATATGGTGATTTTTCCACTACACGCCAAATCCAGACCATCAGTTCCCGATGAGTCAACATGTGGAAATGTTTATCAGTCACTAAATGCCAGAACAGAGGGTTTTACTTCTGCCAACATCCAATCAATCAATTTGGTTCTTCATTCTCTGGGCCTAGAAGGTCAGATGGAAATCATGAGAGACAGAAACTCAGTTTAAGATGCTGTCATTGCCTGGAGGTTTTGATCTGATTATGAGACAAAACCAGCATACTTGAGATAATTTTTAAACAATTAAATCTTAAGTAAGGAAGGTTAATGTGAATGGTAGTGTCTATGTGTTATAGAAATTTAGGTGAATAGAATGAGAAACATAATAATAGTTACATTTTAGTGCCAGTATTGTCAATGTATTATGATTATTTAATCAATTTCCCCAAAATCTTAACATAAGTGAAGCATTAATAGTCTTGTTTTACAAATGTAGAAACCAAGACTATTTGCTGAAGAACTTAAAAGTGCTATAAAATATTAATATTCTTATCAGCTGAGTTTCTAATCTATGTCCCACTTCCTTTTACCTAGACTTAGCTTTCTGTATTTTGGGGTGGGGACAGGAGAGGCATAGCTGGTGGTACTCAGGGGCTATTCACAGCTCTTTGTTTGGGAGTTACTCCCACTGGTGCTTGAGATACCATGCAGAGTGAGGATTGAACCTGGGGCTCTTGCATACAAAGTATGCACTTTTGAGCCTTTTGAGTCATCTCCCTGGCCCCCAATTCATTTTCTGAAGCCTGCCTCTGACACTAAGAGCTCTACTGTACTAAACTTCAACAATTCTTCAGTGCCTAGATAACATAATCCTAGTGTCTCTCTCTATCATTTGAAGCCCTCCACAGTGTGTCTACAGCAATGTATCTTACCAGCCTGCGGCCAAGTACTTCCTGCCTTTATGCTCCTGTGTAAGGCCATCTCACACACTGCCTATTTTTATAAATTCCAATGTTTATACCTTTGTATCTTAATAAAACTCTTGATTATAAGTAGCTAAAACAAACAAGTGAAAAAGGGGAAATTTTATTCTAAAGGCATGAAGAAATCTCATAAAACCCACTGAAGAACATCATTCACCAATAATTAAACTATAGACTAGGGATCTGCAGCCTCCTGATCCCATCTCTTCTCCAAAAAGCATTTGTTTCTTCCTCTTCTGCATGAGAGAATTGACATCCTACATGCTCAAGTTCAGTCTTCCATTGCAGAGGCAGAGAATCACCAGCATCTATGACCCTAATTTTATTTTATTTTATGATTTTTGGGGCCACACTCAGTGGTGAACAGAGATTACTCCTGGCTCTGCACTCAGGGATCACTCTTAGTGGGCTTGGGGGACCATATGGGATACTGGGGGTCAAACCCAGGTTGGCTCTGTGCCAGGTAAGAGCCCTATCCACTGTACTATCGCTCAACCCAAGGCTGTATATTGTACTCATATCTACGCCTCCTCTGTCATAGTATATAAAGCTGTTAAATAAATACAGTTGACAAGCTAGAACAGCATTTGTGACAAGCAGAATTTGTCCTAGGCTTTAAAACAAGACCATGGTTTTCCTCAGTGGAGGGGTAGGGTGGACATTGCTACCCAGAGGAATGCTAAGCAGAGTCCAGGAATGCAAGAGTAGTGAAGGAACCATCCTGAAGGCATAATGATGAGGCCCCTGTGATCCATAAGGAGGAGGCTGGGCCTGCAAGAAGTCTTGAGAAGTGAGTGCTCAGAGGAATTAAGCTTGGAGCCACCCATAACTGTGTAAGAACAGAAAGTAGGTCAGTGAAAGGAGAATGACGAGGAAGATGCAGCTGGCCGCACATGTACAGCTGATGGAACAGAATCAACCAAGAGACCAACTGGGAGGCTGTGTGAAGACTCAGACTTGAGTAAGTGAGGAAGGGATGAGGGGGAGAGTCCCTGACTAAATGACCAGAAAGGGGGAAATATGAAAGAGATTTCAAAGAAAGAACTTGTATACTTAGTTTTGTTCTCTTCTCTGCCACTACTATAAATTCCATGTAAAGTCAATAATGTGTATGGCAGATTATTTCATGCCTCTCCTTATAAATGAGATGACTGGGTCGCATAGGTGATCCTGGATTTGTACCCATCCCTGTATGATCAAAATCATCTGCTTTTCCCATGGTGCCTCACCGCCCAGTCATACTTGCTGTTTACCTAGACCTGTTGTTGTTTTTTTTAATTTTTATTGAATCACCATGTGGAAAGTTACAAAGTTCTCAGGTTTATGTCTCAGTTATACAATATTCAAACACCCATCCATTCACCAGCGTCCATATTCCACCACCAAAAACCCCAGTATACCCCCGCCCCCGCCGCCCCCACCCCCAACTGTATAACTAGATGAATTTCATTTCATTTTCTCTTTACCTTGATTACGTTCCATATTTCAACACAAAACTCACTATTATTGTTGGAGATTCCCCCCAAGAAAGACAGCTCTACTACCAAGGAAGCATTTGATAATTACTTTTCCATTAAAAGATTGTATGTTTTCAGTTTTTAGAAAAGGTCGCGCGCCGGCTGCATGGTTCGGAGATGTCCCAGTCCCGCATCCTGGAGCCATGCTAGTTGCTGCTCAGTGTCGCCGGAGCTCCATCTGGAGAGGGTGTGGTGGCTGCACCTCCTCCGTCTGGATCCCCGGTGTTGCTGGCCCGGTTTCGTGTCCGGAGCATTCTCCGGCCACGTTGCTCACCAGAACGCCCGGCTGCTTCTCTCTTTCCTAGACCTATTGACTTGAGCCAGCATAGGGAATCCATGTCAGACTCCTGAAACCTTATCCACAGAACAATATCCAGGAAATGTTTAGGTTTTCTCTGCAAAGACTTGAAGGAGGCTTTCATTCTCTTCATCCTGAACCTCCAATCCCTCATTCACAAGAGGAGAGAGAGAGGGGAATGTCGTTTCTTATACCAAAGGCCCAGGCATAGCTCCGCGGCAAAGAGCCAAACTTGTGAGCATGAGGATCCAAATTCATCACTGGCACTGGCCCACATCCACTGAGTGTGATCATGGTGGCACCATGATGAGATCCCTGGTGTCACAACAAAACGTGCAATCACCAAAATGTGTACAGGCAACACACCTAGATTACAAGCATCCAACAAACGTGTGTGAGGACTGTAATCCAATGTATGTGACCTAATGTCACTGCAATGATAAAAAAAGAAGGGAACGAGAATGTTTTCTAATATGTATTTTTAATGTTAGACTATATTCCTGGTTTAAAAGATTGACAAAACAGTGATTGAATGTTAGATAGGATATAAAATATCCCCTTTCAGGAGCTAGAGAGAGTAGAGCAGATAGGGCACATGCCTTGCATGCAACAGACATGGGTTCAATCCCTGGCATCCCATACGATTCCCCTGAATCCTGCAAGAAGTAAGTCCTGAGTGCAGAGCCAGGAGTAACCCCTGACTATCTCTGGATGTGGTTAAATATATATATATATCCATATATACACATATATATGCATATATTTGGGCTGGAGCGATAGCACAGCAGGTAGGGCATTTGCCTTACACGAAGCTGACCCAGGTTCGATTCCTCCGTCCCTCTTGGAGAGCCTGGCAAACTACCAAAACTATCTCACCCACACGTCAGAGCTTAGCAAGCTACCCATGACATATTTGATATGCCAAAAACAGTAACAAGTCTAATAATGGAGACATTACTGATGCCCACTCAAGCAAACTGATGAGCAATGGGATGACAATAATACAGTGAGTGATATATATACACAAAGTATCCATAGAATAAAACACTCCTTATTCTTTTTAAGTTTTTTCCTTCCTTACATAATAGAATGTTACAAAGGAAAAAAATCATCCTCTATCAATATACAAATATCCCTACTCTTTCCAGTTAAAACTTTGAGCTTTCTGGGCTAGAAAGATAGTAACAGCAGGTAGGGTGCTCGCCTTGCATGCGACCAACCTGGGTTTGATCACTGAGCCCTGCCAGAAGTGATTCCTGGGAACAAAGCCAGGAGTAAGCCCTGAACACTGCCGGGTGTGGCCTAAAAACAAAACAAAAATTAAAATTTGAGCTTCCCAATAACACATTCCATAGCCTAAAAGATAGAGGCTAGTAAGTTGTTTCTCTTTTAGACATTTTGTCTTTGAAGATGATACCAGATGGTTATTTGCAGAAGAAAATTAAGTCGTTAACCTGGTTTCCACTTCTTATCCACTGTTGCTCTCTTTAAAGCAGGTGAGCATGGATCTTGAGCATCCCTGGGTATAGCCCCTATTTTAAAAAATGCAAAGTGAAGCATGTAAGTCAAAGCTCACCTGCAAGGTGGCTCTGAAGGCGCAGGTGGCCCGGATGCTAAGATTCACACGATGTGAATTGAAAGATCTCCTAATCACCAAGATATTCAATTGTCTCTTTGATGGTTTAGAACATTCTTTGAGTTGACTTAATAAACTTGGGAGTAATTAATCATAGAAATTAAGCTTGAAATCTGGAGAGACGGTACAGTGGGTAAGGCTCTTAGCCTTGCCCATGGCCAATTCAAACTTGATCCCGAGCATTTCATAGGGTCCCCTGAGCACTGGCATGAGTGATTTCCAGAGAAGAGCCAGGACTAACTCCTGGAGCATCATCAGATAAAGTTGGATTAACTCAATTTGCATGGGGAATCTAAACGTAGACATTACAGTGACTATAGCTAATGATATTGTAGGGCTGGGGAAGTGGCTCAGGGGACTAGAGCATACACTCGCATGTTGGAATCCCCAGTTTCGTTCCAACTACTGCATGTCCTCCAAGCACCACCAGGAGTGACCCTGAGCACTGACATATATGCCTCCAAAACAAACAACAACAATAATATTAATTTATTAAAGAAGTCTGTGGATTGGGACTGAAGAGATAGTTCAGCGGGTGCCTGCCTTGCACAGGGCTGACCTGGGCTCAATCCCAGGCATCCTACATGGTGACCCTGAGCCTCAGAGGAGTGATTGCTGAATGCAGAGCAGGAACTCCTGTAGTCCCCAACCAAAAGAAAGAAGTCTGGGAACTAGACTCATTGAACACCCATATGCAAGGCCAGTGTCCTGCCCACTGTACTATCTCGCTAGCCCCTGAAACTGATTTTTAAGGCCTCTAGCACAATCCCTTCATTTTCTAGAAGTGAAAAAATAGAAGAAAAATGACTTAGTGAAATTCACCCAGTAGGTCAGCAGAAGTATTCTTCTGCTGAAATTCTTGATCAGAATTTCCTAAGTTTGCTACAGAATTTCTTCTGCTAAATCACTAGGAATTAATTTTTAATTTCTAATTAAAACAAGAAATAAATTTCTAGAAACTAGTTTTAGAAACTAGAAATTTATAATTACAATGATCTAACTCTTCAGCAAAATCACTTTTTCTTTCCTGCTTCTCACCTCCTAAGAAATGGGAGTCACCTTTTTCCAGGGCTGGAATCTTTTCTGTCATTCAGAGCTTCCTGACACACAGATTCTTCTCACTGTGTCCATAGACAGCAGAGAGGTGAGAAGACTCTCCAGGTCTTCTGCAGGGCACCAATCCCGTGGGCAGGCTCTACCCTCAGGATGTAACACCTCTCCAAGACCCCACTGCTTAATACTGCAAAGAGCAGTGGTTCGGCTAGGGTTACAAGATAAGAATTTGGGGGGGGGGAACATTGTGTGATTCAACCTCCCTAACCCACCCTCCAAGAATAGACTTGTAACTATGTATCTCACTGTGTAACTATGTATCGGTGATTCAATTTAAAAAAAAGAAAAAAGAATTTTTGTGGACCACAAACATTGACCCCAGAATGGACCCATTTCCTAAAATCATGCCATATCCTCTGCACTCATGTACTTAGGTGAGGCACTGCAGAGGCTGGGTGGGAATAACCAAGTTTCTACCCTTCAGATTCTCAATCTTAGATGCTATCTTGCTATGAAAAAAAGATAAGTGCAAGCTGAGAGAGAAACAACATGCTGAAGAATCTTAGAGGAAGAAAGGGTTTACATCTGACAGAGGATTTGGCTTGCTGGGGCCTAGGGGATTAGTAGAATTTGGATGGGCAGAAGCAGCTGAGAGATGAGCAGAAGCAAAGACATGGGAGTGAAATTGCCAGAGAAGCTGAGGAAGCTCCGGGAGTTGGCAAATGCCCTTTCAAGATCCAAGGGATTTGTTCCATAAGGACAATCAGGACAGTTGACTGGCATGGACTTTCCCAAATAATTGAGTCAACTTGTCCAGCTCAATCTGAGAGAATAGGAGCTAGAAAGGGACACAGCCAAAGAGATGTAAGCCCAAAGGTCAGAGGCTGATAATAAAGTTAACTATATGCAAAACTGCTAGAGAGATTCACCAATTAAACTTTCTCCACGGAGGCCGTAGAGATAGTACAGCCAGTAGGGCATTTGCATTGCACGCAGCCGACCAGGGTTCAATCTGTGGCATCCCATATGGTCCCCCAAGCAATGCCAGGAGTAATACCTGAGTGCAAAGCCAAGAGTAACCCCTGAACATCGCCAGGTGTGACCGAAGGAAAAAAAAAAAACAAAACAACCCCAACCAAACCTTTTTCCACATCAGGATGGTTACATGGCTCAGAAAACTGCAGTGCGTACTTAGCCTATGGGAGCCCCCAGCAACACATAGTCCCCTGGCATCGCTAGAAATAACACCTGAGCATTTCTTCCCCAGGAGCAGCCCTTAGCACTACTGCAATGACCCAAAAACAAAGTAAACGAGATTGAGAAATATCTTAACCCACAGATGATGACATACACTTTCCCTAAGTTTTAGAATTAGGAAAACTAGGAGGACATTCATTCCTTTAAAGAAGGCTCCTTGGACTTTTCTTCCAGAATTTAAGTAGACACTTGTCACATGATGATTCTGTTACTCTCAAATCTGCTCCTGTCTCTGACTTGCCTTGTATGCCAAGAAACAAGGGTCCTGGAGCCTTCAGGAGGTGCCACAAAAGGTTGAATGTTGGGAAGAAGACACATAGGTGGCAAAGACTCTATGTCCTGCCGAGGAAAGGTTGGCTACAAGATTCTACTTCTTGTTGGGCATATGGTTCCAGTCCCACACGATCCTCTCCAAACTCCCTATCCCACAATCTAGCACTGGCTCTGGCTTCAGGGGCTCTGAACCATCTTCTTTGCCATGAGTTCTACTCCTTGGGGACAGTGGCTTACTGCTGTTAGTGATATCTTAATGGATTCACTACTTTGGCTGTTCTGCACTTCCAACAGCCATGTCAGTCTGTTTCCTGCACTGCCATGTCTAGTTCTCTGACCGAAATAACAGAGAACACAGGTAGACTTTCTCTTCTAAACTGTGTTTTGCTTATCAATATAATCTGTGTTTTTGGGCCACATCTGGCAATGTGGACAATGTAAAGCCAGGGTTTCAACCCAAGCAACTACCCCTTTGAGTTCTCTTTCTGGTCCAGTAGATTGTGCTTGTTTAAAGGTGAAAATATTCCCAAGTCTCTGTGTAAAGTAAAGCACTGGAATGATGCTCAGTTGGCCCGGGGGCAGTCTTTTCCCTACTCCATGATACATTGATGGGAATCTCCCCCTCTCATCTTTGACAATCTCTCTCTTTTTTCTTCTTCCTTTACTTTTTTTAAAAAATTTTAATTTATTTTTTAATTAGTGAATCACCGTGAGGGTACAGTTACAGATTTACACATTTTCATGCTGGTGTTTCCCTCATACAATGTTCGAGAACCCATCCCTCCACCAGTGTCCATTCTCCACCACCAACGAATCAGCATCCCTCCCACCCCCCAATCCCATCCCCCACCACCACACCCAACCTCTGTAGCAGGGTATTCCGTTTTGTTCTCTCTCTCCTTTTGGGTGTTGTGGTTTGCAATAGGGGTATTGAGTGGCCATCGTGTTCAGTCTCTAGTCTACTTTCAGCACGCATCTCCCTTCCCACGAGAGATCTCCAACCACATTTTACTTGGTGTTCCCTTCTCTATCCGGGCTGCCTTTCCCCTAGCATTGAGGCCAGCTTCCAAGCCATGGCGCCAAACCTCTGGTACTTATTTCTACTATTGTTGGATGTTAGCCTCCTACTCTGTTATTTTATATTCCACAGATGAGTGCAATATTTCTATGTCTGTCTCTTTCTTTCTGACTCATTTCACTTAGCATGATACTTTCCATGTTGAACCACTTATATGCAAAGTTCATGACTTCAGCTTTTCTAGCAGCTGCATAGTATTCCATTGTGTAGATGTACCAGAGTTTCTTTAACCAGTCATCTGTTCTCGGGCATTCGGGTTTTTTCCCAGATTCTGGCTAATGTAAACAGTGCTGCGATGAACATATAACTGCAGATGTCATTTCACTGTACTTTTTGCCTCTCTGGGATATATTCCCAGAAGTGGTATTGCTGGGTCAAATGGGAGCTCAATATCTAATTTTTTGAGAAGTGACCATGTTGTTTTCCAAAAGGGCTGAACCAGTCGGCATTCCCATCAGCAGTGTAGGAGAGTCCCTTTCTCCCCACATCCGCACCAACATTGGTTGCTTTTGTTCTTTTGGATGTGAGCCAGTCTCTGTGGTGTGAGGTGGTATCTCATAGCTGTTTTGATCTGCATCTCCCTGATGATTAGTGATGAAGAGCATTTTTTCATGTGCCTTTAGCCATTCGTATTTCTTCTTGAGAAAGTTTCTGTTCATTTCTTCGCCCCATTTTCTGATGGGGTTCAATGTTTTCTTCTTGTACAGTTCAACCTTATATACCCTTTATATCAACCCCTTATCAGATGGGTATTGGGTGAATATCCTTTCCCATTCTGTAGATTGCCTTTGTATTCTGTTGACCATCTCTTTTAATCAGCCTGAACTGCCACAGCAGAAAGTACAAGAACTATATTTTCTTGAAGAATTTAAATTTTCTGTTGTGGCTAAAAGTCCAAGATTAAAGTTCCAGCAGGCATGGTTTTTAGTAAGAATTCTCTTTCTGCCTTTCTTGTCTTTATGACCTCATGTGGTAATTCCTCCAAGCAATGCAAGGCTAACCTCTTCCCCTCTGTAGGAATTAGGGTCCTACTCTTAAGACCTCAGATAAATGTAAGCACCTCCATATAGGCCCTGTATCCAAATATAGTCACATTAGGGCTTGGGCTAACCATGTAAATTTTGAACAAAATTGAAATTTTTAAGAATTTGTAGGCAAAACTGCAGAGAATTCATCCCCAATTGAAGATAATCATCTCAACATTTCCTGACTTCTTAGAGTTTTAGCAGGTAGAACCATTGCCTCCCTTAAAAAACCATTGCCCCCCCCCACTACAAAAAATTTAAATTGAATCACTAAAATTTCTACTTACTATTATAGAAATACTGTGTAATTCTCTGATGCCCATGTTATGGGATCCAAATCTGAAGTGCAAGGGACTCCACAGGATACACAGCTCTCAGTGTAGATGATCATCTCTCACACAGGTGCTGCCCCCTTATTTCATCGTCTATGATCCAACTATGATTGTGAGAGCCTGGCAAGCTCCTCGTGAAATATTCATATGCCAAAACCAGTAACAATGATGGGTCTCATTCCCCTGACCCTGAAAGAGCCTCCAATTCGACACCATTGGGGAGGACAAGTAAAGAGAGGTTTCTAAAATCTCAGGGCTAGGACGAATGGAGAAGTTACTGAGACCGCTTGAAAAAAATCAATGATCAACGGGATGATGATGATGATGATAATGATGATGATAATAATGATGATGATGATGATGATGATGATGATGATGATCCAACAATCCTATCATTACAGTAGCAAATGCCATTGACTTTGTTGTTTGACAACAAAAAACTCCACTATTTAACGGGTTTTGGTGTGTGTCTACCTGGTAGGGTCAGGTCACCTGGCCTTTTTTTTTTTTTTTTAATTGAGCCACCTTGAGATACACAGTTACAAAGTTGTTCATGATTGAATTTCCATCATAGAATGTTCCAATACCTATCCCTTCACCAGTGTACATTTCCCATTACCAATGTCCCCAGTTTCTCTCCTGCCATCCTCCCCTCCTGATGCCCCCCAGCCCCAGCCTCACAACTTTACTCTCTCTCTCTCTCTCTCTCTCTCTCTCTCTCTCTCTCTCTCTCTCTCTCTCTCTCTCCCTCTCCCCTTCTGGGCATTATGGTTTTATGGTTTGCAATACAGGTACTGAGAGGTTATCATATATATCCCTTTACCTACTTTCAACACTCAGTTCTTGTTCCAGAGTGATCATTTTCAACTGTAATTGCCACCATAGTGGTCCCTTCTCTATCCTAACTACCTACCCCACTGTTTCACTTGTGGCAAGCTTACATCTTACATCTGTGGACCAGTCCTCCTGGCCTTTGTTTCTACTGTCCGTGGATATTAGTCTCATATTAAGCTTTTTGATGTCCTACAGATGAGTGAAATTATTCTATGCCTGTCTCTCCTTTTCTCTCTCTCTTTCCCTCTCTCTTTCTCTCATTTCATTCAGCATGATACTCTCCATGTCCACCGATTTATAAGCAAATTTCATGATTTTGTTTTTCCTGGTGGTTACATAGTGTTCCGTTGTGTAGATGTACCATAGTTTCTTTCTTTCTTTTTTTTTTGCTTTTTTGGGTCACACCTGGCAATGCACAGAGGCCACTCCTGGCTCTGCACTCAGGAATTACCCCTGGTGGTGCTCAGGGGACCATATGTAGTGCTGGGAATCGAACCCGGGTCGGCCGCATGCAAGGCAAACGCCCTACCAGCTGTGCTATCTCTCCAGCCCCTGTACCATAGTTTCATTATCCAGTCATTTGCTCTCGGACACTTGGGTTGTTTCCAGATTCTGGCTATTGTGAATGAACATGGGAGTGCAGATGGTGTTTCTGCTGTGTGTTTCTGGGCCACCAGGGTGTAATCCCAGAAGTGGTGATGCTGGATCACATGGAAGCTCCATTTCTAGTTTATTGAGGAATGACCATGTTGTTTTCCCAAAAAGACCAGTCAGTATTCCCACCAACAATGAAGGAGAGTCCCTTTCTCCCTGCATCCATGCCCGCACTTGGTGCTCTTATTCTTTTGGATGTGTGCATCTGGGCTCATGGGCAATGAATCTGTCCCTAAGTGGTGGGTGAAGCAGGTATCATCTGGCACTAAGGTTGAATTTACATTCCCACCTCATCCTGATTTTATCTTTCATATTCATTTGTCTTTTATATATTTTCCTTCATGATTTTAAGTCAAATTATGTAGCCTACAATAAGTGTTTATTTGTTGGGCCACACCTGGTGATGCTCACGGTTAACACCTGGCTCTAAACCCAGGAATCACTCCTATTGGTGCTCAGGGGACCCTATGGGATACCAGAGACCAAATTTGAATCAGCCTCATGCAAAGCAGGTGCCCAACCTGCTGTACTATCACTCCACCCTGCTCTGCATTTCTTACATTGCTCACTGCTAGGTGGCATGCGTTACCCATATTTCAGAATAATTACATTTTTCTTTATGGAGAGGGATACTCAGGCCTGGGGCCACTCCCAGTAAGTAATTGACTAAGCAGTGCCAGGTCTGACAGTTCAGAATTGGGCCCAGCAGTGCTGTGGGTCACCAGGGCTACCATGCTGATATTCAGAGGACATATTGTGCTGGGACATAATCTCAGTCTTCTGCATGTCAGACATGTACTCCAACTCTCTCAGCTCCTTGTTTTTGTTTTTGTCAATGACCCAGTGACAAACCCGAATTTATATAGACTCATGTTTTTTATCTACAAATTGATGTTCAGGAAGCTGGATAAATAATACAGCAGGGGATATTTGCCTTGCACACAGCCAGCCCACACAGGTTCGATCCCTGGCACCCCAAGCCCCACCAGGAGTGATCCCTGAACACAGAGCAGGAGTCTGCCCAGAGTATAACCTGTTGTGGCCCCAAAACAAAACAAAAAAAGTGTTTTTCAGGGGCCAGAGCAATAGTACATCAGGGAGGGTGTTTGCCTTGCATGCAGCTGACCCAGGTTCTATCCCTGGCATCCTATTGGTTTCCCCAACACTGCCAGGAGCCATTTCTGATAGTAGAGCTAGGAGTAACCCCTGAGTATCTCTTGGTGTGACCCAAAAAAGAAAAAAAAAGTGTTTTTCAAAATCAATGGACATATTCCTTAAATTTCATAGATTTTCCCAAATATTCTACACATACTTGAGTAGATTCAATAGGTTCAGAAGAACTTTAAGTTATGTAATTCCCCATTCTCCCAATTAAACAAAACACTCAAAATAAACATATTATTTATCTTTCCCAGCTAAGGAAATGCCTTTCTTTTCTTTTCCTTTCTTTTTCTCATTTTTTAGGGTCATACCAGCAGTGCTCAGGGTTTACTCCTAAGTTTGTGCTCAGGCATCAGCCATAGTGGGACTCAGAGGACCATGTGTGGTGACAGAGATCAGATCAGAGTTAGCCACATGCAAAGAAAGCACCCTGTCCAGTCTACTATCTCTCTAGCCTTGGAAATGCACTACTTTTGAAACCAAATAAATTCATGATCACAACAATAACATCATGCAATGGTGCACGTGAAGTATGGGTGATGACACCATGCAATGTTGCGAAGCGTGAATGATATTCCTATATGATATATTTATTTATATAAATATTTGCTTTGCTGGGGCTAGGTGATTATGATTTTTAAAAATTCAGTTTCTCAGTAGAAAAAAGCAGACCAACATCCACATCACACTGTTCTGGGAAGTACCCAAGGTCCGTGTCATTCCAAGGACCACTGGCCATTTGTCTGTGAGGGCTGGAAATAGATGGAGGTGATGTGAATTTACCTGGACACGTGCTGACCACGCGGGAACAAAGGGAAGTGTAGGGAACAGTCAGTGGCTCTGCTTCAAAAAGCAACCAAATAAGTCCAGCTGCTAATCTTAAGAAGGTATATTTAGCATAGTTTCAAAAGGAAAACAGGACTGGGAGATAATTCAAAAAGCTGAGTGCATGCTTTGGAGGTGGGAGCCCTGAGTTTAATCCCTGGCACTGTGCGGTCCTCTGAGCACTGCTGGGAGCAACTTCCAAGAACAAGCAAGTGTGATCCAAAATTAAATTAATTAATTAAAAATGAAACAAACAAAAAACAAAACTAAAATAAAACAAAACAAAAGAGGAGTTAGAAAGTTTACAGAGCCAAAGGGGAGTCAATACCACTAGGCTCTGAATAGCCAGCCCCACGCCAGCCGAGGAGGAGAAAGGCCTTTCTTTCTTGGCTTCTTTTCCCTTTTCGGGGAAAGACGGCGTGGCGTCCGCCATTTTATAAGGACCATTAAGGAGATACAAACGTGGTGGCACGGGAAGGGAAAAAAATAAAAAGAGGTATGAACTTGCAACAGCGGGATGCGTGGGTGATCTCTGGATAGGGGTGCACTCTATGCCGAGATGCGACCCGGGTGGCCACAAGTTTGTGTGGCTGCCTGCTGCTGATCGACCATGATCCGGAAGCCAGCTAGACTACTTTTGGTACCAGCAGCTGCTTGCAGAAATGTCTCTAGACTGTGAACTAAGCCATAGCCCCATGCTGCCCCAGGAAGGGAAAAGATGCAATTTCTAACATAAATCTCCCTGGACTTAGTTACTAAAATACTAAAATACAGAACTCCCAAACCATGGCTATTCTGGCTGTGCAACTTCATATATATATATATATATATATATATATATATATATATATATATAGTTGCTTCATATATGACTTCATTCTCAGCAATGGAAAACTAATTATCAAATGCTTCCTTGTCAGCAGGGCTGTTTTTTTGGGGGGAACTCCAACAACAATAGTTAGTTTTGTGTTGAAATATGGAATGTAATCAAGGTAAAGAGAAAGTGAAGTGAAATTTATCAGCTATGCAGGCGGGGGTGGGGGGTGGGGGTGGGAGGTATACTGGGGTTTTTGGTGGTAGAATATGTGCACTGGTGAAGGGACGGGTGTTCGAGCATTGTATAACTGAGACATAAGCCTGAAATCTTTGTAACTTTCCACATGGTGATTCAATAAAATAAATAAATTTAAAAAAAAAACCACTAGGCTCTGAAAGGGCAGGTTGAAAACAGTGGACCTTTGGCTCTGGTCTTCGCCCCTCTGCTCTGCTCTATGTTTAAATTCTGAGGAGATAGACCAGAGGAAAAATACGGAGGTTAAGGCACATTCTGAGCATTGCAGGGGCCTAGAGGCCCCTGAGGGTATAGGCCTAGGGTGATTCAGGTAACCCCACTTGCAAAAGATTCAAGTAATACATCTCGAGATCTTCACATTAAACCATTAGCACAGTTGGCTGAGGATCGCTAGTGGGGCCTCTGGGTCTCCTAGACACTGCTTCAGAGACCAAGAAACAAAATCAATCGGGGATGGGTGAGCTCCTCACATCCCCATTCTCCCAGGAGTCTTGCAGGCACACCCACAAACTGTCTCTGGCTCCGTATAAGCTCATTAACTGCCATGATCCAGAGACTCACAAATAAACCTTGAAAGAAGTCAGCAAGCTGCAGAGATACCTTCAAACCCCAAAGCCACCTCCAGTTCAAAATTTAATTCCAGCTGTATCACCTTATTTAAAATTTTAGAATTCCTGGAGCACATAGCCACATTTGTGGCCGTGCAACTTCTCATACTCTATACCACTGATGTACCAGGAGTAACACACATTGGATAGGGTACACAGTAGAAGGCAGCGAATCTCAATTAAAAAAATATTAACACACAAGTCTCAAAGTGTAACAACATCTTATACAAGGGCTAAGTGGCTCCAGGGTGAGATACAACAATCTTCATGCACTTTCTTCTAAGAATACTTTTTTTGATCATTTTAGAGAATTATTCATAACAAGCAACACAAAATTTTGTAATAGGGCCTGCTATTGGGGCAGGCTTGGGTGGTGGTTGAGAAAATTTTAAATAATGGTGGTGAGAAGGTGTAATAGTGGTGGGATTGGTGTTGGAATATTGAATGTAATAAATTATTGTGAACAACTTTATAAAAATAAAATTAACTTTAACAAAGAAACAGAAACAAAAACAAAAAATTGGGTCCTCCAGATAGTATAAGTGTCAATGCATTTGCTGACCCTAGGTCTATCCCCAGCTGCATAAGGGTCCCCGAGTGGTCTCTAAGCACAGAGCCAGGAGTAAGCCTTGAGCATTTCCAAGTGTGTGGCCCCTCCAAAATATATATTTTTTTAATTAAGGAACAGGAGAGGTAAAACTAGGGTAAGCCTTGCCTTGCATGCAGCCAACTGAGGTTAGACCCCAGCAGTGCACAAGTCCCTGAGCCAACAGGAATGTGACCCTGAGTGCAGCGCCAGGAGCAAGCCCGGAGCATATTCAGGTCTGGCCCCTGAACCAAAAATTAATTAAATGTAAATATACACATAAATAAACAAAATTCGGAGGAGACTGGCTCAGAATGTAAGTGCCCACCTGCATGATAGGCGTGGGGCAGGCCCCAGAGGTTGATGGACCCACAAATGAGGTGGAATGAGCAGAATGGCAGGGAACAAGTATCCAAAAGTTACCCAAAAAAGAAAAAAATTAAGAAAGTAAAAAGTCCCAGATGCTCAGTGCTGTGAGGAAACACAGGGGCGGTAGGGAGAGAAGTGGGGAGCCAGGAGCCCGCAAAAGCCTGAGAACAGTCGCCCAGCTGCAGGCCCAGCTGATCTTCCAGGGCAATGACAAACAGCCTGGTGACTTTCCCCGGGCCCAAAAGGAAACTCATTATTTTTGCTTCTGTCCCCTGGGGAGGAGGTTGGCCTCCATGATTGGCTCATCACTGGCTCTTCCTGAGGCTCTGTGGGGTGTGGGGTCAAAGCAGCTGTGAGAGCGGGTATGAAGAGGTCAGCCTTCCTCTCTGGGGCATGAGCAGCTCGGAACAAACCATGTAGGGTGCACTCCTGCTTATCCAGCCCCTGACAGGCGTCAGGGAGCCCCGGGGGTGAGGGTGATGCAGAAGCCCCTTATTCACTTGCCAGAAAACTTAAGGATATTCAAGGATTGGAAATGTCACTCAGGTGGTGGAGCACATGCCTTGTATTTGTGAGCTCTGGGTTCTATCCCTGGCACTGAATGGCCACCTGAGCATCATCAGGTGTGGTCCCCACAATAATTTAGGAAAAGAAATAACACAAAAACATAGGAACATTCTATTATTTACTTTTTTTTTCTTTTTGGGTCACACCTGGCGATGCACAGGGGTTATTCCTGGCTCTGCACTCAGGAATTATTCCTGGTGGTGCTCAGGGGACCATATGGGATGCTGGGAATCAAACCCAGGTTGGTCATGTGCAAGGCAAACACTCTACATGCTTTGCTAACGTTCTAGCCCCAGGAACATTCTAAAACGATGCGTGCTGCCCATCAGAGTTAGTCAGAAGCTACTAGCAACTTGGCTAGTTTAGTACATTAGGGATGTACTATAGGTACAATACATACAGATTTGAAGTCTTGCCCCCAAAATCTATCAATTCTTTTTTAAATTTTCTTAGTCTCTTGTCCGCATGCCTGGCTGTCTTCCTCAGAGCCCCTCAGAGGGGATGGGCTCCAGCTTCCCTCCCCGCCCTGAGCAGAGCTCCCGGTGGCTGAAGACCACCGGAACCTAGCTACAGCCATGCTTGAGGCCCCTCTCCACACGTTCGGACAGGCCTCACGCATGAAGGTACCGGCAGAGGAACCCAGGTGTGTGTAATCCCATCAACGACCAACATCCAGAGACTTAAAAGCAAGCTTCCAGAAGTGCACGGCCGCTTTGTGGCCGCACAATATTTTGTAACCTACTTCTCCCTCTGGGAGAAACTAGCAAGCTACTGAGATTTTCCTGCTCACATGGGACAGCCTTAAAAGCTTCCTATGGTGTATTCATATGCTAAAGCCAGTAACAAGCCGGGTCTCATTCCCCTGACCCTG
The DNA here is from genome assembly GCF_027595985.1 of Sorex araneus. Lineage (NCBI taxonomy): Eukaryota > Metazoa > Chordata > Mammalia > Eulipotyphla > Soricidae > Sorex > Sorex araneus. The sequence goes on along the minus strand of NC_073303.1, from coordinate 229,334,202 downwards.
AAAGAGCCTCCAATGTGGCATCGGTAGGAGGGCTGAGTGGAGAGAGGCTTCTAAAATCTCAGAGATAGGACGAATGGAGAGGTTACTGAGCCCGCTCGAGAAATTGACGATCAATGGGATTTCATGATTCGTGATTTGTGAGTACCTTTATTCTGGAAACTGCCTTTCTCTCCCATTAGGTATCATAGGAGCCCCATTGATGACACAAAAATTTAGCCATGGCTGTATTTGATTAATTAGCAGATGATAACTACACCCCAGTCAAGTCAACCAGGGCCTAAGCTAAATTTTGTAAAATACCTAAATTTTTCTCTTTTTTCCAGTTTTTTAAAATTTTTTAATTTTTAAATTAGTGAATCACCATGAGGGTACAATTACAGACTTTCACATTTTCGTGCTTGTGTTTCCCTGATACAATGTTCAAGAACCCATCCCTCCACCAGTGTCCATTCTCCACCACCAATGAACCCAGTATCTCTCCCACCCCTCAATCCCATTCTCCCCACCCCGCCTCTATGGCAAGGTATTCCCTTTTGTTCTTTCTCTCCTTTGGGGTGTTGTGGTTTGCAATAACTATGGGTATTGTGGTTTGCAGAAACTCCCAAGGAAGAGACACGAATGGCTAAAGGCACATGAGAAAATGCTCTTCATCACTAATCATCAGGGAGATGCATATCAAAACAACTATGAGATACCACCTCATACCACAGAGACTGGCTCACATCCAAAAGAACAAAAGCAACCTATGTTGGCGTGGATGTGGGGAGAAAGGGACCCTTCTACACTGCTGGTGGGAATGCCGACTGGTTCAGCCCTTTTGGAAAACAGTATGAACACTTCTCAAAAAATTAGAAATTGAGCTCCCATTTGACTCAGCAATACCACTTCTGGGAATATATCCCGGAGAGACAAAAAAGTACAGTGAAATGACATCTGCAGTTATATGTTCATCGCAGCACTGTTTACATTAGCCAGAATCTGGGAAAAAACCCGAATGCCCGAGAACAGATGACTGGTTAAAGAAACTCTGGTACATCTACACAATGGAATACTATGCAACTGTTAGAAAAGCTGAAGTCATGAACTTTGCATATAAGTGGTTCAACATGGAAAGTATCATGCTAAGTGAAATGAGTCAGAAAGAAAGAGACAGACATAGTAAAAGTAAATGAAACACAGAATCTTCTCTAAAAGAGGTTGTCTCGTGAGGAAGAGAGATGGGGTATTTCCAAAGCCCTCGGTGCTCGGGAGGCTGACACAGAAAAGCACCCAAAGCCAAGCAGAATTACTGGTGGGGCCGGAGCAGACTCCTAGACTCTTGGCTGAGGTGACCTTCCATCACTGCTCAGAGGAAGAGTGGGGTCAGGTACGGGCTTCCCTCCACCAGCTGTGCTTTCATGTTCTTTCTTCCTGTCTCACTCCAGGATAAAGGGGTGCCCCTACTTTCCAGAGCTAATCTCACCACCCATGGCCCACATTTAGCCTCCAGTAGCTACCTGAGCCCCTCTCCAGACTTCTCTCCGTGCCTCTTCCTCTTCCTCTTCCTCCTCTCTAGGGGCCCCATCGATATCCAAGACCTCCCAGCCTGAAGCCCTCCCCAAACTGCCACTGTTGCCTTGGTCCCACAAAAACCCCCTTCCCTCTCCCTCTACCTCTCCCTCTCCTTTCTCCCTCTCCTGTCTCCCTCTCCTCTCTCCTCTCTCTCTCATTCCTCTCTCTCCCTCCTCACTCTTCTCTCTCTCCCTCTCCCCCCAACTCGCTCCCTCCCTCCTTCACCATTGTCCTTGCACCCCTCTGAAAGCAAGGCCCACGCTCCTCTGATGCTTTCATTTCTCTCCCGGAGTTACCCTCTCACTCGCATGTGCTTTCCCGACACTCACCCCTACCTTCCTGTTCATCCCATCTACTCCTGGGCAACATGGCCCTAGAACCTGCTATGTCTCAAAATCTATCGACTCCGTCCCCCAATTTGTACTCCTACCGCATTTGTTCACGTTCACTAAGTTTCTAACATTCTAGAATGTTCTAGATTAAAGGAAGAGCTAGATCCTATGGGTCAGGGATATGATCCAGTACAGGGCATGGCCTTGTATGTGGAGGACCTGGGCCTAACTCTGGGCACCACCACAAGCATTACGCCCTGTCGTGTCTCCCTTATTTCATGTTCTCCCTCCTCCATTATCTACTGCTGGCAGCTATCCCTTCCTTTTGTCTCTTCTAGGACCCGTTTATTTCAAGCTTTGCACATGGCACTGTGCCAGGCCTGGGGCTCTCACGGTGAGCCAGACAGACCTGTCAGTCCCGTTCCCAGCCTCAGAGCTCCAGCAGTGGAGCGAGGGTATGAGGAGTTCACAGGCAAGCGCCACTGTGAGCTCTCTGGAGGTGGGAAGGACCAAACCTCCCCGGAGAGGCCTTTAAAGCACTGGGAGGACAATAAGGCAGACCTGAAGGAGCTATTGAGGGGAAATGGGGAGAAGAGAATGTAAGATGTTGCCAGCATGTGTGAAGGGCTTCGGGCAATAAAGACAGCAGGATGCGCTGGGGGGGCTAAAGGCATTTGATGGGATTCAGCTGAACTCCAGGTGGGAAGTAGGTCTTGCGTGATAAGCTGACAGATCACACGGGCCTTTCCCTCAGGATAAAGTGTGGAAGTTGTTCTGAGAACCACAGAGAACATTCAAAGGTGTGGGGACAGACATGACAGGATTTGTGTTTAAAAGTCCACTGTGCTCAGAGCGATAGCACAGCAGGCAGGGTGCTGGCCTTGCACACACACAGCTGGCCTGGGTCTGATTCCCAGCAGCCCATGTCATCCTCAAGGCTGCCGGAAGTGATTCCTGAGTGCTGCCAGGTGTGGCCTCAAAACAAAGCAAAACAAGACAAACAAAACAGAACGTCCAGCCTCGTTTCTTTTTCTGTGATAAAGACCAGCCCAAGTCAGGGCTGACAAGGGGAGCAGCGTGGGCGCATCGTCCCTGGCTTTCCTTCTTTCCTTCCTTCCTCCCTTCCTCCTTCCTCTTCATTTAAAAAAATAATAAACATTTCTGGCTATACCAGGAGTTGCTCAGTCAACCAGGCCTGGGAGTTGAGTTTCTGAAGGGGGTTCGGGTGGGCCTGTGGTGCAGAGACCAAACTTGGACCCTGCACAAAGCGTGCGGTCCTAACCACTGAACTAGCTCCTCACCCCCCCTCCCAGTTTTCTTTTCTTTTTTTTTGCTTTTTTTCAGTTTTTGAGCCAAACCCAGTGGGGCTCACAGGCTACTCCCAGCACTGCTTGACCCAGTGGGGTCAGGAATCAAATCTGGGGCCTCTTCATGCCAGGTACGTGCTCTAGCCTTTTAACTTTCTCTCTGACATGCCAGGGAATTTGGGGTTTGGGATTTGGTTTGGGGGTTTTGGGTTTTGGGTTGGGGGGGATCACACTGTGCTGTGCTCAGGGATAACTCTTGTCTCTGTACTCAGAAATTACTCCTGGCAGTGCTTGGGGGGACCAAATGGGATGCTAGAACCGATCCTGTGTCAGCCCTGTGCAAGGCAAATGCCCTACTTGCTGTACTATCTCTCCAGCCCCCTAAAGAATTATATATATATATGTATATATATATATGTCCAATATATATACATATATATATTGAATCACCGTGAGAACAGTTACAAAGCTTTCCAGTTTAAGTCTCGGTCATACAATGATCAAACACCCATCCCTTCACCAGTGCACATCTTCCACCACCAAGAACCCCAGTATGCCCCCCATCCCACCCCTCCCCCTGCCTATGTGGCAGATGATTTCCACTTTCCAAAGGAATTCTTAATGTGTGTTTGACTAAGTCATTTTCTCTTTTTTTGCCTACGAGTTCTCGACATTGCTCAAAACCATGCTCATATTCTGCTGCCCTGGGCACAAAAGCACCCTCAAGTCTTGACCATTCCCCCAAAACCCTCTCCATGAACCCTTGTCACAGAAACTGCCGTCTGCTCCTTAGGGCCTGACTCGCAAGGCAGGCGCAGAGAGCCGTGAGCTGCAGCTCCATCCTCCGGGATCTCTCACACACTCACACCTTCCCAGCATCGCTGCCTTCCAAGGGGAAGTTCATCTTAGCTTTGACAAGCCCAAAGTGGCTCACTCTATCTACTCATGTGCAGGTATGGCTTTGCTTCTGCTGCCCCTTTCATGGCAGAGCTTCCACGGAGATGCCACAGGGATCTTTCAAACACGCAAACTGGCCCACCTCCCTCAGCCACTGCCCTGGCGACTCACCCTGGCCCTGCTCTACTGGTTCCTGACTAAATCTCCAAGCAGTTAAAATGTATGGAAACGTGGGTCCCCACAGCTGGAAACTCTGGAAGCAGGTGAGCTAAATATCTGCCATGCCAAAGCCCCGTCAGCCACACCCAAACCCTCTACTGCAGCTTCACGAATATTCTCTATAGAAACGCCAAACTGTGAATAGTTTCAGGTACCCCAGTGCCAATGCTAGAACTCTGGGGTCTTCTTGGAGTTGGGGTGGGGAGCATCCCCCACCCTACCCTGTACTTCTGAAAGCCCTGGTAATCATTCCCACCTGTCATATCTGCTGCCTTGTCAACTCACTGGCCCAGACCATAGATCCTGAAGCCTCTGGGCCCCCCTGGATACCTCAATTCTGACATCCCAGTACAGACACACTGAATTAGATGGGAACATAATGTAGAAGCCAACGAAGCTCAAGAAATAAAAACAACACAGAAGGCTTAACTAGCAACAAACAGCTTAGTGTAATCCTTAGACAAGGACTTAGCCTTGTGATCAAATATAAGAATTTTCACATAAAAAATTTATTTTTTATGCTTACTGATCTTAATATTGGGGCTTTGTTAGCCAATCAACTTCAACTCTATAGTTGTAGCAACATTTGTGGCTTTAGTTTGCATTAAAATAAATTTTTTAAAACGTACAACCCAGGGCGCTGGAGTGATAGCACAGCGGGTAGGGCGTTTGCCTTGCACGAGGCCGACCCGGGTTCGAATCCCAGCATCCCATATGGTCCCCTGAGCACCGCCAGGGGTGATTCCTGAGTGCATGAACCAGGAGTGAGCCCTGTGCATCGCCGGGTGTGACCCAAAAAGCAAAAAAAAAAAAAAAAGTACAACCCAGATACCATCAGCTTCTTGCTCAAACTCTAACACAGTTGCCTATCTTCAGAGATAAGTTCCTCTAGGTCCTTTGCATGGAACATAAGAACCATCTAGAGAGAGTCCCTGCCAGCCCAGGGACCTGTATGACCCACCTGCATCTCACAGGACAGGAGTGTTTTTACCACAGATATGCATGTGTCTCCAACAAGCTTCCTTGAACACTCTCCACCATCCCATCAAACTGACCTCTGACCCCTCTCACAACTGCCTCATCAAAAGAATTTTCCTTGATCCTTCTACTATGCTTTTGCATTTTGTGGGATTAACTTATAAGCCTTTATAAATGTCATGACTTCATAATTTATAAACTTTTAAAATAATTCTATATCATTATTTCTACTTTCATAATTTATAAACTTATGAACTAAATTAAGCCTATAAACCTTTGTGAAAATTTATGCTAGTAGACCCATCATATTAATACTATTACTGTTTATGTTTCTTTTCTCCATTAAACAGGAGCAGGAGCTGAATCTTGGCAATCCCAGGGTTTAGCATTTTGGGTGGATGCTTGAGAGAGTTTCAGGAAACAAAACTGAATGATTTTTGTACAGTCTACCTGGATACCTCAGGTTTGCTCCCAGGTTCCAAGTCCAACAGCCATGTTCATTTTTGCTTTTCCAAGCCTCATTTCTTTTTTTTTTTTTTTTTTTTTTTTTAGTCTCCATCCCCCCCCCCCCAGCCCCCGGAATGCCCAGCAAGCTACCGAGGGTATCTCACCCACAAGCTACCCAGGACGTACTGAATATGCCAACAACAGTAGCAAAAGTGGGTCTCATTTCCCTAACCCTGAAGGGGTCTCCAGCTGAGTTGGGAAGGACGAGAGGACTCGCAGTAAGCAGACGGCGCACAAATCAACCGGCGGGAAGGCGCCGGGGGAAGGCGCCCCGCAAACAGCTGGCCACCAAGGCAGCCCGTGAGAGCGCGCCGGCCACGGGCGGTATGAAGAAGCCGCACCGCTACCGGCCCAGCATCCTGGCGCTGCGCGAGATCCGCCGCTACCAGGAGGCCACCGAGCTGCTCAGCCGCAAGCTGCCGTTCCAGAGGCTGGTGCGCGAGATCGCGCAGGACATCAGGACCAACCTGCGCTTCCAGAGCTGGGCCATCACGGCGCTGCAGGAGGCCTGCGAGGCCCACCTGGTGGGGCTCTTCAAGGACACCAACCTCTGCGCCATCCACGCCAAGCGCATCACCATAATGCCCAAGGACATCCAGCCGGCGTGCCGCATCCACGGAGAGAGGGCATAAAGTTTACAATGGTAAAATCTCAGGGCTGGGACAAATGGAGATGCTACTGGCGCCCGCTCGAGTAAATCGATGATTAAAGGGATGACAGTGCTACAGTGCTATTTTTTAGTCTCCCTGGGCGCTGGAGGCCAGCACCCTGCCACTTTAGTGCAAGCATGCCTACCCCTTTTGCTCTCTCCCACACCCTCACTTGAAATTTATTGCTTCTTCTTTCCTCTCAGCCTTCCTCCCCTCCCTCTAGCCCTTCTGTCTCTAAAGCCTCTGGATACACACTTGCTGATAAATGAACGAATGCTCAAGGATGGAAACTGTGGAATAAGATGCAGGGTTTTATTTGTATTTCAATAGTGAGGATCATTTTTTAATGTATTGTTTTCATTTAATTCTTATAAAAAATCTTTAACAATTAAAAAAGAAGTCTTCTGGGGCTGGAGAGATAGTACAGCAAGTAGGGCTCTTGCCTTGCACGCGTCAGACCCAAGTTCAATCCCCTATATTTAATTTGGCCCCTGAGCACCACCGGGAGTGATTTCTGAGTGCAGAGCCAGGAGGAAGCCATGCCGGTGGCTGGGTGTATCCCCTCCACAGGCACACAAAAGCCTTCATTTCTCTTCTCACAGACAGAACCTGTGGGAATGAGAGCTCTTGACTAAGAATTTAAATGTGTTTTACAAGAAAAGCCTTTAAGCTTTTCTTTTTAAAAATGTTTGGGAGGGTGGAAGAGTGGGGGTCAGGGTTCCTGGGCCACGATGTCAGTGCTCAGGGCTTACTCCTGGCCCTGCCTAAGGGATCACTTGTGGAGGGACTCGGGACCATATTCGGCGCCAGAGGTTGAACCTCAGTCGCCCACGTGTACACATTAATCCATGCACTATCGCTAGCTTCTCTTTTTCTAAAATTTTATTTTCATAAGGTTGTTCACATTAATTGATTACATTCAATATTTCAACATCAATCCCACCACCATTACACCTTCCCATCACCATTATTTCTAATTTTCCTACCACCATTCAAGCCTGCCTGCCAGGGACGGATGCTAAATAATTCATTTTCTATTGTTTATTATGAGTATCATGAGAGTGGCCACGCACTTCTGGAATTCTAAAATTGTAAATGGTTGGGGTCCAGAGACATCTCTGTAGGGAGCTAATCCATTCTGAGATTCATTTGGGGGTCTCTGGATCAAGGCTGTTGATGCCCTTAGATGTTGCCCGGAAGCAGATGGTGGGCATGACAGCCGGACCCCAAGTGGGTGGGGGGCCCGGAAGGAACGTTCCATCTCCGCTGCCGCCATGTGGCCTGGAGTCTTAGTCCCTGAACCCGAGCACCTGGGTTTTGCTTCTGGATGCTCATGGCCACTCATCTGGAGTGGGCAGAGAGGGCACACCCGCTCCATCTGAGGTTCCCTGGTGAACTTGACTTGGTATGGGGTCTGGAGAAATCTTCCAGGATTCACTGCTGTGTCTCTCTAGCTTCTCTTTAGGCTTCTCTTTGAGCTGCTAAGGGTGGTTTCTTCTCAGGGAGAGTGGCGGCTTCTGAGGACGCAGGGTGGTAGGACAGGCTGCTTGGCACTGTGCTGTGAGGCGGCCGTGCCTCTTGAGGCATGAGCTTCATGAAGGACTTGTGCACATGTGTTGAAAGGGGACTTGGTTGGTGCAGTTGGTGATGTGTGAAGAAGACTCCGGACTTACTCTGAAAGTCAATGGAAAGGGCCCTGACTCTGGCTCCACCCACCCCTGAGCTATCTGCCCGGATGCCTTCGGGGTCCAGGTCCCTCCTAGGGTAGGGTTTTCTAAAAGAATTTCTGAGAAGCACATGCAAAATTGGAAGTTTTCTTTTCACTGGACATACGTGGGCCCAATTTATCATGAAAAACATGTTTCTTTAGGAGCTGGAGAGGTAGAACAGTTGGTTGGGCATGTGTCTTGCACACAGCTTACTCTCATTCAATCCCTAGCATATATGGTCCCCCCAAACACTGGCAGCAGTGATTTCTAAGTGCAGAGCCAACCCCTGAACCCAAGAACAAAACCAAAAGTTTAAAAACTGTGATGCAAAAAAGCTGATCTCAAAGAGGCTGGCCCAGGGCAGTTCTCTGGGCAGCCACTGGAGATGGATGGTACACTCTCGGCACAGAGCAGCTCACCAGGCAGCCTGAGCAAGGATGAGCTACACTCCCCTTCAGGGCTGGGCACCTGACAGGTATGAGCTCCTGGATTTGATCCCAGCACCAAAACCAAATCAAAACCCTTCTGTTTTACAGTTGAAGAAAACTATTAATGGAGCCTGGCACTCAGTAAGCGCCATGCCAAGTGCCAGGTAATGTCTCACTGCATCTCAGGCAGAATGTGGGCAGTACCCCCTGTTCAGAGCAGAACAGCTCAAAATGTTCATAGGTCTCAGGCTTCCCAGAGGACTCATCTGGGTTCCCTAAACAGTGATTTTTGCTACTCAAGGGAAAGCCATTTTAAAGGTGCATCTAGAAAATGCCATTCTATGTACACATGAATCAATCTCTAATGGTTACATTTTAGGCATCAATGAAGGGAAGCAGAGAAGCTATGCCCCTAAAACCTTATTTCGAAGGCAATAACAAACTCTGAAAAACTGTCTCTGCATGGCTAGTTTGTGTGGGAGACAACTCAGGGACTTCTAAAAAGTACTGGAACATTAACACTGAACTTTAATATTCACTGATGATTTCCTGAAAGCAAGGAAGAGAACAAAAAAAAATAACACTTTCAAGGGCTCTTTACCCATATATTTATAGTGAACACTTGCTCACCACTTTTCAAATGGAAAGCAAATGTTCACTGGGAACCAATTCTATGGCTGCTACCGTGATAACGGACATGGGGGAGTTGAGACACACAAACCTCTGGGTTTCAGGCATTTATTTATTTATTTATTTATATATACTTTTTGGGTCACACCTGGTGATGCACAGGGGGTACACCTAGCCAGGAGTACTAGCTAGGAATCCTGTACTCAGGAATTATTCCTGGCGGTGCTCAGGGGACCATATGGGATGCTGGGGATCGAATCCGGGTTGACCACGTGCAAGGCAAATGCCCTACCCACTGTGCTATCACTCCAGCCCCCAGTTTCAGGTATTTATAGTAGCAGGCGCATGTGTGCTGATGTAGAAATATAGGCACGCACACCTGGACGGGACACTGTAGGGAAGCCAGAGTTCAGACGGGAGTTTAATGTCTGGGGCAGGGATGTTAACTGAGGGCAGATCTGAAAAGAGCTGCCAATTGTCATGGGTTTTCAACCTGACCACGTTTCATCTGTTTGCAGTTAGCATGCATAATTTAAGTTTTCAAGCTCTAATATCTGTGATTAGACTAGGAAACTGGAAAAATTGTAGAGGTTTAGTGATAGCAACAAAGAAGGTAATTAAGTAACTTTATTAATCTGAGAAATTTCATGCTTTATGTGATATCAAGGAAGCAGGATCTCCCAGTAATATTAGGTCTGGGAATGCTGACTCATCATTTTCTTGACCAGCTCTGTCCTTGACAGGTGGAGTAACCTTAAGACCCTCATCATTTCCTGCTTCTGCTCTCAGTTCAGGTGACCTTCCTGTCCAACAACCTGCCCACTCTGCCTGGTGGACTCAGGTTCCCCACTCTCACCTCTGGAGCACTTGCCTCTTTTGGAAATGCAATATTTTATCTTGGGAGTAGAAAAGAATTAAAGATGCTCACCCTCTTCCGATTCTTATTCTATCATTTTTAGTATTGTGAATCTGTATGTAGGCCTTTTTCAGCATTGTATTATATTTCATCCACTTTGTATTGTCATTCTATAAAGCTGGAGTGACCTTTATTCTTTTTTAAAAATTTTTTAATTTTATGTTCATAAAGTTGTTTACAATAATTGATTACATTCAATATTTCAACACCAATCCCACCACCATTACATTTTTCCACCACCATTATTATTTTATATTGCTTTTGATGAATAGTATGGGATGTCTATAAGGGTCTATCTCACAGTGATTCAACAAAAAAGTAAAAAAAAAAAAAAGTATGCGATGTATGCTCCTAGAATTCTGAAATTTTAAATAATTAGGGTCCAGAGACACCTCTGGCACCCGGAGGCAGTTTGTAGGCATGACAACCAGGACCCCAGATGGGTGGGGTGGTGAGAAGGGGTGGCCATTCCCAGCTTCTTGAGACCTGGGGCTTTCAGTCACTGGTCCCGCATACCTGGGTTTTTCAGTGGATTCATTCTCTTGCATGGGGGGCTCGGAACAAGCCTGTGACAAAAAGACAATTGGGTTCTGGAGGTTTGTGGCCTCTGGGGGTTCATTTGAAGCAGGTAAGGGACAATGCCTGCTCCCGTCTGAGGCGCCCCAGTGAAATCAGCCTGGCGCAAGATCCGAGCTGCTCTGTCCCGAGATTCACTTTCGAGTCCCTGGAGTGATCTTTTTTCCTTCTGGTTCTTGGACCACATTAGAGGTACTCAGGAGCTACTTGTCCTGGTGCTCAGGGGTTGCTCCTGGAGGCTTCTCTGAGGGACCATGCTGTCAGGGAATGAGACCAGGGACTCCAGCATGCAGAGAATGTCTCCAGCTCTTTAAGCTGTCCCCACTCTAGACTGACATTCTTTTCTTTCTTTTTTTTTTTTTTTTTGCTTTTTGGGTCACACCCGGCGTTGCACAGGGGTTACTCCTGGCTCATGCACAGAGGAATTACTCACAGGAATTACTCCTGGCAGTGCTCAGGGGACCATATGGGATGCTGGGAATCAAACCTGGGTCAGCTGTGTGCAAGGCAAACATCCTACCCGCTGTGCTATTGCTCCAGCCCTCTCTTTCTTTCTTTCTTTCTTTCTTTCTTTCTTTCTTTCTTTCTTTCTTTCTTTCTTTCTTTCTTTCTTTCTTTCTTTCTTTCTTTCTTTCTTTCTTTTCTTTCTTTCTTTCCTCTCTTTCTTTCTTTCTTTTTCGTTCTTTCTTTCTTTCCTCTCTTTCTTTCTTTCTTTCTTTCTTTCTTTCTTTCTTTCTTTCTTTCTTTCTTTCTTTCTTTTCCTTCTTTCCTTCTTTCTTTCCTTTCTTTCTTTCTTTCTTTCTTTCTTTGTTTCCTCTCTTTCTTTCTTTCTTTCTTTCTTTCTTTCTTTCTTTCTTTCTTTCTTTCTTTCTTTCTTCTTTTTTCTTGTGACTTTTCTGATTTTTTGGGGGGATCACCTGGCAATACTCAGGGTTTACTCCTGGGTCTGCACTCAGAGCACCCTGGGCAGGCTCAGGAACCACATGGGGTGCTGGGACTCACACTCAGATCGGCCGCATGAAAGGCCAGAATCCAACCCACTGTACAATAACTCCAGCCCCAGGCTTTCTTTTCTTTTATTTGGTGTTTGTTTGGGGTTTTTTTTGCCTCTTTTGGGTCACACCCGGCAATGCACAGGGGTTACTCCTGACTCGTGCACTCAGGAATTACTCCTGGCGGTGCTCAGGGGACCATATGGGATGCTGGGAATTGAACCCGGGTCGGCCGTGTGCAAGGCAAATGCCCTACCTGCTGTGCTATTGCTCCAGCCCCCCAGGCTTTCTTTTCTGTCTGAAAACACAACAAGAAGTATAAACTGCAGTTGTTTGTTTTGGGAAGTTCAAGCCAAGGGCCTCACACATTCAAAGAAAACATTCTTACTGGGAGCTTCACCTCATGTGAGTCACTAACGACATGATTGTCCATTTGATAACATGGTGACCACCATTGCCAAGTAAGCAGTTTGGCATCATTTGAGGGGAAAGCATCATATAAAATTTTTTTTGGATAAAACATTTTTTATTCACCAGGGGTGTGGGGAGGGGGGTGTCTTCTGGGGAGGGTCAGAAGCCGACGTCCTCGGCCAGCTGGGATCTCCACAGAGCCACAGAAAAGCCATCATATAAATGTTTGTTTTTGTATTTTGTCGGGGGACTACACCTGACTCTACTCAGGGCTTACTGCTGGCTCTATGCTCAGGAATCACTCCAGGTCAAAAGTAAATCATTAGGGGGCTGGAGTGACAATACAGCGGTTAAGGTGGTTTGCCTTGTACACGACTGACCCAGCACATGTACGGTCATACCAGAAGTGATTCCTGAGTCAGAGGCAGAACAAACAAAAATAATAAATGATTGGGCTACTCATGCACTGCAGTACACAGAGTACATGCAAGAGATGTGACCCCAGGATCCTTGTTCTGGTTCCCTTTCTCCAGGGCTAGGACACGCTGGTCCGCAGATGCCTGTGCTGAGGCAAGGGCAGCCTAGGTGCAGTGAAACCCCTCCAGGGAAAGTGATGCAGCTCCTGAGAAGTGAAATGAGAAAACCCGACTGATGAAAGGAGGCAGGAAGGCCTCAGAAAAGTCGATTCCATTGGGGCTGGAGCGATAGCACAGTGGGTAGGGCGTTTGCCTTGCACTCGGCCGACCCGGGTTCTAATCCCAGCATCCCATATGGTCCCCTGAGCACTGCCAGGGGTAATTCCTGAGTGCAGAGCCAGGAGTGACCCCTGTGCATCGCTGGGTGTGACCCAAAAACCAAAAAAAAAAAAAAAAAGCCGATTCCAGAGAAAGGTCCCTTAAATGTGAAGGATCAGGGGCAGCATTTGGCGACGTTCTGGAGAAGTGGAGCAGGTAGAGCTGGGACCGCGACACAGCACCAGCCCAGGGCCAGGGAGCTGGCTGCTGTGGGGACCCCGGCCCAGCCGGCGGGAGCTGCCTGCCTGGAAGAAGTCCCTGCTCAGAAAGAGGTCGCCAAAGCGTCTTTTGGGGCATCACCATGAGCCCAGAGGTGTGAAGCTGTGCAGTCTCTCAGAGCTGCTGCCCACCAACCCAGGCAGCCTGTAGGGGAGAGCGAGAGAGAAAGGGAGAGTCTTCAGGGAAGCTGAACCACCTGCGTACCCCTGATAAAGAAAGAGCTGAGCACAGTGATTTTCCCCATGGAGTCAGGGAGATCACTTGGTGAGCTGAGCATGTGCTTGGCATGCCAGGAGGCTTCCATTCAACCCTGTGAGTCTACGTAACACAGTTCGTCCAACGTCCCCGTACCCCAAACTCACCAAACTTTCCTCCGAAGGAAAGGAGGCCAAGGAAGACTTTCACATGCAAGACTGTTTCCCAGGGCCAGAGAGATAGCACAGCAGGTATGGTGCTATTTACCTTGCACATGGTGACCAAGGTTCAATCCCTGGCACCACATATGGTACCCCAAGCCTCACCATGTGTTATCCCTGAGCACATAGCCAGGAGTAAGCCCTAAGTATTGCTGGATGTGGCTCCAACACACATTATATATATATATATAACACCAATATCACACTTGTTTAAGCTTCTGTTTCCTTGGAGCTCACAATCAAAGGTAGGTCCAAAGAAGATGGATGATGAAGGCAATGATGTAGAGATGATGATGTAGAGATGAGAAGCTGAACATGCTAACGGGGAGGAGAAGGCAACAGGAAGAGAAATGAGATGCTGAAAGAAAACAAAGGAAATTACTTTCACACAAGTCTCACAGGAAAAGTAAGCTATTTTTAGAGACTAACTCCTGAAAGAGGATGATTTCATTTCTAAACAGACGTGAGGGCTGGAGTGATAGGATAGCGTGTAGGGCATTTGCCCCGCGTGTGGCTGACCCAGCATTCCCTATGGTCCTTCATATCCCTGAGCACAGAGCCAGGAGTAATGCTTTATCCCAGCATTCCCTATGGTCCTTCATATCCCTGAGCACAGAGCCAGGAGTAACCTGAGTACTGCTGGATGCGGCCCTAAAACAAACAAAAAGACACAATGGGGAAAATGATAGAGAAGATAGAAAAATCCATGAAAAAAAAATCCTGGACCAATGAAATGGCAAGGACAAAGAGACTAGCCAAAGAAAGCGATGCTGGATGAAATAGAGAAGCCAGTGCACAAGACTGATTTCTCTTGCTACTGAGAGGATGGTATGAGCTGGAGCCTGAAGGATAGAGCTGTGGTTCCTCACAGAAGTGTGTCTGTCCCGGAACATCGAGCAAACAAAGTCAGGCGCCTGAGGTCAGAGCATCAATGAGTGACTCATAAATTAAGTCAGGGGCCATAGTGACAGTACAGCGGGTAGGGCATTTGCTTTGTACCTGGCCAACCCAGGTTCAATCTCTGGTACCACATATGGTCCCCTGCGCACTGCCTGATGATCCCTAAGCATAGAGCCAGGAGTAAGCCTGGAGCACCACTGAGTGTGCCCCCCACCAAAAGACAAACAAACAAACTTCCAAACAAGAGAGGCGGCGAAATGAATAAGTTAAGTCAGACTCACAATAATCTATAAAAATAGTAATGAATTATTTTTTAAATGACCACATATTTTATCATTTTCTTTTTGGTGGTGGGAGGGGCACACCAATCAACACGTGGGGGTGGGTGAGAGAATGGCACGGGAGAATCCAGCCAAGAACGTGCTCCAGCCCTTTGGGCTTTCTCCCTCCTATATAATTAATGAGCTGTTTTCTATTACACATTCTTATCTAATCTTAGCACAATTCCTACAAGTTGGCATTATTATTATCCTCATTCTCCTCAGGAACTGGAGCACAGAGACAGAGATTTGCTGAAGGCCTCTCTCAACCAACTACCACACCCAGATCTGGCAACCTAAGCCATGGGCCTTTGGTGTTTGTTCGACAAGAGCCAGAGAAGAAGAATCTGGACAGAAGCAGAGGGAGGGTGTCAACTCCAAGACCAGAGAGTCTAAAGGGAAATCCTTGATCTCCAGAGCACCACTCACAAAGGTGGTTTCTGTGTGAATAAACTCTTGGCCCATCTTGGAGATCTATGAGACCAGATAGAGCCTGGATTTCATTCATTACAACTGAAAAACATGAAGAAGACATTTACTAAAAACTCTTTTCCTTTCCTCTCCTCTTCTTTCCTTTCTCTCTCTTGGTTTCGGGATCACACGGGGTTTTGAGGTCATTCCTGACCCTGTGTTCGGGAGTGATCCCTGGCAGTGCTCAGGTGACCATATGCAGTGCTTGGACCAGCTGTGTGCAAGACAAGCAGCTGAACAGCTGTGTTATCTCTCCAGTCCTTGAACCCTTTCTTTAAGAGAAATTTTAGCATTCTTATATATTTCTCTTCTTCCTTTCTCTTTCCTTTTTTTTTTTTTTGAAGTAAATAGATGTTATTCAGAGGTTTCTGAGGGAGGGAGGAAGGGATAAGTGGGAGAGAGAAATAGTAAGAATAACGCGCTCAAGGGAGAATGTGGGCTTCTCCAAAGGTGGAAGAAGCACCTACACATAACCGAGCTTTAGACACAAAAGTATGAAAGCATAAAAGTACACATCTCAAGGGGGGAGATGCGGGCGACACAAGTGCTCGGGCAACACATGTGCTCGGCCACGTGGGCGCAAGCAGCACATGGCTCAGCAGCATATGCGCCATCTCTTTCCTTTTTTTGAGGGGAAGAAAAGCATAACCTCACACATGCTCTACTGCTAAACTATATCCCTGATCTTGTAATATTTTTTCACAATTCATTTCACTAGTTCTATGAGCTTAAATAGTCCCCTTCCCACATATATCAATGTTTCTCCACAATTCAGCAAAAAGAGTGCTTGTTTGAAATCTCTAAGCTTTCTGAGGATTGGGATGGGCTACCTTCCCTCAGCTCTCTGTACTTCTGGGAGTCCTGGCAGTCAATAACCATGAACCACCTCTGGTGTCATGTAAGCTCATCTACCAACCTTGCTCAGATAATGATAAATAAATTTTGAAAGAGATCAACTTGCCACAAAAAAAAATTTTGTCATATACCCACTCAGGCTAAGATATTCAGGGCACCTTAGAAGGGGTGGGTCAGCCAAGTACCCACCCAAACAGAACCTTGGCAGCCACTTGCTCCCACACTGCAAAATTGCTGTTATGCCTCAGGCCAGACTCCATTGCCTTAGGACCAAGCCTCACCCAGAAATTAATTTGCTGAAAATTTGGGCATGTGGGACTGGAGCGATAGCACAGTGGGTAGGGCGTTTGCCTTGCACACGGCTGGCCTGGGTTCAATTCCTCTGTTCCTCTCGGAGAGCCTGGCAAGCTACCGAGAGTATCCCACCCGCACGGCAGAGCCTGGCAAGCTAACCGTGGCGTATTTGATATGCCAAAAACAGTAACAACAAGTCTCACAATGGAAACGTTACTGGTGCCTGCTCAAGCAAATCGATGACAATGGGACGACAGTGCTACAGTGGGTCTTTGTGACTGAAATCTCCAGGCTTTTCTTGGGGTTAGGATGGGCTACCTCCCCCCACCTCCCTGTACTTTTGGAAGCCCAGGTAGTCACGTCAATGCACCAAAGCTGCTGCCCAGTTGAAAAACTCCAAGCTATATCACCCAGTTAAAAATGTTGGACTTCCTGAAGTGACGTCTCCAAACTCTACAATAGTGGTAATCCAGTAGCATCACTCCAGAGGGATGGGATGTAACATAGAAGGCAACCAATCTCATTTAACAAAACAGCAACATAGAATGCTTAACCTGTAAGAACATCTTAGTAATCCCTTATACAAAGACTTAATGTCTCTCTGGTAAATACAAGTTACACTAATTTTCTTCTAATAAAATATTTTTGATCACTTTGTTAGTAATTTATTTATAACAAACAATATAAAATAAATGATTGTGAGTCTGTTATGAAGGCAGGCTTGAGGGGTGGTTGGGAAAATTAGAGACATTGGTGGACGGAAGGTAACAATGGTGACAGAATTGGTGTTGGAATATTGAATACCTGTAACAAATTATCATGAACAAGTTTGCAATCCACAGTGTTTATATACAAAAATAAAGTGGGAAGTTTACATGGTAGTCATTACCTATTTCATGTAAACTCCAAAATATATTAGCACAGTTTAATATATTAAACTTTCAATAAGTTTTGTTAATGAGGGGCTGGAGCAATAGCACAGCAGATAGGGCATTTGCCTTGCATGTGGCCGACTCGGGTTTGATTCCCAGAATCCCATATGGTCCCCTGAGCACCACCAGGAGGAATTCCTGAGTGTAGAGCCAGGAGTAACCCCTGTGCATTTCTGGGTGTGACCCCAAAAAAAGGAAAAGAAAAAGAAAAAGCCATTGCATTTCTTTGTTGGGGGGGGCGGTTACTACAACCCATTTTTAGGACTAACAGCAGGGTCAAAGATGGAAAGAAAGAGGCTGTGTTAGAGTGAATATTCCTCAGGGAATTCTGAATTTTCTTCAAAAATATTTTTAATTTACTTTTTCAAAGAAAAGACACACCCCATGATTAATAGAGCAATTTTATCAAAAGAGATTTTAAAACCTGGGGCTAGGGAGGCAGTTCAAAAGGTGTGAGTGCCAGCATGCTGGAGCCCCGAGTCCCCTGAGTGGCAAAATGAATGACCTGGAGCACCACGCCAGGAGTGCCCCCAGCACCAGACTTTTATTTATATTAAAATAAAGATATTTTTAAAAATATTTAAAACATGTGGCCGACCCGGGTTCGAATCCCAGCATCCCATACGGTCCCCTGAGCACCGCCAGGGGTGATTCCTGAGTGCAGAAGTGCAGGAGTAACCCCCCCCTTTTTTTTTTTTTTTTTTTGCTTTTTGGGTCACACCTGGCGATGCACAGGGGTTACTCCTGGCTCTACACTCAGAAATCACCCCTGGCGGTGCTCAGGGGACCATATGGGATGCTGGGATTCGAACCCGGGTCGGCCGTGTGCAAGGCAAACACCCTACCCACTGTGCTATTCCTCTAGCCCCAAAACTAAGATATTTTAAATTCACTAAAGTATTAGTGGCATTGAATTGTTGATTTTCAAGAAATAATTCAACTATTTTGTCTTTTTTATTTTTTTTGCTTTTTGGGTCACAGCTGGCAATGCACAGGGGTTACTCCTGGCTCTGCACTCAGAAATCACCCCTGGTGGTGCTCACGGGATCATATGGGATGCTGGGAATCGAACCCGGGTCTGCTGCATGCAAAGCAAACGCCCTACCCACTGTGCTATCTTCAACTATTTTTTCTTTAAAATATGTTGTTTGTTTGTTTGTTTTAAAACTATCTGGTTGACTTTGCCAAACACTACTTAATTTTGCTGAAGTCAGAGTTTTGTGCTTGTGGGGCCTTTGCTGGTGCTCAAGAAGACAAACTCACCTGCTGGCCCATCCTCGGGCATCAGACTCGACTCCTAACCAGTGCTGCTTACCTATGTTTTATACCATACGGTTCCTCAGATTTGTGTTATTATAACAAGGTAAGAAAAAAAAATTCAAGGCCTTTGGCATCACAAAAGCTGTTACACTCAGTTGGCTCTGCATTTTCCAAAAGGATCTGTGAATAAAATGCTGAGCGTTAACACAACTAGCACTTTCCAGAAAAACTCCTGTTTGAGACTGGATTTCAGTTCACAGTCATGTAACAGTTCAAAGGAAGTAAACTTTTACATGTTTGTTTGCTGGTCATTTAAATATTCTTACTTGGGAAGACAGCAGTCAGCCAGAGAGGCTGCTAAAATTTTCACTTGCTAATGAGATAAATATCAATTATTGTCACCCCAATCTTTTGGATGGGGTCACAGATTTTATGCGGGGCAGGCCTTGGTGGGATTCAGCTCCAAACAAGTGAAGCGCTTTCTGTGTCAAGGGGAGTCTAATTGGCTGTCTGCTTTGTGTGGACTCATTAGATAATTATCAACCTTCCTCATGTTGCATCACATAGACCAGGGCACTGGAGAGTGGCTAGAGAAGAGATTTCCAGAAGAGGCTATTGCGAGACCAGACCACAGAGGGAGGAGGGCAAAACCTGGACGGAACAAAAGGCCTTGGACTGGGGAGGGAAGGTTGAGAGAGAAGGAGACAGCACAGGAGGAGGGGCTCAAGCCACAGGGGACGTGACCCTCCACCAAATGCAGACTCTGAGAAGAGAGCAAAAAAGTGTCAATGGACAAATAGAAGCAGGACCGAGGAATCTTCAAAAGAAGAGGTCGTGAGGGTGGAGCAACAGTCCAGCGGATAAGGTGCTTGCCTTGCTGGTTCCATCCCTGGCACCCCATATGGATCCACCAGGAGTAAGCCCTGAGCAAAGAGCCAGACGTAAGACATGAGCACTGCTGGGTGGGCCCCCAAGCAAAAACAAAAAGAAGGGGACTGAAGAGATAGAAGAGCAGGAAGGAGACTTGCCTTGCACAGGGCCAACCTCGGTTGGATTCCTGGCATCCTGTATGGTTCCCTGAGCACGGCCAAGAGTGATTCCTGAGTGCAGAGCCAGAAGAAACCTCTGAGTATCATCAGGTGTGACCGGAAAACAAACCATCCCCCACAGCCCCCGAAGGAAAAAAAAAAAAGAGGTAGTAACAGAGAGCTGCCATGGAGCAGGAGGCAGGAGGTGGGGAACCGGGCCTCCCCCGACAGTGGAGAAAGGCACCGGCAGCCAGGAGTGTGGTTGGACACAGAGGAAACAAAGGGAAAGGACTGTCACATTCTACCCAGACAGGAATACTCAGAACTGAGTGCAGGGCAGAGGACTAACGTCCAAGGTGGGGTTGTCTGGCAAGGAGCAAATGACTTCAAAAATAGGACTTCAATAAAAGAAAACATTATTATCAGTGGTGAGATTCTCTGGACACATAGGAAGTTTTCTAGAAAGTAAACTGACCCAAAATTCAATCTTGTAAAGAAATTACCATATATGTAGTGGCAAACAGAACTGGAGACCCAAATATTTATCGTGACATTCAGGATACCTCTATTTAAAACTAAGATATATATATATATATATTTTTTTTTGCTTTTTGGGTCACACCCAGCGATGATCAGGGGTTACTCCTGGCTTTGCACTCAGGAATTGCTCCTGGCAGTGCTTGGGGGACCATATGGGATGCCGGGGATCGAACCCAGGTCGGCCGCGTGCAAGGCAAACGCCCTACCCATTGTGCTATCGCTCCGGCCCCAAAACTAAGATATTTTAAATCCACTAAAATATTAGTGGTATTGAATTGTTGGTTATACTAGGAAGTAGTTAAAAACAAAAGAGAGAAGCTGGGGAGATGGCTCATGGGTCTGGGGTGCATGTTCAATCCCACATGGTCTCCCCAGAACTGCCAGGAGAAACTCTGAGCAGAGCCAGGTATGGCTCCTCCAAATAAAAAAAGAAAAAAAAAACCACACACACACAAGCTAATCAGAAGCTGATTTATTTGATAGGGTCTGGTGGTCATTGGTGCCTGAGAGGAAGCACAGGAGAACTGCATTTCAGCCAGGGGGCAGTGGCAGCAGTAGAGGGAAGAGAAGAGTGACTGGAAGTAAGTAAGCAGGAGCCAGGGCAATAGAGCAGTAGGACAGTGGGGAGGGCGCTTACTTTGCAAGCAGCTGTCATGGGCTCAACCCCCAGTTCCCTATGTGGAACACTGCCAGGTGTGGCCCAAAACACCAAAAGTAAGTAATTACATTTAAATAAATAATAAAAAATAAGCAAAGCAAAAAGTCACCAAAAGGTATGATAAAGCTAACTTGGAGGGAGAGAGCGCATAGAAGGGATCCACTGTATGTTTGAAGATGTTCTTTTTTTTTTTGCTTTTTGGGTCACACTTGGCAATGCACAGGGGTTACTCCTGGTTCTACACTCAGGAATTATTCCTGGCGGTGCTCAGGGGACCATATGGGATGCTGGGATTCAAACCCTGGTCGGCCGCATGCAAGGCAAACGCCCTACCCGCTGTGCTATTGCTCCAGCCCTGTTTGAAGATGTTCTTTTTGTAAAAGTCCCACAGAGGGAAGGGAGGGGCACACGGAGCAGCGGCTGAATCCGGGAAGCCGTGAGCAAGTGCTCAGTGGGAAGGCTCCCGGACGAAGCTGGAAACGCACGAGTCACAACAGGTCTTGTTCAGGTATCTCAAACCCTAGGAGACAGGCTGGGCCACACCCAGCGATGCTCAGGACTTACTCCTGGCTCTGTGCTCAGAGATTTCTCCTGACGCAGCTCGGGGTAACAATGCTGGGGAAGAAGCTGGGGACGGCGGCAAGCCGGGGACAGCGAGGCAAATGCCCTAACCCCTATTCCATCTCCCAGCCCTTAGACAGTTTCTTCATACCCTTGGGAGACGTACTGATAGTATCATCTAGGTGAAATGAAGCGCTGCACCAGTAATCATTAGAAAGGCCAGCATTAGAATCAGAGTCTAACTCTTGAACTCAAGAGCGTTTAACTCTTGAAACCAGCTCAGAGGCCTGCTCACCCTGGCTTTCGTGTCATGTACAGGGAGGTAGTCAACAGGCAGGAGTCAACGTTCTGCATGTGTGAATCCAACCCCACAAAATACAACAACAACCCCTTAAATATTCACAGGAGTCAAAGAGATAAACAACAAGCTAAGCACATGTTTTGTATGCTGGCGGCCTAAATTCAATCCCTGGCACCACATGGTCCTCTGAACACGGCCAAGAATGATCCCTAGACACAGAACTGGGAGAACTGCCTGAGTGCCTCTGGGTGTGACTTCCAAAACCAAAATAAAACAAATGTCATCTCTTAAGAGAAGCCCAAAGTTACCCCGTCTCCTTTCCCTTTATCCTGCTGCTCCTCCTCACCCAAACCTCTGTGGTTATGCCTGCATTTGCTTTCCTGCCTTCGCAGCTGTGCCTCTGCCAGGCTGCAGGCTCCTCCTGCCCGTGTCCTGTCCCAGGCTGCCGGGGGACTTGTCCTCTTTGTTTGGCGCCTCATCCCCAGCACCAGTGCTGCTAGGAAAAAAAGGCTGGAGCTACTCTACCAGAATCTCCTCTAGCTAAAACCTGGCTTTTGAAACTTGGTGCTGAGTAAGTAGGTGGGGTTCCAGGAAGGCCCTGGAACAAAGCCCTGTGTTTCCTAAGCAGGTCAGCAGGCCTGAGCCCCCACTGGCCCGGAGTAAGTGTGACTCAGTCCTCTTGGCCAGCATTGGGTGTTTAGTGCAAGAGCCCAGCCCACTCCCGGGACTCCAGGCGCTTGGCTGCAACCTGGCGCGCTCCAAGTGGCACAGGGGCCACCCAATGCGGAGCGAGACACACGGGACCGAATCCACCAGCCTCAGAACAAATGAGGGATGTTGCCAAGGAGTGTAAATGCCACCCTTCTCTCCCCATGGGAATGCACCTGAAAATCTTTCTGTGTCCCAGAGAGTTCTCAGCTCTGCCCGGAAAGAGGGGACAGGAACCACCATTTAGCCTGTGATTGAGCCACTGGTTCCAGGCCCCCGCCCACCCCCTAGAGGGGGAACAAAGGCAGTGGCAGGTGTTTGCCCCCGAGCTGTTTGGGCTGAAGGCAGCATCTCCCACCCTGGCTCCACGGAGAAGTCAGCCAGAGGAGAGGAAGCCTTCCGGTGGGTGAAAAGAAAGGGGGTGTCCGTTTATCAGAGGCAGGAAAAGGCACTGAAGGAGGCCACAGTGCCAAGAGAGAAATGCCCATGCCAGGGCTGGGTGGCCTGGGCCTGGGTGTTGGTGGCTCTCTCCTTCCACCCCACCTGCAGGGCCTGCCCTGCCGTGCCCTTTCTCTGCTCTCACCCCACCACTGACCCACCTACTCCTCGGGACAGCGGAGAGCAGGCGAGGAATGGGAAGCCCACAACTCGGCTCAGTGGGACTGGGCCCCTGATGGTCTCTCCAGCGCCCCAGAGCCGCTGACCGGCTTTCTCCACCCTGACTTCCCTTTCCCTTGCTCAAACCCCGGGCTAGGGAAACAAGCGGACACCCTCAGGGGCTAGAATTCCCAGGGGTTAGGGTTCTCATCCTTTGGGTTTGTGATGTCAAAGGAAAACCACCTTACCAGGCAAGAAAGTCCAAGAGCACCACCACCCTGAAACAACAGGCAGAGTTTGGGGAGAAAGATGCAGTTCCAAGGTGTTCTGGGGAGAGAAGCGCGTGAGTGGACAGCTCTGGATTGAGCTGAAGGCACCACATCCTGGCACTCGTGCACGCGCACACTTCACCTGGCAGGAAGCGTTTCAGCATTCTTTTCTGTGGAATGGGAGAGGACTTTGCCAAGTTCCTTAATAAAGCTTCTGTGTCAAAGACCGTTGGCTATCTGAAAACCAAGATGACGGTTGCCTTACTAAAGGTAACAGAAATGCAGTCACTTTTCAGGAATTGAACATTTTCTTCAAAAATGCAATATAAAAGAAGCAGCAGGGACTGGAGCAATAGCACAGCGGGTAGGACATTTGCCTTGCATGCGGCCCACCAGAGTTCGATTCCCAGCATCCCGTATGGTCCCCTGAGCACTGCCAGGAGTGATTCCTGGGTGTGAAGCCAGGAGTAAGCCCCTGAGCATCGCTGGGTGTGACCCAAAAAGCAAAGCAAAAAAAAAAAAAAAAGCAGCAAAGCTTAATACCATCACCCTGGAGCTCTTGAACCAAACAGGCCCAGCTGCCAGGGGCTTGTGGCCTTGTTCTAGGGGCTGAGCCCGGCTCTGTCCTGCTCCCACTCCAGTCCGACTCCTCCCAGCTCCTGCAGACCACAGAGGCGCAGAGCAGACATCTGCCTGGAGCCTGCCGCAGCACAGCCTGTCTCTAGCTCCTCTCCAGCTCCTCTCATCCTCAGTTTACTCATTTGCATTCCAATTAAGTGGAATGATGTATGTCTGAGTGCCTCCCAATACACAGGGGGAGCACTTTCATATTCGTTTGCCCCTTAAGTTGCACCCCAAGAAAGGTAGGGGTGTGAGCAAGTCAATAATTGCAGGTTTCCTTACTGTCTTGTCTCAGCGGTGAAGCCCTCCCTCACTCCCCAGCCATACCCATGCGATCAAGCAGCTTCCCTGGAGTTGCCTGTTCTGGTCTAAGAGCAGAATAGACTTTGGCCAAACCTGGAGGTCCCTGGGACTACTCTGTGCCGTGGGGTCACTCCCTGCAAACTCTGAGGAACCGCGGGTGCTCAGCCCGGGCCTGCACTGTTGCCTGCAGAGCATCTGCACTCACCCGCGGGCGGGCCCAGCAGGAACAGACGGGTCATCTCCCAAGAGGTGCAGCTAAGGAAACTGAGGCTCAGAGAAACGAAGTGGCTTACCCAAATCACAGAACTAGCAATAAGCAGACTGGACGGACACGGACTCTAAGCCCCAGGCTCTTAATCTCTGGACCATGCTACTCCCCACTTCCCCCGCCCCCCAAAGAAAGCCCCAGAAATTAGTGAAGCGAACACAGCTTTGGCAAACCCTCAGAACTCTTTCTTTGCCCAAGCGAAGAAAGCAGTTCAGGGTGAAGGTCAGAGGCTGCTGAAAAGGGAGGTGGCCGGCCGCTCTGGCTGCGCCTGTGCCGCGACGGGGCGGGGAGGCCGGTGGTTACCGGGTGCACCCTCTCCCTGGGAAGCGTGGGGGCGGGGTGGTGAGGCTGCTTAATTGAGGTGGGAGGCTGGGCGTGGGGGTGGGCGCTCTTCCCGTAAACAAGGGCAGCCCTGCTCCCGGCGGGCCTGGGAGCGAGCGCGCGCCTCTCGCCTCCTTCCCAGCAGCTGGGGGCTGGCGCGGGCCGCGCAGCCTCTCCCGCGGGCCTCTGCAGCCGGCCCCAGCCCCCAGCTCGAGCCTCAGGAAGTGGAGCTGCTGAGAATCTCTCCTCCAGCCTCGCCTCCTGCGGCGAGTGTCCCTGCGAGAGCATTTCCTGGCCTAATTAAGCTGGGTAATGAGTAGCTAGGAGGAGGGATGAAAGCGCTGGCTGCGAGGGCCGCGCCGTTTATGGCTGGGGCGGCTGCAGCTGGTGACCCGCTTAGGGGACTGATTTCTCGGAGCCGTGACAAGTGGCCGGCAAGGGCAGAGCCCCTCTCCCGGGTCTGACTGGAGAGTCCTGAGAGGGGGCGCAGGCGGGGCTGTTGGAGGCTGCCGTCGGGCGGGTCGTGCCACGCAAGGGCCGCCGGCCTTGTGCTCAGCTCCTGCCGGTGTGTCCTCAGTAACCAAGTGTGGTTCCCAGGCCTCGGATTTTACATTTCATTTGGACACAGGGTTCTGCACCGGGGACAGTCTCCTGAGAAGGTGACTGGCTCAAAGTAAGAAAGCCTGAACCAGACATTGTCTTGACTCCCTTAAAGGCAATAAAAACCATGTCCTGGAAAATGCCAGCTGCACCCGGGATTGGGCTTGTGTCGTGGGCCCTGGGGGAGAGGAAGGCCCACATGGGGCCTGCCCTTTCGACGAATCTGAGGCCAAAAGACAACGATTGGCACCTGGCCCCCACAAACTTGGAGCCTGACCAGTCAGGGCCTGAAAACGTGCTCTCATTGCACCTGTATCTTCACTACTTAAAATACAGACACCTTCTAAAGCCTTGTGATCCGGATAGAATAAGTGAACACCTTTATTAAGGAAAAGCTTTGTGCTGCTGATTGGTTGCTCAGGACTGGGGTCTGGGGAGCAGCCCTGAGTACCCTTTACAGCCGAGACCCCACATCACACAGTCCCCTGGAAAGGATGGACGTGGCAGCAACCTAGGCTCAAGGTGTTAGGACCCCAGAACCCCCATTTGTGAAAAAGTCCACTCCTGGGTCATTTCCCAGGCCTGTCAGATGAGGGACCCCTGAGGACCACTGTGCCCAGTCTTTCACAAGGCGGTTTTGCACCCAGTGGCCTCCTGGCGACTCATCTCCACACCCTGGAATCAGTGTTCTGATCCTTTCTAATTTTCTACACCCATTTGGGGAGCTAGGTCAAAGGGCTGGAGCATGCGTCTAGTGATAGATCCTTGGCACCAAATGCCCCCTAGCACTGTGGGTGCAGCCCCAGTGAGCCCCAGCACTGCCCAGCGCAAGTACCTGACCGGTGGACCCACACAATGGGACCAAGTATTGCTGGGAATGACCCCGGGGTCTCCTGATCACTGCTTTGGGAGTTCCCCGCCCCAAAAACACCCATGGGGAGCCATGTTCTCAGAACCCAATCTCTTCCACTGTGGCCCAATGTCTGGAGCTGGGCTGCAGGGCATTGCTGGGGATTCCTCCTCTCTGGCCTTGGCTCTCTCAGCCTCCTGTTTCTGCTACCCCTCCTGTTTATTGAGATATCATTGGCATATGACACCAGATGAGTTTCGGGCATGTAACTGTGCTATGAAACGTACAACACAGGAGAGAGACCCTGTGGGCTTCATGCTGTGGGAAAATCATCAAACCCGGGCTAAACTGACTTCCCCGTCTTCCCCTTCCAGCTGCAGTGTCCTTGGGATGGAAGGAGGCCTGCTGGGTGCCTGACAGACAGAGCACACCGGAGCACCCCCACCTTCGAGGCCTGAGGCCCTCCATTCCCTGACCCGTCCACTCATGGCTGGGCAGCCCCTGGCAGCTCCCAGGCCAGGCTGCGTCTGACGCAGACCCAGGGGCTGACTCCTCTGAATGTGTAATCCCGGTTAAAAGGAAAAAGGGTAAAGAGCTCGTCCTCCAAGGCCCAGACACTGAAACCTGACACTCTGGCAAGGGAGCCCTTTCACAGAGACAGAGGAGCAGGGGGTGGGGGAGAAAAGAAGGAAGGAGGAAGCAAGCACGGAAGAAAGGTATGTGAGAGGCCACTGAATGGGGGGGGGGGGGACGCCACAGGAAGCCCCGGGCACCGCCGGAAAGTGAGTACTGAGTCCTGCCCCGCTGACCCAGCCAGACCAGCACCCTCAGAGGCCTGTCTGCCCTCTGGAGTCTGCTCCGTCTCAGAAGTCCCGAGCGCCTCCGTCCATGCCCTCTCTGCCTCCGCAGGCTGGGTCCAAGGGCCCTGCTGAGAAACACGGCGCCCAGAGAGGAATAGGGCTCTCCGCTTCCCATTCTCACTCTGGGCGGTGAGAGGAGTCTTTGTCTGCGAGTGTGTGGTCAGGGAGGAGAGGAGGCTGCATAAATGGCAGGGCTGTTCCCCTTCATTTGGCCACAAAGAATCATAGGCGTAAATTAAGATAAAACCTGGGAAACTTAGGGAGACTGTCCTGGGATCAGGTCTGGGCTGTGTGCTCCTGGTGAGTCCTGTTCCCAGCCAGCAGCACCCCATTGAGCTTGAGCCCTGGGGAGCCTGTGGACAGGACCAGCTGTTGCCCTCCTCTGGAGCTTACCTGAGAGGGTCAGGCCTCATTCTCAGCCATCCGCCTTTGCACTTTATAGTTCACAATTTATGTGCCCTCATCTGTGCTCACAGAGGAGTTCTGAGAGTTGGTAATTAACAGCTCTCTAAAATAAACCCCAGGGGCCGGAGCGATAGCACAGCAGGTAGGGCGTTTGCCTTGCACGCAGCTGACCTGGGTTCGATCCCCGGCATCCCATATGGTCCCCCAAGCACTGCCAGGAGTAATTCCTGAGTGCAAAGCCAGGAGTAACCCCTGAGCATCGCTGGGTGTGACCCAAAAAGCAAAAAAAATAAAAAAATAAAAAATAAAATAAAATAAAATAAACCCCAAATCAGATTAACTCATCTGGTGTCAAGGCAGCTGAAACAAGAAAAGAATGACAGTGGCTGGGATGGCACTCAGTGGACAGTACTTGCCTTACATGTGTGAGGTGCTGGGTTTGTTTCCTGACAGTCCACCAAAAGAGAGACAGAGACAAAGAAACAGACACACACACATACATACACAACACACACACACACACAAACACACACACAGAAAATTGCACTAGATGGGCCAGAGTGGTAGTACAGTGTGTGGGGTGTATCCCGGCATTCTATACGGTCCTTCTAGTCCACCAGGAGTCATTCCTGAGAACAGAGCCAGGAGTAAGCCCTGAGCACTACAGGGTGGAGACCAGGAAAAAAAAAAAAAAAAGAATTACACAAGAAAATCTAGATTCAGAGAAGTGTTCCAACATCTAAGCTTCAACCGGGCCCTGGGCTGCCTGGTATTTGTGTCAAAAGGGAAATACTGTGGTGAAAAGGGAGCATCTCTTATGCAGGCCTCCTCTAGTGGGATCTAATATTCGGACTCACTTCTTGGTCACACTCAGTCTTGCTCAAGTGCATCCGGTTGTGCAAAATAACGGAGTGCCCTGATCCTTGCATATCAGGCAAGTTCTGCCTCTGGGTCAGAAAGAACATTGACCATGCATCCAGTGCAGTTAATCTTTTCTGTGCTCCTTTGGTCAGGGCCAGGTGCCTCCTGCCAGGCTCCATTAGAGCTCATAAGGCTCCGACGTTGGTCCTTATTCCTTTCCCTGCTGTCTGGCGGGCAGCAAAGGTGCCTCGTGCCTCCTCTCTGCTCCAGGGACCTCACGTGGTGCCTGTGGCGAATCCAGCACACACGTGCTGCTTAAAATGTTTTCTGCACTTAATGATACACCAAGTAGCAGGTATATTAGCTACATGTATTGTCACATTGGACTCTTAGAATTATTCTGTGACATAGGTGCTATTATTGTGTCCCTTTATAGCTGAGACAACCCAGATTAGGTGATCAGTGTCTCCCAAGGTCTCACTCAGAAAGACCTGGCCTTCAGTCAGGCCAGGTCAACTGAACTCATTGAAGGACGTGAGGTGTCTTTCAAATCAACCTTCTAGTACTGTTTTCTATACCATAGAAAATTGCAAAATATTTTTCTGTAAAGATAGTTCTTAAAAAGAGATGGAGAGGGGCTGGAGCAATAGCATAGCGGGTAGAGCGTTTGCCTTGCACTCGACCGACCCGAGTTGGAGTCCCAGCATCCCATATGGTCCCTTGAGCACTGCCAGGAGTAATTCCTGAGTGCAAAGCCAGGAATAACTCCTGTGCATTGCCAGGTGTGACCCAAAAAGCAAAAAAAAAAAAAAAAAAAAAAAGAAAAAGAAAGAGATGGAGAGGGGCCTGAGTGATAGCATAGCAGGTGTGGTACATAATCAGTCCAAGTTCGATCCCCGACACCCCATATGGTTTCCCCAAGCACTGCCAGAAGTAATTCTTCAGTGCAGAGCCCGGAGTAACCCCTGAGCATCACTGGGTGTACTCCCCCAAAAAAAGTATATAAAAAGGGCTGGGCAGGTGGCTCTGGCTTGCATGTGCGAGGTCTGTATTCAGTTCCCCAGCACCACTGTACTGGTTTCCTCCTCTCAGACACAGAGAATTATCCTGCTAGTTTACGGTGTGGTGAGATGGAACTTATGATGCTCTATTTACCTAGTTGGTGTAGTCAAATTTACGGTGTTCACAGGTCTTAGAGTTTATAGCTAGAAGAGACCTTGGAACTCACTGACTCCAGTGCCCTCATTTCACAGCTACAGAAACTGTTGCACAGAGATGGCTTACCTTGGCCATACAGCTTGGTAGAGATGAGCAAGGAGCATAAAATTGACCCCTGCCTCTTGCATAATTTTCCCATTTTTATTTTTCTCCCTTTTTTCTTGTTTTTTCTGGGCCGCCTCTGATGGTGCTGAAGGCTATGCCCAGCCCAGTGCTAGGGGGTGCTCCCAGTAGCACAGGAGACCATGTGGTGCCAAGAATGAAGTCTGGGCCCCCTGCATGCAAAGCATGTGCCTTTATCCTTTGAGCTGTCTCCTTTATTTATTTATTTTTATTCTTTAAAATTTCATTTTAAAAATTCACTTCAAGGGCCAGAGTGATGTACCACAGGTAGGGTTACTTGCACATAGCTGACCTGGGCTCGATTCCTGGTATTCCATTTGATCCCCCAAGCACCGCTAGGAGTCATTCCTGAGTGCAGAACCAGGAGTAATCCCTGAGCATTGCCGGGTGTGACTCAAAAAGACAAAAAAAATTAAAAAATTTAAAATAAATAAAGATTCACTTTAGGAGCTAGAACAATAGTACAGTGGGTAGGGTGTTTGCCTTGCCTGTGGCTGACATGGGTTCAATCCCAGCATCCCATATGGTCCCTGGAGCACCATCAGGAGTAATTTCCTGAGTACAGAGCCAGAAGTAAGCCCTGAGCATTGCTGGGCGCGGCCCAAAAACAAAACAAAAACCAGATTCACTTCATTTCTCAAACAGTATGAAATGAAAGTCCAGTGGTGGGAAATTCCCAACAAAGAAGATGTGAGCAACTTCCACTCCCCATGGCCGCTGCTGCAGCTTCCTCCCGACTTCCCCCCACCTCGGCTCTCCTCTATCCCTGTTCCTCAGAAGGCTTTCCTCTTCAGTCAAGTGGAATGGGGAAATGGATGGGGAAGACAGCCCAGTGACAGCACAGGCTTTGCCGAGGGGGAACTGGTTCTATCCCTGATACCACATGGTTCTCTCAGCATTGCAGGGGGTGAACTTAGAGCACAGAACCAGAGCCACTGAATGTGGCCTCAAAATAAGCTAAAAAAGAAAAAAAGAAAAGGAGGACATTGGTGATAGCCCACCCTGGTCTTTACTGACCCTTCTGTGAGTGTGACTTTGGCTCCGAGTCCTGACAGGACAGTGCAGCCTGCTCGAGGCACGGCTCTCACAGAGTGCTCACAGAGGGATATTTAGCTGTGTCGGAGACATTCTGACAGGCCAACAGGCAAGGGGTGCTACTGATGGCTAGAGTAGAGGCCAGGAAGCGACTGGAAACCCCACAATGCACAGCGCAGAAGAGTCACCTGACTTAGTGTTACTCATTCTACTGTTCAAGCAGGAGGGACCAGCTCCTGCTTCTCCCTGTCCTCTGGGTCTCTCATGTCCCCACCCAGTCGGTCTGTGTGTCCTCACTCAGAATCTCTTCGTGTCCCTCCTCAGAGTCACCATGTGTCCCTCTTAGTCACTGTGTGCCCCCAGTCACATGACCCTCTCAAAGTCATCACATGCCCCCTCAGAGTCACTGTCTTTGTTCCATTTTGCTCCTCTCACTCCCACTGCTTGGTTTCCCTTTGGTGTTTCCCTTTGTTTCCCAGGGAGAAGGAAACTTCTATCTTTATTGAGTGCCAATGGGCCCCAGCAGGATGTGTGATGTTTTATGTAAATTACTTGTTAGTAGCTTCACTGTAAAATAAAAAGCAACTTTATAAGGTAAAACTGATTTCACTTTGGGGCCCCGAGATATAGTATAGCAGGTGCGGCATTTGCCTTGCGTAAAGCCAACCCTGGTTTGATCCCCAGAAACCTGTGTGGTCCTCCAAGCTGCCAGAGCCAGCTGTAAGTCCTAAGCACCACTGAGTTTGGCCCCAGAACAAAACAATAGCAACAAGAAGTTTTCATTTTACCAGTGAGAAATGAAACCTCAGAGAGGCCTGAGACATAGTACAGTGGGTAGGGCATTTCCCTGGCACACAGCTGACCCAGGTTAGATTCCCAGGATTCCATATGATGTTTCAACACCACCAAGAGAAATTTCCGAGTGTAGAACCAGAAGTAACCCCTGAGCATTGCTGGGTGTGACCCAAAAACAAAAAAAGAAAGAAAGAAAGAAAGAAAGAAAGAAAGAAAGAAAGAAAGAAAGAAAGAAAGAAAGAAAGAAAGAAAGAAAGAAAGAAAGAAAGAAAGAAAGAAAGAAAGAAGGAAGGAAGGAAGGAAGGAAGGAAGGAAGGAAGGAAGGAAGGAAGGAAGGAAGGAAAGAAAGAAAGAAAGAAAGAAAGAAAGAAAGAAAGAAAGAAAGAAAGAAAGAAAGAAAGAAAGAAAGAAAGAAAGAAAGAAAGAAAGAAAATTTTAAAAAAAACAACTAAGCCTGAGAGAGTTCAGGTAACTGATCCAAGGACACAGAGATTCACCGCTGCGTGCCCGGCTCAGAGCGATTCGCTCCCGTATACCTCTGCTGCTCACACAGGAGGCTCGGCAGTGAGGACAGGCTCAGAAACAGCAAAGAGAAGGCAGGTTTGTTGTCCCCAAATATCAAACCCACCCCCTTTCTTGTTCATACAATCATCAATAAAATCATTGGAAAATACGGGCGTTTGTGGGCAGAGACAGCAGGGGCACTGCCCTCCTAACAGTACCTCAGGTGAGCAGAGCCAACAGGTACCAAATTAAACTCCCAATTGCAGGAAAACCTCTGGGGGCTGCACATCCTGCTCACAGCACACACTCCTCCTCCCTGGGAGGCGGCACCACCCACCACTCCCTGGGAGGCTCCCCCACCCGCCAAGGTCTGCAGTAACGCCTCCTGTCGGCACTGGGGACTTATTAAACAGCAACAACCCAAAGCTTCTAACTACCTCAGTCTGTTGTGACAACCTTTATTTTGTTCATAAGATGTGTTGTGCGTGTGTGGTGTGTGTGCGTATGTGGTGTGTGTATGTGTACACGTGTGTGCACGTGTGTGTATGTGTGTACGTGCGTGCACGTGTGTGGTGTGTGTGCATGTGTGTGCATACGTGTGCATGTGTGCGGTATGTGTGCGTGTGTATGTGTGTGGTATGTGCATGCGTGTGCGTGTGTGCATGTGTGTGATGTGTGCGTGCATGTGTGTGCGTGCATGTGTTGTGATGTGTGTGCGTGCATGTGTGTGTATGGGCCCATGTGCCTCCCACGCTACTAGAAGGTGGCCTTTATTCGGGTTGTCACTGGGTCTTGACCTCCTGGCCTCTCTGAGCAGCTTCCGGCCCCTCTGTCCCAGGATGTGCTTCTCTGCAGTCTTAGGGGGAGAAACGGAGCAGCCCCTCCTGCTTAACCCTTTCCTCTCTGCTTCCTGGGCCTGCTTGAGGGGCTCTGGGCCAAGTGGCCAGACACACTCTGGCTCCAGGGCTGCAGATGCCATAAACCCGTGCTCCTTGGGGACCTCAGAGCTTCACGAATCACTTTCTGAAAGCACAACTGTTTTGTTTAAAATGGCCCTGGGAGGAGGGGGGGCTCCTCATTCGCCATTGGTGGGGAACAGAGGGTGGAGGGCTGCGCAGGGAGCTGCTGGGCGGCACAGGAGGGGAGAGCTGACTGCAGCTGCTGCCTCTGGGAAGTTTGGCTGCGGGGAGGAAAGGAGCAAGCAGGCAAGGAGGAAGGGGTGGGACTTGGGGACAGGCCGTGTCATGGGGGAGGAGGGAGCAGGTGGTGGCTTGTTTATCTGCTCAGCTGTTTGTGTCCAGGAGCCTGAGAGACAGAAGCAGCTGGGAGGAGAAAAACCTCCCAGCCCGAGGCCCGATTGGCCCCTGTGCCTTAGCCACAGGTTTTGAAACCAAAGCAGAGCACCAGAGTGACTCATGGGGGTACAGCCCTCCCCCCTCCTTAGAAGGGTTTCTTTGGGGCCCATATGCTGGTTTCTGCTATGCAAATACCCTGGCAATGCCCTCCTCTCCCTGGTGAAGGGCTGTGATTGGGCAGGCGTCCCCCCTGGGTTAATCCTGGCACCATCTCACGTCATGTTCCTGGGCTCGGGCTGGTTTACTCCCACATGGGAACTGGCCCAGTCCTGGGGGACCAGGCCCATGAGCTCCTGTCCCTGGTACCAGGCCAAACCAAGGTACAGGGTCCCGGTGCCCTCAGCTGCTTCCCACTCCAGCTCCTTCCGTCTTTGGGGCAGCCCTGTTTGGAGTGCCCTGGACCCGTCCCCTGAACTGACCGCACAGCCGCAGCTGCACGGACCCTCTGGGGACACTGGCAGACCTGAGCCTTCCCGGCCCTGATGGCCTCTGAACAGGTTCGTAAACACGAGCAGGCTGCACACGGAGGTTTTAATTCAGGTGCAGTTTTAAGGGTTTGCTGGTCCCCACCCCCAAGCCGTGTGCTCCTTCTCCATCTTATTATTTTCTTCTTGCTGGTTTAGATGAGAGCATTTGCTGGGACTCCTGGAGATGATCTCCTCTCCCTCCCCCCCTGGAGGCCAGTCCGGTACCAGGGGATTTTTCCTGCCTCCCTCCTGGGGCACAGAGCCAGGGCATCTCTGTTGACAAAGGGCCGCTTCTCTGGCACAGGGCCTGGCGCTGGAGACAGTGGGAGAGGGCAGATGCCATTTGAATATATCTCTCTGCAGTCACTGGCCACCCTTTAAGTCACACAAAACACAACCAAAAACAGGGCGGGGGCAACTCTGGGAGCACAATGGCCCCAGCTCCGCTCAGCCCTTTGAGCACAAGCCCTGGAATTGAGTGGAAAAGCCTGTGCGAGGCTGGGAAAGGAGGAATAGCAAATCTATCTGCTGTGGAGGGCAAGGCAAGGGGGATTCTCTCCTGGAAGAGGATGTGACTGGAGAGATAGGACAGCCGGTAGGGCACTTGCCTTACCGGCAGCCAATAGAGTTCGATCCTGGCATTCCATATGATCTCTGGAGCTTCTCCAGGAGTGAACCCTGAATGCAGAGCTAGGCATAACCTCTGAGCATCGCCAGGTATGACCCCAAAAACCAAAAGATAAGAAATAAATTAATTAATTAAAAATATTCTGGGTAAGGGCTGGAGCGATAGCATAGCGGGTAGGGCGTTTGCCTTGCACGCGGCCAACCCAGGTTCGAATCCCAGCATCCTATATGGTCCCCTGAGCACTGCCAGGAGTAATTCCTAAGTGCAAAGCCAGGAGTAACCCCTGTGCATCGCCGGGTGTGACCCAAAAAGAAAAAGAAATATTCTGGGTAAAAGGTTCAGAAAATGTAGTCTCCTGGGGCTAGAGCAAGAGCACAGCGGGTAGGACACTTGCTTTGCACGCGGCCAACTTGGGCTAGATCCCCAGAACCCTGAGTAGAGTAGAGCCAGGAAGGACTGCTTAACATCACCAAGTGTGCCTAAAAACAGAAAGGAAAGGAAGGAAGGAAGGAAGGAAGGAAGGAAGGAAGGAAGGAAGGAAGGAAGGAAGGAAGGAAGGAAGGAAGGAGGGAAGGAAGGAAGGAAGGAAGGAAGGAAGGAGGGAAGGAGGGAAGGAAGGAAGGAGGGAAGGAGGGAAGGAGGGAAGGAAGGAAGGAAGAAGGAAGGAAGGAAGGAAGGAAGGAAGGAAGGAAGGAAGGAAGGAAGGAAGGAAGGAAGGAAGGAAGGAAGGAAGGAAGGAAGGAGGGAAGGAAGGAAGGAAGGAAGGAAGGAGGGAAGGAAGGAAGGAAGGAAGGAAGGAGGGAAGGAAGGAAGGAAGGAAGGAAGGAAGGAGGGAAGGAAGGAAGGAGGGAAGGAAGGAAGGAAGGAAGGAAGGAGGGAAGGAAGGAAGGAGGGAAGGAAGGAAGGAAGGAAGATGTAGCTTCTACTTAGCACCCACTTTACAACTAAGTTACAGGGTCCCATGACACTTTCCCTTTCTCCTTTGTAGCAAAATGAAGAATGGCAGCTCTGATCCCAGACTCCTTTCCACTTGACACATCTTGATTTTAAAACTCTAACTTCTTTTTCTACAACCCATTTTCTTCTCCAAAGATCTGGCAAGCCAATAAAATCACCCCCTAGAGCCAGGAAGAGTGGACAAGGGAGTGGAGTGCAGGCCTTGCGAGTTCAAGGACCCTTGTTCCATTCCGGCACGTGGGCTTCTCCCTCCCCAGCCTGCACGACCAGATGTGGCCCTGATTACTCAGGGCCCAAGCATCACTGGGGACATCCCTATTTAAAACAAAAAGACAGGAGCATAAAACCACCTCTTAATGGTGCTTGGTAACACAGCTATCTCTCGTGACTGCATCTTTTTCTGAACTCAGAGACTGGCTGTGTCTCCACATAATTTGCCGTTGATTTTTCTTGTTTGATTTTTTTTGGGGGGGGGGGGTGTCACACCTAGCAATGCCCAAGAGTCACTCCTGGCTCTGTACTCAGGAATCACTCCTGGCAGTGCTCAGGGAACTGTATGAGATGCGGGGGATCAAACCCGGGTCAACTGTGTGCAAGGCAAGCACCCTGCCCACTGTGCTACCTCTCCAGCCCCTTTCTGAGGTTTCGTATACCAGCCCCTTCTCTTCCCTGCTGCAGCTGCAGTGAGAGGGTGCACACAGGCCTGAGTGTGGTACTCACGCACTGGGAGGCTTTCTGGGAGCACTCTTAGAGCGTGGTGCTCACACTCAGGACCTTGGTGCACATGGGTTGGCACTCCTTTACCTGTTGCTCGCCCACACGCCTGCCTGGCGACTGAAAAATGCAAGTACTCACCAAGGGTTGCTGTGATGCTTATAGAGTGCTTGCCAGGGATTGCTCTTCCTGTCCATGGCACTCACACATTTGTTTGTCTGTTTGTTTGTTTGCTGCGATGTTCAGAAGGTCACACCCTTGTTCTTTCCCCCAACCCTGGACATTGAACCCACATGCATGTATTGCAGGCACTTCACCACTGAACCATATTCCCAGTCTCTGCACCCCTCTTGGTGGCACTACACATACTTGGCTGTGGCACTGTCAGAAAGTGCTTATGATGTTGAAACTGCAGAGAGCAGAGCTTCTAGGATCCCACGCGGTGCATGTGGACAGAGGATTGACTTTGTTACCATAGACTTATAAGGCAAGCTTGCCAAACCTTTTTGCTACTCCTGCAGGCCTGTCCTTCTGCTTAAAACATGAATCCTGGGGCCTGAGACTGGGGGAACCTGAGTCTCAGCACTATGATCAGGAGTGACTTTCAATGCTATGGTAATAATTTTAATTTCTCACCAACTGCTTGCTGCTGATTATCTAAATTGTTTATTTTTTCCAGTTTTACTGACATAATTGAAACATAGCATTGTGTGAATTTAAGGTATGTGATGAATTGGTTGAAATAGTTAGATTTCAGTGTGCTAGTGTGTCTATTTCTCTTCCCAGAAATGCCTACAGGCTGACTTTCCAAGAAGAAGCTTATGGGAGAGAAGCTTATCTTCATTTCTAAGACTCTAATTAAGAATCTCACCTTGGCTCTTCAGTTCCAGAAAAGCTCTTCACTTCTAAGTGCAGTCAAGCCTTTGAGTCCAGATTGGAACTGCAGGGTCAGGTGGGCAAAATTTGACTAATAGGGTTCTAGCTTCAAGCATCCATCATAGTGATTTATTCTGTAAACTTATCATTATGGAAAAATAATAATTCTTTAAAACATATTCACTAAAGGTGAAAGATTGGTATAAGTTATATTCATATATAGACATACTTCATTTTACTGTGTTCCTTTTTTTTTCTTTTCTTTTTTGGGTCACACCCGGCAATGCACATGGGTTACTCCTGGCTCTGCACTCAGGAATTACTCCTGGTGGTTCTCAGGGGACCCTATGGGATACTGGGAATCGAACCCGGATCAGCCTCATGCAAGGCAAACGCTCTACTCGCTGTGCTACCGCTCCAGCCCTCTGTGTTACATTTTATTGCCTTTCTTAGCTACTGAGCATGTGTGTGTGTGTGTGTGTGTGTGTGTGTGTGTGTGTGTGTGTGTGTGTTACTGGGGTTCAAACCCAGGTGCTCACACGTTTGAGGCTTGTGCTCAAATGCTAAGCCACAGCCCTGACATAAACGCTAGTTTGTTTGTTCCTTTGTTTTAGAGAGGGTTTGGGGACATCTCAGAACTCGTGGTACTCAGAAGACCATATTGTGCTGTGGATCTAACCTAGGGCTCCTGCACACAAAACATGCAGGAACCAGTGAGATAACTATCTGTACAGTGGGTAAAGCACTTGCCTTACACACAGCCAACCTGGGTTTGATCCCCGGCATCCCATCCAATCCCCCAAGCACCAGCAGGAGTGATCCCTGAGTGCAGAGGTAGGAGCAAATCCTGAGCCCACCAGGTGTATAGCCCCAAAACAAACAAAACAACAACAAAAAATTAATATTCTTGCACTATTTTGAAGAACATAGGCTTTTAAATTTCTTTTTCTTTGAATACAGGAATCCCATAGATTTTGTATATTAATTTTGTAACTTGCTACTATATTGGTTTATTATTTCTTTTTTTATTTTTCTAGTTTGGTTGATTTGGGGCTACCCAGCACTCAGGGATCTCTCCTGGTGGTCTTGAAGAACCATGTTGAGTGCCAGGTACTGAACCTGGGTCAGCCATGTGCAAGGCAAATGTACTATCACTATGGACGACTGTATTATTATTGCTCTGGCTCCTGGTTTATTATTTCTAAGAGTTTTTTGATGAAGTCTCTAGGAAACATAGCTTTT
Organism: Sorex araneus; assembly: GCF_027595985.1. NCBI lineage: Eukaryota > Metazoa > Chordata > Mammalia > Eulipotyphla > Soricidae > Sorex > Sorex araneus. The sequence continues at coordinate 229,295,973 of NC_073303.1, read as the reverse complement.
ATATGTACTGGAAAACTAAAAATAGTATGGACTCACTTTGTTGTGGTATTTACTTTATTACAATGGAACTTAATCCACAACATCTCTGATGTTTATCTATATCAGCCACCTAGATTTAGCAACAGTTAATGTTTTGTCATTTATTTAGCTATCTAGTGATATATAAAAACAAATTTATCCCTGTGTTGATATCAAGCACATGCAAGACAAATATTGTTTTTTTTTTTGCTTTTTGGGTCACACCCAGCAATGCACAGGGTTACTCCTGGCTCTGCACTCAGGAATTACTCCTGGCAGTGCTCGGGGGACCATATGGGATTCTGGGAATCGAACCCGGGTCGGCCATTTGCAAGGCAAACACCCTACCCGCTCTGCTACTGCTCCAGTCCCACAAGACAAATATTCTATTGTTGAGCCATGCCTCTGGTCCTCTAAGTCATTTAAAAGGAAATTACAGGGACTGGAGTGATAGTACAGCGGGGAGGGCATTTGCCTTGCATGGGCCTGACTCGGGTTTGATTCCCAGCATCCCATATGGTCCCCCAAGCACCGTCAGGAGTAACCCCTGAGCATCGCTGGGTGTGGCCCAAAAAGCCAAAAGAAAAAAAAAAGGAAACTACGTAGTGACTTATCCCTTTTAATGTCACCAGAGACAGGAAGTTAGCTCAGTTATAGAGCAATTGCCTTGTATGTGGTTTGATCCCCAGCATTGTAAATAATAAATGAATAAAGACATCTCCAAAAATAAGAAATTATCTTTCCTTTTTAGGAAAGGGTCATATTCGGCAGTGCTCTAGGATATTCTAGGCTAAGTGCTCAGAGTGGCTCCCAGGATACCCTGAGGACCTCGAATGTGGTACTGGAATAAAAATAGTCCTGCAGACCAAAGGAACAGAATTGAAAGTCTGAACTAAAATCCGAGATTTGTGGATAATTATGTCCTGAGTGCAAAGCCAGGAGTAATCCCTGTGCATCACTGGGTATGACCCAAAAAAGCAAAAAATTTTTTTAAAAAAGACAACAATTATCATAGTGAGAAAAAATATTTTCTAATTTAATCTATTAAATTAGATTAATAATTTCTAATTTACCTGATTTCTTTTAAAGGCCATATTTAAATTTCCTGATTTGTTCCCCCACCCCACCCCCAATTTTTTTTCCTTTTGCCACACTGCTCAGGGCTTACTCCTGGCTGTGAGCTCAGGGCTCACTCCTGGAAGGCGCTAGAGGCTGGGTGTGCTGGGTCTAGAACCCAGGTCTTGTTTGCATACAAGGCAAACATCCTACTTGCTGTAATATTGCTCTGCCCTCTTGGCCAAGTCTTTTGAAACTGGTTTCTTTAAGCACAAATTGCATCTTGTTATTCATTTATTTCTTTGCTTTGCTATTGTGATGGCCTCACTCACAATTGCAGGAGCAATTCCTGCTGTGTGCTCCTGTGCTCATGTGCATCTGGGCTTCAGTGCTTACCTGGTCACATATTTGCATACTTTAATTGTGGTGATCTCACACCCCTCTCTGGTTGTGTGCCAGAGATCATGTACCACTGGGGATTCCACACAGCCGAGGCTCCAGCATTCCCACCCATGCATGGGTGTTGCTTCAGAGATACTGGCCGCCTCACAGCCTGCAGGCCTGCAGAGCTGGTTCTCTGACCTGGAGCTATCTCCTGCTTAGTACAAGCCCATCAATCCCTTCTCTTGCATCTTTGACTTTTGAACCCCTGATTTGTTGGGGCTGGAGCCTTAGTAAGCGGGGAGGACATTTCCCCTGCATGCGGTCGGCCCAGGTCTAATCCTCTCATCCCATATGGTGCTCCAAACACGACCTGGAGTGATTCCTGGGTGCAGAGCCAGGAGTTACCCCTGAACACTGCTGGGTGTGGTGCCTCCCCCCCACCAAAAGGAAAATAGATACTTAATTCTCTAATTCAAACAGGACCATGGGTGGAGGCGGGTCTTCGGAGCTAGAACAATATGGGATTGTACTTGCTCTACCTGCTTGTTACTTCCCAGTTTTACTGAGAAAATAATTGACACACATCAGTGTCTATGTTAATAAGGGATTTGATGTGGTGACTGCCATAAATTGTGCTCAGGGGGCCTTGAGTTCAGGCCCAAAGATGCTCATGCTCAGAGGTCCAGGCTGGCCTGTGCCAAGGCTGGGCAGAAGCTCCGCAGCCGGCGGTGTCGGGCCTGCGCGGGCGTGCCCTGTCCGTCCTACCCTTCTGCTGTAGGAGGAGCTGGAGAGCGTGTTTGCCAGCAGCAGCGATTAGCTTTACCTTGGGTTTTTAAAAAGGCCCAATTTTGTCCAAATTTAGGATTTTCCAAGATAAGTAAAAATTTAAAATTTGTATGCAAATTGTCTTGTTTTAAAAAGAGGCGTGTTCTCTTTCCCTTTAATTGAGGCACCAGGGGCTAGAGAGATAGTTTAATGGGCTGAGTGTGTGTTTGCCTGCAGGTGGCCTGGGCTGGATTCAGTCCGCAGCATCACATGATCCCCTGAGCGACACCAGGACAACCCCCAACCACAGAGTCATGAGTGCCCCCTGAGCACTGCCACATGTGGTCCAAAACAGAGTAAAAAATTAATTTAGCCACTGTGATTGACAGCTCTGTCAATATTAATGTCTCTGGAACACAATGTCGCTACCCCACGCCCACCACCAGCTTCAATCCCTCCAGACTGTGTGTAGGCCTCGTCTCTTCCCCACCAGCAAGACTAGTAAAATTTAAAAACAACAACAACAACTTTAGGACAGTACAAAGTAGACACTCAAAGGGTTAGAGCCCAGGCTTTGCTGCAGGAGCCCTGAGCTCAATCCCTGGCACTGCCTATTCCCCCAAACAATATTGGGAGAAACCTCTAAACACTGCTGGGTGTGTTCCCAAAATCACAACAAAAACTCTACATGGAGGACCTAACATAACATCTGTGGGTCATATTTTTGGTTTTGTTTTGTTTTTATTTGAGTCCACACCCAGTGGTGCTCAGGGCTTACTCCTAACTCAGCATTCAGGGATCACTCCTGGCAGGCTCGGGGACCATATGGTATGCAGGGGATTGAACCTGAGTTGGCATCATTCAAGGCAAGCACACTACTGATGGTATCATCATTCCACTCCCTGTGGGTCATATTTTGACCTGCAGATAAATGAGCATGAAAACTGTTAGAAAAATAGTCTTAAATGTATTTAATGTAATGGTTATGCAACTTGATAAATTTACTGGAAACTATTGAATCATATGCTTACAATGGATGAAATTATATAATACATTAAAAATGCCCCAATTCTACTGGCCATATGACCTTCCTTAAGCAAGTTAATACCCAGGCTAGTTTGTGGTAGAGGAGGAGGAGGAGAAGGAGGAGAAAATAGCAGAGGAGGAGGAGGAAGACATAACAAAGTAGGAAGAGGAGGAGGAGATAGCAGAGGAGAAGGAAAAAAGAAAAAGAAAAGGAGAAGGAGATGGAGACGCCCTCAAGCTACATTCACAGGCACCTGCTCTAGGTCTCCTGGTCCTACATGGGAAGTGGGTGCAGTTCAATTTCCAGACAAAAACTGAAGTGAGTGAAAATAGTGTTGGCTGAGATCTGTGTGCACTGGGAAGACTTACCCAGCCCTCAGCAAGGCACCAGGCACGGGAATCTTCAGCTGATAGAGGTTGGATTTGGAATTGCTCTAAGCTTCCAGGAGTAGATGAATGTATCAAAGGAGCAAGAGCAAACCAGGGCAGTGCTTTGGGGGAAGTTTAAGTTAGGGCCCTTTTTCAGTAATTCCTGAGTGCATGAACCAGGAATAACCCCTGGGGTGACCCAAAAAGCAAATTTCTGAGTGTTGACTCACACCCGACTCTATCTGTGGTCAGACTCCTGTGGAGCCCCTGCTTCTCAGAGCCACTAGTGTTCTTTGACACATCAGAGCCACCGGAGAAGTGCTGTGACCCCAGGGCCTGCCACCCTGTTTTTCTGTGTTTTTCCCACACAGGGACCGACCCAACCCTGGCTTCCGAGCCCTGGAGGAGTTTGCACTTTCAGTCTCTATGTGTCTAGTTTTGTTTGTGATCTCCACTTCACCCAACTAAGGTGGCTTCTCTCTGAGCCATAGGACCTTCTCAATGACTATGAAGTCTAGTTTATTTAGTTAGGCAACAAGCCCAATGTGTCAAGTGACATGTAGTCTCTTGGTCATCATCAGGGCTGGTCACTGCCCTCTGCACTCATGTGCATATGTGCTCAGAGGCTACACTTGGCTCAGCTCAGGGATTGCTCCCAGAAGTGCTCAGGGGATATGCAGTGCCAGGCATCGAACCTGGGTCTTATGCAAAGTGTTAGCTCAGTCCTCTGAGCCATCTCTCTGGCCCCACAAGCTCCTTTTAAAATGTTTTCCTCTTTTGGGGCTGGAGTGATAGCACAGCGGGTAGGGCATTTGCCTTGCATGCAGCTGACCCGGGTTCAATTCCCAGCATCCCATATGGTCCCTTGAGCACTGCCAGGAGTAATTTCTGAGTGCATGAACCAGGAATAACCCCTGGGGTGGCCCAAAAAGCAAAAAAAAAAAAAAGTTTTCCTCTTTCCTTCCCTGCCTCCATCCTGACGATTAGTACCCTAAGTTTACACACCAGTACTTTGGGCTGAATGTTGAGGGTACAGGAGGGAGGATGCCAACTCATTTGCCCCATCCTGCTGTGAGTGTCCTGTCTAGGGGGGCAGGAAGCTGCTCATACTCTCTCAAGGTGGAAAGCTGGCAAGAAAGCTCTTGGTTCACCTGGCTTGGTGTTAGGTGGTGAATGGACTAAGTAAACAGAGCAAGACACAGTTGTCTTGTGATTTTAGAGACTTAAAACTACAGAGAGCTTGAGTTGTTCTTGTGATTAAGGCTCTCTGAATGGCTTTCACTGTTTGGACAGAAAAATATGTAGCTAGAACAATGGCTTAGAGGAATGAATGCTTTAGTGTAAGTGATTTAGTTGTTGTCTACCCACTGCCTTATTGATCTTCCGAATTCTGAATTCCAGCAGCAATTGAAGTCTGTGCCACACAATTTAGAACTCAATTATATATAACCTGATGTCAGTTCTGTTGTTTCACAGGGGTTTGCCTTGCCTCCCTGGAAAGAATTGCAGGTTCCTTCAGGACTGGACCACGTAAGTCTGTGTGAGCCTTCTTTAACCTTCTCTATCAATAAATACACCTAGATTAGACCTGACAGTCTCCACATTGCTGGAGTGGGCAGGGGACCTCGTCTTTTAACTCACAGCTTTACTTTCCTGCTGCTGGGCTCAGAGAGAGGCTCGACAAATGGTTTCTACATGAAGGAGCTGCTGTTTGCTATTCACAAAGGACAGGACAAACCCTTCAGAATTTCTGCAGGGGATTCTTAAATCTAAACTTGTCTGCTGATTCTAACAAGTTCCTATTTCTCTTCCTTTGTCACTGCCCTCAGCTAGCAAGTGGATTGTGTTAGGGTCTGAGTTATGTCCCACCACCACCCCACCATCACCCCAGTTCATATATTGAAGGTCTAACCCTGGTACCTCACAATGTGACCATATTTGAAGATGGGGCCTTTAGCATAGTGACTGGGTTCCAATGAGGCTCTAAAGGTAGCCCAAACCAAATGTGACCAGTGTTCTTGTAAAAAGATGAGTTTGGGCACAGGGGCACCGGGTTGGCACAGAGTGAAGACACTACTGTATGGGCACAGTGAGAAGGTGGTCCTCACTAAGCCAGGGAAGAGGCTTCAAAAAAACCTCTTTGTTGCTCTTGGACCTTTCATCCCCTGATCCCTGAAAAAAAGGATGTCTGCTGCTCGTGGCAACCAGTCTCTTGTGGCAGCCCTAGTGAAGAAATACAACTAGAGGAGTGGGAGCATCCTCAGCCCAGAAGGGAAGTATCTTCCTCACAGACTAAGTGCCTGAGATTGCTGGAAATCCCCCTTGTCATGTGTTACATGTGTGGAAGTTCCCACGGGGCCTTGTGCAGTGGGGCCTTGAGTTTCCTCCTTTGGATACTTCCTGCTACCAAAAACAATTAGGTCTCTCCATTTCCATGCTTCACCTGCTGTGGCCTCTTCAAGCCCTTTCACACTCTGCCCCCACGTTGGTGCCAGATCAAGTGTGTGCACAGCCTTTTCTTGCGAGTTTCTCACAGGGCAGAGACGCTCACCTGGTCTCCAGCCTGGCTGTGGAAATAATTGTGAAGGGTAGAGTGTGTGCGTGTGTGTGTGTGTGTGTGTGTGTGTGTGTGGACTGTGTATACATGTAATAGTTTTTATTGTTGTTGTTTGGACTTTTTTTGGGGCCACACTTTAGTCCTCAGTTCACACTCTGGCTCTGCTCAGGGATCCCTCCTGGCAGTGCTTGGTGGATGATATGTGGTGCTGGGAATTGAGCTGGGGTTAGCCACTTGTAAGGCAAAGGTTTTAACCCTTGCAATAGTTCCCATCCCTGTCGAGGTACAGGGAATCCTATTAAGGGATTGTTTTGAAGATAGTGATAGGCTAATCTCTGTCTCAACCTGTCACCATCATTTGTTTTGTTTTGCTTTGCTTTGGGGGCCACATCCACAGTACTCAGGGCTTACTCCTGGCTCTGGACTCAGAGATCACTCCTGGCAGGGCTTGAGGGACCATATGGGGTACTAGAGATTGAATTCTGTGTGCAAGGCAAGTGCCCTACCTACTCTACTATCTCTCTTGCCCCTCTATTTCTATTTATTTCTTTGCTTTCGGGTCACAACCAGCAATACTCAGGGGTTACTTGTAGCTCTGCACTCAGGAATCACTCCTGGTGATGCTGGGGATCAAACCTGGCTTGGCCATGTGCAAGGCAAACACCTTACCTGGTGTACTAATGCCCTACCTGATCTACTATTGCTCCGCCCCCTTTATTTTTAATTTTTTGATAAATCTCTCTATTCCAGAGAGTGACACCAGGTGACAGTCCCACCAACAGTGAGTGAGGGTTCCTCTTCTGTCACATGCCTACAGCACTGCTTGTTTCCAGCCCTTTGGACATGACCATTCCCGCAGGTGGCAATAAGCTCTGTGTTGGTTTGATTCCACGCAATCAGCAGTGAAGAATTCTCTCAGATGCTGTTAGCCATCTGTTGGTCTTCTTTGGAGAAGTGTCTGTTCAACTCCTCCCGCCATTCTTTGATAGATTTATCTGGACTTTTGTTGAGTTTGTGATCAGATATCAGGTATCTTGGATGAGTGATGGACTAACACTTTGTCTCAGTACAGTGCCTTTTCATTATAGCTGCATCAGGTGCATTTTAAATATGCTTCAAAATAAACCCTTACACTTAGAAAGGTTGGCTTGCCCTCGCTGACCTCCATCCCAGTAAACTGTCAGCAGGGAGAAGAGTCTAGCAAGGCCTGGAGCCAGGCGGGAGCATACGGCCTGCTGACCTCTTCTCCTTCCTCTGGAGCCCCTGGGTCCTGTGAAGCCCCTTCTTTACTGTCATCAGTCATCAACCCCTTCCTGGCATCCAGAGATTTGGGGGTAACGACACATACTGCTCTGGACTTTTCCTTGGAAACCTGTCTACTGAAATGAGGTGGTTTGTAGTCCTGACTGAACATCCTGTCACCTGAGAGTACAGAACAGCTTAAAAAGAGGGACTTTGGGGTGATAGGACAGTGGAGAGAGTGTCTGTCATGCACGTGGCCTACCTGCGGATGGATCCCAGCACCCCACATGGTCTCCTGAGCCCACCAGGAGTGATCCCTGAGCACAGAGCCAAGAGTAAGGCCTCAGCACCGCTGGATGTGGGGCTCCAAAAAAGAAAAGGAAAAGAAAAGAAGGGCTTTGTTGGCACTGAGACAGTTGAAGACTGGAGAACAGCTGCAAGCTGAGGGAGGAGGGCCTGATTTAGGCCCAGCGGAGAGTGTGGCGTAACAGCTTATATTTTCACATTCCAGCATTGCACATTCACATTTTTTTCAGGAAATGCATAGACACCCCGGAGAAAGAGCAGTGTGCATGCACAACTGAGGGACATATAGTGAACACCTGGCACATGTACAGAAAATGGTGAAACATAACTGGAGTGTGGTGTTAGTGATGAAGAGGAGATAGAGGTCAAGCAGGGCTCCTCTGCGCAGGCTCCAGGGCAGCACTGGCTCATAGCAGAGCAGAAGTGTTCTGAAGGCTTCACCTGGGCCAGTCAGAGAATGCAGCGTGCAGCTTCCCCCAGAGTCTGTCACACCTTCTGAACTACGAACCTCAGGCCCATCTGTTTTAACTTCCTTTAACCCCAGAGAGTATTCAGGGGGTGAGAAAGTTTTAAAATGCCTTGAATCTCTCTCTCTCTCTCTCTCTCTCTCTCTCTCTCTCTCTCTCTCTCTCTCTCTCTCTCTCCTCTCCCTCCCTCTCTCTCTCTCTCTCTCTCTCTCTCTCTGGAGAGAGGGTTGGGCCATACCCAGCAGTGCTCAGTTCTCACCACTCTGTGCTCAGTATTCACTCCCAAAGGTGCTTGGGGAAACAGGAGGTGCCAAGGGCTGACTGCACACAAAACAAGCACTTTAACCCCTGTACTATCCAGTCAACAATCCAAATCTCTTAGGAAAGTTTTCTTTCTTTTTTTTTTTTTTTTTTGCTTTTTGGGTCACACCCAGCGATGCACAGGGGTCACGCCTGGCTCTGCACTCAGGAATTACCCCTGGCTGAGTTCAGGAGACCATATGGGATGCTGGGACCCGGGTCGGCCGCATGCAAGGCAAATGCCCTACCCGCTGAGCTATCACTCCAGCCCCAGTTTTCTTTCTTTCTGAAGGAGGGGCCTTCCAGGTGGCACTCAGAGGCCTGTGTCCCCTCAGGATTCTCAGCCAGCTTGACTGGAGACACAGCACTAAAGTCTGCTCAGTCTTGCAGTGCTGGGGGACACAGGCCCCTCCAGCAGTGTTCAGGGTCTTCCAGGCTTGCACTAGGTGATGCTCAGGAGACCAGGGGATCTAACCCAGGTGCCCAGGATATAGTGCAGGTGCCCGGGATCCAATGCAGGTACCTGGGATATCACTGAGCTCAGCTGCATGAGCCTCAGCCTGTACTGTCTCTTGAGGCCCTGTTTAGTTCATTTTTGATTTGGGGCAACATCTGGAGATTCTTGGAAGTTGCCTGTGGTGCAGGGGGTCCATGCGTGCCAAGGACTAAAATGGCCCTTCTGCAGACAGAGTATGCCCCAGCCCTAGAGTTAGCTCTGTGACTCTTAAGAAAGATTCTCATGGTTTGGGTTGGGTTTGAATGGGGTTTCTTTGTTTTGCTTTTGGACAAAACTGTATTCAGGGCTTATTCCCGACTCATAAGGGGTCTCTCTTGGAAGGGCTCAGGGGACATTATGTGTACTGGGGATAAACCTGGTGAGCTGCATGTAAGGCCAGCAAGCACCCCACCCACTGGACTCTCTCTAGCTGAATCTTGTAAAGACCATCAACCAAGTCTCAGGCCCAGGGGCTCCAAACTAGGTGTGGGGTGGGGCTTAGACTTGGTGGATAATAAACTTTCTGAGTGACGCTTGGCCAAGATTAAGGACCTGAGGGCGCACGCAGTGCCAGTCTGGCTTTCACAGATACATAAATTCAAGTGCAGGTGGAGGGACTAGAAAACTAGTTCAGCAGGTGAGTCACTTGCCTTGCCCATAGCCAACCCAGTTTGATTCCCAGCACCCCATAAAGTCCCCCGAGCCAGAGCCAGGGCTACTCCCTGAGTACAGTCAGGTGTGACCCAAACGCCCTCCTCCCCACAGAAGACATGCAAGTAGAAATAAGAGGGGCCTGAGGATAGTACAGCCAGTAGGGCGTTTGCCTTGCTGGGGGACCATATGCTGAAGATTGAACCCAGGTTGGCTGTGTGCAAGGCAGGCGCCCTACCTGCCCTACTATTGCTGGGACCCAGACCTTGTCTGAGCTTCAGATTCCGCACCTGTCACTTGGCACAAACCACCCTCACACTTCCCCGGCTGCTGTGAGGGCTGCAGCTCCTCCCTTGGTTCTCACCTGCTCCCACAGCTTGCGACCGCTGAGTGGCATAGTCTGTCACAGAACCTGCCACTGAACCCCATTCTCACGTCAGGACAATGAAGGCCCTGCAGAAGGCTGGAAGGCCTTAGCAGGTAAAGCCAGAGTCCAAAAAGTTTCCCTAACCCCACCCCTGACACCACATGGTCCCCTGAACACTGCTGGGTATCCCCAAATCAAGAAGCACAGAAACCAAACCATGTCACTCAAGGCAACTCTTGGTGAGAAGACGGAGCCTGAGGGGACCCCGTAGCCTCTGGAGAGGCCCTGAGTGTGCCTGTGCCGGCCTGGGGAGAGCTGGACATGGCCCAGGGGGTTCCTGCTCTGCCCTGTCAGGTCTTGCCTTGCCTTTGGGCTACCCTAAGGCCGGCTTTTCCCTCTTTGACTGTGGATGTGAGTCGATTGCTGATTTCTGAAGGGTTGGTCTGGGAAAGCCATGCTTGGGAAACTCCATATTCGACATAAAAAATTGCAATAATATCTTCATTCCCTCTCCCCCACTCTCCCCTTGCCCTCCGATTTTTGGACCACACCCAGCAATGCTCGAGGGTTACTCCTGGATTTGCACTCAAGAATCACTCCTGGCAGTCTTGGGGGAACATATGGAGTGCGGGGGTTAGAAGCCCAGTAGGCCACATGCAAGGCAAATGCCCTACCCTCTGTACTGTAACACCAGCCTCCAAGTATCTTTATTTTATTTATTTATTTATTTATGTATTTATTTTGCTTTTTGGGTCACACCCAGCGATGCTCAGGGGTCACTCCTGGCTCTGCACTCAGGAATTACCCCTGGCCGTGCTCAGGGGACCATATGGGATGCTGGGAATCGAACCTGGGTCGGCCATGTGCAAGGCAAACGCCCTTCCCCCTGTGCTATCACTCCAGCCCCAAGTATCTTTATTTTTGTGTGGCATCTCCATCCTTGCCAGAAACTCACCCTGCCCTGAAAACAACCTGTCCTGTTCTGCTGTGGAATGCCTGTGGCTATAGTTCCCCTGTTCTTGTTTAATTTATCTTCCCAAGCGGTGCTTAGGGGCCCAGGGCCCACTCCCAGCAACACTCAGGGCTCAGCCCTGGCACTACTTGGGCCACCAGTGCTGGTGGGGACAAGCTGTATTGGGGATGGAACTGGAATTCTTTTTTTTTTTTTTTGCTTTTTGGGTCACACCCAGCGATGCTCAGGGGTTACTCCTGGCTTTGCACTCAGGAACTACTCCTGGCGGTGCTTGGGGGACCATATGGGATGCCGGGGATTGAACCCGGGTCGGCCGCATGCAAGGCAAACGCCCTACCCGCTGTGCTATCGCTCCGGCCCGGAACTGGAATTCTTGAATGTGCAAGACATGCCCTCCACTTGGAGCTATCTCCGTGACCCATACTTCTATTCGTAAATGGTCTAGCTTACTTGGCTCTTCTAGTTTTTTTTTTTTTCTTTTGTGGGGTTTTTTTTGTTTTTTTTTTTTTTTTGCTTTTTGGGTCACACCCAGCGATGCACAGGGGTTACTCCTGGCTCATACACTCAGGAATTACTCCTGGCGGTGCTCAGAGGACCATATAGGATGCTGGAAATTGAACCCGGGTTGGCCTCGTGCAAGGCAAATGCCCTACCTGCTGTGCTGTCGCTCCAGCCCCTCTGGTTTTCCTTACAGAAGTCATTCCCCTAATCCTCCTGCGGCTTGCACTCCCAACTTCCAGAGGCAACCCAAGAGTGTTTCTGGACTTTCCTCATTGTCAGTGTAAGATTCAGATCTTTTTCTTTTCTTTTTCTTTTTTTTTTTTTTAGATTTGTATATTATCAGGCTGGAGTGATAGCATAGCGGCTAGAGTGTTTGCCTTGCACGTGGCTGACCCAGTTTTGATTCCTCGGTTCCTCTCGGAGAGCCCAGCAAGCTACCGAGAGTATCTCTCCCACAAGGCAGAGCCTGGCAAGCTACCTTTGGCATATTGGATATGCCAAGAACAGTAACAACAAGTCTCACAATGGAGACGTTACTGGTGCCCACCCGAGCAAAATTGATGAACAACAGGATGACAGTGATACAGTGTATATTATTAGCACTTGTTCAACTACCTTCCAGCTTACAAAAACAATTAAGGTTTTTTGGTTTTTTGTATTTTTTTTTTTTGCTTTTTGGGTCACACCCAGCGATAATCAGGGGTTACTCCTGGCTTTGCACTCAGGAACCACTCCTGATGGTGCTTGGGGGACCATATGGGATGCCGGGGATCGAACCCTGGCCGGCTGCGTGCAAGGCAAATGCCCTACCCGTTGTGCTATCACTTCGGCCCCAACAATTAATTATTTTGTTCCATTCCTGTTTTCTTTATTTTTGTAAACATATACTTAAAACAGACAAACAAAAAGCCAAATAAACATAAAAAATAAAAACAAGATCTGAATGACAGTACAATGGAGGGGGCACCTGCCTTGCACACGCCAACTCAAGTTCGATCCCTCCAGAAGTGGCCCCTCGATTCCCTCCAGAAGTGATCTCTGAGCACAGAGCCAGGAGTAAGTCCTGAGCAATGCCAAATGTGGCCCCCAAACGAAAATAAAACAAAAATGAATGCAAACTTTGCACACTAAACAGATGAGGGAGCATGCAAAGGAATGCTAACTCTTCGTGAGCTAGAGTCATGCGTTTGATCCCAGCATGCGGCTGGGAGACGGCCCAAACACTGCTACCTATCACGTAAGACCCTCCACATAGAAAAGTAATTTGGGGGCTGGAGTGATAGCACAGCGGGTAGGGCATTTGCTTTGCACACGGTCGACCCGGGTTCGATTTCCACCATCCCAAATGATCCCCTGAGCATCACCAGAAGTAATTCCTGAGTGCAGAGCCAGGAGTGACCCTTGTGCATCGCCGGGTATGACCCAAAAAGCAAAAAAAAAAAAAAAGAAAGAAAAAGAAAAGAAAAGTAATTTGGAGGGGAGGCCCCACAACCAGCAGTGCTAGGGGCCTACTTTCAGCCCAGTGCTTGGAAGGTATCCCCACTTGTGCTCAAGGGACCAGGTCTTGAACCTAGGGTTCTTGCAAGAGGGTACTGTTAGTCACCCTCTGTTTTCACTTTTGGTTTTCTTCTTTGTTGTTTAACTTTGCTCTCCCAAGTTGCACTCTGGGTCCAGGATACTCTGGCCATTTAGGCTGGATGTTTACATTGTGCTTGGGCACAATGTTATGAGGTCCTGCTCAAGCCTCTCTGCTAGGGGCCACCAGACTCGGTCTGGTAGTGCCCTGGAACCTAGAGGTAGCGGGGAGTGACTGGGAGTTTCTGCATACCAGGCATGCTTGCGAGTCCCTTGGTCTCTTTCCCTGTCTGCATTTGTTTTTCTTGTTAACTCAGTGGGTGACTGTTTTGCTTTTTTTGGAGAAGATGGCAAGGGGCCCAGAGTCCCAGATGCAGAAGAGGAAGCACCTGAGGTTTGTGGGTATATCGGGGGCCAGAAGCTTTGAGACTTGAACTGAGCAGCAGGGCACAGGGCAAGCAGGTAGGTCATACATGGGCCATGTAAGTGGTACAGCCTCACAGGACCTAATCTAGATGGTTTGCACCATGTATTTTCATAGTTACATTCTATCCCAGCTGCAGTTCACTGAAACCTTCCTACGTGCCAGGCTTTTGCATGCATCCGCAGTAGACGATAGGTAGCAGGTACTGTTATTCCCATTTTCAGCCAGAAGCGGAAACAGAGTTAATAACTCTGTTATTGTGAGTTACGAGCAGCAGGTGACTGCAAGGTCTGGCCTGCCTCCAGCACCCTGCACCAGAGCTTGGTCTGCTCCACTCTCCTTCCTGGCGCTGTTGCCCTCTGTCCTGTCTCCTGCCTCATCACACCCCAGCTCTGCCTCCTACCTCCCCACCATTCTACTGTCCTCGCCCGTATCTCCGCTGGAACCCCCAAGGTGTTCACATTTGATTCTGTCTACCTCTGTCTAGCGGTTCCCTCAAATCACGTTTTGAAATAGGGCAAACCTCTAAAGTCATCCATGAGCAGATTTTAGAGTGCTTCCTCGTCGCATCTGTTGTCTGTTCTGGACCCTGAAAAGATACAGAGAGCACTCAAGCATACACAAATCCTCTCCACAGAATAGCCTAAACACACACACACAGACACACACACACACCCTGGCCCATGTGCACATAAATAATCATGTAACTCCCATGTAAGCATATAAGCACAATACGAATCTTTCCCAACACATAAATGCAAACACAGGCACAGAACACATGCTTCTTCACATGCACATAAACACACATATGTGGGTAACATGTGCACACAACCTCAGTTTCTTGCATCACAGCTTGGCACTGTTGCTCTCCATTGAGCCCATGCAGTAAGAGCCTGGAAGGAAGCGAAACCTGTGCTGACAGGAAGTGAAACCCAATGGTTGATCTCTGCTGTAGCTCTGGACACAGCTGTTGGAAGGGCTGAGCAAACAGCCTACAGTTCCTGGAACTGCTCTGAGGTAAAAGGGATCCCTTGGGGTTGGGCTGGGGGTCTGACTGGAGGGCTGGGATGCGAGGTGAATTGGAGAAGTGTCTCTCCTGGAGGGCCCTCTCCCGCCTTAGACAGGTTGTGACTTTCCACGGGGGGGAAGAGCTTCTCGCTCGCTGGCAGCCTGTGGCATGGCCTCAGACCAGCCTCCGAGTCAGATGCTCACTCAGTGTCTGTCTTTCTTCTTGGTCTGGAAAGAAACTGTTTCCAGAGAATTTTCAGGCTCCCTTTGATTCTCCCTTTCCTTTTTTTTAAAAAACTTAATTTTTAAAATTTATTTATGTTTGCTTTGGGGTCAGGGTTTACTCCTGACCTTTACCCTTCGGCTATCTCTGGTCCTTTTCACCTTCGCTTTTGAAAACAAATGAAACAGTTCATGGGGCAGAGAAGAGGAAATAAGTCTTTGGTACAAAGTGTTGAAAGGTTGTTTTTCCAAACGCCTGACCAGGCTGTAGTGGATGTGCTTTACGTCTGTCTGGTGGGTCAGAAGAAGCCCCTAGATGCTGGACTGTGCGGGTCCTCCCTCTGGGTTCAGGGGGGTGTTGGGAGGGTGGAGTTGAAGGTCTGGAAGCTCGGGAACTCTGCAGTGTGCCACTGAATACAGGAGATGGATGGGGTGCTTGCAGAGGCTAGCGGCTGGGGAGAAGTTCCAGAACTGAGAGGAGCTGAAAAAGCTCTTCAGAAGTTCTGCTGTCTGATTTGGGGGCTGTAGTCCTTGTCATGCCTCAGCATTCATCTAGTTCCTTCTTAAAATTCCCTGTTGGAGTCTGATCTAAGAATCTTTGGATAGGGGCTAGAGGGATAGCACAGCGGGGAGGGCATTTGCCTTGCACGTGGCGAACCTGGGTTCAATTCCCAGCATCCCATATGGTCCCCTGAGCACCGCCAGGAGTAATTCCTGAGTGCAAAACCAAGAGCAACCCCTGTGCATCGCCGGGTGTGATCCAAAAAGCAAAAAAAAAAAAAAAAAAAAAATCTTTGGATATAATCTAGCTCAGTGATTTACCACTTCTACTTGACTTGGAGGGTATGTTTTGTTTTGTTTTGTGGCCACACTTGAAGTGTTCAGGGAACAAGGGAACAGTACGTAGTGCCAGGATTTGAAACAGGGTCAGTCATACTTCTATTTAATTTTTTAAAATTAAGCTGCTTAACTTGAAAAGAATTCTACCTGAACAGAGCTAGTCTTCAGGAGCCACTGACCTCACCGTCCACCTCTCCCGTCTTCCCTGCCCTTAGCGGTTGTTGTGCGAAAGTGCAGAGGCGGGGGCCGGAGCGATAGCACAATGGGTAGGGCGTTTGCCTTGCATGCGGCCGACCCAGGTTCGATCCCCGGCATCCCATATGGTCCCCCAAGCACTGCCAGGAGCAATTCCTGAGTGCAAAGCCAGGAGTAACCCCTAGCATTGCTGGGTGTGACCCAAAAAGCAAAAAAAAAAAAAAAGTGCAGAGGCATCAGCCCTGGCCAGTGGGTGCTGGAGTCACACTCACTGTGGTGCCAGGGAGGGAGCCCACAGCCTCATGCCAGCAAGGAGGGCGCTCTGCCCCTGAGCCACATCTCCAGGCCCCCAGTATGCCCTTCTGACAGGTGAAGAAACTGAAGCCCATAAATGAATGTTATGTGACCGAACCAAGTTAAAAACATACTAAGAGGAATCAACTCCTGTGCTCTCTTAGACCTTGATTCTGTTCCCTGGGTCTCTTAGGTGTGTCACCCCCTACACTCTAGGGGATCAGATAAGTGTTTGGCATGAGTGTGATTTCATTGGGGAATCCTGATGGTAGAATGAAAATGGCATTAAAAACATTTTTTTTTAATTTATTAAGGGGAGAGTGGGTTGGGCCATACCTGATGTAACCTCTGGCTTACCCTGGACTCTGAACTCAGGAATCACTCCTGACAGAGCTCGGGGAACCATATGGGGTCCTAGGATCAAACCATGATTGGCAGCATGCAAGGCAGCATTTTCTCTGCTGTATTATCTCACCAGCCCTACATTTAACCTTTAAGTGGGGTGTTCGGCTACCAAAGAGATAGTATGGGGACTGAACGTTGAATGTAAGTAAAGGAATATGCCTTATAACCTTTCAGTATCTGTATTGCAAACCATAATGCCCAAAAAGAGTGATCGAGTGAGAGAGAGAGAGAGAGAGAGAGAGAGAGAGAGAGAGAGAGAGAGAGAGAGAGAGGAGAGAGAGAGAGTTGCCTGCCATGGGCCATGGGGGGGAGGGGGCGGGGTGGAAACTGGAGACACTGGTGGTGGAAAATGTATACTGGTGAAGGGACAGGTGTTGAAACACTATATGACTGAAACCAAATCATGAATAACTGTTAACTGTGTATCTCACTGTGATTCAATTAATAAATAAATTTTTAAGATAAATTTTAAACAAGAGATAATATGGGGTTTAAGGCATTTGCCTTGAATATGGTTTACCCTAGTTCGATAAGTTGTGGCCCCAAAACAGAACAACAGATAAATAAATATTTACACATAAAAACTCCTGAAAGACCTCCCCACAAGCTATAATCAATGAAAATTCAAATTGTGTGACTGTAAAACTTTTTTTGATATAATCTTTCTAACTGACCTTTCCTTGATCCTTCCCAAAGTCTCAGGACAAATTTCTTTCTTCTCAGTCTTTTTTTGGAATGGGGCGTGGGTCATACATGGCTGTGCTCAGGGTTTGCTCTGTGCTCTGCGGTCACTTCTGGCAGTGCTGGGGATGGGTCATACATGTGTGATGCTGGGGACTGAACTGCACCCAACACGCAAGGGAAGTGCCCTGACCTCTAGACTATCTCTTAGTACTCTGAACTAATAGTTTCATAGAAGGTTTGTAGAATTTTTTATTTTGTTTTGTTTTTGTGTAAGGTCACACCTGATGGTGCTCAGGGTTTACTCCAGGCTCTGGGCTCAGGGATCACTACCCTGTGGGGACTGGGATGCAGTGCTGGGCGTCAGCCCTGGGTTGGCTGTGTGTAAGGCAAGCACCTTACCTGCTGTATTTCACTTGCCCCTGGGATTTTTTAATGCTCAGTGGACTGAGAACATGGTTGTACGCAGGAGGCCCAGGTTTGATCCTAACCCCCAGTACCATAGGGTCCCCCAACCAAAGCAGAACACAGCCAAGTAGCCCATGATACCATTGAGTGTGGCCTTAAAATTATTAACAAGTAGCTCATGCCCTGGGATTGGAGTCCATACTGCATTTGTAGCCCTGGATCAATCCCTGGCACCATTTGGCCCTACCTTGCCCCAAGCACAACTCGAGTGACCTCTGGGTGTGACTTCAAAACAAAAGAAAGTGCTAATGTCCTGAACTATCAAGATGATATACCTGGACTGTGCTCATTATCCTACATTATTGATTTCCTTTTTTCTCCCATCTAATTTTCATTTATCTCTCTGAGATGCTCTTTATCTGGATATTGGGTTTCCTGAATCAACACAATCATCTCACTTTCTTTCTTTCTTTTTTTTGGGGGGGAGGGGTCACACCTGGGGATGCTCAGGGGTTACTCCTGGCTCTGCACTCAGGAATTACTCCTGGCGGTGCTCAGGGGACTACATGGGATCCTGGGAATCAACCCAGGTCAGCCTCATGCAAGGCAAACGCCCTACCCGCTGTGCTATTGCTCCAGCCCCCCTCTTTCTTTCTATTCTTTTCTTTCTTTTTTTTTTTTTTAGTTAAAAAGTTAAATAACGGGGCTGGAGCAATAGCACAGCGGGTAGGGCGTTTGCCTTGCATGAGGCTGACCTGGGTTTAATTCCCAGCATCCCATATGGTCCCCTGAGCACCGCCAGGTATAATTCCTGAGTGCAGAGCCAGGAGTAACCCCTGTGCATTGCCAGGCGTGACCCAAAAAGAAAAAAAAAATGTTAAATAGCTCTGGTGAAGGGATTGGTGTCAGTGGAACTTTGTATACCTGAATCTCAATCATAAATAACTTTTTAATTCACAGTGATTCAATTAAAAAAAAATTTTAACCTGGTTCTCTGCAGCAGAGCTACACTTAGTGGAACCCCCAGACGCCAGGAGGTGCTGGGACCTTGTGCCCCAGGCCACGCTCCAGCCCCGCCCGCTCTCTCGACCCTCTTCTCATTAGCCTTTCTCTTATTTCGCTGTACTTCCTTTTCTGTTCTATTTTTATTTTGGGGACCCCCACCTGCAGTGCTCAGGATTTTCCCCAGCGGAACATTGTTCTTGGGGTTCTCCAGGTTGTGAGGATCTAGGCCAGGAAAAAGCATATTTATTCTCCAGCCCTTGGAGATACCTTGCAGCCTTTTACTGACCACTGGGGGGAGGGGTGTTTTTTTTTCTTTTGTTTTGAGGCTATTTTTTTCTTTTTTTTTTTTTCCACACCAGCAATGCTCTGAGCTGTGTGTTCAGGGATCACTCCTGGAGATGCTCAGTGGAATATACGGGGTGCTGGTGTTTGAAGCTGGGTCAGTGGTGGCAAGACAAGTACTATACTCTCTATATTACCTCTCTGGCCATTTTAGTATTACTTTTACTTTCTAAAATATCTTCTTAAATGTTGTCAATAGTGTTAGAATATCAAGAAATTTCAGCTTTAAAAAAAACCCAGAATTTCAGCTTTCGAACTCTTAATTTCTAAGAACTCTTTTTTCACTTGGTTAATTTTTAAAAAACCCCTGATACTGTTTTATGAACACATTAGCTTCAGCAGTTCCTATTTCTCTAAGTATATTATTATAGCTCTTGTGAAATTTTCTTTCATTTCCTTTTTTTTTTTTTTTTTTTGCTTTTTGGAGTTACACCCGGAAATGCACAGGGGTTACTCCTGGCTTTGCACTCCAGAATTACTCCTGGTGGTGCCTGGGGGACCATTTAGGATGCTGAGAATCAAACCCGGGTGGGCTGCGTGCAAGGTGAATGCCCTATCCGCTGTACTATCCCTCCAGCCTCTTCCATTTCCTGCACTGTCTGAACTTCCCTTCCGTTTTTTCTCTCTGTGTGTCCTTCTTCTTCCCTTACTTCCCTTCCCTTCCTGTTTGTACACTGACGAGGATAAGTGTTGCTCCCTTGGCTGCCTTCCTTGCTCGGATCACACACTTGAGCTGTGGCGTTTGCACACACATTTGGTTGTGGTGTGCTGAAGATGGCACACTTTCATGTGTCTCCAGGGGTCCCAATGGCAGTGCCACTGGGATCACACTCGGCATGAAGCGGTGCTGGGGATCTAACTCATGGCCTCACACTGGCAAAGCAGGTGCGTGACCTCTGCCCCTCTCTGTTTTGCTTGGTTTTGGATTTTGGGCTACATCCAATGGTGCTCAGGGCTTACTCCTGGCTCTGCAGTCAGGAATCACAGGGCCTGTATGGGATGCTGGGGCTCTGTCCCAGGTGGGCCATGTGTAAAGCAGGCAGTCTACCTGCTGGGCTCTTTTCAGACCTCTGGCTATATTTGAGAGTAAAGCGCACTTTATTTTTTAACTGAAACACTTTTAAGGCGCCAGCGTGCAGCAGTAAGGTGAAGGCACTTGCTTTGCATGGAGCACACTGGGGTTCAATCCCCAGCATCCCTGTGCATGGGGAGCAACCCCTGAGCACAGAGCTAGGAGTAACCTCTAATAACTGCTGGGTATGGCCTAAAAGCAAAACAAACCCCCCAAAAGCAAAAAATTTTTTTAATTTAATTTTTTTAATTGAATCACTGTGAGATACAGTTACAAGCTTTCATGTTTGAGTTTCATTCATACAGTGATCAAACACCCATCCCTCCACCAGTGAACATTCTCCACCACCAATGTTCCCAGTATACCCCCCATCCAACCCTCCCCCTGCCTCCATGGTAGACAATTTCCCCATACTCTCTCTCTACCTGGGGCATTATGGTCTGCAATACAGATACTGAGAGGTCATCATGTTTGGTCCTTTATCTACTTTCAGTACACATCTCCCATCCCGAATAGTTCCTCCAAACATCATTGTCTTAGTGATGCCTTCTCTATTTCAGCTGTCTTCTCCTCCAGCTCATGAGACAGGTTTCCAAATATGGGGCAATATTCCTGGCCCTGTGTCTACTGTCCTTGGGTGTCAGTCTCATATTATGTTATTTTATATTCCACAAATGAGTGCAGTCCTTCTATGTCTGTCCCTCTCTTTCTCTCTTTTTTTTGGGGGGTCACACCCAGCGAATGCATAGGGGTTACCCCTGGCTCTGCAAGCAGGAATTACTCCTGGTGGTGCTCAGAGGACCATATGGGATGCTGGGAATCAAACCCAAGTTGGCTGTGTGCAAGGCAAACACCCAACCCACTGTGCTATTGCTCCAGCCCCCATGTCACTCTCTTTCTGACTCACTTCACTTAGTATGATACTGTCCCCTCCGCCCCTCTCGGAGAGCCTAGCAAGCTACCGAGAGTATCCCGCCCGCACAGCAGAGTCTGGCAAGCTACCCGTGGCGTATTCGATATGCCAAAAACAGTAACAAGTCTCACAAGGGAGACGTTACTGGTGCCCGTTCGAGCAAATTGATGAACAACGGGATGACAGTGACAGTGCGGTGATGATACTCTCCATATCCATTCACTTATACGCAAGTTTCATGACTTTCTAACAGCTGCATAGTATTCCACTGTGTAGATGTACCAAAGTTTCTTTAACCAGTCGTCTGTACTTGGGCACTTGGGTTGTTTCCAGGTTCTGGCAATTGTGAACAGTGCTGCAATGAACATATAGGTACAGATGTCATTCCTACTGTGCTTTTTTGCACCCTCAGGATATCCCAGAAGTTCAAGTGGTATTGTGGGGTCATATAGAAGGTCAATTTCTAATTTTTGAAGGACTGTCCGTATTGTTTTCCAGAAAGGCTGGACCAGTCGGCATTCCCACCAACAGTGAGTGTCCCTTTCTCCCCACATCCACGCCAGCACTGGTAAGCAAAACATTTTAAAATTTGATTTTAATGTCTTCCTCAGCATGTGCGCCCTGGGGGCTTCGTCTCAGGGACCTTTTGCTTAGAAAAGCCCTCCTTGCGATTACCCAGAGGCCTCTGGGGTGGGGTAAGAGGAGGCTGCCTCCTGTAGTCTGAGAAAGGGCGGGAGAAACAAACTCAGAATTCCCACTCACCTCCGCAGGGCTCACCTTCTCCGCTCAACCCGCTGCGGCTCATCTGAGTAACTTCCTCCCCCAGGCGCGATGCTGGCGGGGTGCACCCCTGCGCGAGCAGCGCTACTCTTCCTGCTCCTGGGGGCGGCTCTTCCTTACTGCTCAGCCATCCCCATAGACGATGCGCGGAACCAGCTGCTCGCACGAGAGAAGATGATGCGGCTGGGGGGACAGCTGGTGCTGAGGCACGAGGAGGAGGTGGCCAACGCAAAGCTCATGGCGCTCAAAGAGGCTGAGATGCGGCAGGCCCTGAGCACCCAGGAGTTCCCGCCCAGTATGCACTTCTTCCAGGCCAAGGGTCTCATGGAGAGGAGTGAGGTCTTTAAAGTCCTGCAGAGAATGCCCAAAGGTAAAGATGGAAATATTGCTTTTGGAGCCTGGGAAGGTGGTGGTGGGGGGGGGGGGGGAGCTAGACTGGCAACTGGTATAGTCATCGAAATCATTACTGTCCTGAACGGAATCGAGAGATTCCTCGTTAGCAAATGTTCCCCTGTTCTTGCAGGAAAGGAAGAAGATGGCTGCTCAGTCACCCTGTAAACAAAACACTTCCATGGGGAGGAGGGAGCAGCCCCAGAAACGGGTGGTCACGCAGTTAGAGCTGGAAAGCCAGCTCCCCCTGAGCACTGGCCAGGGCACAGAAGCAAGCCACACCCTCCCCTCTCCTTAAACTCCCATTCCCCTTTATTTTGTTTTTTGGAGCCACACCCAGCAGCGCTCAGCCTTCCTCTTGGCTCTGCATTCAGGATTATTTCTTGTGGGGCTTGGGGACCACAAGTCGTGCTCGAGATTAAACCTGGGTCAGCCACATGCAAGGCAAGCATCCCACACTGTGTACGAACTCTCTGGCCCTCAAACCCCTATCTTCCAACCTTTTTCCACGGGACAAGTTAATAAATAGGCTACAAAATAAAACTGCATCTTGGATGAACACATTGCTAATAGTATTTTCTATAATACAAGCACATCCACTGACTAATAAAGTAATTACAATCATTTTTTATTTTTTATCAACTATAATTATAATTATATAGCCATTGCAACTTACAAAAGTGCTTATACCTTCATTTTTTAGCATTATATAGAGAGATGTTTTTAAAAAAATAGTTTGGTAAAGCAGCCTTATCAATTAGTGGAGAAGCCTTGTTACCTCAGTAGCAATTTTTACAATATATATATATTTTTTAAATTAAAAAAATAGAAAATAGATAGGGCTGGAGAGAGTGCAACTAGCTCTGCACATGGCTGGCATTCAGGAGCCGGGTACCCTCGTCCTCGACCACAGAGTCAGAAATAACCCCAGAGCACAACCAGGTGTGGCTCCAAAACCAAAAGATGAAACAAAACACAACCAAAGAGCTCAAGCTCCCAACAAATAGCTAAAGTGGACAGAGCCCCCAGCCTCACCCAGGCTGCTGTTTAGGGCTCTGAGGCTGCTGTCCTGAGGATGCACCCCGGGCTCCTCCCTCGTGGGGGAGGCGGCTCAGAAATCCCGTTTGAAAAGCAGAGCAAGGAAGCCAGGCGACAGGGGACAGGGTGAGGCGGGCCAAGGCCGCCTGAGCTGGGGACGATGCTCAGTTTCCAAAAGCTCAAGATCCTGTGCTCCCCGCTTCCCTCCCCCAGCGACAGGCCTGGAATTCCACCCCTTGCTCCAACCTTCTTTTTCCGTGTTCTTCCCAGGGGCTGCCTTACACCTCCACGACTTTGGCATCCTGAGTATGGACTGGCTGGTGAAAAATGTCACCTACAGGCCCCACTGCCATTTCTGTCGCACCCCAAGGGGGGCCCTGAAGTTCAAATTTGCCCACCCAACCCCCCCAGCACCTACACCAGCAGAATGTTCGGAGTGGATTTTGCTGGAGAATTACCGTAAGCAGCTGCAGAACGTCTCTGAGTTTGACAACAAGTGAGTAAAATTCAGAAAGCGTCAGTACTAGGCCTGCCCAGGGGGCCAGCCGTGTGTGGAGTGTCTATTATAGGTGCAGAACCTTTAACATAAAATCTAGCCTTGGAAGTGGGCGTGGGGGGCAGAGAGATAGTACAGAGGTTTATGTACTTGTCTTGCATGCAATAAGTTCTTATTAGATCCCCGGCACATATGTGATCCCCTGAGTACCACCAAGAATGATCTCTGAGGGGCTGGAGCAATAGTACAGTGGATAAGGCACTTGCCTTGCATGCAGCAGACCAGCGTAAGATCCCTTCATTCCAATTCCCAAACTCAGTGCCAGGGGTAAGCCCTAAGCATCTCTGGGTTTGGGGAAAAAAAAAAATTCAGGGTTCAGGCCAGGGATGCAGCACAGCACAGTGGTAGGGCATGTTTGACAGCCTGGGTTCAACTTCCAATACCAAGTGGTTTCGTAAACATGGCTAGAGGACTGCACCTGAGCACTTAGCCAGAAATCACCCCAAGGCACAGCCTGGTGAGGACCCAAAACAAGAAAAATCAGAGGTGGAATTCAGTATCTAGTGGAGTAGGACCCACGCTTCACACGCAGGAGCCCCAGGTCTCTTCCCTGCCACTACATTCACCATCCCGGGAATACTACCAGGAGTAACCGCTGAGCACAGAGCCGTCAGAAGGAAAAATTCAGGGGCTGAGGATGTAGTTCAGTAGCTGAAAGTCTGCATTTAAGCACTAGGTTCAATTCCTGATACAAAAATATCCCGTCTCCCACCCTTCCCCCAAATCAGAAGGCCTTTTTATTTTGTTTTCTTTATGGGGCAGGGGCTAAGACACACTTGGCAGTGCTCAGGGGCTATTCCTGGCTCAGTGCTCAGAGGTTGGAACCCAGCCTCCAGCATGCCCCACAGTCCCCTGAAAATCTCCTGTCCCAGGAAGCCTTTTCTTTGCGCTTTATAGGATACTTGACTAGACACAGGTTTTCAACACGTTTTCCTTCTTAAGTTCCTGGTGAATTTAAAATTCTATTTCATTTACAAAAGATAATAACAGCAACACTGCTGTTGAATGAATTGAGATTTGTCTTGATGTGCAAATAGACTAGAGAAAAGAAACATTTGTAGCACCTGGAGCAGTGGCAGGGCAGCTGGTGGGGGAAAGAGCTTGAACACTCAAGGGGAAACTTCTTAAGGAACGTGCCCAGTAATTTAGACGGGACAACTATAGGTCAGCCGGAGAACCACCAAGATGCTTTTGTGATGTTGCTTCCCTTTATGCTCAATAAAGGCGAGGCTTAGCCTGGCTAAGTGTGTTGCCCAGGGCCACAGAGCAGAAAGGCCAGTTGTGCCCCTCCACTGCTGCCCCCACCCCTCAGGCAGTGCTGAGCACACGGGGTCCATCAGAACCCCTATAGTAGTTGCTTTGGTAGAGAGAAGGTCACATGTCACAAACTGGATACTTAAAAATGCATTTTCTGGGGACTGGAGCAATAGCACAGCGGGTAGGGCGTTTACCTTGCACGCGGCCGACTCGGGTTCGAATCCCAGCATCCCATGTGGTCCCCCAAGCACCGCCAGGAGTAATTCCTGAGTGCATGAGCCAGGAGTAACCCCTGTGCTTTGCTGGGTGTGACCCAAAAGGCAAAAAAAAAAAAAAAAAAAAGCATTTTCTGGGGCTGGGGAGATAGGACAGGGGTTAGGGTGGAGCCTACCCAAATTCAATTATCAGCACCAGGTGGTCCCCTGAGCACAACCAGATGTGGCCCCACCTGACCCTTAACCCGACTCACCAAAAGATGTATTTTCTGTCCAGTCAGAAGGCAGAATTCAAGATCCAGGAGCAAGTCCTGGATTGGCACATTCCTTTCTCCTGGGGCGTGTCCCTGGTTCTCTTTGCTCACCTGTGTGCCCTGTCTCGGATGCCTCCAGCATCACGGAGGCCCTCGGTATAACCTTAAAGGTAGTACAGTGTTTAAGATCACCTTACCTAGATACTGTATGTATTTAGCATACCTCCAAGTATAGCCGCCCCATGGCTATGTTTGGGTTTCAACATTTGTAAGAACTCAAGCTGATGCTCCACCTACTTCCCTGAAAATCCGAGGCTCTGGGTCCCATAGCGTCCGATGGCTCAGCACTGGGATGGGGACAGGACAGTTCGGCAGGGGTCTCACGTCAGCCTGCAGGCCTCCCCCATGTGTCCCTTTGTGTCTTGGACAGCCTGCTGAAGGCCTTCACTCTGGTGACCAAGAACCCTGACGTGACTTACGCAACCCAAGACCTCATCTGGTCCAAGTTTGAAAGCATCTTCTTCAGCATCTCTGGCCTCGTACACTTTGCTCCTGTGTTCAGGGACTATATCTCCCGGGCCCTGGCGGAGTTCTACGAGGACAACGTGCTCTACCTAGAGCTCCGGGCCATGCTCTACCCGGTAAGCCCATCTCCTCCTCTGTCTGGCTCTGACTTTAGACTTTGTCCTCTCTGTTCCCCAGGCCCCTATGATAGATTATACAGAACTAGTTGTGGACTATACCCCAGGGACCACCTTTAGCATGGAGATCTGAAATGGACTGGGCTGACCCCAACAAAACAGTGATCCTCACCTTCCTCTTTCATGATCCCCCATGCTCTGCCCCCCCTCCCGCCCCAGGGCCTGACAGTGCTCACAGTTCCCTGTGGACACTAAGCAGCCCTTGGCACCTGACCCTTTTTAGCCTGTCTCCGTTCATAGCAAAATTTAATTCCTTAGGATGATGCTCTTGGTACTGGGATGGCTACAGAATTTGGGAAATGGATTGAGTTATATTCAGTGGGTGCTGAACCCCTTCTTTGGAAAAAGTATACTCTTCATCACCAGTCTGTCCTGGGTGTGGCGTCTGATATGCAATTCTAGAAGTCCAGGAGTACTGGTTTCCCAAAGTACTATCTCTGATCATGATGAGTAATTTGATGACCCCTTGTCCCTTGGGCATGGAGCCCAGTTCCTATCCGGAAACTGCCCCTCTCGTTTTTCAGTACATCCCAAAGCCATCTCGCCATCTCCCTGAGAGTGTCCAAGGCTGGCCTTCTCCCTGTAGCCTGTTCCCCCGACTGGGTGGAGGAGGGGGAAGACACAAGCCCCCCTCTCTGTCCCTCCCGGGCTCCCCTAGACTTGGATGAGGAACAGGCTGGTGAGTGGGGCAAAGCCTTCTAGCAGCAGAATTCCCCTGAGGATCTCTGCTCCGGAGTGGCCGGCTCCTGGGGCACGATTTCCCGGAAAGAGATGCAGAGGAAAGGTGGGCGCTTTTCCATGGGGCATTGGGGGAGCCTTCTCCCCTGCAGGTTTCCCATATGCCCATTACAACGTGTCCCACAGAGCTCAGCACAAGGCATTTGGGGTTGCCCATGCTAGCCAAGTGACTGTGCAGAAGATGTGGAACCCCGTGTGCTGCCCCAGCCTGGGCTCCTCTGACTCTGCCTTCATCTGCTCTCGGCCTGAGCCCTGATGTGCCCCCACACCTCCCGGCCACACTTCCTCCTCAGCCACCAAGTTCACCTGCTTCCTGTTTGTGTACCGCTCGTGCTTCTGGGTTTCCTTCAAATCACTCTGTACCCAACCCTTCCCGCACTCTCCGAGAAAGGTCTGTGTGTGGGATTCCAAAACACTGCCAGGGTGACGTTTAGCTTCTAGGCATGCAATGCGAGAACAAGGCCTCTCCAGCCCAGTACCTTTTTCTGCATCTTCTTATGTGGCTCTCCTTCTTCCTCAACTTTCTCTTTCCTCTCTTCCGCCTCCATTTTTTATTCTTTTTTCCCCTGTGAGGTTGTCGAGGATGCCAGGTGCCAGGCGTGCAAGACAGGTGGGCAGTGCCCTTCACTGTAATAGTTCTAGGTCTGGGAAGTGGCTCAGGCAGCCACAGCATGTGCTTTGCCTGTAGGAACCTCGGGTGTTTCTACTGCCACCCAGCCCCCCTCCAAAAAAAAATAACAATTTATTTTTTGTTTTGTTTTGTTTTGTTTTGTTTTGGTCACACCTGGAAATACTCAGGGGTCACTCCTGGCAGTGCTCATGGGATGCCGGGGATCAAACCCGGGTCAGCCACGTACAAGGCAAGTGCTCCACCCTCTATAGCATTGCTTCAATTCAAGATAACAATTTCTTGCTGAGGGATTTATGGGGAAATATGAATTTATATATATCACTGTATCACAGTTGTTTATTGATTTACTCGAGCAGGCACCAGTAACATCTCTATTACACTCAGCCCTGAGATTTTAGCAGCCTCTCATTACTCGTCTTTCCCAACGACTGGAGGCTCTTTAAGGGTCAGGGGAATGAGACCTATCGTTACTGTTTTTGGCATATTGAATATGCCATGGGTAGCTTACCAGGCTCTGCGAGTGGGCGGGATATCCTAGGTAGCTTGCCAGGCTCTCGAGAGGTATGTATAGATGTATCTGTTACTGTCTTTTGAATATGAATATGCCACGGGGAGCTTGCCAGGCTCTCCCAAGTGGGCAATAGACTCTCAATAGCTAGTCAGGTTCTCCAAGAGGGAGAACTAAACTATTAGATGTCAGGCGGGCACATTGCTTGGGGGCAAGAGGCGAGGGCAAAAGGCTGTGTCACTCTGGTCCAGGAGCTTGGTTTTATAGTCTCTGGATGTTGGCCATTGATGGGATTACACAGCACCGGGGGCAGTCTCTGCCTAGCTACTGGAAAATGGGGGATCTGGGTGGAAGAGGCCCAGTCCTGATCCAAGCAGGCTTGGAGATCTCAGCCCTGGGCCCCGCACACCTGGCTTCCTCCGCCGGCTCCCCCATGCGTGAGGCTCGTCCGAATGAGTGGAGAGTGGCCCTAAGCATGGCCATGGCTGGGTTCTGGAGGTCCCAGTCAAAGCTCTGCTGGTGGGAAGGGGCACACAGAGGGAAATGCAAATTGCAAATCGTAAATAAATGTAAATCTCTTCACATTTATATGTATATATTTATATATTCTTTTGTTTATTTATTTAGCTTTTGGGGTCACACCCAGTGATGCTCAGGGCTTACTCCTGACTCTGCACTCCTAAGGAAAAACTCCTTAGGAGTGCTTAGGGGGTCGACCATATAGAATGCCGGGATCAAACCCAAGTCAACCACTTGCAAAGCAAATGCCCTACCAGCTGTACTATCACTCCAGCACCTACATATATCCTTTTAGATGTAAAAGAATGATTTAAAGAATATTGAGAATATACAAAGTGAAAATGATTAGCATTACCTGATGGGTAGGGGAAAAACAATCTGTATCATGCAGGAAGGAGAACATTCCAGAGAATTCTAGAAGATAGGGATGGTTCACTGAGTTAAAGGGCAAGTGTAGAATGTATTCCTTGCACTGGGAGCAGCTTATGCAAAGGTCTCGACTCTCCAAATGGTTATCTGGAATATATTTGAAAATACAGGGAACTCTTCCTGACTAGAGAAGATTCCAGGGACACTCACTCACTCACTGCGCTCAGGAGTCACTCCTGCTGGGCTTGGGGTGGGTGCAGGGAATCAGACTCAGGTCAGTCGTACACAAGACAAGTGTCCTACCTGTTGTACTATCTTTCAAGCCCAAAGGGTAGCTTTAAACAAAGGCATCTGAGCACATTTGCAATCTAGCAAGCTCAGTCTAGTGGCCTGGGAAAAATGAATTTGTGCAGTTTTCTCAACCTTTTCCTTGTGGTGGCCCCTTCCAACTCTGTTCCTCTCAATATCCCCCACTCCATCCTACTGGCTGTCCCCAGTCTCATGCTGTGGCTCTCTGTTTACACAATTGTCACTTGTAGCCCTATGGGAAATTCCGTGGGCTCTCCAAGGGGTCATATGGCCCCTGGTTGAGGCTGGATTAGAATTTAAGGGTCCCCTCCAGTGAAAGAGGAAGAGAATGGAGACCCTTAAAGAGACCAGACACCTGCAGCTGCAAGACGATGAGGAGTGTAATGAAGGCAGACGTGGGGAGGAGAAGACAGGTCCAGCAAGTGCAGACTACACAATTCTAGGGGCTGCCTGCAGGGGGTGGATCCTGGCATTGACTTGAGTTTATCGTAAGTACTGACTATAGTATTGGACTGGACCTGTCAGGAGGAGCGAGGTAGAAATGGAAAAATGGCGATACCTACAAGACAGGACAGGAGGGAGAGCACCGCAAGTAAAGCTCTTGTCCTGCATGCACTCAGGGTGCCGAGCACCACGGTGGTCCTCAGCCCCATCAGGAGTCATCTCTCAGTGCACACCCGAGGGTGAGCCCTGAGCTCTGCTAGGATGGCCCCAAACCAAGACAAAACAAACAAAAATCCATGGCTAGAGATACTCATGAGTTTAGAGGAGAGTGACATTTGACATTTACCTGTTAAAAGGTGATCACTAACTACCAGGGACCAGAGAAATAGCACAGCAGGTAAGGCACACCTTGCGTGTGGCCCATCCGGGCTCAATCTCTGGCATTCCATATGGTCGCCTGAGCACCACCAAGAATGATTTCTGAGTGCAGACCCAGAAGTAACCCCTAAGCATCGCCAGGTGTGCCCCTCCCCCCACCAAAGTAATCACTACCTGGAAGAGAGTGGCAAGGTGGAGTCCAGAAAACTATTGATTTTGTTATTGTTTTTGTGGCTGGGTGGGCCACTCCTATCAGTGTTTAGAGCTTATCCAGGCTCTGTGCTCTGGCAGGGCTTGGGAACCATGTGTGTGTCTGAGTCAGCTGCACACTACTTCTCCAACCTGAAAAATGTGGATTGGAAAGCACCCTAGAAGGTCACCCTAGAAGGTCACCCTAGAAGGTCACCTTTGAGTCATGCTGAGAAGCCCAGTTCCAGGGACAGGAACTCTGCAGTGGGCTTGGGGAGGGCAAAGCGATGTCCACCTGGGCCCCTCCTGGCATGCCCAGGATACCATTGACTGTCTTGGATTTGCAAATCCCTCCTCCTAAGCAGTTGATTCAAGCTTCCCCCCCACCCCCCATTGCCCCATCAGCAGTATTGTCTCCGAGGGCATCCTCAACTTGCCTTTTATGGAACTGCTGGGAGGTGGGACTCCCCCTCTCACCCCCTGACTTTCTCTCCCTCCATACCGGCCTGCCCTCCAGTCAGGGAGTAGGCCCTTTGCTCAAGGACAATTCCCTCCCCACCTACCTCCCAGGGGTGCTGGAGTCACCTTTGCGTTTGTCATAAGGAATATCACACCATCTCTTCTTCCTTCCTTCTTTTTTTTTTTTTTTGTTTGTTTTGGGCCACACCAGCAGTACATAGGAGTGACCCCTGGCATGAAAGACTGGGGGGTGTGGGGGGCTGGAGATAGCTGAGAAGGTAGGGCGTTTGCTTTGCACGGGGCCAACTCGGGTTCGATTCCCAGTATCCCATATGGTTCCCTGAGCACCGCCAGGAGTAATTCCTGAGTGCATGAGCCAGGAGTAACCCCTGAGCATCGCTGGGTGTGAAGGAAGGAAGGAAGGAAGGAAGGAAGGAAGGAAGGAAGGAAGGAAGGAAGGAAGGAAGGAAGGAAGGTAGGAAGGAAGGAAGGAAGGAAGGAAGGAAGGAAGGAAGGAAGGAAGGAAGGAAGGAAGGAAGGAAGGAAGGAAGGAAGGAAGGAAGGACTGTGTGGGTACTTAGAATTAAAATAGGATTGGCCACATACAAGCACCTTACCTCCTGTACTGTTTCTTTTGCTCTTCCCTCTATTTTAACTTTCCAGACTCCTTTTTTTGTCCTTGTTTGGGTCACACTGGCAATACTCAGGGGTTATGCCTGGCCTTGCATTCAAGAATTGCTCCTAGCAGTGTTCAGGGGTTCTTATGGGATGTCGGGGATCCAACCCAGGTTGGCCGTGTGCAAGGCAAATGCCCTACCCACTGTGCTATCGCTCCTCCCTCCTAGACTCCTAGACACATAAGTGCAGAGGAAGTCTACTCTAAAAATAACCTTCCTTGAGAGAGTGGAGAGAGAGCACATGGGTGCACATGTGGAGGGGGGGTGGAGGGGGGGAGGAGAGAGAGAAAGAGAGAAAGAGAGAAAGAGAGAGAGGAGTGTTTGTCATAGAGGCAGGTTGAGGGGCATTGGTGGTGGGAAATGTACACTGGTGAAGGGAAGGGTGTGGGAACATTGTATGACTGAAACCCAATCATGAGCAACTTTGTAACAGTGGATCTCACGCTGATTCAATAAATAAATAACCCTCCTCTGGTCAGAGCAATAGTATAGCGGGTAGGGCATTGCCTTGCATGCAGTCAACCTGTGTTCCTGGGTTCGATCCTTGGCATTCCAAGTGGTTTCCCTGGCACTACCAGGACTGATCCCTGAATGCAGAGCCAGGGGTAACCCCTAAGCAAAACTGGTGTGGCTCAAAAACCAAAAAAAATTTTAATTAATTAAAATAAATAAATAAAAATAACCTTGCTGAGGTTGGGGGTGGGGAGGGGGGCTGAGACAGTACAGTGAGCTGCTAGAGCATCCTGCACATGCCCCGCCTGGAATGATCCCGAGCCAGAAGAAAACCCTAAGCATAGTTGGGCGTGGCCCACAAACAACAAAATAAGAGTCCTCCTGGACCCTGTCTCTCGCCCTAGGTTCCTGTCTTCTCTCAGAACACAGGTGTGGAGTCTTCAATCTGCCTAACTGGCTCCAGTTTGCCACTCTCATTGTTGTGACTTTTTTTTTTTTTTTTTTTTTGCTTTTTGGGTCACACCTGGCGATGCACAGGGGTTACTCCTGGCTCTGCACTCAGGAATTACCCCTGGCCGTGCTCAGGGGACCATATGGGATGCTGGGATTTGAACCTGGGTCGGCCGCGTGCAAGGCAAACGCCCTACCCGCTGTGCTATCTCTCCAGCCCCTCATTGTTGTGACTTTTTAAAAATAGTGGCCATCCCCGGCGGTGCTCTCCGGTGCAGTGCTCTGGATTCCCCTGGGGCGACCCGGGCCATACTTGATGGTGCCTTTGGGGACATGGAGCATCAGGGTTTGAACCCAGGGCTTCATACATGCTAGCAAGCGTTCTGCATCCCTGGCCCCATATTTTGAAGATGGTGTTTTCACATGTAACACTTTCACGTATAAATAGACCTACAGCCTAATTCTGGAAGCAAGGCAGTGTACGGTGTGGACGTAATTCTGCACACATCAACCAACTACAGGACTTGCCTGGCATTTTCCACCCAGCCCCCTCTGCGGGCGAGGGAAGGGACTGCCTCCAGGCTGTTTAGGAGATTGCAAGTCTGAGGCTCAAGGAAGTGAGTGCAGCTCTCGCCTGGAGTGGGTTTGGAAGGCAGAGCTGCCTCGCCAGCTGGGGCTCCTTCCATAGCTGCATGGACTAGAGGTTTGCATCTGGCGGAGTTCCTAAGAAGCAGGAGTAGGGCTCGGCTTAGGGAGTCTTGTGAGCAGAGCAGATAAGACGAGGGCACAAATAATCCATCCCAAAGAAAGGAAAGGGTGGCTTCACCTTGTAAGTGAAGACTTTGAAACAGAAGAGCCGGCAGGGACAAGGCTGGTTCTATGTTGGCTGGAAGAAACTGCACCTTCTAGCACAGTTTATTCCAATATTTTGACCTGGAAAGTGTAAGCATCAGGTCCACCTGCCAGGTGAACTGAAGGAAGCCCTGCCCCTGGATGTGTCAGTCAAGTTCCTCCGCCAACTTCCCGAGACAGCAGCGACCTCAGCTTCCCTTCATGTTTCCTGCCAGGACCCACGTTTGTTGCCGTGTGCTTGCATTACTTTTCAAACTTTGTCTTGTTTTATTTTATTATTTGCGTTAAGACACCATAATTTAAAGAGTTTTTCATAGTAGAGTTCCAGGCATACAGTATTTGGCCACCAGTCCCATCCATGTGTTACTCATGTCCAAACATGTACATAATCTGAGTTTGATAGGGGCAGGGGTCTGTCCAGAGCCTTAGTATCTCCAACAAAGAACCTAGGGATACATGGAAGACAAAAAGTAAAACTTAGGGGTTGGAGCAATAGCATAGCGGGTAGGGCGTTTGCCTTGCACGTGGCCAACCCGGGTTCAATTCCCAGCATCCCATATGGTCCCCTGAACACCGCCAGGAGTAATTCCTGAGTGCAAAGCCAGGAGTAACCCCTGTGCATCGCCAGGTCTGACCCAAAAGCAAAAAAAAAAAAAAAAGTAAAACTTAGTTTTTTACTTGAAAATGAATTAATTTTAAAAAAAAATTTTTTTGAGCCACACCTGGCAATGCTCAGGGATCACTCTCGCAGGGCTTGGGGACCATATAGGATGTCAGAGATCGAACACCAATGGGTGAAGGAAAGTGCTTCACCCATTGGACTCTCTCTGGCCCAGTCAGGCCTGTTTAGTATGTTCAAACTCCATGTTTAAACTCCTTATATGAGGTATTGTTGAGTAATAAGAAATGTTCAGGCCAAAGAGACCCAGGCTTGACCTTTTGCTCCACCTTTGGCCTTGCAAGCACTGCCCCAGTGATCCCTGAGTACAGAGGCAGGAACAAGCCCTGAGCACTGCCAGGTGGGACCCAAAACTAAATAAAATAACAGGCCTGATTTTTTTATGTTTTGCTTACTTTAGTTTATCAACTAGATTGTGTGTCATAGCAGTGCCCAGAATCCTCCCTCGAGCCATAGTGATAATCTTG
The DNA here is from genome assembly GCF_027595985.1 of Sorex araneus. Lineage (NCBI taxonomy): Eukaryota > Metazoa > Chordata > Mammalia > Eulipotyphla > Soricidae > Sorex > Sorex araneus. Next base: position 229,261,798 of record NC_073303.1, on the reverse strand, counting down.
TTGATTGGATGTCCTCAAACCACCATCAACTATGCACAAGTCGATTTGGGGGTGCTGTTTAAAAGTAGTGTTTGGGGGGCACATAGTACAGCAAATAAGACACTTGCCTTGCATGAAGCCAACCTGAGTTCGATTCCCTAGAACCACATATGGTGCCCAAACCCTGCCAGGAGGGGTCCCAGAGCACAGAGTCAGGACTGAGCCCTCAGTACTGCCGGATGTGGCCCAAAAGCAAAATAGAAAAAAACAAAAACCAAGTTAGTGTTTGGAGCTGGTCCTCCATGGATTCCAATTCTCCTATAAAGTCAGGAAGTTGCAGTTAACTTGCGCTCTCCAGCTTCTGCCGGTGTAGAGGATCTGACCAAGACCATACTTGCGGGGCTGGAGCAATAGCACAGCGCATAGGGCGTTTGCCTTGCACGCGGTCCACCTGGGTTCAATTCCCAGCATCCCGTATGGTCCCCCAAGCACCACCAGGAGTAATTCCTTTTTTTTTTTTTTTTTTTTTTTTTTTTTTTTTGCTTTTTGGGTCACACCTGGCAATGCACAGGGGTTACTCCTGGCTCTGCACTCAGGAATTACCCCTGGTCATGCTCAGGGGACCATATGGGACGCTGGGATTTGAACCCGGGTCGGCCGCGTGCAAGGCAAACGCCCCACCCGCTGTGCTATCTCTCCAGCCCCCTGCCACCAGGAGTAATTCCTGAGTGCATGAACCAGGAGTAACTCCTGTGCATCGCCGGGTGTGACCTAAAAAGCAAAAAGCAAAAAAAAAAAAAAAAAAAAAAAAAAGACCATACTTGCCCAAATGGCATTTTCACCTTGATCTTTACTCGGAATTCAGTTTGGGTTTCTTTGTGGAACCTCCCACTAACCCTTCTTTCACGGATTGGAAACAGACTCAGAAAGTGGAAGAGCTAAAACAAGGTCATTTGGGCCATAGAGGGTGCAGGGACCCAGGCAGAGCTTCTTGGCAGCCAGGCTCGTGCCAGGCTGTGAGGGGAGCCAGAGCCTTCACCTGGAGCGGCTGCCACGCAAGCGGGCGCTTCCTCTCAGGCTCCCTTGGAGCTTTCTCAGCATGAGGCGGTGGGGGCGCCTGCGGAGCGCGAGGGAAGAGCACAGGGCCTTGTCTGGGCTCAAAGCTGGGGCTTCAGTCTGGAGTTCGGTGGGGCAGCGTCCAGAGGAAGCTACCAAGCCTTGGATTGAGGGGTGAGAAAGCCAGGTGGGCAAGGGCACTTCGGTTCCATCTCTCCCCTTTTGGCACGGGTGCAAACATGAAGTTATGAAACGTAAACTCCTAGACAAAAACTTGGAGACCCTGCCGAGCCCCTCTCCTCATTCCACTATCCTCTTCCCCCAGCCTCCCCCACACCCCAGCCTTCCGGGAAGGTGGAGGGGTGCTGGGGTTTGAAATCCTGCGGCGGCGGCCGGGGGAGGGGATGGGATTTGACCATTTGTTCCTTCTGACCCAGGAACAAAGGCCTCACACCATCGAAGGGTTTGTGCCTTAAAGCCCCCCATTAGCTAGAGCTGGGGAGCCATCAACACATTAACAACTAAAAACCCTCCGCGCTGGAATTCTTTTGCTGAGCCGCACTGGCGATCTTCTCGCTTGTGGGGCAGATTCCGGCCAGGCTGATGTTGACGGACTGTCCGGCTGCGCGGCCTCCTATTGTGTTCCTAATGCTCCTAACAAAGGCCACTCTCCTCAGCCGCGGACGCGGGGCGGCTCTTACCTCCTCCGCCCCAGTCCCTTCCCCCACAGCCAGAGCTGGGCCCGACCCCGCCCGGCCTCTCTCCGGAGTGCCGGTGAACCTCAGCGACCTGTAGGAGAGCGCTCTGCTGGCACTTGCGCGGGGAGGTCTTTGCCACATCAGCCGTAGTGGCAAAGAGCCACGGTGGTCATTCCCAGACCGCTTGAATGTGGTCACTCAAGCACCACTCTATTCTCCCTGCCCGCCACTCACAAGGTTGCTGAGCTGTTGCTCATGTCGGGCAGTGCTCAGGGCTCACTCCTGGCTCTGCAGTCAGGGATGGCTGCTGGCGGAGCTCCCGGGATCCTATGCGGCGCCTGAGCTGGAATGTGGTGGGCCACATGCAAGGCAAGCGTCCTGCCCTCTGGATTCTTAGCAGACTCGGTTAAGAGCTCTCTAGGCCCAGGGGATTGCCCAGTGTCGGGCACTTGCATGGAGGCCTTGGTTGCTAGGCCTTCACCATCTGCTACTCACAGCAAATCCTGCCACCGTGCATGATCCCCAGAGCACCAGGCTGGAAGTCGCCCGGAGCACCAGATTGCGTGTGGCCTCACAACAAATACACACCTGGCCTCATGCAGGTGGGGCACTGCTGAGGACCAGGAAGCAAAATGGTTACAGCACATGCTAGCACACACCTGCCCCAGGTTTGGCTCTTGACTCCACATGTTCTTGGGGCTTCATGGCAGGGAGCAGCCCTGGAGGCCCCCAGCACCACCAGGGAGCCCCAGTGACCCAGAATTGCAGCGCTGACAGCACAGCATCAGAGCCGTGTGCTGAACCAACGGCCCTCTTGTCCAAGAATCACTGTGTGTGTGTGGGGGGGGGGCGCTGAGCCTACTGAGCACTGCTAGGAAGTATAGGATGAGCCCCACAGGCCTTTACAAAGCCGGGTTTCGGAAGGGTTTGCCAAACTGCCCAGGCTAGCGCTTTCATGTAGGGGTAGGGTGTTGTCAGAGAGAAGAAACTTGGGCTCTTGATGGTTGTTTCATATTCTTATCACGACCTTTAGTTTCTCTAGAAGCTTCACCTTTTTGGTGCAATGCAGATCCACCTTTCTCTGGGTGGTGCCTCATTTTCTCCAAGAGTTCAGTATTTGCATCTCAAAGGAGTCTGGCTTTCCTACTTCAGGGCTGGTGGCTAGGTAATTTCTTCTTTTCTTTTGTTTTATTATTTCCTCAAAAGCTCAATACCAACCCCCTCCCAGCGACCCCTCCCCCACCATCTCTCTGCTCACTGCCTTGATTTAAAAAAAAAATTAATGTAGGAGTGTCGTGCTTTTAAGGGTTAATATTCATTTTGTATTGGTTATGTAAATAAAATATCTTTTGGATGTCAGTCTCCTGGGTGGTTCTCTAAATGTCATCAGTGGGAAGAGGTGCTACTGCTCTCCTGCTCACCCACCTTGTCCTTGGAGAAGGTGCGGGGATGGCTGGGACAGGTCAAGCCTGCCACGGGGCCCTGCACGGTGTGGGCACTAACACTTCTCCGGCCCCACAAAGCAGCTTAGCATTATCCCGAGGTCCACTTGGTGCGCTGGCACGGACTAGACCCTCCCACCCAGTTCTCGGGAGCCAGGCAGGTTTCCCAGACTATCCTAAAAGGAAATAAATCCAGGAGGAGAGAACTAGTGAGTAAAACACATTTATTTAAGAAACATGGCAAGAGAATGTTCAGGAGAGAATGTGGTTTCCCTAATGGAAAGAAATTATATGTGGAATTCTCCAAAGTGCAGGGTTCCTCCTGGCTCTGTGCTCAGGGATCACTCCCAGAGGTTCTCAGGGAACCTTATGGGGTGCCAGGGACTAAACCTGGGTTGGCTTCACTCAAGGCAAACCCCCTACTCGTGTATTACTGCTCCGAATCCACTTCTATTCTTGTGTGTGTTGGGGAGGGGGGTGTCCAGGGGGGAGGCAGTGGTTTGGGCCATACCCCACCATACTCCTGGTTATGCACTCAGGAATTACTCCTGGGGGTGCTCAGTGCTCAGGGGACTATATGGGATGTCAGGGATCAAACCCTGATCAGTGTAAAAAGAGCCCAACTGTCTGTGCTATCTCTCCAGTCCAGTATCTCTTCTTATCACCACATTTTGTTCTCATTTCCTCAGGGGGCTCACCCTTCTCCAGGGCTGTTTCCAAGCCAGTTAGAATTTTCAATTCTCAATTTCTGCAGCTACTAAGAGAGTCCAGCCTTTGAACTACTTTAAGACTGCTGATAAAGCAACTTTTCTAGGGGTCAAATGGACCTGTGAGTGCCTCTAGAATATTATTCCAAGGAATCACAAATGAAAATCACATAGATGGGGGGCCAAAACATGAAACTAGAGGACCAACGGGTGGGATAAGGGGCCACAGGAAGGATACAACTTTGGATGGAAACCACAGTAGGAAAATGTTGAGAAACTGGTTTAGAAAACATTTTAATTTTTTTTCTTTTTTGGTCACACCCAACAATGCTCAGGGATTACTCCTGGCTCTGCACTCAGGAATTACTCCTGGGGGTGCTTGGGGGACCATATGGGATGGTTGGGATTCAATCTGGGTCGGCTATGTGCAAAGCAAACGCCCTACCTGCTGTACCATTGCTCCAGTCCGGACATTTTGATTTTTGTTACTTCCTGAGAAACTCATTTCCAGGGATCCCTTTCTACCTTCCTGCTTCAGGGGGATCAAACCCAGGTATGCTTTATCATTTAGTCATATGTTTGTCCAGTTAGAATTATTTCTAAGAGCTTTTTTTTTTCTTTTTTGGGTCACATCTAGCAATGCTCAGGGGTTACTCCTGGCTCTGCACTCAGGAATTACTCCTGGCGGTGCTGGGGGACCATATGAGATGCTGGGAATCGAACCCGGGTCAGTCGCATGCAAGGCAAATGCCCAACCCGCTGTGCTATCGCACCTGTCCCTCTAAGAGCTTGTTTTGTTTGTTTAATGTTGGCTGGTTGAAGGTGGGTTTTTTTTAAGGGGGGAGGGTTATGGGGTTTTGGCTTTGTTTTTGGCTTTTGAGGTCATACCAAAGATTCTCAAGATGCTCAAAGATATTCAATGCTCCCGGCTCTGCACTAAGAAATTATTCCTGGTGGTGCTCCTGGCAGTGCTCAGGGGACCATATGGGATGCAGATGATCCAACTCTAGTCAGCATGCAAGGCAAATGCCCTACACCCTGGACTATTGCTCTGGCCATATTCCTAAAAGTTTTATGAATATACTCACTTTGTATAGCAATGCTATGAGTTATAACTGATTTGAAACAGGTAGATTTTTTTTCCTGAGGTGGGGGGCAAGAACACCCAGTAATGTTCAGGTGTTACTCCTGGCTCTGCACTCAGAGGTGAGTTACTCTTGGTGGTGTTCCAAACCAAAGGGGATGCTGGGCATTGAATTCTGGTAGGCCTATGCACAAGGCAAATGTCCTACCTACTGTACCATCAGTCCAATCCCCAATTTTGTTTGTTTGTTTGTTTGTTTGTTTGTTTTGGGTTTTGTTTTTAGGCCACACTCAGTGGTGCTCAGGGCTTTCTCCTGGCTCTGAGCTCAGGGATCCCTCCTGGTGCGATCAAAGGACCATATGGGATCCATATGGGATCCTGGGTATGGAGCCCAGATCAACTGCACACAGGCAAGCGCCCTTCTTACCCGCTATATTATCATTCTGGCCCTTGGCCCCCAATTTGGAACAGATGTGGTTCTGTCCCAAAGAAGATGACATGGAACCACTGCTACAAGCAAACCTCAACAGGCTTCTGGATGCATTGTTTGCTTATCTCTCTGTACAACTGATAAATGTGCCATGGACATTCTTTTAGGCAGAACTGTGGTTTACTGATTTTCAAAAAGATGTTTCCTTTTGTTTCCTCTCTGTTCTCCTAGCACTATTCAACATCCATCCTTTCCCAACCATTTATTCATTTCCTAAAGCATGCTGCCTGAGGCACAGTACTCTCTGAAGTCTAAGTGGAAAGACTTCTGCTTTCATTACTGTTTATTTATGGAACTCCCCTAGGAGAGGACCGACACAGTGCACCCCTATTTCCTTCAAGATCCATGATCTAGTTTGCATGTCTGGAGTTGGCTCGGGAATGGCAGAATAATTATACGTGGGCTGGAATTCCACCCCAGCTGGGTGATGCCAAGACATAAAGTAGTAATGCTTGGCTGGATTAGTGCAATGACACTCAAGCTTGTACAGTAAAAGAACGTTGAGGGTCGAAGAGATAGTATAGCCAGTATGTGGCTAACCTGTATTTGGCCCCAGCACCACTTTCTGTCCTTCTGACCCTCACTAGGAATGATCTCTGAACACAGAGCCAGGAGTAAACCCCAAGTATCATGGGATGTGCGCCATTCCCAAAAAAACCTCAACTATAAATTTCTGAGTATCCCCCAAAGTTTCTGTTTTTATAGGTTATCACTATAATATCCTTTATAATATATACCCTGTATTAGAAGTTTAAACAGGGCCAGATAGTTCAGGGTTAAAGCACTTGCCTTGCATGTGGCCAACTCCATTTTGATTCTCAGTACTGCCAGGATAAGAGTGGCCCCTGAGCATCACCAACTGTGGCCCTCCCACCCCTCAAAAGAAATTAAAGCAGAAAGTTTTATGCTGGACATGTGGCTCAGCAGTAGAGTAGTTGCCTCCCATTTGCAAGGCTCTGGGTTCAATCTAGTACTGCAAACAGGAAATTCAAAATACAAGACTAGGGGCCGGAGCGATAGCACAGCGGGGAGGGCGTTTGCCTTGCACGCGGCCGACCCGGGTTCAATCCCCGGCATCCCATATGGTCCCCCAAGCACTGCCAGGAGTAATTCCTGAGTGCAAAGCCAGGAGTAACCCCTGAGCATTGCTGGGTGTGACCCAAAAAGCAAAAAAAAAAAAAAAAAAAAACCAAGACTAAACGAGCAGTCTATTCTCTCTGAGAGAGATATTGTCGTACATACTGCGACTTCTAGAAATTTCGTGCATTTATGAGAGAATAAGAAGTTAAAAAGAATCACTGTCACTGTCATCCCGTTGCTCATCGATTTGTTCAGGTGGGCACCAGTAACGTCTCTCATTGAGAGACTTGTTGCTACTGTCTTTGGCATATCCAATATGCCACGGGTAGCTTGCCAGCCTCTGCCATGCGGGCGCGATACTCTCAGTAGCTTGCCGGGCTCTCCGAGAGAGGCGGAGGAATGAAACACGGGTCGGCACGTGAAAGGCGAACGCCCTACCGCTGTGCTATCACTCCAGCCCTTAAAAAGAATGTCTTAAAATTTTTGTAAAGAGGAGCTGAAGATACACAGTGGGCAGGGCATTGCCTTGTGCAAGGCCAACCCTAAGCACTACCAGGAGTGATTCCTGAGTGCATATCCAGGAGTAGTCCCTGAATATCACAGGGTGTGGTCCCAAACAAACAAACAAAAATGTTTTTCTTAATCTCCAAACTAAGTAGAAGTTTGAAGACTCTGTAGACTGCCTGAGTCGGTGTAGGGGACTCTCGGGGGTCCACACAACACTTGCTGAGAATAGTGCGCCTGATGTACAGCAGCTGGCTCTCACACCAGACTCAGTCTCACAAGTGCTTGGAAGTCTGAGAATAAAGAAGTAACTTTCCTTTGTCCTCCTAGGGTCACTCTCAGGGGCTCGTGGATTAAGCCCACTTGTGCCCCACTAAAAGAAGAAAAGGCACATGAATTTCATTTGATATTAATATTTTATTGTTTGTATGCACAGAGCCTCTCCAGCAAAGAAATAAAGATGCAAAGAAACAGGTAGAACAGGGACTGTAGCAATGGTACAGCGGGTAGGGCACTTGCCTTGCATGTAGCTGACCTGGGTTCAATCCCCGGCAGCTCCTATGTTCCTTCGAGCACCACTAGGAGTAATTCCTGACTGCAGAGACAGGAGTAACCCTCTGAGCATGGCCAGGTGTGACCCCAAAATACTAAAATCAATCAATCAATCAATCAATCAATCAAAGGATCCAGCAGTTGCATAGTTGCATTAAGAAGTGACTAATTGTGGAAAAGTGGAATGACAAAGGAGAAGGGCTTTCCAGGGGTGGTGAGTCGGGAAGGTAAACATATTCCAGAAAGTTATGGATGGCAAAGGTTGTTTCATTTCACTTTATTTTATGTTTTGTTATTATTATTTTGATTTTTAGCTCACACCTGGTGGATGCAAGGGATCAATCTCTGGTGCCCCTCTGAGTTAAGGGTCAAGTAATGGAGACTGAACTGAGAATCAGTCGCATTGCAAGGCAAGCACCTTAACCCACCACAAACGTTATTTTAGCAGAGTTGTTTGTCAAAGTCTGTAGTGGTGCTTACCTGCTTGCTTGCTTCTTCCCTCCCTCCCTCCCTTCCTCCCTTCTTCCCTCCCTTCCTCCCTTCCTTCGTTCCTTCCTTCCTTCCTTCCTTCCCACAAGTAGTGCTCAGGTCTTACTCCTGGCTCTGTGCTCAGGGATCACTCTTGGTGAGGCTTGGAGGACCACATGGGCTGCTGGGGATTGAACCAGGGTCAGCCGCATGAGAGGCATGTTCCCTGTCCACTCTCTTAGCTTTCTTGAAAAATTTAAAAAATCTTTTTTAAAAACTAAAGTAAATTAATTTGTTTCTTCCTCCTGCCTCATTTTTCTCCTTAAAAAATTTTACTGAGGGGCTGGAGCGATATCACAGTGGATAGGGGGTTTGCCTTGCACACAGCTGACCCTGGTTCGATTCCCAGCATCCCATATGGTCCCCCAAGCAGGTTCCTGAGTGCAGAGCCAGGAGTAACCTCTGTGCATTGCCAGGTGTGACCCAAAAAGCCAAAAAAAAAAATTGCTGAGCTGCTGTTGTCGTCCCAGGGCCGTACATAGCCTGATTTTGGTATTCACACATTCTTAGCTGTGATACTGGCCTGGGGCTGCGCACCAGGTTGTGTTGCCCGCATGCTTGGTTGCAGTGCTCACTGAGGGTGCACTTCGTTACTTATGGTGACCACAGTGTGTTCACCAGGGCTCATTCTCTTACTTGAGGTACCAGTGATGCTTATCATGGTCTGGGGGAGGAGCACTGCTTGCCAGAGGCCATGCTTTCTGGCTGTGGGACCCCTTTGTTGCATTCAGACACAACTGACTAGTTGCAGCTGAAACTTGGTTTTTGCACCAACGTTTGAGATAGATGGAAGAGCTGCCAGGATCCTGCCCAGCACGTGTGGAACTGAGGGACCTGAACGTGTGACCGTATGCTTCCTAGGCAGGCACTGAGGCCCCTGCACCAGGTCTGTGGACCCAAAGCTGAACTGTTGTCTCCACGACAGGGCTCTGTCTCTGGCTCAGGAGATGGTGGGGACATCTTCACACATGGGGATCTGTATCCTGACTTTAGGCAGACGGCAAAAAGCTGCATTCTACGTTTGCTGCTTCTCAGTTGCCTTCAGTTCAATCTAGTCCTTATGTGGAAATGGCATATTGGTCCCCTTCAGTAATTCAAATAAGAATAGGTACAAATGGAGCGTGCTGCCTGGGGCTGAGAGCCTGCTGGCAGCCTGGGAAATGCCCAGCTTCAGAGCAGCAGCAGAGGAACCCAAGAGAAAGGCCAGTGTGCTTGGAAGATGCTGGTAACTGCTGCCTGGTCACCCGCTTCCCTGCCCAGGTAGAAGGGCAGAGTCCAGAGATAAGAGAGCCTTAGCCTGGCCGCTCACCCCAACAGGAGGCTGTGGAGAGGCTGGAAGGGAGTTTCAGCGACTGAAGGAGGCACCCTGGGTTAGGCAGAGTGGTGCAAGGTAAGAAAATCTCCTGCGTCTGCCTGCACTCAGCTCTGTGAGGCCAGGAAGTTCCGCCCGTGAGAGGCCAAGAGACGCGTAGCTCTGCCTCTGCCCAGCCCCAGCTCCAGCCCTGGGACAGCGCTAGGATTAGCAACCCTTTATTTAATGATTAATTTATTGGGTTTTAGGCCTGACTCAGGGATTATTCCTGGCTCTGTACTCAGGGTTCACTCCTGATAGTGCTCAGAGAACCTTGTGGGATATCAGGGGTCAAACCTGGGTTGGCCCCTTGCAAAGCAAGTGCCTCATCCGCCATGCTTTCTCTCCAGCCCCGAGGTGGCAGGAGGCCCCTTGGCTGCCAGGGTCCCCTCAGCATCTGGCTCTGCCCGCAGAGCCACCCCTGTTTCCTGCTCGGCAAATCCCACTCACCTCTCCAGGGCCAACTCTCGTCATTTCCTCCCAGAAGCCTCTGATCCTATCCTATTAAAACAAGCCCCTTCTTGGCCGGAGCGATAGCACAGCGGGTAGGGCGTTTGCCTTGCACGCGGCCGACCCGGGTTCGATCCCCGGCATCCCATATGGTCCCCCAAGCACCGCCAGGAGTAATTCCTGAGTGCAGAGCCAGGAGTAACCCCTGAGCATCGCTGGGTGTGACCCAAAAAGAAAAAAAAAACAAAAACAAGCCCCTTCTTGAGTCTGGAGAGATAATACAGTAGACAAGGCGTTTGGGGTGCTCGAAGTAACCCCCTTTTGATCCCTAGCACTAACCCCGCATATCATACCCTGAGCACTGTCAGGGATCACTACTGAGCACAGAGCCAGAAATAGCTCTGAGCACGCCAGGAGCTATAAACCAACCCTAAAAGTAATGCCAAATAAACCTTTTCTTCCTCTGAGGTCCCCTTTAAGTATCTCTCTAGCTAGTGTTTACTTTTTCACCACTAAATTATAAACTCCTTGAGAGTGTTATCTTGTCTTTGGGGCAATATTTACCCCTCCTAAAGACTGGCCCAGTGCTATCTTAGGAGGCGGGGCAGGCACCTGGAGGGTCCAGGAGACCGGGAATTTGGTGCAGGAACCAAACCCAGAGTTTCTGTCTGCATTGGATGTGTTCAGTGAACATTAATTTACGCCATGGAACAAAACTGAACTTAACTACTTTCTAGAACTTCTTCTCATCCATCCTCTCCCTGCAGTCTACAGAAGTTCCCACACAGTGCCTGACACATTACCACTTTTTCTGGAACATGGCCCTGGGATAGGGCAGGACAGACAGCCGTAGAAGACATGGCCCCCAGACTCAGCATGTAGCTCTCTCAAGGGGGGGTGGGGGGGTCTCATTTCTTGTCCACTGTGTCTTTTCCCTCTGCCTTTGCCAGGTCTATTCCTGACCCTTCTCATTCAGTCTCTAGTCATGTCACTCTGGGTGTCCCTGGTGGCAATGGCCACCTCAGGGGCCATCTGCCCTATGGGAGGTGGGAGTGGGTGGTGAGAAGGCAGAAATAAAGCAGACATTCCTATGGGCCTTCTCCCCAGATGCAAATACATCTCTGCATCTTCATTCAGCAGCAGAGATGTTTGCGTGCCTGCACTGTGCCAGGTGGTACTGTGGATGCAGCAAACCAGCAGCTTTCCCAGCCTCGTGGTCTCGAAGCCACTAAGGCTCCAGGTCTGACCATCAAAGGGAAATGAGCAAGGAAACTGCAAAACTCAAGCTGTTTGGGCATGATTGGCCGCTGGGCATGAAGTATTGCCCTGCTGCCCTCTGACGCCTGTAGGACCCATCTTCCTCAGGTCTACGAACTAAACGGGACACTCCATGATCGAGAGTGGTCAGTGAGGACCTACAAGGAAGTGGCTCAAATGTTTGCGAAAGAACATCCTGGGTTTATTGGAATCAAAATCATTTATTCGGATCACAGGTGAGTAAGAGCATGGCTGGAAACATAAGGAGGTCCAACAGGCTGATGGGTTGGGCAGAGTGGGAGGGAGTGAGGTGCTGGGGTGCAGAGACCCCCAACACATGGGTTCTGCGCGTGCCTGTGAAAAGCACTCTGAAACCGTGTGTGGTTTGGGTCTTTCTGTTGTTGTTTTTCGGCTACACCTGGCAGTGCTTAGGGATCTCTCTGATGGGACTCGGGGAACATGCGGTACGGGGGATTGAACCAGCCAACCACGTGCCAGGCCTTACCCATTATACCAGATCTCCAGCCGCTCGCCTGGGTCTTTACAGCCCAACTGAAATAAAGATTGTGGCCATTTTCCAGATAATTCTAGGCCTTGAAGTCATGCTGCCCTGGATAACTCAGTTTTGATAGAATGTTTTTGCCTGAGGAGTCATATAACTGTCCCACTTCTGTTCCTGTTTGCCTCTGGGATTCAGCCTGATGTCCTTCAGGGCTGTGTGGGGGTCCTGATGGGCAGGCCTGGGACAGCATGTGTGACCCAAATGTGAGAATCCCAGTCTTTCCTTAAGCAAGCTCCGAAAGTTTTAAGTTTCCTTCGGATTGTACCAGAGTGTCCCCCACCCAACTCCAGCCCCCTGTGTGGAACAGCACCACAAGCCAGACGGGATGACAGCAGTCAGGGCACGAGGAGCAGCAGCCCCTCCGTTCCTTGGCCCCCCATGGGGCTGGGCTCTGGGCAACCAGACTTCTAGGAGCCCCTCCTTCATCCTGTTTCCTGAGTCTCTTCCCTGCTTCTGAGGGACTGGGGTGACAAGGGCCGCAGGCTGAAGGCATTTGCAGTGCTGTCCCCTCAGGGGTTCCCCAGTGTAGAGGGGGCCAGTGGCCCCCAGAGTGGGGACTGAGCTGGTGGGAGAGGGTGTGGCTTTCTAGAGCTTCCTCTCATCCTCTCATCCCCTGGGATGGGAGAATGAATGAAGGGTCTGGCGTAGGAGCCAGCGCGGCAAACCTCCTTCCAGAGTGCTCAGGCCTTTGCTGGTGCTTCCCTGGCCTTGCTGCTTGCTTCAGCCCTGCCTGGTCAGGAGGAGAGGGAGGGCAGTGACAGGCTGGTGAGATGCTTCTGGAATGCCCAGGACTTGCAAGCCTATCAGGAAAGATGGTGTCCCAGTACAGTCCTGCCATGGACACTCGGCTAACCTGTGGCACCTCAGGGACCGTGAACGGGGGTCGCTCCCATCTCGCTCTCAGGGCTGGGGAGCAAATCTGGGACAAGGCCACCAACACCCCACAAACGCAGACAGAGAGCTGCTGGGGGGCAGAGCAGAGGACTGTTCATGTGCAGGAGGCCCTGGGCTTGAACCCCAGAACACACAGCCTCCTAGTACCACCAGGAATGACCCCTGTGCCGCCAAACCCACCAAAAGCCAACATAGACAAATAGAACTTATCCTCTGAGTCCCCTTACCTCCATGCTTTTCAGAGTCTGTTAGGACCTTAGTAGGGCGGCCTCAGGCAGAAAGTCTCAGGTCCGCAGCCCCTTGAAGGAATCTCAACAGAGGGAAAGGATTGGAGTACGTACTCCAACTCAACGGTTGGATTACGAGTTTTGCACATGGGAAGCCTATTCAACCCCTGCACTGCATGGGGGAGCACATTGCCAGGAGTATGCTTCAGCACCGCTGGCCCCCAAACAAGAAAAACATAGCCCGGTGGGGGGTGTCAGTGGACCTCGGTCAAGAGCTAGAGCCAAGAGCACAGCATCTGTGGCCAGGGAGTGCTCGGGCGCCACCCCTACCCCACCCCTACCCCACCCCTACCCCACCCCTACCCCACCCTTGTCCCCACCCTTGTCCCCACCCTGGCCCTCAGGCCCCAGTCTCTCTCCAGACCTCACCCCAGGCCCCCACCCACCCTCAGCCCTGGCCTGGCCCCCACGCCTGTCTGTCCCGCAGGTCCAAGGACGCGTCACTCGTGCTGGAATCCGTGCAGGCTGCCATGGCGCTCCGGGCCATGTTCCCCAGGATGGTGGCGGGGTTCGACATGGTAACGTGGTGCTCAGGACGCTGTGGGGCCAGCGGGGGCCATGGGCAGGGGAGGACAACTCCCAAGAAGGAAGAGCAAAAAGCACCAGCGCAGGAGAAGTGGGTGTCCAAGCCCTCTTCTGGGGCTGGGGGCACACCCAGGAAAAGAAAGGCACCCCAGGTTTGCTTCCCGGCTTCCTCCCAGCGGTCAGGAGACCACCCCGGCCAGGTCCCTGCCAGGAGATAACTTGCTGACCTGTCGGACACAGTTGATTTGGACCAACTGGCTGCCAGGGCCCCCTGACTCTTCCTGGGGAATCTGTGCATTTTGCTCAAGACTGCTTCAGTTGGGCGGCGAGGGGGTTAAGTCGAGTGGCAGGGCCTCCCTCCCTTCCCCCACCGGGCAGTACTCAGGGCTTACTCCTGACTCTGCACTCAGAGATCATTCTGGTGGTGCTCTGGGAATCAGATGGGATGCTGGGGATCGAACCCAGGTCCAGTGCAGCATCCTACCTGCTGTGCTGTATTCCTCCAACCTAACTCTCTTTCGAGCCAAAAGGAGTGTTAGTTGTTTTAGACCCAGGATATTGTCCTGGGACCCTCAGAGGTTGTTCAAATAATCTAGTCTTTCCAGAAAGTGAGAGAAACCCCCCACCCTCATTCTCAACCCCACCCCCATCTTTTCTTCTGCATTCTGGGGCCACTGCTAAGGGGGCCTGAGGAGGAGGATGCCTATAAACAGCTCCTAGGTCTGTTTGCTGGGCCCCCACTGGCCCAGCCTTGGCGAAACCGCTGGGGGTGTGCTGGGAAGCTCAGCTTCTCTGACGTCTCTGCTCTCTGCTACTGCACTGAATATTGTGCGTGTGTCAGTGACTCCCTCGAGAATCAAACTGGCATTCTTTTTTTTTTTTTTTTTTTTGCTTTTTGGGTCACACCTGGCAATGCACAGGGGTTACTCCTGGCTCTGCACTCAGGAATTACCCCTGGCCATGCTCAGGGGACCATATGGGATGCTGGGATTTGAACCCCGGTCGGCCGCGTGCAAGGCAAACGCCCTACCCGCTGTGCTATCTCTCCAGCCCCTCAAACTGGCATTCTGAGAGAGACACCCTATATGCTAAGGCCCCCTTTTAGCTGGCACATAACTACAAAGCCTCAAAAGCATAAAGCTCAGCTTAAAATTCTGTTTTGGGTGTTGCTGTCCTTCTGTCAGTGACAGCTGAGGGTCTGCGGTGGGGGGCCCACAGGTGATGCCAGGGCACATCTTTAGGCTCTATCTTTTTTTTTTTTTTTTTGCCATACCCAGCAGTGCTCAGAGGCCGTTCTTGGCCCTGTGCTTGGGAGAACACTCAGAGGTACTGAGGGAAACATCTCAGGGGACCCTGTGAGCGGGGATTGGACCCATATCTCAGCATGCAGAGCCTGTGCTCAGCCTGCTGATGTGTCTCTCATGCCACCACAGTCTTTTTCTTCAATGATGCTAAAATTGAACTTAGGGTCTCACACATGCAAGGCATGAATTCTGCCAATGAGCTGTCCTCAGCCTCCATTCCAGACTCATATTTATTCTCTTGCCTTCTCTCAATTTCTGTCTCCCTCAAACTGTTTGGGCAGGATGGAAGGCCACACCCAGCAGTGCTCAGGGCTTACTTCTGGCTCTGCACTCACAATCACTCCTGGTGGTGCTCAGGGACCATATGGGATGCTGGGGATCAAACCTGGGTTGGCTGCATGCAAGGCCGATGCCCTACCCGCTGTACTCTCACTCTGGCCCAGCTCTTTCTCTTGTTCTCTCTTTTTAATTGCTTTCTCCCCTTGTGAAAAGCCTTGGGAGAGGAGAAACTTTGTTAGGAACAAAAAGGTCCTGATTAGACTAAAAGAAGACCACCAGGATCAAAATCTTTTCCCTGGATAATGCCATAGCAACTAACTCTTTCTACATATAAAATCCCAAGCAAGTCGGGGTTGCTTGGCAAACACCATAAAACCAGTTTCAGGAGCTGGAGTGATAGCACAGTGGGTAGGGCATTTGCCTTGCACTCGACTGACCCAGGTTCGAATCCCAGCATCCCATATGGTCCCCTGAGCATCGCCAGGGGTGATTCCTGAGTGTATGAGCCAGGAGTGACCCCTGTGCATCGCCAGGTGTGACCCAAAAAGCAAAAAAAAAACAAAAAAACCTGTTTTATAAGAGCAAGCGTCTTAGTCTCCAACTACAGGGTTGACCACAACTCAGCTTGGGATGTTTGGTTCCTTTCTTCAACTTTTTGGGGCTCTCCCCTCTCTGGAGAAACCTGTGTATGTTTCCTTTTGTTGTTGGGGCACACCTAGCTGGGAGCTCAGGGGTTGTTCCTGAGCTGGGACTGGCCTGGGTTCCCTGCAAGCAAAGCATGCGCACTAGCCCTTTGAGCTCTTTTCTGGGCCCAAATTGATATTCTTTTCCTTTCCCTCTTAATAAAATTTTTTTTTTTTGCTTTTTTGGGTCACACCCAGCAATGCTCAGGGGTTACTCCTGGCTTTGCACTCAGGAATCACCCCTGGCGGTGCTTGGGGGACCATATGGGATGCCGGGGATCGAACCCGGGTCGGCCGCGTGCAAGGCAAACGCCCTACCCGCTGTGCTATCGCTCCGGCCCCCTCTTAATAAAAATTTTTGAAGAAAAATAAAGAAAGGAAGGAGGGAAGGAAGGAAGGAAGGAAGGAAGGAAGGAAGGAAGGAAGGAAGGAAGGAAGGAAGGAAGGAAGGAAGGAAGGAAGGAAGGGAGGGAGGGAGGAAGGAAGGAAGGGAGTGAGGGAGGGAGTGAGGGAGTGAGGGAGGGAGGGAGGGAGGGAGATAGGGAGGGAGGGAGGGAGGGAGGGAGGGAGGGAGATAGGGAGGGAGGGAGGGAGGGAAGGAGAAGCCAGAACAATAGTAAAGCAGGGAGGGCATTTACCTTGCATGTAGCTGACCTGAGTTCAATCCCCAGCACCCCGTATGGTACCCTGAGCACCACCAGGAGTAATTCCTGAGTGCAGAGCCAGGAGTAACCCCTGAGCATCACTGGGTGTGACTCAAAAAGTCTAAAAGAAAGAAAGGAAGAAAAAAAAGAGAGAGGAAGGGGAAGGAAGGAAGGAAGGAAGGAAGGAAGGAAGGAAGGAAGGAAGGAAGGAAGGAAGGAAGGAAGGAAGGTAATGAAGGGGGCACAGGGAGGGGAGGAGGAAGGGCTGAAGGATATAAGATCTATCTTCTGACTAAGGGAGGATTGTTCCAGGTAAGAACATAATCTCTACCCGGATTGGGAAAGAAGAGAGGTTGTGTTCTTACCTGTGCTCTGGTGCTATTTCTGGCTCCTTGTTCTGAGGTCGAGCCACTGGGACTATGTGCTGGGGATTAAACCAGGATCGCTTATACCATTTCTCCAGCCTCTGCCATTTTTCACAAAGCTTTGCTGGAGAGGTAGTAGTACAGGTGAGGTTCTTGCCTTGCACATACCAACCCAGGTTTATTCCCTGACACTCCATATGAGCCCTGGCAGGACTAACTCAAGTGGATTTTTTTTCTTTTTGGGTCACATCCAGTGATGCACAGGGGTTATTTCTGGCTCATGCACTCAGGAATTACTCCTGGCTGTGCTCAGGGGACCATATGGGATGCTGGGAATCGAACCCGGGTCAGCTGCGTGCAAGGCAAATGCCCTACCCACTGTGCTATCCCAGGAATAATTCAGGTGTGACCCCAAAACAGAACATAAAAAGGTTAAAAGGATGTGTGACAAAGCTCTAAGGCAATGACAAGATATGAAAAAGGTGTCTCTGAGCCACTTCAGGTACCTCAGTAAGGGGTGACAGGGAGAGGCAGACAGATGCCTCTATCTCATCTTCTCTGTCTCACAGGTAGGACGTGAGGACACTGGCCACTCCCTGTATGACTACAAGGAAGCGCTGATGGTTCCAGCTTCACGTGGTGTTAACCTGCCATACTTTTTCCATGCTGGAGAGACAGGTAGGCCATGGGGGGGCAGCAGGAAGAGGGAAGTAGAGTACTGACAGGTTGTCTACTGGAGATGCTGACAATACCTGTCCCGTGTACATGATGTCTCTCCACCCTGAAGAGGCCACTAGAAAACCCAGCGGCAAGAATAGAAGCATCTGTTTCACCATTGAAAGCTATCGCACTGTCGATTTGCTCGAGTGGGCACCAGTAACGTCTCCATTGTGAGACTTGTTACTGTTTTTGGCATATCGAATATGCCACAGGTAGCTTGCCAGGCTCTGCCGTGCGGGCGGGATACTCTCGATAGCTTGCTGAGGTCTCCAAGAGGGATGCAAGAATCGAACCTGGGTCTGCTGCGTGCAAGGCAAATGCCCTACCTGCTGTGCTACCGCTCCAGTCCACCATTGAAAACTGTGATTTCTAATCCTCACCCCTGTCTAGCTAGAAAGGTATTTCTACTCATTCTTCCAGACAAAGGCAGTGTAACTGTTCCAAGCATAAGACCCTTGGTTGGAGTCCTTCTGATGACCAGTGCCCACTAGGAGAATGCACCTGTTCCCACCACACACCTGACATAGCGGGAGGGGGACTAGGAGGTGGCGCGGCGCAGGCTCTGTCCACTCTCACCAGTGCTGAAAGGAGCCTCCTGCTATTGTCTCTGAAAAGCCATCACCCGCCACTTCATTATTCCCAGAGCTCAAGCCAGGGGCTCATTATGTATCTCAGCACCCCACCCACCCCCATATTCAGCAACCGAAGTACCAATTTCAGATCAAATGAAGATTTGGGGACACCTGGCACCCCTCAAGACCCAGCAGATAAGAAGAGAGCAGTGGGGAGCCTGACTCGCGCAACCAGCTGTGAACCTGGGCTTATCCCACTGACTCCCAGAGGAAACATCGTGTGCATTAATCTCTTTTTCCTGACATTTCCAGTCAATTTAGATCCAATTTAGATCAAAACTGTTTGAGGAGATTTAAAGAATTGCTTGTGGGGTATAGGGGTGGGGGAGGACAACCCTGAAGAGCTTGTGGTCTTGTCAGGAAAATCCTGTGAACCCATGTAAAATCATTGCAGCTGCTTGAAACTCTAACATAGCATCTCACTAACTTTAAGTTGTGTGATCCTAGGAGAAGATTTCACCAGGATTTGGATAGCTAATAGCTACAAGTAATGCCCTGATTGCAAAATATAAGATAGCTTTGGGGGAAGGGATACTCGACAGGAACCTGTAAAAGCCTTTCTGAATGGATGTCCCTAAGGAAAGTTAACAATGTGTCCTATTATTTCTAGCTGAGAAGCAGATTTTTCACATTTTATATGGGAATATTTTTGCTTGCTAAGAATGAAGTGCACACTTTCCACACTTACCTTCAGTACTTGTGCTACTCTTGACTTAGTGCTTAGGACTCATTCCCGGTGGTGCTCGAGGAACTGCAGGGTGCCAGGAATCTAACCTGGCCTGCATCAAAGCATGCACTCCAGTCGATATTACAATGAAATAATCTCACAGCAAGCTGTCCTGTCCAAGGATGTTAGGGATGTGGCTCAGCAGTGGAGCACTTGCCTTGCCGTGCCAGGCCCTGGGTCCCCTCTCTAGCTCAATGGCATGCAAGGGGTGCTCCTCACCAAGTCATGGATTTCACCCTACTGGTTATTCAAAAGTGAAGACATGTTCAGATGTAACCACGTCTGTATCACTGTATCACTGTCATCCCGTTGCTCGTCGATTTACTCAAGTGGGCACCAGTAATGTCTCTATTACACTCAGCTCCGAGATTTTAGCAGCCTCTTCTTACTCATCTTTCCCAACAATTGGAGGCTCTTTTAGGGTCAGGGAAATGAGACCTATTGTTATTGTTTTTGGCATATCAAATACACCACAGGCAGCTTGCCAGGCTCTGCTGTGCAGGCAGGATACTCTCAGCTTGCTGGGCTCTCCGAGAGGTATATATGTATTTGTTACTGTATTTTGGATATAAATACACCACAGGGAGCTTGCCAGGCTCTCCCAAGTGGGAAATAGACTCTCAGTAGCTTGTCAGGTTCTCCGAGAGGGAGAACTAGGCTATTAGATGTCACATAGCCACATTGCTCAGGGGCAAGAGGTGGGGGCAAGAGGCTGTGTTGCTTTCTTCTGGGAGCTTGGGTTGTTTTATTTATTTATTTATTTATTTATTTATATTTTGCTTTTTGGGGTCACACCTGGCGATGCACAGGGGTTACTCCTGGCTCTGCACTCAGGAATTATCCCTGGCCGTGCTCAGGGGACCATATGGGATGCTGGGATTTGAACCCGGGTCAGCCGCGTGCAAGGCAAACACCCTACCCGCCCTACCCGCTGTGCTATCTCTCCAGCCCCTGGGAGCTTGGTTTTATAGTCTCTGGATGTTGGCCGTTGATGGGATTACACGGTGCCGGGGGCAGTCTCTGGGCGTGACTACCTAGCTACTGGAAAATGGGGGATCTGGGTAGAGAGGCCCAGTCCCGATCCGAGCAGCCTTAGAGATCTCAGCCCTGAGTCCCGCACATCTCCTCAGTTGGCTCCCCCATGCATGAGGCTCGTCCGATCGAGTGGAGAGTGGCCCTGAGCATGGCCATGGCTGGGTTCCGGGGGTCCTCAACTATCGAGGCTCTGCTGGGGGTTGGGGAGGGAAACACAACCCTTCATTAGACCATGTCTAATGAAGCAAAAAATAAAACACTTCCTACAGGACTGCTCCTCTGTAAGGAAGAAGCAGCAGAGCCATTTGCACACAGGGTCCTCCCTGACCAGCGAGATCTGCCCAGGCACAAGGGAGACTTTGTCTGTTCGGGGCCCACACCTGGCATTACTCAAGGGTTTCTCCTGGTTTGGTGCTCTGGGGTTGCTCCCAATGGTGCTTGGGGGAACATGAGGTGCTGGAGATCAAATGTGGGCCTCCTGCATGCAAAGTCCAGTCTGTTGAGCCATCTCCCTGGCCTCAAAGCTGTCACTTTAACCCCCCACTGAGACCCTACTTGCAAGGAGGTGCAGGACATGAAGTAACAGCTACAGTATTTGTACCGCTTTGCTCATGTGATTATCGCAACTGACTGTTCCAAGAGCACTGTTACCAATACAGGTTAAGGGCTGGAAAGAGAGCTTCATGGGCAGAGCATTCAGGAGGTCCGGGTTTGACCCTCTGTCTGAATGGTCTCCTGAGCATCACCAGGAACAGCCCTTGAGCACCAGGCCAGAAGCCCCTGAGTATTGATGGGTGTAGCCCCCAAACAAACAAACAAAAAGATATACATTTAATACCTACAATTCATTATAAAATCTAGTGCCAGAGAGAGTATAGTGGGTAGGGCTCTCACCTTACATGCACTGACCCAGGTTCAACTCCAGACATCCCATATGGTCTTCTGAGCACCACCAGGAGCAATTCCTGAGTGCAGACTAGGAGGAACCCCTGAGCATTTCCGGGTGTGACCCCCAAACCAAAAATTACAGAATCTGTAACACATTGTTGTAAAGATCACAAACATTAGATTCTCAGAAAAATACCACTAAAAGAAAAATATGGGGGGAAAAGAATATGAAGCCAAAGAGATAATACAGAGGGTAAGGCTTTTGCCTCATGTACATCCAACCTGGGTTCAATCTCCTGCACCACTTGTGGTCTCTCAAGCACCACCAGGAGTGAGCCCTGAGCAACACAGGGTATGGTACCAGAAAACAAGAAAAGGAAGAATGGAAGAAAAAATATGGACTGTGGGGCCAGGTAGGTCAAGGTTTGAAATGCAGTTTTGTTTCCAAATAACTATTCTCTCTCAGTTTAACCAATGGAAGTTTCAACTTCCTCACGTGTTTCATGCATATATAAATACAATAAAAGACCCCCATACCTTTTTAAAAAAAATATATGTGTCTATGTGTATATATTTGTTACTGTTCATTTTTCTTCCTCTACCTGCTCGGGGGTCTGGAGCCTAGATCTGATGGTGGTCCGTGGGTCAAGTCCATCATGCTGAGGACTGCTCCTTTCCCCAGACTGGCAGGGTACTCCCTCAGACAAAAACCTTCTGGATGCGCTACTACTGAACTCTACCAGGATTGGCCATGGATTTGCTTTGAGTAAACACCCGGCAGTCTTGATTGATTCCTGGAAGAAGGATATCCCCATCGAAGTCTGTCCCATCTCTAATCAGGTATGTGTCATCATAGGATAACCTCATTCCCTTACTATCTTCTCAGACCCCAACCTCAACCTCTGCTCCAGTTCCCAGATTTGCTGCTGTATAACTTTTCTCCTTACTCACTTATTTTTCCTGTTTTATCACTCTCGTTCTCATTAATAAAGTTATTCAGGAACATCCCTTTGCCTAAACCATAACAGTTAGGCAGTCGTGCAGATTCCCCTGATAGTGTGCAAAGTGTGGACCAAGCTGAAGAAAGCGACACTGGGGACGTGCTGTGGTGGGAAGGTCCCAGGAACCTGCTTACATGGTAGCCTGGGGTGGTCCATTCCCTGCCTACCTTGCTCCCTTCCAAGGCAATGTTGAAACTTAAAGACAATTAGAAGAATCTCTGAGGACTAGCTCTGTCTATTCTTTGTGTCAGGACTTCCCAGAAGCCACCTCGGTACTCGGAATAGGATAGGGCTAAGAAGGAGGTGGTGGTACTCATAGTAACACCTCCCCACTGACTTTTTTTTTATTATGGCTCAAAGTTTGTCTTTCTCTCTTGTCTCCTACTGGACAGGTCTTGAAACTGGTGTCAGACCTGAGGAACCACCCTGCAGCGGTCCTGATGGCCGCTGGGTACCCCATGGTGGTCAGCTCTGATGACCCAGCTCTCTTTGGTGCTAAAGGCTTGTCCTATGACTTCTATGAGGCCTTCATGGGCATTGGGGGGATGGAAGCTGACCTGAGGACCCTCAAACAGCTGGCCATGAACTCTATCAAGTGAGTATTCTGTGAGCATCCTGAATCCCTTTTTCCTTCTACCCACACTTGCATTCCATCTCCACAAGGATGAGGGTCCGATGGGTTTCCCTGCATCGCCTCTGTTCTGTGTTTGCTCTCGTGGGTGGTGGGTAACTCTGCATGCCCCTGAGCCCCCTCTTCCTCTCCTGTTTGCACCTCTTCCCGGGGCTGACCTGACTCCTCCTCTGCAGGTACAGCACCCTGATGCAGAGTGAAAAGATGGCTGCCATGGCAACCTGGGAGCGCAGATGGAATGAGTTTGTGGCTGACCTGGCAAAATGACCAAAGTGAGGAGAGCCATTTATCCCCCATCCCTCTCCCATCTTTACTTATGCTCAGCCTTGAGTCCACCAGTGTGTCCTCCCCTCCATTTCCTTACCAGCACTGACCGTATAGGCCAGCAATGGCTTCTGCGCTGTCCCACCTCTCAGGAACATGTGACCAGTTGACCAAACTCAGAGTTTTAGACTTTTCTTATCTCTCAATCTCTCTGTTATCAGTCTTAGTCTTTCTCTTGATCATTGCCTTTCCCAGATGTTCCTTCTCTGTGCTCTTCCTGATGGGTTTCCTCAGCTGATGGTGCTCACACTCCCCGAAAATATCTGGGGGAGGGGTACACCCGGCGATGCTCATGGCTTACTCCTGGCTCTGCACTCAGGAATTACTCCTGGTGGTGCTCAGAGGACCATATGGGAAGCCAGGTTGACTGTGTGCAAGGCAACACCATACCCACTGGACTATCTCTTTGGCCCCACATTTTTTTTCTATATTTTTTCTGATGGTTTCAACAATGCAGTATATTTATGCTCTAGGTCTGTCATGTTGTTGTATCATACCTTCCACTGAAGTGTCAATATTCCTTAACTAATGTCCCTAGGCCCCTTCTTTGCCTCCCCTCAACTTCCTTTCTATCAGTAAACTCCATTCCATTGACAATCTAAGGGTTTGCTTTCTGGTTTGATGCTGGGACCATACTCTGTGGTACTCAGGGGGCTACCCCTGCTGGGTCAATCTCAGTGATGCTGAGGTGCCCTGCAGTGTTGGGGGTCTAACAGGGCCTCCCAAAGGCAAAGCTTGTGCTCCACCCTGCAAGTTCCTTCTCAGTGACTACTGCCATCCCCTTGCTTTGTTTCTCTAGGCTCCAGAGGTGAGTATTGTCTTTCTCCTCCTATTTATCTCTTCACTTTCCTTCCAGTATTTTTCTCCTCTCTTCGCACCTGTACTCTTGCACAGTATAATCTCATCATTTCCTTTCCTGGTTCTTTGGTGCCACAGGCTCTGTGCTCAGTGGTCCCTTCTGAGTCTGTGCTCAGGGACTGTTCCTTTGCTTTCGACTACTTTTAGACTACTTTTAAAGATTCCCAAATTTGTTCACTGGGGTGGCTCATGAGACTCCCAGAAACCAGGCTAGAGAGATAGTACAGTGGGTGGGGTGCTTGCCATGAGTGTAGCCAACCCCCTTTGCTCCCCAGCACTCCATGTGGTCCCTGTGCCCACCAGGAGTCATCCCTGAGCACAGAGCCAGGAATAAGCCCTGAGTACAACTGGGTGTGGTCCCAAACCAAGGAACCCCTCACCCACCCCCCTCCTCCAGAATCTCAGAAACCCACAATGTTCAACTCTGCACTCTCGTATCCTCCCAATCTCTGACCTCTCCCATCTTGGTAAGTGACACCATCTGCCTCTGTGTTTCCAGGGACCATTTGGTGCAGAGACCAAAACAGGGCCTCCTGCACACTAAGCTGGAGGTCCAAATCCTGGGTTTAAAACTGAGATGCGGGGCCAGAGCAATAATACAGCGGGCAGGGCGTTTGCCTTGAATGTGACCTATCAGGGTTCAATCCTGACATTCCATATGGTCCCCCAAGCACCCCTAGGAGTAATTCCTGAGTTCAGAGCCAGGAGGACCCCCGGAGCATTGCCAGGTGTGACCCAAAAAGTCAAAACAAATAAATAGATACATTTTTTAATTAACAAAAAAAACCAAACCCCCTGAGATGCACTTGCCTTGCAAATGGCTGGCCCCAGTTCTGTCCCTGGTACCCCAAGTGGTCTCTGAACACCACCAGGAGTTATCCCTGAGCACAGAGCCAGGAGTAAGCCCTGACCACCGCCAGGTATGGCTGCAAAAACAAAACCAAAAAATAAATTAAATAACTGATATCACATGGTCTCTTCTGAGCAGTGTTAGGTGTGAACAGAGAACAAAGAGGATCTGTGGCAGAGTCTCCTGCTAACAAGCCATCTCTTTGTAAAGCAGATCCATGTAGTATTTGTTTATTTATTTGAATGAGGTTAAAGGTTTTCCTTCCTTACTAGATGAATTGTCCACACAGAGAAATCCTGAAGACCTGGAGCTTCTAGTGAGGACACCACCTTTGCCTGTCCTGTGTGGGACCCTGACGGCCTCTTCTCTCTGAGTTCCAAAGGCTTTGCTCAAGGTGCACCGCTTCCTGGGCAGGGCAGGGAGACTTCTGGAAATCCAGAGTGGCTGGTGGTGCAAATCGTCCTTTTTCCGAGGGATAACCATACAATAGTGATGTTGTCATTTGAAACCATTAAAAGATCCCAGAAAAGCTGCACACACAGTGCAGAGCTGGGCCTCGGTTGCCCTTGTCCACACTTGCAACACTCACATTATGGTGCTGACTTTGGCATGTTGTTAAGGTAAGCTCGGCCAGGATTTGCACTGTAAAGTTTTCCTTTTGTGATTAATAATTATCTGGTGGGAAAACACTTTATGTAGACACCCTACTCCCCGACAGACCTATAGTTTTCTTTTTTTTTTTTTTGCCTTTTGGGTCACACCCGGCGATGCACAGGGGTCACTCCTGGCTCTGCACTCAGGAATTACCCCTGGCGGTGCTCAGGCGACCATATGGGATGCTGGGAATCGAACCCGGGTTGGCCGCGTGCAAGGCAAGTGCCCTACCCGCTGTGCTATCACTCCAGCCCCCAGACCTATAGTTTTCTGTTTGGCTTGTTTGTTTTTCAGCAACACCCAGCAATGTTCAGGGGCTACTTGGAGCCGGATGCTTGGGCAGGGGTGGGGGGTGGGGAAGAGGGGTAGATGAGGGGTGGCTGTTCCCAGAAATGCTGGTTTTCCAACCTGACCCTCCTGTCTGCTGGACACAAGCTCTAGCCCTTAGATCGTCTCTCTGGTTCCAAATCCTTTATCTCTGCATCCATTGAATATTGAGGGTTGGGGCTGGAGCAATAGCACAGCGGGTAGGGCGTTTGCCTTGCACGCGGCCGACCCGGGTTTGATTCCCAGCAACCCATATGGTCCCCTGAGCACTGCCAGGAGTGATTCCTGAGTGCAGAGCCAGGAGTAACCCCTGTGCATTGCCAGGTGTGACCCCAAAAAGAAAAAAAAATGAATATTAAGGGTTGTCTGAATCTATTATGACCACAATGATTGCTTTTCTAGTTATCTTTTATGGGCCAAATTAAAAAAATTTTAATTTGATATAATATTTATAAAATAGTTTACAATATTTGATTACACTAAATATTCAAACACCAATCCCACCACCATAATACCTTCCCACCACCATATTTTGGATGTTTTTCACCCAGAACCCCAACCCCTGCCTCAAAGCAGAAGCAAAATAATTTATTTTGTATTGTTTGTTATGGATAAAGTACTGAAAATGTTCCAAAAAACTTTCCCTAGGGGAGGGTATGTGAAGATTATTGTATTTCACCCAGGAGTCATAAGCCCTTCTATAAGAGATTACTAATATGTTGCTAAATTAAACCCCATCTACTGTGGTGCGCTGTTCTTGGACTATGAGTGGTGTGAGGTATACGGTATCTTGCAGCCACATAGCAGCAGTGTGGTCCAGGATTTCTGACTGCCAGGGCTGGGACAATCCCTTGGGGCCGTCAGGGGCTTCACCCAGCCCCTCTCTAGGGCATGGGGCAAAAAAATTATCCCAAAACATCTTATCTTAAAAACAGTGAAAGCCCATGGGGCTGGAGTGATAGCACAGCCGGTAGGGCATTTGCCTTGCACGTGGCCGACCCAGGTTCGATTCCCAGCATCACATATGGTCCCCTGAGCACCGCCAGGGGTAATTCCTGAGTGCAGAGCCAGGATTAATCCCTGTGCATTGCCAGGTGTGACCCAAAAAGCAAAAAACAAAAAAAACAAAAACAAAAAACAGTGAAAGCCCACGAACTCTGTTTCTGAGTCAGGAGTATGTGAAGGGCCCTCTTCTGAGGCTGCAGCAGCCGGACATGCAGTGCCTTCCTGTGTGTCTCAGGGTCAGCCATGGGGTCCCCACACAGGTGAGTGTGGGCTTCTTCAAACGATGGCTGAAAGTCTCAAAAAAAGATGTTCCCGAAAACAAGCAGAAACACTATCGCCTTTTTTGACATAACCTGAAAATAATCACGTGAAGAATATTCTTCCTCCAAGCACTGCTAATCGCAAATATGATCTTAAACCCCCCTAGTTTCAAGAGGAGGCATAGAGACCCTCCTTTGGGGAAGGCCACTCCCCACGCGGCCTGGAGCCCCTCTCAGAGACAACATGCAGTGCCAGATTTTGAACCCTGGCCTCCCACATGCAGTGCATATGCCGCAGGTATGTGCCTGAGCCCAAGTCACTATATAGAACTTAGTGTTATCAATTTTAAGAAAACACCATCACCAAATGGCGATTTTTTAGTTCTAATATTTCTTCTATATGTACGGGTTGTCACTCCAGTTCCACTGTATAATAATGAACTTCCTATTTGTTCACACCTGGGTTTTGTTTGTTTGGGAGAGGCCGAATCCTGCAGTGCTCAGGCCTTACTTCCGATTCTGTGTCCAGGGATCATTCCTGAATAGTTTTGGGAACCCTCATGGAATCCCAGGAATTGAACCCGG
Organism: Sorex araneus; assembly: GCF_027595985.1. Lineage (NCBI taxonomy): Eukaryota > Metazoa > Chordata > Mammalia > Eulipotyphla > Soricidae > Sorex > Sorex araneus. The sequence continues at coordinate 229,234,580 of NC_073303.1, read as the reverse complement.
GTTGGCCAGGCAGGGCAAGAACCCCTCCAGGCCACTGTGTAGACGGCCTCAGGTTTTCCGCATCCTGGACAAGCGCTGCCTTAAGCACAGCCATTTGCTCTGCCTGCTGCAAGCTGCAGTCTCGCCAGCACTTTCCTCCTAAACCCAGCCCGTGAGGCTTCGACTAAGGTCCCGGCCCGGAACCGCCTCCGTTTCCTGCCCCCTAGCCTGCCCCCGCACCAGGGTGGGCTCCTTGAGGGAGAGCCTCGGACCTGGAGCCTTCCTTCCTTTGTCCCAGAATGTCCAACCCATCCTGGCCCCCTCGACCCCCTCGACCGTAGACTCTGCCGTTCAGTTGGAGATGGCCCGAGACAGAGGCTCGCGGGAAGCAAACGGAGGTTAGCGCGGGCGGAGGGCTGGGGGAACTCCGCGAGGCGGGTCTGGGCCACCTGTGGATGCAGCGGGAGGCGGGCTGCTGCTGACCCCGGGTGGCCACTCGCGGCACCACAGGCTTCCCGGGTCTCTGCTTCCCTAGTCCTCTGCTGTCACCTCCTGTCGCTGCTCAGAGTAGCACATGAAAACAGTTTTGTGTTGTAAAGATGCCGGTGGCAATTTGGAAACTCCAAGAGCAAAGATGATGTGATTCTCGGAAGATTCTTGAGTCCGCAGTCTGCATGGTGACCTTCACGGGGTGACAGGCAGGGTCCAAACTGAAGAGACAGCGGTTCATCTGCAGAAGTTTGTGGGGTTTGCCACAGTCGTTCTACGTGGGTCATAGAAGTTGAAAACAGCAAATACGAAAGTTCGCATTCAGCCCTTCGAAACCCCCCCGCCCCCCCCCCCCCCCCGCTTTGTTGTGAGAGCAGGGCCCCGGGGTCTATCTAGTGCACGAACCGGGAAGCCCAGCGAGCCCTAAGCTGTGAGAGAACATGCTGTGTTGGCTCGGGCGGGACTTAGCTCCAATGAGGCATTTCTATTGAGGTTATATGTTCACATTGAAAACAACTTACTTGGGGCTGGAGCAATAGCACAGAGGGTAGGGTGTTTGCCTTGCACATGGCCAACCTGGGTTCGATTTTCAACATCCCATATGGTCTCCCAGCACTGCCAGGAGTAATTCCTGAGTGCAGAGCCAGGAGTAACCCCTGTGCATCGCTGAGTGTGACCCAAAAAGCAAAAAAAAAAAAAAAAAAAAAACACAAACCACAAAAACAAACCACCCAAAAAACTTACTTGAACAAATCAGGGGAAAAGAAGGTAGAGAGAACAACAAAAAAGCTCCCCAAACTCCCTCTCCCTCATTGGTAATGGCTTGGCCCATTTTCTTCCCATAGTAATTGGTCCTGAGGGTCTCATCTGCTTCTGCTGTCCCACCTGCCACTGACCCCACACATGCTTGCTCCTGTAAATAAATCCACCCCCATGTGGAAAGACCTCCTTGTCTCTTTTTGCGGGGGACATACCTGGTGATACACAAGGATTACTTCTAGCAGGGTTTGAGGACCCATACGGCGTGCCAGAGATCTGATCCATCTTAGCCATGTGCAAGACATATGCCCTAATCACTGCACTGTCTTTCCAACCCAAGAAAGGTGTCTTTTGACCTGTGCATTTCACTACCTTGGACAAATTTAGACCACAAGAGTAGTACAGTACAATTTTAAAATTGGGGAGGCCCACCTGCACCAACAGAACCCCAGCAACTGAAAATCTCCAGAACCTAATCACCGTCATACTCATGGCCAATCTCCACGGGCTCGGGATGAGCGTCATCCATGAGAATGAATCTGCTGAAAAACTCAGGTACATGGCTTTTGTGACTGAAATCTCCAGGCTCTCATGAAGTTGAGAATGGGCAACCTCCCCCCCATCTCCCTGTTCTTTTTGCAGTCTTGAAGTTACACCCACAAACTGCCTCTGGTGCCATCTAAGCTCAGTAACAGCCATGATCCAGAGACTCACGGATCAATCTCAGAAGAGAGCCACAAGCTGCAGAGACACCTTCGAATTCCAAAGTTACCTCCAGTTATATCACCCTATTTAAAATTTTAGAATTCTTGGAGTATGTGGCCGCACAATATCTCACATTCTACTCCACTGATGTACCAAGGGTAGCACATCACATTTGATGAGTGACACCCAGCGATGATGCACAGGTGTAAGGTAGAAGGCAACTGTTCTTTTTTTTTTTTTTTTTTTTTTTTTTTACTTTTTGGGTCACACCCGGCAATGCACGGGGTTACTCCTGGCGCTGCACTCAGGAATTACTCCTGGCGGTGCTCAGGGGAACCATATGGGATGCTGGGAATTGAACCCGGGAGAAGGCAACTGTTCTTGATTAAAAAAAAAAATAGCACATGAGGCTCACTCAATCTGTAACAACATGTTAGTAATCTCTTATGCAAGGGCTCAATGGCTCCAGGGTAAGACACAACAATCTTCGCACACTTTCCTCTAAGGAAACTTTTTGGATCATTTTTTTGTGGACAATTCATAACAAGCAACAAAAATAAATTATTTAGAACCTGCTTTTGGAGCAGGCTTTTGTGGTGGTGAGAAAATTTGAAATAATGGTGGTGGGAAGCTATAGTGGTGGTGGGATTGGTGTTGAAATATTAAATGCATTAAATTATTCTTTTAAAATTTTGTTTTATTTTTATAAGGTTGTTCACAATAATTCATTACGGTTAATATTCAAACAAACACCAATCCCACAACCATTGCACCTTCCCACCACCATAAGAGGAGTCATTTCATCCTGGAGCCATTAAGCCCTTGTATAAGAGATTACAAACATGTATGTGAAACCCAAACAAATGTGTGCTACTTTTGGTACATCAGTGGAGTAGAGTGTAGGATAACATAAGCCTCAGGTAGTTTAGATTTATTGGGTTACTCCCATCACAGTGCTCCCATTCCCCATTCCTCTATGAGTTTTTTTTGGGGGGGTCACACCCGATGATACACAGGGATAACAGGGTGATACACAGGGGTTACTCCTGGCTCATGCACTCAGGAATTGCTCCTGGCTGTGCTGGGGGGGGGGGACCATATGGGATGCTGGGATTCGAACCCAGGTCGGCTGCGTGCAAGGCAAACGCCCTACCCGCTGTGCTATTGCTCCAGCCCCATTCCTCTATGTTTATTTGTATCTTCTTTCTTCATGTTCTATTGACTTGTAAATATTGTTTTTCTCTCTCTTCTTTTTTTTTTTCTTTTTTTTTTTTTTCGTTTTTTGGGTCACACCCGGCAATGCACAGAGGTTACTCCTGGCTCTGCACTCAGGAATCACCCCTGGCGGTGCTCAGGGGACCATATGGGATGCTGGGAATCCAACCTGGGTCAGCTGCGTGCAAGGCAAGCACCCTACCTGCTGTGCTATTGCTCCAGCCCTGTTTTTCTCTTCTCCTTGAGTCCTTTGCATAGTTTATTCAGAGCCATGTCCTTTTGTATGGGCACAGGAAGACTGTAGCAAATGCTATGCTTTGTAACCTGGGAGTCATTTGACTCTACATGATATTTTCCTCCTGGGCATCTGTTCTTTCTACCTAAGCCTCAGCTGCCCTTACTTCCTAGCCCCCACAAAAGCAGGGTCCTGACAAGGAACGGGAAGGACCCAGGGCAAGCAGTGAGTTATGTGCTACCCTGGCATCGAGATGGGACTGCCCAAATTGCCTAATGCTTAACTGTATCTTAAGAGCTTGCAAGGAGAAAAGAAAAACAATATTTACAAGTCAATAGAATGCAAAGAAAGAAGTTACAAATAAACAGAGGAATGGGAGCACTGTGATGGGAACAACCAAATAAACTAAACTACCTGAGGCTATGTTATCCTACAGTAGAATATGAAAGGTCCAGGAATTCTAAAATTTAGAATACAATTATAGAGCAGATTAACTCATCAGTAAGGTCTATGTTGCTCCCTTCCAGGAGCTTTATTTCTGAGTCTCTGGTTCTTGGCCGTTGTTGAGATTTTATGGTACCCGGGGCAATTTGTGTAGAGTGGCCTTGAGCATGGCTGTAGTGGGGTTTTTGGCTGCCAGGGGTTCTGCTGGGGAGGGGAGGGAAATTCGACCCACCCCTCCAAGTTGCCCTGGTGAAGACAGCCCAGTGTGGAGTCAGGACATTGCAATAAATTATTTTGAACAACATTATCAAAAGAAAATGAAAAAAAGTCAAAAGGGGGAGGATGGGCTGGAATGGTAGTATAGCAGGTAGAACACTTGACTTGCTTGCGGCCAACTCTGGAATCCCAACCACCAGGAGTGATTCTTAAGCACAGAGCCTGGAGCATTGCTGGGTGTGGCCTCCCCCGCAAAAAAATTGGGGGTAGGGGTGCAGGGAGAGAACACAGTGGGCCTGTACACAGCCAACCTGGGTTTAATCCCTGGCATTTCATATAGTCTCCAAGTCCTGCTAGGAATGATCCCTGAGCACAGAGCCAGAAGTAAGCCCTGAGCACCATCAGCTGTGGCCCAAAACCTAAATAAATAAAGTTTTTGATGCTGGGGGGTCAAACCCAGGGTAGTACATATATAAGGCAAGTGCTCTACCACTGAACCATATCCCCAGTCCTCATTTTTTAATTTTATATTAATGTTTTTTGGATTTTTTTCTTTTTGGTCCACACCCGGCAATGCACAGGGGTTACTACTGGCTCTGCACTCAGGAATTACCCCTGGTGGTTCTTAGGGGACCATATGGGATGCTGGGAATCAAACCTGGGTTGGCCTCATGCAAGGCAAACGCCCTACCTGCTGTACTATCGCTCCAGCCCCTCTATTAAGATTTTTTGAATGACACACAAGTCAAAATTATATGATAATGGATCCATTGGAAAGTCTTGGTCTACCTCATTTATCCTCCTCCTCTTTTCCACCACACTAATTTTTCCCTAATATGTTTACTGATTTCTTGATGCAAACTTAACAAATGCAAATATAGTTTCTACCCTCCAATGTAAAGGACTGTATATTAGCCATACTGTTCAGAACTTGACTCCTTTTTTGCAGGGGGTCCATCTGAGGCTCACGTACAAATCGTGTGTTCCATCTCATCAGCCCAAGCCCTGAATATTTTTGTTTGGGGAACAAAGGGGTAAGTGTTGGGGTTGGGACAGACCCGATGCTCAGGGCTTACTCCAGCTCTGTACTCAGGGATCAGAGCTGGCCGTGATTGAGGAACTGTATATTGTGCTAGGGACAAGCCTGGGATGTCCACATGCAAGGCTATCTCCTTAGCCAGCATGCTATTAATTTGGGCCCTTCAAGCTCTGGTTTTTATGATTTTTTTTTCTCTGTTGGAGGGTCACATCCTGCAGTGATCAGGGATGGTGCTCAGGGTACTGTTCAGTACTGGGGCAAACATGAGAACTGTTTTGTTTTGTTTGGGGCCACACCCGGCAGTGCTCAGGGCTCTGGGGTCATTCCTGGCAGTGCTCGATGGACCCTGTGACACGGCGACTGCTCGAGGCCAGGCCGCATCGTGGGTAGAACGGTGAGCTCAGGCTCTCCCATCACCCATCTTTCTCTGGCGTTATTCTCAGTGGGACCAACAAGATCCTTATAATTTACTTTTTTTTTCTGATTGAGGTTCTGTGATGTACAATACTGTGATGACGGTTTCCTGTGCAATCTATTCTAACACCACACCCTTCCCCAGTCCGCCTGCCTCCCTCTCCCAGGACCTCTCGGCTCCTCCCTTCCAAACAACCTCCAGCCCCCACAACCAACCCAATTGTTTGGGATCTTTTGTTTGTTTGCCAGGCGTAGCCCCAAGACCTAAATAAAATAAAATTTGGTGAGAAAACCAGGTGGTTGTTCTGGAGAGGACTCACTGTCTGCACATCATGCAGATTCCCTGGTATCCTTGACCAGTTTCTACAGTCCTTTCTGTAAATTGATTGGTCGAGAATTAGTTGGTCCTAGAATTCTGACAAGATTTAGGGACTAAACATTATCTTATTATCATGATGTTTTTATGATTCTCTGTTCCCGTTTTCCTGTTTCACTGTTGCTGTAATGACCGGTCACTCACACAAGCCACAGAGCTCACTCTGCACGTGCGCCTTTGGTGATAGTTGCGGGGCTCACACATGCTGGCCAGAGGTTGCATTTCCTGCCTCTGGTGCTTTTCAGTTGCAGTGTTCATGGTTTACTAGTGTGAATGGAGGTTAATACTTCACACACACCTAACTGCAGGGTGGCTGGAAAGTGTGTGGCACCGGGGGACAGCAGGCAGCAGAGCCACCCGGGCTGCTTTCTGGGGCTGCAGAATCCTGGGATTGGGATTCGGGACCACATGTGTGCAAGGCAGGCACTCTGAACTCTTCAGGATCCAATAGGTGTTTGTTTCCTTTTTAAGGAGGTCAACACCAGTAGTGCTGGGGGTTGGGGGTTACCCCCAGTTGTACATGAGGGCCCATGGGATACCAGCACTGAACTCAGAGCCGCACACAAGCTAGGCATGTGTTCTACTACCTGAGTTATCTTTCCAGCCAGACATTTAGGTGTTTGGTTTTTTTTTGGGGGGGTCACACTTGGTGATGCACAGGGGTTACTCCTGGCTCTGCACTCAGGAATTATTCCTGGCGGTGCCCAGGGGACCATATGGGATGCTGGGATTCGAACCTGGGTTGGCCTCGTGCAAGGCAACCACCCTACCCACTGTGCTATTGCTCCAGTCTCAGAAATTTAGGTTTTTAATTTTTTTAAGAGGACTGTTTAAATAGGTGCCTACCTATTTGTATATCAGTCAGGAAAACCTATATAAGGTCCAGAGCTAGAGATCTAGACACAGAATCCAGATGGGATGACACCAGTCAGGGTTTGGGAAGTGGTCACTCCTCTGTTAGTTCAGCCGGCCATGAAGCTGGGCTCTCGTGGGTCTGAAGACTTACTCTTGGGGGGCCTACCCTGAGGACTGGTGAAGCAGGGTGGAGCCTCCAGAGAGTCCCTGCTGGCTCTATTCAGTTTCCTGGGGCACCAGTGGCAGGAGGGTGGCTGGTTGCACCCCTGGTCCCCTAGACCATGCAGGAGAGGAACAGGACATATAGCACTGTCCTACACCACAGAAGTGCATCGTAGTCTGAGGTCCCTGTCTAGGGGACAGTATGCGGGCTGAGGGGGGCGTGCAGGGAGCAGGGAGCCGGGGGTGGAGACCAGGCTCTGGGCAGTCAGGAAAGGTTGGGTGCTTTGGCTAAGAACCAACCCAGGTGCTACAGCAAATTCTAACTATCGTCCAGGTTCTTGTGAATAGTGTGTAAGATTAGCACACCAACCACCAGATGTCTTTAATGTCACAGCTCTTTAATTTTATAGCTCTTTTTTTTGGGGGGGGGGGTGTTGGGTCCACACCAGGCAATACTCAGGGTTTACTCCTGGCTCTGCACTCAGAAATTACTTCTGATAGTGCCCAGGGGACCATATGGGGTGCCAGGGATTGAACTTAGGTTAGCCACATGCAAGGCGAGGTACAGAGCCTCTGCTGTCGTGGATAAGGATCCAGGGAAAGGCCACCAAGAACACTACCTTGGAAGTGAACATTCAGGGCATGGCCAAAAGCCACCTTCTTCACAGAAGAACCTGGAGCAATTGTCCTAGAGCAATTGTCCTATGGGTGGGGCAGTACCTAGAGCAGTATCCCCAGGGTAAACAATAAAGACTGCTGAGATCTTTATGGCCTGGTAAGAACACAGGGGCACGGTGGTACAGAACCCTCACTCCTGCACTGAGACAGAGAGGAGGGATGCAGAGCATGTAGACGAGTATCTGTGAATTAGAACCATTAAAATAAATAGCACCATAAGCCCTGAGCCAATTGACCAGCTGAAGAGAAAGGGAGGAAGCACACACCAACCATTCTGAATACTGCAGGGCTCCCAACTCAGGCTGCACCTGTTCAGGAAACAGTGCAAGTTATAAATGTGATAGGAGTTAATCTTGTCAGACAGGTTGCACTGATTGCAGATTAACCACTTCCATTCCATGTGAAGTGAAAGGAAGTGTTGTCTTCTCCTAAACACCAAAGAGAGGAAGAAGTTGGAAGGGATAAGCAGAGAGATGTGAAGGAAGTATATGAAGAGGAGGAATTTCTTCATCCCGTAAGTCGTGCCTGATTATATGCTGTATTTAGGAGGAACTTTATTAGCCTTGTGTCCTGGTACAGTGTAGGGCCAGGTTGTGGAGCTGGAAAATATCAGTAACAGACTTGGGAGAAGTATTTCCATCCTGGTTTACCTCACTGTTTTTCTGAGGTCTGTTGTGGTAGCCAAAACGTTTTTCTAGTTTACTATAAGGCTGTTGGGTGCTTCATGTTGGTTCCCAAATATGTCCCAGGAGATTCTCACTTCCAGGTTCTTGTGCATGTCTTCAGTATTACAGCTCTTTGCTTTACAACTCATGTAGGTGGAGTTCTGTGGGCTCCAGCAGACACAGAAACAGGAGCCTCTGCATTGGGGCCACCTTCCCCTTCTCCTCACTACTCTCTTCCCTGCATGCTGCCCACTGCCTGCTGCCATGCCTCCCTGCTGTTGTCTGCATCATGTCTTGCTGTCACTCTCTGCTGCCTGCGTCTTATTGTCGCCTGTCATCATCTTCTCACCATCTGTGCCCTGTGTTAATAATGCAATACATATACCCCTCCCCCATTGGCTGTTTCTGTGTAAATGAAGTTGTGTGAAATAACCAATTGGATCATATATGCCCTATATAAATTAGGTGGCTTTTTTTTTTTTTGGAGGATGCATACCTATATGTGCTCAGGGCTGACTCCTGGCTCTGTGCTCAGGCATCACTCCTGGTGGTATTAAGGGGACCATATGGGGTACTGGGTATCAAGCCTGGGTTGATTGTGTGCAAGGCAAGTGCCTGAACCTCTGCCTAAATCTCTCTAGCCCACAAATAATATTTTGCAAGGTAACCTGTGAGAGAGCTTGATTATCCAGCCCTCCTCCTCGCTTCCTCCTTTGACACAGGAGTCAGAGATAGTTCTGAGGTGAAGCCCTGGCCTTGTTGGGAGGGACCGAATTTGATTCCTGGCACCACACACACACAAACACAAAGCTCCAGTCCAGGGTTTACTTTGACACCACCTATTGTAGAAATGCTTAGAACAATGTACTGTTGAAATTATTGAAATGCGTAGAATAATACTTGGTCCTTGGTCCTTTGTTTTCTTCTTCCTCTCTATTCCCTTAAAATTTTTTTTCTCAGGGGGCTGGAGAGATAGCACAGCGGGTAAGGCGTTTGCCTTGCACGTGGCCGACCCGGGTTCAAATCCCAGCATCCCATATGGTCCCCTGAGCACGGCCAGGGGTAATTCCTGAGTGCAGAACCAGGAGTAACCCCTGTGCATCGCCAGGTGTGACCCAAAAAAGCAAAAAAAAAAAAAATTTCTCAATTTTGTCTTTAAAATTTTTAAATTTAAAAAATTTAAAATTTAAATTTAAATCTAGGGGACCAGAGAGATAGTACAGTGAGCAAGGCACTTGCCTTGCATGCAGCCAATCTGGGTTTGGCCCCCAGAACCCCATATGGTCCCATAGGCACCACCAGGAGTAACCCCTGAGCATAACTGGGTGTGGCCCCCTTTTCTCTCTCCCACTGCACCATCCCTCTCCTCCTTCTGCTAAGATTCCTTTCATGTATTGTTTTCCCTCTTTTTTTTTTAAAGTAGAAAAGTTTATTAGAAAGTAGGAAAGGAAAAGGAACTCCAATTTGAGGAACTCAGTATAGGACTAAGTTCTATTTTTTTTTTCTCTCTTTTGTCTGCCTTTTCCTGGTGGGAGGCCTAAACTGTGAAATTTCTCCCAATAATCTCTATTTCCTTATTAGGTACCCTTAATTCTAATCAGATGCAAGGGTACACATTTCAGACCCCTTGGCTATGTGATTAACTTTTGGTTAATTATTAAGGAGAAAGTAGAAGTGGTATAAAAGATTTTCTGGCATTGTACTTCTAGGGAGGTGTGGAATCTTGTTTCTTCTTTCCTGATGACTGGAATATGAACATAAGGGATGGGGCCTGAGCAGCCTTCTTGAAACCGTGAGGTATAAACTATGCAGAAAAACAAAAAAGGATCAGTAGGACTCAATACCAGTCTATAGTGTTCTCCCCAATCCTGTTTACATAAAAGAACCTAATTTATTTCTGATTTAAGCCACTGGTCTTTGGAGATTTTTGTTCCTTGTAGCCAAATCTAATGCTGAGTAACATGTATATGGTTGTGGTCTCAGGCAGATTTGAAAACATGAATGTGGATAGTTACTCATGTGTCAATTTATACTAATTGAATAACTATCGTGTGCAAAGTGCTATACTCAACCCTCTGTGGAAGACAAAAATGAATCAGAGGAGAGTCCTGCCCTTAAGTATTTGCTACTGTTGGGCCATGCCCTGTGAGCCATTTCCCTAGCTAAAGGATTTTCCTTTTATTTTTGGATTTTAAAATATTTTTAAATGTTTGGATATCATGTTTCACAATACTAAAAACAATAGAGTTTTATGAATACAATGTTCCCACCTCACTCCCACTCATGTCCCCTCAAGCCACCACGTCCTTGCCCTCACCATAGCAAGCTCTGTTCTCTAGCCCAGTTCTCAGGTTCTGTCACCTTTGGCCATTTGCTATTTCTATGCTGGTTTTTTTTTTTACACCCAACATGTGGAATAGATTATCCTGGTTTTGATTTGTTTTCCTGGCAATACCCAGTTGTGCATAGGACTTGTTCCTGGCTCTGTGTTCACTCCTGATAGGTCTTGGGGGTCCATATATAGGGCCCATATATAGCACTGGGGGTCGAACTCAGGTTGGCCTGGGTGCAAGGGAAACACCATACCCATTCTGCTATCTCTCTGGCCTGAGAAACATTATTCTGTGACTGACCCTCTCCTTCTGGCTAACTTCACACAGCATGACACTCTCCAGATCAAACCACACAGGAGCAAATTGCATGATTGTGTTTTTTCTTTTTTTCTTTTTTTGAGGCGTGGTTATTTTTTTTTAATTTAGGGCCACCCTGGTAATTCTTGGGGCTTATAATGGACTCAGTACTCAGGAATCACTTTTTTTTTAATTTTTAATTTTTTGTAATGGATCCCCATGAGGTGCAGTTACAGATTTACAAACTTTTGTGGTTATGTTTCAGTCATACAATGCTCAGCACCCATCCCTCCACCAGTGCCCATTCTCCATCACCAATGATCCTAGTGCACCTCCCCACCCCTACCTTATCCCCCCCACACCATCCCCCACAGATGGCAGTGCATACCATTTTGCTCTCTCGCTCTCTCCTCTCTCTCTCTCTCTCTCTCTCTCTCTCTCTCTCTCTCTCTCTCATTTTGGGTGTTGTGGTTTGTAATAGAGGTATTGAGTAGTCATCATGTTCAGTCTATAGTCTATTTTCAGAATGCATCTCCCATCTCAAGCAGACCCTTCAAGTACCCTTTACTTGGTGGTCCCTTATCTATCTGAACTGCCTTTTCCCCTAGCATGGAGGCCAGCTTTCAAGCCATGGAGCAATCCTCCTGGTGCTTATCTCTACTATTCTTGGGTATTAGTCTCCCATTCTGTTACTCACAAGTGAGTACAATCTTTCTATGTCTGTCCCTCTCTTTCTGACTCTTTTCACTTAACGTGACCCTTTCCATGTTGATCCACTAATATGCAAATCTCATGACTTCATCTTTTCTAACACCTGCATAGTATTCCATTGTGTAGGTATACCAAAGTTTCTTTAACCAGTCATCTGTTCTCGGGCATTCAGGTTTTTTCCAGATTCTGGCTAATGTAAACAGTGCTGCGATGAACATATAACTGCAGATGTCATTTCGACTGTACTTTTTTGCCTCCCCGGGATATATTCCCAGGAGTGGTATTGCTGGGTCAAATGGGAGCTCAATTTCTAATTTTTTGAGAAGCGTCCATACTGTTTTCCAGAAGGGCTGAACCAGTCACCATTGCCACCAGCAGTGAAGGAGAGTCCCTTTCTCCCCACATCCGCACCAACATTGGTTGCTTTTGTTCTTTTGGATGTCAGGAATCACTCTTGGAGGTGCTTAGGAGACTATAGACCATATGGGGTGCAGGAGATTGAACCTGGGTTGGTTGCAAGGCAAGCACCATACCCATTGTACTATCTCTCTGATCTTTTTTCTTTTTTTGGTGTTGGGTCACTCTTGGCTATACTCAGGCCCTACTCCAGGCTCTGTGCTCAAGGATCACTCCTAGTAGCTCAGAAGGACACATACCATATAGGGTGCTGGGGACTGAAACTGGTTCAGTCATATGCAAGGAAATCACTTTACCCTTTACCCACTATACCTATACTATATTTCCAATCCCTGGTTTTTTGGGTTTTTTTTTTGTAATTGTTTGTTGTTGTTTTGGGGCTATACCCTGTGGTGTTTGGGGCTTATTCTTGGCTCTGTGCTTAGGTCTGACTCCTGGCTCTTACCTGCATTGTACTATCTCACCAGCCCCAGACTCCACTCCACTTTTTCAGATGAGTGTGAGTGTGTGTGTGTGCGCGCGTGCGCATGTGTGTGGACAAGGTTTGAATCCAGGGCCTCACACACCAGGCAAGCAATCTATCACAGCTACTTCTCTGGCTCTCTTTTGGATACTTTAAAACCACATTACCAAATATTGTAATTACTCTAGATAGTTGGTAGCAGGAGATAAGATTATGAACACATCAATACTTCTGTCAAGCTCCTTGGAAAGGGTTTACCATTGAGGCTCTTGTAGGTTTGAAAAATGTAAATTAGACTTTCAGATCCTGCTTATCTGTGTGTGGCCTACCGTAACTAAGCCCTTGGCTTTGAAAACTCAGACCAGCTGGGAGATAGTTCAAAGGGCTTCCCGTGCAGGAGGCACCTGCTGTACTCAGTAAGACACAGTGTCTCTCGGGCACTGCAGAATGAGCCCCGCACCAGTCAGGGGTGGCTCCTGAGCAGTGCCCAACAGTGCCCCCACGCTGAGAACCAAAGGGAAGATGCTCCCCAGCACCTAATCTTAAAGACAAACAAAAAACTGTCCTGTGCTGGACAAGAATTGAATGGTGAAGGTAGGCAAAGGGATATACATGTAGCCTTTCAGCATTGGCACTCCAAACCTTAATGCTCAAAAGGAGAGAGACAGAGACAGAAACAGAGACAGGGCCAGAGAGACAGAGATAGAAACAGAGAGATAGAAAAGTGTCTGTGGTAAAGGCAGACTAGGGATGGGGGGTGGAAGGAGGGAAACTGGGGACACTGGTGGTAAAAAATGTACACTGTTGAAAGTATGGGTATTGGAACATTGTAAGATGGAAACCTCCTCATGAACAACTTTGTAACTGGGTATCTCCCTCATGAACAACTTTGTAACTGTGTATCTCACTCATGAACAACTTGTATCTATGTATATCCCTCATGAACAACTTTGTAACTGTATGTCCCTCATGAACAACTTTGTAACTATGTATCTCACGCATGAACAACTTTGTAACTGTGTATCTCATGCATGAACAACTTGTAATTGTGTATCTCACTCATAAACAATTTTGTAACTGTGTATCTCAGGGTGGTTTAATTAAAAATAAACCAAAACAATCAACCCCCCTCCTAGTGCTAAGGGTGTATCATTCAGGAACCTTTCCAGGGATGGTTAAAGGATATAGAAGGGACATCTTATTTACACATTTCTGAAGGTGGTGACATAACTGCTCATTAGGTGTTTGCCTAGTTACAGGATCATCTCTCAGGACAGTTATTTTCAGTGCGACTGTGGATTACAGTCCTCAACCTTCATTTAAAGTGTTTGAGGTTGTTTTAAATTATTACTTTTACATTATGAATGGCCTTCCAAGCGGTATTCACGAAGCCTATGGCTCAACCACCCCCAACACACAGCCCCATGCTCAGGGTACCCTGGGATTTAAATTCTGCAAGACCTTCAACCACCCAAACTATCACTCTGGGCTGTGGAGGGTTTTTTGTTTTGTGTTGTTTTGTTTTTTTGTTTTCCTGTTGTCACTCCTTGGGCAGTTCTGCAGAACGCAGACTAGAATGAACATTTCCTGAAAGAATTCAAGGAATACTTGAATACAAGAAACAAAACACAAGGAACAGTGACCTACTGGACCCAGAGCATTTCTGTACTGACCGGGCGCGAAGGAGAAGCTTGCTCCCAAGCCTCCTCCTGGAACGCGCGCTGCTCCGCTCCGCACACGCGTTCTTCCCCGAAGCCACCGCGGGCTGGGGGATCCTTCGGCCTGAAACGCGCGTCCCAGAAATCCGCGGGAACGCGCCCCGCGGGCGCTGTCTGTGTTTCCGGAGCGCCGGGCGCGGGTGCCCTTGGCCGAAGCCGCCCCACCGGCGACTGCGCGCCCGCTCGGGACAGACTACAGCTCCCGAGATGCCCTGGGACGGGCGGGGCGGACGGGGCGGACACGGGCGGCGCGGACGGGGCGGGCGCGGCGGGGCGGGGCGGAGCGGGCGGCGCAGTGCGCACGTGCGCGCGGCGGGAGGGCGGATGGCTGCGCTCGGCTGCTGCGGCGCGCTCCGCGCCCTGCCCTGCCGCTGGCGTCGGGCTGCGGCGCTCCGGGGCCTCTGCTCCAGGAGGGGCTACGCTGTGGGCCCCGGGCAGGTGAGGACGCCGGGCTTTACGCCGGACCGTTGCGCAGGACGCTGGGGCAGGCAGGGACCGCGCGGGGAGGAGCCGCGGGCGCGCTGCGCGCTCACCCCACACCCCGGGAAGTGGCCTTGACTAAGCAATTGACCTCAAGTGCACCGCGATCTCTCCTTGGGCACCCAGGCTCCCACTGACTCAGGCCTGGAAGGAAAGTCTTTGCCGCTAGAGAATGAGCAAACCAAATCCGAAACGCTCATCGAGTTTTGTTCTCGTTTCTAAATGCCCTTTATAAAGTTACTGGGCAGTTTGTGTATTATTCCCACTCAGGTACTTTTACTGCTCTTCCTTATTTATTTTCTTCTTCTTCTTCTTCTTTTTTGGCTTTTTTGGTCACACCTGGCGATGCACAGGGGTTACTCTTGCCTCTGCCTCTGCACTCAGGAGTCACTCCTGGCGGTGCTGGGGCACCATATGGGATGCTGGGAATTGAACCCTGTTTGGCCGTACAAGGCAGCAAACGCCCTATCCTCTGTGCTATCCCTCCAGCCCATTCTTCTTTATTTGAGGGAGGGACCACCCGGCCAAGCCCAGGCCTACTCCAGGGACACTCCTGTCTACGTGAAGGACCCACTGTGCTGCTGGGCTCGATTAGGGATCAGCTTTACTATCTCTCCAGCCCCAAAGCAACCTTTTTGGTCATTATTTGTGCCACACGAGGCGATTGTCAGGGCTTACTCCCGACTCTGCACATGTGGTCAAATCTGGCATTGCCCGTTGGACCCTGTGGGGTGCTGGGGATTGAACCTGATCTACCGTGTGCAAGGCAAGCCTCCACCTGCTCCAGACCCTCAACTTTTTTTTTTTAAGTCAGCTAACTGGAGACCTGGGGGGATAGCTCATCGTGCGGGAGTACATGACTAGCGTGTGGAGGACCCTAGCTTCTGTCCCCGGCAACATGTGGCTCCCCAGGCTCTGCTAGGAACGGCCCAGGTGGCCCCCCAAGCACCACTGGGATGCTCACTACCTGTTATCTCTGGGCCTGAGCAGCACTGCATTACTGTGTTTGAACCGTCTGGCACGTATAGCTGGACAGAGTATTGCCTGGGAGTGGTCCCAGGGCTCCCCATCACTGCTTGGGAATCTCCCAACATGATCTGGGACCTGGCAGCTCATGCTGGTGATGTAAACTAGCTCCGCCACTCTCCACTCACTTCCCAGGCCCTTTGTTTTCTGTCTGTAGGGAGTCACTTTGTTTCCTCTCAGCTTGCAGTTTATGTACTGCTAGTATTTGTTTTTGAGCTGTACGTGCAGTGTTCAGTGGCTACTGGGGCTAGTTGCTGGGGTACTCGGGACCACACTGAATGCCAGGAACAAACCCAGGACCTCCTGTGTGTGAAACATGTGTTCTATCCTGTTGAGCTCTTTTTTGTTAGTTTTCCCTTGTATGCTGCTTTCACAGTAATCCTTTGGCTTAGTGTGGTGTGTTTTTTTTTTGGCGGGGGGTTTCTTTGCTTTTTTGGGTCACACCCGGCACACAGGGGTTACTCCTGGCTTTGCACTCAGGAATTACTCCTGGCAGTGCTTGGGGGACCATACAGGATGCTGGGGATCGAACCTGGGTCAGCCACATGCAAGGCAAACTCCCTACCCGCTGTGCTATTGCTCCAGCCCCCTTTGCCATAGTTTTAATTATTTTCGTGGTGGCAGACCTAGTCCCTTACATGTGTGAATCATATGTAGCCATGGAATCACAGCCCCTGCCTCTTTATTTACTTAGAATCACATATTGCACTGTGTGCCAGGCTCTATTTTCAATACTTTATGATTGCAAATTTGTATAATCCTTTTTTTCCTGCTCTGGTTTTGACTGGGATCCCAGGCTTTGTTGTGGTGCCTTTCACTTCACTAGGTCTGGGGAGTGGTGCCACAGGTTGGACTCCAGGTCTTTTATTTATTTATTTGGTTTTGGGGCCACACCCAACTTTGCTTAGGGCTCACTCCTGGCTCTGCACTCAGCAGTCACTCCTGGAGGGTTTGGGGGATCCTATGGGGTGCCGGGGATCAAACCTGGGTCAGCCACGTGCAAGGCAAGCGGCCTACTCCAACTCTTGGCAGGCGATGAGCTACCACTCAGTGATCCTTGGACCCCTATTTCTTAAAATTTTCATAACAATTCTATGAGGTAAGTAGTGGCACAGTTCCTGGTTCCTATTTAATAGATGGAAGACTGGGGCACAGAGAGGTTAAGCAACTTGTCCAAGGGTGCACAGTTGTTATGCGGCAGAATTTGGAGCTCAGGGGCAGGCTGATGCCAGATCAGACTTAACTGCTATATTATTAGTGCTGGGCTGGAGCGACAGCACAGTGGGTAGGGCATTTGCCTTGCATGTGGAAGACATGGGTTCAATTCCTCCGTCCCTCTCAGAGAGCCCGGCAAGCTACCGAGGGTATCTTACCTGCACAGCAGAGCCTGGCAAGCACCCCGTGGCATATTTGATATGCTAAAAATAGTAACAACAAGTCTCACAATGGAGGCGTTACTGGTGCCCACTCAAGCAAATCGCTGAGCAACAGGATGACAGTGCTACAGTGATTATTAGTGCTATTTTGCATATGAGCAGTGAAATGTCAAAGAAAGGTCACTAGACTAGTGTCACAGAGCTAAAAGTTACTAGGCTTGGGGTGTGGAATGAGAATATATTGATGAAAGGCTTTGGAAACTCAGATGACATGTTTATCGCTGTCTCTTATTGATATATTTTGGGTTTTGGGCCGTACATGGTGGTCATGCTTTGCTCAGAGGCCACTCCCAGGGGTGCTCAGGGGACCGTGTGCTGCTGGGGATGGTCTGTGCGAGCATGTGCCAACATGCAGAGTGATGGCTCTGGCCCCTGCTATCACTGGTGACGATTATCTTGATCAGCAGAATGGGAGGAGGTCCTGAGATACCTGAATGACATTTCCCTTCCTTTCTTCCTTTTTTTTTGTGCATGTGTCTAAGATTTTTAAATGAATCGTTGAGGCCAGCTCAAAAGGCTGCAGCACATGCAGTCTCTTGCACTGCATGGTCCCCCAGCACCACAAGGAACAACTCCTGAGCACTGAGCCAGGAGTAACCCCAAGCACTGACAGGTGTGACCCCCAAAGATAGCACCAATAAATAGTACAAATCCCTGATTTCTTGTTATTTCAGTTTTGTAGTCTTCTGTGTAGACCTCTAAAGAGAAAGAACATTTTTTCCCCAAGGACCAAGTAGTAATATAATGTCTCGTTACTTTTATCATTTTCCCTGTGGAACTAGAGTGAAAAGTCGTGTGGGCTGTTAAGGAATAAGAATCAGTGGATTGTATTCCTTGTTAGTATCTGTTGCACAGTAGTTACTTTGCAGGTCCTCCCATGACTCGCTGGGTGGTGCTTTTCATGACCCATCTCACCTCCTCCAGTCCTTACAGTGCTCACCAGCACAACTTGGGCTGAGGCAGGGAGCCACCATGGATCGTGCAGGGCAGTTGCTGCCATTGCCGTAGGTCTGGGATTGCCCTTCGTGCGTGTCCACTGCCATGGAAGAGCATTTTTTTTTTTTGCCTTTTTTTGGGTCATACCCGGCGATGCTCAGGGGTTACTCCTGGCTCTGCACTCAGGAATCACTCCTGGCGGTGCTGGGGGGACCATATGGGATGCCAGGGATCAAACCTGGGTCGGCCCCATGCAAGGCAAATGCCCTACCCCGCTGTACTATTGCTCTGACCCTATTTTTGTTTTCTGAGAACTTAAATCCTTAAACTTGATTTGCACTCGGGACAACGCTGCCATTGTAGCAGTTTCAGTATCTAGAAAGGTCACTTGTCCTTTCAACCTCGCAAGCACAGTTCCCCTCCTTGGACCGCTCCCCACAGGAGCCCGTTCAGAGCAGGAAGGCGCTGAACTTTGGGCACCAACAAAAGCGAAATAGCAAATAAGTTAGGTTTGGCTTTTTGATAATTGCAAAACTTTTCATATGTTAACATATTTGTAAAATTAGCAATATGATATTTTTTAGTGGCTAGTGTTAAACTTTTTAAATGTGAGAAATGCAGATTGAGATGCCAATTTGTTTCTTTGCTTTTAAACAATGTTTGGTAATTGAACTGTTTATTTTGAGGCCATACCCGATAGTGCTCAGGACTTAGTCCTGAATGGCCTTGGGTGACCATATGGGATGCTAGGGATTGAACCTGGGTCATCTGCATTCAAGGCAAGTGCCTTACCACTGGATTATTGCTCTGGCTCCTAGAACTCTTTAATATCTGTGCAAGTCTATAAGCAAGGGTAGAGTTTGTTACCAATGCCTATGTAGTTAGATATGTGTTTTTTTTAAAAAACAGTTTATTGGTGGTGGTATGTCCTTAATATGTTTGCACTCCTTTTACTTAATCCTTCTTTTTGGGGGGGAGTTGAGGAGGCGCACCACCTGAGTCTCCTGTAACGTATACAGACAAAGGGATTGAACCCAAGTCGGTTGTATGCAAGCATCCTACCCACTGTACTATCACTCCAGCTTCCATTAGCAATATTCTTAAAATAGAAGTAGTAAGTCATGCCAGAGAGAGAGTACAGTTGTCAGGGGGTGGGGGGAGGAGGTTGCCTTGCACACAGCCAATCCAGATTCAATCCCTGGCACCACATGTAACCATAGGAGCACTTCTAGGACTGATCCCTGAGAGCAGAGCCAAGAGTAGCCCCTGAGCATCTCCAGCTGTGGCCCCTTAAGCCCCCCAAATAGGAAGATAAGGTTTGCAGTGAAAAGTTCTTAGATGGGGCTAGAGTAGTAGTGCAGTAGGTAAGATGCTGGCCTTGCATGCAGCCAGCCAGAGTTTGGACCCTAGTATCCCATAAGGTCCCCCGAGGGTGCCAGGGGTGATCCCTGAGCTCAGAGCCAGGAGTAAGCCCTGAGCACTGCCAGGAGTGACCCCAAAATCAAAAAACACAAAAAAGGCAAAGGACTAGTTGTTAAAGATGGAATTGCCCAGTCAGTGCTCTCTCTCGCTTGCTCTCTGACACACAGAAACTCTCTTGCTCTCTCTCTCATACACACACACAGAAACTTTCTTGCTCTCTCGATCTCTCTCATTCTCTCTCTCTCTCTCACACACACAGAAACTCTCTCTCTCTCTTTTTTTTTTTTTTTGATATTTTTATTGAATCACCGTGAGAATAGTTACAGAGCTTTCCAGTCTAAGTCTCGGTCATACAATGGTCAAACACCCATCCCCTCACCAGTGCACACCCTCCACCACCGAGAACCCCAGTACCCCCCCCCGTCCCACCCCTCTCCCTGCCTATATGGCAGATGATTCCCACCTTACTCACTCTCTGCTTTGATCACATTCAATATTTCGACAAAAGATCCACCGTTATTATTTGGAATTTTCCCCAAATAAAATGATGCCTTTTGGAAAGGCATCATTAGATAACTTGTTTTCTATTGCTGTATGAAGAGCATTTTGGATTTCTGATATTTTAGTAATAAGTCTGGAGGGATTTCTGCCAAAAGCCTCTGAGTTCCGAGATTGTTTTGTATGCCTACACACAGAAACTTTCTTGCTCGCTCTCTGACATACAGAAACTCTTGCTTTCTCTCTGACACACACATACAGAAACTCTTTTGTTCTCGATCTTTCTTATACACAGAAACTTTCTTGCTCTCTCTCTGACACATACACACACAGAAACTCTTGCTCATGCTCTCTGATACACACACACACACACACACACACACACACACAGAAACTCTCGCTTGCTCTCTTTGACACACACAGAAACTCTCTTGCTCTCTTTCTCACACACACACACAGAAATTCTCTTGCTCTCTCTCTCACATACACACACAGAAACTCTTGCTCGCTCTGACACACACACACACAGAAACTGTCTTGCTCTCTCTCTCACACACAAACGGAAACTCTTGCTCACTCTCTCCAAACACACACACACAAACTCTCTCTTTCAAAGAGACTCTTGCACACACAAACACTCTCTCTCTCTCTCTCTCTCTCTCTCTCTCTCTCTCACACACACACACACACACACACACACACCCCTCACATCCCCACCACCTGACTCTGCCGGTCTCCCCTCTGCAGAAAACACCCACCTTTGGGTTCCTGTTTGACATTGATGGTGTGCTGGTTCGTGGTCACCAAGTGATCCCCGCTGCTCAGGAAGCATTCCGTAAGCTGGTGAACCCCGAGGGACAGTTGCAGGTACCTGTGGTTTTTGTCACAAATGCTGGGAACATCTTACAAGATGGTAAAGCACAGGAGCTGTCAGCCTTGTTGGGGTTCAAGGTAAGGAGTCAACTGAAAGATGGGGAGCCCCACTCGAGCCCCAAATAAGCTTCTTTCCTTGGATTGGGGTATAGTATACATAAGCTAATCCAAGAGTCTGGCCTCGTGAGTAGAGCCTCTTCTACCCAATTCTATTTACATACATTTTTCCCCCTGTTTTTTTCGGGGGGGCCCAGAAAAGTTACCCAGTGATGCTTAGGACTGTCCTGGAAGTTCTCCAGAGACCATAGGAGATGCTGAGGACTAAATTCAAGTTGGCCACATGCAAGAAAAGTGCACTGCCCACTGCACTGTTGTTCCAGCCCTGCACACGCATCTGTATCGAGCACAAACTCCTGCTCATGGCTTTGTCGGCTTTAGGCCACTGTCTTGGTATCCACTGAGTTTCTTCCGGGCATCCCAGCTGTGGTTTTGGATGGTCAGTCCCTGGAAAACATGGGTCTCGTTTACCCTTCTCTCCATGTACCATGTGTGACTCTGAAATGAAAGTCCTGCTTTTCATAAATCAGCTTGCATGACGGAGTGAGGCCAGTCCCCACTGGCAGGTCCTCTTTGCCCACCTGTAACTCGGCACTGTGCTCCCAGAGAGACCGTCTACTTTCTTAAGGATGGATTTCTGTTTGGAAAGAGTTCTCTTTTTTTATTATTATTATTATTTTATCATTAGCCTTTATTTTGTCTTTTTTTTTTTTTTTAAATTTTTCAATGGAATCACTGTGGGATAGACCCTTACAAAGCTGTTCGTGATTAGGTTTCAGTCACAATGGTGTTCCCCTCTCTGGCCAAGAGGAATGTTCCAATGTCCGTCCCCCCACCAGTGTGCATTTCCTGCCACTGATGCCCCTGTTGCCCCCCAATCTCCTCCCACCTCCCCACCTGCTACCTGCCTCTGTGGCAGACACTTTTCTGGAAGGAGTTCTTTGGGACAGTACAGAAGGCAATAAATGGGGGCTGGAATGCTAGTGCAGTGGATTGGGCGCTTGCTCTGTAAAAGAGAAAAGAAATCCTGCAGGGAAAGAGATTTATCAGCATCCAGCACATAGAAACTATCTCAACTGTTGCGGAAAAAGAACTATTCTGAATTTTGCCACACCCTCGGCACACAGGAAAACTCACAGGGCAGTGGGGTCCAGCTGCGCCATCCTGCTCTGCTCTGCACTGATCAGACCCTTCTGGACACCACTGGGCCAGGTGACCTCTGAGTCCCCATCAGGAACTGGCCTGTGACTAGGGGTGGACAGCGCTGTGTAAAATCTTCACTGTTGAGGCCGGAGTGATAGTGCAGTGGGGAGGGAGCTTGCTTAGCATGTGGCTGATGTGGGTTCAATCCCCAACAACCCAGGTGGTCCCCTGAGCACTCCAGGAGTGATTCCCAAGCACAGTGCCAGGACTAATCCCTGGGCATCGCCGGGTGTGACTCACCCTCCCCTCACCCCCCCTAAAAAAGGCAGCACATGAAGTGGCAGAGTGGGTGGGCGGCCGGGCTCGGCAGTGAGCAGAGAGTCGAGGACCCTGTCTGTCTTCGGGCTGCCTTGGAAGGGGCCAAGGACAAAAAATCGAGCTGCCTTCCGGAGTGTGACTGTAAAAAGTGAAGATCTTATTTTTTTGTTTGTTTCTTTGTCAGTTTGTTTGGGGCCATATGCAGGGATGCTGGGGACTGAACCTGTGTCAGCCACATGCAAAGCCAGCGCCCTCCTCACTGTACTGTCACTTCCTTTGCATTCTGGAACCCCAAATTCCATCTCAGCACTGCATGGTCTCCTAATCACCAGAGAGTCACCCCAACTACCCCAGTATTTAACTGGGGGTAGCCCCCAAGTCTACCAGGTGTGCCCCCCCCAAAAAGAAAAATTTTACTTTAACTAAAAGAAAAAACCTTCCACTGTCTCCTCTCCCCCTTTCCCCGAATGCTTACCTGTTCCTCAACCCTCCTGTCCCCCGACTGTCCTGCAGGTGGATCCAGACCAAGTTATTCTCTCTCACAGCCCCCTGAAGCTCTTCTCACAGTATCATGGGAAGCGGATGGTAGTGTCTGGGCAGGGGCCCCTGGTGGAAAATGCTCGATTGTATCCTTTTGGTGTTCCCCTCTCTGGCCAGGAGGAATGGACAGGCCTGGCCTCCCGTCTGCAGGGGGCAGCAGGGAGCTGTGTTCACCTGGGGGGGTTCTGAGTGTGCTCAGCCCTGGTGCTTGGTGGGGTCCAAAGGAGCCTCGGGAGATGGAAATGCAGTTCCTGGGCCTTCCAGCTCCACAGTCTTGGTTCATTAGGCCAAGGAGGGTGAAAGAGCTGAAGAGAGCACAGCGGGTCAGCTGCACATACTGTCCCTGAGCACAGAGTCAGGAGTAAGCCCGAGCATCACTGGGTATCGTTAGGGCCTGGTGTCGAGAAGTTTCCCCTCTCCGAACCCGCACAAAGAGTTCAGCCAGTAATGTAACACAAAAGCAGAGTTTATTTAGCCAGCTAGCTGGGGTCAAGCCTCTAGGTACGCAGGCCCAAGCAAGACCCTGAACAAGGGAAAAGCCACAAATTTTACAGTCAGTGCTTATGTCATAGCCCGCACTTATGAATTTTAACAAAAACATAAGTGAAAATGCAAGTTTCATGATTCAGAAGAAAACATACTTTCAAATAGTACAAACAAGCAGTTACAGATAGGTGAGCAAGACATGTTCTCAGAACATTCTGGCAGCTCCCCACCCTGCTTGTGTCTGGGTGGCCTTTATAGACAGTGAATACTGGTTATGAAACTATTTGCCAAGGCTGAGTTTCCAGCCCAGTTGTCCTCCCCTTGCAGATGGCCGGGTGAGGTGGGGGGGGCAGGGGGGAGAAGCAGGGTTTTAAGAAAAACAAAAGGGTTTAAGTAAAACAAAACGTGAAGCAGGAACCAGGCATGATGGAGTTGCTCCTGCCCTGCTCCGTGTCCAAAAGTGTGGTTCCCAAAAACAAAACAAAACAAAAATGACGGGCTGGGGAAGTAGCTCAAATTTGTCAAGGAAGCCCAGGTTTGAGGCCTGAGCAGTGGAATTAAAAATGGAGAGAGAGACAGACAGACACACAGACAGACAGAGAAACTTCTGTACTTTTGGTGTGGGAATCACTGCTCCAGTGCTCTCTTCGTGCTCAGTGGACACATCAGCCAGTGTCAAGTGTCTTGGCTGTGTGCGCATTTGAGAGCTGCTTGTTCATTTGTTTGTACCCGTTTCCTGGCTCCAGCACAGAACTCGGTGCCCTGACGGTAGTGACCCCATCAAGGCTGTCTGCTGTTGTAGGCGGGGTGTGTGGGCCCGAGTGTCAGGAGCAAGGGTAAGGGACGGTTCCCGGCAGGGTGGCTGCGATTCCCGAGGGCTGTATTGGAGGTTGCCCCACCTTGCAGGGAAGTAGCTGAGGCGGGAGGGTTGGGAGGGAATAAGAGGACTTGCCTGGGAATTCGCCAACTTGCCTAGGGCATGGTGACACCATGGTGGCATCTCAGCTCAGTCAGGAGGCGACTGCCTGTCTTCAGGACCCTTAGTCATTCTCCAAGATTCCCTTCCCTTGATCCTCTCGGTGCCCTGCCCAGGAGTCCCCACACTGGGCACCGCCACCTCCACTTCTGGGAACCTCGTGGTAGCCCCTGGTGGTGCCAGGAGTGCACTGGGGCTGGTGGCACCAGGCCCGCTGGTGTGTCAGGACTGAGTGGCCCCTTGTTCACGGCCCGGCATGTCCAGTGAGGCCCTCCCTGCACTGTCCAGCTTTGCTTCCCTGATCACACTCTAGACTGGGCTTCCAGAACGTGGTGACCGTGGACGAGCTGCGAACGGCCTTCCCTGTGCTTGACATGGTGGACCTGGAGCGGCGGCCGAAGACCACGGTGAGCAGGAGCTGGCCCGGCTGGCCGGAGAGCTGGGCCCTTGGCCAGGCGTCACAGGGCTGCTCCCCAAGTATCCTGTCACCCAGAAATACCAGATGACCCGGCAGAGTCAGCCTCTAGCCTTTCCTTCCTGCAGTTAGGGCCGCTCTGAGCCCAGCCCCCTGCCCGCATCTGCTCTTCTTAGGGGCTGTTTGCCTCACTCGCTGCTCGCTCGCTGCTGCGCAGGAGAGCCAGGAGCCTTTGCTCCCTCAGTCCATGCTGCTGTCAGACCCTGTCGCATACTTCGGAGGTTAGCCTTTGTGAAAACAGCTTGCTGGTAAAAGTAGCTGACATTTATGACAGTGCTTTGAGCGTTGGTTTTTGCTAAGAGGTTACTCCCAGCTCTGCACTCAGGAATCACTCCTGGCATTGTTCGGGGAACTTTATGAAATGCCGGGGATCTAACCTGGGTGGGAGTGCTGCAAGGCAAGCGCCCTCTGCTGCCCTTGTCTCTGGCTCTCCTCGTGAGCCTTTCGGATTGAGCGCCCGCCTCCTGCTGAGCCTCAGGAGAGCTTGCCCAGGTCCCCCTGTGCGGCATCCTCCTGGGGCAACCGGGGCAGGTTGTCATCTACCAGTGTGCATGACAGGTACCCCCAGGATCAGCTGTCTCAGCCCTGGCAGTAAATGGGGTGACACGTCGCAGGCAGAAGACACATACATCCTCAGTGACCCTTGCTGAGCATAACTCCGACCCTTGACAATGCTCTTTCCCACGCAAGCTCTGTATATATCCCATAGCCTGTATTTTAGGCCAGGCCAATGTCCTGTGTGAGGGAGCAACCCCCCAGCTCAGCTGAATGGCCCCTGAGCAATGCCAGTGTGGTTTTCAAATTTTAAAAATTTGTTTAGGGGCTGGAGTGATAGCACAGTGGGTAGGGCGTTTGCCTTGCATGCTGCCAACCTGATCTGGATTTGATTCCCAGCATCATCCCATATGGTCCACCGAGCACTGCCAGGATTAATTCCTTTTTTTTTTTTTTTTTTTTTGCTTTTTGGGTCACACCTGGCAATGCACAGGGGTAACTCCTGGCTCTTCACTCAGGAATCACCCCTGGCGGTGCTCAGGGGACCATATGGGATGCTGGGAATCAAACCCTGGGTCTGCCGCGTGCAAGGCAAATGCCCTACCTGATGTGCTATTGCTCCAGCCCCAGGATTAATTCCTGAGTGCATGAGCCAGGAGTAATCCCTGTGCATCGCTGGGTGTGACCCAAAAAGCAATACATAAATAAATAAATTTTTTTTAGCAAACAGCACATCTTGCAGACTGGACAGAGTAGCAGTCCTTAAGGGCCTTGCCCTGCCCATGGCCGACCTAGTTTTAGTTCCCGTATGGTCTCTGAGCCCCACCTGGAGTGCTCCCTGAATGTAGAGTAAGGCCTAGGCACTGCTAGGCGTGACCCCAAACCCAGCCTCCCCCCAAACACACAGACAAAAGCAGTATTTTTGTTTCTATAGCTTTAGCCCCCTGTCCTTAGAGCTTGCCCTTTAGACAGGGCCCTCCACGCGCTGGTGAGCTTTCTCCTGAGTCACAGACACTGGAGAATCAGTGGCAGGAAGTGGCTTCCTCGGGACCTACAGCTGTTGGTGGCAGAGCCGAGCCTGACAGCACTGCAGAGAGGTGGACTCTGGGGCCGGGAAAGCTGCCTCCTGTCGGGAGCAATGGGCCTTTTTCTTTCTTTATTTTTGGGGTGTGGGCTGGTGGAGGTTTGGCCACACCTGGTGCTGCTCAGGGATGGCTCCTGGCTTTGCACCCAGGAATCACTCCTGGTGGTGTTTGGGAGACCATATGGGATGCTGGGGACTGACCCAGCTTGGTTGCGTGAAGGTAAACACTTACCCACTACACGGTCTCTGGCCCAGGCGATGAGCCTCTTCAGGGCCACATCTGCGCTTGCCCCATCCTTGGCGCTCACTTGGCCCCTCTTGCCTCCCGCCTCTCTGGAGGACAGCGGCGCAGCCTCTGCTCCTGGCTGCCTTCACGCACTCTCCGCAAACTTGTTCTCTGCTTGGCTGGACTAGTGTTTTGTTTGCTCGCTCTAGGGTCATGCTGCCTGTGCCCTGGGCTTACTCCTGGCTCTGCGCTCACGGATCACTCCTGGCAGTGCTCAGGGAGCGCTCAGGGAACTGTGTGTGGCATTCGGGATGGAATCAGGGTTGGCTGCTTGCAAGGCCACTGCCATCGCCCCTGCATTGTTTCTGTCGCCCCTCAACCCCTTTTGTTGGGTTAGGGTTTGGGTTTGTGTTGGAGGCCACACCACCCTCATTGCTATATAGTTTTCATTGACGTGGGCTAGAACGTGGGGGTGGTCTTTGATCTTTCTGGAATTCGTCTTTCCTTCTAGCCGGGCCTGGCGTCAGGGATGCCTCCTAGGTCGGGGAAGTGACTGTTGCACTGATGGGCCTGTTTTTTGTCTCTTGGCAGCCCCTTCCGAGGACAGACTTCCCAGCCATTGAAGGTAAGGGAGGGCCCCTTGTGTGGGTGGGCTGGTGTCCGGCCTTCGGAGCCCTTGAGATGGTTATTGTGATGCTTGCTGCAGCGGCAGGGAGGCTCTGAGATAGGGTCTGCCACTCACTGCCTCTAAGGCATTTCTTCCTCACCTTCGCCTCCCCATTGTCACATGCCTCCTTACTCTAGAAAAGCAGTAAGCTGAAACAACCTTAGGGGGACAGGTCACTTGCCTTGCACACGTGAGGGTCCTGGGTGTTCCTGACAACACACATTTAGATGGAAAGGGTATCTTACCCTAGTCAACCATGTTCTCCCCTTATAATTAAAAAATAATCATAATAGACTGGGGATGTGGCTCAGCAGTAAAGCACTTGCCTTGCAGTTGAGGTCCCGGGTTTGATCCTTTGCAAACATGCAAAACTATAATGTCTCCTTCACTCTCCTGAAATAAGATTCATAGGTAATGAGTTTCCTATACATGTATAGCAGTTCAATATATTTCAGTATAGCCCCTTTAGTGTAATATGGTAAAAACATTTTAGTGAGGTAATATGTTTTAATAGTGAAATGTGCCAGAAAGACATAACAAAGTAGTGAAATATTTGTGCTACACACAGAATCATATCAATGCTAGAGCTACAAGTGCACAGAGTTGTGTTTAGAGAGGTGGTAAAGGTGTGTTTTATTGATGACTAAAATTTGTTGTCAGTGAATTTCTTAAACTAGCAAAGTTTTTTTGTTGTTTTTGGGCCATATCTGGTGATGCTCAGTGGACCGTATGGGATGCCAGGAATTGAATCCAGGTTAGCTCTATGCTAGGCAAGTGCCCTACTCACTGTACTATCTCTCCAGCCACATAAAATAGAAAATTTTTTTTCCTTTTTGGGTCACACCCAGCAATGCTCAGGGGTTACTTCTGGCTCTGCACTAAGGAACAACCCCTGGCAGTGCTCAGGGGACCATATGGGATTCTGGTAATTGAACCTGGGTCAGCCGCGTGCAAGGCAAATGCCCTACCTGCTGTGCTATTGCTCCAGCCCCCAATAAACTGGAAATTTTTGAAAAAATAATACCTTGTCTTCACTTGTGATTTTTAAATTTTTTTTAATTGAATCACCATGAGAACAGTTACAAAGCTTTCCAGTCTAAGTCTCACTCATACAATAATCAAACACCCATCCCCTCACCAGTGCACACTGTCCACCACCAAGAACCCCAGTATACCCCTGTCCCACCCCTCCCCCTGACTATGTGGCAGATGATTTCCACCTTACTCTCTCTCTGCTTTGATCACATTCAATATTTCGACAAAAGTTCCACCATTATTATTTGGAATTTCCCCCAACATTCAGACCTGCCAAAAAGGCATCATTAGATAATTTGTTTTCTATTGCTGATATGAAGAGCATTTTGGATTTCTGATATTTTAGAAATAAGTCTGGAGGGATTTCTGCCAAAAGCCTCTGGGTTCCAAGATTGTTTTGTGTGCCTCTGGGATCATGCCCGTGCAGGAGCCAGGAGCATTTTGTGGGCGGCAACTTGGGGCTTCATTGGGGAGGAGAGAGGGGCTGGTTCCACCCGCCATCCCCTGAGGCCCTGCGTGTCACTTCACTGCAATCTCATACCTGGCTGTCCAATAGGCTCTGAGAAGGTGGCAGCCACTGTGCGCCGGGGGAAAAAAGGCAAAAGGGGGGCTGGAGGAATAGCACAGCGGGTAGGGCGTTTGCCTTGCACGCGGCCGACCCGGGTTCGAATCCCAGCATCCCGTATGGTCCCCTGAGCATTGCCAGGGGTGATTCCTGAGTGCAGAGCCAGGAGTAGCCCCTGTGCATCGCCAGGTGTGACCCAAAAAGCAAAAAAAAAAAAAAAAGGCAAAAGGGACAAACACTTTTCCCCACCCAGGGTGGCACGGCGCCGTAGTGTAATGCTCAGTCCAGATGCATTTCTGCCAAAAGCCACTGTGTTCTGGGATTGGTCTGTGTGCCTCTGGGATCATGGCCGTTCAGGAGCCAGGAGCCAGGAGCCGTTCATGGACGGCAACTCGGGGCCTCGTCTGGGCAGGGAGAGGGGATTTTAAAATTTTTTAAATTGCATTTTATTTTAGTTTTTGAGCCACCCCTACCTGTGCTCAAGTCAGGACTTACTCCTGACTCTGTGCTCAGGGATCACTTTTGGCTGGGCTCAGGGACCATATGGGATACCAGGATGCCAGGGAGCGAACCTGGGTCAGACATGTGCAAGGCAAGCACTCTGCCAACTTTCTCTTGGAACCCTGATTTAGGATTTTTTTTTTAAGTTGTTTATTAAAATCAATTCTGGAGTTGTAGCACAGCAGGGTGTTTGCCTTGCACGTGGCCAACCTGGGCTTGACACCCCCCTTTCATTCCCAGGAGTAATTCCTGAGGCCCAGCTAGGAGTAATCCCTGAGCATTGCTGGGTGTGACCCAAAAGGCCATAAATAAATAAAAGTGAATTCAACTCTCTTCACCCATTGAATGGAATTAAAGTCTGAGCTCAGAGATTCCAAACAGGCTTCTCCCCTGCATGCGTGTCAGCTGGGACTCTTGGATGCTAACAGGGTGGTTTGGGCTGTCCTGTCCTGTGGCAGCTCCAGTCCCCTGTCACAGTCCTCATCCAATAATTGTCAGTCATTGTGACAATGAAAACAAATCCTCCAGGGGCCAGATAGATACTTCAGTGGGCTAGAGTGCAGGCCTTGCACGAAAGAATCCTGGGGTGATTCCTGGTACCACACGGTCCCCTGAGAATCCTGAGAAACAAGCCAGGAATAGTGCCTGAGCACTTCTGGACATGATGATGGCCTGCAGCTCCCTTTGATGAGGCGTCCCCTAGTCCGGGTCAGTGCCTTGGGACAGCGGTTGGGGTGTTTGGGAGGCTGGAGTGGAGAGGAGGTCAGTAACAGCCTGGCCCTGGGCACTGTGTCCTACGTTGCGGGCGCTGTGGAGGAGGAGAGAGTGGGGTAGCACCTGGAGCCCCTGAGGGGGCACACTGTGACCCTCACCCCATGCCTTTGCTCTTTACAGGGGTGCTGCTCCTCGGGGAGCCAGTCCGCTGGGAGACAAACCTACAGCTGATCATGGATGTCCTCCTCAGCAATGGGAACCCGGGGACAGGCCTGGCGACGGCCCCCTACCCCCACCTCCCTGTCCTGGCCAGCAACATGGATCTCCTGTGGATGGCTGAAGCCAAGATGCCCAGGTGAGGACAGTGCCAGCCTTGTCTCAGTGACCTGCTCTCGCTGCTGCCCGGGCAGTGACCTCCCTGCCCGCAGTCTGATCCAGTGAGTCAGAGCCCTTCCTCGATGGGCCCTGTCAGCGCCACTGGAGTGTTGTAGGTGGCCTTCTGGAAAGGTGTCAGGGATTACTTCATACACAAGAGCCACAGTTGACTCACCACTGAAGATATATTGAGACAGTCCAACACGTAGCCCTTGTGCATCAGAATCTTCAAAGAATATGTTTTTTTGTTTTTGTTGTTTTTAATTGAATCACCGTGAGATGCAGTTACAAAGCTCTCGTGATTGGGTTTCAGTCATACACTGTTCCAATACCCATCCCTCCACCAGCGCACGTTTCACATCACCAGTGTCCTCAGTTTCCCTCCCACCACCCTTCCCCCACCCTCCACCCCCCACAGGCACTTTTCTTCTTTATCTCTCGCCCTGCTTTTGAGCTTTGTGGTTTGCAATACAGATACCGAGGCACCATCACGTATGGTCCTTTACCCACTTTCAGGAATAAGTTCTTTTTGACTGGCAGGACTTAACTTTTAAGGTGTGTCAGTGCCGGTGCTCAGTTGCTTTTCTTCCCTTGTCTTCAGCTGTACATTGTTTCTTTCACTTGCGGGCGGGAGGAGCAGGAAGTATTCTTTTATTTTTTTTCCCAAAGCCATAATTATTCTGATCTGTCTGTAGACCAGTGTCTGCATGTGACCAGGGCCAGTCCAGGTCTGCAGGTGAAATGTTCCCACTGGTCTAGTGCCTTGGCTTTGCGTATTGGTCTGTAGACTGGCATTCAGGACAAGTGCCAGCCTACATGTGTGAAAGGTTGAAGATGCTGCCATGAATCAGTCATCAGTCACCTGGTGATTTCTCAGAGGCTCATGGGTATCGAGCGCACCTACACTTCCCACTCAGCTGTGCGGACATCTCTTCTATCTTGAAAAATCATAGGGCTGTCAGGGCTGGAGCGATAGCACAGCAGGTAGGGTGTTTGCCTTGCATGCGGTCGACCCGTGTTCAATTCCCAGTATCCCATATGGTCCCCTGAGCACCGCCAGGAGCAATTCCTGAGTGCAGAGCCAGGAGTAACCCCTGTGCATTGCCGCATGTGACCCAAAAAGCAAATATAAATAAATAAATAAATAAATAATAGGGCTGTCCAGGGCCAAACCTGACATACTCGTGGCACTGCTGTGTGGTACCAAGAATAGAACTCAGGGCCTCGCTCACACTAATGTGCGTCTGCCTCTGAGCTGTCTCCCAGAGATAACTGTTCTTTAGAGTGAGGCTGGGCAGGCAGGTACCCAGTCCTTTTCCTGCCCCTCGAGAGGCTGAGAGACTCCCTGGAAGGCAGGCAGGCCTTGTGTGCGAGGTCAGAGTCTAGTGCTCAGGGGGCAGCGGTCTCACCCTCACTGGACCCACAGTGGGAGGGTGTCTGGGCTTGTCTGGTTGCTTTCATTTTTATTCTTTTTTTTTTTTCTTTTTCTTTTTGGGTCACACCCGGCGATGCACAGGGGTTACTCCTGCCTCTTCACTCAGGAATTACTACTGGCTGTGCTCAGGGGACCATATGGGATGTTGGGATTCGAATCCGGGTCAGCCACGTGCAAGGCAAATGCCCTACCCGCTGTGCTATCACTCCACCTCCTCATTTTTATTCTTGATGTAATTTTGTTCCTTATGTTTTTTGGTGCCTGAGACTGACCCCGGGGCCTGCCCCCTCGGCCCATCGGGAAAGTGCATTTCTGTAGGGAGAAGGGGATTTTCTCTGGAGTGTTCCTCACTGTTGAGCCTACGAACACTTGGTGATGATGTTTGGTCTGCAGGCTGGAAAGTGGAGAAGGGACAAATTTCAGTGTGTAAACCAGGTTTCAGGTTAATTTGTCATCAGGTGACTTACATATTGAAAACAGAACTTTTTTTTTTTTTTGCTTTTTTTTTGGGGGGGGGTCACACCCGGTGATGCACAGGGGTTACTCCTGGCTCTTCACTCAGGAATTACTACTGGCGGTGCTCAGGGGACCATATGGGATGCTGGGAATCGAACCCGGGTCGGCCGCGTGCAAGGCAAACGCCCTACCCGCTGTGCTATTGCTCCAGCCCCTGAAAACAGAACTTTTTGTGGTCCCAGTAATCCAATCCAGGGCCTCAGGTCTGCAAACCTGGCGCACCCATGGGGCTCCATCCTGGCCCCATGGAGCTCTCGGTAGGAAGAGGTTAAACTGAAATGCCACATTAGTACGTTGTGTGCAATCAGTCATAATTCAGTTTAACAAGATAATGCAAAATGTAGTTTAAATTTTATATTTTAAGTTATATTTATATTTTAAATAATATAAATTAAAATTCTATTTTGAATATTTTAAAATTATATACTTTAAATTTGGGGGGTTTTGATTTGTTTTTGAGCCACACCTGGTGGTGTTCAGGGCTTACTCCTGGCTTTGTGCTTAGGGATCACTCCTGGCGGGTTTCAGGGGACCATATGTGTACCAGGGATCAAACCTAGGTCAGCTGCATGCAAAGCAAGTTCCCTCCCTGTTACACTATTGCTCTGGCCTGGGTATCTTTTTTAAATTTATATTTATAAAGTTGTTCACAATATTTGATTACATTTAATATTTGAACATCAATCCTACCACCATTACACCTTCTCACCACCATGTTTCTTTTTTTTTCTTTCTTTCTGGGTCACACCTGGCTATGCACAGGGGTTACTCCTGGCTCTGCACTCAGGAATTACTCCTGGCGGTGCTCAGGGGACCATATGGGATGCTGGGAATCGAACTCAGGTTGGCCGAGTGCAAGGCAAATGCCCTACCCACTATGCTATCGCTCCAGCCCCAGTATATTTCTATTCTGAACCCTAAACCCTGTCCTCAAAGCAGAACCAAAATAATTTATTTTGTGTTGCTTGTTATGAATAATCTGCTAAAAATGAGACAAAAAAGGTCTCATTTTTTTTCTTTTTTCTTTTTAATAAAAATTTTATTTTATTAAATCACCATGTGGAAGATTATAATGCTTTCAGGCTTAGGTCTCAGTTATACAATGCTGAAACAACCATCCCTTCACCAGTGCCCATATACCACCACCAAAAAAAAAAAAAAAAACCACACAGTACACCTCCCATCCCATACCCCCACCCCCCGCCTTATAACTGATAAGTTTCATTTTACCAAAAAAGGTCTCATTTTTTTAGGGGAAAGTGTGTGGAGGTTGTTATATCTCACCCAGGAGCCCTTCCATGAGAAAGTAGTAACATGTTGTTAACGGCTGAGCCTTGTGTGTTTATACATAATTTTCTGTATAAATATATTTCTCCCTAAGATTGGTTGCTTCTACTTTAAGCCCAATCAAACGTGGTATGCTACTATTGGCAAATCGGTGGTGTAAAGTTTGAGATGTCCAGGAATAGATTCACTCATGGGTGAGGCTCGTCCGAGCATGTGGAGAGTGTCCGTGAGCATCTGGCCTGAGTATCTTAAACTTTGAAGTTTTGGTGGGCTGTGAAGGACTTGTTTGTGAGCCCCACCTGACAGGGATCCAGGCATCATCTGGATTTCTGCTTTGACCCTTTTATGACATCCAAAATGGCTGCCTGGACTCCAGCTGTTGTATCAGTGTTCCAGGCAGCCAGAAGGAGAAGGATGAAGAGCACCTCCTCCTCAGGGAGGGAAGCGTTTGAGAAGTGTGTCCGGCAGTGTGACTCAAAGACTGGCTTCAGCTGCGTGGTCAGGTGGCACTCACTGGCTGTGATGGAAGTTGAGGGAGGCACTTTCCCTGGCACTTCCCCCCCTTGTAGCAATATTCTTAGATAAAAATTGGCCCCAAGAAAGAAGAGAAGAATGGCAGCAAGGACTGTGCCATAGCTCCAGCTTATAATTATGTATATGCGTGTGTGTGTGTGTGTGTGTGTGTGTGTGTGTGTGTGTGTGTGTTGTGATTTGGTTTTGTTTTTTGGGCCACACCAGGCAATGCTCAGGGGTCACTCCTGGCTCTCACTTGAGTGGTGAAACTACATAAAATGCTGGAAAACCAATGCAGTTTGGGCATGTGCAGAGCAAGTGTCCTACCCACTATCCTGTCCCTCCAGCCCATTTGTTTTGGGGCCACATCTGGTGATGTACAGGACTTACCCCTGGCTCTACACTCAGGAGTTGCTCCTGATAGGGCTCAGGGGACCATATGGGATACCGGGGATTGACCCTGGGTCAGCTACCTGCAAGGCAGGCTCCCTACCTGCTATACTATTGCTCTGCCCCTCATGCCAGTGAATCTCTATGAATTTAAACTCCAAATTAAACTTTTCTGTTCCTGGAGTTAGCCTGGGGTATTCCTAGCTCCTTGCCCTCATGCAAGTGAATCTTTATGCCTCAGTTTCCCCGCTTGTTGAGAATTATGATAGTTCTCACAGGGTTTTTTGAGAATTAAATATGGTTCCCAGTACTAGGAGAGTATTCAGCAAATATTAATAAATAGGGGCTGGAGCGATAGCACAGCGGGTAGGGCATTTGCTTTGCACTCGGCCAACCCAGGTTCGATTCCCAGCATCCCATATGGTCCCCTGAGCACCGCCAGGAGTAATTCCTGAGTGCACGAGCCAGGAGTAACACCTGTGCATCGCCGGGTGTGACCCAAAAAAAAAAAAATGTTAGTAAATAAAAGTATGCTTAAATGTAGACCATTTCACTTCATGAAGCCCTGCAGTGAACCAATGTTACACGGGGTTGTTCTGAGAATGTGGCAGGTGTCCCGGTGGGGGTGTGGGGGGCGTGTGTGCAACAAAACTGAGCTGCTGTGCCCTCCCCTGACAGGTTTGGCCATGGCACCTTTCTGCTGTGCCTGGAAACCATTTACCGGAAGGTGACAGGCAAAGAGCTTCGTTACGAGGCCCTGATGGGCAAACCAAGCATCATCACATACCAGTACGCGGAGGACATGATCAGGCAGCAGGTGGAGAGGCGGGGCTGGACTGCCCCCATCCAGAAGCTCTATGCAATAGGGTAAGCTGTACAGTCCCCCCCCCACCATGCTCAGCACAGCTTCCTTCCCACTGAGCAGTCTGCTCGCACCCAGCTTGCCCCACCTCACCCCCCGTCCTTCTCTGTTCTCTTCACTTTGCAACACTGAACTTACCTTTCATCCCGTTTCCTTCCCCTGTGGCTCCTCTGCCAGTGACAACCCCATGTCTGATGTCTACGGTGCCAACCTATTCCACCAGCACCTGCAGTCGGCAAAAAGTGAAGGGGCAGGAGAGCTCGGGCAGCAGCAGCCCTGTGCCACACGGAGCTGCACCCCCATCCTGGTGTGCACAGGTGTGTACAGTCCCCAGGCCCCAGCAGCTGCGCCTCCCTTCCACGGACACCGAGACTTCGACTCAAGCCCGAGCCTCCTGGAGGCCTCCGACATTGTCCGTGACGTGGATGAGGCTGTGCAGCTGGTTTTCCGCAGGGAAGGCTGGACTGTGTAGCAGGGCGGGGCGAGGCTCTCCCGCAGCGGGGACACTGCCGGTCCCCTGGGAGAAGACGCTGATTTCTCTCCCCTGCGGGGCAGTCGCACAGGACTATGGCACTTTGTGGGCCACATTTTGGGTAGAACTCAGGATTTTCTGGGCTAGTTCCTGTCTGTCTCTCCTGGCAGTCAGGCCTCAGGCCAGACTCTGTACCTCTATGCCTCAGTTTCCTCCTCGTGTCAGTAGGGACTTCTGAAGAAGGGTGGCAGTAAGAAATGATGTGTAAATTCCTGCAGGGCCTTTGCCCACATTGAAGGAGCTGCTGATACCAGCACAGAAACACTCAGATATGACTTTTTATGGCATTTTAGATTCTTGTCCAGGGACTTCTGGTCTTTTAAAAAATAATTAAAATAATCATACTAAATATTCATGATGTTGTCTCTGGTGACTCTGTCTGGAGCGCGGGGCATGTGTCGGTGATCTTGCAGCAAAGGGTAGGCAGCATTTCACTGCCGTGAATAGGTGTTGGCATTCCTCTGCTGCCTCTGTTCTCCCGCCCACCCCCAGCCCACCCCCAATCTGGGCTGTGAAGCCCGAGTCTGTCTAGGAATGAGTTACACCCAGGCGTTGGCATATTCTTAGCAACTTCCCTGATGTGAAAGAGAAATAGGATCTTGTTCATAGTTCGTCCTAAAGAAGGAGCTTTCCTGCAGTGATTGTAGAAAGAAGTAGGTGCTGCTGGTATTCTTCCCTCTAGGATAGTTCATTTCTCCACCGCCTGTGCCCATGAGCTTGGCATCTGCCATCACCTCGAGTCACATCTTGTCTTCATCTACTCCAGCAGGTGTTCACAAGGGCACAGGTTTATTACTCCCTCCTTCTTAAAGCATCTTTTGGGAGGCCAAGAGTGTAACTCAATGGGGGGCTGGAGTAATAGCACAGTGGGTAGGGCTTTTGCCTTGCACGCGGCTGACCTGGGTTCGATTCCCAGCATCCCATATGGTCTCCTGAGCATCACCAGGAGTAATTCCTGAGTGCAGAGCCAGGAGTAACCCCTGAGCATCACCGGGTGTAACCCCCCCCCCAAAAAAAAAGTGTAACTCAGTGGTTGAACACAAATCTCACAGAGGCCCTGGGTGTAATCCATAGCACCACATGTACAAAGTCTTTTTTAAAAAATCATTTCAAGCATACAACAGATTTCATATTTGTAAAAAACTTTGTGTGAGGGGAAGGGGTCATAGCACTGGTCTGTACTCAAGGATCACTCCTGGTTATCACTGTGGGAGACCATATTCAGTGCTGGGGTTTGAATCGGGGTCAGCTGTGTGCAAGGCTAATACCCCGCCTGCTGTACTATTGCTCCACTCCCAACATTTCCTTCATTTTTGCAGGTCTTGCGCCTAAGGCCTCATCCATGTGCTGCCTACATTCTACCACTAAGCCACAACACAAGAACAGGGAAAATCCTTTTTTTTAAATAAATAAGACTAAAAGATGAGATGATTTTTATTTTTATTTTTTTATTTTAATTTTTAAAAATTGGGGGGTGGGGGGCTGGAGCGATAGCACAGAAGGTAGGGTGTTTGCCTTGCATGCAGCCAACCCAGGTTCAATTCCCAGCATCCCATATGGTCCCCTGAGAACCACCAGGAGTGATTCCTGAGTGCAAAGCCAGGAGTAACCCCTGAGCCTTGCAGAAGTGACCCAAAAAGAAAAAAAGAAAAAAAATTGGCGGGGAGGTCACACCCGGCAATGCTTAGAGGCTACTCCTGGCTCTGCATTCAGGA
Organism: Sorex araneus; assembly: GCF_027595985.1. Classification (NCBI taxonomy): domain Eukaryota; kingdom Metazoa; phylum Chordata; class Mammalia; order Eulipotyphla; family Soricidae; genus Sorex; species Sorex araneus. Next base: position 229,196,832 of record NC_073303.1, on the reverse strand, counting down.
ATTACTCCTTGCGGTGCTTGGAGGACCATAAGGAATGCTGGGGATCAAACCCCAGTCTGCCGTGTACAAGACAAATGCCCAACCCACTGTACTATTGCTCCAGCCCCATGACAAGATGATTTTTAGAAGTTCCACCAGGCTTCTCATTCTGCCTGGTGACTACAGCTGTATCACATGGCACCAGGAGCTGGAAAGAGACAGACATAGCATAGTGTTCATCAAAAAAAACACAAGGTGTTTTTTTTTTAAATTAAAACAGATTTTATCCTCCAGAACTCAATTGTTGCCATACTCACAGCTCACCTCCACAGACTTGGATGAGCCTCATCCATAAGTGAATCTACTAAAAAACCCAGGTATGTGGGACTTGTGACCAGAATTCCGAAGTTCTCACAGAGTTGGGAATGGGTGACCCCCCCCCACTCCCTCTGCATTGCCTGTGCTTCCAGTAGCCTGGCAGTCATGCCCACAAATTGCCTCTGGCACCATGTAAGCTCATTAACAGCCATGATCCAGAGACTCGTAAATAAGCCTTTCAAAAAGCAGCAGCACAGAGTGACAGCCCTAGAGATGTCTCCAGACCCCCTCTCAGGCTGTCTCTGGGGGCAACCCGCAGGGGATAGGTGAGGTTCCCTCCCTGCCCCAACAGAGCCCCAGCAGCTGAAAACTGCCACGCTATTATATTGCCATGCTATATAACTATTTAAAATTTTAGAATCCCACAGTATCTCACACTCTATACCACTGATATACCAGGAGTAGTACACCACATTTGATGGGGTATAAAGTAGAAAGCAACCAATCTTCGGGAGAAAAAAAAAAAAATATATATATATATAATATATGCACATATATATGTGTGTGTTGTGTGTTTATATATAATAGTTTGCATATATATAGAGTAGTTTAGGAAGCATTAAACTACTATTCACACACACAGCTCAAACTTTATTTTTTTTTAATTAATTTATTCTTTTATTGAATCACCATGTGGAAAGTTACAAAGGTTTCAGGTTTAAGTCTCAGTCATACAATGCTTGAACACCCATCCCTTCACCAGTGCACATATTCCACCACCAAGAATCACAGTATACCTCTCCCCCCCCACCTCCCCAGTCCCCTACCCTGCCTGTGTAACTGATAAATTTCACTTTACTTTGACTTTACTTTGATTACATTCAATTTTTTTTTATTTTATCACCATGTGGAAAGTTACAGAGTTCTCAGGTTTATGTCTCAGTTATACCGTATTCAAACACCATCCCTTCACCAGTGCCCATATTCCACCACCAAAATCCCCCGTTTACCCCCCGCCCCCCACCCCAACAGTATAACTGATGAATTTCACTTCATTTTCTCTTCACCTTGATTATGTTCCATATTTCAACACAAAACTCACTATTGTTGTGGGAGTTATACCCCCAAACAAAATAACCCTTTTAAGGAAGCATTTGATAATTAGTTTTCCATTAAAAGATTGTATGTTTTCAGGTTTTAGAAAAGGTCGTGCGGCCGCGTTAGTGGCTGCGAGGCTCGGATGTGTCCCAGTCCCGAATCCCGGAGCCATGTTAGTTGCTGCTCAGTGTCGCCAGGGCTCCATCTGGAGAAGGTGTGCTGGCTGCACCTCCTCCTTTCGGCTCCCCGGTGTTGTTGGCCCCAATTCGGGTCCGGACAGCTCAAACTTTAACAACATGTTAGTAAGTCCTTATACAAGGGCATAATGGCTCCACAGTGAAATACAACAATCTTCACATACTTTAAGGAAATTTTTGGATCATTTTTAATGGATTATTCATAACAAGCAATACAAAATAAATTATTTAGTCCCTGCTTGGGAGCAGGGTTTGGGGTTAGGTTGGAAACATTCAAAATATGGTGATGAGAAGGTGTCCTTGTGGTGGGATTGGTGTTGGAATGCTAAATGTAATAAATTATTGTGAACAACAACAAAAAAAATAGAACAGGTTTATATAGAGAATTTCAGGAAGGGGGAGGAGAGAAAGAGTAACATGCTCGAGAGAACATGGGCTTCTCTAGAGTGGAGAGGGAACCCCAGCAACATCCCAGCACACATATGAAACTGAAAGTACCGGGAAGATGCGGCGACACATGAGCTTGGTAGCAGCACGTGCCCAGGCACTGCATTTGTGCCAGTTGTGTGTCTATGGAGAACAGTTCTGCATGGGCAAGCAGGACTTAGGGCATTAAAGTACTATGATTTGGGGCTGGAGCGAGAGCACAGCGGGGAGGGTATTTGCCTTGCACTCGGCTGACCCGGGTTTAATTCCCAGCATCCCATAGGGTCCCCTGAGTACCACCAGGAGTAATTCCTGAGTGCAGAGTCAGGAGTAACCCCTGTGCATCGCGGGGTGTGATTAAAAAAAAAAAAGTACTATGATTCATGATTCTTTAAGTGCTTAGAGGAGGTAGAGGCCTGGCCTGTGGGTACCTTTCCTGACAGTCACTGAGTTGTGGGGCTGGGGAAAGGCTGACGAGCTTGTGGTTTCCCCTCACATAACCTTTCCTGAAGCCTTTAACAGGCATCACTTACACATTCCTTGTAAGACCTTCCCAAAGCCTTCATGGAGAGAGTTCTTAGTCCTCCTAGTTCTTAAGCCTGGGCACCAGGGGCAGAGACCACCATCATTTCAGAACTGCTGAGACACTGCTGGGTGCTGAGCGGCATCTAGGCCACTGCAGTGACCAGCCATTGGCAGCGGCACCTGCTTTTGTGGACATCCATCCCCTTGGTGCAATGATGTGTTCAACATTGGTAGCAAATCTGGCGGTTGGGCTTTTGCCTTGCATGTGGCCACCTCAGGATCAATCCCCGGCATTGCATATGGTGTCCCAAGCACCACCAGGAGTGATCCCTGAGCCCTGCTGGGTGTCGCTTAAAAACCAAAGGGAGCAGGGAGCTGGAGCGATAGCACAGCGGGTAGGGCGTTTGCCTTGCACACGGCCGACCCGGGTTCTAATCCCAGCATCCTATATGGTCCCCTGAGCACCGCTAGGGGTAATTCCTGAGTGCAGAGCCAGGAGTAACCCCTGTGCATCTCCCATCTCCAGGTGTGACCCAAAAACAAAACAAAACAAAAAAACAAAGGGAGCAAAGGGAGGGGCCATGCCTCCAGCTGGGTCTCCTAACAGCCCAGTGTTCCTGCTCCCGAGGCACGCACCAAAGACCCTCCCTGCCTGCCACAGCTGGCTGCCTTCCTCCGACATCACTGCCTGCCCCAGGCCAACAGCTGCTGTGGTGAGCCCCACGGAGCTCTCCTTGGGCAGACAGGTTAAGCTTACCAGACGGAATGGCAGGCAAGTGTTGGAGTGAGTTGGAAAATCTGTGACTGGTGGGTGGGTGAGGTGGTCTTAGTAGCTAGCTAACCCTGAGCTCCAGGTAAAAGAGACAGCAGGACAACCTCTGTCCACCTGTCTGGCTGGTTGCCATTCTGACTCCTTGGCCATTGAGCCTCTTGGTCTCCTACAGCTGTCACAGGCGCTTCCAGACTGGATTCTGAAGAGTACGGCAACGTCACAATGCTGGTGTATGTCAGAGCAGGGCCCTCTGCTCCCAGTGTGGACTTTGTCGAACCCTGAAGCCAAAACTCAGCCAACTTCATTCAGCCACAATAGAACGGAAATGGCAGGTTGGAGTGCTTAGATGGAGCCAAGTGAATACAAAATAAAAATAACTGAAACTGCAGTGGATTGGATGTCTGCCTTGCAAATGGCTCTCCTGGGTTCCATCCCGGGTATCCCATTGGGTCCCCTGAGCCCTTCTAGGAGTGATTCCTAAGCACAGAGCCTGGAGTAACACTTGACTATTGCCAGGTGTGGCCTAAAAACAACAAAAAAACAAAAAAGAATAATTAAAAAAATAAATAAAAACAACCCTGATAATTGAGAGACCAGGGAGATTCCATATTTCTCTCTTGTTTTGTTTTTGTTTTTGTTTTTTGCTTTTTGGGTCATACCCGGCAATGCACAGGGGTTACTCCTGGCTCATGCACTCAGGAATTACTCCTGGTGATGCTCAGGGGATCATTTGGGATGCTGGAAATCGAACCCAGGTCGGCCGTGTGCAAGGTAAATGCCCTACCTGCTGTGCTATCACTCCAGCCCCCATACTTCTTTTATTTTGTTTTTATTTATTTAGTTAGTTTTTTGGTCATACCTGATGGCACTCAGGGCTTACTCCTGGCAGGGCTCAGGGAACCGTACATGGTGCCAGGGATCAAACCTGGGTCAGCCATGTTTAAAGCAAAAGCCCTACCCACTATCTGATTGCTCCATCCCAGATGCCCTCACTCTTTTTTTTTTTTTGGCTTTTTTGGTCACACCCTATAATGCTTAGGGGTTACTCCTGCCTCTGCACTTAGGAATTACTCCTGGGGTGCTCAGGGGGCCATTTGGGATGTCAGGTATCAAACCCGAGTCGGCTGCATGCAAGGCAAAATGCCCTACCTGCTGTACTATTGCTCTGGTCCCCAATTCCATAGTTCCCAGGGCTGGAATGCAGATGAGTCTCCCTGGTCTCGGGGTCCCAAGTTCAGCCTTCAGCATTGCATCCCCATTTACCAGGCCCAGGCATGGTTGGCCAGGTTTTCCCAAGGAGCTAGCTGGGCTACCAGAACACTGGTTGGGAATGCCTCCCAGCCCCCAAAGAAATAAACTTTGAGTGGAAGTAAGGCTGTAAGTTTAATAAAATTCTTCAGGGACAGCAGGTAGGGCATTTATCTAGTGCACACCTGGCCCAGGCTCGATCCCTGAGTCCTGACAGGAGTGATTCCTGAGCATGAGCCAGGAGTAAGCCCTGAGCACCACTGGGCTTGGCCCCCAAACACAAAAGTAAAATTCTTCACCTGGCACAAAACAGATCCCTCGGGTGTCCACACGGGGCAGGGGGGACCACCTTGGATCGTGACCTTGGTGTCCCCTCAGGGTGGAAGCTGCTTGCGGACTCCTGAGGACGGTGTTCCGCTGGCACCCAGGGCGGGTGCAGGGAGCAAGCTGGTAATCAGGACTCCAATGGAGCTGGGTTGCTGTAGCAACCGGATGCTGCCTCGAGGCTGGAATTTTAAAATATCTCAGCTCTCGGGGTTGTTTTCCCCGCACTCGTCACTCCCCGTGCTGCGTGGGGCTGTGTGGCTGGGCCGTGCCGGGACGCCTGCTGTTCCGCTCCTGGCAGCCTCTCTCCGGGGGTGGTGGTGGGAGGACTGTCTCGAGGAGTCAGCTGCCAGGAAGCTGACAGAGCTGCAGCCTGGGCCCCTGCTTCCCCAGCTCCTGGCATCTTCGCTCTGGGGTGAGACAGAGCAGAGGGCCCAGCTCACCACTGCCCCTTGCCCCGGCGCAACCTGAGCTGGATTTCTAGGCCCAAGCCCTTGTCCCTTCTTTCTGCTCTCTGTTCTGACTTCATTCATTCAACTCAACAAATGTCTGTTGAGAACAACTGAGTGTAGGGGTGAGGAGTGAGGAAGCCCTGGGTTCAGCCTTGTAACATTTCAGATGTTAGTTTTGTTCTCTGGGCCGCGCCTGATGGTGCTCAAGGATCGCACAGAAGTAGCTGGAGCGTGGTGCTGCCGAGCCTCCCTGGGAAGGTGAAACAGGCGCACACACTCACCTGCGGGTCTCTAAGCTGAAGTTGGGCTCTGAGGGCACCAGGTTAATCCCAGGACCCCCCCATGCAGAACACCTGTGTTCGCTCTGCTGCTGTGCCCCACCACTGGCCCAGGTTTTAGCAATTTCCTACTGTCTTTGTTTAATTTTGCTATTGTCTATATTGCTTTATAAAGTAAGTGGTGACCCATTCTATCTTTTCCTCTTTTTGGGGACAATTTGTGTTAAATGGGCATCAGTCTCTTGCATATTGGTATAATGCACAAAAAGATTTGAATCTGGGAAATTTTGAGAGGGAGACTTAATTAATGATTCACTTTTTAAAACAAAAAAACTTTAGTGCAGATTTGGTTGTTTTGTTTTTTGGTGTGTTATTTTTTTTTTTTGGTGGGGGTGCCACACCTGTTGTGCTCAGTGCTTATTCCTGGCTTGGTTCTGGCAGTATTTGGGGAGCGTGTGGAATATTGGGGATCTACCTTGAGTTGGCCACGTGAAAGGCAAACACCCTACCGCTGTACTATTCCTCCAGCCCTGTACACCTATACAGGATATTTTCATTTTGCTAAAAATCCCCTGTGTGTTGGAAGCGGTATGACAATAATAGTTAGAAATGATCACTCTGAACAAGAACTGAGTGTTGAAAGTAGGTAAAGATATATGATAATCTTTCAGTATCTGTATTGCAAACCATAATGCCTAAAAGGAAAGAGCGAGACAGAGACTGACAAAGAAGAAAAGCACCTGGCATCAGGCAGGCAGGGAGGGTGGGAGGTGTCAGGAGGGAAACTAGGGATATTGGTGTGGGAAATGTGCACTGGTGAAAGGACAGGTGTTGGAACATTGTATGACTGAAGCCTACCTTTATAACTGTGTCTCACTGTGATTCAATAAAGAAAATTTGAAAATTAAAGATCCCCTGTGGTCTGCTTACTTATCTTTCCTATCTGCCTCCTAATCCACTGATCTTTTTGTCTCCATAATTTTAATTTTTTTTTAGAACATCCTATAGCTGGATGTATAGTGTATAGTGTATAGGCTTTTCTGATTGCTGTCTTCGCCTAATAAACCTTTGAGATTCCTCCATGTTTGTTTATGGTTTGATAATGCATTTTTTTTTAGTATTTAGTAATTGTTCGTTATCTTGTTGGACCATCATATCTGTTCACTTACTGAAGGACATCCAAGTTGCTCCCAGGTTTCACAAATTATGAATAAAGCTGCTACAAATATCCATTCTAGGCTTTGTATAGTTTCAAGTCTCTTGGGTCAGAAGCATGACTGCTGGATCATATGATAGAAGCACGTTTGGTTTTGTGACAGCCTGTTGCATCCCTGGCAGCAAGGCAGGAGTGCCCCTGCACTGCACATTCTCACTGGCATTGGCTGTGCTCTGCTCAGTGCTCTGGGTAGTGATTATTCTAATTTTCTAGTTGTGTGTCATGTTGTTTGAATTTGCATTTCTCCAATGACAGATCATGTCAGACATCTTTTAATCTGCTTGTTTGCCATCTGTATATCTTGGTGAAATGTGATCTTTAATGCATTTTTCTGGTTTGTTGGTTGGTTTTTCGGCCACACCCCGCAATGCTGACTCCTGGCTCTGCACTCAGGAATCACCCCTGGTGGACTTGGGGGATGATATGGGGTGCCAGGAAATGAATTCAGGTCAGCTGTGTACAAGGCAAGTACCTTACCCATGCTACTATCTAATATTACCTCTTTGGGAAGAAGAATATAATAAGCAAGTAGATAAAGATATATTCTCCTAGCATATTTCCAATGCACATTTTAATTATGAATGCTATATATTGCATACCCATGACTTCCATATTTTATAACTGGTCTGCTGTAACTGTACCATTTTGTCCACTTCCTCCCCGATCCCCTGCCTCTGGCAAACACAATCTGTTCTCTTGGAGTTCAGTGATTATTGGTTTGGCTTTGTTCTGTGATTATGTATATAAGTGATACTGTATCATATTTATCTTTCACTATCTGCTATTTTACTTATCACAGTATCCTCAAGTTTTGTCCATGGCAAGACTTTCTTCCTTCTTTATGATTGAATAACTTCCTCTGTGTCTCATTTTCTGTATTTATTGACCCATCATTGGACATTTGAGGCTCCTTCCATATCTTGCATATGTACACAATGTTGTAGTATACATTAGAGTACATAAAATTTTCAAGTTCATGTTTTTGGTTTCTTCTAAATAATGCCTTGAATGGTTGGTTATTACTGAGCTCTGCTTTAATGATTTTTGTAAGCCTACATATTATTTTCCATAGGGTTCCATCAATGTACATTTTCACCCAAATCATGCTTGACTATACATCCTGCCAACACTTGTTATTTATTGATTTTAATAATATTAGTAGATGTCACATGACATCTCCTTGCAATGGTTTGATTTGCATTTTCTTGATTTAGTACCTTTTAAATATGTTAGCCAACTGTCTTCCTTCTAGGGCTGGAGAAATAGTACAGTGGGTTGCCTTGCACATGGCAGATCTGGGTTTGATCTCCAGCATCCCATATGCTCCCCCAAGCACTACCAGGGGTAATCCCTGAATGCAGAGCCAAGAGTAAGCCCATAGAGCGGCCAGGTGTTACCGCAAAACAAAACAAAACCAAAAAACACAAACAAAACAAAACAAAACAAAAAAACACAAACAAAAAAAAACAAAAACAAAAAAACTGTGTTTTCCTAGTAAAAATTTTCTATTAAAATTCTCTGCTTGAGGGGCTGGAGTGATAGCACAGTGGATAGGGTGTTTGCCTTGCATGCCCGGAATCCCATATAGTCCCCTGAGCACCTCAAGGAGTAATTTCTGAGTGCAGAGCCAGGAGTAATCCCTGAGCATCACCGGATGTGACCTAAAAAACAAAAATTCTCTGCTCATTTTTGGTTTTGGTTTTTGTTTCCTTTGCCTTCCTCTTGCAATGACAGGGTGAGGAGTGTCCTTACACTCTTGGTTATGGTTCCGGGGACTCTAGTGAGGTGGTACACAGGCTTAAAGGTGACAGAGCAGACACTCTGACAGAGATGCCCCCGGTTTCTTTCCCTTTTTCTAAGTGTTTGTTTTGTTTTGTTTTGTTTTGTGGTGGTGGCAGCGGGGAGGAGAGGGTTTTTAGGGCACACCTGGAGAAGTTTGGGGACCACTCCTGGCGGTGCTTAGGGAAACATGTGGGACTGAGGATCAAATCTGGGCCTCTTGCATGCAAAGCAACATGAAGCCTACTGAGTCTTTCTCTACCCCTGTACTTTAGGCATGATTTTTCTTTAGTGCTTTTGGGTGTGTTTATGCTAGTCACTTGAGGTCTTTGCTAAACCTAGTAGGCTCCTCTATCACAAATTTTGTGTTCTTTCTTTTTCTTTGTTTTTTGGATCACACCCACCCCCACCTTACTCCTGGCTTACTTCTGACTCTGCACTCACAGATCGTTCCCAGTGGTGCTCGGGGGACCATGTGGGTGCTGGGGATTGGATCTGGGTTGGTCCAATTTGAGGCAATCGCCCTATTCACTGTACTATCTCTCCAGTCCTTCACCTGTTAGGGGGGGAGGGGAGAGGGCTTTTGGATCATATAACTTGTGTTTTATGCTCAGGAATCACTCCTGGTGTACCTTGAGGACCATCTGGGGTACTGGGGATTGAGCCAGAGTTGGCTGTGTGGAAGCCAACAGCCCCAAGGGTCCTATAGCACTACCTGCTGTTATAGCTCTGAACCCTACTTACCTATTTCTTTAGGGGCTTCATGACTTTCTCTTGAAACTCAACATTTAAGATGATATATTCTAGCAACTCTAGAAACCATCATGCTTCCCTACGCCTGACTTGAACTGTTGTGTTTCTGCCATTTATGTAGTGGCAGAGTCGCGCTGTAGTGACACTCTGACCCTGCTGTCTGCTCAGAGCTGTGCCCGACCCTTCGTGGCCCCTTCCTCTGTGGAAGGACTGTCGTCTGACATGGTTGTCCTGCTCTCCGACTCTGCCTCAGTTGGTTTCAGACAGCAGCTCTGATGCTCCATCTGTGCTGTGTGACGGCGCCAGGGGCGGGAACAGCTCTGCGGGCCGTGCCAACCGTGCTGGTGCCTTTGCAGGAGGGTCTCATTGCCAGTGTCTGCTAGGGCTCTTCACATCCCATGTTTCTGCTTAAACATCTTGCTGTGTCACGTACTATGTCACTTGTCGAAACTTTCTAAATTACTCACTCCCAAGATTTTCATTGTTCTCAACGTTTTTTGGTTTTTTTTTTATTATTATTGCTTTTGAACCTGGTGCCTTACTCAGTGCTCCAGGGACCATGAGGTGGGCACCAGAGATAAACCTGGGACTGAGCCCCACTGTTTCCTGCTCTGTCCTTAGACTGATCCTCCCCTTCCTCTGCTCGAGATGAGGCCAGTCTCCTGTTGCGCTACACAGCTCTTGCGTTTTTACACCCAGAACAGATCCTCTGTGCCTCTACTCTGCAGCCCAGAGCGAGGATGTGTATCTCACACCTCACCTGTCAGTTTGCGGATGAGAGAAGAGGGTGGTAGCCACTTGTCCTCTTGGCTTGCCCATTCTGGAACCTCCACCCTATAAGTGAGCTGGGACAAAATGAATGGGCTAATATTTCTGGCCTGCAATACCTATGTTAGAATTTCTGCTTTACACGTATGACTGGGTAGATTTAGGGAGCCACAGGCTCTCAGCAAAACTTCTATGAAACTGTGTTTCTGTCCGTGTTTTGTTTTTCTCTTGCCTTCCCAGACGGTGCTGAGGATACCTAGCAACACTCAGCCCATATGGCCCAGGGGTTCGGGATGCAGTGCTGCATGCTGCTGGGGTCCTTCGAGTGACGCCTGGCGATGCCACGTGGTGCCAGAGACTGAACCAAGGTTGAACATGTACAAGACATCTCTGTAACCTCTGTACTATTTCCTGGCCCTGCACATGAAGTTTGGGGAGGAAAGAGTGGGATGAGAGACGAGGCATGTTGATGGGCACAAGCTATTGTCCTAGACTGGGATACGGTGGCATCCCTGGCACCCTGGCCTGGGAAAGGAAAGTAGAGAGCAGGCCCTGGCCTCAAGGTCGTAGACTCTCAATGTCCTTACCCAGATACACTGAATTTTTTTTCTTTTTATGATTTCTTTTTCTTTTTATTTTATAAAGTAGTTCACAATATTTGATTACATTTAATATTCAAACACCAAGCCCACCACCATTACACCTTCCCATCACGAAATTTGGAATGTTTCCCTCCCAAGTCCCAATCCCTGTCCCAAAGCACAACCGAAATAATATAAATAATATGTTTTGTGCCTTTTCGGTGGAAGACGAGGCGGGCGCTGGGTGTTGCTCCTGACTCACCGCTGTTCTCTGGCACTGAGGGACAAGTCCGTCAGGAGGCCTCAGCGCAGCCCTGGCCTTCAAGGACGCGGGCAAGACGCTGGTGGAGCCCGAGGTGGCCCTCCACCGCAGCCGCATCACCCTCACCAGCCGCAACGTGAAGTCGCTGGAGAAGGTGTGTGCCGACCTCATCCGCGGCGCCAAGGAGAGGAACCTGAAGGTGAAGGGCCCGGCGCAGACGCCCACCAAGGCGCTGCGCATCACCACCCGGAAGTCGCTGTGCGGCGAAGGCTCCACGACCTGGCACCGCTTCCAGATGCGCATCCACAAGTGCCTCATCGACCTGCACAGCCCGTCGGAGATCGTGAAGCAGATCACGTCCATCAGCATCGAGCCCGGCGTGGAGGTGAAGGTCACCATCGCTGATGCCTAGAGTCGCTTTTTTCTAATAAAAAATCCGATTTTTCGGGGCTGGAGCGGTAGCACAGCGGGTAGGGTGTTTGCCTTGCACGCGGCCGACCCGGGTTCTAATCCCAGCATCCCATATGGTTCCCTGAGCACTGCCAGGGGTAATTCCTGAGTGAAGAGCCAGGAGTAACCCCTGTGCATCGCCGGGTGTGACCCAAAAACAAACAAACAAAAAAAATCCGATTTTTCTCAACCCACCAAAAAAAATAATAATATATTTTGTATTCTGTTATGAAAAACTACTGAAAATGCTACAAAAGTATCCATAGAGGAAACAATGTGAAGATTGTTCTATTTTGGCAGAAGCCATTAAGACATTCTTTAGGATATCAGTAACTTGTTAAAGGTTGAGCGACATGAGCTTTTGTATATATATCTGAAAATATGTATATGTGCCTATATATATATTTCCCTCTGATTTCTTGCCTACTATTTGAACCCCATCAAATGTGGTGTGGTACTTATAAAGAATGCACAGGGAGTGTCTTATGATGTGTTGTGTGGCACAAATGAGGCCGCGCGGTCCAGGAATACATTCACTCATGTGTGAGGCTCGGCCAAGCATGTAGGGCCTTGAGTGTGGCAGCGGTCGGGTTGTGGAGGTTTTCTGCTGCCAGGGCTGGGGCCCTTGAGGCGGAGAGGGCTCTCATCGCCCCCCTTTGGGGTGCCCCAAGTGAAACAGCCTGGCACAGAGTTCAATGGCATGGCTATGGGAGGCGTCATACTGCTCCCTTCTGGGAGAAAGAGTTGTGTGATCTGGATGGCGGCCAACGACGAGATTATCTGGCGCCAGCAGCAGGTGGCTTATGGGCGTGACCCCTGCGTTGCAGATACTTGAGGGGAAACGGGCAGAGGATCTCCGCTCCCCACCCCGTTGAGCCCAGAATCCAGGGAAATTGAAATTTTTTAAGCAAATGTTTTTCCATTTGCTGAATGCCCTTGATCTTTCTGTTGTTGTTTTCGGGTCATAACCAGCAGTGACTTGGACTATTCCTGGCTCAGTACTCAGGGGACCGTGCAGTGCTGGTGACCTACAGGCAGTGTTTGGCCCTAAATGTTTTTTTTTTTAATAGTTTATATCAGGGGCTGGGAAGATAGTAAAGGTGACCTGTCAGCAGAAAATCTCCAAAACACAACCTCTGCCATGCTCACAGTCACTCTCCACATGCTTGGGCCAAGCCTCAACCACAAGTGAATCTGCAGAAAACCCTCATATGCAGGACTTGTGACTGGAAACTCCGGGTTCAACGGAACTGGGAATGGATGGCCTCTGCCCATGTCCCCCTCCTGTTTCCAGCAACTTGGCAGTCACACCCACAAGCCACCTCTGGCTGGCACCATATAATGTCAATGGCCATGATCCAGAGACTCATTGTCCTTCTCTCTCAGGAGAGCATAAAATGACACTTCCATATCCATGCTGCCAGACCCCATACAAGGCTGTTTCATTTGGGGTGCCCCAGAAGGGGACGAGTGAGGCTCCACCCTGCCCCAAGGGACCCAGCCCCTGCAGCCAAAAACCTCCAAAACTCAACCACCGCCATGCTCACAGTCACTCTCCACACTCATACTCCAAGAGTAGTACACCACATTTGATGGGGTTTAAAGTAGCAGGCAACCAATATTAGAGGGAAATATATTTTTACAGATATATATGTATATATATATATATGTCTGTGTAGCACTGTCACTTTCATCCCATTGTTCATCAAATTTGCTTGAGCAGGCACCAGTAACGTCTCCATTGTGAGACTTGTTACTGTTTTTGGCATATGGTTACTTTGGGCATATCCCTAGTTGGGTTCTTAGCAGTGCCACATCTTGTCCCCTGAGCACTGCCAGGTCTAACTCCCAAACACGGCAGAATACTAAGCAGATGCAAGGGATGATGAAATCATGTAATTTGCTGCAATCCGGTTGGAACTGGAAGCTATCATGTTGAGTGAAGTAAGCGAGAAGAAAGACAAACACAGGATGATCTCACCTATTTGTGGTACGTAGAGTAACTGGATGAGGAGATATAAAGGGGATGTGTAGATCATTCTTGGCTCCAGAGTGTGAGGACAGAGAAGGAAAGAAATCAAAGGGGAGAGGGAAGTAATGGGGAACAGGGGTCAGGGCTTTGGTTATACAGGTCTTGTGGGACAGTGGTGAAGCTATACAGCTCAAACCCAGACTAAAAAACACTGAAAACATGAGATCTAAGCTACAGTCACCAAGACTCTGAAATGTGCCCGTCAACGTGACAGGCAGGGCTGGGGTGGAGGGTGAGGGGGTGGTGGGAGGTAGGCATGAAGCATAGGAATGCTGGTGGAGGGAAGCTGACACTGGTGGTGGAATTAATGTTAAAGTATCATATGCCTAAAACTACTCTCAATAACTTTGTAAATCATTGTTTTTTAAATTAAAAAATTATATATTAATTTGGGGCTGGAGCGATAGCACAGCGGGTAGGGTGTTTGCCTTGCACGCGGCCAACCCTGGTTCGAATCCCAGCATCCCATATGGTCCCCTGAGCACCGCCAGGGGAGATTCCTGAGTGCATGAGCCAGGAGTGACCCCTGTGCATCACCGGGTGTGACCCAAAAAGCAAAAATAAATAAATAAATAAATAAATAGAAACTTTAAAAAATAAAAAATTATATATTAATTTTGGGGGGGCACACCAGCAATGCTCAGGGATTACTCCAGGCTGTGCATTCAGGAATAACTCTTGGCAGTGCTTGGAAGACATATGGAATGACAGAGATCAGCTGCATGCAAGGCAAACTCCCTACCTGCTGTACTGTTGCTCCAGCCCTAAATAAATTTTTTTTTTTTTTGCTTTTTGGGTCACACCCAGTGATGCTCAGGGGTTACTCCTGACTTTGTTGTCAGAAATTACTCCTGGCAGTGCTTGGGGGACCATATGGGATGCCGGGGATTGAACCCAGGTCATCCACGTGCAAGGCAAATGCCCTCCCCACTGTGCTATTGCTCCGGCCCCTAAAAATTATTTTAAAAAATAAATAATAAATAGATAAATAAATAAAGGAAAGAAAGAGAAAGAAAGAAAGGAAGAAAGAAAGAAAGAAAGAAAGAAAGAAAGAAAGAAAGAAAGAAAGAAAGAAAGAAAGAAAGAAAGAAAGAAAGAAAGAAAGAAAGAAAGAAAGAAAGAAGAAAGATGTGACTGCGGAGCTCCATGAGGTGTGGCCCAGTCCTCACCCCCATAAATAAATTTAAAAGTTTCTGTCAGTTATGGTTGCTTCACTAGGAAGAAAATTCACAGAGATCCATACACTGCTATTGTTGGATGTATTTATTTCTGCTTTCCTTACTCCTTTACTTTTTAAGCTATTCATGAAAAAAGCATAGCACTGTCTGTAGCACTGTCATCCCATTGTTCATTGATTTGCTCAAGCAGGCACCAGTAACATCTCCATTGTGAGATTTGTTGTTACTGGTTTTGGCATATTGAATATGCCACGAGTAGCTTGCCAGGCTCTGCCGTGCGGGTGGGATACTCTCAGTAGCTTGCCGGTCTCTCTGAGAAGGACAGAGGAATCGAACCTGGGTCTGCCGTGTGCAAGACAAACGTCCTACCTGCTGTGCTATCGTTCTAGTCTTTATCAACTGAAGTTCTCGATCAGAAAATATCTCATCTTTTTTGTTTATTTAATTGTTTTTGTTTTGGGGCCATACCTGATGATGCTCAGGGGTCACTCCTGGCTCTGCACTCAGCAATTACTCCTGACAGTGCTCATGGGACCATATGGGAGGCTGGGGATCCAACCCAGGTCGGCGATGTTACAAGATAAACATCCTACCCACTGCACAATTTCTCCTGCCTTGTCCTTACCTGGTTCTTTCTTCTTATTTTTCATTGGTTTCTCCTTGAAACAGCAGGGCACAGTTGAGGAACTGCATAATACACAAGCAATGCTGATTATCTGCAATTCCTTAACCATGCTATATTTTGTACTGTAGGCTGTTGGTTCATCTTGCTACTTCTGCAAGGAAGGCTCCAAAGACCTCACTCCACTTCCTGTCTCAAACGCTGCTCATGTCCCATAGCCATGCTCCTGATCCCTCCTCCAGGAAGGCTGCACTGACTTTTATTTTGGGTGTCTTTGGATCATGTACAGAATCCAGTTGTGTCGTTTATGAGATTTGTGTTGTATTGTTTACCTGTCTTTTTCTCTCTTGGTCTAGGTTCCAAGGTCAGACTTGCTTTTTATTTCCTCTGGAGCCCCAACACCAGGCCTGGGGACTCTTCATTGGTGGCTGATGGTAGGATGTCATTTAAGCCGTGGAGATCTCTGTGAGGCATCAGCAGTCTGAATGAGAGGGGCACTGACTTTGCTAAGGAGTGTCTAAGGGCTTCTAAACACAGCTGAGCCTCCAGGACCCCTCCCGCATCCTCTACTTGCCAGTTTCCCTTTGATTTTCAGAATGAGGATCTGGTGACTGTGAGAACTTCGGCTCAGCTTGATTCACGATCAGTACCTGGGAGGCGTGCATCCCCTCTAGCAGTTTCTTTCTTTCTTTTTTTCTTTTTTGGGTCACACCCGGAAATGCACAGGGGTTACTCCTGGCTCTGCACTCACGAATTACCCCTGGCGGTGCTCAGGGGACCATATAGGATGCTGGGAATCCAACCCGGGTAGGCCGCGTGCAAGGCAAACGCCCTACCCACTGTACTATCACAACAGGTCCTCTTTATTTTTTTTAAGTTTAACTTTTTAACAGCTTTTTATTTTTTTTTTTATTTTTTTTTTAATTTATTTATTTTTAATTAGAGAATCACCGTGAGGGTACAGTTACAGATTTATACACTTCTGTGCTCACACTTCCCTCATACAAAGTTTGGGAACCCATCCCTTCACCAGTGCCCATTCTCCACCACCCGTAAACCCAGTGTCCCTCCCACCCTCCCCAATCCCATCTTCCCCCCACCCCACCCTGCCACTGTGGCAAGGCATTCCCTTCTGCTTTCTCTCTCTAATTAGCTGTTGTGGTTTGCAACAAAGGTGTTGAGTGGCCGCTATTAACAGCTTTTTAAAAGCTGCTCATGCTTGGGCTTCAGTCATACAATGATCCAGCACTCGCCCCTCCACCAGAGCACACCTCCCACCACCACTGTGCCCCGTTTCCCTCCCACCACCACCCACCTCTCTTGCCTGCCTCTATGGCAGGCGCTTTTCTTCTTTCTCTCTCCACTTTTGTGCATTATGGTTTGCAATACAGGTGCTAAGAGGTCATCGTGTTTGTTAAAGGCGTTCAATATTTTTATTGGGATGGTAAAGCTGGAGTAGCTTTTTAACTGGGCAGCAGCATTGGACTGTGGACGTGACTGCCAGGGTTTCCAAAGTACAGGGAGGTGCCTGGAGGTAGCCCATCCCAGCCCTGAGAAAGCCAGGAGATTTCAGTCACAAAACCTGCATACCTGAATTTTCAGCAGACTTTATCTTGGTGAGGTCCATCCCAAGACAGTGGAGTCCGGCCAGCGCTATGGCAGCAATTTTGGACAGTGGGAGCAAAAGGCTGCCAAGGGCTCTGTTTGGCCAGGCACCAGGCTGACCTGCCCCCTCCAGTTTCTCTGGTCAGTTAAGCCTTGTGTGGGCCTGAGATTAACTGCAGCTTTTGATCTCTTTTGAGATTTATTTATGGGTTTCTAAAACAAGGTCAAAAAATGAGCTTGTATAGCTAAGCCAAAGGTGATTTGTGGGTATGGCTCCCACATACCAAACTTTTGGCCATTTAATTTCTCGGGAAACTTGGTTCTGAGTTTTTGGGGTCCAGCCAGAGGCATAGCAGCAATTTGGGGTATCAGGAAGCCTGAAGGCACCATCAGGCTGCTGATGCACTTGCCCTGAGGGTACAGCTTGACCTGCTGGCAGTACTGCATGCCCTTTAACAGCTCCTTTTATTTATATTCCTTTCTTTTGGGGCAGAGAATCACACCCAGTGATGCTCAGGGGTTACTCCTGGCTCTGCACTCAGGAATTACTCCTGGCAGTGCACAAGTGGACCATCTGGGATGTCAGGGACTGAACCCGGGTTAGCCACATGCAAGGCAAACACCCTATCCACGTGCTATCACTCTGGCCCAGACAACTCCTTTTAAACCTGCTCTTTAATCTTCTCATGGCACCAGGGGAGAGCGCAGGGCCACTGGACTGTGCAAGAAAGAAAGGGGCCTTGTATCGCCCTAGGAAGGGCTGGCCTTCCCACCACCAAGCTCGGTGGCGACCTTGCTCCCTCTAGTTCATGTGTTGCTGCTCTGAGCCACTGGCCTCTCATCCCAGAGGGCTGGAGCATTCATTCTCTGCACAGGCCTCACTCAGGGCCCAGTGCTTGCGAGCAGGGAGGCAGAGGTCAGGGAAGACGGGGCGCTCCAGGTCAGAAGATCAGAACAAAGGTCAGAAGGATCATTCATGTAAGAGCATGGGTAGGCCCTCTGTGTCACATGACACAAAAGAGATTCTAAGATGAGTGATATTAAGAAGGGCGAGAAGATTCTTGCCCAGAGGTGCATTCAGTGCCAGACCGCAGAGAAGGTAATCCAGCACCAAGACCAGCCGAGCCTCCATGGTCTGTTTGGGCAAAAGATGGGTCAGGCTTCTGGATCTCCGACACTGATGCCAGCAAGAGTAAAGTCATCCCCTGGGAGCAGACATGCTGATGGAGTATTTGGAGAATCCCAGAAAGTACACGCCTGAGACAAAAGTGATCTTCGCTGGAGTTAGCGGAGTGAGAGAGCAGAGTTGATAGCTTACCTCAAAATACTGCTAATGAGTATTGTTGTCACTGCCTTATTTATAACAAAACAAATGTTTCTTGATATTTTTATGTTTACTATATTTAAATTTATCTCATTCACCAGAATTCAGATCATGAGTGGCTGATATATTTGTTGGACAGCCCTGATTTAAATAAGATTGGCTTGTGTTTAAATTAGTAAGATAAGCTTTATGGATTTTGATAATAATTCCAGGTCAGCAAATACAATCACTCTCGTCCCCTTCTAAAGATATGACTGATGGGCAGGAGGTACAGGAGGTAGGGAGTTTGATTTGCACGTGGCTGACCCGGGTTTTATCCCCAAGATCCCATGTGTTCCCCCAAGCACTGTCAGGAGTAATTCTTGAGCACAGAGCCCGTAGTATCCCTGAACATCGCTGGGTGTGACAAATAAATAAATAAAGATGATGAAACTTAGTTCACATTCACCTTTCCAAGAGAGGGGGATTGCCATCTAATACTTGTGGGAAAATAGTTTTTCATTCAGATTTATATAACTGGTTATATTAATATACCTAAAGGCTGAGGAAACCACTGTCTCCTAGAACATTGAAAGATTCATCAGTGTTTTAGGTTGTGTTCATTAGCCTGGTAAAGACAAAATTTGAGAATAAGCTGGCAATGACCCCTGTATCTTTTTGTTCTTGCCAACTCAAAATTCTCTTTATCTAAAATGTTGCCTCTCATTTAGTGAAAAGTATTCTAGTGTGAAGTATGTATAGCATCAAATAAAGAATACTTAACACTTAAAAAGAAAAGCATTGTTCTAACCCTAGACTTCTAGTTCTTTTTATGCAGGGATGATGCTCAGGTCTTATTCCTGGTGGCACTTAGGGGACAATACGGGATTCTGGGAATCAAGTTTGCTGTGTGCAAGATCATACTATCACTCCAGTCCCTTTAGACTTCTAGTTCAGATGAGGGTAGGAAGTCTTGGTCTAACCCTGGCCTGTATTGACTGTGTGACTTTACTCTCCCTCAGGTGAGAGGCAGTCAGCAGACACTCGGGTCTGAGCACAGGTGACCAGCTCTTCCCTTCTCTAGACCCTTGTGGGATATTTGCACTTACCGTATATATGAGAAGGGTTGATTGGCTCCTTCTGTCTTGTCACATATTTGTGAAAAAACCCTTCCCAGGCTGAAGTAAAGTGTGTGTGTGTGTGTGTGTGTGTGTGTGTGTGTGTGCACGTGCGCGTATACACGTGTGTATGTGTATAAAAGATCGGGAGAAAACTCAGTGCAAATGAGGTCCCTCTGACACTCCGACCATCAACTTACTCAGTCAGGTACTCTCTCATTCTCATGGTCTATGTCTCAACCTAAAAGCAATTTTACTTAAAAAAAAGAATCTTCCACAGAAGTTAATCTGACCAACTGACGGCGAATTTCCCAGAGATGTAGAGGCTAACTTCAAAGGGCTCTACAATCTAAGTTACAGACGGTGTCTTCCCATACCTCGGGGAGAAGGGCACTGTCCGGCCAGCGGTGTGAGCACAGGAGAGAGGGGAGTGAGTGGCAGGGGTGAGCTCTGAGCCCTGCAGCGGATTCCTTGGTGTTCCCTACAGAGCCCAGTTCTTTACCTCAGTCAGCTAGTTCAACTTCTTCAGCTATTTAACTTAAAGAATTGTTTGTTTGGGGGCCATACCTGGTGGTGATCAGGTACTACTCCTACTCCTGATTCTGTGCTCAGGGGTCACTCCTGGGTGCCCAAGGGACATATGCATATGCAATGCCAGTGAATCCACATAAGGGACTGAACCAGGGTCCACCATATGCAAGGTAAGTGCCTTAATCTCTATTATTTCTCTGATTTTTGAGCAGAAGTTTTGGGATTTTTGGGGGGAGAGGGGATGTTGGTGCCACCCTTGTGATGCACTCCTGGCTCTGCACTCAGAAATTGCTCCTGGTGAAACTCAGGGGGCCATATGGGATGCCGGCAGGATCAAACCTGGGTCAGCTGCATGCAAGGCAGTGACATCTTTGGCCTCTAGAGCAGAAGTCTTGGACCAGATTTTAGGCTATTTGTTGACTATCATGTTCCCTGGGGAAAGCTGGGAAATAGGCTGTAATCATTTCCACTAGCAGTTGGCAGTGATCCAATCCATGTCACCTGGGCTGACATCTGCAGGCCATTGTGACACACAGAATTGTAGGTTGCATTGGCTACTGCCCCCTTGCCCATGGGGTGGGCCTGCCATCAGGGCCGAGTCTTTCCCCCGTGGCCCCTAGTGAGAGCAGCTTTACTTGCCCACTGAAGCACAAAGCTGCATATCAGAATGTGGCCTCAGGAAAGAAGCCAGCCCAGAAAACTGTCATGAGTGGCCTGTGCTATAGTGAATGTCCCTGGAAAATAAAGACACTAGGACATGTGCCAAATGGAATAGAACAGAGTGCATGCTCTGTGCCAGTTCTTCAACTCAGGACCTGCTTAATAATAACAACCACTCATTAGGGTAGAAATTTGTCCCTTTTTACATCAGGATAATCTGAGGCTCAGAGAGGTGACAGAAACAGAAATCACAGGCAGTGGTAGAGCTGAGCCCCCAGCCCCAAGTCCTCCCCCTCTTAGCAAGCTCTGCCTTGCATGATGACTAGACAGGGACTTTGCGAATGTGGCAGAGCTCCTGAGACGGTGATGCAGGTCATGAGCGTTAAGTCCACAATCTTCTCTCTTTCAATTTCCTTTTTTTTTTTTTTGTTATTGTTTGCTTTGGGGCCCCACTCAGCTGTGTTCAAGGCTTACTCCTGGCTCTGTTCTCAGAGCACTTCTGATGGTGCTCAGGGAACCTTGTGGGGTGACAGAGATTGAACCTGGGTCAGCCACATGCAAGGCAAACACCCTATCTGCTGCACTATTCCTGTTCCCTCCCTCCCTCCCTCCCTCCCTCCCTCCCTCCCTTCCATCCTTCCTTCCTCCCTCCATCCCTCCCTCCCTCCCTCCCTCCCTCCCTCCCTTTCATCCTTCCTTCCTTCCTTCCTTCCTTCCTTCCTTCCTTCCTTCCCTCCCTCCCTCCCTTCCTATCTGTCTTTTGGACCACACCAGCTGTGCTCAGGAGTTTCTCCTGGCTCTGCCCTCAGGAATTACTCCCAGCAGTGGTAGCAAGACCGTATGAGATGCCGGGGGATCAAACTCAGCTCAGTCATGTGCAAGGCAAATGCCCTATCTGCTATACTCTTGCTTTAAACCCCTTCCTTCCTGGCAGCCTCTCTCTCTCTCTCTCTCTCTCTCTCTCTCTCTCTCTCTCTCTCTCTCTCTCTCTCTCTCTCTCCCCCCCCCCACCTCTCTCTTCTCTCTTCACTGTCAGGTACTGAGCCCAAATCTCCAGACTGACAGAGCAAGTGCCCTGTGCTCGGAAATGTTATCACTTTCCTGGGGACACTTCATAGTCATCTTAATTGATTTTTCTTCATGTCTGTATAATTCTAGTTTGTTCTTATTTCCTTTCCCTTCTAGGTATTTTATTTGCTGTTAAGCTTACCATTCATAGCTTCTCACAAATATTCTACACATAGAGAGAAGAAAAGAAAAAAACTAATAAAAGGGAAAGAAGATAGCAAAGTGAACAAATGTCTAAAGTTATATATTCCACATAGAATGTAACACCCAACATACACACCACTCCTCATCCCTCAACCCCACCCCTAGGGATTTTTCTCCTCTCATTACCTCTTACCTTACTTAAATTTTTTTTTTCAGGAAAATTGAGAAAAATTCAGTTTATCCTTGTGATGCTCTATTCGCCTCCATTCATTTGTTCTTTACAAGTGGCTTGGTGATATTTGCCTTCTATTCTAGTTCTATTAAGATAACAAAGAGAGGGCCTGGAGAGATAATGCAGCAGGTAGGGCATTTGCCTTGCACATGGCCAATCTGGGTTTGATTTCCAGTTAACACATATAGTTACCCAAACCCATTAGCAGTAAGTCCTGAGTAACCCAAGCATTGCCAGCTGTAACCCCCAAACAAAGCAAAACAAATGAGGGAGAGGAGAGAGAAAGAGAGAGAGAGAGAGAGAGAGAGAGAGAGAGAGATGTTCTTTGTGCCTGTGACCATTACACTATGATAATAAATCCCTAAGGGCAGGAATGCGTAGCCCTCAACCCTATCCCTATCTTAAGTTTAATGCTTCATACTTCTCAGATCATTTCTGTGTTAGTGAGTGGACTGAAATTCACCATAGTGACTGTACCGGTTTGCAAGGATTACCATAAAAACACAAGAAACCTGGTGACTTAAGGGACAGAAATATGTTCTCACAGTTCTGGAAGCTGAAGCTCGGAACAGGTATGACAGGAGCTCTTCCAGGTCTCTCTTCCTGACTCTGTGTGTCATCCTCCCTCTGTGCATGGCCTGTTGCTGTGTCCAAAACTTCCCTTTGTTTAAGGACATCAGCCTTACTGGAGAAGAAGCCCCCTTTACTCCACATGAAGCATCCTAACCGATTATACTTGCAATGACTGTTTCCATAAAAGGTCACATCATGAGACATTGGGGTTTCAGGCACCATTAAATAAAATTTTAGGGGCCACAACTTAACCCATTATAGTATATAACTCTTTAAGGACAGGCTAATTTTCAGCAAGAGGAAACCCATGCTCTGAAAAGGATCTGGTCTGAAACGTACATGATAAGTTCTAAATACAGAAGGAAAAAAGTCTTGTTTGTTTGATTTTTAGGCCATGCCCTTCTGGGCTTACTTCTGGCGGACTGTGAGGGGCCATATGCAACACTGGAGATCAAACTGGGCAGGACACACGAAAGGCAAGCACCCCGCATGTTGCACTAGCTCCCTGGCCCGGAAAGATATTAGTTTTATTATACATCAGAAATATGTGTTTCTATGTGCTCTCAATACTATTTTGGTTTGGCTTTAGGGCCACACCCGGCAATACTCAGGGGTTTCTCCTGGCTCTTTGCTCAGGAATCGCTCCTGGTGGTACTTTGGGACCATATGGGATGCCAGGGATCCAACCTGGGTCAGCTGGTGCAAGTGCCTTACCCGCTGTACTATCTCTGGGGTCCCCCCCCTTTTGAGGTAACATAACTTACAATAGTATCAATGTTCATGCTTTTTCCATGTTACTGCACCACATCGGCCACTAAAGATCCCATTTAATCTCTCCACCATTGCCCAGGTCCCTTTTCTTTTTTTTTTCTTTTTTTTTGGTTTTTGGGTCACACCCGGCGATGCACAGGGGTTACTCCTGGCTCTTCACTCAGGAATTACCCCTGGCGGTGCTCAGGGGACCATATGGGATGCTGGGATTAGAACCAGGGTCGGCCGCGTGCAAGGCAAACGCCCTACCCGCTGTGCTATCGCTCCAGCACCCACCCAGGTCCCTTTTCATCCGTCCCCTCCTTTCCACCTCCCACTACCAAGAAGAAAGGCAAGGCATGAGCACCCCTCTGTCCCCTCCAGTTGCCCCCGCCCCAGCAGGGGCAGCACAGCCTGAAGGGTCCTGAGGTGTGTGGAACAAGGGCAGGTTTGCCTTGCCTGGATGTGCTGGGAATCTGCATAGACACAAGCCTCAGGGTGGTTTCCTTCTTGCCTAAACTCCTGCTAACTTCCTGTTTTGCTGCAAAATGCCCGGCCCCGGTAACGACCAAGTCAGGATGAGCCCCAGGCTCCTGGACGTAGGCCACCGTTTCCTTTTGCTCATTATGGTGGGTGGTCCCAATTCCTGTCACCTTCTTCCGCCTTTCTTTTTAACAAAGAACATGCAACTGTTCTTTGATTTTCTGCACTGCCAGAAGCCGCTTCCTCCTATTTCAGAACACGGGACCCGGGCCCTGAGTTCTCTTTCCTACGATCTCTCCGCCAAGCACTGGCCCCATTGACTGACCCCAGTGCAGTACACGGTCACGGGGCTGCGTTCCCCGACTTCCCAGTGAGATCGGCCTCCTCCTCAAGGAGACGCAGGATTGCCCTGTGGCCAGGGCAGTCGTCGGACAGTGGGGGGCACGCCACCGGCAGGCGCAGAGGTCACTGAGAGCGAGGGACCTCGAGCATCTTCTTAGGACAGCTCTGCCCGCCGCACCGACGCCGACCCCGCAGCATCCGCATCTCCTCCCCGCCCCTTTCCCACAGCCATTTCCTTTATCCTCCTGGCCCCCAGCGCTCCCCAGCCCACCCCGGGGCCTCGGCACCCTGCGCCCGAGCTGGGGATCCGGCGCGCCAGGCTTTCTGCCGCTCTCCCTCTCCTCCTCCTCTCCTACTTAAATCCAGTCCTGGTTTCGCCGCCGCCAGCCTCCCTTTCCGCCCCCGCCGGGCGCGCTCCCCGCCCCCCGCCCCCCGCCGCCGCGCCCGCCGCCGTCACGGGGGCCCCGCGCCTCCCCCCGCTCCCCGCCGGCCCTCGCCCAGTCCCCGGCGCCCGTCCGCACCTCGCCCGCGCCCGACGCGGGTGCGACCCCGGCGGCTGGGGAGGCGGCGGCGCGGCGGGGGGAGCCCCTCGGAGGACAATGCACCCGGCGTTCGGCCACCCCCGCGCGGTCTCGTCCTCGGCCGGCTCCTTCCCGCCGCCCCCCGCCGCCGCGCGGCTGCAGCCCCTGTTCCTCCGGAGGGGCTCCTCCCGCGGCCGGCGGGGCTCGGGCGACAGCAGCACCACCAGCACCAGCCGCGCGGGAGGCGGAGGCGGCTCTCCCGGCAGCAGCACCGGCGCCGAGCGGGAGGACGACGACGAGAGCGTGAGCATCAGCCGACCGCTGGTGCCCGCCGCCGCCGCGGGGCTCTCGGCGCCCAGGGGCCCGGGGGGCGCCCCTGCCGCCGGCCCGGCGCCCGCCGCGCTCTCCTCCTCTGGGGCAGCCTCCTCCTCCTCCACGCCCACTTCCTCCTGCAGCATGACTGCCGCGGACTTCGGCGGGGGCGCCGCGGCGGGGGCCGTCGGGGGTCCCGGGGGGCGCGCGGCGGCGGCCGCGGGCGGCGGCGGGGCAGGCAGTGGAGCCTCCTGCTGTTCGTGCTGCTGCTGCTGCGCCCGCCCGGCCCGGCCGGGTCGCCGGGGTCGGCGCCGCGGCTGCGCCCCCAGCCCGGGCTGCCGCTGGGGCTACCAGGCGCTGTCCGTGGTGCTGCTGCTGGCGCAGGGCGGCCTGCTGGATCTCTATCTCATCGCCGTCACCGACCTGTACTGGTGCTCCTGGATCGCCACCGACCTGGTGGTGGTGGTGGGGTGGGCCATCTTCTTCGCCAAGAACAGCCGGGGCCGTCGGGGCGGCGCGGCGGGCGGCGCGCACAACCACCACCAGCACCACCACCACGCCGCGCCCCCTCTGCACCTGCCTGCCGCCTCCTCTGGGGCTGCGGCCGCGGCCAAGGCGCGTGGCGGCCGCGGGGGCGCCGGAGGCCCGGGGGTCGGCGTGGGGTCCACCGCCGCGGCGGGGGAATTCGCCTTCGCCTACCTGGCCTGGCTCATCTACTCCATCGCCTTCACGCCCAAGGTGGTACTGATCCTGGGCACGTCCATCCTGGACCTCATCGAGCTGCGAGCGCCCTTTGGCACGACGGGCTTCCGCCTGACTATGGCGCTGTCCGTGCCCCTGCTCTACAGCCTCGTGCGCGCCATCAGCGAGGCAGGCGCCTCCGGCCGCGCGGCGGGACCCCTGCTCCTGCAGCCACAGCAGCACCGCGCCGCCGGCTGCTTCCTGGGCACGTGTCTGGACCTGCTCGACAGCTTCACCCTGGTGGAGCTGATGCTCGACGGTCGGGTGCCGCTCCCCGCGCACCTGCGCTACCTGCTCATCGCCGTCTACTTCCTCACACTGGCCTCGCCAGTGCTCTGGCTCTACGAGCTCAACGCCTCTCTGGCAACTTCGCCCTGGCACCAGGCTTCGGGACCCGGCAGCTGCAGCCGCCTTCTGCGTTTGCTGGGCGGCTGCCTGGTGGACGTGCCCTTGCTGGCGCTGCGCGGCCTCCTGGTGGTGAGCTACCAGCAGCCCCTCTCCATTTTCATGCTCAAGAACCTCTTCTTCCTTGGATGCCGGGGCCTGGAGGCCCTGGAGGGCTGTTGGGACCAGGGGAGTCGGACCTCCCCTAATCGGGCCAGAGGGGGCTATGGGGCTCCGCCCTCTGCCCCCCCACCCCCTCCTCCACCGCCTCAGGGAGGCTCGCAGCTGGGCCACTGCATCTCAGAGAACGAGGGCGGGACCCATGGCTATGTCAACACCCTGGTGGTGGCCCCCCAGAATTGAGAGAACAAGGGAGCTGGACTCGGTTTGGGGATGGGCTTGCACAGCTCCAGCTCCCTGTCTCCGGACCTGCTCCCACCGGTTTGCCCAAGTTGTTTGGAAGAGGTGACAGCTGACAGGGTGTGGGGCCAGGCGTCTTTCCTGCCTCTTCCTGCAGACTGCCAGAGGCAAGAGCAGAAAGTAAGGATGAGGAAGGAAGGTTCACTTACACCCACTTGCCACGAGCTCCCTAATTCTAGCCTCAAAGGAACTAGATTCTTCTGCTTCTTGGATTTCCCGTCTGTCTGGATTCTAGTCCCTCCAGGGGAGTGGAGCAGGGGGCCTACTCAGGCAGAAGGGTTGAGCCTCGGGAAGTACCAACTTTTAGACTGTTCTGATGGCCTTGTCCCGAGCCTTGAAATTAGCCTAGAATCCACTGTTTCCCTGATGTGTCTTGAATTTCTCCCAGATGATAACTGCAAAGCCTACGTGTGTACGTGTATGTGGGTAGCACTGATTTCCTGTGTCCACCATGTGGCCCCTTGTAACCAGGAGGAGAGCCAGGAGGCTGAGCCCTCTGTGCCACCCAGACATCACCATCCTCATTCCTACCTGCATTTGTGGCCATAAATTTCCAGAAAGCTGGGTTCCCAGAAGCTGCCCACTCGCTCTCCAAGGGACATGCTTGCTGGAATCCTCTATTCTGCTCCTCTTTTCATCTTGGAGGGAGAAGGTCCATATCCTAAGGACCAAACTGCACCCTTTCTTGGGTGAGTGAGCATTTCTACCTCCGTGCTTTCAACTGTCATTGCATCTGGCACCAAAGCTGCTTGCAAAAATAAAGACAAACCACTCAGAAGTTGATCTAACATGACCACTGAATCTAGCTGGGGTTTGGTGCCAGTGTTTATACAGGGTCTGTGGACATATCAGCCATTAGCTTGCCCACTTCTGTCCCTAGTTCTGCTTCCCACAACTCTCCTTCCTGATATTTGGTATTGACTGCGCCTCATTTTGTCTTAGAACAGCTTTGCTGGGGTCCTTGGATTAATGTGGAGTTGGACCTCTGGGAGGAGGAACCCCAGCTCACAGACCATCCTCCGGGGTGGGCAAGGTTTCCTCCTCTTCAGGTAAGAGGATCTCGAGAAGAGAAGTGAGCTGTCTGAAATTGCGTGGAGCCTCCCCCCCACCGCCCCAGCCTTCCCTGATAGCTCTTGTTGAGATGACAACACTAATGGGTTGCCCACTTCTGGTCTTGATGTGGGACGTCACTCTCTTGGGATCTTTGAGGTGCTCTCGGTGCAGGATGGCTAGGAGCAAGGCCAGGAAATAATCACTTTTCTCTGCCCCTCAATAGGGTGGGGGCTTGTAGGAATTTTTGTTTGTTCTCCTCTCCTACCATGCTTGAAAGGTTAGACATGTTGCTATAAACACTGCCCAAGGGACAAGGGGAGTACGGTTTGACTCTGTCACTCACTGCCTTGGAGTGACCACGTCACTTTTACCTCCAGGCCCTTGGTGTCTCTCCTGGGGACTCTCTTATGGCATCTGTTGACAGAGTACAGCAGAGACTGAGGATCTGGTGGCCTGTCTCGGTACCCAGAGACCCCTCTAGAGGAAGGCAATGGGGAATGTTCAGTCAGTGAACCCCACGACCCCCCCCGCCCGCCTTTCCCCTATTTGGTCCAATCTTAGAGGCCTGGATTCTGCTACGAATTAGTCTTTTTCTGCCTTTTATTCTCCCTACTAGCTCCTCTCCTTTTGAATTTCATGGACTCAAAATTCTGGGGCCCAGACCTGGGAGAGGGGTCCATATGGCTGGGCCCTCTCATTCCTGGTTCTTTCCTCCACTCTCTCTCCAGCTTTGCTGTTTCTCTGCTACCTAATCTCAGTGAGTATGAAAAGACTCTGTGTCTTTTCCACTTTCTTTCTCTTCTGGGGATGCTGGTCTGCTACGTGGCTGTAAAATATTGAGTGTCAGGAGGTGGGAGGCTGGGATAGGGTCCAGTGAGCTGTACTTCCTGGCACATTGGTGACACCTTGGCCACTTTGGGCAGAGCCCAGGCTACATGTAGGCTCTGTCTGCTGTCCCTTCAACCCAATACCCCCTATCAAGTCTCTGGTGCAAGCACTTAGTACTCCTTTCTGGCGTATTTTTCTTGAGTCCCTCTATTCTGCCCAGTTACAAGAAATGACCCCTCAGGCAACTCGGAGAATCAGAAGAGTGGGGTCAAACTAGTGTCCCTGTCAGCGCGATGATCAGATCGAGTATTGGCTTTAAGGCGCATGGCAGCCGTCCACCTCCCAGAACTCTTCTGAGTTCAGATTGCGTGCTTCTGACAGCTGGCGAGGGCGGCCTGACCTCGACTTGAATTCCTGCTTATCTGTTTTTATTCACTTATTTTTGGTTTGGGGGTCACATACATGGTGCTCAGAGGTTTACTTCAAGCTCTGCATTCAGCAATTACTCTTGGCAGGCTCGGGGACCACATGGGATTCCAGGGATCAAACCCAGGTAGGCTGTGTGCAAGGCAAGCGCCTTACCGTTTCATCACTCGGGCCCCTCATATTTGTTTTTAGAAGAGGTCGCGTTCAGACTTCTCTGAGCACCCTGCCCGTGGCTGAGTCCATGCCTTTCCAGAGAGCCAGCTGGCAGTGAGAGGCTGGCAGAAGGCAAGCGGCACCTCACTAGCATCTATCACTCTTCCCACACACACATTTTTTTAAAAATAAAGCCAGATTCTGTACTGAAAATAAAGAACTTGAGACTTGTGAAAAGCTTCCTGTGTGGTTTAAGATCTTTCCTGTCCTGATTTCCTTGCTAAATTCTGAAATGTCACTGTGACATTTGTCTTCTTTTACAGGTCTTCGTCTCTAATGGGAATGTTGATTAACATTACAGGCACATCTTGGTGACTTTCTTCTTTGCAGTGGACACACTGGTTCATGGTTTTGGCCTTGAGCTGGTGGGGTGTCCAGCCAGGTTTACTGCAAAGTATTAGACACCCACCCAAACTGGGATTCCATTCTCATTTCTAAGAATAACTTATCAAAGACTAAGAAATTCATGGGGGGGAGTCAGGGTCTGTGTATACCTGGTGGTTCTCAGCAGTCACCCCAGTGGTGCTTGGGGCAGCCTGTTGGTGCTGGGGTTCAAGCCTGGGCCTTTGACATCCAAAGCACATACACAACCTGTTGAGCTCTCTCCAGACCAGAAAAACTCATCTAAAATATTCTGATTTTCCTTGTTACTCTTTCCCAGTCAGAAGTGTGACTTCACATATTTGAGTGAGAATAAGGTCTTCAAAACCAAACCAAACCATAGGGTACTGTGAATCTAAGAATATTCGGACTGCACAAAAAAAGTCCAATTAGAGTATTTCTGTTGTTCAGCCTAGGGACCCACCCTAGTTCTCCAATCTGCGACTGATCTGCAATCTTCCTACTACACCAAAGGCCACTCAACAGCCTGACCTTGTAGTGGAGAGGCAAAACCAGAGACTGGGAGATGCTCTTCCTCCCCAGCTGGGGCTCTGGGGACTCACCTGACCTCAGGATGTTTTCATCTCTCACAAAACAGGAGCAGACTTCACAAGGCTGCGGCAGGAACTCAATGAGATGATAAATGCAAAAATGGTCCTTGCCCTCAAGACAGTTAATCAGGGGAAATTTTACATGTTATATGTTCATGGAATAAATAAGACCATGTATTCATTGCTCCTAAATCGATGTAAATTTAGTTGATTAATTTGACTAAGCATATTATAAATATTTATTATACACTTTTCAAAGTTAAGCTTTACTCTCACCAATGAAGGTTTGCTGGATCGTAGCTTTGCCCAAAATGAATCTGGGGTGTAGGAATGTTGGCTTTCTGGGGGCTCGGCCTGAGGGGGTGTGAGCCTGCACTTCTGTACCTAAACCTTCCTGCTGGCTGCCCCTGCCCGAATACACCTTAGTTCTTTTCTCAGTCCAGCCACCCCTTATAGCCCTAAGGAGCGGCCTGCTGAATGCCACGTTACCGTGGAGGGGGTTGGGGGTGCTCACATTAGAACCCAGGACTGTCTCCAGTCTGCACCAGCCCAGGCAGCTGTTTCTTGGTTCAGCTTCATGTTAAAGCAGTTACAGCTCTTCCTGAAAAGCTGGGGCTACTTTTCCTTTTCTGTGTGAGTCCTGGGAAGAGGGACAGAGAACAGTGAAAAGGCCGAAAGTCAGGAGGTGAACCTAGAAATGATTTAGGAGTGAGTGGGAACACACACACACACCTAAGAAGCCCCAGGATTTCCTTTATAAGAGCAGTGTTGTGTGGTGCGGGCGTGCATGTGTGTGTATGTGTGATGGGGGGGTGGCATGAAGAGGTGGTACAGCTGTAGAGTGCTTGCCTTGCACATATCTCTTTGTATTTTTGTTTTGGGGTCACACCCAGCAATGCTTTGGAGTTACTCCTGGTTCTGCACTCAGGAATTACTCCTGGCAGTGTTTGAGGGACCATACGGGATGCTGGGAATCGAACTCCGGTCAGCCACGTGCAAGGCAAATGCCCTACCCGCTGTGCTATCACTCCAGTCCAGCTTGCACACATCTCACCCGGGTTCAATCCCTGGCATCCCATATGGTTCCCCGAGCACCATCAGGAGCGATCCCTGAGGACAGAGCCAGGAGTCAGCCCTGAGCACCACTGAGTGTGGACCTCCCTCCAAAAAGAGCAGTGTGTGTCGGCGGAGGCACTCCTGGGTCGGGGGTGGCTTCCTGACTCAGACCACTTCTGAGTCATGGCTTCGTGTTGGTGTCATCTGCTCCCCACAGTCAGGGAGCATCTTCTGGCACACAGCCCAAGCCTGAGTAGGTAACTTGGTCTCAGTGACCATTGACAAGCAGCAGCTTTTGGTTTTTGATGTTTAACCGTAAGTGGCAGTGTTCAGGGGTGCTCCTGGCACCATCTGAGACCACTCCTGGTCGTCCTCTAGGGAACACGCAGTTCCAGGGATCAAACCTGGGCATACCTCATGCAAAGCATCTATCTATGCCCCAAGCTCTAGCTCGTTTAAAGCACTTCTCTCCAGCAGCATTTCCTGGGAGCTGATGCAGTCGGGCCCTTTCTCGAATGTTTTGGAGCAGACTGTTTTATGCCCTTATCTGGCAGGTCTTCTCAGAGAACGCCTGGAATGCCCTCATTTATTCGGGGAGAAACTCAACTGTACCCCATAGAATGAAAAGTTTACTACACTCTACATAGTTCTTCTCTCATTTGCCCTATTAAATATTCCAAAATAAATAGAAAATACATAAAACCCATTATTCCGTGGCACTCAGAGCCCTAGCTCACATCGCTGAATGAGTGTTTAAGTGACAAAGTGACCACATCCTAACCTAAACTCTCGTATCAGGGCTACTGGGCTGGTACACAGGTGTTGTAATCCTGAGTTGCAATTCCCAGCACCACATGGTCCTCTAGTATCACAGAGCCCCCAGAGCACTTCCAGGTGGTCCAAAACTAAACAAAAAAACCCAAATCCAAAAGCTCCAACTAGGTCGGAAGGCCTTCCTAAGAAGAGAAACTAGTTTCAAGTCAAAACTTCCGAGCCAAGGAAGCCAAGACACACACCTGGGTATAGCTCGGAGGTCCCGCCACCTCGGGGGAGCACTCACCTCCAAAAGAACAATCCAAGTTGCAGGCAGCACTACGTTAAGCAAGGGCTGGATCACCTTTGAGTCACTCCATTTCCAGACTGGGATCAAGGCCAGGACCAAGCAGGTGGGGAGTTACAGAAGCAGTGACAGCAGCTGGCAGGCCCCCGAGCTCACTGGGACACACCACTGCTCTGGCACAGGCTTCAGCTCATGCTTTTATGGGGGTCCCCTGATACACGCATTACCTCTGCTGCACTCTATTTAGGAGGGGCCTGAGAGGCAGGAAGGTCACTGTTCCAGGGCTTGATATTCTTGAAGGGGTTCTCCTGGGCGAGAGCATTTCACTAGCTGTGGTTCAGAGTAAAACACAAAGGGACAGTTCTATCCACGTCTCAAAGTTCTTGACCTTCCACTCAGGCTGAGAGCATTTCCAGTATGGATGGTGAGCGAAGAGAACCGTAAGGAATCAGGGGCTGTAGGAAAGGTGACAGCTCTGAAGTGGATTATCCTGATAGCAGTGGAACTTTTTTTGGGGGGGTCACACCCGGCGACATATAGGGGTTACTCCTGGCTCTGCACTAAGGGATTACCCCTGGTGGTGCTTGGGGGACCATATGTGGTGCTTGGGGGACCATATGGGATGCTGGGAATTGAACCCGGGTCAGCCGTGTGCAAGGCAAATGCCCTACCCACTGTGCTATCGCTCCAGCCCCAGCAGTGGAACTTTGAACTGCTTTAGGCCAGGCCACTGAATTATACAGGGCCAGTTGTGAACTATATATTAAATCTCAATAAAGTCACTAGGGTTAAAATAGCCACCCTGGAGGTACAGTGGGAATAGTGGGTAATGCCCCAACTGACCCATCTATGGTCATGGCCGCGTAGGCCAGTAAATCTCAGGGTGAAGTCTTGTGAGGGAATAAATTCAAAATTGAAATTGTGCTGCTGGGCATCAGATCCTTACTGGCTGGCTCACTCTGTGTCCTGGGACACTGCCCATGCTAGGCAACGCTCACCACAAAGGCTCAGTGAGCAGTGTAGAGATGCAGAGGCCATGGCTCACTGGGCTCTGTTCCTCTTCTCTCTGGCTGGCCCATTTGGGCTGCAGATCAGACACACAGACTGGGTGGTTTATAAACAGCACCCACAGCTTTGAAGCTGGAGCCTCAGTCAAGCACTGGCACATGGGTATCTGCAGAGACGGTCTCCTTACTCCCAGCAGCCTCTGCTGGAGTCCATGCAAGGCAGGAAAGGGAAGTTCTCATTTCAGGATATCACCCCCTCAGAGACGTCACTTCGAATGTCATCACACTGGGGTTCATTATAAACATTAGGAAGGGGCAGATGCCCAACCCGCCTGATACTTAGCTGGCTGCTGCTGAGCTGGGTATGCAGACCACCCCACTGCCCGGAACTCAGCTCGGTGGCCTGTGCTCCTGAGCAAACTCTTACTGGGAGAGAAAGTAGAAAAACCATCAGGAGGCCTTCTTTACCAGTGAACATACTGGCTCATTGTTTATTAAAACTCTCTGCAATCTGCCTACACACACACACACACACACACACACACACACACCTGATGATGTCTGATTTCCTATTCACCAGGCTTCAGAACTCTGCTGTGCTGAAGTTGAGTGCTGAAGTTCAGTGCTCTATGAGAGGCCCAAGTAGAGGCCCCGGGGAGTCGGCCACCAGGGGGCAGTATGGTACAGTTTGCGACTGCAGGACATCCTGGGTGGGGCACATTAGCCTTCGGTCCCACCCGAGGAGGAGCTGAAGGCCTGTGCAGCAGCTCTGTTAATGGCAGCCGTGGGTATCATTCCGAACATTTCTACATTTCTGTCCTCTCTCCCAAAGGATCGAAGGAGTATGATTGCTCTGAGCCTCTCGCCTGCCAGGCTCTTCGTATTCAAGTGCCAACTCCTCGCCCGGCCCCCAGGCCTGCCCAGCTTGGACTCAGCCTGCAGTCTGCTGCTGGACTCGCCTTCGGGCACTCGCCCCACACGCTGCTCCTGTCCACAGATGCGCCTTCTCCAACCAGTCCTGTGGCCTAGGAAACTCACATCTTTGGCTCACCCTCTCCGGGCGTCTCCCTGGGCGAGGTGCCCCTCTCAGTATCGCATAACCCGGGAAGGCCTCTGAGCCTTCCCACTGCGCACGCCATCCTGCTGGCTAACCTGTACTGCATACTCATGTCCAGCTCCTTGGTGGCTAAGGCCAGACAGGTGCAAATTATCTGTGTAGCCCAGATGTCTGGCATGCAGTAGGGACAAACAGATGCTGAACAAAAGCATGAACAAATGGTGGGAATTCAAGGGCCCTGCGGTTACCTCCCGGGAATAGCTGTGGAAGTATGTGGGGATGGAGGATGACAGACAGTCGGACAAGAAAAGTTAGGTGATACCCAAAGAGCAGAATCAAACGTCTCCACTGAAACAGGGACAGTCACCATGACCAGGGCGTGCCCCGACCCACCGGCACAGCCACGGGCCTCACAAGGCCGGAGTCTCTGGCTCCTGGTGGGCCATGCCGGGGCTCCACTGAAGCTCCTGGAGGAAGAGCTGCTGCTGGAGACGCCTGAGGCGCTCCAGGTCCTCGGAGGACAGGGCCTCGGCTGGTTTCCCTGCTCCCTCCTCTGCGAACCCTTCAGGGGGCTGTGGGGAACTCCTGGAGATATAGCCCTGGTCCGACTGCTCCTCCTCAGAGCAGGCTGGGCTCACGCACAGCGCCTGGGCGTGGCAGCTCAGGTTCTGCTGGAAGACAGAGAAGGGCAAGCTCCCAGCTAGGCCCCTGGCATCATCCAGGGGCGGGCCGGGTGGTGTTGTCGGGGCGCCGCCCAGAGGTGGGTCCTCTGCTTGCTGCGGGAAGAGGACACAGTTCCGCCGAGGGCCACTGCCTTCCAGCAGAGGGCAGGCCTCACCCGGCTCCACCAAGGCCAGGCGGCTGATGGCTCTACTCCCAACCATGCCGTGAGGGACAGGCGCCATGGCTTGGGCTGGAGGGACCGTTTCCAAAGGAAACACTTGTGTTTGAAGGGCCTGGGTCGCCAGGGGCCTCTGGGGCTGCACCTGGGCTTCCAGTCTTGTCACCCCCCTGCCTTCCTGCCCAAGGAGCAGATCCAGCGCCAGACAGTCCTGGGAGGCGGGCTCCCGCACCAGTGGCCGCTGACGGATGATGCCGCCCCCTGTGGGCAGCAGGGGCTCGTCAAACTCTTCTTCATCCAGAGACTGGAGCTCCTGGTTACCAGCCGAGCCAAGATTCTCCTGCTCAAACCAGTCCGGGTACTGCATCTGCCAATCCCGGAACCTCTCCACAGCCGCCCTCAGCTGCAGGCCACTGGCACTCTGCAGGTAGTTCTCCCCTGTCAGCTCCCCGACACAGCGCATCTGCCCCGGCTCGAACATCTCCAGGTCCTGTACCCGGAAGTAGACCTCCTCTAGCTTGTCCATGAGGGGGTACCTGGAGGTGATGTTGAAGAGGTCTGGGATGTCACTCTCACTGCTGATGGAGCTGAAGTAGCACACTATGTAGGTCCCAAAGCAGGCTGGCTTCTTGAAGTCCGGGAGAATCATGTTCATGGCAGCCGTGAACAGGTCCCCGGCAGGCTTGCAGTGGTCACAGCGAAGCTGGACAGAGGGCTCTTCCCAGCCCAGCATGGCCTGCCACTTGGCACGGGTTCCGCGGGAACACAGGACAATGATCTTGGAGCCGCTCTCCACCATCTCCTGCTTCTGGCGGCCCACCCAGGCCATGACCCCCACCTCGGAGATGACCTGCTCCTGCAGCAGATCAAGAGCCACTTCGGTGCCGCAGACAGTGAGCAGGAACTGGGCGAACTTCAGGACCACATCCACATAGAGCGGGTGGTCAGCGGAGTAGACAATCCAGACCTTCTTCGGCTTCAGGGGTGGGGGGGTCAGGCCAGCAGGGGGCTGGACATCTGCGGGGAATAGAGAAGAAGCCACACTCAGAACTGGAAGGGTCATGGGCAGCACGCCCATCCACAGTGGGGGCCTGTACCCTGCAGAACCTGGTTCTCTCCCCTGAAAATTATGACCAAGGCCTTGGAATAAACCAAGTGTTGCTGCTTCCTTTGTTTTGCTGCCTGGAAACAACCCAGTCTAGTGCCTTCTGGGAAAATAATCTTTCTCTCACTCCCAATTCCTTAAGCCTGTACTTTAAATGTTTTGTTGTTGTTGTTTTGCTTTTGCTTTTTGGGTCACACCCGGTGATGCACAGGGGTTACTCCTGGTTCTGCACTCAGGAATCACTCCTGGCAGTGCTCGGGAGACCATATGGGATGGTGGGAATCAAACCCGGGTCAGCCGCATGCAAGGCAAATGCCCTACCCGCTGTGCTATCGCTCCAGCCCCCTTTACATGTTTTATTTTTATAAAATGACACCAATCCTGCCTATGGAATGGGAGTACCTTACTAAAGGAAGGAGGTTTTGAGGGGCAGCTGGCAGTGCCCAGGCAGGGCTTGCTCCTGCTCAGGGTCCCTGCTGGGCCTGCCGAGACCATTACCCGCTGCCTGCTCTTTGCAGCCCTTATAGGAAGGATTCCTTTCCTCAAAATGCAAGATCCTGAACCTTTCCTGTTCAGATGATTTAGAACATTCAACCCAGTTCCGTCCCTGAGCCATGTTATCCCTCTCTGTGGGGTTCTGGAACGGGGCCTCTCACTGTGAGGTCTCCAGAAGGGACCAAGCCTGGCGGGTGAGCCCCAGTGTGTCTCCAGAGAACTGCCCACCATGCCTCGGGATGTGTTCAGACCCTCAGCCAGCTGAGAAACACTGACCTGTGGACATGCTGGCATCACCCGGCTTTCCATGGCGCGACCCTGGAGGGAAAAGGACTCTATTAAAGTGTCTCCTACAAGAGAAACGGGACCCAGGGTGTTGAAGGGAACGCTGCCCCAGTTCTGGTGGAGTGCAAAGGACATGGGAGGGCCGCCCAGGCATGGCTGCCAGATGCTTCTAGACATCCTGTGAAGGTGGGGGCTGTCCGTGAAGGTGCCCGGCTGGAGCCCTGGGTGGCACTGCGAGGTTCAGGAAAGCCTCTACCATCTTGTCAATTCAGCTTCTCCTTCCACAAACTGGGCCTGTGATCCTATGCGCAGGGCCCCTGACACACCCCTAAGCTGGAGCCAAGGACTCAGCAGCCCTGAACTGAAAGGGACCCCTAGAACCGTGACCGGAGTCCTCCTTGCCCCCAGTATGGTCCCATCAGACTCGGGGTGAGCTCACAGCCTCCGATGCTGCTTCTGGGAGCACGGAGGCCAGGAAGAGACCCAGCACCCC
This sequence comes from Sorex araneus, assembly GCF_027595985.1. Taxonomy (NCBI): domain Eukaryota; kingdom Metazoa; phylum Chordata; class Mammalia; order Eulipotyphla; family Soricidae; genus Sorex; species Sorex araneus. The sequence goes on along the minus strand of NC_073303.1, from coordinate 229,159,536 downwards.
CAAACTCAGTCTTTGCAGAGAGAGGAGACCGAGGACTGTGGGGAAGGCCACCCCACAACAGCTGCTTCCCCATGCACCCCTCGGTGACAGAGGCGTGGGTGGAAACAGTCAGAATCTCGGTTTCCATCCCTACTCTTTGGCCCCTGACAACTGCTGAGAGTCACGTATGGAGGCGAGTTATCTTCCTGTCGTCCTCTGTCCACAGCGTGGGCCTCGGAGGAGCCTCAGTGCCACACGGCGCAGGACGGCAGCCTGTGAAGAAGCACCTGAGACCTTCCCTTTTATTTTGTTCGTCCCTGCAGTGCCGAGGGGACCCAGGTGGCATCAGGGGTAGAGCCGGGGCTCCTGCCTGGGCTCCAGCATGTGCTCAAACCCTTCGCACCATTGCCCGAGTCCAGAGACCGTCTCTGATTTGATGCCCCTAATGCTCTGGGAAGGATCCTCTCTGCAGGCCTCCTGCTCCCATGCAGTCACGACAGGATGGATTCTGACAAGTCCCTCAGGCCCTGGATGGCTGCCCTGAACACTGAGGGAAAAGCGGGGGTTTTGTAGAGGCAGAGGAGGACTGAGCCCCTTAACCGAGTTCTCTCCTGCTCAGAACTTGGCTGAAGGCTACCAACAGAGAGGGTACTGCTCTTTTTTGGGGGGTAGGGTCACATCTTGGGATGCATAGAGGTTAGTCCTGGCTCTGCACTCAGAAATTACTCCTGACAGTGCTCAGGGGGCCATAGGAGGTGCCAGGGGACAAACCAGGGTCAGCAAGGCAAATGCCCTCCCTGCTGTACTATTGCTCCAGCCCCAAGAACTGCTCTGAGATGTACACGGCCACTGCCCTCCTTGGAAGTGCCTGCCAACACTGCATCTCACCACAGCCCTCTGAACAAGGGGCTGTTATCCACTTTTCAGAAAAAAAAAAAACCAAACCTGGGGTGCAAAAAAGCACAGCAGAAATGATATCTGCACCTGTATATTCACTGCAGCACTGTTCACAATAGCCAAAATCTGGAAACAACCCGAGTGCTGGAGAACAGACAATTGGTTAAAGAAACTTTGGTACAACTACACAATGGAATATTTTATTTTTTTAATTTTTATTTTTGGGTCACACCTGGTGGTGCACAGGGGTTACTCTTGGCTCTGCACTCAGGAATCACCCCTGGCGGTGCTCAGGGGACCATATGGGATGCTGGGAATTGAACCCGGGTCGGCAGCGTGCAAGGCAAACGCCCTACCTGCTGTGCTATTGCTCTAGCCCCCACAATGGAATATTATGCAGCTGTTAGGAGAGATGAAGTCATGAAACTTGTTTATGGTAATGGAGAGTGTCATGCTAAGTGAAATGAGCCAGAAAGAGAGGAACAGACATAGAATGACTACACTCATATATGGAATATAAAATAAAATAACACAGTATGAGACTAACACCCAAGGACAGTAGACACAAGGGCCAGGAATACTGCTCCATAGCTGGAAGCCTGCCTCATGATTTGGGGGAGAAGGCAGAAGGAATAGAGAGGGGATCACTAAGTCAATGATGGTTGGAGGGATTGTTCAGGATGGGAGATGTGTGCTGAAAGTAGATAAAGGACCAAATGTGATGGCCTCTCAGAATCTGTATTGCAAACCATGACGTCCAAAAGTAGAGAGAGTATGGGGGAAATTGTCTGCCATGGAGGCAGGGGGAGGGCTGGGATGGGCGGGGGAGGTAATGGGGACACTGTGGTGGGAAACGGGCACTGGTGGAGGAACGGGTGTTCGATCATTGTACGGCTGAAAATCAAACATGAAATCTTCATAACTGTATCTCAGGTGATTCAATTTTTTAAAAAAGAAAAAACAAAGAAAAGAAAACCAAATCTGGTTGTTAAGCAATTTGCCTACACTGTGGACCAAGGAGCCAGAGCCAGTCCCCTGGGTCCTCCCCGAGCCTCCTCTGCCTCCCTGTGGACCAGCAGCCTGTCCCATGCTCTCCTCTCCTCTCTTCCTATGTGGGAGGCTGCAGGAGGGGGCTGCTCAGGATCCCCATTAGCCTGCTGACCACTCACATGTGGGGACCCTCAGTCTAACTCCAACTTGGTGACTTTAATAGTCCCATCACCGTATCACTGTACCACTGTCATCCCGTTGTTCATCGATTTGCTCGATCGGGTGCCAGTAACGTCTCCATTCGTCCTTAGACTGAGCAAATAACATGCCAGGTTCTCTACTAAGTACTCATAGGCAATGTTTCACCCAATCCTCACTACTGTGGTTTCCACTTTACCACAGAGAAACCTGAGTAGGGTCAGGTTACCTGCTCGGGCAGTGAGTGGTGGAGCCAGCACGTGGGCCAGCCCAATCAAACTCTGGGCCCTGAGGTGTGGTCACAGATCTATAACATCTGTCCCTAAACTGAGATTTGAGATGCAGCCTGACATGCTTCCCGAGACCAGGAAGAAGGATGAGGGGAGAAGAGAGCAGCAGGGGATGCCTGAGGCGCAGCCCTTACCAGCCAGTTTCCACGCCATGCAGACGGTCAGCAGGATGACCGAGACCACCAGCAGAAGGGCGACACCAGTGATGAGCCCATACGTCCAGAGGGGCAGTGAGTCTGCAGAACAGAACAGAGTAGGCATGCGCCAGGAGAGGTCAGCAACACCTGCCCTGGGCCCCCCGCTCTGCACGGGATGTGCTGAGGACTCCCTCCACCCCTGGCCCAGCCGGGTCGACCCAGCTCTGCCGGGGATGTTGCAGGCAGCCCTGGCACCGTCGCTGAGGGGAGCTGGCTTACCTGCAGCTGATTCTGTGAGGGGAACAAAGGGGAAACGATGGTCTTGGTTAGTAGGTCATCACTACACCACCCGGCACCCACTGAGGCCCTACCCCAGAGTGGGAGCAGGGACTCAGACCCAGTGACACCCTCGGCAGGAAGAGCCCACCGGGCTCTAGGCCCAATGAAGCCCCAGGGGGCTGAGTTCCCATCTGGGTCCGTGACCAGCAGGGAGCTAGAGACACTGCTCGCCTGCAGGTGAGTTCAGACTGAGGTGGCGCGGGGCTGCGAGTGGGAATGGAACCTGGGGCTCTCTGCATTCAGTGTGTGACTGTAGCTCTGTGCCTCAGTTTCCTCATCTGAGAGTGTGGGGAGGGCCTCTGCCCTGCACAGTCCGATGGCTAGCAGTTCATGACGGACGATGGACCCAAGTACCACACACAGTCCAGAGCATGTATTTGCAACACTGGGAATCACCCCCCCAACCAGGCCTGGACACGGGTGGTGTGCGGCAGGCCCCTTCCAGCCCCTGCGCCCCTCCCCCAGGCCTGAAGCACTCCCCCTTAAGGAACCTGTTCCCACCCTCTCGGCCAGCCCAGGCGCAGCTCAGCCTCGAGCTTCTCACCTGCAGTGCCTGGGGGGGCCGGGCAGGGCAGAGTCACCGAGTAGCGGAGGCAGTCGTTCAGGCAGCTGCTGAAGAAGGGCTGGAGCTGGCAGAGGGAGAAGGGGCAGGCCAGGGGCACTGTGAGGCGCCCTGACGGCTCTCTGCCAGCAGAGGCTACTGATGCCCAATGGGCTCTTGGCATCTCCTGTGTGGCACAGGCAGCCCCGCCCTCAGAGGCAGGGGAGGGTGGGCGGGGAGAGCGGGGCTGCAGCACAGCACCCACTCAGACGGAGTCTGGGGGCTGTGGGGGTCCCAGAGAAAGCAAGCGCAGGCACACAATCCTCTTCTCCCACACCCTCGCTCCTCACACTGTGTGGGTCACAACCCCACATAGGATCAAGTCACTGAACATGTGTGTGAGTGCAGGGGGAGGTCACAAAAACTGTTGGCAACAGTGAAAGGTTCCTGAATGTGCAGCCAAGAAAAATCAATTCAAAATCAACCATGTACTGCCATGAGTCTTCTGGCAGCACTCACCCGCACTCGGACCAAAGGGCCCTGCGCGAGGGCTACGAAGCCTGCCCCGTGTACCCACCTGCACGTGGTGGCGGCAACACCAGCTATGGGGCAGGCTGAACGTGACGTTCATCTCCTGGTGGAAATCCTCCTCGGGAGGCTGCAGGGGGAGAGGGGGAAGGTGGTGGGACCCACCGACACACCCGCCGCCCGCCCAGCAAGGTGCAGGGACAGAAGCACTTGTGGTCTCAGTTCCGGGGCAAAAGAGCCACGAGGGAATGGGTCGGTCGTGGCCCTGCAAGGACCCGGCACGGGCCCACCTGCCCTAAGGGTACGTCCTGGGTTTGATTTCTCCTTCTAATCTTTACACTGAGAAAATCTCCCCTCCCTTTGGGAATATGAGGAAAAGAGCAAAACAGAAAGAGAAGAGGGGAGGCTGAGGGTGACTCGAAGGCTGGGGTGGTAGGAGCAGACCAACTAATTTCTATCGACTGCAGAATCAACTCAAAACCCAGTGGTTTTAATATTTTTTTCTTTTTGAGTCACACCCGGGGATGCGCAGGGGTTACTCCGGGGACCCTATGGAATGCTGGAAACTGAACCCGGGTCGCCGCGTGCAAGGCAAACACCCTACCCGCTGCTATCGCTCTGACCAAGAGTTTTAACGCTAATTGTTGATATAGATCAACTGTTATCAGCTCCAATCAAAAAGACGAGCTAAGAGCAGAGGCGCTGCGCCTCTGGGCCACGAAGTGGGGACCAGCGGCTGGAGAGGGGCGTGGAGAGCCGGGTTACCGCAGGGACGTCCAGGGTGCGCGTGAGGCAGCTGCGGTTCTCCGTGCGCGGGAAGCTGTGCAGCAGGACCTGGTAGTGGGCAGACTCGTTCCACACGGTGAAGCCCACCCGCAGCTGGCGCGGCTCTAGCAGCTCCGCGGTGAGGTTGGGGTCCCATAGGCTGCCTGTGCCGCAGAGCGGGGCGCCGGTCAGAGCGCGCATGCGCACACGGAGGCTCGCCCCTCCCCCCCCCCCCCCCCGCAAGGCCCCAGCACTTACCCGCGGCCACGCAGGGCGTGGTGGTCTTCATTCTGGGGTCCCTGCAGCCTGCAGGACGGGAAGGAGTGGAGCAGCTGGGCCTCTGCCTAGAGCGGGCTGGTCTAGATTCCTGCCATCTTTACTTCTGGGCTGCCTGGTCACTGATGGCCCTTTAAAACTAGCCCAGGACAGAGCCTGGCTTCTGGCCACAGGCATCTGGCAGTCTTGTCCCTCCTCTCAGGGGTCACACTGAGCGATAGCACCGCGGGGAGGGCGATTGGCTTGCACGCAGCCTACCCAAGTCGATCCCCAGCATCCCATATGGTCCCCTGAGCACCACCAGGGTTAAGTTCTGAGTGTAGAGCCAGGAGCAACCCCTGAGGACCTCCAGGTGTGACCAAAAAAATTAAAAACAACAAAAACAATAACAACAAAAGTTCCTGCGCTGCACAGGAGTCTCAGGCCACTCCAGCCAATGGGCCGGCCGCCCCCACCTCCCCGCAACTTCCTCTCCCCGCTCTGGGACACGCCCTCCCGCCTCCCAGGCATGTCCCCAGCTCTCATGGGCATTCCCAACAGTGCTAACAAGTTCTCAGCTAATTCCACACACTGTGGCTCGGGCTAGGACCGTCCGCTCCCCATCCCCAGAGCACCTCGCTGTAATATAGGTAACCTGGTTTAAGAAGACACGTGACAAGCATGAACTCTAGAGGGACAGGGACCCGGTCAGACTACTTCAGGAGCAGAGAAAACGGGGGAGATTCACTCATTCAGCGAATATTCACCAAGTATCGCTATGTGCCAATGCTCTAGCACTGCCCTGGCACTGGAGACGGCATGCCAACCAGAGTCCTTGCTCTCTGCCCAGAAGAAGAGATGGGTAAAACCAAACAGCTTATTGCCACAAACTGTCACTATAATTTCAGGGTGTGGTGAGGAATATGAAAAGAAAAAGCAACATAATTAGATTTCTGTGTGTCTATAGGTGGATGCTTCAGGGATGAAGAGGCATCACTATCCTTAATAACCTGATCTCTATAAACAGGCCACATGGAATGTTCCGGAGAGTGAAATGGGTCTATGACCCAGACTCTGCCCTCCAGGGACCTGGGGTTCAAGAGGAAAATGGCTCTGATGGGCAGGAACAAAGAAACCCCCAATAAAGAGATAGAATATGGACCAAGGACCACCCGGCAGTAAGGCAGTTTGTGGTTGTGCCTGAGGAGGACAGGGACACAGAAGGTCACACTCACAAAACACGTTTCAGAAGATAATCTCAAAGGTGGGGCTCAATGGCAGCCTGAGGTAGAGGGAAGAAGTCATGGGCTTGAGGAGTCACGCAAAAGCTGAGAGGAGAGGAGAGAGGAGGGGGCAGGGGAAGGAGACAGCAAAGCTGTCTGTGTGTAGGTCAGCTGCAAGCAAGGCGAGCGCCCCAAGGAGTGACATCTCGGTATAAGAATGATTTGGCCTTCAGATTCTTCTGGGGCAGGACACCTACTGTGTCCCTAGGAAGGCCACTGAGGGTTAATGGTCAACACCTACTGTGCGCCCCTAGGGAGGCTGCTGAGGGTCATGGGCCAACACCTACTGTGTGTCCCTAGGGAGGCTGCTGAGTCCAGAACCGAGCACCCAAAGCCTGGGCCCTGAGAGCTGTGGACCCTGGGCAGCCCCTGTCTGGCGCAGCAGGCAGGCTGGTGTCCAGCACTGCGGGAGCCATCACCACGGGCAGGGACACGCTTGCAGCACGTGCTTACCGGGCACAGGGAAGCTCTTGGACTCGTGGTTCGGGTCCCCGTAAGAGCTGGATTTGGGCAGGTGGTTAACAGTCACCTCATACTTCTGGCCAGGGTCTACCACAAAGTGGCTGAAGCTGAAGCTCTGCTGAAGAGAAAGGAAGGAAGGTTGGCCAGTTCACACACAGAGCCTCTCGCCTGTCCGCCGCCAAAGAACCCACCTCCACCAGTCCCTGAAAGATCAGTCCAAAATAAGAACAGGCGCTGGAGAGACAGTACAGGGCTAAGGCTCTTGCTCTGCATGCGGGTGACCCTGGTTCAGTCTGCAGCACCGCAGGGTTCCCCAAGCACCACACGGAGCGACCACCTACTGCAGGATGTGGCCCCAGCACCCCCCACTTCCCACCACCCTAAAGAACAAAATCCCAAACAAGCATCAGAATCTTGGCTTTGTCTCCTCGTGTTTACCTATTTAAAACTAAGAGGCTGAGGCTGGAGCGATAGCACATCGGGTAGGGCGTTTGCCTTGCACACAGCCAACCCAAGTTTGATTCCCAGTATCTCATATGGTCCCCTAAGCACTGCCAGGAGTAATTCCTGAATGCATAGCCAGAAGTAACCCTATGCATCGCCAGGTGTGACCCAAAAAGAAAAAAAAAAAGAAAACCACACACACAACCAAAGAGTCTGTGGGTTTAGCTCTGTGGGCTGGAGCCACGCTTTGTTCTTGGGAGCCCCATATTCAATCCTCATCATGGCAAGGCCTCCCATGCACTACCTGGGGCAACCTCCCAGTACAGAGGCGGGAGTACAAACAAAGCAAAACCAATCTAACCCTGGCCTCGTCAGCACTGCCCTGTGTAAGGGAACCCAGGAATCATCAGCGAAACACAATCCGCTTGGAGCTGCTTCTTCCCTACTCACCTTCGAAGGATCCTCCAGTCTGGTCAGAAACTTGAACTTGACACATAAACGTTCATTGGTGTTCAGCTGCAGGACAGACAACTCTGCACCCTTCAGGACCAGGAAGCTGGCTAAAGGAGGCAGACAAGGAGCTTGACAAACCGCTGCAGCCCCACTCTCAGGCCTTGCTCACTTTCAGAAGAAAACTGCAGCTGACCCAACCCTTCATTTCCTGTTCCTGTTTGCTATGGGCCTGAGTGAGTCTCCTGCCTTGCGAATCATGTTCAGCTGCCTAACCCATTTCAGATTTGTGCCAGATTACAAACATAGCGAAGACACTGGCAACACAGCTGCCTGTCGACACTGTCACCCCCATCATGCCCTAGGGCTGCTACGGCAGGAGGAGCTGGGACTCACAAGGTAAGGCCAACCGGGGGCTGCCTCTGCGAATCCCAGGCTTCCCAATTCTGTAACACAGATCCCCAGATGGTGGAGATTTGGTCCGATGACTTTACTAGATGTGGCTGGGCTGGAAATATACAGCACAGCTGGCAGGGTGCATGCCTTGATGCAACCCACCAGGGTTCATTCCCTGGAATCCTAAATGATTCCCCCAAGCCCTACAAGGAATAATTCCTGAATGTACAGCCAGGAGTAACCCCTGAACACTGCCAGGTGTGCACCCCGTTTTTTGAAAACAAAACTAAAAACAACAAATCAAAAGGAAGTGGCAGCCTGGGTGCCAGGAAGATGGCAGAGGGGATGTGGCGCACCAACCATGAGCCCAACTCCAGTTCAGTCCCCAGCACGGAAAGACCCTGCGCATCACCAGATAGTCCTGGAGGCCCCCAAGCACTGGTGGGTGGCTCTGGGGGGGTCCCTGTCACAGCAGAGCCTGAACAGCAACATATCCTTGGACTCTAGCTTAAAGTGCCAAATACTAGAGACATCTGGGTCTCCTGAGCACTTTTTTTGAGCACTCACTCAACCCCAATGTCAGTTCCTAAATTAAGGGAAAAAAGCAGGATGGTAAATATTTCCCTTTAAATATTTGGTACTACGGTCAAAGAATGAACCACTCAACTCAGAGAATGAACCACTTGACTCTCCCAGCCTGGTAGGAAGAAAAAAAAAAAAAGGTTTAGGCTGACGGTAGTCTCCCATCAAGGATGAAGTGTGAGGTGTAAAGGTTACTGAGAAAGTCGGCCGTTCGGGGTGTGACGGCACCTTTCACCACAGGACCTGGGCCTCCCGTCTGAGCGAGGATGAGGCTGCCAGTCCTGAGCGCGCCTGGCCCCTGGTGGTCCTCTCACAGTGGGTGGCTCCCTGGCCTCCAGGCCCACTCACCGTCTCCCTTCAGTGTCCACTCGATGTGAAGCACGGGGAGCAGCTCCTTGTGCTGGACGTAAGCAAAGCGCAGGTGGACCTGGATGTTTTTGGGGGGCGAGGGAGTCAGGCTTTCAGGGCTGATCCAGCTGTCATCAAGGCAGGTACCTGGTCCCCAGGGAAAGGAGCAGAGAATGCTTGTCCTGCACGAGACTTGGGGAACCACGAGAACAGAGGTGCGCCATCGAGGGGGCAGCTGTGGGCTCAGGAGAGATTTATTTTATTTTCTGTATTCATTTCTCTTTCAGTGCTGTGCATGGAGCCCATGGCGTCACATAAACAGAGCAAAAAGCTTCCCGCAGAAGTGCGCACTGGGCCAGGAGCCAGAGGCCTGTGACCGCCTGTCCACTCTCTCCGTGTGCTTCTCTGGTCACTGCAAAGCTCTGAAGTCTAAGATGCATTTCAGGAGTGAAGACAACGAACACACATGGCTTTGACATGAAGCAGGGTTAGAAATGGGGGCACACGGCTGACCAGGGCTCAAACCCCAGCATCCCAGAGAGTCCCCCAAGCACCACTAGGAATAATTCCCAAGCACAGAGCCAGGAGTAAGCCCTGAACATCGCTGGGTGTGACCCACTCTCTCCTCACCTCAGCCTGGCTAAAAGAAACGGGGGCACAGCAGGGGCAAGGAAGTGATTAAAGTTGCTTTATTTTGTATATGTCAGGGTGCCTACGTAGTAAAAAAACTGGAAATACGCGCTTCCTCTTGATTTATAGTAGAAAACAGGGTCTGGAGAGGGGGTACAGCAGGTAGTGTGCTTGCCTTGCACACAGCCAATCTGGGTTTGATTGCCAGCACCCCATATGGTCCCCCGAGTCCCTCGAGAGTGACCCTTGAGCTTAGAGATACGAGTGAGCCCTGAACACCATTGGGTGTGGCTCAGAAACCCAAGACAAAAGCAAAGAAAATCAGCTCCACGCTGCTTCCTCTCCCATGACAGTGATAACTCTGGTGAGTCAGCCAGGGTCACCCACAGACCAGGCAAGCACCCAGTATCCCAGCGACAGCTGCTCCCGTGTCCTGACCGGGAAGAAAGAGGGGTGTTGCTAGGGGGTGCAGGCACACAGCCAGCACCCGCACTCCCTGCCATACCCCTCCCCCTGAGCAAGAAGCAGAGTGGCAGCATTCTGCGGCACCAGGACAAGGCCAAGCAACAGGAGACCAAAGGAACATGACTTACTGTTCTCCACTACGCAATCCAGCCCCTGTAAAGGAAAGGAGTCGTCAGCAGCAAAGGACTGATTCACAAGCTCACACCCCGACCCCAGAGGGCAAAGTGCAGCCTCCCTCCATCAGGTCCGCTCTCAGAGCAGGAAACAGTCTCACGATATGTTTTCCACATAATTCTCATTCTGCCCAACTCAGGAGAACCCAGATGTGGTACACAGATGGAGTACATGGCAAAAATGAAACTGGCAATATATAAGCTGGGAACTTTCCGATTTTAAAGCATAGGATTCTGTTAAAGACCTGCCCCATTCCTGTGTTGTACACATGTGATCTCGCTAATCCTTACAATGTTTAAGAATCTTCTGGGGCAGGAGTCAATAGTAGAGTGGGTGGAGTGTTTGCCTTGCACGGGGCTGACCCGGGTTCAATCCCAAGCACCGCCAGGAGTAATTCCTGAGTGCAGAGCCAGGAGCAACCCCTGAGCATCACTAGGTGTGACTCAAAAATGAAAAAAATGAGAAAAAATAAAAGAATCTTTGGGGCTGCAGTGATAGTACAGTGGGTAGGATGCTTGTCTTGCATGTGTGGCTGACTTAGGTTTGAACCCTGGGACCCCATACAGTCCCCCTGAGCCCACCAGGAGTGATCCCTGAGCACAGAGCCAGGAGTAAGCCCTGAGCATTACTAGGTGTGGCTCCCAAACAAAACAAGAATCTTTAAACACACACACACACACACACACACACACACACACACACACACACACACACCACCACCACCCCCACCCCCACCCCGGACTTAGGTCTACACTCAGCAGCCACAGGACTTTACACATTCTCTAACATGGTCAAGCTTTGGTTCCGTCAATACCACAGTTAATGCCACAACCACCCTAGACTCACGGTGTTAGGTGTGAGTTACAGGGATAAATATAAGGACAGACTTGGGAATAGGAATGGGATTGACTGTGTGGGAATCTGAAGTTGTTCATATTTCCCAGCTAGGATCTTTTTCTTTTTAATTTTTACTTTTTTAATTGAGTCACCATGAGATGTAACACTATAGCACTATCATCCCTTTGCTCGAGCGGGCACCAGTAACGTCTGCATTGTGAGACTTGTTACTGTTTTTGGCATATCGAATACACCACGGGTAGCTTGCCAGGCTCTGCCGTGCGGGTGGGATACGCTCGGTAGCTTGCCGGGTTCTCAAGAGGGACAGGAGAATCAAACCCGGGTCGGCCGTGTGCAAGGCAAACACCCTATCTACACTATCTCTCCAGCCCCACCACTTGGATGGGACACCATGAGATACACAGTTAAAGAGCTGTTCTTGACCAGCTAGGATTTTTGTTTTTGATTTTTGTTTTGTTTTGTTTTTTTTTGCTTTTTGGGTCACACCTGGCGATGCACAGAGGTTACTCCTGACTTTGCACTCAGGAATAACTCCTGGCGGTGCTCAGGGGACCATATGGGATGCTGGGGATCGAACCCAGGTGGGTCGAGTGCAAGGCAAATGCCCTACAAACTGTGCTATCGCTCCAGCCCCTAGGATCTTTGTATAACAAAATATTCCACACAGTGGGAACGTGTCTGTGACTAAGCCACCCAGTGAAACCGAGCAACCTGCTGCTGAACAGGCCGCTCCCAGAGAGTCACTGGGAACCTCGGGTGCAACGTCCAGATACCCCCTCAGTGCTCTCAGTGAGATAATATTTGTTCAAGTCCGGCACATACTGTCTGCTCTTTCATTACTGGCTCTCCTTAATCCTGGCATCTGGCAGGCTAGGTAAGTGGAAGCCATGACACCTGGGTCGCCCCTACAGACTCAGACTGGCACGTGGGGATGAGCCCAAGTGGGCCCAGGGGTCTCCAGAATGGCAAACATGCCCTGGCAATCAGCAGTGAGCTGCTGAACCAGGTCAGAAATGTGGTTTTTAAAATTTCTCTTTCTACGGGGGGGGGGGGGGGGGGGAGGGGGGAGCGATAGCACAGCAGGTAGGGCATTTTGCCTTGCACACAGCCAACCCGGGTTCGATTCCCAGCATCCCATTTGGTCCCCAAAGCACCGCCAGGAGTAATTCCTGAGTGCAGAGCCAGGAGTAATCCCTGTGCATCACCAGGTATGACCCAAAAAGCAAAAACAAAACAAAACAAAAAGTCTCTTTCTGCGGCTGGAGCAATAGTACAGTGGATAAAGCGCTTGCCTTACATGCAGCTGACCCAGTTCGATCCCTACCATCCCACATGTTTCCCTGGGCCCACCAGGAGTAATTCCTGAGTGCAGAGCCAGCGGTAACCTCAGAACATCACTGAGTGTGGCCCAAAAGCAAAACAGATTCCCCTTTCTTCCTGAAGGCACAAGCAGCCCACAGTCACACGGGATACCCTCAGACACAGAAACAGCCCAGCAACATAAACAAACCTCATCAAACTATCAAACTACAAAGTCACCAAATCATCCCAGGTTCATAGCTCCTGGAGCTCGCAACCATGGGGCATCTCAACATTTTATAGTATTGTCAGCCCAGCATGATCATAGCAAAACTGATGGGAAAGTTGCATATACCACCAAGCTCAATGAGCAAAAACAATACACAGAAGGCTCAACTAGCACCAACCAGCTCAGAGCCTCAGATCCTTAATGACCTAAGTAACACTATTGTGAGCTATAACAACCAGTACAAATGGACTCCAATCAATCTGAGGGGTTTTTTTAAAATTTTTTTATTTTTTAAATTTTTTATGCTTTTATGGGTCACACCCAGCAATGCTCAGGGGTTCACTCCTGGCTCTGCACTCAGGAATTACCCCTGGCCGTGCTTAGGGGACCATATGGGATGCTGGGAATCAAACCCGGGTCAGCCGCGTGCAAGGCAAACGCCCTACCCGCTGTGCTATCACTCCAGCCCTCAATCTGAGATTTGATAACTCCATTTGCCTTTATGTTGTAACAAACAACTTGAAGTAAATCTGTTTGTGCCTGAAAGGAGGCAGGTTGGGAAACTGGGGACACTGGTGGAGGGAAGGTCACATTAGTGGTGATGTAGGCAGGCAGATGGGGAAGGCCCTTCCCAAGGCAATGGCAGTAAATCTCCTGGGAGACCCCGAGGAGGCTGGACCCCCTCCAACAGAAGCTCCTACAGAAACTAAAGTCACTCCCAACCCCCTGGTAACCTCCCTAGCAACGGACTTTTACCTAGGTAGAAGCCCCACGTGGGGAAAGGTTGGAGAAACCCTATAAAGGCCACCTTGAACAAAGGACGCGCGCACATATGCTGCCAGAGCCCACGTGCTGCTTCTGCCTATGTAGCCAAGCACATGCGGTGGCTGAGCACTTGTGTCGCCCGCATCTCCCCTCTTGGGATGGGGATGTTCATGCTTTCCTGTCTAATGCTGGGATGTGTGCAGGGGCTCTCTCCACCCTTGGAGAAGCACGGATTCTCTCTTCAGCACATTACTGTCCAATCTCTCCCACTTTCTTTTCCTCTTTCCATTCAAAACCTCCAAATAAAAACTGTAATTTCACTGCTCATCTACTCCTGAAATTCCCTTCTGTGAGGCGAGACAAGAACCCAGTAACCCTGGGTCCCGGGTGGCAGAGGCGGATCAGGAGAAAGTGACTGTCTTTCCCCTCTCTGCTTCACATGAGTCACCCGTGGGGCCCACTGACATCAGTGGGATTGATGCTGGAACACTTAAAACCTGAAACAACTGTATTATCAACAGCTTGATAAATCACGGTGCTTAAAATGTGTATGGTTTTCAGGGTAACTGGGTATCACTGGCCAGGTCCACGACTCAACTCGATCCTCTCAAGAGAGAGCAGAGAGACAGGTGTGAGCAAGAAGACACTGCCACCAGCCTGCACTGGGATCCATCCTATGCGGGTTCTCACAGCTGTGTCCTGGCCTTCCGAACACCAGCTCTCAAGCCCTTGGGGAGGTGCCTTTCGGTCCTGCCTGGTGATTCACATCTCCCACCCATCAGAGCTCTCTCAGAACCTCTCACATGTTCCATAGCAGAACCCATCTCCCATCTCTACACATTCTAACAAGTGTCACCTCCTTCTTTATGTGGGGTGGAGAACTTTCAGGAACATGCTCATTCATCTTCCCACTGGGCAGTCCCAGATTGAGACACCAAGTCTTTAAGCTGGGGAGCTCTTCTGGGAAAGGTAGACAGATACCATCTTGGGAAATTCAGTTAGCCACAGACAGATACTAAAAATGCTCGTGATGGGGCTGGAGAGATAGCACAGCGGGTAGGGCGTTTGCCTTGCACGCGGCCGATCCGGGTTCAAATCCCAGCATCCCATATGGTCCCCTGAGCACGGCCAGGGGTAATTCCTGCGTGCAGAGCCAGGAGTAACCCCTGTGCATGGCCAGGTGTGACCCAAAAAAAGCAAAAAAAAAAATGCTCGTGATGAGAAACTCCTGTTCCTGTAGACAAAAAGGAAGTTGGAAGGTTTTAGATAGAGATGGGTGAATACACACCGGTCACCGTCCTGCAATAACCCCCCTGAGAGATGGAAACAGCTTGCCATGTAGTATTGTTAGAGGTCTTGGATTTTAATAGTCATTTGATACATTAGAAAAGGCTTCTGAACCTTATTGCATCTCTCCAGCACTTACTACCCTAACTCAATTTTACTCTTATTAGCATAAGGCTTATATCAACAGATTTGCTATTAATGGATCAACATTGAGCTCATTAATACTTAGCTACGGAACATTATTTCTTTGATATTCCCAGAATCTGTACCCAAAGTCTGCTAATATTTACGGGAGGTGGGATAGCAAGAGAGTTTTTGGGTCACATTAGCTGTGCTAACTCCGGGTTCTTGTGCTGGGAATGGAACCAGGGATGGCTGCATGCGTGCACTGGTATTTTACATAGAACTGTTTGCAGCTCCATGCATTGTAAGAAAACATTGGTTTGTCCTTCCTGCCTTGCCACAGGGAGCTTAGGTTTATTGGGTTACTCCCATCACAGTGCTCCCATTCCTCTGTGTTTACTTGTAACTTCTTTCTTTATGCTCTTATAAATATTGTTTTTCTCTTCTCCTTAAGTCCTTTGCATAGTTAATTCAGAGCAATGTCTTTTTTGTATGGACACAAGAAGACAGTAAATGCTATGCTTTTGTAATGTGGGAGTTAATTGACTCTGAATGATATTTACCTCCTGGACATCTGTTCTCTGGACTTAAGCTTCAGTTGCCCTTACTTCCTACCACCCTAAAAGCAGGGTCCCAATGAGAGACTGGATGGACCCAGGGCAAGCAGTGAGCTATGTGTTACTCTGGCATCGAAATGGGCCTAGTCAAAGTGCCATAATGCTTAATGATCCAAAAAGTAATAACTAGATTCAGACCCTGCTAGGGTTAGGAAAGATTAATCTGTCCTGAGCACTGTAGTCTGAGTCTGTGGCAAGATGTTCCCAGGAGAGCTGCCCTACAAGCCTCAATGTATCTCTTACTGTGTCCATACAAAAATAACTAATATGAAGAAGTAGAATTAAGATGTAAATTAAGATGTTAATTAAGTTATTGGACTAAGGAGAAGAGGAACACCCCTAGATGGTGTTTCTGCCCTTAAGCCTGGTGGGCAGCCAGAAAAGGCTTTCCTATGTTGATTTTGCTGGACTAGGTGTAGTGTAGGCCCAGAGTGCAAGGGGAGGCGTGGAAAGACAAGATAGTTGGTGAGAGGAGAGAGGGGGGTAGCAAGATGGGGCGGGAGAGACTAGCAATGGGGACAGAGGGAGAAGGATGTAAAAGAATGCAGGAGCAGGCGTGTGGAGAGAGAGAGCCCAGACTTCGAGATGGAGCAGGGAGAGATGAGCGGGAGAGGCAGGAGGAGACGAGAAGGAGGGGCAGTGTGAGGCTAGAATGGGAGGCTCAGAGAGACTGGAACTGGCGCGTGGGGAGAATGGAATAAATGGCATCTGATCAATCAACCAGCTTGGCCCTCATTTCCTCCTCTATCCACCCCATGGCCTGGGCTGCCCCAATGGGGGAGCGGCCCGAGACCACCCCCAATCTAGGTCATGAGGGGGAGAGCCATCGGGGCCTCCCCTGGCCGCCTGGAGATTGTACAATGCATAAGTGATTTTGGTCCATAGATTTCTCTTTTTCACATGACTTACCAAGTTTTCATATTAAACACGGGACTCAAGCAACAGCACAGCGGTTAGGGTGCTAACCCTGCACGCAGCCAACCTGGGTTTGATTCACAGCACCCCAGAAGGTCCCCCAAGCCCACCAGGAGTAATTCCTAAGTACAGAGCCAGGAGTAACCCAAGAACATCGCTGGGTGTGGCCCCCAAACAAACAAAACGTTTTAGTGTTAAACACATGCTAGATTTGAAAAGAGATAGCAGTCAGAGACTCGGCTCAGCACTGGAGTCCCTGAATTTTTTTTCTGTGGTTTTGGATGTCCACTAACAGGGAATGCTGAATAGAGGGCCAGTTTTGTTTTGTTTTTGCTTTTTGGGTCCCACCTGGCGATGCTCAGGAGTTACTCCTGGCTCTGCACTCAGGAATTACCCCTGGCGGTGCTCAGGGGACCATATGGGATGCTGGGAATTGAACCAGGGTCAGCTGCGTGCAAGGCAAACGCCCTACCTGCTGTGCTATTGCTCCAGCCCCGAGGCCAGTTTAAATCAGTGCGCCTCCAAGGAGTAACAGTTGGGTAGACTACTTATACAGGGAACACTGGACAAACAACCTGGAGTGATGGCCTAGATGTGTTGATGGGCGAGAAAAAGAAACTGCTAGAAACATTTGATCATGTCAGTTTTCTAAGGAAGTGAGGAAAAAGTTCTTCGTCATGCGTGTTTGAACCTGGCTGTGTGAGCACTGCACTGCACCAAGGTGAAAGCACAGAAGCAGAGACGATAAGGAGAGGAAAGACAAGGAAATTTTTAAACAGAACAGAAAATATGCAAATAAGTAGAACTAGAAGTAGAGAATTCCACTAGGGCTCATACTGTGTTCCTGTGTAGGAAAGATAAACATTTTCTAAACCCCCATGGACAAAGAAGGGATATGAATGGAGAACACGTGAGGGTGAGGAAGGAGTCGTAACACACACGCCTGGGGAGCTCCGTTTCACCCCCAACACCACCGCCTTCCTGGCAGCAGCAGGTACAGCTCTGCTGACCCCAAGGAATAAAGATAAAGCAACAATTTTTTAAAGTTCTTGAGAAAATAAGACAATGTTGGGAACAGAAATACAATAATTAAATTGTATAGCCTGGCAAGCTACCCATGGCCTATTCAATATGCCTAAAACAGCAAAAACAAGTCTTACAATGGAGACATTACTGGTGCCCACCCAAGCAAATCAATGAGCAATGGGATGACAGTGACAATGACAGTGACAGATTATAATAGTTTCATATATGTGAGGGCCTGGAGCAGTAGCATAGCAGTTAGGGGGTTTACTTTGCAGCCATCCCAGGTTCACTCCTCAGCACCCCATATGATCCTCTGAGCCCACCAGGAGCGACTGCTGAGCACAGAGCCAGGAGTAAGCCCTGAGCACTGCCGGGTGTGCTCCCACTCTAAAAAAAATAAAAGGATTAATATATGAGAAAATAAACAGGCAGAGAATGAAAAAAAAATGAACCTTGAAGAAAAAAAAAGAACATTAAAAGACTGGGCTGTAAGATTCAGGAAATTTCTCTGAAAGCAGAATAAAATAGAAATAGAAGAGATAATGTGAATATTATAGAATTAAACACAAACTTGATCTCCAGAAGATTACAGAGAAGACAAAGAGGAAGAGTCTGAGGGAAGTGGGCTGAAGTGCGGCTTGGCCTGGCTCCCTGGCACCCAGCACCAACGGATGCCCTAAAGCAAACGGAACACAACAGAACTTGCACACAGGGTAGAGGGAGGCGGGAGGGGGAGGAAGGCACCCTAGAGCTGAAGTCCCTTGTTTCAAATTTAAAATACCTTTGCCAGAAATAAAGAGAAGACCCTAGATCTTTCTGGAGAAGGACTGGGACACAGAACAGAGGTTAAGGTACGTGACCGCACTTGCCCAGCTCCGGTTCCACACTGGTATCCCCTGACTCCAAGCACCACCTGAAGTGACCCCAAGCCCCCCCAACACATGTAATTTTTATTTTCTTTTTTAAAATGTGATTCTCTTAAAACTATAATCTTTAAGAGGGAAAAAAATTAGGTGCCATAGAAGCAACAGCACAGCGGGTAGGGCATTTGCCTTGCACACGGCCGACCCGGGTTCGATTCCTCCATCCCTCTTGGAGAGCCCGGCAACCCGCCCGCACAACATGCTCCCATGGTGTATTCATATGCCAAAAACAGTAACAAGTCTCACAATGGAGACATTACTGGCGCCCCCTGGAGCAAGTAGATGAATAGCAGGACGACAGTGCTACAAAGAGACAAGAATGAGAATGGTGGGCTGGGCTGGGCTCAGTGGAAGAGTTCATGCCTCATATGTATGAAGCTCCAGGTCCCTTCCTGATACCAAGCCATAAAACAATGACAGAACAAGCCCCCGGGTGGCATTGCCTAGAATGGCATTGCTTCCCTGTTCTTAGAAGGACTAGAAACAATGTAGTCAACACTTTTTGTTTTTGTTTTGGAGGCCACACTCAGAGGTGCTCAGGGTGTGATCCTTTCTTTGCAACAAGGGGTCATTCCTGGCTGTGCCGGGGAACATGAGATACTTGCCTTGCATGGCCGCCCTGGGTTCAACCCCCAACACCCCCAACACCCTATGATCCCCCAAGCCTGCCAGGAGTGATTTCTGAGTTCAGAGCCAGGAGTAACTCATGAGCACCTCCAGGTGTGACCCCAAAACAAACAAACAAAAGAGATGTTGGAGAGTAGGTAAGCAGGTTTGGCTGCATGTAAGGCAAGTGTCTTACTTCCTAGACTCTGGCCTCACGTCTTCAAAATTCTCAGGGGAGGGGGCAGAACAATAGTTCGGCAGGGAGGGCGCTTGCCTTGCATGCAGCCCTGGGTTCAACCCCTGGTGTCCCATGCAGTTCCCCAAACTTAGGCAGGAATGATCCCTGAGTGCAGGTGAAGATAAAGGTGAGGAGGACATAATGAGTTAGGAACAGATCTGCCCAGCAGGCTTTTCTCCCACCGTCCAGGACCCACAGAGCAGGTGCAGGGGAGCCAGCGATTCCCGCCTCACCTCGGTAAAGCCTCCCTCCCTTTAAAGCTTCTCTCATTTTTTTGCCTCACTTTATCTCTAAGGGCCTTGGTTCTGGCCCTTTTCCCGGCCTGAAATCTCCACCAAACTCAATCTTGGAAGCCCCGCGATTATCTTCTCCTCCATGAAGAACACCCCAGCTGGCACGTCCCCCCCGAGCTCCGCCCCCCCTCCTGTGGCAGGGGCACCTGCAGCTGGGTTGCAGCAAACAGCCATCAGAAACTGAACACTGACCGCCCAGGGTCAGAATACTCCCACACCCAACATCAGGAGTCACACTTCCCCACATCAGTGCCATTAGAAACTAACACCAACCAAACACCCTCTGCTAAACAGTCACTCACCCTCGACCCTCGTCTGGAAAGCTTGTTCACAAAGAACCTCATTTCATGTGTTCCAGCTCAGGTAGCCGCCGTGTTCTTCAATTTAAGGCTAGTGAGTGGGGAGGGTGAGAGGCCATGGACACCGCAGAGAAAGCGGAGTAGAGGGCACGGCCCACAGGACGTGCGTGCGGCTGGCCACTCTCGTCCCTGCAGCCAGTCCTCTCTAGGGCCAGGCCTGGAGGGGCAGCAGCACACAGGCCTCCGTCCCAGCCCCAGTGGCCTGCGTGTGCCAGGACAGGGCCGGGATCGCCGTCGCATGCCCAGGGGAGGTGCCGCCACGACGCCAGTCCCTTCGAGGGCTCCAGGCCACAGTTCTGTCCGGGCCCTGGCTCCAGAGGCCGCCCAGCGCTAGACGGGACGGTCCACGGTGGGATCCCCGTGGCCCCCAGGTTCCGCACGGCCCCTTCCGGTAGGGCTGCCCACGAGAGAGCGTCCAACTCAGCCTCCGTCCCCGCGGGGGCCCTGGGGGAGGCACCGCCTCGAGGCCGCCGGTCCCGTCCAGGCTCCCCGGAAGGCCCGGGGCCGCGGCTCCCGCCTGCCTCGCGCGCGCAGAGGGACTGGCCGCCCAGGTTGTGCAACGCCGGAGCCCGATCTTTCCCCGCGACTCCGGCTCCTCTTCCCGGGTCCGGCCAGGTCCTCCCGGGCTGTCCCCTCTGACACGCCCCCGCGGGCCCCCCGCCCCCGCCGCAGCCCGGCGGGGCGGCCTCACCTGCTGCGCGCAGACGGGCGCGGGGTGGTCCAGCAGGCGCAGGGCGCGGCCCGGGGCCAGGCCGCACAGCAGCAGGAGCAGCAGCCGCGGCGCGGGCTCGGGCTGCGGGCGGCGCCGAGTGCCCATCGCGCCGCGCTGCTGGGCCCGGGGCAGAGGCCGGGCCGGGCTCTCCCTCGGCCGCGAGTTCCGCGTCTCCTCGGCTTCCGGCTTCCACCGGCTCCGCGGGGGCGGGGCGGACCGGGGCGGGCCGGGGGCGGGGGCGCGGGGCGCGGGGCGCGGGGCGGGCGGGGGGCTCCTCCCGCGACCCGGCCCCGCCGCAGGTGCGCGTCGCGTTCTGCCTCGTCCGTCGGGCACGGCCAGCGCGTTTCCTGCCAGCCCAAGGCTCATCCCACTTCCCGATTTCACACCCCAAGACGGTCGGAGCCCGCGGCTCGCTTCTCGGCGCTTCCTCTCCGCTCTCCCCCTCTCGCCTGGCCCTCCCGTCGCTCGCGTCGCGTCGCCGCTGAGACCCTCTGCACGCGCGTGGCCCTGGCCCGCGGGCTCTGGCTGCGCTTTCCCCACGCTCGGCCGCGGACCTGCAGGCGCCCCGCGCGGGATTCCGGGAGGGGAAGCGGCAGCGGTGAGTTCCCCCACGTCTGGACATCGCACTCCTACTTTGGCTGACCCTAGTCTCGGTAGGTAACAGCAAGTACAACGTACTGGGGCTTGTGCTGTTTTAAATCACTGCGATAGACATACAAAGCCGTTCAAGATAGGTTTCAGCCAGTGTTCCAGCACCTGTCGCGCCACCAGAGTACATTTCCCAGTTGTGCTTTTTATTCTCTTTGTGACCCTGACACCCTTCGAAGCCTGGACTAATATACTGGAGGAAGAAGGCACCTGGAGACATCGCAGACAGCCGAACTGGAGCAGTACCACAGTGGCAGGACGTTTGCCTTGCACGTGACGGATCGGGTTCAGTCCCCGACACCCCATATAGTTTCCTCCCTGCGCACAGCCAAGAGTAAGCTCTGACAAGACCGATCAACCTTCCAGCCTCTGCCGTGGACCAGATCTCTCTGACCTTTCAGCACCAGAACCTTCAGAACCTTATCAGGCCAGAGAAGATGTTCCAGTTAATCACTAAGAGAAAACTTACACCACTAAGTTTGAAGTGTTCTTAATATAGGAAAAGTAAAGTGATATACTAATTGAAATTCGTATAATGGGAATTTTCAGGGCAATTTTTTTTCTTTGAATCTTGGCCATTCATCAATTTTATTTTTAATGCAAGGTAACAATAGTTTACAAGTGTATAAATGTTTGTGTTTTAGATGTACAATGCCACCGCACCACAATCACTACCGAAGTGGCAATATCATGCCACCATTGTCCACAGGACTCGTCAAGCTTGGGTGAACACCACCCCTCAAGTTTGACTAACCTCAATGCTGTTATTTTATCATGAATAAATTTTGTTGAAAGCATTTCCTGCATCACTGATACAATTATTTGTGTTGTTGATATGATGTATTACATTAATTTAACCATCTGTGCTTCCTTGGAATGAATTCCACTTGGTCATGGGTCATGGTGTTGAATTTAGTTTGCTAAGATTTTTTTTTTTTTTTTTTTTTTTTGCTTTTTGGGTCACACCTGGCGATGCTCAGGGGTTACTCCTGGCTCTGCACTCAGGAATTACTCCTGGCGGTGCTCAGGGGACCATATGGGATGCTGGGGATCGAACCCGGGTCGGCTGCATGCAAGGCAAACGCCCTACCCACTGTGCTATCGCTCCAGCCCCATTTGCTAAGATTTTTGTCGAGGATCTTTGCATCTGTGTTTATCATGGTTATTGGTCTATAATATTTCAAAGTGACACACTTGTCTGCTTTTAACATA
Source organism: Sorex araneus (assembly GCF_027595985.1). NCBI lineage: Eukaryota > Metazoa > Chordata > Mammalia > Eulipotyphla > Soricidae > Sorex > Sorex araneus. The sequence goes on along the minus strand of NC_073303.1, from coordinate 229,137,273 downwards.
AGTATAATATTTGTTGCTTAGAAACTGTTAGGAAGGATTCCTGTTTTTTTTTTTTTTTTCTTTTTGGGTCACACACGCCATTGCACAGGCTCTGCACTCAGGAACTACTCCTGGCGGTGCTGGGCGGACCATATGGAATGCTAGGAATTAAACCCAGATCAGCCGCGTGCAAATGCCCTACCTGCTGTGCTATCGCTCCAGCCCCAGGATTCCTGTTTCTTTGATATTGTGAAAGAGGTTGAGAATAGGTCTTTGAAAGTTTGATATAAACTCACCAATAACTCATACAGGCATAGATTTTTGTTTGGGATAAGATTTTTTTTATTGCTATTTCAATTTCCTTACTAATAATTGATCTGATCAGGTTTTCTTCCAAGACTGATTCATTCTCAGGAGGTTTATATTTCCAAAAATTGTTCATTTATTCTAGGTTTCTATTTTATGTCCAGAAAGTTGTTCATGCTTCTCCTATGATCTTTGTATTTCTAAGGTATTTGTTGTAACTTTCTGTCCCTTCATTTCTCATCCAATTTAGTTTTCCCTTTAATTTGTCATGAGGGTTCGTCAACGTTTATTCTCCTGAAGGAAAAAAAATCCAGCTTGTTTATGTTGATCTTTTTAATTGCTTTCCTTTATTTTTGTTTGATTTGGGACCACACTGAGCAGTGCTCAGGGGCTTTTTCAGGCTCTGCACTCAGGAATTATTCTTGGCTATGCCTGGGGAACCATATTGGATGCAGGGGATGTAACCTGGGTCAGCTGCGTGCAAATAAGTGCCTTCCCCACTGTCCTGCTACTCTGGCCCTTGAATCATTTTCTTGATTTATCATTTGTTCTGCTCAATTTTTGGAAAGTTTTTAATTGAAACATATTTAGAAAGATGTGAGAAGAGAGAAAGGGAGAAGTATATGTTCAAGAGAGAACAAAGCCTTCTCCAGAGTGGAGACAGGCAAGTAAGCAAGCTATATATGCTCAAAGGAGAAAATGGGCTTGCAGAGCAAGCCTCTCCTCTATTTATTTATTTATTTATTTTGCTTTTTGGGTCACACCTGGCAATGCTCAGGGGTTATTCCTGGCTCTGCACTCAGGAATTACTCCTGGCGGTGCTCCAGGGACCCTATGGGATGCTGGGAATCGAACCCGGGTTGACTGCGTGCAAGGCAAACACCCTACCCACTGCGCTATTGCTCCAGCCCCCAGCCTCTGCTCTATTTTTAAAAATTATTTCCCTCCTTATATTTACTTTGGACTTTTAAAAATTATTTTGTAGTTTATTGTAATGTGAGATTAGATTATTGATTTTTTTAAATCTTGTTTCCTCTTAGAACTGATAGCTTGTCTTCATTCTCATTAATTTCCAGGAATCTCCTTTTGATTTTTTTAACTTTAAACACCATGGTTTACAAAGTTGTTAATAATGCAGTAGTTGTTTTGGGCATTCAATGTTCCAGCACTGATCACACCACCAGGGAGACCATCCCTCCACCATTGTCCCCCGTTTCTCCATGACTGCCATGACTGCAGTGAATCTCACTAAAATCATTGTTTGGCTATTTACTTGAGTTGTTTGTTGCTAGCTGAACCTTCTGTGTTGATGTTTTCAATTATTGAGCCTAGTGGGCATCTGTGCTACTTTCCCAGCTAATTTGCGGTGCTCCCGCGGGGCTGTCTGTCCTGTGGAGTTTGGCATATGCAGCATGTGCGCCAGGAAGGAGCTCCAGGATCTGTGGAACTGAGACAATTCTCAGCCTGTTCTCTCCTGAGCAGGCACCAGGGTTTTCAACTCAAAGATCGCTGTACTAGGAGTTTCATTAGCTTGGCTTGGCGTCTCTTCCAAGATCAGTTGTGGAGCCGTGAAGCTGGGCCATTTCTGTGGTGCGGCTATGGGATGTGGGTTACTCCTTTTGATACTTTGGGAGCATTCTCAAGCATTGCTGACGGACCAGCAATGCTGGGGATTAAATTTGGGACCATAACATGCCACACATAAATTTTAATCCTTTGAGTTACATCCCTTGCCCTCTGGGAATCTCATATCTTTGATTTTCTCTTTGGCCCAGTGGTTGTTTAGCAGAATGTCTAGTCTCCAAATGCTTGATTCCCCCCATCCTACCTACTTCTTTTTATTATTAATTTCTATCTTCACAACATAGTGATCTGAAAAGAAACAATATTATTTCTGTTTTCTTGAATTGATGAATACTCATTTTGTGTTCCAGCATGTGGTCTATCAAAAGAACATATATTTTACTTTTTGTGGGTGGGGTGTCTCTTAAGCCCAGATCTTCTAATTCCTCATTTTGGGGTTCTGTTTCCTTATTAATTTTCCATCTGGCTGATGTGCCCAATGAGAGAGGGGTAGTCCACTGTGTTGCCATTGATCTGTTTCCTTAAGTCTATTAGCAGTTGTTTCAAGCACTTTACTGTTCCTTCATTTGGTGTATAAATTGATAATAGCTACATTTTTTGAGCCACACCCTGTGGTGTTCAGGGGTAACTCCTGGCCCTGCACTCAGGAATTACTCCTGGCAGTGCTAAAAGACAATATGGGATGCCAGGCATAGAACTGGGTCAGCTGTGTGCAGCACACCACTTTTGGTGTATTAATCTCTTAATATGTGCATCCTTTCCTGTCTTTTATTACTTTTTTTAGTTTGAACTCTGTTCTGTTTTTTTTTTTTTGCTTTTTTTGGGGGGGTCACACCTGGTGATGCACAGGGGTTACTCCTGGCTCTGCACTCAGGAATTACTCCTGGCGGTGCTCAGGGGACCATATGGGATGCTGGGAATCAAACCCGGGTCGGCCGCGTGCAAGGCAAACAACCTACCTGCTGTGCTATCGCTCCAGCCCCTCTGTTCTGTTTTAAACAAGTATGGTCATTCCTACTTTTGTTTTTTTAGGCAATCATTTGCTTGAATTATTTTCCAGTCATTTACTTTGAGTCCCTGTTACTACTCAAGTGTTTCTCTTATAATAAAACAGTAAATTGATAGGTAGATAGATATATTCTGTGCCTTTTGACTGGGAAGTTCAATCCATTGACATTTAGGGAAATTAATGGCATAAAGGAATTTATTGTCATTTTCTATGAAGACTTAGGATGCTTTTACAGTTTGGCTTTGTTTCTTTGGCTTTCTCTTATTTTCTCTCTTTGTACATTTAGACTTTTGTATTGATCCTTTATGTAAAGCTCTGCTTGATTTGCCTCTTCTTATTAGTTTCTTTTAAGTATTTTGCCCTGTGATTACCATGTATTTTCCACCAGAAATTGTAAGCCTAGCTGCTAGAGCAATAGTAGGTGGGATGTTTGCCTTGCACACGGTCAACCAGGCTTCAGTCTCCAGCACCCCATATGGTCTCTGGAGCTCTCCAGGAGTGATCCCTGAGCACATAGCCAGGAGTAAACTCTGAACACACTGGGTATGACCCTTCCTCACCCTAAATAAAAAGATTAAGGGATAGAACAGTGGGTTCTATCCTTGCATGCGACTGATCTAGGTTCGATCCCAGGCATTCCATATGGTCCCCAGCAATTCTTGAGTGCAGAGCCAGAAGTAACCTCCTGAACATTGCTGGGTGTGCAGCAAAAAGCAAAATAAGTAAATAAAAGTAACTTTCTTTATTTCCTTTTTTAAAACATAAGGTCTGGAATTCTTTTTTTTTTTTCTTTTTGGGTCACACCTGGTGATATACAGGGGTTACTCCTGGCTCTGCACTCAGGAATTACCCTGGCGGTGCTCAGGGGACCATATGGGATGTCTGGGATCGAACCTAGATCAGTTACATGCAAGGATAGAACCCACTGTTCTATCCCTTAATCTTTTTTAAGATTAAAAAAATCTTAAATTTTTTAAGACCTTGGAATGGAACCTGGGTCAGCCGCATGCAAGGCAAACGCCCCACCTGCTGTGCTATCGCTCCAGCCCCACTGGAATTCATTCTTAGTCTTCACTATTACTCTATTTCTTTCTCCCATTTTATGTTTTTCTCTGCTTTTGAGTAGGATTTCCTTGTCTTATATAGAACACTGTTTATTTCTTGGAGAGCTGGTTTAGAGACCACGAATGCCTTTGGCTGAACATGTTTTATCATTCCTTTAAAGTTGAGTGGCAACCTGGCAGGATAAAGGATTCTTGGAGATTCTTTTCATTCAAGACTTTGAATATATCCTACATTCCCTTCTTGCCTATAGAATTTCATTTGAGAAATATAATGTGAATTATATGGGGAATCATTTATATGCTTGTTTTTCTCTTGCCATTTTAATTACAGTATGTCTTGGTGGGAACACAAATTTGAAGGGACAGGGAAGAGAAGGACATGATTTGCAGAAAATCTCTCAATAAAAATCCTGCCAGGTTTTTTCATAAGAAACAATAAACAAATTCTAAAATTTGTAATGAAACTCAAAACACCTAGGATACCCAAAGCAGCATTTTACTCAGAGAAAACTGGGAACTTATGCTGCTGTAGTAAAGGCTTTTTCAAAAGTCATAGTTATCAAAATTGTATGAGTGTACTGTCATAAGGATTAAGAAATAAATCAATGGGAGAGTTAGAGATTCCTAACTTGGTTGAACACTTGATTGTTGGTTTTTCACTAGGTGCCAAAGTCATTTAAAGGGGAAGGGAAAGCCTTAACGATAGTACTTGCACAACTTGGTAAGCTGAGGAAAGCAAAAAAACCTCTATTGTTACCTGAAACTATACACAATTTTGTTTTGGTTTTTGGTTTTGGGACCACACCTGGTGGTACTCAGAGGTTACTTCTGGCTTTGCACTCAGGAAGGCCTCCTGGTGGGCCCAGGGGACCATATGGAACGCCCAGAATCCAACTCAAAATTGTCTGCACACTGTGGGCAGCAGAGCTGGGCAGTCCCTCCCTGGCTCCCCATAGGCTCCTAATGCCGGAAGTCACACCCACAACCCGCCTCCGGGCGCCACCTTGGCACACCAACAGCCCGGGCCCAGATACACAGCAGCAGCGAGACCCAGAGGGCACCACAGCGCTGGAGATCTCTCTGGGCCCCATACCAAGCCCATTTCACCGGGGGACCCCAGATGAAGCAGGTGCAATCTCCCTGCCTACTCCAGATGAATCCTGGTGACCATGAGCTTACACAAGCGAGGCCCAGTTATGTGGGTTCCAGAATTAAGCGGAGCAGGCAGTCCCACCCCAGCTTCCCTTCCGCTCTTGAGGCCGGGCACCATTTTGGTGCACCAACAGCCCAGGCCCAGAAACTCCCAATTAAATCCCAAAATGGATTAGCTCCCTACAGAGATGTCTCTGGAACCCAATCATTTACAATCTTAGAATTTCAGAAGCATGCGACCTTTCATGATATGCAAAATGAGCAATGGAAAATATATAATCTAGCATCTTCCCCTGGAAGGCAGACTTGAATGGTGGTGAGAAAATTTGAGCAAAATATAATGCCCAAAAGTAGAGCGAGAGATCATCTGAGAAGTTGTCTGTCATAGAAGCAGGGTGAGGACTGGGATGGGGGGAGGGGGATAATGGGGACATTGGTGGTGGAAAGTTTGCACTGGTGGAGAGATGGGTGTTCCATCATTGTATGGCTGGATCTCAAACACAAAAGCTTTGTAACTATCTCACAGTGGTTCAATAAAAAAAAAAGAATCACTGTCACTGTATCACTGTCATCCCATTGCTCATCAATTGCTCAAGCGGGTGCCAGTAACATTTCCATTCGTCCCTGTCACATGCTAGTATAGCCCAATGGTGTCTGCTTGCTCCAGGAAAATGAAGAGCATGTTATTGTTACTGTTTCTGGCAAATTGAATATGTCACAGGTAGCTTGCCAGGCTCTGCCAAGTGGGAAGGATATCCTTGGTAGCTTGTCAGGCTCTCTGAGAGGTGTGGAAAATGAGGTATGGAAAAAAAAATCGTCTGTGCACAAGGCAAGTGCCTTATCCACTGCACTATCTCTCCAGTCTCCACAAAATTAATTCCGGTTAGAGGTGGGACCAACATGTGGAGAAGGCTGTCCTGTAAAATAGTGCCAGGATCCTTCCCTTGCAAAAAAAAAAAAAAACACCCCAAAGACCCAGAAAACACATAGCAACACAGAAATAATCACAGAGTGAATCCTACATGTGGCCCCACAGAGGATGTGCACAGGAGAAATCAACAGACAGCTCTGGGAAAATACGAGGAGTTTCAGAATAGATGAGAAATTCAGAGTAGAGAAGCTCCAGGGACGGTTGGAGGGTGAAGCAGAAGCAGCATCTCATGTAGGGATGGAGGCTAGAAAGTGGCGAACAGGAAATCCTTGCACTAGCCTACACCTCCTTACTTGCAAGTGCTGACCAGGGTCTGTGGAAGTCGATGTGGAGGTCTCGTTCTGTTCAGCAGGGAGAACCCTTCGCAGCTGAAAGAACAGACGCAGAGCCCGGAGGAGGGAGAAAGGCGTTTATTCTATGGCAGTTACAGTATTTATACCTCCCTGCTGGGAGGAGGTGGTGCCGGGACCCCCAATAGAAATGCAGGGTGTGGAACGGGATTTAGCTAGTAATAAACAAATGCTGATAGGATAAGATCAGTAAGATTAGGAGTGGCAACCTTTGCTAGATGTGGCATGGGGTTAGCTAGTGATTAAACAAATAGTGACAGGATAAGATCAGTAAGGTAAAATGGCTCCCTACAAGGGTCTCTAGGCTAGCAATTCCAGTGGGCACACATCTGTGGCCAGGGACAGAGCGTGGTGGGCCGGCTGCAGTCCGGTCCAGTGAAAACAGGCGGCTTCCTGTGACCGTTGCGTCTGACTGAGCACCACCCAAAGTAAAGAAGAATTGCTTCAAAGACTGAGGAAAACTTTCTCTTGTGTATGGCCGCCTAAACTTGAGCACTGTGGTAATAAAGCCACCACGGCATTGGCAATAGTGCACACTTTGTACAGTGAAGGTGCAGCCGCAGTTAGAAGCGAAACAAACTCAGCCCTACAGGCTCTGTGGAGAATTGGTGAGTGTGAAACCTAGACTGTCACCAAGGCCTGCAGAATGCCAGACCTCACCCCTGGCCTCTGCCACACCAGGTGCAGCGAAGAAATGGAAGAGCCACCTGTGCTAATAAAGATGAGGGCCAAGAGCAGACCCCAAGCATGCAAGAGCTGACTGACATTTAGATGAAGACTGAGAAGTGGCACTGAATTGAGGAAAGCAATGGAAGACCTCCAAAGAAAGGTGTGTGTGTGGGGAGAGCAAGGGAAGAAGGGAAAAGAGGGAGTGAGAGAGGGATGGAGAGAGAGAGGAATAGGGGTTAAGGCATTTGCCTGCAAGCAGGTGATCCAGGTTTGATTCCTGGTGACATGGTACCCCAAGCACTGCTGGGTGTGGGCCTCCGAGACTCTGAAACTCCACAGGGGTGGTCTGGGTAACCTCTCGCACTACAAGACCCGAGCTGTGTTCTTAGACCCTCGCATTCAACTCTTAGCCCAGTTGGCCAGTCTACTGTGAGGGTCCAGTCCCCAGGCCTCCTGAGCACCACTTAGGTGATCCCCCTCTGCTCGGAAGAGAAGAGCTCTCCTGCCAGAAAGACAGTACGGTGGGTAGGGCACTTGCCTTGCTCACAGCCAGCTTGTATTTGATCCCTGGCACGCCAGGTGTGATCCCTGAGCACAGAGCCAGGAAAGTGAGCCCTGAGCAGTGCTGGGTGTGGACAGAAAAAAAAAATAAAAGATCTCCAGCAAAGAAAAAATATGAAAGTATGAAAAAACTGCTAGCAGAAGTTGGTGATCTGAGCGCCGCTCTCCACCCAGAGGTGACCCGAGCAGCCACACAAGTGCGGCCCCTCCATTGCTGAATGCCCATGATCCCAGAGGCCCACTACTTTCGACACCAGCAGCTTCTTGCAGAAATGCCTGTAGATTGTGAACTAAGCTACAGCACCATGCCACCACGGAAGGGGAAAGGTTTTTCTCTCTCGGCTTTTTCTTTCCCTGGCAGCGGCATGGCGACCGCCATCGCATAAGGCCCACTAAACAAAGGTACGAGCTTGCAATGATGCAATTTCTGGCAGAAATTTCTCTGGACTTAGTTACTAAAATACCAGAAACCCAAAACCTCATACGCTCTTCAAATTATCAAATGCTATCTTTTCGGCAGGTCTGATTGTTGGGGGAAGGTTCCAAATAATAATAGTGAGTTTCCTGTTGAAACATTGAATGTAATCAAAGTAAAGAGAAAGTAAAGTGAAAATCATCAGCCACACAGGCGGGGGTTGGGGGTGGGGATGGGGGGTCGGTGGGATGGGAGGCATATTGGGGTTCTTGGTGGTGGAACATGTGCACTGGTGAAAGGGATGGGTGTTCTGTCACTGTATGTGTATGACTGAGACTTAAGCCTGAAAGCTTTGTAACTTTTCACAGGTGATTCAATAAAAAATAATAAAAAAAAGAAGTTAGTGATCTGAAGGGCATGATAGGTGAACTGAAAAATGCTACAAACTCAGCAGCAGAGTGACAAAAGTGACAGTAACAGGAAGTAACTGCTTGAGGATAAACTACATGAAGTCACCAATTTAAAAAGAAACAAACTGAAAAGGGACCAGAGCAACAGTTTAGCCAGTAATGTGCTTGCTTTGCATGAGGCTGACCTGGGTTCAATCCCCGGCATCCCTTATGCATCTCCAAGCCCACCAGGAGTCAGTGATTCCTGAGTGCAGATCCAGGAGTACCACCAGGTGGCCCCCCCAGAAAAAAAAAAAGACAGGGAAAAAAATGAATTAGAATGAAAACTGCAGAAACCTATGAAAGGACTTCAAAAGAAACATCTGTTTTTAGTCTTAGCAGTACTCAGGGTTTAATTTACTCCTGTCCCTGCACTCAGGGATCACTCCTGGCAGGCTTGGGGTACTCTAGGGGATGTTGGGGTTAGAACCCAGGTCAGCTGCATTCAAGGCTTTACTATCTCTTTGGCCCAGGAAACAATATCTGAATTATGGGAATTCTCAAAGCAGGGGGGGAAAGGGAAGAATTATTCGTCAAAGAAATTATAGCCAAGAATTTTCCCAATCTAAATATCAAGTTACATGCCCAGATACAAACAGCTCAAAGAGTTCTAATCCAAATAGAACACCAAGACATGCTGCATTTATTTTATTATTTTTTGACATTTGTATTTAAAATGGCAAAAATTAAAGAATTCATTCCTGCCTGCAGCTTTATTTGCACTGTCCCCAGCTCTACCAATCATCCTGGTGAGTGCCCCAACAGCCAGGGCGCCATGTAGAAGCAGCCAGAGAGGCACACCGTGACTCCATCCTGAAACCCCAGCCCAGCCTATGCCTCAGAGAAGTCCTGGTGTCAGTGCCTGCAGCTTTGTCGTGTAGTCCCTAACATTGCCGAGAACGCCAAAGGGGACCGAATACTCAGTGCAGCTGTCTGAGAATTCTACTTCTCCATCTTCACACCAGGCTGGGGGCACACCCGGCAGCACTCAGGGGTGACTCCTAGCTCTGCACTCAGGAATTACTCCTGGCTGCTCAGGGGACTGTGTGGGATGCTGGGGAACGAACTTGGTTTGGCCGCATGCAAGGCAAGTACCCTATATACTGTAATATTGTTCTGGCCCCTAATTTATTTTTTTATGTTGATAATAGTCACAACTATTGATAACAATTCTAGAGTTGAAATTGATTAGATAACAAAGCACTAATATTAAATTGATGTTTAAGGGGCTGGAGCGATAGCACAGTGGGTAGGGAGTTTGCCTTGCACGTGGCCAACCCGGGTTAGACTCCCAGCATCCCATATGGTCCCCTGACCATTATCTGGGGGGCTGGTCCCCTGAGCACTTCCAGGAGTAATTCCTGAGTGCAGAGCCAGGAGTAACCCCTGTGCATTGCCGGGTGTGACCCAAAAAGCAAAAAAAAAAAAAAAAAAAAAAAAAAAACTGATGTTTAAAAATCAATTTTTATGTGAAAATTATTATCTCACCATGGGGTTGTTAAGCCCTTGTGTATAGATTAACTAAGCTGTTTCTTGCCAGTTGTTTCTCTGTTGAGTTTAGTTGGCTTCTATGTTACTTTTCCATCTAACTTGGTGTGTTCATACTGGAATTTCAGTATTGAAGAATTCGGAGATGCGGCAGCCAGGTCCAGAGACGTTGTTAGGATCTGTTGTCTGGGCCGATCATTTGCCAAGTGGTGGTGGTGGGCGGTGGGTGGTGGGCGTGGCTTCTGGGGCTTCTGGAAGGCGGAGGGTGTGGGGAGGTTGTCCTCCCCGACTCCCAGAAACACCAGAATTCTCAGTCTGCACAGCAGTCCCTGAAATTTTTCACAGTTTGGTGTATCTGCAGAGAGAATTAGTGAAGCAGTGGAGCTGACCTTTGGCACAGCTGCAGGAATTCGGGGGTAATGGTGGGGACTTGGCCCGCCCCTCTCTGGAGGGCACCCCAGAGTTATCTGGGGGGCTGGTGCCCAGGAATTTTAGCTGCTCAACTTGCATCGCCTCGGAGATTAAGTCTGTGGGTGAGTCAACAGGGCAGTGCCTATGGGAGGCGGGTGTGGCTACTAGGACTCCCGGAAGTAAGGGGTGGGGAGACTTTCCCGTCTTCAAACTATCTTTCCTACTTATTAAGTAATCACTATGCCACACACTGTGTAGGGTGTTTGCCTTGCATGCCGCTGACCCGGGTTTGAGTGCTTCATCCCTCTTGGAGAGCCTGGCAAGCTACTGTGGTAACAGCAAGTCTCACAATGGAGATGTTACTGGTGCCCGCTCAAGCAAATCGATGAGCAATGGGACAACAGTGACAGTGATGCCACACACAGAGAGTTTGGCATTAAAGGACTGCATACTATGACCACATTTTTCACCAACATTTACATTATCATTTCTTGGAACTTGCTTTTTTGACTTCAACACACATTGATTCAGCTATTGTTTATTCTGATTTTTTTTCAATGGGAGGAGCCCATCCAGCAGTGCTTGGGAGTCCTCTCAACTCAGGGCGGGAGCATGTGCTGTGCCAGGGATCAACACACAGAGCACCTGCTCTGGCCTCAGAGCTGTCTCCTGGGCCTGAGCCTGGTGTTTCCTTTTTCCATTCCTTGTCTTTTTTTCTGGGGGGCACACTCAGCAGTGCTCAGGGGTTATTCCTGGCAGTGCTTGGAAAACCATATGGGATGCTGGGGATCAAATCAGGGTCAGCCACATGCAAGGCAAGGCCCCTACCCACTGTACTATCTGTTCAGCCCATGTTTATCTCTTGTACTTATCAATTCAAGCACCAAGTATTATATGGTAGCTTACAGTGTGACTTAGAAAATAAAAATTAGTTCAGAAATGGGTAAGAAATATACCATGAACTTACTCTTTTTTTTTTTTTTGCTTTTTTGGGTCACACCTGTGCAAAAAAGATGCACAGAGATTACTCCTGGCTCTGCACTCAGGAATTACTCCTGGCGGTGCTCAGGGGACCATATGGGATGCTGGGAATCGAACCTGGGTCAGCCACGTGCAAGGCAAATGCCCTACCCATTGTGCTATCACTCCAGCCCCCCATGAACTTACTCTTAATGGATCACGATCACGATCACGAAATCCTGTTGATCATCGAGTTGCTCGAGCGGACTCAGTAACCTCTACATTCATCCTATCCCTGAGATTTTAGAAGCCTCTCTCTTCTCAGCCTTCCTAACAATGCTGCATTGGAGGCTCTTTCAGGGTCAGGGGAATGAGATTCAGCTGGTTACTGGCTTTGGCATATAGATACACCATGGGAAGCTTGCGAGGCTGTCCCATGTGGGCAGGAAGCTCTCAGTAGCTTGCTAGTTTCTCCCAGAGGGAAAAGTAGGTTATAAGATATTATGCGGCCACAAGGCGGCCGTGTGCTTCTGAGAACTTGCTTTTAAGTCTCTGGATGTTGGCCGTTGATAGGATTACACACACCTAGGTTCCTCTGCCAGTACCTTCATGCGTGAGGCTTGTCCGAAAGTGTGGAGAGGGGCCTTGAGCACGGCTATGGCCAGGTTCTGGTGGTCTTCGGCCACCGGAAGCTCTGCTCCAGGTGGGGAGGGAAGCTGGAGCCCATCTTCTTCGAGGGGCCCCGTGGAAGACAGCCAGGCATGCGGGCAAGAGACTCTTGATGGAATTAACAATAATTGATCATATAACTTTGGGATTTCAGACAGGGCAAAAAGAAACAAATTACTTGTTCTCGTTACTTAATTTAAGAATAAATCATATTTTTATGATGAGGTAATGAAATTTGCATATAAGTGGATTAACATGGAGAGTATCATGTTAAGTGAAATGAGTCAGAAATAGAGTGACAGACATAGAAAGATTACACTCATTTGTGGAATATAAAGTAACAGAATGGGAAACTAACACCCAAGAACTGTAGAGATAAGTACCAGGAGGATTACTCCACAGCCTAGAAGCCTGCCTCGCATGCTAAGGGAAAAGCTCAGATAGAGAAGGGACCACCAAGTAAAGGGTGCTGGGAGGGCCCGCTCGGGATGGGAGATGTAGGCTGAAAGTAGACTATAGACCGAACATGATGGCCACTCACTACCTCTATTGCAAACCACAACACCCAAAAGGAGAGAGAGTGCAAAAGGGAATGCCCTGTCACAGAGGCGGGGTGGGGTGGAGCGGACAGGGTGGGGGTGGAAGGAGGGATGCTGGGACCATTGGTGGTGGAGAATGGGCACTGGTGGAGGGATGGGCACTTGACCATTGTATGACTGAAACTCAAGCACGAAAGTTTGTAAGTCTGTAACTGTACCTCACGGTGATTCACTAATAAAAAATTTAAATCAATAAATAAATCATTTTTTTGGAGATGGTGAAATAGACCGAAGGAAGAAGGTGGAAGCAGCATACAGATGCTCACATGGGAGATGATGAAATAGACCGAAGAAAGAAGGTGGAAGCAGCATACAGAGGTTCCAAGCCTTTGACAGCGCTTGCCTGGGGAAGAGCAGAGAAAGTGCTTGAGGCCAGCTAGGGGAAATCATGCCGAGAGTCTGTGGAGTGATGGGAAGTGAGGGTTCAGGGGAGGGACAGACTGACTCAAGGACCTTGGGAAGGCCTGAAGAGAAAACCAAGGCGTTTCCTAGGTGGCTCTTTGCTTACATTTTGGTTTAAGTGAGGTCAGAGGGAGGAGAGCAGGGTGTGAAAAAGTGGGAAATAGCAATAAAATGCTCTGAGGAATTGACGGACATTTTGTTCCCTATTTAGACCACAGGGATCATGAGTCAGGAGCAGAGAGGAGGAAAGATGGAGCCTCTGGACCATACCAGAGGCTCAACCTATGGTATGGTCGAGGCTCTGACTCAAGCAGGTCTCACATCGAGAAACCCTTCCCTTTTATCTAGAGAAAAGCAGATTTTCCGATTCTTTTCCATATGGTGTCCAGGAGCTAGTTAGTAGAAATGGTGAAGACAAGCAGGGGCTCTGGGTCAGAGAGCGAGTAGGTGGGCGCCGTCCAGAAGTGGCAGTAGGTGAAGAGGCAGAGGGGAGGAAAGGTGTGGCAGCAGAAGGGGGAGTGCCCACGGAGACTCCATCCCTGAGTAACTGCTTAGCTCCAGAAGAAGCCACTGCAGTCCCCGTTCACCAAAGGACAGTGGAGAGTTGGTCTTTGATAGGAAGCTCAGGCACTTCCTAAAGACGCTGTCGAAGAAAGAAAGAGCTGTGGGTCTGGAACCAAGGACTTCGTTTTTGTTTGGTTTTGTTTCTACTTTGTGTTTGCATTTTTGAACCATACCCTGCAGTTCAGGGCTTTCTCCTGGCTCTATGCTCAGGGATCACTCCCAGTGAGCTCAGGGGACCCTGTGGGGTACAGAGGATCTAACCCCAGCTGATCACGTGCAAGGCAAGTGGCACTATTTCTCAGCCCTCACAACTTCATATTCTGTGAGTTGTTGTAGGATAATGTTGGTTTGCCCTTCCTCTCTGGCTGCAGGGAGCTTGGGTTTGTTGATTGCTCCCCAAACCTGTCAATTACCTTTGTCTCCTGATCAGACTCTGCTGACTTGTAAATATTGTTTTTCTCTTCTCCTTAGTGTCCTTTGCATGGTTAGTTACTTCAGAGCAATTACTTTTTGTATGGACACAGAAGGACAGTTAAAAAGACATGCTTTTGTAACTTGGGAGCTAACTGACTCCAGATAATATTACCTCCTGGACATCTGCTCTCTGACTTAAGCCTCAATTGTCCTTTCTTCCTAGATCCCCAAAAGCAGCATCCTGACGAGGGACTGGATGGACCCAGGGCAAGCGGTGAGTTACCCTGGCATCAAAATGGGCCAGACCAAAGTGCCATAATACTTAACTATAAGTTAAGAGCATAGTCATGGGCAAATTCTGTCATGATCCAAAAAGTAATAACTAGATTCGGACTCTGCTAGGGTTAGGAATGATTAATCCAGCCTGAGCTCTGTAGTCTGAGTCTGTGGCAAGGAGAGTCGCCCTACAAGCCTAAATGTGTCTATTACTGTGTCCATAGAGAATGGCAAATATTAGGAAGTAGAATTAAGATGTTAATTAAGGAGGCCTATGTAATGTTAATAAAGAGGGTCTAAGGAGAGGAGAAACACACCTTAAGTGCTGTTTGGCCCTTGTGGGCTGCAGGTAGTCAGGAAGGCTTGATAGACATGTTGATTGCGCTGGGGGAGGGGAGGCGTGGCTATAGAGGGAGAGAAGAGGGGTTGACAGAGTGGGAAGAAAGCAGGAAAGGAAAGAGGCTCAGCCTATGGTATGGTCCTGAGAAGCTTTGGGCAAGGCCAGCAGGGCATAATGGAACCCGAGTCCTCTGTACAATAAACTTGTTTTGCTGAGGGCCACTCTCAAGCCAGTAGTGATGGAAAGAACTGCTTCCCGGCAGAGCTTGTGGGAACCTGTGGGACTGAGGATCCAACCAAGCCCTTGTGCAAGCGGGGTGAGCCCTCCCCACTCGAACTTCATCTCCCCAGCCCTGGCACACCTCTACTCAGTGTGCAATTCTTCCTCAAACTCTGTAAAACCCAATGTGTGGGTAATTCCTTTCAACTCCTTTCCCAGATCCTTGCTTTTTTCTCATTTCTGAAATAAAACTATTTCACTTCACCATATGTCTTCTCCAGAAATTATTTTTCCTTCTGGATCTTAGACCACACCTACTAGATGTTTGGGGAATTCTCAGCTCTGTGCTTGGGGACTCCACCCTGCTGTGCTCTCAGCTTCCACCAGTGCTCAGGGAACCAAATGGTCCCCAGGACTGAACCCAGGTCTCCTGCAAGAAAGCATGTGCTCCGGCCTCTAGCCTGGCTTCCCAGCCCTGGGACAAATTTTGTTTGGTCATACACTCTAGTGCTCTGGTCTTCCACCTGACTCTGCATTCAGGAGCCACTCCTGGTGGAGCCTGGGGACCATGTTTGTCAAAGCTGGATTGGCCTCACGGCTTGTCTGGCCTTCATCCCTAAACTAAGGTGGTTCATTCTGTCTCCGTGAGCACGGATGACAGAGGAAGTGCTGATGATACGGGCCACCTCTTCTACCTCAGGCCACGGTCCATAGTAGATCTGATACCAAGCAAAATCACCTCCTTCTACATTTCACAGGTGATTGGGGTGGGGCTGAGATGAAAATCTGGTTTGGTAATGCATTCCATGTTTATTTATTACTTTCATTTAGGGGCCTACCCTGGATGTGCTCAAGGCTTACTCCTGGCTCTGTGCAGTTCTGGGGGACCGTGCACAGTGCTAGAATCAAACCCAAGTCAGCAGCTTGCAAGAAAAGTCACCTTAACCACTGTACTATCTCTCTGGCCTCATTGCATATTTGTTGAAGAGTGGATCCTGGAATTGGCCAAGAAATTAACTCTGCCTAAATGCAGCCCCAAGTTTGTTTCATACAGAACATTTTACACACCACTTGCTGACACCTCATGCTTCGAATCTCTCTGGCTTTTTTATCTCTGACTCCTAGAGGTAAGTTTCGAGAGTTCAGGAGATGACCTCAGCCAGCTGATTTGGAACCTTCATTGTCACTTCAGAGTAATTTACAACCTGTAAATGTATGGCAGGGGGAGTAATTGGCAGAAGATGCTCCCCGGGGCCTGGGATTTGGGAGCTCATGTCGGAATTCTGCCATTTCTATCCCATACAAGTGTGATACCAGTATTTGATATTTTTATCAGCAGAGGACCCAGAATCAGACCCCAATATTCTGATGTGTTCTGATGTTTTCTGCCCTCCTTCCACTCAGCAGCGTTTCCCACCTAGGCAGCTCTGGCTTGAAGGGGTCTCCACAGGGAGGAACGCTGCCCAGGGTGCACACCATGTTCGAGGCAGCACTCCGCACAGTAGCTAAGATTTGGAATCAGCCTATGTCCAATGACAGATAAGTGGATCATGAAGATGTGGTATATATATACACACAGAGGAATATTATACAGGTGTTAGGAATGATTAAATCATGCAATTCACGGCAACATGCATGGAACTGGAAGATATGTTAAATGAAGCAAGCCCGAAGAAGGATAACACAATATGATACTACTCATATGTCGTATTTAGAATAGATGGATGAGAGAATGCAATGTTTCAAAGGGGTGATTGCCTCATCAATCTTGGCCCCAGAGTATAGGGGGGAGAAGAAAAGAAAGAGTGGAGGGGAGAGGGAAGAGAAACAGATGAGAAGCAATGGGGGCCAGGTAAGGAGATTCAGGTACGAAAGTGATATAAAGGAGTGATAAATATCCAAGCCACAGAGTCAGCAACACTGAAATCAAGAGACCCAAATTTTAGCAACTAAACTTAGAATAGTTCCTGATAAGAGGGCAGGCTGGGATGGGGATATGGGAGGAACCAAGGCACATTGGTGGAGCCAAGTTCACACTGGTGGTGTGATCAGTGCTGCGATATTGTATGTCTAAAACTCAACAGTGAACAACTTTTTAAATCACAGTGCTTTAATAAAAAATTGGAAAGAGAAAGAAGAAAGAAGGAAAGAAAGAAAGAAAGAAACAAAGAAACAAAGAAAGAAAGAAAGAAAGAAAGAAAGAAAGAAAGAAAGAAAGAAAGAAAGAAAGAAAGAAAGAAAGAGAGAGAGAGAGTGGAACCTCAATTAGGAAGAGATAGTGGAACCTTTTGCAAATGTGTGTTACCTTTCACTTGTTAAATGTATTGCCCTCAAGGGGTTGGAGCCATAGCACAGCGGGTAGGGCATTAGCCTTGCACATGGCTGACCCGGGTTCAATTCCCAGCATCCCATATGGTCCTCCGAGCACCACCAGGAGTAATTCCTGAGTGCATGAGACAGGAGTAATCTCTGTGTGACCCAAAAAGAAAAAAAAAAGTGTTGGCCATGACTGTCTTCCCTTTAATCATTGGGAATGTGGACTCTTAGAGTCTATTTTCCTTTCCTCTCTGGCCAAGGACCCTGCTTTTCAGGGCTGTGTGCAATGCGTGAGAAGGGCGTGGTGGAAGAGGACAGGCCTCCCAGATCTGATAACTCTGATCTCCCAATAGCTAAATATAAGCGTCAGAGGTTCAGATTCTCTGTCTTTCCAGAGCTACAGCCTCACCTGGAGAACTTCTTTGCCTTAAGTAAGTGAACCCCACGTGGGTGGGGACTCTGAACCACATTAGTCTCTTCCTGGACGGGGGGCTTGGGGTGGAGGTTGTTCCCATGAAGGGCTTCCACCCTTCTACACAAGATGCCATGAGCTTTACCTGAAATGAAAGGCCTTGCTCAGCCCCACGTGCCTTGTTCCCGCTCCGTCCACCTGGGACTGCTCCCTTGCCTTGGGGGCCTCTGCTCAGAAAGGGGAGAAGGTCTCTCCTGCCTTGGTCACAAGGAGAGTACTGACCTAATGGGGCGTGTGATGGGACTGTGGGACAAGTCCAGCCAGGAAAGCATTGGCCTGTGCTTGGAACATTGTCCATCCCAGACAAACACTGACGTATCCTCCTCTCGTCCTTGCAAATGGACCAATTTGATCCAGTATGTGGCATCTAGGGTTCACTGGGAGCATGATTCCACCCCCCTCTCTTCCCCCATCCCCACCACATAATTTAATTTTGATTTCCTGGTTTTTCCACCCTCTCTAGCTACCTTATACAGTGACCTGCTGGCTGGATGCTCACTCCTAAGTTACATGAAATCTGAGGATCAGGCACAGCGTCTCCCCATTAAAGTCTTCACAAACGTACTACAACATGGTGAGTGCAAATCGGGTGCTGCTGCTTTCCCGTGAGCTGACCCTGCTCCGGGAGAGTCCCCAGAGTTTGTGAATGCCTAGCTTTGACCTCAGCATGGTCAAGTGAGCCAGGAATGCAGAGAAGGGATCAGGTAGGAGGGATGAATCGGGCTCAGGATGCAAATGTGTCAAGAACAGGGAAGAGAGTACAGCTGTTGGGGAGGATGGAGGACTCCCACGGAAGAAGACAGGAGAACACAGCTCTGAAGGCGGCAATGCGTGAGAAGGGCGTGGTGGAAGAGGACTCTGATGGATGGTCGCTCAACACTGGTGAGGGTTGGGTTCTGGGTCAACTCCAGGAAACTGTATCAGTCTCGGAGTCCAGGCTCAAGTAGAGGAACGGTGGGGGCTGCCTCCGTGTCTACCACCTGCACGTGAAGATCAAATCCTTTTCCCCATTCTGCCTCCCCCCTTTTTGTTTTGTTTATTTTGGGGCCACACGTGGTGGTGCTTAGTGTTTACTCTCAACTCTGCATTCAGGGATCACTTCTGGTGGGCTTCAGGGAACTATATGGGGTGCTGTTGACTGAACTGAAACTGGCCTTATGCAAGGCAAACAGTGGACACTTTGTACTGTCACTGTGTGTCCCCTTCCCCCGTCCCACCCTTTCATGCCACAAGCAGGAGCAGTGCTGAAGCTGACTGAGCAGCTTGGCTTCCCTCTAGTGCCAAGAGGGATGAGCTGAGGGATGAGCTGAGGGGTGAGGTGGTGCGACCGACCCTTGCAGTGATTCAGCCAGATTTCAAATCAGTGAGCAGACCCACTCCCCTAGCCCTGGGTCTGAGAGATTTCTGAGATGGAGATGGAGACAGATGGAAAGGAGAGTGGGCAGGGGAGGAATGAGGAGAATGAGGCTTCCTCAAACAGCTCTGTCTCATGATTGGCCATGGGTCCCATTTGGGCTCTTGCAAATCTTAGCAAATCTGAGAAGAGAATGACTGGTTCCAGCCTCCTCTCTAAGTCTTTCTATGGGCAGCGCTATGGTATGCCCAGTGGGGATTTCTGCCCTCTGAGAATTTGCAGATTTGTGGGTAGAGACCTGAAACATCTTGTGTGGTGTTGGGTTCCAGACACCATCCTTCTTTTCCTTCTCTCGTGGGGATGGGGAGATACCTGGCAGTGCTCAGAGGTTCTTCCTGGCTCTGTGCTTGATGGTTGGGAGTTACTCCCAACCTTATGGTACTGGGGCTCAAACCCAGACTTTCTGCAGACATAGTATGGAGTCAATCCCTGTTGGCTCACTGGGATTTGCCGGAGCACAGATGGCCCCAGCTCAGAACTGGCTGACTGGAGAGCTTGGGTTTGGGGCATCAAATGAAAGGAACAGGCAGAAAATTGAGGGAATTCATTCCTAAAAACTGAGTCCTAACTCTTCAGAAATGTAATGGTGAGCCCAGGACCTTGGGGTTCATGCCTGGCTTTTCAGTGAGGGCCAGCTCACGGGATCTGGCCTAGACTTACATTCCCTCCTGACTCTACTTTCTTACCAGCTTCCCTCTCTCAGGGTATCAGATGGGCGTGCCAAGGGCTTCAAGTTCCCTAGTAGGGGAGGAAGCTGAATCGGGCTGGGGTCCTAGGGTCATGCCCAGAAGGGTCAGGTCCATTGCCTGCAGCTTCCTGTAGGCACACTGGTCTGTGTTCCTTGAGGAAACCCCTCAGCTGTCTGGGTCCTCTTGCACACCTGACGGGTCATAGAGGTCTCTAGTTTGCCTCCCTAGTTTGCCCTGTGACTCCATAGATGGGCAACACCGTCCTGGAGCTTATTGGAGTGATGCACAAGTACAGCTACTTGGTCTGCAAAAGGGGAACAATCTCATACTTCAGCTAATCAGGCTCATTTTACTAAACAGTTGGTGAGATGGGGCCAAGAAAAGACCTGGAAGATGGAGCAAAGGAAAAGGGGGCTTGGTAGCAGGAGGATTCACAGGCAGGGTAGCACTTGGGCAGTGGGGACCATGTCAGCCTTCCGCTTTCCTTTTCCATTTCCAGGTTGGAAGAGACTGATGACTGAAGTGCTCAGAACTCCTCAAGGCAGAGCAATAGTACAGCCAGCGGGTAGGGCATCTGCCTTGCATGCAGCTCACCCAGGTTTGATCCCCAGCATCCCATATGGCCCCCCAGCACCACGAGGAGTAACTTCTGAGCATTGCTGGGTGTGACTCAAAAGGAAAAAAACAAAAGGTTGTATATTAATCACTTGTATTTTGATAGGGAGAAGTTTTTTAGATGTTTTCTAAAGGTCTTACAGAAATCACTAAAACAATTCAGCATTGTAGTTAAAAACCTAGCAAGGAACATGGAACAATAAGCACACACCCAGGGCCTGGCTATTACCACTTTGCTGGGCTCCCCTCACTCTCCTGAACCTAAAAGCACATGTTACCCACCCCACATCTCACCTCTGCATTTTCTCTCTTCCCCTCCCTCCCTTCCATAGCTTCTCACCCAGACCCTGGACGCATGAGCAGTGGTTCAGGGGAGCAGCCGAGACTGCAGGAGCCCAGAGGAGCAGTGGATACTGCGTGGTCTCCTCCTCCCTGTGAAATCTCGAGTTCGTTTCTGACTGAGCTGAGATTTCCCCTCTGTAAACTTGGGGAAGAGATGTACCCACCTTCTCCTCCCATGCCTGCTCCCAACACCCCCAGCTCTCAGGTGCTTTCTTGAGATATGAATCAGAACTGAAGATGATGAGGGATGATAAAAAATGCTAAATCAATCAAAATTTACTAAAAAAGTATGAGGAGGGGCCAGGCATGGCTGTCTCCTTCCTGTCATCACATGTGCCCCCACATTTTCTGCCTCTTGGCCCTTAGCTCACCTGCCCTGGAACATTCCCTAAGCCTCCTCATTTCGGAAAGCTGCTCTGCCTCCTCTAGACCCTCCTGTCTTGGCAGAGCTCAGGACTTGCTAATGTTTCACCAATATGCAGTGGAGGAAGCAACCTGTATGTCCAGGCTCCTGGGGAAGGAAGGGAGTGAGTAGGAATCAGAAAGAAGGGTTGGGGTAGGCTGATTTGGGGCTTGGTATTGAAGCCCTTGCCACCTTCAATGACAAGTTTCTTTACCTTAACTGGTCACCATGGTGTGTCATCGTAACAATTATGTGATCTTTGTGTTCGTGTGTATGATCATACTGGCTCTATGGGCCGAGTCCCTGGACTGCCCCCCCCATCTCAGCTGCTTGTACCTCAAGCATAAGTACCAGGGGGTACTTCTGGAGGGGTGGCTGTGAGAGCACAGGCTCCAAGGACCACCCAGTCTGGGGAGCAAGCAGACTGAGTTTGCAGGGGAGAGAATTCAGATGTGTGTGTCGACAGGGGATGTGGGAAGGGAGTGAGGATCAGAGTCGGTTGTTTAGTCTAGGATAGGAGGAGTTAGGTCAAGGGTTGGGGCAATAACCACGTGGCAAGACACTTTTGGAAGTTGCCTGACTTGGGAACAATTCCTTCTGCCTTTCACCATCATATTAAAATATTGGACTCAAGATGTAAAAGCAGTGTTGTTATGAAGTCATGAATCCATCACCATTCCTGACCCTCTGTTTTTCCTTACACCCAGTTTTGAGCCTCACTCTATACACAGTCTACCTGTGATACCTGTCTCAGTCAGGGCTGGGATGAGGTAGTCTACTCATCACCTTGCTATATCACAGGTGTGTGTGTATGTGTGCATGTAAACTGAAAATGTTTTCAGACTGAGTCCAAATGTAACATTCCTTCATTGCATTTGTCTTAATGCTTCCCTAAATACTTGTTTTCCCTCTTCCTCTGAAATACTGATGGTGAGCACATAGTGTGGACTGGAGGTTGGTTGCCTAGAGCTTGCACTATTTCATTTATTCTTTCTTAACCACTCAGTTCATCTCCCCACAGAAATTCCTGCTCCATCTTGTGGTAATAGGGAAGTAATAGGGAATACTAAATCTGCACCTACCCACTCAATCATTCACATCCATTTGTTCCTTTTTCCTTACTCCATCCTTCCTTCTATCCATCCCCCCCTTCCGTTTCTCCAGTCGTCCTTTCATTCAGTCATTCCACAAATAGACGGGTATTCCTTTATCCCAGGTATTTTGCTGGTCATGGGATAAGGAGGTAGCCCAAGGATCATGGGGACTCTGAGGAGAAGAAATACAGGTCAAAAAAACAGGAGGAGGAAAATTGGAGCCTGATTGGGGGTCTGGAAATGGAGAAGCAGTGAGAATGAGGAAGACCTGGTCTGTCTCCTTGTGACCTTTTGATGAGAGTGTCTTTCTGTTGATCTTGGGCACATCCACAAGACTTTCTGGATGTCATTTTATCAGCAGGTATGTTCTGAGTTGACAGGATAGAAATCATGAACACTTGGAGTGACAACAGGTATAGGTAGGCTGCTGAGGTGTCACAGCCTCAGTGCTGGGGACAAGCACCAGGACGATCACCCAAGGGTCACGAGGATGTGTGTAGCAACAGGGAAGACAGAGGTTGCGATGGCATCTTCAAAGAGCAGTCGGCTCACTTGGTCACCAAGAGGCCATAACGGCAGGCAGGCATTTTCAGAGCATCTGGGAGACATGGAGGTTTCTGCATATCTAAGGCAGACAGGTATATTCCAGTTGCTTTAGGAAGAACAGGTTTGCTCCGGAGACAGACCCCCATCCCAGAGAGAAATGCCTCTGAATATAACCAAAGTAAAGAGAGAGTATGGGGGAAATTGTCTGCCACACAAGCAGGGGAAGGTTTGGAATGGGGGGAGGGGGGAATACTGGGGATTTTGGTGGTGGAAAGTGTGCACTGGTGAAGGGATGGGTGTTTGGTGATTATTATGATGGAAGCTCAAACATGAAGGCTTTGTAGCTGTATCTCATGGTGAATCTAAAAATAAAGGGGAGGAATAATAATAAAATAATATCACTGTATCACTGTATCATTGTCATTCTGTTGCTCATCAATTTGCTCGAGCGGGCACCAGTTATCTCCATTGTGAGACTTGTTGTTACTGTTTTTGGCATATTGAATACACCACAGTAGCTTGCCAGGCTCTGCCATACGGGTGAGATACTCGGTAGCTTGCCGGGCTCTCCAAGAGGGGTGGAAAGGCAAACTTGCTGTGCTATCACTCCAGCTCTCAATAAAATAATAAAGTTAACATTCAAAAACCCTGCCATGGGGGCTGGAGCAATAGCACAGCGGACAGGGCGTTTGCCTTGCATGCGGCCGACCCGGGTTCGATTCCCAGCGTCCCATATGGTCCCCTGAGCACCACCAGGAGTGATTCCTGAGTGCAGAGCCAGGAGTAATCCCTGTGCATCACCAGGTATGACCCAAAAAGCAAAAAAAAAAAAAAAAAAAAAAACCATTCAGAATAGAATTTTAAAAAATGTAATGTGGAGTTCATGCCCAATTCAATCAGCTTAATCAATGGGTGAATAAATAGCAGTATGCCTATTTATGTTGGTGCCAAACCAGATCATGAAGATGATGCAAGCAGGAAGCAGAACCAGGACCCTACATCGCACTAAGTGGGCGAGCTTAAGCTTGAAAGTCTGATTGATATGGAAAAGACAAAGCTGACCCATTTGTCATGAGACAGTGATTAGCAAACTTATTAAGAAGTTTTAAAATTATACCTGCAGAATTGATCTAACATTCGGACTCCTATTGCAGTGCTCCTAGATAATTGGAAATCAAGGTTTTTAACACGGAACAAAATTAAACATGACGTTGTTAAACTGTATATTTTATCTCTATGGAACTTAATGCTTCTGTTGATTTGATTAGGACCATAGCAAATGGGTACTGGTTGAATTTCAAAAAAATTCTGATGTTTGAAAAACAATTTTCCCTATAGTCTGGAAACAGCTTCAGCCTGTTTGGGTTGAGCAGTGGCACTTGACAAAAGAAAAACTTGCGGCTTTGTATGAATTGATCACAAAGCAGTTTGATTTGGGACATACTTTTTCTAGCTCTAGTCCCTGGAATTCACCTGTATAATTACGAAAAAGACTGGTAAATGGTGAATGTTAATTGATCTAAGAAAAGTTAATGACTGCATGGAACCAATGGTCCCTTTACAGATGGGCCTGCCTAATTTGGCCATTATTCCAAAATCAGTTATAGTATAGGACAAGCCATTATTGAATGGGCAAATCGCTCACTTACAGATACTTAAACAAAAAGGAGGAGTATATACCGACTCTCCCAAACAGCAGTTATCCAGAGCACTATTTACATTTTTTGAACTGCTCTGATAACACAACAGCTGCAGAAAAACATTGGGAAGTTCAAAATAACTCAGAAGAAACAAGTTCCAATATAATCAGAAATAATTCAGATAAAATTATTCAGAGATGTAAAGTTTTTTATAGGGACCCAGTCTCTGGGAATTGGATACCAGGCCAGGTGGAAATGTGGGGGTGAGGTTTTTGCTTTTATTTCCACAGATAAGGGTCATTTTTGGTTTCCCACCAAAAGACTGAAGCTTCTCAATGAATCACAACAAGAGACGGCTAGTGGAAAGACTGCAGGATGGGATAGACTCCGGGTCAGCCATAAGGCTCTGGACCAGAACGGACCTCCTTGGCGGAGATAGCTTCCAACAACATGCAAGCCGCAATCCCCACATGGGGGAACATAAAAGCCCTGACCAGCCGTACTGAAGAGGTATCACATAACATTAACATGGAGAAAGCTCCTGAAGCTCTTTTTTAGCCATCATATCTCTCCTGACATTACAGGTAAGTGCCTCTCCTCAAAAAATTTATTGGGCTTTTACTAAAGGATGTATCTTGGCAGGATGGCCAAAGAATGGCACTAGTATTACTAATGTAATTTAACAAGAAATTTACCCCACCCTGTCCTTAGCTTGCGTGCCTCTTCCTTATGTAATGTTGGGTAGTGTTCCATGTGGATTTCATTAAGGCATCGTGAAGGAACCGGCAGAGGAACCCAGGTGTGTGGGAGCCAGGGCTGAGATCTCCAAGCCAGCTCAAATCGGGACTGGGCCTCTTCCACCCAGATCCTCTATTTTCCAGTAGCTCGGCAGTCGCACCCAGAAACTGCCCCTGGTGCCGTGTAATCCCACCAATGGCCAACATCCAGAGACTATAAAACCAAGCTCCAGGAAGCGACATATTATAGCCTAGTTCTCCCTCTCGGAGAACCTAGCAAGCTACCGAGAGTTTCCTGCCCAGTTGGCAAAAACTCCCTGTGGCGTATTCATATGCCAAAACAATGATGGGTCTCATTCCCCTGATCCTGAAAGAGCCTCCAATGTGGCACTGTTGGGAAGGACGAGTAATGAGAAGCTTCTAAAATCTCAGGGCTAGGACGAATGGAGACATTACTGAGACTGCTCGAAAAAATCAACGATCAATGGGATGATGATGATGATGATGAAGTCTAAGAAGGAGGAAGCTTCTATTTTTATAGGGCCCAAGTAGGTGTCTGGATGCTGGTGATTCTTCCTCAACCACGGGACGAGAGTCTGATAATGGGACGAGAGTCTGATGATATTTCTTCATCAGCTACTCATCCGCCTCTCTCAACAGACCAAGAGATTCCCGAGTTTGCTCACTACAACAAAGAATCATCACAGTGACAACTACTGAGACGGTTGCTGATTGTCCAGAAATGGCATGAGAAATTTGAAACATTATGGACTGCTGAACTGCAGGCTGAATTGGCTGTTGCTTAAAGTGTTGTTTTGCTTGGATACTAGTTAGTCTCCATTGACAAAAATGTCTTTGAACTGGGACTGGAATACTACTTGATTTTGTGTAAACCCTGTACTATATAAGGAGAAAGAATTTCTGCGGGGAAAAGGTTAGAAATAACTTGTTAATGCATAAAATATTACATCGAGAAGAATAGAACTCTAAAGTACATTTAGGGCTCACCTTCCTACTCTGGGGTCTCCAAAAATTTGGCTAAGGATTATTTCTGATGGTTTGAGTTTTCTCAAAACAGCATTAAGGTATTGTTGGGAAGATTTGTGAGAATGGGTGTTGTTACTGGCCATTCTGTGTCTTATATTTCATTTTAAACAAAAATGGGGAGATGTTGGTGCCCAATCAGATCATGAAGATGAGTCCTTGGACTTGGTCCTGCAAGCAGGAAGCAGAACCAGGACCCCATGTTGCACTGAGGGTCCGATTGATATGGAAAAAGCAAAACTGACTCTCGGTGACCAGCAAGTTCCCACCGTAAGAGCTTTCTCTTCTCACGTATCACAGGCCTAGCTAACCTTTAGACACAAACATCCTCTCCTGTTTATCACAGACCCCAGGTGTGAGGCAGTCGTGACCTATGAAGCCTAGTGCCCACATGTTTCCATCTGGGACAGTGTAACTGACCATGTTTCGCTTCCTGTAACTGACCATGTTTTCTTTTCCTCTGTTTCTTTGTTTTGATTCCTCCTACGCTGTTGATGATTATAATAAGCTGGCAAATAAAAGGAGGCTGAGCAAACTGCTCTTGGTCACAAGATCTGAGGATGGGTTGTGATCCTTTGTGAACAATAATTTCTCCCACCTTCTTTTCTCAGGGCCTCAGACCCGCCTAACCTAACAACAATTTAAATACAACAATTTAAAAGTAAATAAATGAATTAATTATGTTAGGTTTTGCTTTGCTCCTTCCTGCTTCACCTCTAGCCATTGCTGTGCTACTGCCTCCCTGTCCACTTTCCTAGGAGACAGAGGATGGACAGGGACTTCTCCACCGTCACTTGCAGATGCTGGCTCTGCTATCAGTTTTGAGGCCTGGGAAATTAACAGTCACTTTTCTTCTGGATAAATGCATTAACATTAATAATACCTACTTAATAGTCATTTTAAGAGGGATAAGGTCAAAGGAGCAAAATGAACATTCAAATTATTGCCCATTTTCAAGCTGCTTGTCATTTTATGACTGAATTCACTTTATGTTGGTTCCACTGTCATGTTTTGCCCTTCCCCTTGTCATTCCAAAGGAATAGTTGCAACTGAATCAAAAAAAGGGGCTCTGCTGGGAAGAGAACATGTTAAGTAGGGAAAGATATCTATCATCATAAGCTTAGAGTAATCTTCAAAGTGAGGAACCAGGGCTGGTCTGGCTTCATGCAGTCTTGAGGCAGGTGATGCAGCAGACTATGTAGACTATATATGTATATTTAGGACTTTTCCACCAAATACATGTATAGCATGAGAAGAAATGGTGGGCATGTATAGTTGAGGAAAACAGTGGACCTAAGTTGTAGGATAACATTAGTTTGTCCTTTCTCCCTCGCCACAGGGAGCTTAGATTTATTGAGTTACACCCATCACAGTGTTCCAGAGGCACTCCCGTTCCTCTGTGTTTATCTTTAACCTCTTCTCTGTGCTATGCTTCCCCTATCGGTTAATCACCTATATCCCCAAATTAGACCCTGTTGTGACTTGTAAGGTCTGATTCTTCTAAGGACTCTGAATTTTGTATTTGTAAGTGAAATATTGCCTTTCTCTTTATGTCCTTTTCAAAGTTTACTTTAGAGTAATGTCCTTTTTGCATAGACACAGGAAGACAGTTAATGGTATGCTTTTGTAACTTGGGAGTTAATTGACTCCAAATAACATTTACTCCTGGGCATCTGTCTTATTTTCTCAGCTTAAGCCTCAGATGCCCTTAATTCCTAGCACCCAAAAGCAGGGTCCCTGGTATCAAAACAGGACAGCAGTAGTATGTTGCTGCCAGCAGGTCAACCTGTACCTGTGGCGTGAGTGCATCAGCAGCCTGATGGTGCCTTCAGACTTCCTGATACCCCAAAATGTCTTCTGTGCCTTTGGCCAGACCCAACAACTTGGGGCCAAGTTTACCAAGAAATTAAATGGCCAAAAGTTAGGTATGTGGGAGCCACACCCACAAAACACCTCCAACTCAGCTATACAAGCTCACTTATTGGCCTTATTTCAGAGACCCATAAATCTTGAAAGAGATCAGAAGCCGCAGTTGGGGCCAGTGGCACAGCATGCTGCAGGGTGAGCGGGTGTGCCCTGCAGGACATATGCCAATAGTTTATTTCTCTGGAAAAGATGGAAACAAGGGCCATGATCCAGAGACACACAAAGGAATCTCCAAACGGAGCAGCTACCTGCAGAGATGCCTCCGGACTCTAAGCCAGGCCAACTTCACTGGGGTGCCTCAGATGGGGGCAGGCGTCATCCTTCCACCCACCTCCACCCTCTCCCATCCCCAGATGGGACCCTGCAAGTCACGTCCACAAACTGCCTCCAGCTGCTACTTAAGCTCCTTAACGACGATGATCCAGAGACACACAGAAGAATCTCCGAAATGAGCAGCTCTCTGCTTAAAGCCTCTGGACTTTAAGCCAGGCCAACTTCACCAGGGTGCCTCAGACAGGGGCAGGCATCGTTCCTCCACCTGCCCCCTAAAATCCCTGGCGGCCACCAACTTCCAGAACCCAATGAGAGTACAAGTACTCTGGTTCAGTGATGGCAAACTCCAGGCCTCAAGGGATAGGGGATGGGCCAGTCCTTCTCACTCCCCCAGCCCCGTCCCCTTGGGACCCTGGAGGTCGCGCCCACAAACTGCCTCTGGCTGCTACTTAAGCTCTTTAAGGGCCAGGATCCAGAGACACACAAAAGAATCTGAACCTAGCAGCTCTTTGCAGAGATTTCTCCAGACCCTAATTATCTAGGATTTTGGAGTTCCCGGAGCACAAGGCTGCTCCTGTGGCAGCACGACATCTTATGCTATTCATAACAAGCAATACAAAAGAGTATGGGGGGAGATTGTCTGCCATAGAGGCAGGGGGAGGGGTGGGATGGGGAGAAACCGGGGCTCTTAGTGGTGGAAGATGTGCACTGGTGGAGGGTTGGGTGATCGATCATTGTATGACTAAAGCTCAAACAAAAAAGCTTTGCAACTATCTCAAGGTGATTAAAAATAATAATAATCACTGTCCGTATCACTGTCATCCCGTTGCTCATCGATTTGCTTGAGCAGGCACTAGTAATGTCTCCATTGTGAGACTTGTTACTGTTTTTGGCATATCGAATATGCCACAGGTAGTTTGCCAGACTGCCGTGTGGGCGAGATACTCTTGGTAGCTTGCCGGGCTCTCCGAGAGGGATAGAGGAATTGAACCTGGGTTGGTCACGTGAAAGGCAAATGCCCTACCCACTGTGCTATCACTCCAGCCCAAAAGTAATAATGAAATAATAAAATACAATGTTAACATTCTGAATAATAAAAAAAAAAGTAATGTGGAGTTCATGCCCAATTCAATCAGCTTAATCAATGGCTGAATAAACAGCAGTATTCCTACATGTAAAAAAAAAAAAGAAGAGCTGGACCGATAGCTGGAGTGATAGCACAGCAGTTAGGGCATTTGCTTTGCATGCAGCCTACCCGGGTTCGATTCCCAATATCCCATATGATCCCCCAGGCATTGCCAGGAGTAATTCCTGAGTGCAGAGCCAGGAGTAACCCCTGTGCAACACCGGGTGTGACCCAAAAAGCAAAAACATAAAGAATAAGAAGAAAATAAATGGGACAGGCCAAGCACCATAATATTTAACTATAAGTTAAAAGCACAGTCCTGGGCAAGTTCTGTTATTATCCAAAGAGAAACAACTGGATAAGGACCTGCTGGGTTAGGAAGGACTAAGCTGGCCTGAGGACTGCAGGTGGCATCTGTAGCAGGGAGTCCCCAGGAGAGCCACCCTAGAAGCTTAATGTATCTCTTATGTGTCTATATAAAATGACTAATATTATTAAGAAGTAGAATTAAAATGAATGTTGAAATGGTTATTGGACTAAGGAAAGGAGAAATGCACCCCTTGATGGTATTTTGCCCTTAGGTAGGTCACCTTGCTGGATGAGAATATGTCGCTAGAAAAAGCTTCCCCTGAGGGAAGGACTTTACATCTGTTGATCATATAATCACACCTATGTGTAATTGCTATATCAACCCCTCATGATTTGGGGCTATAACTAAGGCTGTAAGAGTGGGCATGAGGAGGAGGAATCCAGAAGTAAGTGAGATTGGAAGGAAGCAGGGGGAGATGAGATTGGATTAAATTGCAACTGATCACCAACCAGCCTGGCCTTCGTTTCCTCCTTCGTCTGCCCATTGCCATGGGCTGTCAGGGTGGAAGAAGCGGCCCCAGACCACTGAACACAGGCGGCGGAGAGAGTGCTGAGCTTGAATATTTATTTTGTGAATACACAGTAAGTGACGTACATAAAATGGTAGAGGAACCTCATCAGGAATATGACTTAGTTTGCCAGCAAAGAGAAAAGTGACTTAAGGTCAAGACCCCACTGCCTAGTCTCCACTGGCCACCGCTGTCAGCCAGTAGCCAGTGGGCTTCGGCCAGAGAGGGGCTGGCACAGCCTCCGAAATGCAAGTCTCAGGCAAGTATGTTTCAGCCTCTTTTTTTTTTTTTTTGGCAGATCTGTAAGTTCTTGCTCCCTACATTTGGAAGCTTTATTATCATATTATTATTAATATCATTAATATAATTCAAAAGCACTGTGATTTATAATACTGTTTTGGGGAGGGTACAACATTCCAAGACCACACCCTCCCCTGGGGTGTCCACTTTCCCCCATCACTATTGTCTTTGTGGCCCTAGCCTTCCCTACCAGCCCTCTACACCCTAGTGGTCAGTTCAGTTCTGTAGACCAATTCTCAGGTTCTGTTGCCTTTGGACATTTACTACTTCCTTACTATGGCTTTTTGTATGTCACATATGAGTGAGATTATTCTGTACCTTTCACTCTCCTTCTGGCTAATTTAATTCAATATGATACTCTCCAGGCCCTTCCATGAGGCAGCAACTTGCATTATTTCGTCTTTTTTTTCTTTTCTTTTCTTTTTTTTTTTTTTTTTTGCTTTTTGGGTCACACCCAGCGATGCTCAGGGGTTACTCCTGGCTTTGCACTCAGGAATTGCTCCTGGCAGTGCTTGGGGGACCATATGGGATGCCGGGGATCGAACCCAGGTCGGCCGCGTGCAAGGCAAACGCCCTACCCGCTGTGCTATCGCTCTGGCCCCTCTTTTCTTTTTTTTTTTTTTTTTTGCTTTTTGGGTCACACCTGGTGATACACAGGGGTTACTCCTGGCTCTGTACTCAGGAATTACTCCTGGTAGTGCTGAGGGGACCATAGGGGATGCTGGGAATCGAACCCAGGTCGGCCACGTGCAAGGCAAACACCCTACCTGCTGTGCTA
This sequence comes from Sorex araneus, assembly GCF_027595985.1. Taxonomy (NCBI): domain Eukaryota; kingdom Metazoa; phylum Chordata; class Mammalia; order Eulipotyphla; family Soricidae; genus Sorex; species Sorex araneus. The sequence continues at coordinate 229,105,869 of NC_073303.1, read as the reverse complement.
TTGCTCCAGCCCCTCATCTTTTCTTATAGCCTAGTAGTTGTCCATTGTATTTATCTACTATAGTTTCATGATCCAGTCATCTGGTCTTGGACACTTGAGTTGTTGGGGCTGTTATGAATATATTGCATTGTACTGAATGTAGGAGTGTTATTCTCTTTGGATGAAAAGATTTTCAGCCCCTTGGGAGTTAATCCCAAGGACTGGAATCACTGAGTCATCTGACAGCTCGTTTCTTAAAACTTTTGAGAAATTTCCATACTGTCTTTCATAGAGGCTGAACCAGATGGCATTCTCACCAACAGTGAAATGTGGGTTTCACCTCCCCACCCCCATCCTAGCCAGCACTGGTTCTTTCTACTCTTGTATGTCAGCCTAGCTGGTGTGAGGTGTTAACTCATTGTTATTTTGATATGCATTTCCCCATTAAGTGATAACAAGCACTTTGTCATATATGAACTGTGCGCCTGAATATCTTTGAGGAATTGTCTACTTAGCTTCTACTTTTTAATGGGGATGTCTTTTTATGTCGCTAAGCTTTGTGATCCACTTTATAAATCCTGCATGTTTGTCTTTTGTCAGGCACATGATGAGTAAATATTTTCTCCCTGTCAACAGGGTATCTTTTGCCTGTACTCATCCTTTCCTTTACTGTGCAGATATTTCTTAATCTGATGTGGTACTTTTTTTTTTTCTTGTTTCCTCAGCTAAAACCATTAAGTCATTGTAGAAACTTCAAGAGTCAATATTGTGGGGGAATTCTGCCTTTGTTTTTCCCGATATATTTTCTGCATTCAGGTCTAATATTGAGCTCCTTGCTCCATTTGAATTCATTTCTGTGGGTGGTATGAGGTAGGATAGGGATTTCTATTTTTTGCATGTGGCTAACTGGTTTTCCCAGAACAATTTTGGAGGACCCTGTTTCATTCATCTAGTGCCTTTGTCAAAGATTAGCCATCTCTATATCTGTCTCTAGGCTCTCAAGTCTATTCTGCTGGTCTGACAATCTGCCTTTAGTCCAGTGCCACACATTTGTTATTATAATTGCTCTATGGTATAAAGTTGGGGGTGTTCTTTTATTCCCAGGATGTATTTGGCTATTTGGAGAGTTTTATTCCTCTATCTACATTTTAGCAGTACCTGGTCTCTGTCCTAATGTGTTAAATCTGTAAGGTAGGATGGTCATTTAAGCAATGTGATTTCTTCCAATCAGAGGATGTGTTTCCATTTCATTGTGTCTTCTGTTGATTGGTGATTTATGGGTTGTATATTTTGGGTAACACTGATTCTATGGTCAGGGCTTACTTCTGACTTTATGCTTAGGGATGATTTCTGGCAAGGTTTAGGGAACTGTCTCTGGTGTCAGGGATTGAACCTGGGTTGGCTTTATCATCCGTACTATCTCTCCAGCCCCTCATTTCCTTTGTTATGATCTCCAGATAGTTGATTCTTTTAGGCACAGCTGTGAATAGAATTTTTATTTTCTTCTTTTCTATTTCACAGCTTGTATATGGAAATGACACTGATTTTAGATTATGGATTTTGTTGTCTGCCACCTTTCTGTGGGTAGATTTGTTACTTGGTGATTGTTTTCTCATTTGGGGGGGCATGGAGTATTTAGGGTATCTAAGTTGAATATGTCATCTGTGAAAAGTGATAGTTTGTATTCTTCTTTACCAATTTGAATTCTTTATTTAAATCATTTTCAGAACTGTGCTCAAGAGGACTGGGGGCCTCACCACTGGCTCTTCACCAACTGGACCATGTGACCAGTGCCAGGCCCCTAATGCTGCTCAGAGCTGGGCAGTGGTGGTGTATACTCAGGCCTGGTCCTGGGCGCCTCCAGGGCCACACCTGTCAGTGCTCAGATAGTTGGGGTATCATTCAGCACTGCAGTGCTCAGGGGATTATATGGTAGCGGGATTCAAACATGGGTCAGGTGCATGCCAGGCATATACCCTAAATAGCAGGTGCCCTACACCTCTGGCCCCATCCAATTGGAATCACTTTAATAGGTCTTTCTTTTTTTTTTTTTTTTAAATTTTATTGAATCACCATGTGGAGGGTTACATAGTTCTCAGGATTATGTCGGTTATACAATTCTCAAACACCCTTCCCTTCACCAGTGCCCATCTTCCATCACCAACCCCCCCAGTATACCTGCCGCCCCCTCCCACCTCCCCAGTCCCCACCCTTGTTAGTGATGTTTCACTTCGTTTACGCCTTATCTCGATTACATTCCATGTTTCAACACATAACTCACTACCGTTGTTGGGGTTTCCCCCAAAAAAGAAAAGCAGTCCTATTGCCAAGGAGGCATTTGATAGTTCTCCACTGCTAAGAATATAGAGATATTAAGTCCCGCTGTTTGTTACCTAACTTTTCTTTTTCCCCCTTGCCCCGCGCCACCGAGTTCACGCCTGTTTAGTAATCGCCACGCTGCCTGACAAGGGAAAAAAAAACCGAAAAGGATGGTTATTTCCCGTCATCAGCAGGCGTGGGGCTCTGGCTTAGTTGATAGACTAGTAGAGTGTCTGCAAGCAGTTTCTGGAACCGAAGGTCTCGCGCTGGTATCGGCTCCGGCTCGAGATTCCACCAGCGTCCCACTGTTCCATGTACATAATTTTCCCCTTATATCCCATTCCCACGCCACCAGGTCTGTTTGCTTAATGGACATCACACTATGTTTGACACCACGCCGCGTTTCTTCCCGAGAAAGAAGGGTATTTCTTCTCAGCCGGCGTGGGGATATAGCTTAGTTCAGTCTAGAGAGATGGCTACCACTTTGATTGCCTTCAATATTTCAGCAACAGACTATTCTTGATAGGATCTCCCACAAAAGTCCGACCTGTTAAGGAGGAACCATTACATATTGCTGATGCTAAGATGACATTAGGTCGTGCGGCCGCGCTAGCGGCCGCGCGGTTTTGGGTTTGTGTATAAAGTCCAGGGAAAGTACAACCAGAAATAACATCACTACAAACTTTTACCCTTATATGGTGCTCATAAGATGGAGAAACCTAGAGAGAGGCTCGGTGTCTCCATTTTGCGCTCAGGAAAACCGCGGACCCTGCGCTGTGTTCAGAAGGAGTTGAGAGAGAGAGAGGTTAAAAGAATTGGGGGATGCCCGGTTCCCACTGTTTCAGCGCCGTGGGGTCTCTGGTCCCGTGCCGGAATTAGTTCAGTGGGCAGCTTGGAGTCCAAGGGCGCTTCCTTGGGCTCTTCCATCGTGCTGGCTCCGCAGCAGGATCCAAAAGGTAATAGGTCTTTCTTGTCGAGTGCTATAGCAGAAACTATTATGCTGAGTCATAGTGGTGTTAATGGACATCCTTGTCTTGTGCCTTATTTTAAAGACTTTTAGTTTTTCACCATTTAGTATAATGTTAGTTGGGGTTTGCAGTAAATGGCCTTCAACATACTGAGGAAAATTCCTTCTATCTCCATTGTATTGAGAGCTGTTTTTTTTTTTAAATCATAAATGGGTTTTGGATCTTAAATACTTTCTCCATATCTATTAATATGATCATGCAATTTTTATCATTCCTGGTATTAATATGTAGTATCACATTGAGCAATGTATATTAAGCAATCTTCAGATCCCTGGGACAAATCCCACTTGATCGTGGTGCATGATTTTGCAATATTTTGTTGAATTTGATTTGCTAAGACTGTGTCATGGATCATTGCATCTCAGTTCATCAGGAAATAACTTTTTTTCAGTGTTTTTTACTTCTTTGGGATGATATTTGGCCTCAGAGAAGCTGTTTTGGAGAATTCCTATTTCTTTGACTTTGAGAACAGGAAGTAGGTCTTTGAAGATTTGGACAAAATCATTCATGAACCCATCTGGGTCTGCACCTTTATTTTTGTGGAGATTTGTTTAGTTTCATTTTGAAACAATCTTGGAAGTTTATGGGATTGCCCAGATTTATCCATTCCTCCTAGGTTCTTCATATTAACAGCACAAACTTTTTTCTTAGTAATCTGAGACATTGTTTTGAATTTCTGTGGTATCTGTTTTAATTCCATTTTGCTTCAATTTGTTTGTTTTGGGGCCACACCTAGCAGCTCCTAGTGGAGCTTGGGGGTCATGTGTGTCAAAGTTGAGAGTACTAGAGTCCCAGAATAGCATGGTACCAGGTTTTCAAGATTTATTTCCCTCATCATATGTTGGATAAAATTCATGTGTCTGCAATGCTAGCATATATATGTTCAGATGTCACTAAAGCCTGAAGGTGGGGTGCGATTACATAGAATAACAATAGTTCCAGCCCTTTCTCACTCAAGAAAGCTGGTTAGATTTCTTACATGTTATGTATGTCCACAGTATATCCCCTTCATAAATATGCGTGAGGTTCCTGAAAAAAATACCATACATATTTGGTATTCTGTTATGACACTAGAACTCTGCCAGGAATGAAACATATCCCCCAACCTCTCGCCAGCTTGCTCTGCTACCTGTGCTGAGTTACGTGGTTAAGTTTGTTCTTTGCCAATGAAACTCCTCTTTTGGGGTGAGGGCAGGGGGGGGACACATGTGTGGTGCTCAGGGCTACTCTTGGCTCCAGTATCAAATCTGGGCCTTCCACATAGAAAGTATGCACATCAACCCTTTGAGTCATCTCCCTAGCCCTAACCCCTTTTCCTTTTTAGATTCTATACACTTTTGGAGGACAGACCCCCACACAGTGAAATGATAATTCATCTACCTCTTATCCCTAGCACAGAACTGCTAAAATCCTTGATTTCTCTAGGTGAGGAGAGTTAGAGATGTCTTTGCATAACAATGAGATGGTTTGCAGGAAGCTCTGTCCCCTTTGCTCTTTGTAGCTTTTTGATCGGGCCACTCCTTAATTTCAGCTTTTGACAACAAATTGAATAAATTCATGATTCAATGAGTAGAATGTCTTCTTGAGTTCTGTGAGCCTCTCTGGAAAACCAGTTGACCCTGTACCTCCCCTCCAGAGCCTGGTAGATTAGGAGTATCATGGATTGCTGGGCCAATGGGGACTTGGGATCAGGGGATGAATGGGGTTGGAGTGGGAGGAATTTTCTTTTTAAATTTTTTATTTTTTAAATTTTATTGAATCACCGTGAGATAGTTACAAGCTTTCATGTTTGGGTTACAATCTCACAATGATCAAAACCCATCCCTCCACCAGTGCACATTCCCCACCACCAATATCCCCGGTATACCCCCTTCTTCCCACCCTGCCCCTGCCTCCAGGGCAGACAAATAGTCCCCATACTCTCTACTTTTGGGCATTATGGCTTGCAGCACAGATACTGAGAGGTCATCATGTTTGGTCCATGATCTACTTTCGGCATGCATCTCCCATCCCTACTGGTTCCTCCAGCCATCATTTTCTTAGTGACCCCTTCTCTATTCCATCTGCCTTCTCCCCTCCACTCATGAAGCAGGCTTCCAGCTATGGGGCAATCCCCCTGGCCCTTGTATCTACTGTCCTTGGGTGTCAGTCTCATGTGATGTTATTCTATACTCCACAAATGAGTGCAGTCCTTCTATGTCTGTGTGGGAGGAATTTTGTAGAACTTTGGAGTGAACCATTGTTTAATTTTTAAAAAAATTTTTTAGTGAAGCAAGGTAGTGTTTATTGAACCAAACTTGCCTAGAAAGTTGTAAGCAGAGGGACCAGAACAGTAGGACATCTGGTTGGGCTCTTGACTTGCACAAGACTGACCTGGCACCAGTACAGTCTCCCGAATCCCACCAGGAGTGATCCCTTAACATAGAGCCAAGTCTGCCCTGAGCACTGCCAGTGTGGCTGCAAAACAAAAGGAAACAAAAATGTGAGAGGAGAGAAAGAGGGAAACTGTGTTCAAGAGGGAATACAGGCTTCTCCAGAGTGGAAAGAAACAAGTAGCAGAGACAAGCAAGACAGACATTGGTTCCATGAAGAGCAAGTCCTGAGTGACCTGTGGGACCTGAGACTGCCACCACGTAGTGTCAGAACTAAATGCATTGCAGGATGTGGGAAAAGACCCACGTGATACTTATTTTTAGAAAAGTTGGTATGGATCAGCTCCTCCCAGTATTTCCATGGAGCAGAGGATGACCCAAGTTAGAAGGTGACAGCTTTCTTTGCAAATTACAGGTAACTAAGGAGACTTTGATAAGATTCACTTCAGCCCAAAAGTGATAAAAAAAACCCCAAAAAAACCTTTGTTAAAAAAAAAAATTGAGCCACTTCTGGCTATGCTCAGGGATTATTCCTGCTGGCCCTAATATTGAGAATATTTTAAAGTTTTCATTTGTCATTAACAAATACCCCCACACACACACACTTTTTACTGTTTTTTGGCCATGTTCACAATGTTTAGAGACACTTTTTCTGGCTGTGTTTAGGAGCGGGACCAGGGATGGAACCAGGGTCTCCCACATGTAAAACATGCACTCAGCTCTTGAGTTCTCTCCAGTCTCAACAAATACATCTTTTTGCATCTGGTTTTTGGTTACTGTAGGCAGTACCCAGGGGTTGCTCCCAGTGGTGTTCAAGGGACAGTGGTGCCAGTGGTGAAATCCAGGTCCTCAGCCTCCCGTGCTCCGCTCCCTCTCTGCCTGTCTTTCAGTTTTGTCTCTTCTGTGGTGCTCAGGGACCACCAGGGCTACAAAAGACAGTATTTGGGGAGGGTACAAGGATCTATCCACACCCACAAACTGCCCCGGTGCCGTGTAATCCCACCAATGGCCAACATCCAGAGACTATAAATAAGACCAAGCTCCTGGAAGAGAGCGATTCAGAGTCTCTTGCCCCCCCCGCACCTAGCTGTCTAGGCCCCTCGAAGGGGACAGGTTACCTTTCCCTCCCTGCCCCAAGCAGAGCCTTGACAGTTGAAGACCTCGAAACCCAGCCACAGCCATGCTCAAGGCCACTCTCCACACATTCGGACAAGCCTCAAGCATGAAGGGACTGGCAGAGGAACCCAGGTGTGCGGGACCTGGAGCTGAGATCTCCAAGCCTGCTCGGATTGGGACTAGACCTTCTCCAAGCAGACCTCCCATTTTCCAGTAGCTTGGCAGCCACACCCACAAACTGCCCCCAGCGCCATGTAATCCCACCAATGGCCAACATCCAGAGACTATAAAACCAAGCTCCCAGAACGACATATAACAGCCCTGTTCTCCCTCTTGAAGAACCTGAGAAGCTACCAAGAGTCTATTGCCCTTACAGGAGAGCCTTGCAAGCTCCCCATGGTGTATTCATATCCCAAAATACAGTAAAAGATATATGTATACCTCTCGGAGAGCCCGGAGAGTATCCTGCCCGCACGGCAGAGCCTGGCAAGCTACCTGTGGCGTATTTAATATGCCAAAAACAGTAACAATAGGTCCCATTCCCCTGACCCTGAATGGCCTCCAATCATTGGGAAAGACGAGTAAGGACAGGCTGCTAAAATCTCAGGCCCGAGTATAATACAGACGTTACTGGTGCCCGCTCGAGTAAATTGAACATCGGGATGACAGTGATACAAGGATCTAAGAGTTGTGTGCTTTACCCCTGTGAATTATCTCCCTGGCCCTTTTCAATTAAAAAAAAATTTTTTTTTTGAGAACAGTTTGGTTTTGGCCACTTGAACCAATAGTTGGGGCTGCTGCAGATGGTTTGGAAACCGTACAGAACTGGGGGTGAACTCCAGATCTCCTGTGTGCAAGCATGTGTTTGACCAGTTGAGATACCTCTTTGGCCCGTAAGTGACAATTTTTTTTTATTTTCCACTACTAGGAATCAAGCCCCAGAACCTCACACATGTAAGGCAAGTACTATACCAGGAGCTTCATCCCCAACACTTGGTCCCACAATTTTATTTTTTTAAAAGACCAGTTATTTTACTAGCAAAGTGAGTTTATTTGGGAATGGCAGAGTGGATATAATTCAGGAGAGGCAAGTTAAGTGTCAAAGAGATTTGTTTTATAATTTCTAAGAGAAAATTGGGGAGGACTGGTTTTATTGGTTTTTTTTTTTTTGCTTTTTTTTGGGGGGGTCACACCAGGCGGTGCTCAGGGTTTACTCTTGGCTCTGCGCTCAGGAATTACTCCTAGTAGTGCTCGGGGGACCATATGGGATGCTGGGGATCGAATCCCGGTCCACTGCATGCAAGGCAGACGCCCTACCCACTGTACAATAGTTCCAGTCCCTGTCCCACAATTTTGAATGAAGTTAATATTGCAGTTATAGTAGTCTTTTGAGTTTCAGGTATGCCTTATGAGAAAAGTTCACATGGGCTCCCTTTGTCCTCATTTGTCACCCCTCCTTTTCTCCTTATTTTCACCACTTTGATCTTAAAGTGCATTTTAGGTTAAACAACAGATTCACAAATCTTAAATTCTTTTTTTTTTAGTTTATTTTTAATTAGTGAGTCAACGTGAGGGTATAGTTACAGATTTATACATTTTTGTGCTCATGTTTCTCCCTTACAAAGTTCGATAACCCATCCCTTCACGAGTGCCCATTCTCCACCACCAGTAAACCCAACATCCCTCCCCCTCTCCTCAGTCCCGTCTCCCCCCACCCCACACTGCCACTATGGCAGGGTATTCCCTTTTGTTCTCTCTCTCTGATTAGGTGTTGTGGTTTGCAATAAAGGTTTGAGTGGCCATTGTGTTCAGTCTCTATATTCGGCCCGCACAAATCTTAAATTCTATGGTTAACAGAAACCAAAATGTAGGTGAGAACTGAAATTTCATTTTGGGACCCCTTACCCCAGTCTTGAGAGGTTTGGAACTGCATGGACTTCAGTGGCATTAAGGCTGGTCCCATATGCCCTGAGAAAACAAAATTAGCCTTGTCTCTACCTCTGCTGACCAGAAGGCAGTTACAGAGTCAACTAGTCAGTACCCAAGCAAGTCTCCTAAGCAGAGATCCAAGTTCCCCATCGCCCTCATAGAGAACAATTTTTTTTTTTTTTTGCTTTTTGGGTCACACCCAGCGATGCTCAGGGGTTACTCCTGGCTCTGCACTCAGGAACTACTCCTGGCGGTGCTTGGGGGACCATATGGGATGCCGGGGATCGAACCTGGGTCGGCCGCGTGCAAGGCAAATGCCCTACCCGCTGTGCTATCGCTCCGGCCCCTCATAGAGAACAATTTTTAAAGAACAATTCAGAAACTCTTAGGATCCTCAAAAGTAAAATAAAATTCACACGCAAAAACAGAGCCCATTGTTAACAGAAAGAAATCGTTTCTGCATTTTGGTAAAAGAATTTTCAGTGTTTCAAGCTACCCAGAAAGAAATCAGATAAATAATTCTGCGGCTTCCTCTGAGAAGAAACAGCCTTTGGAATTTCTCTTAAATTGAATAGGGGGAAATTAATGACATTTGAAGTAATTTGAAAGAATTTACATTTTAAGAAATTTCCCCTCTGCCCACTCGACCTGTTAGAACTATACTCTTGTAACAGACTGATGTCTAATTTCCCCGTTTTAAACTCTTCACTAGAGGCGCAGCTTTCTCAGAGTAACATCTGCTGTTGGCTCCTCGTTGTCTAAATCCTCGTGCGCTGTGTAACTGTAACACCTTTCGTCCATGGGCCGGAGCCACAGCACAGCGGGTAGGGCGTTTTGCCTTGTACAAGGCTGACCCGGGTTCGATCTTCGGTATCCCACAGGGTCCCCCGAGCACCGCCAGGAGTAATTCCTGAGTGCAGAGACAGGAGTAACCCCTGAGCATCGCCGGGTATGTCCCCAAAAAAGCAAAAAAAGAAAATCTTTCGTCCAAACACCGCAGCATCTCAGATGTGCTCAGGAAATGCGGCTGATTAGATTAAGCCCCAAAGACCTTTGTTTATCGAACAACCCAGGAGGGCAAAGGCGCCAGGGATAGGCCCCCTAACTTCCCCCTAACTTCAGTTTTGAACTGACTGCAGCGTTGAACTGACGCTAGAGCGGTTGTGTTCTGTATTCCCCGCGCCAGGAATAAGCCCCACCCCGGGACCCAGAGCGCAAGCGCAGCGGCTCGCGCGGGGGGCGGGGGCGAGGAAGGGCAGCGTGCGCGTGCGCGAGGCGGGGCGTGGCTGCCGGCGCTTGTCGGGGCAGTCTTGCAGCGAGAGCGGCCAGTTCAAATTCCACGAAGTTGACTTCTGACGGCAGCGAGTGAGTGAGGAGACAGAGAGGAGGAATGAAGCCAGATGAAAAAGGACAGCTTGGGTGGGTGGAAACTCCGAGGAAGGCCTTGTGTGCAAACTGGCCTGGCGCTGGCGGGAAAGCGTCTTGAAGGGGTGGGGCATGTGTGTGTGATTGGCAGGCCGGAAGCCAATGTCAGGTCAGCGAGAGCAACTAGGGCGGGAAAGTAGTGGAAGGCGGGGATGCTAAATAACCCTGAACGCAGGCCAAGGCGGGTAGTCCAGTGGCTGGGGCTTGCACGTGGCAGCCCGATATTGGTCCCTCGTGCACCGCCAGGAGTGGTCCTTGACGCGTAATCCCAGAGCCCCGCCGGGTGTGGCCCAAGCCGCCCCTCCCTATCATTAATGCTATAGGCACTGCAATTTGACGGCCTCTGCTTAGGTTTTCATGACGTTTATTTTTTATTTATTTTTTGGGTCACATCCGGAGGTGCTCAGAGGAGACGCTGGGCCGCTCATGCAAAGTGTGGATTGAGCCTATGACTTTTCTGATTTACTATTTCTATTATGTGGTATGGGGTTACTAAATCTGCCACTTAAAGATTATACCACTGTTCGTATTTCTCCTTTACACGTGGGAAACACGCTCAGGGACACTCTGCCTTCCTGCCCCTCTGGAAATCGAGATGGCACAGGGTTCAGTCAAAAGGAATGGGATGTGTGGAACTGATCAGGTTGTTGGGGAAAGTTAAAGCTAATAAGTAACACCTTTTCCTATAGCGGAGAGCTCTGAGGATAGAGCTGGGAGGGAAACAAGTCAGAGAAGGTGAAAACTCGGGAGGGCTCAGCATCAGGTGTCACCTCAGGTCTGGCAACAAGTCTGTGTCTCTGGATTCGCAGGAGTTGCAAAAAAACTTGTTCTTTTGGGCTGCATGGCCGCTCTGGTTTGTATGCGAGAGCATCTTAGGAGCATGACAATGGGACACCGTGCACCTCCCTGATTGCCCAACAGTACAGCATAGCCTGGGTGACTGAATGAACACACCTGATTTTTCTTACTTGTAGAGACTGGGAAGGGTGCAGTCAAAGTGCCAACCTATCTGATTACTTGAGGGGCGCTACTTAGTGACTTGCAAGCCCCTCTGTGTCCCATTTGCTGGGAAAAGAGGCCCTCTCTTCCTCCCTCCTCAGAACAGGCCACCAGTTCTTAGACGATTTGAACTTCACTCCTGGAAACTCATTTAATCTTCATCACCTCCTAAGAGATCTGTCCCTGAAAGGAGATTCACACTGAGAATTAGAAAATGAATTTGCAATTGGTGGCACAGTGCAGTCTATAGCTGAATAGTTTATATCTGAGCAAATGATGAGTGAACCGAAGAAAGTGAACACTTTTGAACTAATATCTACATTAGAGGCACTCAGTGCTGGTGGAGAATTCAAGGGGAACTTGTGTGGGAATTCATGGGAATTGTTGAGGAGCTAACGTCTTAGGAAAAGTCTCACCAAAATTCTTTGATGGTGTTTGGTGAATCATTCCTGCATTTGTCAAAAACTCTTTTATTTAGGATTTAACTCGTATTGCTACTAAAATGCTACTAAAATAATGAGATCAATGTTTGTCATTCCCAGGGAAAGGAAGTAGTGACTGCTCTTGTTCCATATAGTTTGTGTTGTCATTCTAAAGTTTGGGGACCAAGTCCATTTTTCCATCCTATTTAACCTGATGGGAGTCAGTGATGAAAATTAGGGGCCGCCGCCCTCCCTGGGGGGCCGGAGGAGGGCCTTCGCTGCCCCCCGCCCCACTCTGCCCCTCACCACCCCCTTCCCACGAGAGAACTCCCCTTCTCCTGTATCCACTAATTTGACTTTTCATTTTGCTGCTTACCCGCCTCTGGCCTGCCTCACCTTCCCCAGGCGACCCCCGACCCCGCCTTGGCAGGGGTCTGGGGGGACCCTGGGCTGTCAGGGCTGCCTCCGCCCTCCCCCCTCGGCCGCCCTGGGCCCCGGCCCACCCTGTCCTCAGCTCCCACGTCCAGGGCCGTGTGTGGAAGGAGAGGACGGATTCCTCGGCCCGGCCCATCACAGAAGCCTGCCCCGCCACCCTCTCCGCCTGACATTTTCGTTTTGTGCAACTTGTAACTAGGTGTTTATGGAATAAAGGAGAATGGAGAGAAAAAAAAAAAAGGAAAAAAAAAAAAGAAAATTAGGGGCCGGAGCGATAGCACAGTGGGTAGGGCATTTGCTTTGCACGCGGCCGACCCGGGTTCGATCCTTGGCATCCCATATGGTCCCCCAAGCACCGCCAGGAATAATTCCTGAGTGTAAAGCCAGGAGTAACCCCTGAGCATCGCTGGGTATGACCCAAAAAGAAAAAAAAATGATGAAAATTAAAGTTTATGGACTTTGAGATCTGACAGATGTGTATACAAATCTTGGATTCACCAAGTGAATGATCACAGGCAAGTCTCTTAACCTTGCTACTTCTTGGTTTCTTCATCTACAAAATGAAAGGAATAAAAGTACGGCCTGGGGCCAGAGCGATTCTCAGTCCAGCAGGTAGGGTATTGCACATGGCTGACCTGGGTTCAGTCACAGCACCACATAGGGTCCTCCCATGCACACCAGGAGTGATCCCTGAGCACAGAGCCAGGAGTAAGTCCTGAGCACTCTCGGGTGTGGCTCAAAAACAAAAAATACTGACTAAACAGGATCATTGAGAATCAGAGCAACACACTTTGAAACTGTTAATGAAGTGGCCGTTTGCTAACACACACTGATACTGTGGGATCTCTTATATTTTTCTTTTAATTAATTATATTTATTGAATCACTGTGAGCTACAGTTACAAACTTTCATGTTTGAGTTTCAGTCATACAATGATCGAACACCCATTCTTCCACCACCAGTGTCCCCAGAATCCCTCCCTCCTCACATCCCACCCTCCCCCTGCCTCTATGGTACACAATTTCCCTCTTACTCTCTCTCTACTTATAGGTATTATGATTTGCAATACAAATACTGAGAGGCCATCATGTTTGGTTCTTTATCTATCTTCAGCACACATCTCCCATCCCGAGCGATCCCTCCAACCATCATTGACCTAGTGATCCCTTCTCTATCTCAGCTGCTTTCTCTCCCTGCTTGTGAGGCAGGTTTCGAACCATGGAGCAATCTTCCTGGCCCTGTCTACTATCCTTGGGTTTTAGTCTCATGTTATGATGTTTTATATTACTGTGGAACTTCTTTTGCCCACAACTCCACAGAACCAAAATCTCATCTACAGCCCCACATTAAATTAATTTGTCTAACACCCATTTCAAATTTTGATTGGAAAACTGCAAAGGTATTGATTTTGTGTGCTAGAGGCAGAGAGTAAGATAGACTAGAATTTTGCTTTTTTTTTTTCTGCTTTTTGGGTCATGCCCAGCGATGCACAGGGGTCACTCCTGGCTCATGCACTCAAGAATTACTCCTGGCGGTGCTCGGGGGACCATATGGAATGCTGGGATTCAAACCCGGGTTGGCCGAGTGCAAGACAGGCGCCCTACCCACTGTGCTATCACTCCAGCCCCCTAGAATTTTGCTTTTTAATGAAGTTTATATTCTCTTAGGAAGGAGAATAAATACAAGGATCAGAACTAAGATTACAACAAAAGGAAATACGAGGTTAATGGTCAAAAGAGTGACATTGACATTGCAAGATTGTGTTTGTCTCTGTGTGTGGGTAGGGGTCTGTCTGACACGACGGGGCAGCTGTGCAGGCAGAGGTTTATCGAGGCAAGCTGGTTGTGAATCTCCAGGACTCACGAATGTTGGGGTTTAGGATTGGGCTGGAGGAGGAGAAAGCGAGGTCCAAGGTGACAGGCGAGGGCCCTCCCCACTGTCTGTAGTCTTCCAGTCTTCTGTGGTTTATATGTTGGGGCATGACACAGCAGTGCTCAGTCATATGTGATCAGTCCCGGTCGGCCATATGCAAAGCAGGCGCCTTCCCCACTGTAATGTCGTTCCGGCCCTGCAGCCATTCAGTATTAACATGAGAAGAGATTGACCAGATTGTTCTCTTGGGATTTAGAACTAAAACTAAATTTTCTGTGATATAGGATGTTCAGACTAAAGGGTAGAGGCCTCCTGACTACTGGATTGGCCTGGCCTGCGGTGAATGGCTGCTCTTTTAGAGGGATTTGTTTGCAGGGTATCAAACCCGGGTTGGCTGTGAGCAAGGCAAGTGCCCTACACATTATCCTATCGCTGCAGCCCCACAAAGCATCACGAGTTTTGAAACTGCACTTGGGAAATATTTCAGGCCAGAAGTTCCGGGCTCATTTGAGAAGAATTCATTTGTATTTTTCCCTCAGGGTCATGGCCAATGAAGACAAGGACACTGGTGGCATCCATTTCCCTTTCCCCTTCACTCCCTACTCCATCCAGAAAGACTTCATGACGGAAATGTACCACGTGCTGGAGGCGGGCAAGATTGGAATCTTTGAGAGTCCTACTGGCACTGTAAGTGTGAGCTTGTGCTTCAAGCTTGGCCTAGTAGTTCCATCACTATTAACTCTGTGAGTCCTATGTTTTATTGCTCACCTCCATCCCAGGGTCTGAGAAAAACTGTCAGATGGGAATTTGCATGAACCAGAAAACCATCGTCCATAGCACTGAGATAGCAGATTTCTCTGGGCTTTGATATTGAAAACAGACACTTTGATTCCTTTGTCTTTTCCAGAAACTAGATGACTGAGTGATTGAGGGATCCAGTCAGGGATCCCAATCCCAATTTTTTTGTACCTAACTTTGAATGAAGAAGAGATCTCAGACTCAGAGTTGGAAAGTAGAAAAGTTTATTGGAAAGTAGAAGAGAAAAGAAAAGGAGCTCCCCAAGCGGGGAGGAACTTAGTATGGGACTAAGTTAGAGCAGAGGAGTTTCGTGAAGGCCGTTTTAAGGGCTCCCGGCATCCCTGATTGGTTGGCAAGTGTTTGCAAAAGGTGCCAGAAAAATTCCAATGATGTCCAGCTAGTCTAAATCTTTCTGGGCATTTTTGCCCCTTATGTTAGTCTCCCTGTCGGCCTAGGCTCCAGGACAAGAGTTTTATGGTCCTGAACATCTCTGTGACAGCTGGGGAAGGACTTTGAGAGTGAAGTTTGTCAGGTCACCTGGGGGAAGGTGGCAAGGGGAAGCTGCCTTGAAGAAAGTGGCTACCTTCACTGGCGAAGGGAAACAAATCTTCCAGGCCTAATTGCCAATTACCTCAGTTTACCCATCAGCCTAGACTCCAGGTAACTTAGTTATATATATATATATATATATAGACTCCAGGATTGCCCATTATCTTAGTTTCCCTGTCAGCCTAGAGTCCAGGGCAGAGTTTTATGTTCCTGGGAAGCCCCATGGATGCTGAGACAGAGCCTTGTGGCTGGAACGTGTGTCAGGTTGATGGGGAGATATGGAACATCTGGAGAGAAGAAACTGTGGCTTCGTCTCTCACTGGCAAGGGGAAAACTGAGGCTTCCTTTTTCAAGAAAAAAATTTTTTAAATATGATCCTGGGGCCAGAGAGGTGGGACAGTGAGAAAGGCATTTGCCTAGCATGTGGCCAACCTGGGTTTGATCCCCAGCACCACATATGGTCCCTGAGTATAGAGTCAAGAGTAAGCCCTGAGCACAGCCAGATGTCAGTACCCCTTGCAAACCCCGGTAAGACAAACAAATCAAAGAAACATAATTCAGGAATAATGAAGCTCATTTTTTTTTTTTTTTTTTTTGCTTTTTGGGTCACACCCAGCGATGCTCAGGGGTTACTCCTGGCTCTGGCACTCAGGAATTACTCCTGGCGGTGCTTGGGGGACCATATGGGATGCCGGGGATCGAACCCGGGTCCGCCACGTGCAAGGCAAACGCCCTACCGGCTGTGCTATCGCTCCGGCCCCAATAATGAAGCTCATTTTAAAGATAGGTTTATCTGATTTGATTTCTTGAGTGGGCTTCTTTGGTTTTGCCAACAGGGAGACTAAGATAAGGAGCAAAAATACCCAGAAAGATTTAGACCAGCTGGTGGTATTCAGGGGCTACTCAGTGTTCTGGGTTGCTCTAGCCCTTTGAATATTTCCCTGAAAACCCTCCCCCATCTCTTATTTTTGGTCATTTTGTTATGAGCTAAAATTGAAGTTTAACAATATCAGTTTCATCATAGTGTAATATTTGCATATATGCAAAAGGATTACATTAACTCTAGTTACTTTTTGTCACCATGCATCATTGTATTTTTCACTTTATTTAAATAATTTATATAGGTGTCATGATGTACAACGTGGCTAATATTCATGTTTCAGGGATGCAGAGCTGCCACACCACACTCATCACTGTCGTACATTCCTTCTCACTGCCCCTGCCCCTGTGAAGCAGACTCGGCTCTCTAGGCCGACTCTCAGGGTCTGTTATTGGCCTTTTTTTTTTTTTTTTTTTTTTTTGCTTTTTGGGTCACACCTGACAATGCACAGGGGTCATTCCTGGCTCATGCACTCAGGAATTACCCCTGGCAGTGCTCAGGGGACCCTATGGGATGCTGGGATTCGAACCCGGGTTGGCCGCGTGCAAGGCAAACGTCCTACCCGCTGTGCTATCACTCCAGCCCCTGTTATTGGCCTTTGTTCGCTTCCCTCTTTCTTTATACTGTATGAAAAGGCTCCCTTGGGGTGGGGGGAGGGGGGGAGGGAATAAAAAAAAAGAAAAGAAAAGGCTCCCCTGGTGTTTGACTCACTCTGCTCAGCATGACACGTCCAGTTGCATATAGGGAGCAGCAGACTTCAGAAATTCATCTTTCCTTGTTGCCGAGTCATCTTCTATTGTGTATATAGACCACGTTTTTATTTTTGTTTTGGGGCCGTACCTGGTGGTGCTCGGTTTACTCCTGGCTCCGAGTGGGGGGCTGTTTTTGATGGTGCTGGGGGCTGAGTGCCGTAGGCCTCCCTGCACACGTGTGTTTCCACCCTTCTGCACTCTCTCTCTGGCCCCTGAGCAGGTACTTTTAATTCTTAGAACTGTTGAAGAAAACTTGAATAACATCTTGAAATAAGGCTGTTGCTGGGCATTTCTGAGAGACATTTCTGCAGGCACAGTGGAATTCAGCATAATAAAGCAAATTGGTTTGGCACCCTTGACTCTGTCCAGCATGGGTGGGCCTTAGAGAACGAGAAAACAACACATGAAACTTGCAAGTTTTAGGGTCCCCTGGGCAGCCTCGAGTGAGCACACAGGCCAGCCAGTTATTTGGTACGTTATCGCTCCCCCAGCCTGTTTCCCAACACCTGAGCCATCGACAGAGACATTAAGGACAGTTAGGAAGCATTTCAGAAATTCACAGGTGCATTACGAGCAGAGGCTGGGATATTTCACACAGCCGGTCAACAGGCAACCCTAAAGTATGGAGAAAAATCACGACAATTTCTTGTCCTATTTTTGCCTCTGTTGCCCTCCGCATCTAAAAGACCCTAAACTGGATGGCCGGAGTGATAGTACAGTGGGTAGGGCACTTATCTTGGCACACGCCAACCCAGGTTCTCTCCAGCATCCCATATAGTTTCCCGAGTCCTCCAGGAGTGATCCTGAGCACAGCCAAGTGCGGCCCGAAAACACAAAAACAAGAAAAGTAAAAGATCCTAATCTTTCATGTGCTATTCTCTCCTTTCCTGGCCTCCCCAGGAACAGACAGGGGACCACAGACTGACGGTCAGAATGGCCTATTTCTTTCTTTTTTTTTTTTTTTTGAAGTAACAGATTTTATTTAGAAGTTTCTGAGGGAAGGAGGAAGGATAAGTGGGAGAGAGAATAGTAAGAATAACGCGCTCAAGAGAGAACGCGGGCTTCTCCAAGGGTGGAGAGAGCTCTACACACATCCTAGCACTGGACACGAAAGCATGAAAGTACACATCTCAAGGGGGGAGATGCAGGCGACACATGTGCTCGGCCACATGGCACAAGCAGCACGTGGGCTCAGGCAGCATATGCGCCAGAATGGCCTATTTCACGCAGAGGTTTTAGCATACATATAGAACATCTGAGGGCGCTCGAGGTATAGGCCTGCACATAGGTGGGATTGATCATTTACAGAGGTAAAGAGGTTCAGCAACACTTTACCATGAATCCCAGACCAAATCCTCAGGCCATTTCAGTTTGACCTTCCCCATGAGGGTCCTGTCTCTTAAGTCATAACCGCTTGCATCAAGACCATGCTTTTATGCTTTCTAGACTATCCCATTTCTATGCCGATGCTGGGGTAGCTTTGCCACTCTTTCTCCTGTTTCTTCTTTTTTTTTTTTTTTTTTTGCTTTTTTTTTGGGTCACACCCAGCAATGCTCAGGGGTTACTTCTGGCTTTGCACTCAGGAATTACTCCTGGCAGTGCTTGGGGGACCATATGGGATGCCAAGGATCGAACCCGGGTCGGCCTCGTGCAAGGCAAACGCCCTACCCGCTGTGCTATCGCTCAGGCCCCCTGTTTCTTCTTTTATTTTTAATTGAACCACTGTGAAATACAGTTACAAAGTTGTTCATGATGGGATTTCAGTCAAAGCTTGCCACAAATTGTAGGGGTGGGGAGAGTGCAATTAGGACAGAGAAAGGACCACTGTGACAGTGATGGTTAGAAATGATCACTCCAGACAAGAGCTGAGTAAAGGGACAGACATGATAACCTTCTAGTACCTGTATTGCAAACCATAATGTCCCAAAAGAGGGCGGGAGGTGGGGAGAGGGAAGTGCCAGCTGTAGAGGTAGGCTGGGGTGGGCAGTGTGGGGAGGTGTGGGAATATTGGATTTCTTTTTCCTGTTTTTTCATGACTGTTCTCTTACTGGTTTCCTTCTTTTCCCAGAGTGGTCTTAGTGTATGTAGGTAATTGGAGTTTTCTCTTTTTTCGTTCTTTGAAATTTTGGTTTTTGGCTAATCTGTCAGTGCTAACAGCTGTTCAGAGATCGGGCCTGGGGTCACCCCTGCCGGTGCTGGGAGGGGTCTGTATGCTGGTGACCAACCTGAGTGTCTCCCTTGTGCAGACCCCCAGGTTGCGCTCTCTTCCCATGCCCAGATTTCTTTTTTTTTTTTAATTTCATCTTATAAGGTAGTTCACAACATTTGATTACATTTAATGTTCAAACACCAATTTCATCACTATTACACCTTCCCACCACCATATTTGGGATGTTTCCATCTCGAGCCCCAATGCCTGTCCCAAAACACAACCGAAATAATATATTTTGTATTGTTTGTTATCAAGATGGAGATGTTACTGGTGCCCGCTTGAGCAAATCGATGAGCAATGGGATGACAGTGTTTATTATGAAAAACTACTGAGAATGCTACAAAAAATACCCATAGAGGAAATATTGTGAAGATTGTTGTGTTTTGGCAGGGGCCATTAAGACCTTCTTTAGGATATCACAAACATGTTGTTAAAGGTTGAGTGATGAGAACTTTCATATATATATATACTTGAAAAAATATATATATGCATATGTATATATATATTTCTCTCTGATTGGTTGCCTGCTACTTGAACCCCATCACATGTGGTGTGGTACTCTTAGAGAATGGGGAGGGAGTGTCTTATGATGTGTCCAGGAATAGGTTCACTCGTGCGTGAGGCTCGACCTGAGCGCGTGGGGAGCGGCCTTGAGCGTGGCGGCAGTTGGGTAGTGCAGTTTTTTGGCTGCCAGGGCTGGGTCCCTTGGGGCGGGGAGGGCTCTCACCCGCCCCCACTCTGGGGCGCCCCAAGTGAAACAGCCTGGTGCGGGGTCCCGTATGCCCAGATTTCTTAAGCCTCCATTGCCTGGCTTCCTCACTGGAACATTTGGGAAGGTTGTTTTGTTCTTTAATTCTAACAGTGTTTCCTCCCATAGGGAAAATCTTTGAGCCTTATCTGTGGGGCCCTCTCATGGCTCCGAGACTTTGAGCAGAAGAAAAGTCTGGAGGAGTCCCGTGTCCTTCAGATGGGAACCGACCTCTTCCGTGACGAGAAGGACCAACCCCCACCTGTCTCCTGCCAAGACAGCCCCCCCGTCCCACGGCCAGCTGGAGAGCCCGACTGGGTCACTCAGTTTGTGCAGAAGAAAGAAGAAAGGGATCTGGTAGACCGGCTCAAGGTGAGGGCCTGGGTCACGCGCAGGGGAGTGGTGAGTAGAGAAGGGGACCGGGCTGGGCGCTGGGGCTGACCCGAGGCAGCTCTTGCATTGCTGTGCTCTCCGGAGCCCTGGACTCTCCTGTCAGCTCCCTGACCGCTGGGTGCCATGCCTTCTGCCACCTTGTAAGCTGACGTCAGCAGACATTCTGCAGGGTTGGCCGTTTGGTTGGGCGTTTCCGTTTCCTCTGCCTGGGAGGGAATCCAGTGTGCGGTCAGCGCAGCGCGACTCAGCAGCGCACACTCTCTGCAGGATGGGCTTCCCACAGCGTCCGCAGCTGTGCTGATGCATCGGAGTCCGCAGGAGTGTGGGTGCCAGCGTGGTGCTGTTGCTCCCGGCCCTTCAGGGCACATGTGGCAAGTGGCCGGGGGTGCACAGACTTGCTGGGTGCCCGTGAGACTAGCCTGTTGGGGACCCTCTCTGGTGACAGGGTACGATGGTTCTGGGCAGGCACTGGGTTACAGGAAGACCCAGTTGGGCGGTTCCAGCAGGGCCTTCCTCTGACGCCCCCCGCAGGAGGAGCAGGCCCGGAGAAAGAAGCGAGGAGAGCGCCTGCAGCTGCTCCGCCACAGTGCTCAGCTGCAGCATGCGGCCAGGCGCGCGGTGAGGGCCCTGGAGGGGCGGGCTGGGAGCGGGCGGGCTGGGGCTGCCCCCTGGGCCTCTCCTGCCACACTGGCTGGTTACCTCAGCCCAAGGGCCCGTGTGGGGAAGCCGTGAGGCCGAGGCTGTGTGTGCACCTGTGTCGGCAGCCACCTTGCGGGACTAGCGGCCAAGATGCCTTTCTCTCTCCCCCACCCACCCCTGCGCAGAGGCAGGAAGAGGACGAAACGGAGCGTCTCCTGCAGCTCAGCAGGGAGCTGCTGGCCGGGGGCACAGGGCCTGGGCAAGAGCAGGCCGCGGGGGAGGAGGAGCTGGTCCTCGCCGAGTACGAGAGCGACGAGGAGCGAGGGGCAAGAGGAGGAGCGAGGGGGTAAGCACTGCCTGCAGCCTCCCCGCTCGGGCCAGAGCCGGCAGCTTCCCGGTACCCCACCCCCCTCCCCGGCCAGGCTGTGTTCCTGTTTCCTCGGTACCCTCACAGCAGTGTCTGTGTGTTCCTCCCTGTGTGGGAAGTGCTCTGACAGGTCAGGGTCCAAGGCCAGGTGTGGGAAGAGAAGGGCCAGCACTCTCGCTCCAGCTCGGGCTCCGTCCTGTGACTGTGGCCCCTCGCCTGCTGCTTCCCCCTAGTTTTGTGTCCGTGGTCTGTAGCTCCCCCAGTGAGAAGTGCTGCTCCCAGCTCTGGGTACGCCGGGTACGCCTTGGTCAGTTCAGGACGCCGGCCATCAGGCAGCCCCTTCGCCTAAGTTTTTGTCTCAGCACAAGGTATCTGTTGAACTGGATGTATCAGTTTCTTACTGATGACTTTTTTTTTTTAAGGTTTTTAAACATTTTATTTGAAGCACCATGATTTACAATATTGATAATAGCAGGGGTTCATGCATAAAACATTCCATCACCACACCTGCAGCTGATGACTCCTCAGCCTCCTGGTTAGACTAGAGGCTGCTGAGGCCTGAACTCAAAGTCAAGGTCCTCTGTCCTTGTGCTTTCATTTCCTAAGTCCCCTTGGCGTGTCTGCTCCAGACACCGTGGCTGTGGAGCCAAACGAGAGATGGGACATTTCCCCGGAGAGTTTGCATGAATGTAAATGCAAAATGTGAGTGAACGAGATTAACCTCTAACCCCTTGAGTTTGGGGGGTGAGGGGCTATGGTACAGGAATCATCAGTTTCATTCTTTTGCACGTGGCTGAATAGTTTGCCCAGCCCGTGTACTGAAGGGTCGGCCTTCCTGTCGGAATCAATCACTGGCTTCTGTGCCTTCAGTTAAATGCCCAATACGCCTGGGCTCACTCAGTGCCCTGTTCCCCGCTTAGTTTCTTTCTGTGGCAGTACCATGATATTTTCCTAGTTTTGGGATCAGACCTAGTATGCTTCATGCTTGGAAAATCGTGAGTAGCCCCTGAACAAAGTCCTTTGTTTTCCGCAGTGCTCCGGAGAGCATGCAGTGCCGGGTGATCCTGGCTCCACACTCAGCTGATTCAGACCCACTGCACTTTCTCACCATGTCACCATGCTTTGACTAGTTGGGTTCTTTGTGGCTCAGCAGGATTTTTTTTTTCTTTTTGGGTCACACCCGGTGATGCTCAGGTGTTACTCCTGGCTCTGCACTCAGGAATCACTCCTGGCAGTGCTCAGGGGACCATATGGGATGCTGGGATTCGAACCTGGGTTGGCCACGTGCAAGGTAAATGCCCTACCTGCTGTGCTATCGCTCCAGCCCCAGCAGGATTTTTTTTTTTTAAATGTGTTTTCTATTTCTATTAAAAATGCTATTAGAGGGGACTGGAGCAATAGCACAGCGGGTAGGGCGTTTGCCTTGCACGCGGCCGACCCGGGTTCGATTCCCAGCATCCCATAGGGTCCCCTGAGCATCGCCAGGAGTGATTCCTGAGTGCAGAGCCAGGAGTAACCCCTGTACATCGCTGGGTGTGACCCAAAAAGCAAAAAAAAAAAAAAAAAAAATGCAGGGCTGGAGAGATAGCACAGCGGGTAGGGCGTTTGCCTTGCACGCGGCCGACCCAGGTTCAATTCCCAGCATCCCATATGGTCCCCTGAGCACCGCCAGGGGTAATTCCTGAGTGCAGAGCCAGGAGTGACCCCTGTGCATCGCCAGGTGTGACCCAAAAAGCAAAAAAAAAAAAAAAAAATGCTATTAGAAACTTGATGGGAATTACTAGGAATATTTAGGTATGGCTATAGGTAGTAAGGAGATAGTTTAACTTTTCTTACCCAGGAACATGGGGTATCTCTTGTATTCTGCCGCACTTTGCGGTGCTCGGGGCTCATTCCCACCCCTGAGCTCAGAGATCACTCCTGGTGAGGTCCAGGGGGCTCTGTGGGGCGTTGAGGATCAAACCCAGGTTGCCCTTTGCAAGACAAGCACTCTAGCCTCCGTACTCCTGCCCCCAGGGGGTTTCTCCATTTGTATCTTTAGTAATGTCTGGGTTTTTTTGTTTGTGTTTTGGGGCCTTTCCAGGAGGTGCTCAGGGATCCTCGGGGTCACTGCTAACAAGTCTCAACCAACCAGGTCGCTGGGGTTTAGTGCTGGGGACCCAGGATGCAGTGCTGCTTGGCCCACCAGTGTCAGCCACCACCCTGGGCCCAGCGTTTCTGCTGTGCACGAGCTTAGTATAGAAGACTTTCCAGTATACACGTTTTGTTCCCCATGGGTTGATTGTTTTCTTTATTATTTTGCTTTATTTGCTAGTATTATGATTGGATAGTTTTCTTCATTCCTTTTTCAGATAGTTCATTGTCAGTTATAGAAATGCAACTGGCTTGTATACATAACTTTGTGTCCTCCCAGCTTACTGTTAAATTTCTCTATTCCGTTTTTCACAGTCTTTAAGTGTTCTCCAAGATTATGTCATTTCCCAGCAGTCATCTGTTTCCTCTTTTCTGATTTGGATCCTTTCTACTCATGTCTTGCCTGACTATCCTAAATAGACCTTCCAGTGCTGTTGAATGAGAAGGTCAGGCCTTGTTCTTGATCTTCAAGGATATTTTCAACCTTTCCTTGCTGAATATGGTGCTAGCTGGAGACATATATGTGAATTCTATTCTGAATAGAATTCTAATCTATTCTCTTACCATGTATGAATTCTATTCTGTAATTTTCTTCTATGCACAATTTGTTGAGAGGGTTTTAAATCATCAGAAAGCTGTGAAGTCTGCCAGCTTTCTGTCAGATGCTCTTTCTGTATTTCTTGAGATGGTAAGAATTTTCTTTCTTTTCCTTAATGTGATGTATCCAATTTACTGATTTGTTGTTTGTTGAACCTTTCTTACAACCTGGGGAGAAGTCCTGCTTGATCATGGTGTATGATCCTCTGAGTGTGCTGTTGAATTCAGTTTGCTGATATTTTGTTTAGAATTTTTACATCTATATTGACCGGTGATGTTGACTATAGTTTTCTAGTGGTGTCTTTCACTAGTGTCAGTAATGCTGACCTTATAAATGAGTGAGGGGTTATTTCTTTGTTCGCTTTAGGTTCTTTATTTAAAATCATCCTTTTGTGTGTGTGTGTGTGGGGGGGCATACTCAGCTGTGCTCAGGGCTCTGCTCTCATGGATCACTCCGGGTAGGACGCAGGGACAATATGGGGTGCCAGGGATCTAAGCCAAGTTGCCCGCACAAGGCAAGCGTCCAAGTGCTGGACTGTCTCTCCTGCCCCTCCTGCTATTTTCCTGATCAATGTGTTTGTAGCTATAAGCTTCCCTCCTACTGCTGACTGCACCGCATCCCATACATTTTGTTTTTGTTGGGAAGGTAGGTGGGCCACACCTGGCCATGTGTGGGGCTTCCTCTTGGCTCTGCTCGCAGTTCACTTCTGATAATGAAGGGGATTGTATGTGGTGCTGGGACTCAAACCAGGGGCAGCTGCATGCAAGGCAAGCGCCTTACTCCCTCTTCTATTTCTCCAGCCCGAGAAATGAAACCTTTAAATTTAATTTCCCAGGGGCTGGAGTGATAGCATAGCAGATAGGCATTTGCCTTGCACACGGCTGACCCGAGTTCGATTCCCAGCATCCCAAATGGTCCCCCGAGCACCGCCAGGAGTAATTCCTGAGTGTAGAGCCAGGAGTAACCCCTGTGCATTGCCGGGTGTGACCCAAAAAGAAAAAATAATTAATTAATCAAATTTCCCAGAGCTGACCTTGTGCTTGGTATACAGGTATTTTAAACAATAGAGGAGATCTATGATTTTCATTGTGTTGGCAGATCTGTGACTACCCTCACTACTCCTGCCAAAATAATCGTTCAGGGGCTGGAGAAGTACAGCAAGTTGGGCACATGCCTTACACACAGTTGACCCAGGTTCAGTACCCAGCACCATGTATGATTCCCTGAGCCCTGCCAGGAGTGATCCCTGAGCACTGAGCCAGGACTAAGCCCCGAGCACCACGAATCCCCACATATGGCCTAAACACACACATACACACACACACACACACACACACACACACACACACACACACACGTTAAGTAATAAATTATTATTTGAAGGGAATCAAGGAAAAGGCATGGGCTGCTCCTGTGTGTAAAACCTACCTATGAAAGGGTTTTGTGGGC
Source organism: Sorex araneus (assembly GCF_027595985.1). Classification (NCBI taxonomy): domain Eukaryota; kingdom Metazoa; phylum Chordata; class Mammalia; order Eulipotyphla; family Soricidae; genus Sorex; species Sorex araneus. The sequence continues at coordinate 229,080,455 of NC_073303.1, read as the reverse complement.
CCCTAGTAAGGATATGGATGTCACGTTTAATTGGGAATTTTGTATTGAAACCTCCAGGCTAGTTGGAGGTGGGGGGAGCCTTTCAAGCAAGGACAGGCGTGTGCCCAAGAGTCCATTCTCGGGGATCTGAGTGCCATGGCGTGGTGTGGCAGCAGGCGACTGGTTGGGGAGGGGTTTCCGGTGAGCAGCTGGGGCACCCCCTTCCTTATCAGCGGGAGGAGGGGTTGGGGTCAGCGTGGTGCCGAGTGGTCACAGCTTTGGAGGAACCTGCTCGCGGGATGAGTCCTCTGTCTCCTCTGGGGCTCTGAACTCAGCCCTCTGTGGTTGGCCTCGGGGGAGGAAGCCACCTCCTGGTGCCCGACCAGTCCCAGCGTGCGGGCGGGGCCATGAGCCGAGTAGCAAGGGGCTGTGCTCTCGCCATTCTCAGAGTCGACGAGGAGGACGATGACCTGGAGGAGGAGCATGTCATGAAGGTGAGCGTCGGTCTCGTGGGTGGGTGTGGTTGCAGAATGAGCCCCAATCCCTGGGAGTAGGGAGGACAGCGAGACTGGGGCGGGGACGGGGGTATTTGATTTCCGTTTTCCCTTTTCCACTTTCTGGACAGTCTTGTAGCCGCTGTCCCTGTCCCTCCGCCTGTTCAGCCCGTGTCCTGCATTTGCAGAATGTTGTGGAGATGTGCCCGTCTCTCTTCTGAGCCCGCACCTTCTCCCCCAAGCAGATTTATTACTGCAGTCGGACCCACTCGCAGCTGGCCCAGTTTGTGCAGGAGGTTCAGAAGAGCCCCTTTGGCAAGGACACCCGGCTGGTCTCCCTTGGCTCTCGGCAGGTAAACTGAGGCAGATTGTCTCAGCGCAGGGCCTGTCCACCCTTCCTCCCTGGTCCCGTATTCCTCTTCTTGGTACAGGAAGGTGAGGGGTGCCTGGAAGGCCAGGCGGCGGAAGAGTTGGCCTTTTTGGACCTTGGGGGGACATGGGAGAGGCTGGGCGGGGCCCCCAGTGAGAATCCCGTAGATGATTCAGCCAGCACCACCTTTGCTGCTTCTGTTGGGCCAGAACCTTTGCGTCAATGAGGACGTGAGAGCCCTGGGCTCGGGGCTGCTCATCAATGACCGCTGCCTGGAGATGCAGAGACGCCCACCAGGTACTGCCTTGCAGCTGAGACTGGGCACCCGGGACTGTCGGGAGGAGAGGGCACAGGGAGTGTGGGCCAGGGCCGTCGGGAAAGACACGCCGACGGTGGAAATGAGGCAGGGCTGTCGCAGTCATTCCTCTGCTCTCGATGGGAAAAAGTGCTCTTCCTTCTGGCTCAGTGTCTCCACGCAGCCCTGACGTGGCGGGAGCAGGGGGCTCTTTGAGAGGCTCATCCTAGAGACTGAGGAGCTGGCAGCCCCTTAGGACCCCAGGCCAGGCCTGGCCCCTGACAAGGGTCTGACTTCTGCGGAACCAGCTCCCGTCCCTGCAGTTTCTGTTCTCAGCCTGTCCCCTGTGCCCCTCAGAGAAGCTGAGCCACGTGGAGGAAGAGAAGCCAAAGCGGCGGCGGCGGGAGCAGCAGGCCTCATGCCCCTTCCACAGCCGGGAGCAACTGCAGCTCCTCCGGGACGAGGTCCTGGTGGCGGTGAGGGACATTGAGCAGCTGGTGGCCCTGGGGAAGGAGGCCCACGCCTGTCCCTATTACGGGAGCCGGTACGCCGTTCCCGCAGCCCAGGTGAGCCGCGGGTGTGGGCAGGCAGGATGTCTGCGTATCAGGCTAATGTCCTGACCACTGGAGACATGCCCTCCTCTCCCTAGCACATGGCACAGGGTAACCCTGGCTCTCGGTGCTGTGGCTGCGGGAAGTCGGCATTACCGGGAACAGTGGGTCAGAGGCATGAAGGAGTGTCTGTTCTTAGTGCAGCCCCGTGAGTGGCCAGAACAGACACTGGGACGTGGATGGTGGGGCTCAGTGACAGGGTAGTGTCCAGAAGCTTTTCAGAAACTGCCACGTGTGTCTGGACTTGAAGCTGGTCTTGAAACAAAACTGCTGCTTGGACCAGCCACAATGGTGTAGTTGGGGGGTCAGAACTGATCTGGTGGACATGGAGAGCATCCTGCTAAGGGAAATGAGTCAGAAAGAGAGGGACAGACATAGAAGGACTGCACTTATCTGTGGAGTATAGAATAACATGAGACTGACATGCAAGGACAGTAGAGACAAGGGCCAGGAAGAGTGCTCCAGTGTTGGAAGCCTGCCTCATGAACGGGGGGAGAAAGCAGCTGGGATATAGAAGGGGTCACTGTGTCAATGATGGTTGGAGGGATCGTTCAGGATGGGAGATGTGTGTTGAAAGTAGATAAAGGACCAAATGTGATAGCCTCTCTCTATATTGCAAACCGTAATGCCCAAAAGTAGAGAGTATGGGGGAAATTGTTTGCCATGGAGGCCGGGGGAGGGTTGGAAAGAGGGGATATACTGGGGACATTGGTAGTGGAGAATGTCCATTGGTGGAGGGATGGGTGTTTGATCATTGCATGATTGAAATTCAAACATGAAAGCTTGTAACTATCTCACGGTGGTTCAATAATAAAAAATTTTTTCAATAAAAAAAAAAAGAACTGATCTGGCTATTCTCATGCAGCCTCCCTCCAGCCCCTTTTTTTTCTTTTTGGGCCAAACCTGGTGGTGCTTGGGGATAACTCCTGGCTCTGCACTCAGGAATCACTCCTGGAAGGGTTGGGGTACCAAATGGGATGCTGGGGAGTGGACCCAGGTGGGCTGCGAGGCCAGCGCCCTACCGGCAATGCCGTCTCTCCAGCCCCCTCATGCAGTTTCCTCACGTCATGAGCCCGTACTGAAGACAAGCCCTGGGTCAGTTGTTAGAGGCGCAGGCACCTCTGGTGGGGATTCCCCGTGGCAGTGAGAAGCCCATCGAGTGGAGCTCTGAGGGCGTGCACCCCGAGGAGTCAGAAACCTTCCCTCACAGCTCGATTGCTGGCCCCTTCCTGGCTTCTGTCACGGCGCAAGCCTGTGCCTGGACACGTGTGCAATCAAGAGTGACTCCTCAGATTTGCAGGCTCTTTATTTTGTTTAGTAGTCAGGGCTTAATCCTAGCTCTGCTTGTGATCCCTCCTGGTAGGGGAACCACGTGTGCTTCTGGGTCAGTTGCTGGGGATAGAACTGGGGTCAGCTGCATGCAGAACTTGAGCTTTCTTTGTGCTTTGTTTTTTTGTATTTTTGCTGACGTCGTTTGTTTGATTTTGGTTTTTGGTTTTGGTCACACCCGCAAGTGCTCTGGGCTTACTCCTGGCTCTGTGCCCAGGAATCACTCCTGCTGGTGCTCAGGGGACCCTCTGGGTCAGCCATGAGCAAGGAAAGGCCTCGCACGGTCTCCAGCCTAACTACTGTAGCCGCGTCCCTCCACACTTCCCTCTGGGGACTCTGGAAACCCTCTGGCATTCTGGGTGTCCGGCCGGGCCGCTGGGAGGGGTTCATCCCTCAGCGCTGTCCTCTGCCCTGCAGCTGGTGGTGCTGCCCTACCAGATGCTGCTGCACGCAGGCACCCGGCAGGCTGCGGGCGTCCGGCTGCAGGGCCAGGTGGTGATCATCGACGAGGCGCACAACCTCATCGACACCATCAGCAACATCCACAGCGTCGAGGTCAGCGGTTGCCAGGTGGGTCAGCGAGGCTGGGTGGGCGGCAGGGGGCACACAGGGACCCGGTCGCTTCTCTGGGTCTTGGCAGTGGATCCCTCTGGAGACAGGGCTGGGCAGGCTGCCCTGTCATGCCGACACTTCCCGGCAGAGCCTGGGGCCGGTGTGGGGACCCAACCCAGGACGCAGCTCGTGCTCCTGCGGTGCTCACACTGGTCTGTCAGAGTCTCCCAGCCCCGGGCGCCTCCAGCTGGGATTGTGCTGGGGGCTGGCATCCTTTGTTCTTTGGATGTTGCTGCTGTGGGTGCTTTGAAGGACTCATTGGGGAGTGGTCAGCATTTCTGAAAGGCGCTAGACCAGGGTACGGCTTCTCGGCCTTCCCGCTGCTTGTTCGTGGGGGTGGGAATCCTTCACGCTGGAGCGCAGAGGGTCAGGGCTCGGCAGTGTTTGATGGCCGGTGTCTGACCTGCCTGTCTCTCGGCTCCTGCTGCCTCGCTACATTCAGTGACCAGTGCCCGAGTGACTGGGCCCCAGAGGTGACGGTCGCTCTGAGATAGCTCCCGGCATGAACCAGCAGGAAGATTGACACCCGAGAGTCCATCTGTTGCTTTTAGCCTGCCCTTCCATGGACACTGCCGTGGGCGCTCACTCCCACTGAAGGGCCTGGAAAAACCTGCTTTTCCCCTGTCCCAAGCCCTGAGCTCACCCTGACAGCTTCCTGCTGTCTCCCTGGTGTGATCTCGATGCCAGGGCACCCGCAGGTGCTTGCCTGAGCCGACTCTGCCTTCACACCTTCATCCGCTCTCTCCGCAGCTCTGCCAGGCCCACTCGCAGCTGCTGCAGTACCTGGACCGATACCGGTGAGCCTCTGCCGGGGCGGGGAGGACCCTCCCTCGGCCGCTGCCTTTGCCTCTGGGAGGAAGCGCTTGGGTTCCGTCTCTGATCTCGGCCTGACCAAAGGTGCACCCACATACTGCTCACCTCCCAGCTCTCACCCCTTATTGGCTGGATTCTCAGGGCACACGGCTACCCCAGAAGCTCGGGTGAGCAGGTAGCTTCTGACCCAGCTGAAGGGTAGCAGACAAAGGTCTCAGAGCGGGCTGGGAGTGTTACCGCCGCTGTGCGTTGTGTTTCCCCTCAGGAAGCTTTTGAAGGCCAAGAACCTGATGTACATCAAGCAGATCCTCTACTTGCTGGAGAAGTTTGTGGCCATCTTGGGCGGTGAGGAGTCTGCGCCTGTCACGCCTTGGTTCTGAGGGGCTCACTGGGCTGGATTCCCTGGAGCCCCTCAGGACCCCAGGAGTCTCTGTGACCTCAAGATTTGTTTGGGCCATTAATTTTAAAAAGTTTTTTCTTTTTGGGGGCTGGAGCGATAGCACAGTGGGTAGGGCGTTTGCCTTGCACGCAGCAGACACGGGTTCGATTCCCAGCATCCTATATGGTCCCCCTGAGTACCTCCAGGAGTGATTCCTGAGTGCAGATCCAGGAGTAACTCCTGTGCATCGCCAGATATGACCCAAAAAGCCAAAAAAAAAAAAGGGTTTTCTTTTTTTTTTTCTTTGTGTGTGGGGGTGGGAGTGGGGGGTTAGGCCACACACTACCATCCCCAGGGGTTACTCCTAGCTCTGCACTCAGGGATCACTCCTGGTGGGACTTGGGGGACTATATGCGGTGCCAGGGATTGAACCCAGGTCAACCACATTCGAGTCAAGCGCCCTCCCCTCTGTACTATCAGTCTAGCCTCTTGGTCCTTGCTCTGGCATAGCTGAGGCCTTAGAGACCTTTAGTATCAGTTCCTTTCCCCTGGCTGCATCCTTGGCACTTTGCAAGACGCCTGCCCCACACACGGTAGTGGTGGTGGCGGTGATTCCCACTGGTGCCTGGCGGGAGAGCCGAGGGCAAGGCTCCTTGGCCGGGCACCGTTGGGTACCACTGTAGGTAGAAGTGGGAAGTGTTCGCTGACCACAGCCCGGCCTGAGTGCACCCGGGAGGGAAGTGCCAGGCGCCCTGAGGCTGGGAGAGGGGTGGCCTGGCCTATGCAGAGTCGAGTTCCCGATGCAGGTCCCAGCTGCCCGGTGGTTCTGGGGCATTTTTCTCTTGTGTTGGTGTTTTGGCTTAATTTCTGGTTGCTTTGCCACTGGCCACCATATCTGCCTAAAGAGGGGTGAGCCCCCCCCCCCGTCCCTGCCCCTGGGAGGAGGGGGTCAGACTCAGGCTGCAGGACGCCTGCCCCCCAGGTTCTGTGAGGTGAGCTGGGAACCCCGTTGCCACAAGATTGCTCTCACCTGACAGGTGACATGTGGTGTGGGAGGAGACGGGCCAGAGTCCCACCCTCTTAATCTGCATGAATTTTTGTTTTGTTGTTTTGGGGGCCACACCCAGCAGTTCTCAGGTTTACTCCTGGCTCTGCACTCAGGAATCAATCTTGTCAGACTTTGGGGACCATCAGGGATGCCAGGGGTCGAATCCAGGTCAACTGCATGCAAGGAAGCGCCCTGCCCGCTGGACTGTCTTTCCGGCCCCTAACCTGTATGAATTCTTTGTTCCAGGGAATGTTAACCAGAATCCCAACATGCAGAGCCTCGCACAGCCAGGTAGGACTCTGGCCTCTGGCCTCGGCTGGGGGGATCCTTCCCGAGTCGCCCTAGAAGCTGGGAGCTGCGTGTTCTGAACCAGCAGCCCAGAGCCCCCATTTGCCCTCCCTCAGGCACTGAGCTGAAGACCATCAACGACTTCCTCTTTCAGAGCCAAGTGGACAACATCAATCTCTTTAAGGTAGGGTTCTATTGTCACCTTGTTATTTTTCTTTTCCTTTCTCCCTCTTTTCGGCGCTGGGGTCTTTGTGTCATGCCTGGCAGTACTCAGGGACCCTGTGGGACTTGAACTTGGGTCTTGTGCACATGAGGCTCAGCGTGGAGCCTCCCCTGCATCCGCACCGTCTCACACTCACCCACAGGCCGCCGACAGCACAGCTCCACCCCCGTCCTGCCTCTGCGCCCAGGCCCAGCAGGTGTTGTCTCTTAAGGAAAGTGGACACGCCTGTCAGCCGCAGGGCTTGGAGCCACGCAGACACATGTTAGTCACTGGCCTGCAAGGGGTGGGGGCAGAAGAGGGTCTCAAAAGGCAGCTGACCCTGTGGCCGCGGGAGGTGCTGGCCTCCTCGGACTGAGTGGTGCCCGTGGGGTTCTAGAAGCCGACTCGTGCCGACAGCGGGCTTGCCTTGCAGGTGCGGCGCTACTGTGAGAAGAGCAAGATCAGCAGAAAGGTGCTGACTCCACAAGAGGCCGGGGCGGGGGTGGGGGGGTGAGCCAAGCCTCTCTCTGCTTTGCCCTTCCCTTTCTCCTGTGGGACACTTTGCTCTGGGAGGGGGGCGTGCCCGACGGCCTGGACCAGCTTCTCTCCCACTCACGGCTGTCCCGTCACCCCTGTCCCAGCTCTTTGGCTTCACAGAGAGGTTCGGAGCGGTCCTCACCCCTTCCAGGGAGCCACCCCGGCTTGCAGGCTTTCAGCATTTCCTGCAGAGCCTGCAGCAGGGGATGACAGCAGGTGTGTTGGGAGACGGGTGGGGTGAGGTGGTACTTCACTGCCCGCCTTTTCTGTCATGTCTGGGAGTGTGACCTGGTCCCACATGGCTGCTGTGCTCTGCCTACCTTGTGTCTGCAGCGCCTGCTGCCTGCCTGGAGGAGGAGGCCGCACCGCCCCGGCCTGCTTCCCCCCTGATGCACATCGAAGGCTTCCTGGAAGCTCTCACCAGCGCCAACCAGGACGGCAGGATCATCATCAGTCGCCAAGGTACTCCCAGGAGTGGCAGGAGCCAGGCTTGCGGGCACGTTGCTGGGTGAGATGGAGGGGCAGGTGGGGCGGGCTGCAGGGTGCTGGGGTGTTGGGTGACTCGGGCGAGGGAACGAGAGGGTAGGGCTGAGCACTGACCCCAGCACCTATGAGCTGTGTCCTTGGGCCCTTGTCCTTCTCGGGCCCAGCTCCTTCAAGGGTCTAGAGGGGTGACAAAGGTGGCTCAGTCATCGGGAAGAAAGGGATCTCGCTTAGGAGACCGTCCGCCCAGGTGCCACCGGGCAGCCCCGGCTTCACGGCGAAAGAAAGTCAGTGTCCGCCCCAGGTGCCCCTCTCTGTCCCTCAGGCAACCTTGGTCAGAGCACTCTCAAATTCCTGCTCCTGAACCCCGCCGTGCACTTTGCCCAGGTGGTGAAGGAATGCCGGGCTGTGGTCATCGCAGGGGGCACCATGCAGCCGGTAAGGCCCCAGATACAGCCTTTGGTTTCTTTCGGTCGACGTGGGGCGGGACGAGGGCTCGTGGCTCCCCTGTGGGCCCCGAACCTCAGACGGAGTCACTACTGCCGGGTCCCCGGGGCCCTACCAGTGGTGCAGGGGGTGGGTCTCAAGCATGGTGTGCACTGAAGGCCACCTTGCCCTTGGCAGGAGGTGCAGCACTGACCACGGGCTATCTCACTGGCCCCGGGCTTGTTTCTCAGGTTCATATCAAGCTTCATTTACGAGGGGATCCCTCATGTTTCTCTGTCTTTTTATCATGGCTGCAGTGGTCAGGGTGCATAGTGGTATACCCCAGGCTCACACCTGAGATGTTGTCAGCGCAAGATACGAAATAAGTCATTTGTCCAGGAGGCCCTAGTATACTGTGTGTTTTTGAGGTGGGGCTGATATTGAGGACCCACACCTGGTGCCAGGTGATGCTGTTTCTCGGCCACTTGTCGCAGACCTAGATCATGTCTTCAGAACACACGAGTACACATTGCACCAAGAGTTGGTCCGTTTACGTGACCTCACATATTACATCTTCTCTTAAACCGAACTTTGGGGGGTTTGTCTCATTTTATTACAATTTTTTGCTCAGTCACAAAGTATGTCACATGGTTTCTGATGTTAAATCTCCTGATAGAGGGGCTGGAGAGGTAGTACAACGGTCAAGGCGTTTGCCTTGAACATAGTGGAACCAGGTTTGATCCCTGACACCCCATAAGGTCCCTCAGTCACAGTAATTCCTGGGCATAGAGCCAGGAGTAAGCCCTGAACGCATCCTGGTGAAGTCCAAACATTTAATAAAAAAAAAGTTACTGATGGGAGCTCCCAGTGTTTGCTCTGAGAGTTTATCCCAGCCAGGAGAGTGGCACGGAGGTGTAGGCTCACTCATGTCAGGCTTCTCCTGGGCCTGGACTGTAAGTCTCCAAGATGGCCGAGAGGCTTCTTTGTTTCCGTTGATTTGCATATTAGAGTTTGCTTGTGTGCTTTTTTTCACTGATTTTTTTTTTCCACACCCGGCGATGCACAGGGATTATTCCTGGCTCGTGCACTCAGGAATTACTCCTGGCAGTGCTCAGGGACCATATGGGATGCTGGGAATTGAACCCGGGTTGGCCACGTGCAAGGCAAACACCCTACCCGCTGTGCTGTTGCTCCAGCCCCTCACTAATATTTTTTAAAGAAGTAAAACCTGTTTGGACCAGAATTAAAGTGCCCTGAGATATATTCAGAAAGGTTTGACCAGGCCCCTCTTCCTCCTTTCACCCACTAATCTGCCTTCCCGATATGTCTTTATATTTGTTGACAAAAAAGAAGCAAATGTCTGAACTTCCCTCGTTCAGGGATCACTCCTTGGCTAGGCCAGGGATGGAACCAGGTTGACTGCATGCAGGGCAAGTTCCTTACCCACCACACAGTCCCTCTGGTCCTATTTTTTATTTGCAACCTTGTTATCTAGGGGCCAGAGCAACAGTACAGCAGGTATAGCAGTAGTACAGTGCTTGCCTTGTGTAAGTACAGCCAACCCAGGTTCAATCCCCGGCATCCCATGTGGTCCCCCAAGTACTGCCAGGTGTGATTGCTGAGTGCAGAGCTAGGAATAACCCCGGGTATGGCCCAAAAACAAAACAAAAGCAAAACTTGTTATTTAAAACTATCAGCCTTTCCTTGCTCCTTTCTTTCCTCATGAACTTGCTGCCTCCCAGCCCAGACCTCTGTCCCGCTAGCTGTTCTCTGGTTCCTTCTTGCCTCGGCCCGCTCTCCCCCACCCGGCTCAGACCGCAGGTCCATGGCCCTGTGGAGTGTTGCCCTTGCCGAGCATCTCCGGGAGACGAGGCGCCCAGTGACGTGCGACCTTTTGACAGGTGTCCGACTTCCGGGAGCAGCTGCTGGCGTGTGCAGGGGTGGGACCAGAGCGCGTGGTGGAGTTCTCCTGTGGTGAGCCTCCAGGGGTACCCGTTGTGGCCCCCCACAGGCCCCTGGCCCAGTGTTTGTGTGAGGCTGAGCCTTTGTGGGCCGAGTACTCTGCTGTCCTGCCCTGCGCCCCACCATCACAGCAGGGATGGGGTGGGAACGGTAGGGGTGGGTGAGAACTACACTGGTGGTCCTGGTCTGCAAGGGGTGTTTTCTCTGTCGGAGACGAGAGTTGGGAGTGTTCTTTTATGACTCTGCCTTTGGGAACAGCCTCCTACTGGGTCTCACCAGGTCACGTGATTCCTCCAGACAACATCCTGCCCCTCGTCCTCTGCACGGGACCCACTGGCCAGCAGCTAGAGTTCACGTACCAGAGGAGAGAGCTGCCTCAGATGGTTCGGAGAGCCAGCTTGCCTTCCTGTGGGGGCGGTGGGGGCCAGGGGTGGCCTGGGCGTGTTTCTCAGGCACAAACTGTGCTTCCGCCTCCCCCCATTCCTTCCTTCTGGGGGGCTCCAGCAGTGCCCAGAAGCTATTCCTGGCTCTGCACTCAGGGACTCCTGACCATATGCAGTGCCAGGGATCTAGCCAGGGTTGACCCTGGTTAAATGTATGTAACTGCATGCAAAGAAAGCACTTTAATCCCTGTCCCTTAATTCCAGCATCCCACCCCCCACAAACACACACACACACAGACACAGATTCTACCTCCTGTCATTGGGCCATAGCAGCCCAGCTCTGACCAGGTGTTGGTCTTGCCTGGTTTCCAATGCCCAGTTGGTCACGGCTGCTTTTCAGTCCGCCTGTACATTGCATCAGGGAGGGGAGGACTGAGGGGAGTCCAGGGGCTCTTAGCCCTGTGTCTGTCACAGACGCTTCCGGCCACTGGAGCATCACTGGGTGACCTCTGCAGGGCATTTCAGTGGTGGCTTCACCCCGAAGGCACCGCTGGCTCTGCCTGCCTCCCTGAGCCCATCACTGTGGGCAGGTGGGGAGTCTCATGGGGCCCCTCATGTCCCTCAGATGCTGGAGACAGGCCGCATTCTCTGCAATCTGTGCACCGTGGTCCCCGGAGGGCTGGTCTGTTTCTTCCCCTCCTATGAGTACCAGCGCCAGGTCCATGCCCACTGGCAGGAGAATGGGCTGTTGGGTCGCCTGGCTGCCAGGAAGAAGGTGAGTGGCCACGGAACCACATCACACACCTGTGAACACCGCACTTGGCTGCTCCCTGTGCAAAACAGATCAGACTGTCGGGCCTTGTGTGGGGCTTCTCCCAGCCCCCTGGCTGTACCCCACCCTGCGCCCCTCACCACCATCAATGTCTAATCCCTGTTCACTGCTCAGGCTTCCCCAGAGCCCTGGCTGGAGGATGGGGTGGGGGCGTTGGTGCTGCCTGGAGCCTACCTGAGAGCCCTCGCTGGGTTTGCCTTCAGATATTCCAGGAACCCAAGAGCGCGAGCCAGGTGGAGCAGGTGCTGACAGAGTACTCCCGGTGCATCCAGGTGAGCCTGGCAGGCCTCGGCTAGCGGGGGTCCACACTGTCCCCACTAACCCCGCAGCGGGCGGTTTCTCGCAGAGCTGCAGCCGGGAGAGCGGCCAGGTGACCGGGGCGCTGCTGCTCGCCGTGGTCGGGGGCAAGATGAGCGAAGGCATCAACTTCTCCGACGACCTGGGCCGGTAAGTGGTGGGCAGCGGTACACTGCCCGCGGTCAGTCACCTGAGTGCCCGCTGCTGCTCACATCTGCCGCGTGGGAAGGGCATGGATGGCTCCGTGTTGGGGCCTGAGGCGGGCTGGGAAATGCGCAGACCATGGCTGCCTGCAGTGGTCCAGCGGACAGACCTTCTCTGGGGAGGGGTTGGGGAGGGCCCGGCTGCCCACCTGCTGCTGGTGTCCATGTCTTCCCTAGGTGTGTGGTCATGGTGGGCATGCCCTACCCCAACATCAAGTCTCCGGAGCTACAGGAGAAGATGGCTTACCTGGACCAGGCGCTTGTGAGCACTCAAGGGGTTCCGGCGGGCGGGGGAGGGGCGGCTCCCTGGGCCTCGGGCATCCCCGTGCCAGCCTGCCTTTCTCCCGGGGTACCAGACGGTGCCCGTCGAGCCTGCTGGTCTTGCCTCAAAGCCCAGCAATGTCCAGTCCTCAGAATAGGCGGAAGGTGAGAACAGCTCTGAGGGCCTGTTTCCTTTGCCCGTTCCAGCCCAGGACCCCCGGGCAGCCCCCTCCTGGGAAGGCTTTGGTGGAGAATCTCTGCATGAAGGCTGTCAACCAGTCTGTAGGTAAGCCCAGGGCCGGAACGGTGACGGGAGTAGGGGGACGGGGGGCAGGAGGGCTTACTCACCACCTCTGGTGGCGCAGGATTGAGGAAAGGAAAGGGTTGCGCTGAAATTGTCCTGTGTGCAAGGCCCGTTCACTCTGCACCCCTGCCCGACCCCGCAGGCAGAGCCATCCGGCACCAGAAAGATTTCGCCAGCATCGTGCTCCTGGACCAGCGCTACGGCCGCCCCTCGGTGCTGGCAAAGCTGCCGGCCTGGATCCGGGAGCGCGTGGAGGTCATGGGCAGCTTTGGCCGTGCCCTCGCTTCCCTGCGGAAGGTCAGTGCTGCCTTTGCCCCGCTGTGAGAGCCTCTGCCCCGAGCGATGGGGCCTCACCCTCCTCCTGTCTCCCCAGTTCCACCGTGAGAAGGCTGGTCCCCCCGAGCCTCGGCGCACCGCCGCCTGATTGTTGTGGGTCTGTTTCACGAGGGAAGCCCCAGGAGAGTCTCCGGTCTCCAGCCCGGTCCGCTCTGGAATCGGGGGCAGCCGGGACCCCAGCTGAGATGACAAAAAAGCTCGAGAGACAGTGTCCCGGCATTTTCCCATGGAATGGGGTCCCTGCCCATGTGGCAGGGCCCAGCGTCTCTCCACACTCGCCTCCTCAACCCGGCCTGCCTCCCCCCTTCTCCTTTTCTCACTAAAAAAGTTTCTCAAGACCTTGCACCCTCTCCTGGAAACCAGGGCCAGTCCCCACGTCCAGCCCCTGTGTCCTGTTTGGGAATTTTCCCCCTCAAGCTACCTCTAAGCCCTGGGAGCTGTGGTGAAGCCTCGTCTCCCCCCGGCAGCCACCTGGGACCCCTCGGCAGCTCTCCTGGGTTCCTCTCCCGGCTGACTCAGCCTCCCCCAGCCACTCGAGCAGCCCCCAGACACCTCCCTGGGCACCGGCAGTTACACCAAGGCCCTTAGACATGCAACGTGACCACTTTTACAAACCCCTTGTCTGTCACCTTGACAGTTCTCCTGTGTGAAAACTCTCCATTGGCAGCAGCTGCCCCTGCTGACCCCTCCCGCTCCTCGCCCCGCCCCCAGAGGAAGATGCCCAGAGGAGGCCATGAGGCTGTGCTCTGCTCAGCCACGTCCCTCCATTCAGTGCGCTGTGGGTTTCCCAGTCCTCGCAGCATCGGTCAGCATGGTATCTGCGAGCAGGACCCGGGCCGAGCGCCCCTCCTGGGGCAGCAGGGACCGGGAGGCTGGGAGCTGTTCCTGCCGGGTTCCCTTATGAGGTGTGAAGACTGTAGCCTGAACCCGGGAGGGGCTGAGCCCTGGGGTTTTCAGTCCTCCCTCTTCTGGGGGCTGCTGGGGGCGTGCAGAGGTGGGATGGAGTCTGATATTTGACCCAAGGCGCCTGGTCCCTCGCTGGCCTCTTCCTGGAAATACCTGGAAAGGAGAGGAGGAGGGGTGCGGGGAGCTGGTGGGTGGCAGTGCTCCCAGCCCCTTGAGGCTTAAAAACAGGAAGCAGGGGGCAGGGTGGGCCCACACCACCTTCAGCTGCCTCTGACCTTTGCACCTTGTGGGTGCAATAAGGGACCAGCTTGTTGAAGAGATCCAACACCAGGTCCCTGCCGTGGCTGGTGGCTCTCATGCAGCAGGGACACTGGAAAGTGGGGGGTAGCACCATGTACAAGACACCTTAACCATGTCGCCCAGCTTCCCGTCGGTTCCGTTCCCCTTTCTCTGGTCACAGGCTCCTGCACTCCCCAGCTCCTGGAGCTTCAGCCTCCAGTCTGTCTGAAAGGTGACCAGTTGGTGACAGCATGTGCCAAAAATAGGAGTTACTCCCTGTCTGGACGCACAAGTAGCCCCAGAGGGTTTCGCCCCTTGGCCAGTCCTAGTGCTTGCCCTGCGTTCAGCTAATCCGGTTTGATCCCCAGAAGATCCCATGAGCCCATCGGAGTGGTCACCAAGTGGAGGGCTGGGAGTAAAACCTGAGCACATCTGGCGTGGCAAAAAAAATAAAATATCCTGTTGCATCAAAAACCTGTAAATTGATTTTCAGCAGACTGTGCCTTGAACTTAGCTGTAGTGTCACTGCTCCTAAACTCGGACTAACATCAGTAATGGCTCATTTACATTGCTCTCAGGACAGGATAGGGACCAGAGCAGGTAGGGCACTTGGCTTGCTGTGAACCAACTTGGGTCTGACCCCAGCACCCAGGCGTGGTTCCCGAAGTACAGAGCCAGGACTTACCCTGAGCATTGCCGGTGTGGCCAAAAGAACTAAAATAGTAACATGACAATGAAGGTGTGCTTTGGCTCGCCTGTTCGACACTTCTTTTACCTGTAACACAATGGTAAGAATTGTCTTACGGTGATAGGAATGTCCTGAAGGATTCCCCCATCCTACCTCTCTCTTGCCCTGGGATCAGAAACCAGGTGTTAGGTGGAAACATTTTGTATTAGTTGTACATTATCTTTTATCTGAGGCAGACTGATGTTCTTCAATATTATTCCTGAAAACAGGGCAGAGTTAAAAGTTCTCAGAGGGGCTGGAGCGATAGCACAGCAGGTAGGGCATTTGCCTTGCACGCGGCTGATCTGGGTTTGATTCCCGCATCCCATATGGTCCCCCAAGCACCGCCAGGAGTAATTCCTGAGTGCAAAGCCAGGAGTAACCCCTGAGCATCGCTGGGTGTGACCCAAAAAGCAAAAAAAAAAAAAAAGCCCTTCCTGAGGGCAGGGCATTCCAAAGCCCTTCCTGACTCTTAAAGTTTTTTTCCTTTCCTTAGTCCAAACAGTTATTAACATCTTAATACTAGTTATTTTTGGATGGACATAGCAAGAGATACATTGAGGCTTGCAAGGCAGCTCTCCTGGCAACATTTTGCCACAAACTCAGACTACAGCACTCAGGCCAGATTAATCATTCCTCACCCTAGCAGGGTCCAAATCTAGTTATCACTGTTTGGATCATGACAACATGCTCTCAACTTAGAGTTGAGTATTGTGGCGCTTTGGCCTGGCCCATTTTAATGCCCTGGGTCCATTCAGTCCCTCGTCTGGGCCCTGCTTTTGGGGTGCTAGGAACTAAGGGCAACTGAGTCAAGAAAGCAGATGCCCAGGAGTAAATATTATTCAGAGTCAATCAACTCCCAAGTCATAAGAGCATAATATTAACAGTCTTCCTGTGTCCATACAGAAAGGACATTGCTTTAAGATAAACTATGCAAAAGACAACTTACAAGTTCAGTGTCCTTAGAAGGATCTGGTCTTTTAAGCTAACAGAATCTGATTAGGGAAAAGGTGATTAACTGGTTGGGAAGGAGGGTGCAGAGAAGAGTTTACTGATAAACCAAGGAACGGGAGTGACTCGGTAGCACTGTGATAGGTGTAACCCGATAAACCTAAGTTCCCTGCAGCAAGGCTGAAAGGACAAACCCAATGTTATCCTACAGTCAGCCATGGTCAAGGCAAGCACCTTACCCACTAGACTTTCTGTTTGAGGATTTGTATTCAGTCTGAGCAAGGAATTTATATGACATGTATACATACAGGAAGCCTGGATTTGATTCCTGGTACTACATCGACTTCACCTGAGCATCACCAGGAGAGACTCCCCCAGAACTAAGCTGGGATAGTCCTTGAACACCATTGGGTCTAGCAAAGAAAAACTCAGACGGGTTTGATTCCCAGCATCTCACATGGTCCCCTGAGCACCGCCAGGAGTGATTCCTGCATGCATGAGCCAGGAGTAACCCCTGTGCATCGCCAGATGTTACAAAAAAAAAAAGAGAGAGAGAAAGGAAAACTAGAAATACTGAAGAGTATGGAATGCATGCACTTGGGCTACAGCAAGGAACAAAATCAGGCATGGAATTTTGAAGTTATTAAAAATGCTTTGTGTAGGGGGTAGGGTGGGCTGGGAGAGGACCTGGGGGGGTCACTGGTGGGAAATCGACACTGGTAGTGTGATTGGGTCCAGAACACCGTCTACAACTCAATTGAGAAGTAAATTTTTGTATGTATTTTGTGTGGGGGCCACACCCGGCCGTGCTCAGATTTCTGGCAGGGTGCAGGGGACTGTGTGGGTCCCAAGATCAAACCCAGGTGGGCGGCTTGCACTATTGCTCCAGCACCCATGCTAACTTTCTAAATCATGATTCTTTAATGGTTTTTTGTGGTGAACCAAAATTTTTTTTAATTGAAAATTACTTAGATGTAATTTAAAGCTGGGTCTCATTCCCCTGACCCTGAAAGAACCTCCAATGCGGCATTGTTGGAAGGATGAGTAGAGAGAGGCTTCTAAAATCTCAGGGCTTGGATGAATGGAGACATTACTGAGACCCCTCAAGAAATTCGACGATCAATGGGATGATGATGATGATGATGATGATACTTAGATGTGAGGGGAGTGAAGAAAGGGGAAATGTGTTCCCAAGAGAACATGGGAGCTTAGAAATGGACAAGTAAGCAAGATATGTGTTCAAGGGAGCACACAGGCTTTATGAGCAAAACAAAATATTTCAGTAGCTGGAGTGATAGTACAGCAGGCAGGGCTCTTGGAGTGCAGGTGGCCTACTACTGGAGTTCAGTCCCCAGCACCCCATATGGTCCCCAAAGCCACCCCAGGAATGATATGTGAGTGCAGAACCAGGAGGAAGCCCTGAGCTTCCTCAGGGCTGTGGAATGGAGTGTGACCCCAAGACAAACCAAAAAAGTTTTCTTAAATAGATAACGAACTTTTTTTTTTCTTTTTGGGTCACATCCAGCGATGCACAGGGGTTACTCCTGGCTTTGCACTCAGGAATTACCCCTGGCGGTGCTCAGGGGACCATATGGGATGCTGGGAATCGAACCCGGGTTGGCCGCGTGCAAGGCAAACACCCTATCCGCTGTGCTATTGCTCCAGCCCCGATAACGAACTTTTACAAAGTGCTTGTGTATATGGTGATTAGAGAGAGATTTTAGGTTTTTTTTTTCTTTTTGGGTCACACCCAGCGATGCTCAGGGGTTACTCCTGGCTTTGCACTCAGGAACCACTCCTGAAGGTGCTTGGGGGACCATATGGGATGCCGGGGATCGAACCCGGGTCGGCCATGTGCAAGGCAAACGCCCTACCCGCTGTGCTATCGCTCCGGCCCGAGATTTAGGTTTTTATCGTGAATTTAAGGTACTATTGATGATACCAAAGTTCTTTGGCAAATACCATTTGGGTCCGGGTAGAATCAAGAATTTCTTTTTTTTTTTAAATTTTTTATTGAATCACTGTGAGAGTTACAAAGTTTTCAGATTTGATCCATCACCAAACCCCCTCACACCCCCCTCCCACTACCCCGCTGCCTGTGTGGCAGACATTTTTCACTTTACTCTTTCCTTACTTTGATTACATTCAATTTTCAACAGGGATCTCACTATCATTATTTGGAGGTTTTCCTCCAACAGTCAGACATGTTGGATGGCATAAATAGATTGTATGTTTTCATTTTTCAGAAAAGGTCACAATCCCGCATCCCAGAGTCATGTTAGTTGCTGCTCATTGTCGCTGGGGCTCCATCTGGAGAAGGCGTACCGGCTGTACCTCCTCCATCTGGCTCCCCAGTATTGCTGGCCCGGTCTGGGGGCCCGGAGCAGTCTCCAGCCGCGTTGCTCACCGGAACGCCCGTATTCTTCTCTGTTGGATGTGGCAAGATGGCGCCGAGGGTGGGTCGAGGGCGTGACTTCCGGCGACCGGGGCCACCTGGAACCTGGCTGGGCTGGCGCAGTCCCACTCCAGTGCCCCCCCTGCAGTTCGGAGCTGTCCCATTCCCGAATTCCGGAGCCATGTTATTTGCTGCTCATTGTCGCCGGGGCTCCATCTGGAGAAGGCGTACCGAGAATCAAGAATTTCTTGCTTGGGAAGAATCCTGGCTGGCGGGCACTGCAACACAGGAGGATGCTCCGGGCCCCAAACCGAGCCGATATCACCAGGGTGCCCCAGATGGAGGAGGTGCGTCTCCCTGCCTTCTCCAGATGGAATCCCGGTGAACATGAGCTTCTACAAGCGTGGCTCTGGTATGTGGAGACCAGAACTATTTCTCCAGACTTGATATACAAAGTGAGCAATGGAAAATAGATGATCTAGCATCTGTCCCTAGAAGGCAGGCTTGAATGGTGGTGTTGAATATCCAAGCAAAATATAATGCCCAAAACTACAGAGAGAGCCCCAGAGGCCACAAACCAATTTTAGAACCCAGCGGCTTCTTGCAGAAATGCCTCTAGACTGTGAACTAAGCTATGGCCCCATGCTGCCCCAGGAGGGGAAAGTTTTTTGTCCCTTGGCCTTTCTTTTTGGTGATGGCGGCATGGTGACCGCCATCTTTCAGAGCTCATTAGACAAAGGTACGAGTTTGCAGTGACGGGGTGCAGGAAATCTCTGGATGGGGGTGGTACCGGCACTGCTCCCTGCCCAGACAAGACCCCAAGTGGCTGCCCACGAATGGCTCCTCCACTCCTGAACAGCCATAATCCCAGAGGCACACAAACCAACTTCAGAACCAAGCAGCTTCTGGCAGAAATCACTCTGGACTTAATTACTAAAATACCAGAAATCCAAAAATCATATGCTCTTCATTATCAGCAATAGAAAACAAATTATCAAATGATGCCTTTTCGGCATGTCTGTTCGTTGGGGGAAAATTCCAATAATAATAGTGGGCTTTCTGTCAAAACGTTGAATGTAATCAAAATATATAGAGAGTAAAGTGAAAATCATCTGCCACACAACCAGGGTGGGGGGTGGGATGGGGGTATACTGGGGTTCTTGGTGGTGGAACATGTGCACTGGTGAAGGGATGGGTGTTTGATCATTGTATGACTGAGACTTAAACCTGAAATCTCTGTAACTGTTCTCACGGTGATTCAATTAAAAAAATTAAAAAAAAAATTTCTTGCTTGGCACATATGCTGCCTGAGCCCATGTGCTGCTTGTGTCCACATGGCTGAGCACATGTGGTGCTCAAGCACATGTGTCAACTCCATCTCCCCTCTTTTTTTTTTTTTGCTTTTTTTGGGGGGGTCACACCCGGCGATGCTCAGGGCTGACTCCTGGCTCTGCACTCAGGAATTACTCCTGCCGGTGCTTGGGGGACCATATGGGATTCTGGGAATCGAACCCGGGTCAGCCACGTGCAAGGCAAATGCCCTACCCGCTCTGCTATTGCTCAAGTCCCTCCATCTCCCCTCTTGAGATGTATATTGGGGCTCTCTCTGCCTTTGGAGAAGCCCATGTTCTCTCTTAGGTATGTAACTCCTCCCCTTCTCTCCCTGCTTCCCTTCCTCAAAACCCCCAACTAAAAATCTGTTTTTATTTCACTGCAAAATAAAAAAAAAATAATGTTTTGCTTTATTCTCTGGTGGAGAGTGGATGTCGCTCCTAGGAGCCTACTGAGTGGGACCCTTTTGGTGATTATCAGCCAAGCAAGAAATTCAATGCAAGGACCCAAGATGTGCCGGGACCTTGTGGTGTCCAGGGCCACACCAACTCTGCTGGCAAGTCTCTGAGCTAGACTGGAATTGCCTGGGGGAATGTGCTATGCCTGGGGTCACATCAGGCTCAGCCCTGTGACATGTTTGCACCTTAACCACTGTCCTAGCCCGGGCCCTCCTGACCCTCCCTTTGAGTTGCACCGGGTCCTTCCCAGGAGAGCCCACGCAGAATTGAGGCCAAGGCACACACTGCCGCCTCTTCTCACAGGCGTCTCAGCAGGGTTTGAGGTCTGGTTACAGGGTCTCTGGGCCGATCTGAGCGAGGAAAGACGCTGACCTGCTTCACTGTTCCAGCATCCGAGCTTAACCTGCAGCACACAACTGTGCAGGCCGCCCTGCTGAAGAGGGCAGAGAGGCTGGCTGGGCAGAGCCTGACCTATGAAATATGGTCGTGGTCCTCAAGGCTCTTTGTGATGTGATAGTCCTCAGTCTACTTGGACAGCTACACCCCTACAGTTGCCTTTTTCTTTTGCACACCCGTGGAACTAAAGAAGGCCGAGGCTGATCAGCAGACTGGCTGGTGTGGGGGTGGGGGGTGCTGGGTGCCAGGGGAACTCTGATTAAGAGCATCTTCAAGCTGGGCCCTGCACCCTGGCACTCACAGAAGCGTTCTGGCTTCAGGCTGCTTAAACCACGGCAGAGAGATTTGGACACAGCCACCCCAGCGCCACGGCACAGTTGGCGATATTTGCAGGAAGAGAGTTTTGCTGTCATGCAAGGTCAGGG
Source organism: Sorex araneus (assembly GCF_027595985.1). Classification (NCBI taxonomy): domain Eukaryota; kingdom Metazoa; phylum Chordata; class Mammalia; order Eulipotyphla; family Soricidae; genus Sorex; species Sorex araneus. The sequence goes on along the minus strand of NC_073303.1, from coordinate 229,060,142 downwards.
CGAAAATGTGAGGTAGATCCAGGACACCAGGTTCAAGTCGAGGTGAAATCTGACCAGCTTCCTCACAGGAAGGCTCCCTCGGGATAATGGATGCGAAGGTGTTCTGTAAACTAATTGACTTGTTCAAGGAAGTAGGGAAATTTTAAAGTGTTATCAAGACCTCACCACCCCCATCCACAATAAGACAACCTTAGTCTGACTATAAGGAATAAACAAGAATTGTAAAGGTTTACTGCAAATAAAATAAATCAGAGAGTATTGTTAGGAGGACATCTACCCCAGATGGGACGTTTCAAACCCTTCCTCAGGTAGAGATAGAGTCAAAGACAGAAATTGGCATAGCAAACAGCAGGCTGGCTCAGGGGCAGACGTTCGTACAAGAGAAGGAATGAAAACAAGCACTGTGTGACCATCTGCAGGATGCAGTAGAGAAGGGATGACCGCGAGGATACCTCCTCGTGACAGTTCGGGGAAGGCTTCTTCAGAGATGGAGCCAGCTTCGAATCGCTGACCCCTCCCCGCTTCACTTCCCAGAGATTCCACCAGCTTGTCTTTAATCTTGCGTGGAAGAATTAAAAAAGAAGAGGCCCAGGACATTGTTCACGAAGAGGGACCTAACGGCGCTATAAAGTTAAGGAAAAAAAGGTAGCAAAGGAGCAGAGAGTCCCGAGCCAGCTGGAGAATGCCGCGGGTGTGGTGTAGAATGTACACTCCAGAACGGCGCTCGTCTGGCAGATGGGGATGGACTGGACTAAGGATGGCAGGACAGACACCGCCATTACCATCAGCACCTCCGTGCTCGCCCCTTGACAGCTGAGTAGCATGGGGTGGTGGGCGCTTGGGGGTCTCCTTCTGAGAGGACTGAGGTTTGAATATGGAGATCCAGTCAGGTGTGCCCAGGGCGGGGGCTGAGATCATCACCCGTCCCTCTCCTGCCCGAAGTAGCACGAGGTGCCTGAGGGGCTGGGATCTCCTCTGTCCCAGCCTTTCACTGTCCGTATCCAGAGTGTGCTCACCAGTAATTACCTAATGTAAGGAACCACGCTGGAGCGTCTGAGAAACTCTTTTCTGGCCCCCCAGTGCTAATAAGTCATGTGAAGTAGGGCCCCGTGCTAGGGAAGTCCAGCCTATGGTTTCTACTTGGCCCTGAGAGTTTCCTGAAGCTTGTTCCGTGACACGTAGTGACACATTTTGTGGCTGGTACATATTATTGCAAGTCTTAATAGATAATCTAAAGTTATATGCAGCCCTCAGGGCCTACTTTCTCCCAATGGGCCTCAGCCACTCCAGGACCGGCTGGGAAGACTCGGCCTGATGAAGTCTGTGAGGAGCCTCTGCACAGCTCGGGCCAGAGCCCAGCCCCGCCAAGTGGCTGTCAAGCTGCATCTGACTTGGTTTTCTCTGCACGGGAGTTGATCCCGCCAGCCGATTTCTTGGGAGTCACAGACTCAGGTTGGAGAGAGGGTTTGCAGGGGAGGAAAGCCAGTCCTAGGTCTTTCCCAGGTGTGGAGTTCTTGTCTTACCTCGCAGAAAAGAGTTTCAGGAGTAGATGATCAATGAAGTAAAAACAGATTTTATTTGGAGGTTTTTAAGGAAGGGGAAGGAGGGAAAGAAAGTGAGAATAACATGCTCCAGAGAGAATGCAGGGGCTGGAGCGATAGTGCAGCAGGTAGGGCGTTAGCCTTGCATGTGGCTGACCCCGGTTCGATTCCCAGCATCCCATATGGTCCCATTGCCAGGAGTAACTCCTGAGTGCATGAGCCAGGAGTGTGCTCACTGGGTATGACCCCCCAAAAAAAAAGTGTGTTTGCCATGACTTTAATCACTGGGAATGTGGACTCTTAGAGTCTGTTTTCCTTTCCTCTCTGGCCAAGGACCCTGCTTTTCAGGGCTGTGTGCCCTGGGACCCTGGGGACAGGCCTCCCAGATCTGACAACTCTGATCTCCCAATAGTTAAATATAAGCGTCAGAAGTTCAGATTCTCTGTCTGTCCAGAGCTACAACCTCACCTGGAGAACTTCTTTGCCTTAAGTAAGTGAACCCCATGCGGGTAGGGACTCTGGACCACATTAGTCTCTTCCTGGACTGGGGGCTTGGGGTGGGGGTTGTTCCCATGAAGGGCTTCCACCCTTCTAGACAAGATGCCATGAGCTTTACCTGAAATGAAAGGCCTTGCTCAGCCCCACGTGCCTTGTTCCCGCTCCGTCCACCTGAGACTGCTCCCTTGCCTTGGGGGCCTCTGCTCAGAAAGGGGAGGTCTCTCCTGCCATGGTCACGAGGAGAGTACTGACGTAATGGGGCATGTGACGGGACTGTGGGACAAGCCCAGCCAGGAAAGCATTGGCCTGTGCTTGGAACATGGTCCATCCCAGACAAACACCAACTCCCATCTCCTCTTGTTGTCCTTGCAAATGGACCAATTTGATCTAGTCTGTGGCACCCAGGGTTCACTGGGAGCATGATTACATCCCCCACTCTTCTCCCATCCCCACCACAATATTTTATTTTGATTCCCTTGTTTTCCCACCCTGAGCATCGCCAGCCAGGTGTGACTGACCCAAAAAGCAAGAAAAGAGAGAGAGAGAGAGAGAGAGAGAGAGAGAGAGAGAGAGAGAGAGAGAGAGAGAGAGAGAGAGAGAGAGAGAGAGAGAATGCAGCATCTGCAAGGGCGGAGAGAGCCCCTACACATGTCCCAGAATTAGATATGAAAGCATCAAAGTACACATCTCAAGAGGGGAAGATGCGGGCGACACATGTCCTGGGGTACCACATGTGCTCAGCCACCTGGACACAAGCAGCTCATGGGCTCAGTGAGCATATGTGCACTCTTTCTTTGTTCAAGGTTCTCCAGCCTACCCCTACATGGGCCTTCTACCCAGGTTAGTTTGTAGTGGTCAACGGTCTTCTTTGGAATTCCTTTCCTGGTCTTTTATTCCCACTGGAGCTTCTCTGAGAGGTGGGGTCCAGCCTGCTCTGGGTCTGTTACTGGTTCCAGGTGAAAGTTTTATCAGGCCTGAGCTCACAAGGTGGGCTCTCTGCAGCGGTGAGCTTTTGGTTTTATTACACCCTAGGAATTCCATTGCCATGGGCCCTTTCTGTCTAACTGCCTGCATCACAGTTACAAAGTTGTTCATGATTGGGTTTCAGTCATATAATGTTCCAACACCAGTCCCTTCACCAGTGTACATATACTGCCACCAGTGTCCCCAGTTTCCCTCCTGTCCCCTTCTCCCCAACCTCCCTCTATGGCAGGCACTTTTCTTCTTTCTGTATTTTTAAGGTTTGAATGTTTGAGGAAGATCTTGCAATGCCTTTAATGAAAATGGCATCACTGAAAGTAGTTTAGGCCGTAAGATGGGGTGGCAGGGGTGGTTCGTGAAATACACTGGGAGGACAGTGTCTACAATCAAAACCAGCCTGAAGGCCTGAAGGTCTCTGACGCAAAAGACCCTTCTCATCCCAGAAAGCCACTGAGATGCAGTTTCAGGCCCAATTCCAGGTCTCTGAGAGGAGAAGCCCTCAGGAATTCGAGAACAAAGCCTGAGACAGGAACTGAGAATGGATCTCAGAAGTTCAGTGCTTTTCCTTAGGACTCCTACTGTGTAAAGAATTCTGGTTAAGGCAGATATGGAAAATATCCACACTTAACCTTTTCCAAAATGCTCCTTAGGAATCTTTCCACTCTGGAGAGGCCCATGTTCTCTGTTGGGGACTGCTCAGGACCCTGAACAAAAAAGGACCCCGAAACCTTTACCCTGGACAAACCAGAAAATTCCATTACCAGCTTTGCTTGACCTGAGGCACAGGTGCCCTTGTGACAAAGGAAATAGCCAAACTCAAGAGGTAAAAGTAGCCCAGGGCAGTTAACTGAGAGACCCCATAAAGCCATTAAGTAGAATACCTTCCTCTACCTTGTGCATTCCTCCTGCCAGATGCTCCTGCCAGATAGACCCTTGCCTTCCCCTCCCCACTATTTCTCAATCTACTCTTGAAGAATGTTGTAAGCCCACCTAATACACCCCGAACCTTTCCTTATTTGGTCTGAGAAGACACTTCCCTGATGATTGACAACTTATGTACCAACCCCCTGCTAAGAAAAGTATAAAACCAGCGTGGCAGTTAATAAAGTTGCCCTTGATCGGCATGTGTCGTCTTGGGCCCCCTATTTATTATCCTCACTAGTTTTATTTCAGGTCGGAACCGCTCACAGAACCCACCCAATTAGGAGCGCTTTCCACTGCTGTCTCTCCGCGGGCCGGAGAGATCTCCAGGGGAAAGCGCAGTTCTCTCTTGAGAACAAATCTTTACTGCTCTCCTTCTCTCCCTTCATTTCTGTTACCTCATTTGACTTAACTATTTGTCTCCTCCTGAAATTTGTCTCTGTTAGGGAAATGAGATGGCCTGAAAAGCCCTGGTGAGGCTTAGGACTGACTTTCCTGCAAAGAGCAATTGCTCAGTCCAGCCTGAGTCCATGGATCCTGGAGATACTGGCTGGCATTTCCCTGCCGGGCAGAACAAGTGGACTCCAGGCACAGCCTGATGGCAGCTTCATGGGGCTGGTAGGACAGGAACATCGTGTAGTGTCGGGGCTCATCCCAGGATTTTTTTCTAATTTAAAGAATGTGATTTACAAAGTTATTGATAGTTGAGTGTTAGATATGTAATGTTCTAGCACCAGTCCCACCATCAGTGTCAACGTCCCTCCATCAGGCTTCCCATTTCCCCCCCAGCTGTCCCCCACTCACCCACTAGCCTGAAAACTGACAGACACATCGAAAAGTTTGGTGGTTGTCGTTTGGATATCACGTTTCCAGTGTTGTTGAGCCTGTGGTTTGGATACATAGCTATATTCCTCCCCCACATTCTCAGTGTAGCCCAGTGTACCCCTGTACCCTGCTGCTTCTCTTTCTCATCTTACTTCCCTCCCTCCTCAGTTGCTTTTCTTCTGTGTCCTCCTCCTCTTCTTCCTCCATATACTCTGGGGTCAAGTGTGATCTAGGCACCTGCATTTTAAAACATTGCATTTCCTTGCCCAATTATTCTATGTATCACAGGTAAGTGAGATTATCCTGTATTTGTCTTTATTCTTCTGGCTTACTTCACTCAACATGTTTTCCAGTTTCGACCAGGTTGCAGCAAATTGCATGATTGTTATTGTTCCTTGCAGCAGCATAGTATTCCATTGTGTATATATACCACATCCTCATAATCTGCTTATACATCACTGGAATCCCAGGTTGATTCCATATCTTAGCTATTGTACTAAGTGCTATAATGAATGTTGATGCACATGTCCTTTTGAATTAATATTTTCAAAATGATGCACATGTCCTTTTGAATTAATATTTTTTTTGGTCCTGGCGATAGATACCCAAAAGTGGAATTGCTGGGTCAGATGGCAGCTCAATTAACTGTAAGTTTACTGATGACTCTCCATACTGCTCTCCACAGGCGTTGTACCAGACTACATTCTCACCAGAGGTGAATGAGAGTTCATTTTCCATCACATCCCCCCAACACAGATTGTTTCCACAATTATAGAGGTTCAATGTAATTCCCATTCAAATTCAGACAACATTCAGTAATAAAGTTTGTATGGAAAAAAAAGTTTATATGGAATCAGAAGAGACCCAGAATAATCAGTCATATTATAAAATAAGAAACTAAGAAACTGAGAACTGTATTTATAGTGACGAACTAAACTATAATGATCAGCGTGGTACTAGAGTAAAGATAGGCTCTCTGATCTCCCTAAGAGGCTCTTCCTCAGGCCAGCAATCTCTCTTCCAACATTCAGTTTGTTCACTTGTCAGGGTCTCTTCTACTCCTGACTGCTTTCCATGTACTCTTTGTCCCGATTCCTCTCTAGTTCTCGTCATTTTTTTTTTTTTTTTGAGGGTGAGGCACACCTGGTGGTGTTCAGAAGCTACTTTTTTGAGCAAAGTGGGAATGTTTTTTTTTTTTTAAATCACTGTGATAGTTACAAAGTTTAAGTTGTTCACAGTTGGGTTTCAGTCATACAATGTTCCAACACCGCAGTTCGAAATTCCTATGATCAAGGTCTACAGTTCCCCTCCCACCCCCACCCAGTCTGCCTCCATGGCAGACACTTTTCTTCTCTCTCTTGCTCTCTCAACTTTACTTTGATGGCTAAGAAAATACAACGTCCTAAGGACAAATTGGATGGGGAGCTACGAAGGTCTTCAGAACAATCCCAGATGGGCATAAAAATAGTGGCCACCCTAATAGGAAATTGTAACCCATGGTCCAATCCCCTTACCTGAGCCAGCTTACAGATTTAGAACTGAGGAGAATCAGCCAGCTGCTCGTACCACTATGACCAACATATATTATAATGAATCCTTTAGTCCTTCCCTATTCAAGAGACTCTGCACTGGGAAAAACAATCAGTTCTTTCCAGGATTGCTCGACATATGAGTTAATAATACCCAGAAACTTGATTTTAACTTTTTGGTTTTACAGTATTAGGGATCGGTTTGTGACTCCAGGCCTCTGTTTGTGACATATATATTCTACTACTTGAGTCAAAGCCCATCACTTATCCATAAATCTAAAGTCCTGCATAGAGGAAGGTTATCAGTTGAGCGAAGGTGGGCATCGTGAGATTAGTTGGGGAAGAAGGTACATAAAGATTTATGGGTGGCTTTGAGGGCAGCCTTCCTTAGAAAGAGGACACATAAATGAAGGAGATGAAGCTATGACATACCTACAAACCAACAACTCTTACCAACTAGGTACTGTCCCTTTCAAATGTCTTAACCAGCAGAGAGCAGCACTTCTATACAGAACATCTTCTTGGTAGTAAGTATAAATCAGGTCTTTTCTATCCGAGAAGTGTGAGCCTCACAGGTAAATTTTTTTTTTTTTTTTTTTTTTGCTTTTTGGGTCACACCTGGCGATGCACAGGGGTTACTCCTGACTCTGCACTCAGGAATTACCCCTGGCCGTGCTCAGGGGACCATATGGGATGCTGGGATTTGAACCCGGGTCGACCGAGTGCAAGGCAAACGCCCTACCCGCTGTGCTTTCTCTCCAGTCCCCTCAGAGGTAAATTTCTGATATGGATTTTGTCTTTCCTATTCACAAAACCTTAGCCAGCAGCATGAACTTCCACTTAACTATTGCACAATAGGAGGGATCAATTGGTCATGTCACATATGCGATATCTCTTGACAGCCTATTGAAGGTATAACTGAAAATTATTTACAAATATCAGCTTGAAAATCCTTTGCAAGGATGGGTGTCATTTTTCATAACGTAGCACGTGCACTAATCAGATCTCTAATTTTTCCCATTGGGAAAAATTAATGTTCAGAATCAAGAAATGGTTGCAGAATAATCCAAAGGTTTACTGGATTTCCACTCCATAACTTTAGGTTCTGCAAAGCTTCCACTCCATAACCTTATTTCTACTCCATAACTTTAGGTTCTGTGAAGTTAAAAGTTCTGGTGTTAAAAGTGGGTGCACACTGGTTGAACTCTACAAGAAGAAAACATCCAACCCTGTAGGATGACATTACTTTGTCCTTTCCCTCCTTGCCACAAGTAGCTTGTCCCGGTTTTACCCAGAGTTTAGGCTTACCCCAGTCACACCCATCAAGGTGTTCCCGAATCTCTCCCATCCCTTTGTTTAGCTATAATCACTTCTCCATGCTCTCTTCCCCAAAAGAGTTAATCCTCAGCTTTCCCTTAATCCGATTCTGCTAATTTGCAAGGTCAGACCTTCCTAGGATACTGACTTTATATTATATAAGTTAATATTGCCTTTCTCTTCTTCTTGTGCCTTTTGAATAATTTACTTTAAAGCTATGACTGTTTTGTATAGACACAAGAAGACAATATTATGTTTTTATAACTTGGGAATTAATTGGCCTCGAATATTCCCTCCCGGGCTTCTGCTTTCTCCACTTAAGCCTCAGTTGCCCTCAGTTCCTAGCACCCCAAAGTAGGGTCCCCGACGTGGGACAGGAAGGATCCAGGGCAAGCGGTGAGTTATGTGCTACCCTGGCATCGAGATGGGCCTGGCCAAAGTGCCTAATTCTTAACTATAAGTTAAGAGCTTGATCATAGACAAATGCTGTCATGATCCAATAGTAATTATGAGACTGGGACCCTGCCAGGGATAGGAAAGACTGATCTGGCCTGAGCACTGTAGTCTGAGATTGAGATGGCCCCAGGAGAGCAATTCTATAAGCTTTAATGCATCTCTTATTGTGTCCATACAAAATAATTAATATTATGAATTCTTATATGTTTGCTGGCTGAGGAGAAGAGAAACACATTCATGGGACTCCGCCCTTGGGTGGATCCTCCTGCTGAAAGAGAATTAAGTCCTAGGAGAAGCATCCCCTAAGGGAAAGGAACCTTACCCTATTGATGGGGACCACACCTATGTGTATGCCCCAACCCCCTCATGCTGTGGAGATTTAACTAGGCTGTAAGAGTGGGTTGGGGGGCCAGATCCACGAGCCAGATCCACGGGGCAGATCCACGGGGAGAGACCCAGGAGAGCGGGAGAGAAGCGGAGGGAGAGAATGAAATAAACGGATCGAGCAACCAGTTTGGCCTTCTTCCTTCTTCCTTCCGTCGCCTGCCCTCGACTAACGGCACACACAGTGGTTCTGGGGCACTGGACGCAGGCGGTGAGACAGAGCCGCCCGGAGAGCCCGCGAGTGCTCGCGCCCCCTCGGCGCTCTTTAGTTTTTTACACAACCCCATCAGAAAATGGGGAGAAGAAATGAACAGAAACTTTCCCAAGGAAGAGATACGAATGGGCAAAAGGCACATGAAAAAGTGCTCTACATCACTAATCAGCAGGGAGATGCAGATCAAAACAACCGTGAGATACCACCTCACACCACAGAGACTGGCACAAATCCAAAAGAACAAAGCAACCGCTGTTGGAAAGGATCTGGGGAGAAAGGGACTCTTCTACACTGCTGGTGGGAAGGCCAACTGGTTCAGCCCTTTTGGAAAACAATATGGACGCTTCTCAAAAAATTAGAAATTGAGCTCCCATTTGACCCAGCAATACCACTTCTGGGAATATATCCCAGAGAAGCAAAAAAGTATAGTCGAAATGACATCCGCACTTATACGTTCATCGCAGTACTGTTTACAATACCCAGAATCTGGAAAAAAAACCGAGTGCCCTAGAACAGATGACTGGTTAAAGAAACTTTGGGGGACCCTCTGCGCCTAAAGACTTTGATTCCAGAGATCTAACACATTCGGGCATCCAGCGCAGCATCGAATAGCAATGCACTGGGACTGCGAACTGGGCTACAACTCTGTGCTGCCAGGGGGTGGATTTTTTTCCTCCCCACCCTGTCTTCCTGCACGGAAAACGGCGGGTTGGCAGCACCCACGTGGCAGGCGCCATCTTCTAAGACCCCAAACCCAGAGGTATTCGGTTTTTACTTTTGGGGCTCCCAGGAACTCATGGGAAGGGGGCGTAACCGGCACGCCCTTGGCCCAGATAAATCCGGAGGCGCTGAGCGTGAAGCGGGCCCTCTGCGCCTAAAGACTTTGATTCCAGAGACTTCTTACAGCAATGCACTGGGACTGTGAGCTGGGCTATGCAATTTCTGGCAGAATTTTCCCTGGACTTTATGCAGAAATCCAAAACCGCGCGGACTCGGCAGCGTCCGCACGACAACATTTATAATTGTCAGCAATGTGAAATGGTTCCTTTTGAACAGGTCTGACTTGGGGGGGAAACTCCAAATAATAACAGTAGGTTTTTGTTGAAATGTTGAAGGTTATTAATGTAGCAGCCACCTCTCTGGACTGTGAACTAAGCAAAAGCCCCACGCTGGCCGACGCGGCGTGGCGTACACCATACTATGAGGCGCGGGAAGGGGGATGAGGGAGGAAAAAAAAAGGGAAAAGGAAAAAAGGAAAAAAAAAGAGTTATGTACTTGTAGCAGTGGGGCTACATATCTCTTCATTTCCAGCAATGGAAAACTAATTATCAAATGCTTCCTTGGTAGTAGGTCTGTCTCTCTTGGGTGGAAACTCCAACAACTATAGTGAGTTTTGTGTTGAATTATGGAATGTAATCAAGATAAAGAGAAAATGAAGTGAAATTCATTAGTTATACAGTAGGGGGGGTGGGTTGCGGAGGGTATACTGGGGTTTTTGGTGGTGGAATATGGGCACTGGTGAAGGGACGGGTGTTTGAATATTGTATAACTGAGACATAAACCTGAGAACTTTGTAACTTTCCACATGGTGATTTAATAAAAAGTTAAAAAAAAATAAAGAAACTTTGGTACATCTACACAATGGAATACTATGCAGCTGTTAGAAAAAACGAAGTCATGAACTTTGCATGTAAGTGGGTCAACATGGAAAATATCATGCTAAGTGAAATGAGTCAGAAAGAGACAGACATAGAAAGATTGCACTCATCTGTGGAATATAAAATAACAAAGTAGGAGACTAGCACCCAAGAAGAGTAGAAATAAGTACCAGGAGGTTGGCTCCATGGCTTGAAAGCTGGCCTCACATTCTGGGGAAAAGGCAGCTCAGATAGAGAAGGGAACATCAAGGTTGGAGACCACACAGCAGGAAGGGAGATGTGTGCTGAAAGTAGACTAGAGACTGAACACAATGGCTCCTAAACACCCCTGTTGCAAACCACAACACCCAATTGGAGAGAGAGAACAAAAGGGAATACCCTGCCACAGAGGCAGGGTGGGATGAGGGGAGATGGGACTGGGGGGTAGGAGGGATACTCGGTTGATTGGTGGTGGAGAATGGGCATTGGTGGAGGGATGGGTTCTCTAACATTGTATGAGGGAAACACAAGCACAAAAATGTGTAAATCTGTTAACTGTACCCTCACAGTGATTCACTAATTAAAAAATAAATTTAAAAAAAGTGGGTGCAGGGCCAGTGCTCTAGTAATTTTTTGGTGTGAACTATATAATTACTATACCCTTGCAAGCAGTCTACTTGGATTTGATCCCCAGCAGTCCATATTGTCCCCAAAGGCCACCTAGAGCGATTCCTGAGCAGAGCCAGGGAGCAACCCCTGATGACCATTGGGTGTGGCCCCAAAACCACAATTTAAAAAAAAATGGGTGCAGTGTGAAAGAGCTGAAGAGGCTGAGCACATACTTTGCATGAGGTGTTAGTTTGAGCCTAGGCACTGCAGATGGTCTCCTGAGCACAGCCGTAAGTAACTACAGTGGACTGAGACAGCCTCCCCCTCCCTCGACCAAAAAAAAAAGCTGTGTATTCTTGTTAGGGGATATAGTTGAATCAGATAGAGGTTGCCATGTGGCACATTAAAATTCTAGAAACTGGGACTGGACCTATAGCACAGCGGGTAGGGCATTTGCTTTGCACGCGGCTGACCCAGGTTCGATTCCCAGCATCCCATGTTCCCCTGAGCATCTCCAGGAGTAATTCCTGAGTGCAAAGCCAGCTGATCTCTCTCTTTTTTTGGGGGGGGCAAGATAACTGATGGAACAGGTAGTAGGGCAACAGAATAAAAATCCATCATCAACTTGGAAGCTAGTTTTCTGTTAATGCACAACCAATTACCTCATTGTTACTTCACTGTATCATTATCACTGTCATCCTGTTGCTCACTGATTTGCTGGAGCGGGCACCAGTAACATCTCCATCGTGAAACTTGTTAGTTTTTGATATATCGAATACGCCACGGGTAGCTTGCCAGGCTCTGCCATGCGGGCGAGATATTCTCGGTAGCTTGCTGGGCTCTCTGAGAGAGGCAGAGAAATCAAACCCGGGTTGACCACGTGCAAGGCAAATGCCCTACCCACTGTGCTATCGCTCCAGTCCATAGTTACTTCAAATAACATAAATGTATGATCTGTGTTTTATATCAGATCAATATAGATCTAGGTTCAAATCAGAGCACATGCAGGATATGCTTCCTGTTCATTCAGGTTCTGCTAAGATTCAGTCAGCTGGGACCATCTTTTTTTTTTTCCGGTCACACCCAGCCATGCACAGGGGTTACTCCTGGCTCTGCATTCAGGTGCTCAGGGGACCATATGGGATGCTGGGAATCAAACTCAGGTCGGCTGCGTGCAAGGTTAACACCCTACCCGCTGTGCTATTGCTCCAGCCCCATGGGACCATCTTTAACAGAGACATCTCAGAACAGTGAATCCTCGTATTGTTTCTCTCTGGAGACAGACTGGAGATTTTCTGCTTTGAGATAGTGAACTGGGAGATAACTCAAAGGGCTGGAGCTTAGGCTTTGATCCAAGCTGAACTCTGTACCACCTGGTCTCCCAGCACCATGTGGAGTAAATCATTGCCAGGTGGGGCCACAAACAACAAAAAATCCGTTCACATTAGATTGAGCTCATTTGGATGACCCAAAATATTCTTCCAATGTTTTAAGTCCTTAACCAGCAGTGCTCATGAGACCATAAACACTGAATGGGATAGCCACATGCAAAGAGAATGCCTCAACCTCTAGGCTATCTGCCCATCTTGCAGCATGTATCTTAATCTTAATTTCAAATTTATCATCTTTTTTTGAGAGGCCACACACAATGATGCTCAGGGCTTATCCCTGGCTCTGTGCTCGACTCATTCCTGGCAGGCTCAGGGGACCATATGGAGTGCTGAGAATTGAACCAAGGACAGCTGCATGCAAAACAAGTGCCCTACCCACTGTACAATCACTCTGGTCCCATGGACTTCAATTTATTAATGCCATCTTATCTCACAATCAAAATGAATTTTAGCACAATTTATGTCTATGTGATCAGATACCAATACTCTAATAAGTAGATTCCTTCCCCTAGAGAATCTGAAGATGATAATCATTGTGACAAAGATAGTCAGGTCAGGGGGTGGGTTAGTGAGGTCTGTAAGTGGAACTAGGGCGTGGAGAGGATAAAATTTGTAACTGACAGGCTTTAATGCAGTCCCTTTTCATTTATCTCTACAGGATTTTTCGTTTGGGGGTTATACCTCAGGGGTTACTCCTGGCAGTACTGGGGGAAACCAGAGGCAGTATTGGATGCTGGAGATTGAACCCTGGTCAGCAGCGTGCAAAACAAGCACCCTACCTGCTGTACTATTGCTCCAGCTCCAACTTCTACAGGTTCTTATCTTTCAAACCAAAAACAAAATAAATTTCTGAAAAGGCCAGGCTGTAAACCAGTAGTAAAGCACTTGCCTTGAATTTGTGAAGCCCTGTGTTCAATCTCCAGCACCAAAGAACAAAACCAAAAAACCAATGTTATTGGAAACATATATCCTTGGGAGAAAAATGTATCTAGCCTGTTTTCCCATTCCAGAGGGCTAAGGACCCAAATATTCTTAAATACAAACATGCATTCAAATGATTTACATTTTCATAACATTTAATATAAACTATATACAGTAACTTTTTAATTATATCTTACATAAGATAGCCACTACGGATATGTTCAGAGATCAGAAACAACTTGGATGGCTAAGTAGATGGCCCAGTCCTATGGGCTAATTTCTCAGAGATTTACAAGTCAGAGTTAATTTGTGGAAGGGGGTTCCAATCACCCAACTATGTGAGAAATAAGGGTAATATGTAGTCCATTAGAAAGAGATGGACATTGATTCAACATCCAAAGGTACAGTTCCCAACTACCACCTTCATGGATTTCTCCTCCAATTTTCCAAGTCTTGTAACAAAAACGTCTCTGTAGAATCATCTTTTTCATGCCAGAATAAGACACCCAAGCTTTTAGACACTATTGGTCCCCTTCCCCAAGATCTGACTTTATGTTTGACTAAAGTGTTCAGTAGCTCAGAAGAAACACATGGTCTGCGCTGTTGACTAGTCAAAGGGCCAGAAACACTTGCTTAAAGAATGGGGCATCAATTTCCTTCAAAGCCAAATGGTTCCCCCAAACAAACTATCAGCTGACAGAAGTGGATTCTGGCTTTCCATTTGTAGTGACAACTCCACTTTTAGGCAATGGCACAGAGCCTTCCTCAGAACTCCGAGATCTACAGCCGTCTCCAGTCATGTGCACCGGGTCCTGGTAAAAGAAACAGAAACTATGGTTACAAAGTCGTTGTTTGTGGTCTAATGCAGGAATCTGACTTATCAATGCCCACTCACAGTAACAATAAGACAGCAGAAACAAATCAACTCTGGCTAGCTGATGTGCTTAAAAAAATTTAATTTGGTTCCTTTAGCCAGAAGTTATTCGTGAGGTTTTCCAATAGAAGAAGGAATGGGTTGTATCTTCCAAATGAAACAGCCATTCTTGGTGAGCTTCCAGAACAGCCAACAGATCACAGGAAGACAGTTCTTTGGGCCCTTGTTTGAAATCAGCAGCTAGAGTGTAACTACTGATCTTCAGTCAGGGCCACTGACAACCTCCCCAGCCAACCTCATAAAAAAAGGATAAAAATCTTCATTACTTGTCTTTATTCTACTATGAAACAATTCCAGGGCTGAGCTATGCCTTTTTTTTTTTTTTTAAAAGGAAAGCTTGACAGCAGGTAGGGCAGTTTGCCTTGCACCTGGCCAACCCAGGTTCGATTCCCAGCATCCCATCTGGTACCCTGAGCACTGCCAGGAGTAATTCCTGAGTGCATGAGCCAGGAGTAACCCCTGAGCATAGCTGGGTGTGACGCCAAAATGAAAATAAACAAATAAATAAATAAATAAAGGGGAAAGCTTTAGCTATATCTCTTGTCTTAGAAATTCCTAGTTAAATAAACTTATGGGGTTTTTTTTTTGGTTTTTTTTTTTTGCTTTTTGGATCACACCCGGTGATGCTCAGGGTTCAGGGGTTACTCATGGTTTTACACTCAGGAATTATTCCTGGTGTTGCTTGGGGACCATATGAGATGCTGGGGATCGAAACTGGGTTAGTTGCCTGCAAGGTAAACACCTGACACACTGTGCTATCGCTCCAGCCCCTGTATTCTGTTTTCTGACACACAGATGTTTCTGTTAAAGGAACTATCTGAGAATTAAGGCAATGGTGTGAAGAAAGAAATTTCTTAGAAGTACCTTCCTTATAGTCACTGAGCCAAAGCCTTCTGGGACACCTTTAGTCTATTTGTGATGATACCCTAACTCCCTGGGAGTATATGCTAGGCAGTGGGGAACCCTCTGCCCGGCTGGTCATTATATGAGGGAAGCCCAGCTAGGATTATTTCTTCACTTGCCAAAATATCCATTGGGGCTTCAGCAATTTCTTTGACTGAATGATCATCAAGGTTTAGTGAAGGATCAAACAACAAGGGTGAAGGAGGACACTGCATGCCATCACCTACAACATCCAAGTCCTGGAAAAAGAAAAAAGAAATCTATCAGAAACAGGAAGCTGAAGTTTCAGGAAACTTCAAAGTATGACTCCTTTTCTTTACCTTGTCTACCTTTAATAATTAAAAGAAAGAGGATGTTCCATTCTGACAGAAGGGATTTTTTTTTCTTGCTATCAAGCAGAAAGCAGAGTACTAGAATGGCTTTTAAAAGCATATTCATTAAAAAAAAAAAAACCACTCAATCACCATGGGAATACAAAATTACAAAGCTGTTCATGATTGAGTTTGAGATGTACAATGTTTGAGCACCCACCCCTTCACCACTTCTACTTCTCTCTACTAATGTCTCTAGTTTCCATCCCTTTATGGAACGCTTTTTCCCTTTTGGTACTGTGGTCTGCAATACTGTTACTGAAAGGATATCATGCATATCACCATATCTCTTCAGTACTCAGTACTCTTGTCCAGAGTGATCACTTCCCACAGTCATTGTCACAGTGGTCTCTTCTCGGATTTAACCACGCTCCCTGTATTGTGGCAAGCTTTCTAATAAGGACTAGTTCTCCTGGTCTTCGTTTCCATTGTCTTTGGGTATTGAGAGTCTCCTATGTTTCTACTAAAAAGCATACTTTTAAGTAGAAAAATATAGAGGCAAAAGTACAATAGTGATTACCAGAGGCATGAACAGAGGGAGAAATCAAGTCATAGTTTCTGTTTGGGTTTTTGGGTCATACCTGGCAGTACTCAGTATTCATATGTGCCAGGAACTGAATCATGATTGGCAACATGCAAAGCAAGCATCTTAACCCCACACTATCTCTGTGTCTCTGGCTAAGAGGAAAGTTCTGGATATAAGCAGTGGTGATCACTGCAGTTTAAAAAAAATACTATTTAGGAGCCCAAAATGTAACTCAATGATAGAAGAAACATTTGCCTGATTTCGACCCCTGACATCAAAATAAAGGAAACAAAAACAAAACCTGTGGGTGGTTTGTTTTGGGGGAATATGCGTGGAAATGCTCAGGGATTACTCCTGGTTTTACACTCAGGATTTACTCCTGGCAGTGCTCAGGAAGTGGGGATTGAACTGGGGTTGACAGAATGCAAAGCAAATGCCCTACACACTGTCACCTGGCCCACAAACCTGTTTTAAGTCCCTATCACAAATGAGTTAATTTTGATTCCTAACCTAACACAATTCAACTGCTCTTTTTAAAAATAGAACATTAGGGGCTGGAGCGATAGCACAGCGGGTAGGGCGTTTGCCTTGCACGCGGCCGACCCGGGTTCGAATCCCAGCATCCCATATGGTCCCCTGAGCACAGCCAGGGGTGATTCCTGAGTGCAGAGCCAGGAGTAACCCCTGTGCATCGCCAGGTGTGACCCAAAAAGCAAAAAAAAAAAAAAATTAAAAACAGAACATTAGCTGGGGCTGGAGCGATAGCACAGCGGGTAGGGCGTTTGCCTTGCACGCGGCCGACCCGGGTTCTAATCCCAGCATCCCATATGGTCCCCTGAGCACCGCCAGGGGTAATTCCTGAGTGAAGAGCCAGGAGTAACTCCTGTGCATCGCCGGGTGTGACCCAAAAACCAAAAACCAAAAAAAAAAAAAAAAAAAAGCTGATTTTAACCCATATTAATACCAAGCTATTCCATAGGTAAACTACCAAAAGCAACTGCTAATAACAAAACATGAAAGATTATACATAAACAAAATTTTAAAAATATGAAAAGCTGATTAGTTTTATATCCCTAATAACAAAAAAATTGTGAAAACCCACTAGACTGAAATACAAGATTTCTTTTCATACATTCTTTAAAAAAAAATTCACACCACATATGAGGGTAATGAATTAATTTTGGGGGGGGGGAGATATGTGGGGTGGGCTACAGGGGAAATACCTAGGCCACATCCATCAGTGCTCATGGCTTATTCCTGGCTCTGTGCTCAGGAGACGATATGGGGTGCTGGAGGATGGAACCCAGATTGATTGTGTGTAAGACAAAGAGTAATTCCTGAGTACCCCCGGGAGTAATTCCTGAGTACAGAGCCCAGAGTAAGCCCTCAGCACTCCTGGGTGTGACCCATAAGGAAAAGCAACAAAAACTGAAACAGGAACAGTAACAAAAAAGACATCATATAAAATAAGGATAAATAAGAGAAAGCAAAACTGTCAAAGCAGAAATTGGGCTTTAACAATTAACAATCAAATGTTAATAAAGAAACCCCCATCTTAAGTACATTATTATGTAATAAATTTGATCAAGTGTTTTATAGTTCCTTACTAGGTACTACACAGTTGCTCATATTAATAGATTTAAAACAAATCTAAGATTAAATTTAAAACAAAGTAAGTTAGGGGCTGGAGCGATAGCACAACAGGTAGGGCGTTTGCCTTGAACGCAGGCGATCCGGGTTCGATTCCCAGCATTCCATATGGTTCCCTGAGCACCGTGAGGAGTAGTTCCTGAGCGCATGAGCCAGGCATAACCCCTGTGCATCGCCAAGTGTGACCCAAAAAGCAAAGCAAAAAAAACAAAAACAAAGTAAGTCAGCATCTACTCTGGCTTTTTTTTTTTTTTTAAAGATATAAAGTGAAGGAATCTGGATACAATTCTGCCATAAAGAGAGTACTATCCATTAACATAGTTTCATACTACACTATGATTGAAAAGGTTTGGAAGCACATAATCACTAAGGTCCTTTTCTGGTTCTCAATGTAAGAATTTTTGTGAAAGAAACTAAAAAGCAATTATAGGGGCCAGAGTGTTAGTACCATCAGTAGGATGCTTGCCAGCTGTGGTTCAGAACCAAAACAAAGCAATTATAGTCTGGAATATGATTCAAGTGACAGGGCATGTAATTCACAGGCAGTCAGTTCAATTCCTGGCACTCTACGCTACCCTTCACCTGCCACCAACTTCAGGAGTACTGCCCGATAGCCCCTAAGCACTGCAGAGTTCAGGTCCCAGGTTCTCAGCACTACTACAGAGTCCATCACCCCTAGAAAGCAGGATAACAGAAATATCTAGGCCAGCTCATAATGCTTCTTCAGGACCTCCAGGGATGTATCCAAAGATGTTTGAGGGGTCATGTGGTGTCAGGGATATGAACCTGGGCCAGCAGTATGCAAGGCAAGTGCTTAACCTGTGTACTAAATGCCTGGCCTTCCCTGGCCCTATTAACATTATTTTTTATCAATTTATTTCCTATTTGAATCTGTGAGTCAAAAAAATGTTATGGTTGAAGGGTCGGAGAAACAATATGGAGGTTAAGGCACTTGCCTGGAATGCAGTCAATCTTGTTAAATCTCTCGGCATCATCTATGGCCTCCCGAGCACTGACCTAGGAGCAGCTGGAGCACTGTTGGGTGTGGCCCCACCCTCCCTCAAAAGAAGGTAATACTGAGGGTCCAGAAGCTAGCATGTGGGTCAGAGACACATACTCTTCATGTATTAACCCTGCTTCAATCCCTACCACTGCATGGCCTGCATTGCTGGGTATAACTTTAGAAGGTTCCAGTATCAGTAAATGTGGCACTAAAGTCTTAGCAGTGCAGAGTGCAAGAGCACTACATGAGCGGGCTTAAGCAGTAGGCTAGATATCATTAGGAGCAAAGGCCCCAATCCCACAAAAGTGGCATGACTAGACCAGTGAGGTGGTTCAATTATGAGTTTGTGCCTTCTATGTGTGAGCCCTGAATCCAATTCCTGGCACTGCAAACAAAAATAGTACAGCTACATTCTTGTTAACTTTATCATCAAATTAAAAAAATCTATTTTCAGAATAAGGAAATGCCCGCACGGGAGAGGCCATGGTGTATTTATATCCCAAATACAGTAAAAGATATATACATACCTCTTGGAGAGCCCGGCAAGCTACCGAGAGTATCCTGCCCATACGGCAGAGCCTGGCAAGCTACCCATGGCATATTCGATACGCCAAAAATAGTAATGACAGGTCTTATTCTCTTGACCCTGAAAGAGCCTCCAATTGTTGGGAAAGACGAGTAAGGAAAGGCTGCTAAAATCTCAGGGATGAATGTAATAGAAATGTTACTGGTGCCTGCTCGAGTAAGTTAATGAGCAACGGGATGACATTGATACAGTGATACAGAATAAGGAAAATCTTCAGAAGGATCAAGATCAAGCAAAGTGCTAGGACAGAAAAAAAAATGTCAACTGATCCCTAAAGCCAATACAAGGGTAAGGCTGATTGTCCTGAGGGGATACTCCAGGTCTGCACTCAGGAATTACTCCTGGTGGTGGTTGGGGGAGCATCTGGGATTCTGGAGATCAAACTCAGGTCAGGGGCTTGCAAGGTCAGCTCCCTAACTGCTGTACTATTGCTCCAGCCGACAGAGCTAAGATACAAATAAATCCATAACTATGGGCAGGGATGAATAAAAAAACAAGCTAAAAATTGCCAGGTAGCATACAAGGCATATAATACTTTGTCAATTAATTCTTGAGGGACACATTAACCTGTGTGTTTGTATAGAAACATCAAAAACAAAACACTTGACTATAGAGCCAAAACACAAGTTTTACACTGTCAATCCCCTTAAGATTCCCTCAAAAACAAACAAAAACAAAAAACCTCACAACAAAACCAAACAAAGGAAAACCACAATTTCTCTGTTGGGGTAGGGGGCCGGAGTACAGAGGTTAAAGTGCTTGCCTTGCATCCTGCAACTCCCATTCAAATCTCTGGTACACATACATGCTGAACACTCAGGACACTCCTGAGCAGAGTTAGGAATAGCCCCAAACCACTGCCAGGTGTGCTCCAAATAAAACTTCTGGGGAGATAGTACAGGAGTTAAGGTGCTGCATCATGTGGCCAACCTTGGTTCAATTCCAAGCACTACATACATTTCCCAAATCAGTGCTGAGCAGAGTCAGGAACAGCCTCTCAACACTGTCAGGTATGGCCCCAAACCCACCCCACCCGCGGGAACAGAAGGATGGACACACACAGATACACACATGAAAACTTATACTGACCCTAAATGAACATGTCAATACATAAATACAATCATGCACACTTATTTATAATATCAAAAGTATTATTAACCCGCAGAGCCACAAAAAGACCAACCTATTCTCACCATTACCACATAAGGCCTTGCCACAGCAGAGCTTCTCTAACTTACATCACTGAACTCCAGAGGTAAGCTCTCAGTGGGCTGAAGCTCAGCAGCACTCAAGTACAGATCCATGGGGCCGGCATCCAGATCGTCTGGCACAGACAGTACCTGCTCGGGCTTATACATCTGAGGAGGCAACTGGAAATGCAGTGGACAGCAAGGATCCTCAGAAAGGCTTACAGGAACTGGTTTGTTGCAGGGTACTTCTTCAGATCCCTGGCAGCATTTGAAGAGAACCTGATTTGTATCCTGACAAATATCTGTAGAAAAATGGTTAAGGGAAATCAAGTATCTATAAAAGGTACAACATAGAACAGCTGTCTGCCATATACAACTCAAGTTCTGGACTCAAGAAGTGGCTACAATTGATAGGAAACTAAATGTAGGTATCAATTCTCAAGTTATTCCTAAAAATAAGATGCTACTTACTAGCATAACTCTAGTGCTACCAGTAATTTAAAACCAGTTCCCAACCTCTTCATAATTCTAGTCATTTATATTAGAAGATACCCATCTTGTTGAGAGTCTCTTGCCCGCATGCCTGGCTGTCTTCCCCGGGGCCCCTTGGAGGGGATGGGCTCCAGCTTCCCTCTCCACCCCGAGCAGAGCTCCCGGTGGCTGAATACCACCGGAACCTAGCTACAGCCATGCTCGAGGCCTCTCTCCACACGTTCGGACGGGCCTCACACATGAAGGTACCGGCAGAGGAACCCAGGTGTGTGTAATCCCATCAACGGCCAACATCCAGAGACTTAAAAGCAAGCTCCCAGAAGCGCATGGCTGCTTTGTGGCAGCGCGATATCTTGTAGCCTACTTCTCCCTCTGGGAGAAACTGGTAAGCTTCTGAGAGTTTCCTGCCCACATGGGACAGCCTTGCAAGCTTCCCATGGTGTATTTATATGCTAAATCCGGTAACAAGCTGGATCCCATTCCCCTGACCCTGAAAGAGCCTCCACTGTGACATCATTGGGAGGGCTGAGTCAGAGAGACTTCTAAGATCTCAGGGAAAGGACGAATGGAGAGGTTACTGAGCCCGCTCGAGAAATCAATGATTAACGGGATTTCGTGATTGTGACCCATCTTGTTCTCCTTACGAGGGTCATGCACAAAACATTACAAACATGCTAAGCAAACAAGCAAACTGCAATGAAAAAAATCCTAGGAATTGACACCTATTCTTAGGAAACATGTCATGACAAGAATGCTTATGGAGAGGCATTTCCAATTCCTTCCAAAGTCAGTTATTTCTGCTCTGCTAAGCAGGCAAAAAGCTTACAAAAACCTGTGGAATTTTGTGAGGTGGTGCAGGAGTACTGTCATGGTTTCAAAGAGAAAGACAGAGAGGACAGATGAAGAGTACTTCCTCAAGGAAAGAAAGTACTCAAAGAGGGCTAGAGAAACTTTTAACAACTTCTGTTAAGGACAGAAGCAGAAAAGCGCATTTAATTTGGAACAGGCAAAGAACTCTACCATAAAATAAACCAAATTACTCACTGTTAGATTAAAAAAATAAATAGCAAAAATCCAATTTAAATGATTGTGTAAAATACAATTAAGTGTTATTTCTTGAAATTATAACTACATGGTTATTTTCCTGATGGGAATAGATCTATATTTCAAATTTGAACTTATTTTTAAGCCAGAAAGCCCACTTTCCTATAAATTAAATCCAGAAACAAAAAATCATGAGTAAATTTTTTTTGCTTTTTGGGTCACACCTGGCGATGCTCAGGGGTTACTCCTGGCTCTGCACTCAGAAATTACTCCTGGCGGTGCTGAGGGGACCATATGGGATACTGGGAACTGAACTCGGGTAGGCCACATGCAAGGCAAACATCCTAATCCGTTTTACTATCACTCCGGTCCCAATTATAAGCTTTAATCTCAACATTTTAAGTTCTTAAAGCTAAAAAACTTAACGTAAAGGCTGGGGTGATAGCTTAAAGGACCAGAGACCACGCCTGCCTCCAGCATGTGCTTTAGAATCCCAGGTTCCTCTTGGGCCATGTGCTGCCTTCCAAGCACCAGGGAGATTCAAAACACAAAACACAAAAAGCTAATTAACATACAATGTGATTTCTTAACCCAAACCAAACTTCTTTGAATAAAGACAGTTTTTCTATCCTTTCTTAGAAACTGCTGCACTCTACAGCAGGATTTCACAATCCTGGCTTTATTAACAGCAGCACCGTCTGTGCATTGAGATGTTTAGCAGCACTCCTGGTCTCTATCCACTAGATGTCAGTAAGCGACTGTCTTCCACAATGCCCCAGCTTCGGGCTGAAACTGTGAAGGAGCAATAGTTCAAATCAAAGAACTATTTATCAAATAAAAACAAATGGCCAAATAAACATAAAGAAAACAGATATGCCAGACTTGATCCCTGGCACTGCATGGTCTCCTGAGCACCACAGAAATGACCCCAAAGTTGGGTGTGGCTCCAAAACAAAGGCAATTAATTTATTAAATGGCTTTTTAACAACTTTTTCAAGTCATCCACAAATCTGTTATTTAACATAATATCCTGGAGTGAGGTGAGGAGGAATGTATCCCTACTCCATTACCTTCCACCCCCTTTCCTTTCAGATGGGGGCAACAGAAAACAGAAGGGGAACAGTTGATCTACAACTAAAGCCTGGGTCCTTCACTTTCAATGCAGTGCTGTCTCCATTAGACCAGAGTAAAGAGCTAACAGGTCACCAATGACAGCTTTCTCTGGGATAAGGACTTAAGGAAGGGTAAGTGACTTTGGCAACTATGGAGGGAAACAGAAAAGAGCATTAAGGAAAAAAAATTTTTTTCTAATATACTTCAACTTTGCTTTTAAAATGTATTAATACTCTTGGGGGCTGGAGTGATAGCACAGTGGGTACGGCGTTTATCTTGCATGCGGCCGACCCGG
Source organism: Sorex araneus (assembly GCF_027595985.1). NCBI lineage: Eukaryota > Metazoa > Chordata > Mammalia > Eulipotyphla > Soricidae > Sorex > Sorex araneus. Next base: position 229,036,811 of record NC_073303.1, on the reverse strand, counting down.
GTTCGATTCCCAGCATCCCATATGGTCCCCTGAGCACCGCCAGGAGTAGTTCCTGAGTGCAGAGCCAGGAGTGACCCCTGTGCATCGCCAGGTGTGACCCAAAAAGAAAAAAAAATTAATACTCTAGTAAGTTTTTTGTGATATCACGGTCACAATATCCCGTTAATCACCGATTTCTCAAGTGGGCTCAGTAACATCTCATTTCGTTCTTTCACTGAGATCTTAGAAGTCTATCTCAACTCGGCCCTCCCAACAATGTTGCACTGGGGGCTCTGCACTGGGGGCTCTTCAGGGTCAGGAGAATGAGATCCAGCTTGTTACTGGATTTTGCATATGAATACACCATGGGAAGCTTGCAAGGCTGTCCCATGTGGGCAGGAAACTCTCAGAGGATTCCCAGTTTCTCCCAGAGGGAGAAGTAGGCTACAAGATATCGCGCCGCCACAAAGCAGCCATGCGCTTCTGAGAGCTTGCTCTTAAGTCTGGATGTTGGCCGTTGATGGGATTACACACACCTGGGTTCCTCTGCCGGTACCATCATGCATGAGGCCTATCGGAACGTGTGGAGAGGGGCCTCCAGCATGGCTGCAGCTAGGTTCCGGTGGTCTTAGGCCACTGGGAGTTCTGCTTGGGGTGGGGAGAGAAGCTGGAGCCCATCCCCTCCGAGGAGCCCCGGGGAAGACAGCCAGGCGTGCGGGCAATATTTTGGGATATACTTAGTCTGAAATATTCCATAATATCTATATTGAGGTTTGCCTTATAAGTTCAAATATTTTATAGGAAAAATAAAAACCCAGAGGAAAAAGACATTCATACTCCCGACATCTAAAATCAGTCAGTCACATCTGTTACAATACCTCCCAGTATTCCATGAGTTCCATGTAATTTTATAAATTTTATTTTTTATTTTCCCATGTCATTTTGGAATTAAATTTGTTTTAATTTTTTAAAGTGTTTAATGTCTGCGTTCGCCGTTAAACATTATCTTGTTCTTATCTCTGATCTTTTGTTTGCTTATCTACACTTTGGAAAAGCCTGTTTCCACTTTACTTCTCTCTCCCTTCCCACGTTTTAATTAATTAATTAATTAATTAATTTTTGCTTTTTGGGTCATACCTGGCGATGCACAGGGTTACTCCTGGCTCTGCACTAAGGAATTACTCCTGGCGGTGCTCGGGGAACCATATGGGATGCTAGGAATCAAACCTGGGTTGGTCGCATGCAAGGCAAATGCCCTACCTGCTGTGCTATCACTCCAGCCCCCTTCCCATGTTTTTTTTTTTTTTTGGGTCACACTCAGCGATGCACAGGGGTTACTCCTGGCTCTTCACTCAGGAATTACTACTGGTGGTGCTCAGGGGACCATATGGGATGCTGGGGTTTGAACCCGGGTTGGCCACGTGCAAGGCAAACGCCCTACCCGCTGTGCTATTCTTAATCATTTAATATCACATTGAAGTATCAATTTATACATTTTATTCCTATTATTTTTTCCTTTTTGGTCACACCCGGCGATGCTAATGGGTTATTCCCGGCTCTGCACTCAGGAATGACTCCTGGCGGTTCTTGGGGGACCATATGAGAAGCTGGAAATTGACCCCAGGTCAGCCACATACAAGGTAGGGTGTTTGACCCTACCCGCTATGCTATTACTCCTGACCCTCAATTTATAAATTTTAAAAGATCGTATTTCAGGGTCAGAGCAACAGTATAACTGGGTAGAGTGCTTGTTTTGCATGTAGTCAACCCAGGTTTGTTCCCTTCCAGGAGTGATCCTTAAATGCAGAGTCAGCTCTGAGAACCATCCAGAGTGGCCAACCCTCTCCACCTCCAAAAATTATCCAAAAGAAAAGAAAAGGTCTTATTTGTATTCATTTAAGCATAATGAAGACACTTTCAACTACTCTGTACTTTTTAAAATAACAGGTAACCTTTGCCGATTAGGGTTTAGGCAGCTTTTAATTACTCTGTATAAGCATTTTACAATGTATTACTAATAATGCCTTATTAGATGTTTACTTTAAGCAAAACATCTTGGGTGGGTTTTAAGCCACACCCCCAACAGTACTTAGAGGTTCTCCTGGCAGTGGCTGGGGAGACTGGGAATCAAATCCGGGCCTCCCACTTTCAAAAAAGCACTCAACCTGCTATATTCTATGACCAAATTAAATTAAAAAGTCATCTTTCCCTTCAAAATACTAATAAATGGTTCTCCTCTATTAAATGAACTGACTTTAGCCAGGGAGAGCTAGAGCACCTGCTTTAAATGGGGGAGACCCAAATTCAATCCCTAGCACCTCATGATCCCCACCAGCAGTTCCTGGAGCAACTTGCAAGCGCTGAGGCCAAGGGCAGTCCCAGAGAAACACTGGATGTGTGGCTAAAAATAAATAACTCAAAACACTTAAAAAATAAAAATAAAGAAGCATTTCACTTTCATTAGTTGTATCTCAGGCAAAGACAGGTAGTACAGCAGATAGGGCATTTTACCTTGCACGTAGCCAACTGAGTTCAACCCCTGGCAACCCAGATGGTCCCCCAAACTCCACCAGGAGTGATCCCAAGTGCAAAGCCAGGAATAAGCCGTGAGCAATATCAAGTGTCGCCCAAACAAAGAAGTAGCTGTACCTCTTGAAAGGCCAATAAAATTTAGCCTTTTATATAATAAAGATATCATATTTAAGTACTTTTGCTATGCAAGTAACTACCAATGAACTCTCATGATCCAGTAAACAAGTTTTATAGCCTAATTAATAAATGTAATCCCAGTCAAAAGATGCTATAATCCAAAAGTCAATTCATTGAAGGTGTGGGGAATCATGCCATAGTTACCAATTTGAGTGAAGTTTAAAATATGCAACTAAATTAGTATTTTGATTACATTAAAAAGGACAATACATAGGGGCTGGAGCGATAGCACAGCAGGTAGGGCGTTTGCCTTGCTCGTGGCCAACCCGGGTTCGATTCCCAGCATACCATATGGTCCCCTGAGCACTGTCAGGAGTTAATTCCTGAGTGCACGAGCCAGGAGTAAACCCTGTGCATCGCTGGGTGTCACCCCAAAAAGAAAAAAAAAAAGGGATAATATACAAAGAAAATCCATAATTCAGAATCATCCTATTCTTTTGGGATGGAAACCCCCCAGAATAATTTTTGTAATGAAGATATTTAGCAGCATTATAATTCTAATGAACAAGATAAATCATGGTTTCTGTTTTGAAATTTCACTACTGACTACAAATTTTAAACTCACACCTATCTCTAATCAGACTTTTTTTTTTTTTTCCTTTTTTTCCTTTTTGGGTCACACCCAGCAATGCACAGGGGTTACTCCTGGCTCTGCACTCAGGAATTACTCCTGGCGGTGCTTAGGGGACCATATGGGATGCTAGGAATCAAACCTGGGTTGGCTGCGTGCAAGGCAAACTCTCTACCGGCTGTGCTATCATATCGCTTTAGCCCCCAGACATTTTAACAAACTGACCACTGTATTTCCAAAATTCTGAAACAGGCAATAAGATATTTCTTTTTCCTTGGGGGGGGGGGAAAGAAGGCACACCCAGCAATGCTTAGGGTTTACTCCTGACAGGCTGGGGGACCATATGGGGTGTGGGGATTGAACTCAGGTTGCCTATGTGCAAGACAAGTGCCTTACTCACTGTACTATCTCTCCTGCCCCAAGATAAATAATTCTTTAGGCTCCTGCTTGAAACCAACAGCTTTAGCAAACTTGACTCAGGATCAAAGAAGAACAAAGACCTTTAATTAGCAAACTACCAGGCTCCTTATAGCTGTTACTTTAAGATCAAATTAAGCAAAGTAAAAAGATACGGGTAAGGCAGTGTCTGGTCATTGGAAGAGACTGATTGGAACAACGAACATCATCCACAAAGGCCAAGCACCTCTGACTGGAACGAGTGGTATGGGCCTGAAAGGGAAAAATTATGTAAGTCAAAGCAAATCAACAAAAGAATGGAACAAGAGGCAGTTATGAGAACACTCAGGTGTAACATTTAAGACTTTCTTAAGGCTACACAAAAGGAAAACAAATGTTCAAACAGAAAGTCAACAAACACCGAGTAATCAGTTTTACACTATTTTGACTTTGAGAATTATAACCATATATGTGAAGCCTCAACAAACAAAAGATAAAAACAGAATTTCTCTTATTGAATCAGGGATGAAGGACTTGAGAAACAGTGAAAATTATTTAACTGTTTCCTTTAAATACTACATCCTGACATTCATCGATCCCATAATCCTGTCAATCCCCCTACCTTCTAAAATATTTCTCTAAGCATCTAAGTCTTGAGACAAAGAATTTCTGAACTAAACCAATTAGAAATCAATAGCAAACTCTCCTTATTTTGCACATGAGAATAGAGGCACAGGGAAGTCATCAAAGAGGTTAAATGGTCTGTTATCAAAACTGTTAGAAGAGGGGCCAGAAGATTTTACCATGGAATAGGCTGCTTGCCTTGCGCACAGGTAATCGTGATTCTATCGCCAGAACCAACAGGAGTGATCCCTGAATGCAGAGCCAGAAGTAAGCCCTGAGCACAACAGGGCATGGCCCCAAAGCAAAACAAAACAAAACATAAACTCAGAAGGTAAAGATATCTAGAACTCATGTCTCCATATTTCCAGATAAACATTCTAATTTCTTTTTGGTTTTGTTTCTGGGCCATACCCAGCTTTGTGCTCAGGATCACTCAGGAGAACCATATACATATACCAGATCTGATAAGGGTCAGCTGCATTGAAGACAAGTACTTAATGCCAGTACCATCTATTTCTCTGACCCTAAAATAAAGTTATTTTCAATATATCCCATGACCAGTAAGTTAGATTCAAAACCAACAAAAGTTTTTAGAAGTTCACCTTAACTTTGTAAATTTAAAGCAAGCATATATAGCATATTTATATGTTTCAGGAGGAAATACAGAAATTACCTGCTGGGAAGCACCATCTGTGGCGAGCATTCTGCGTTCCTTCAGCTGCCTATGTAATAAAGCTTCTGCTCCATAGCGCTGACGATAACGTCGAAGACACTTGAGTCGCTTTAGGTTCTCCCGTTCTTTGGCCAAAAGTCCTTCTGGGCCAGTCAGGAGACTACTACCTAGAGAGTAGCAATAGTCAAGATGTTACTTCCTGGCACAAGGGAGATAACTGTAGACTCAAAACAAAAAAAATAAATAAAGGAAAGTTACTTCAAGGATGACTTTCCCCATTAACAAACAAATACTTAATATTTATCATGCCAAGAATTAACACAGAAATAAATCTAATTTCTTCCAAATCTACATACTGAATTCAAACCTTGTTGGTACTAGCATTAAACTTGCCTAGAGCTTCATGTTCTATTTTGCGGTTATGTAGGTAACGTCGTTTCTTCTCTTTGAGCAGATGCTGAAGTCGTTTAAACTGGTCAATGTATAAGGACTGCAAACGAATAAGCTTCTCCCGCATAATTAGGGCCACTTCTTCTGCTGTGTAGACACCTGCATGTCTAGAACACAATAAACAGCTCAGCAAAGCATAAACAAAGCACATTAGGAGTGAAAAATAGTACAGCAGGCATGTGCTTGCCTTGCATGCGACCAGTCCTGGTTGGATTCCTACTACTACATATGGTCCCTCATGTCCTACCAGGAGTTATCCGAGCACAGAGTCAGTCACCTGAACACAGGTGGGTGTGGCCCAAGACTAACCCAAAATCAAAAAAGCGCACATTAATAGACCCAAGCCTAAAGGAAAAAAGGATAGAAGTTAGACTTTTTCCCTATTTGAACACAGTCAGTACAAATACTACCAATTCATTAAACAATGTTTTCACAATTATAACCATTCAAGTCATGAAAAAACCAAAATGACAGGGTCAGAGATAGTCTTAAATGAAGTTAACCCAAGCTCAATTCCCAGCACTTTATATGGTCCTCTGAGCACTGTAGGATATGGCCTAAATACTGAAGAAGAAAATCTTTAAAATGGACACTAATGTATAAATCACATGATATGAAGGGGAGAAATTTTTATTATTTCCCCCAGTTTTTGGTACTGCTTAAAGAGTTACATGAAATTTTTTACTGAGTTATATTCTCAATCCATTTAATGCACCCCCCCACACCCCAATCACCTGTCAGGGCAGTTCAAACACCAGGATAATAAAGCAGAAGTATCTTAATGTTTTAATTAAGACAATGATCAGAAAGCTTTTTTTTTAGCCTTTGGGCCATACTGGTGGTGCCAAGGATTAAACCTGGTCAACCACATTGCAAGGCTAATCCAGGGTCAGGGAGATAGCACAAAAGGCAAGAATTGCAAGTTGTAGGGGCTGGAGAGATAGCACAGTGGGTATGGCGTTTGCCTTGCACACGGCCGACCCGGGTTCAAATCCCAGCATCCCATATGGTTCCCTGAGCACGGCCAGGGGTAATTCCTGAGTGCAAAGCCAGGAGTAACCCCTGTGCATTGCTGGGTGTGACCCAAAAAGCAAAAAAAAAAAAAAAAAAAAAAGAATTGCAAGTTGTATATTGGACGCAAGACCTAGCAACTCATGTCTAGTTCCCACCAAACACCAGATGTGGTCCCCAAGAAAACATTATCCTCACTTGAGATATAATTGAGTAGCAGAACCTGTACCTAGTAAAATGGAACTCTGGATTCAACTGCCGCCCCAAAAATATTTTAATAAAAACAAATGCAATAGAAGTACACAGATAGTATAGCAGGTAGGGTCCTTGCCTTGAACTCGGCCAACATGAATTTGATCCCCAGCATTCCATATGGTCCCAAGCATGGCCAGGAGTAACCAACCAGAGCATTGCCAGGAGTGATTCCCCCCCAAAAAAGGGGGGGGGAACTTGCCTAGCATGCAGGAGATCTACAGTAAGCCTCCTGGCATCACACATGTTACCTGAGCATCCCTGAGAATACACCCACCAAAACTGAATACAACCAATATCTACCCTATATTGGAGATGATATGGGCACTCAAACTCTGGTCACAACATGTTAGTCACTGCCCACGACTCCTTTTCTTGACAATATTCTCAAAATATCAAGGCCCAGATTAAGTCTTAAACTGCCAAAGATATAGATTCATATTGGCTTTATTAAGACTTGTCACCAATTCTGTGGATCAGCGCGACAGTACAGCGGGTAGGGAATTTGCCTTGCACACTGGTGACCTGGGTTCAATCCCCGGAACCACACATGGTCCCCCAAGAACCACCAGGAGTAATTCCTGAGTGCAGAACCAGAAGTAACCCCTGAGCATCATTGGGTATGACTCCCCCCTCCGCCCCCCCAAAGAAAAAGAGAGAGCGAGCGAAAGAGAGTGGGAGAGGGAAAGGGGGACAGGGAGAGGGAAAGGGTGAGAGGGAGGGAGGGAGACAGGCAGACAGACGAACTTGTCCCAATTTTTATGGAAGGGTGTTTGGGTCACCCTTGTCCGTGCTCAGGGGACCATGTGGTGCCCAGGTACTGAACCCGGGTCAGCCACACACAAGGCAAGCACCTTCCTTCTGTACCATCTCTCCAGCCCCTAACTATTTCATTTAAAAGGCAACAACACACAAACTACCTACTCAAATGCATTTTATTTTAATTGAATCACTATGAGATGGATCATTATAAAGCTGTTCATAATGGATTTCAGTCATACAAGTATTCCAACACCCATCCCTCCACCAATGTACATTTCCCAGTACCAGTGTTCCCAAGTTCCCTCCCATCGCCTCCTGCCTCAATGGCAGGCACTTTCAAACACATTTTAATTTTGCATTTGCAATACTGAAGATTGAACCAAGGTCTCACACTTACAAAGTGCTCTACTAATTTTTGGCCCTCAAACTAATTTTATGGCCCTCAAACTAATTTTGTTATTTGTTTTCACCCTCCACCAATGTCCCTTTCTATCTACCATTGTCACACAGTTCTGCAGACCAGTTCTCAAAATTTTAAATCCAAAATTGTATTTAAAAAGTAGCCACTGAGCCAGAGATTACTTCAATGGGCTGAGCTTTCATGTGTGAGGTCCAGGTTTGATAACCATCATATATGGTCTCCCAAGCACTATAAGGAATGACCTGCAAAGCATAAAGCTGGGAGTAAACCTTCATACATACAGGTGTGGCAAGCAACCCCTTCTGCCCTGCCCTGCCCTGCCAGTCCCAACAAAAAGTAAATGAAACACACAATAATTTGCTTTAGGACTGAAACCAAGTAATGTATCAAAAAATGTTCTTCAGAGGCAGGGAGACCATAGTATAGGAGGTAAAGCACTTGCTTGTCAAGCAGCAGACACTGGAGTTTGACCATCATACACAGTCATATGAATATCACCAGGGATCACTGAGCATTACCAGGCTAAATATGTCCTTTGTACGCCACAGGCATGGATTTGATCCCTACAAGGAATCAGATTTCTTAAGCACTGCCATGTATGATCCAAAAAGAAGGTATAACTATATCTAGAAAATATACAGCTACAGGGGCTGGAGTGATAGCACAGCGGGTAGGGCGTTTGCCTTGCATGCAGTCGACCCGGGTTCGATTCCCAGAATCCCATATGGTCCCCTGAGCACTGCCAGGGGTAATTCCTGAGTACAGAGCCAGGAATAACCCCTGTGCATCGCCGGGTATGACTCAAAAAGAAAAGAAAAAAAAAAAGAGAGAGAGAAAGAAAATATACAGCTGCAAAGTTTCCTTAAGTAAAAATAAGAAATCAAGAACCCAAATATGAGGGCTGGAGCGATAGCACAGCGGGTAGGGCGTTTGCCTTGCATGCAGTCGACCCGGGTTCGATTCCCAGCATCCCAATGGTCCCCTGAGCACCGCCAGGAGTGATTCCTGAGTGCATGAGCCAGGAGTAACCCCTGTGCACTGCCAGGTGTGACCTAAAAAGCAAAAAAAAAAAAAAAAAAGAACCCAAATATGGACAAACCCTCTGCTCCTAAAGACTATGATCCAAGAGGTCTTTTAACCCATTTTGGCACCCAAAGTGGCTTCTTACAGAAATGCATCTAGATTGTGAACTGAGCTAAAATATCAGAAATCCAAAACCTAAGAGCTCATAGTCTTCAATCTCAGCAATGAAATTATTAAATGATGCCTTTTCATCAGGCCTGATTGTTGGGGGAAAATTCCAAACAATAATAGTGAATTCTCTATTGAAATATTGAATGTATTCAAAGTATAGAGAGAATAAAGTGAAAATCATTAGCTACTTAGGTGGGGGGTGGGTGGGAGGGGGTATATTGGGGTTCTTGGTGGTGGAACATGTGCACTCATGAAGATGGGGTTTAATCATTATATGACTGAGACTTAAACCTGAAAGCTTCGTATTTTTTTCACGGTGATTCAATAAGATAAAAAAAAAAAAAAAGAACCCAAATATGGTGTATATGCTGCCGGAGGCCATGTGCTACTTGTATGTACCCAGGTGGCCGAGCACATATGGTGCATGAGCACGTGTCACCTGCATCTCCCCTCTTTTGATGTGGACTTTCATGCTTTCCTGTCTAATGCTGGGATGTGTGTAGGGGATTTCAATTTATTCTGTCAGAGATACTTTGTTTCAATTTCTAGTTTGTTTGCTTTTTGGGCCACAGAGTAAGAAGTCCAGGTGTGACTTCACAAAAACAATCAAAAAGGACTCAAGAGGGGGGTGGAGCAATAGCACAGCAATAGCACAGCTGTAGGGCATTTGCCTTGCACGTGGCAGACCCAGATCGAGTCCCAGCATCCCATATGGTCCCCCAAGCACTGCCAGGAGTAATTCCTGAGATGCAGAGCCAGGAGTAGCCCCTGAGCATTGCCGGGTGTGACCCAAAAAAAAAAGGGACTCAAGAACTGAAATGAATTTTATCGAAAATGAGTTCCAGATATTTACAGAAGTCATATTTCAAAAACTTAGCTTTAAAAAGAAAAAGTAAATATTTAGATTGTGTGTGTGTGTGTGTGTAAGTAAAGGTGTTTGGGTTTGGGCCACATCTGGCAATGCTCAAGAATTACTCCTGATGGTGCTTGGGGACCATACTGGACACCAAGGATCAAGCCTGGGTCGGTCACATGCAAGGAAAGCACCCTTCCAGCTATACTATCTCTCTAGTCCCTTCCCAAATTTCTCTTTTTTTAAGATTTTACCTTATTTTATTTTTAAATTTTTGCTTTCTGGGTCGCACCCGGCAATACTCAGTGATTACTCCTGGAGGTGCTCGGGGGACCATGTAGGATGCTGGGAATTGATCCCCGGTTGGCCGAGTGCAAGGCAAACACCCTACCCGCTGTGTTATGGATCCAGCCCCTAACCCCCACAAATTTTTGTTTCTGAAGCTCAATGATGCTGAGATCCAATCAGAGCTAGGGCTCCTGCATGCAAAGCATACATTCCAGTCCTTTGAGCTATCTCCCCAACTCTTTAAATAAACTCTAACTAAAACTTCACAAATGTTAAATACTGCTGCAAGCAAGCTCTTAAACATTACTTTTTACAAAATAAATGGCTACTTTGAAGCAACTATATCAACAAAATAGGAAAATTTGGACAATTTTAATTCTTAGGATATAATCTCTAATGATATGAAGTCATACACAGCACAAAGAGCCCTTTCTAAAATAGAAATCATATATGCTAAGTCGTTAGATAATACAGTGGGTAGGACACGAGTCAACCCAGCTTCAATCTGCAGCATCCCATTTGGTCCCTCCCCAAGCACCACCAGGACTAATTCCTGAGTGCAGAGATAGGAGTAACCCCTGAGAATTGTCGAGTGTGACACCAAAACAAAAAACCTTGTACTATGGCTGGGAATGCTCAGGAGTTACTTCTGGCTCTGTGGGATCATTTCTAGCAAACTCAGGGGACCATCTGGGGTGCTGGGGATGGAACCTGGGTTGGCTGCATGCATGGTAAGTACCCAACTTGCTGTACTGTCACGCTGGTCCCTAGACCAAGATTATTAAGGAGAAGTTACTGTGTCACTTGTCATCCCCTTGTTCATCAATTGTACTCGAGTGGGTGCCAGTAACGTCTCCATTCGTCCCACTCCTGAGATTTTAGCAGCCTTTCCTTATTTGTCTTTCCTAACGCTGCCATATTGGAGGCTCTTTCAGGGCCAGGGGAATGAGATCCATTACTGTTACTGTTTTTGGCATATGGAATACACCACGGGTAGCTTGACAGGCTCTGCCACAGGAATTTCCTACACTTGGGAATTACACACACTGAGATGTAAGAGACCAGAAGGGTGCCATCAAAAAGAGACCCAAGGCTCTGGAGCAATAGCACAGCAGGTAGGGAGTTTGCCTTGCACTCGGCGAACCCGGGTTTGATTCCCAGCATCCCATATAATCCCCCAAGCACAGCCAGGAGTGATTCCTGAGTGCATGAGCCAGGAGAAAGCCCTGTGCATTGCTGGGTGTGACCCAAAAAGGGGAAAAAAAAAAAAAAGAGAGAGAGACCCAACTAGGAAAACTCCAAGCCACATTGTACTCAAAATAAAAAATTCCAAAGACAGAGACAGAATATTGAAAGCACTAAGATCAATAAAGAATTTACAAAGAAAATTCCATAAGATTCACAGTAGATCTATCAAATGAGACTTTGCAAGTCAGAAGGGAACAGAGGAATGTAGTATAAAAACTCAACAAAATGAACACATCACCAAGAATATAAGGAGAAATAGGTTAAAATATTCTACTCATGAAATGTAACCCTGTGAATTATGACCTTTTAGAACCCTCAATATCAAAGGAAATCAAGAAAAAGCTATTTTGAGAATTCAAGTCCGACAGTCAACACAAAACTTAGTACCTCTACATAAACTGTCTGAGAAGTGATAAAAAAAAAAAAATTCACTTTTTTTGGGGTAGTGGTGGTAGGGATCGGCAGGTGGGGGAAGCTACACCCAGCAATGCTCTGGGCTTACTCTTTCTTGGCTCTGCACTCAGGGAGCACTCCTGGCGGGCTTAGGTGACCATATGGGGTACAGGGGCTCGAACTCTTCTCAGCAAGTGCAAGGCAAGTGCCTGATCCACTGTACTATCTCTCTTGCCTCCCCACCACATCACCAAAACATAATTTAAATCCAAACCATGAGATAAAGAAACATGAGTCTGTGTGGTAGCAATGTTCTAGAACTCCAAGGTGATCAATCACAGGATAAGTGAAGAACAGAACCCTACTCAGTAAGATAAAATTAGGCCAATTACTCACTACTGGGTTTCTAATTTTTTCTCTTTCTTAGGCATGAAACCAAAGGAAATTATTGAATATGTTTTGATTTTTCTTTTATCTTTTTGGGTCACACCCAGCAATGCACAAGGGTTACTTCTGGCTTTGAACTCAGGAATTACTCCTGGCGGTGCTCGGGGAACCATATGGGATGCTGGGAATCGAACCCGGATTGGCCGTGTGCAAGGCAAACGCTCTACCCGCTGTACTATTGCTCTAGCACCCTTGATTTTTCTTTTAAACGTCCATAAAACATTAATTTTGCAAAACGTTTTACTTAAATACAATTATTGTTCCAGAATTAAATCCAAGAACATATTCATCCATTTTTTCTTCTCTATCCTAAGATTTCCCAAAGCCCTCCCAGCCCTATGTCCAGGAAGCTTCCTACTTTCTTCCCTGTACTTCATCATGTATAGAATGTCTAAGATTAATTTTTTTTTTTTTTTTTTTTTTTTTTTGCTTTTTGGGTCACACCTGGCGATGCACAGGGGTTACTCCTGGCTCTGCACTCAGGAATTACCCCTGGCTGTGCTCAGGGGACCATATGGGATGCTGGGATTTGAACCCGGGTCGGCCGCGTGCAAGGCAAACGCCCTACCCGCTGTGCTATCTCTCCAGCCCCTAAGATTAATTTCTTAAGCGAGGAGCTGCTGTAGGCCAAACCTGGTAGGCCCTATCTTCAGGGCCAAATTACTGGAGCTTAACAGGATGGGGCAGGCTGAGTCCCTGCCCTGTTGGAGGGTCTAGCGCTCTACCAGCCTATACCCACTTTAGCTGGCATTTAAATAGTTTAGCTCCAGACCCCAAGAACAGCTGTGCAGAACCAGGTAGGTCTGAAGCACTATGGTGCTGAATCTTCCTAGAGACAAGCTGCTGGAATGATATCTCAAAAGTTCATAGCGTGGACAGTCCAGCAGGAACACAGAAAATTAGATGGGATAGTTGTGTAGAAGACCAGTAAGCTCAATTTGTAAAAACAATAGTATGGAAGACAACTAACATTCAGAAAATCCTCAGACCATTGAGATATAAGCTGAAACAAGCAATATAAAGAAAATTATTTTGTGCCTGCTAATGGGGCAAGCTGGAGGGTAGGTATGTTGAAACACTGGTGGAGGGAAGGTCACATTGGTGGTGGGATTGGTGTTGGAATACTGAATAACTGAAAGGATGTGTTATGACAACTTTGTAAATCAGTGTTTAAATAACATTTCAAATGGGAAAAATAAAACAAACTGCAAAAAAATTTTCCCCCAACCCATAAAAAAACATCAAATCCTGCCTGGAAGCAAGGTGGTAATAAACCATGATGGCACTTTAATATATCAAAGACTGTCAGTACGATGGCTCAAAGGACTAGAATGCATGGTTTGCATGTAGGAGCCTCAAATCCAATGCCCTGTACTGCACTGTCTCCTGAGTGCTAGAGCACAGATCTCTACGATGTCCATGAGCATCACCGGTATGGCTAAATAAATAAAAAGCTTGTTATGGGTCACAGTGACTATGCTATTTTCAACACTTCTAGGTTAATAATTAGCAGTACGTAGCACTCTATTGCCACAGAATAATTACAAAAATACTTAAAAGTCTTATGTGCAGTTATAACTTACTTTAGGGGATCTTCTTGATCACTGTCTATGCTATCAGCTTCACTGTCAGGATCACCTCTCCATGTCTGATCCACAGTAATGGGCTCCTGGTCCCCATCACTCCAGCTATCTTCATCTGAGGCAAGGGAGAAAATGCCGGTAAGACTTTCCACCTGTCACCCCACCAACACTCAAAACTCAATTAACATGTCAGCCCAAACCTTAACATTTATATTAGAAAAATGTTAACACAGTTAAGATTACTCATGAATTATATCCTCAAAAGAAAAGCTACCTCAAAATAACTTCTTACCCTAACAATATAAATATAAAACAATTAAGGAATAAGCTCAATAGTTATATACTTTCAAAATGAACCTAGTAATCCTGGAGAGCTCACCAAACTGTCACAAAGTACTGTATTATCAAATGCATTCATCTTAAGGCATAATGTTTAAATAGTTTTTTTCTTTTAACTTTCTTTCTCTTTTTATCATTCTAAAGCAGAAGATTCTTACCCAAAATTCGGCTTGCTTCGCTACGACTACTTTCTGGAGTCTGAGACCCCAGCTCTGTCTTAGCATATGAACTCAGCTGGCACAAGAGTGTTTCACCCATGGGCCCTGGATTAGTTTTCTTCATCTGAGCATGAAGTGCCAAGGCATTCCTGCGAGCATGTTCAGCGCAGAAGGACACCCTATGGAGAAAAATGTTAACATCTTTTTTCAGACAGCTCTAAGAATTCAACAGTTTTAAGTTACTAATCTCTAGATCATTTAAAAGAAATTAAAATGAGCTGTGAAGAGTAGAACAGATAAGGCACTAGGACCCTAAGTCAATACCTGGCACCCAGTATAATCCTCTAAATCCCACCAGGAGTGATCCTTGAATGCAGAGCCAGAAGTAAGCCAAAAACAAACAAAAACAAAAAAAGACTTTTCATTTTACAAATAAGAAAGGCTACTGAGGCAGAGTAATTCAAGTGGCCCAAAATCAACTTAGTATTACTAAAAGGAGATGCAGGTGGCATACGCTGCATCCATCAAACTACTCCAATTTAAATGCTGACATCATCTCACAACAAATCAAAGCAATTCGCTTTCATTCCTCAAAACTGGTTCTAGAAAGCAACTACATTTAACTTTTGTTGTTAATACACTTTAGGCAATACGTGGAAAAAATAATTTTACGCAGAACTAGCCTTGCTGTTTTACATATAATAAAGCTTTGCCCCCAAATATACACACATATTATAATTCTGTATATTAAACAGGCTGCGGAATGGCAGAAAAATTAAGAACCCCAGACCACAGGTCTAAGCATGATTAGAATATTCTTTGAACAGATAAGTGTATCAGACCCAAAGAAATGAAAAAATGTGGCCCAAGACAAAACAGTATTCCAGTGTTCTTTTTTCAACTTTCCAAAGATATACCCAACCCCGCGCCCCCAGCCCCCTTTCACAGGATGCCAAGAGCCCAGCCAAGCCCATTCTCCCCCTCAGCGGCAACACCGGCTCGCATGTATGCACATATACACATATATACCCATCTTTCTTCTCGGGCTTTGGGGCTGCACTGGGACATCGTTTTCCATTCTTGGTCGATATGTAACTGCACTGCTTGAAGGGTGCATTCCTGTCTTCGAGGATGTGCTTAATGCAGAACTCCTGGCCCTCCAGACGCGGCTGCGAGCATGGGCGATGCGTAAACGAGCAGGACAGCGGCTCCTGGGGCCTGGGCACTGGGGTGACTCTCCCCCGGTTGGTCGGCAGGACGTGGATCCGGATCCTGTTCATACCAGAACCTACGGGGTCACACAGAGACGGCACAACTCCTTACCCTCCTCGGAAGAGCCTGCCTGGCGGTATCCGGGCGCCTCCAGGTCACGCCCGAGGCTCTCCCGTCCTCCCGCGGCGTCTGCCTCGGCCGCCCCGCCCCCGGCCCGCCACGTCCCGAGTGTCTCCCGGACTCGCACGGCCGCGGCATGGCGGGGGACGCCACGCCGCAGCCCGCCTCCCGGCACGCCGCCTTTGTCCCGGCCCGCCTCAGACCTCACAGCTGGGCCCCGCCAGTCCTCGGCGGCCCGTGCAAGCGCCATTTTGTCCTGAGTCTCCGAGTACCGGAAAATCTGCCACCTAGGAACATATTGGAGGAGAGCGACCCCGACGCCAATTGAGGCAGTGCAGCGGTTTCCAAAGGGGCAGGAAGGGCGAAGCAGCAGCCTAACTGCAAAGGCGAAGAGCGAGCGCCGCAGCCATCTTACCTCCGCCGCTGCGCCGCGTCGCTTGCCCTCTGGCTGCTTCCAACTCAACCCCGCAGCCTGCCGAGGCCTCCAGCGCTGATTGGATACTGCGCCGACGGCGCTAGGTCGCCATTGGCCCTTAGCCTGCCGACTACCAATCCGGGCTGGGGGGCGGGGCCCTGCGGAAATGCGCGCTGAGTGGCGGGGGAGGGGGGGGAAGCCGCGCTCGCCCGCTGAGGCTCTGAGGCGGCGTGTCGGTCTCGCCGTGACTCATTTTCTGGCCGCCGCTGCCTCACCAGCCCTACACAGCGGGTGCTTTGATGAGCCAGAGATTCACGGTGCACACGGTTTTACTGTTCACACAAGGAAGTGGTTTCGTTTCCTTTTGTGAGCGAAACGTTTGCTGGAACATTTCGGGAGTATTTGCGGAGTTGGTGGGACCGGCTCGTCTGTGGGCAAAGGAGCAGCGCCGGGGAGGGGCCTGCGGGCTGGAGCAGGCGTTTGGCGCCCAGGGAGCCCCGGTTCCAGCCCAGCTCCCCAAGCACCCGGCACCGGCAGACGTGGCCCACAAGCCGTGAAAACAGAACGACGACAATGAGGACAGGATGGCTCACACTCGGTTAGTGGGGAGAGGGTGAGTCTTGAGTGTCCCACCGGGCCATAGTGCAGTGGCCCGCCAAGGGGCAAAACCCTCCTCTGGTCTCCTTCCTCGCCCGGCCTGAGTGCAGAGCCAGGAGTAAACCCCGAGCACTGCCGCGTGTGGTCCCAAATCCAAGTAAAATTAAAATTAAAAAAATCAAAATAAAACTTTATAAGGATCTGACTGGGATGGAGTTCAGTGGTGAGGCATTTGCAAGACGCGGGGCTCATCCCCAGCACAAGAGGGATGGGCAGTCAGAGGTGGGTACCATTCCACGAGTTTCGGTAACTATAAAAGAAAGGTCCTTTCCTGAAGTTCGTTCATTCAACAAGTATTTATTTAGCAGTACCAGGCAGATATACAGAGAGAACAAGATAATGATGTGTTTTTTATTTGGGTGTGTGTGTGGGGGGGGGGGGTTAACAGCCCTCAGTGACTCACAGGTCACTCATATCCACCAGGACAGAGGCTCAAGCATATCTGTGCTGGCGCCGCTAGAGCCACAGGGACAGAACTTGTGTCCTTGAAAAGTAATGATGGTGCCCGTATCTCCTCTATCCCAACCCTGCTCCCTTGAACATTCTAGAGCAGTTTGACACTATGACTAGAGTACATAGTATCAGCATCAACCATATAGAAAGCAAACTCCAACTCATAGGAGGGGTATTTTAAAAAACACTAAAGGCGCGCATATGCTGCTGGAGCCCATGTGTTGCTTCTGCCCATGTGGTTGAGCACGTGGTGGCTGAGCCTGTGTCGCCAGCATCTCCCCTCTTGAGATGGGGACTTTCATGCTTTCATGTCTAATGCTGGAATGTGTGTATAGGGACTCTCTCCACCCTTGGAGAAGCCCGGGTTCTCTCTTGAGCATGTTACTCTCCACTCTCTCCCACTTTCTCTCCCCTCCTTCCCTTCAAAACCGCCAAATAAAAACTGTAAATAAAATAAATAAATAAATAAATAACACTAAAACTTGAGGGCCAGAGCAGGTACACCTTCTGCCTAGCATGTGGCTGACCTAGAATGTGGTTTGATCCCTGGCACCCCTATGCTCTCCAAGCCCTGCCAGGAGTGATCCTGAGCCCAGAGCCAGGAGTAACCCCCAAGTACTGCTAGGGGTGACTCCCCCTCAACTTTTTTTTTTTTTTTTGCTTTTTTGGGTCACACCTGGAGATGCACAGGGGTTATTCCTGTCTCTGCACTCAGGAATTACCACTGGTGGTGCTCATGGGACCATATGGGATGCTGGGAATCAAACCCGGGTCAGCCGCGTGCAAGGCAAACGCCCTACCCGCTGTGCTCCAGCCCCTCCCCCTCAAAAATTTTTTAAGGACAGTAGTAATAGTACGGTGAGTAGGGTACCTGCCTTGCTGTCCTGAGTTTAATTCCTAGCATCCCCAAGTAATTCCAGGACTAATTCTTGAGTGCAGTCAGGAGTAACCCCTAGCACCACTGATGTAACCCAAACATACACTGTAACTAAAATACTAAACACTAAAACTCAGGGGTTAGAGAGAATACAGCATGTAGGGTGCTTGCCTTGTACTCTGCCGAGCCAGATTCCAACCTTGGCACCCATATAGACCTCTGAGCCCATCATGAGTGATCTCTGAACAGAGCCAGGAGTAAGTCCTGAGCACTGTCAAGTGTGGCCCAAATAAGATAATAAACACAAAAGGTCAGAGAGTATAGCAAGGTAAGGCCTTGTATGTGGCTGACCTGGGTTCAATCCTTAGCATAGCATATGACCTCTCAAGAGACCCTGAGTGCAATTTGTGGAATATAAAGTAACAGAATGAGGGACTAACACCCAAGGATAGTAGAGATAAGTACCAGGAGGATTACTCAACAGCCTAGAAGCCTGCCTCGCATACTGGGGGAAAAGGCAGCTCAGATAGAGAAAGGACCATCAAATAAAGGGTGCTAGGAGGGCCCACTCTGGATGGGAGATGCGGGCTGGAAGTAGACTATAGATTGAACATGATGGCCACTTAATACCTCTATTGCAAACCACAACACCCAAAAGGAGAGAGCAAAAGGGAATGCCCTGCCACAGAGGCAGGGTGGGGTGGAAGGTACGAGGTGGGGGTGGTGGGAGGGATACTGGAACCATTGGTGGTGGAGAATGGGCACTAGTGGAGCGATGGGTACTCCACCATTGTATGACTGAAGCGCAAGCACAAAAGTTTCTTAAGTCTGTAACTGTACCTCATGGTGATTCACTAATAAAAAAGAAAAAGAGAGAGAGATCCTGAGTGCAGAGCCAGGAGTAAGTCCTGAGCACTGCTGGGTGTGGTCCTTCTGCCCCATTCCTCCTAGCCACAAACCCTTCCTCTCCCCCACCCCCCAATAATAAAGCAAACTCAAAGCTACATGCAGGCATTCACATTATCAGGAATCAGAATCTGCAATCAGATGTGATAACAAAATTTAAAAATTACTACAGTGAGCAACAAAAAGATGCATTAGGGGCTGGGTAGGAATGAAACAAAGATCTGCTTAAAGGATTTAAGATCTTGGTTGACACAAAAATAATTTTAGAACTTAGTTTGGAAAGTAGCTGACATTAAAGTATCAAAACATTGGCAAATTCTTTATGTTGTTTAACAAAGTATGTGTGTGTATGTCAGGGAGAGGGGTGGGGGTGAAGGGAGGAAAATTGGAAACAGTGGTAGCGGAAAATGCACACTGGTGGAAGGATGAGTGTTGGAACACTGTATGACTGAAACCTAATCATGAACAGATTTTGTAAGGGTTTATCTCACAGTGATTCAATAAAAATTACTAAAAAAAAAAAAGTAGATAGCTAAGTTTTGTTGTTCTTTTAGCAGGGGAGGGAGTACTCAATAGGTCCAGGGTAATACTTAGCCTAATTGTTAGTCTAATGGCTGTGCAGCACTGGTGATACCAGCAATGCTAAGGGAACTAACTAAGTGGTACCATAGACTGAACTTAGGTCTCTACCATGCAAATCATATGCTCTATTCCTTTGACCTATGCCCCTGGGCCTAGATAGCTGTTTTTAATCCACCAAGCACTTTGTTGACTACCGAGTAAGGTTAGAGTAATGTGAAAACTCATTCAGTTAAGGCCCCAAACAGGGAGTCATCCTTGAATTTTTCTTCGACCTTGTAAGAGACTCTATAGTTTCAACTTTGATACATAATTTACCCTCAACACTTTGAATGTAGTCCAAGCCACTCTCATTTCTTACACTGTCTCTATTCTGAGACTCCTAAAATCCATTCTCAACAGAGCAGCCCAAATGAAAATTTTTGTTTTGAGGCCACACCTGGCTGTGCTCAGGGTTTATCCCTGACTCTGTGCTAAGGGACTATTCCTGATGGGGTGCTGGGGAATCAGAGCCGGTTGGGTGCAGGCAAGGCAAGCACCCTACCTGCTGTATTCTCTGACTCTCAAATGAACTTTTTTTCATTTTGACTTTTGGGCCACACCTGGAAGTAAGTGCTCTAGGATCATTCCTGGCAGTGCTTGGGGGGATCACACGGTAAGAATCAAACTAGGCTTGGTTGTGTGCAAAGCAAGACCCTACCCCCTATACATCATGTTCCCTCTGCATCATGTTCCACTTTCCTCATTATTCCCATACTCACTACATTGGCTTTCTCAAACTTACGTCTCAAAACATGTAAGCTTAGTTTCAACTCAGAACCTTTGCTGTTTGCTTGGAATCACCCTTTCTCAACCCTATTTCTTACCTCCTTCAAGTCTGAACTGCAGTTTCATGAGACCATTCCTACCCATCCTATTTCCAATTTCAACAGTGCTTACACACACAGCTGTTCATTCTCTCCTGATCTATAGTATCTCTGCAGATCTCAAAAGTACTTATCCCCATATGGAGATCACATAACCTATACAAAATAGTTTATGATTATCAGTAAATGTTTTATTCGTCTTCCTATTTTATAACCTGTATGAGACTGCATAAAAAATTTGCAGGCAAAAAAGAATAAAGTGGGGCTGGAGCAATAGCACAGCGGGTAGGGCGTTTGCCTTGCATGAGGCCGACCCGGGTTGAGTCCCAGCATCCCATATGGTCCCCTGAGCACTGCCAGGGGTGATTCCTGAGTGCAGAGCCAGGAGTAACCCCTGTGCATCTCCAGGTGAGATCCAAAAAGCAAAAAGAAAAAAAAAACCAAAAAGGAATAAAGTTTCAAGAAGCCATGATCTAACAGTTTTGTCTTCATTACACACAATATAAATTGAGGATAGAATGCTTGTTTTACTTACTGCTTTACTGAACAGTACACAGCATGTAGTAGGTACTAATTTCTGTAAAAATGAATAAATAAAGCAAGAATGCCTAAAACAACTCCTTTTCCAGAAAGGAGTTAACCTAGTGTCCAGATAGTACAGTGGGTAGGGCCTTGTGCACAGCTGACCTGGGTTCAATTCCCGGCACCCATAAGGCCTCCCAAATCTGTCAGGAGTGACCCCGAGCAGAGCACCATGCCAGGTGTGCCTCCCCACTCCAATTTGTCTTATTTTAAAAACAAAGAATTTAGCAGAACTCAAGAACACTTTTTTCTAGAAGTGTTTTATCATTCTGCTAAATTGATCTTGCTTTTAGAGCACTGAACTATTTTTTTTTTTTTTTTAGTATTTTACCCTAAAAATCGGTTCCTCAGCTTTAGAGATAGCT
Source organism: Sorex araneus (assembly GCF_027595985.1). NCBI lineage: Eukaryota > Metazoa > Chordata > Mammalia > Eulipotyphla > Soricidae > Sorex > Sorex araneus. Next base: position 229,015,428 of record NC_073303.1, on the reverse strand, counting down.
CAATAGGCAAAAAGCACATAACTTGCACTCAGGAGGCTCAGGTTGGATTCCCAGCACATATGCTCCCCAAGAACCACCAGAAGAAATTCCCAAGCAGAGATAGAAGCATCCGACCACTTCTGGATTGCGGCCCCGGAACAAAATCCTTTCAAGACTTGCAGGTTTATACACCCCCTCCCCCCAAACCGGAAGTCATCAGCCAGCATTGTTCAGGGAACTCCTGGTACAGTGCTTGAAGTGTGTGTGTGGGGGGGAACATGCAAGCCCCAGGGATTGAACTTGGGCTTCCTGCAAACTAAGCATGTGTCCGTCCCATTGAGCTACCTTTTTAGCCAATGTCTAGTTTTGTTATGACCTGAAACAGGGCTAATATTCACTAACTTTCCCAGGTACCATGAAGAATGTTCTTCATTGTTTCTTCCAAAAGGAACAATAGGGGCTGGTGTGATAGCACAGTGGGTAGGGCGTTTGCCTTGCACGCAGCCGACCCAAGTTTGATTCCCAGCATCCCATATGGTCCCCTGAGCACCATCAGGAGTAATTCCTGAGTGTATGAGCCAGGAGTAACTCCTGTGCAATGCCGGGTGTGACCCAAAAAGCAAATAAATTAAAACAAAAGGAATGCAATAGCTCTATCAACATTTTTGATTTTTCACAGAATCATATATACAGTATGAATGTTAGTAGTGCTTGTGAGACAAGTGGTGTATGTTATTATATACCATCAGAACTGTTTTTTTTTTTCTTCTAGTCATTACTCCAGGTATTCATAAAAAAATAAGGTTTCCTTATTCTCTGATGACATCATAATTTTATCCAGTTAGGTTCACTGATTTGACCATACAGACTCAATTCTCAAAAGAGCTTGTGCAGTAATAAGGCACATATTGTAATACTAAAACTGTAATATCAATTAAATGACAGTTAAAAGACTCAGCATCCATAACAATGAGTGTTTTATCATTAATATTTATTGATGGGATGGATAAATACAGGTCGAGAAACATACTTGACAGCAAGATATCAAACTGATAGCCAGACTATAAAATGTATACAACATCCTTAAAAAAATTTTTTTTAATTTTTAATTTTTTTTTTTTTTTTACAAAGAGCCCTTACTGTAATGGTCACTTACATCCTATCATTCACATAACAGCAGTAGAGATCCCAGGGCTAGCTAGCATCCAGAACTGAGGTGCCCCAAGGCAGATAGAGGCAACAGCAGAATATGCTGAAAAAGGACTCTTAAGAGCAATACAAAGAAAACAGACAAAAATATCACCACAAAATTGTACCTGAGTGACATAAATTGAAAAAGTGTTTTACTACTTTTTTTTTTCTTTCTTTGCTCTTTGGTCTGATAAGAAAACGGACAGTTTAGCATGTGTAAATTAGGGTGGGGTCAAAAGGCCAGTTTCCAATCTAGAAACCTAGGGTAACACTAAGTTAGGCTGCTGCTTTCTTTTCTTCGGGCACTTAACCCAGCCAGTACTTCCATTTTGGAACCAATTTCCAATGTGATCAAACCACTAATCAGTTAAATCCTCAGCTTTCCACTGAAGAGTTCCTGATAATTTGATGGATATATACTTGTTCTGGCTTCAATTAGTATGCTGTCAAGCATCCCTCTCCATGCTTAATATGGCAAGAGAAAACCCAAAAGTCTTTCTTCTCTTTTCATTCAACCATTCAAGAATACACACTCATAAAGGGGAAGAGCAGACACTGCTTTTAGCACACATTCTTTTTCTTTCCCTTCCTTTTGTAATGACAAGTTCGTATTAAAAACTTTAGAAACATTAAAATGGAGAGGGTTCACTAAAAAATAATTCTGATCCAGACCATACTTTTCCAGGTAGGATTACAGTACCGTGTTTGTTTCAAACTCAAAATCCACAGAGGGACAAAGACAAAAATAAAACTTGACAGTGGTACAAGACGAACATTTCTTACATCATCAGTTAAAAACTGGGTATTAACAAGCAGCACACAAGAATCTGGGAGGTATCAAGTCAGTGAAAGCTTTGTGGAACAGCAGAGGGCTTAGAGCTCACTGTGATGGGGTTGCATAGGCTGTTAAATTCTCCCAAACCCAAGACAATATTTTTATTCCAATTTCAAGATCCTCTAGAATCTCTTCTTTCCTAGCACTGTATCAAAAGAGCTCAACAAATGTATTTTAAAAATCTGTTTCCGAAAGATGGGAAACAGATATATTTAATATCCAACCATTCTGAGAAAAGACCCTCCAAATTGCCTTTGTTCGGAGCAATGTATAAGGATACACATTTTCAGTAAGGGGAATTAAGTAGTAGAGGCTTAAAGAAATCCAACTGTTTCCATGATTTTATTCCTATGTCCTAATCCACTGCTGTTTGCTACTGGAGTTAAAATTTCTTTTCTATCAACACTGAAGTCAGTAATACAGAAGTATGAAAAAGGATATATTAAAACACTAAAAGTCATTAAAATAAAAAAAAAACAACTAAGGCAACTGAGTGTCTCAGATATGGAAACACTGATTCATTAGTGGGAAGACTAGACTAATTTCTACATATTTTTTAAACCCCATAAGGGTAACTGATACTTCAGAAAACCAATTTAGCTTTACATTAATGCTTTCGCTAGAGATCAGCTAACAGCAATACAATATCTAATATAAAAATCCCAAGAACAATCCACAGGTATTTATTTTAGCCACCATGGGATTCAAGCAACCTTCAGAAATGAGATTTATAGAACCTGAGGCTCCAGGCCTGCTTACCACGGATATCCTTGATAGTCTAGGTTAGAAAGGAAATGGGGCAGGGGCGTGGGCAAAAGGTTAAAAAGGGGAGAAGTCATAATATTCACTAAAGGAACATAGGTAAATCCCTTTTCTTATACTTTGAAGGTGTGATGGTAGAGGAAACAGAACTCTTTGAAACCTAAGTTTATGGAATTCAGACAAACACGTATGCTAGGTGGACAGGCACATGTTACTCCAAAGACAATGCAGCAGCTTCACACACATAAGAGGTTCAAGACATATACATCGATCTAAAAGCATATCCTGTAGTTATTTTAGTTATCGGGAGACAGTAACATAGAAAAGCAGCTAAATCACCTGTTATCAGTAATCATCTAATGCCAATGGTCAGATTATGTGACATAAAAGCCTTTTCTAGTTTACTCCAGACAAAGTACTCAAGAACAAATTATAGACTGCCATGGAGAGCAGGTATGAATCAAGAAGATATGTATGTCACTGTGGTGAGAAGGTATATATGATTAGAAAATATGACATTTGGTAAGAAAAACTGAGAGTTGGAAAAGACATTTTTATAATCAGTGATTGTCAATTACACAAAGATATAGATACAACCAAATAACCTTTTTTTGGAAGGTCAGGAAAGCAGATTTCATGAAATTAAATCTACACAAACACAAAGTTCAAATTTATAATAAACATACCACACATCTACCAATTACTTAGTACAATATAAAGAATATCAAAGACAAAGAAAAAAAATGTCACTTATAAAACTAGAGTGACATTCCAAGTCAAAAGTATTACTGGTTAGCAGAGAGCTCATTTTACGCAGCAATGGCAGGCACTCTAAACAGAAACATATTGCAGAGAAGGACACTTCACCTTCGTTGAGGTTTATTCTACAAATTCCTTTCTATATTAAGCTAGTGCAATGTCAGTTCCAATGCTCAGCTTTCTCTCTAAACTGTTCCTGGGAAGCAGCAACAAATGTGTAACTCTGGCTTCCCAATTGCTTCCAATGGAAAAAAAAAAACCCAATTTCATTAAAAATATTTGTGAAGGAGGCTGCATCACAAGAAACAAATTCAAATTGCTTTTCCGTTAGTTTTTTTTTTAATAGCAAAAAAGAGTCACAAACCAAAGATTATTATACCAAATTATCTGTGGCACACTGCCATTTTCAATCAACATGGCCTATAATTATAATTATTTCTAGCTCGTTCTTTCAAAGATTTTTCAATAGAAAATTTCACTCCTAAAATGTGGGATGATCAGGCCCCACATGAAGAGGATTCCAACTCATGTTTTTAAAAATTCTTAAAAATTTCCCAAGGAAGTTCTGTCTAGATGCTAAAACCAATGATGGAAAATTCAGATATAATAGTATCTATGGGCTGGCTTGCTCACCCTCATGGCATCAGTACTATTAAATCACAAGCTCCAATCTCTGAAATCGTATGTTGTAAATATGAGGATATAGCTGTTTCCTTTCAGATGTACAGATAAAGCAAATCTTACATTCATAATGTAATTTAAAATACATCTTAAAAATTCCAAATCACAATTTCATTGTTTTTTTTAGTATCCTTTAGCTCCATGGCTTCTCCCAGAACTATTCTCATATGGTCTCGGTTTTCACATATGGAGTCCCTGAGACTGCTCTCACTTGAACACTTTCCCAAAGCCCAACTTGAACAGACCTGATTCTATAGGGCTGAAGCTGGCCTTATCTCCAATCCCTCTTCCTCACCCCCCACCTTTGTCTGCATCCAAAGAAAAAAGTAGCTAAAAGGGAAGATTTATAATGGAGTCCAGGGTCAGGACATCAGCTACATTTGTCCAAACTAGAATTGAGGGCTACCATTTGATTACAACACAAAGGGGGAAATACTAGGTCAAATACATGCCTCTTCCTGCCTTTATGTTCTAAAACCATACCACATTCTCTCTAGTGAACTGTTGGGAAGTGAAGGTGGTGAGGGACAGGGAGGAAAAGATAAAACATGATTTTTAAACATATACACTTAAAAACACACATACCCACACATACACACTTAAAGGTCTCAACACTTCAAGTGGCCGGAGCCTATCTCAGAACTCATGACCAAAAGCCTACCCTCCCACCCCCCAAAACACCCCCCTCCAATCCCCCAGGAGTCATTGCTATGTAACTCATACACACAGCAAAATCCCTATCCCCTCCCCAATTATATATAAAAAAAACTCAACAGATAACTTACTTTCTTTAAATTATTTAAGTCTCTTAAAAGATTTTGACGTTTAAATACTTCCTCTCTTCTATATTAAAAACCAAAAGGATCCACAACTGTTTTTGATAAAACAAGCCCTCATATTTCAGTCCTGGCAAGAAGAGGGAAGCTATCAATTCTAATGAACTTATTAAGGAGGTGGAGAGGCCAATAGAGAAAGTATTGTTAATCCTTCACAGCTTCAACACTCAGCTCTCTAATACCAATAAAAACTATAACAAAATAGTTAAATTTCTGAGGCAGCAGATACAATAACCAAGGCCTTCTACCATCCTCCCACCTACTTCTCCCTATCAACTCATTCCCTAGTCCACGAAGGTGACACCAGCATATTTCAAAAGGGAAGTAACTTTTTTAGTTCACTCAGTAGTTTTTTTTTGTGTGTGTGGGGTTTCGTTTGTGGGCTGGAATTTTTTTTTTTTTTGGCTTTTGTTTTTTTTTTAAACCCTATGTTTTTTAAAGAAGTATTTTTTCTCTTCTTTTTCTTTCTTACTTAGGAAGTGGTGGGAGTGGTGGAGGAGGTTCTGATGGCAAAGGTGGTAGCCGGGGTTTATCTGTATTGCCAGATCTGGAAGACATTCCAGCAGCCCGTGGATTCAGATATTCACTGTAAGAATGAACAAATTCAAATGAAGGGGGCTGGGTGGGCTGGACACCCTGGGCACTGAGAAGGGAGTGAAGCATATTCACGGTATCTTGGTAGTCTATAGTTTGGGTTGTGTTGTGACCATTGGCCCCAGCAGGGCCTTTATCCAGTTTCATATGAGGAACTCGAGTTTTACAGCTGGACTGTGAAAATGGAAGGCCACTTGTATCTGAGCTATGCCCAGGCAACTGGGCCATTGTAGGAAGAGGAAAGGAGAAATTTATAGAAGAGGATTTAGTACTCTTGGCAATCTTGGCTGGATGATCAAATGCTGCCCCTCCAGTCTCTTCAGGAGGACCCCTTTTACGAGTAGAACCGGAAGATGTGAAAGAACTGGACAAGCTATAGGTTTTGTGTGCTAAGGTACTTGTCTGGCTACTATGTTTTGGATCACCTGGACGTTTGTTCCCAGTACCGGCTGGCAGCTGTGAGTGAGAGTGCTTGTGTGAGTGGTGATTATGATGATGGTGATGGTTAGAGAGATGAGTCTTGTGCTTTTCTTTGTGTTCTCGGCTCTTTGTGACACTGTCATCTACAGAATTGTGCTTGTCAGCTGCGGTATGGACTTTAATACGCATTTTTATCTCCTCTGGTTTTGAAGAGACAGTTTTTTCTCCACTCGTCACTGGGATTCTCATTTTGAGAGCTGTTTTATCAGCCTTTTCGAGAAAAGATCGCTCAGGGTTTTCTGAGCCTTCTATGGGCATTTTCAGAATGACAGAAGAATGACTATCATGGTGAGACAGGAGACTCTGGGCAGCATATGCATATTGTGACTTCACATTGGCCTCCATGTTCTCCAGTTGTCTCTTCTGGGCAGCCAACTCCTCTGCATGCTTTGCACGGTATTCTTTTAATGATACTTTAGCTGATGGCACACTTTTACTATTTTGCTTTTGGGAAACAAACGCATTTGAACCATCCTGTTGTAAGGAATGATCAACACTTCCTACAAGTGCTAAATTCTCACTAGTCCGATGACCTTGAGCAGATTCTAGTTTAAACGGAGGTTGGGAGGATAGCCAGCGCTCACTCTGCAACATCTCTACATTGCTTAAGTTGCCAGATGACTCTTCAGTGGCTGGAAGAGAAGGCACTGCACTTGTGGTAGAAGTTGACATGCTCATTAAACCTGCAATAGTTGTGTCTGAAGAGCTCTGGGAAATCATACTGAGAATTGTCTGTTCTGAGGTGTTTTCATCTGTCCCTCGGTCATCTGGTTTTGTTTTCCTGGCAGCCTGGCATGCCTAGAATGAAGCAAACAATTATCTCTAAACTTCAGATAATTTACAAAATGGAATAAAAAAAAAACACTGAAATTATATCATTTTTGGACATATTATAAAGCTATTCTAAAATAACGTCTTATAATTAACACTGGCCTTTAAAAAACATCTATTTCTGGGGCTGGAGCGATAGCACAGTGGGTAGGGTGTTTGCCTTGCATGCAGCCGACCTGGGTTCGATTCCCAGCATCCCATATGGTCCTCCTAAGCACTGCCAGAGCTGGGAATAACCCCTGTGCATCGCTGGGTGTGACCCAAAAAAGCAAGAAAAAAAAAACCAAAAAAGCAAGAAAAAACAAACAAACTACTTCTTAATATTTTTTTCTGTCACACCTGGTAGTGCTCAGGGAACAGAATCCAGGTCCCCAGCATGCGAAGCATGTACTCAGCCCTTTGAGCTATCTCCAGCTTCAATATTCAAAGACTATAAAACCTCAATCAAGTCACACAAATTTTATTTTAAAGAAAGACCTGAATTCCCATGTTTACTGCAGCATCATCTGCAACACCTAAGAAAATGAAGTGATCTAAGAGTCCAACAACAGATGAATTTAAAAGTTTATGAGAGCTGGATAGAAAGTTCAACAGGTTGAGTGTATGCTTTGCATGTAGGAGACCTGGATTCAATCGTAGACATTGTATGTTCCCCTAAGCACTGCCAGGAAAGACTCCTGAGCACAGAACCAAAGGTAGCCCCTGAACAAAAATAATATAACACAAAAGCAAAACATACTCTAACCTTCAAAAAGAAAGAGGATGGGGGCTGGAGCAATAGCACAGCGGGTAGGGCGTTTGCCTTGCACGCGGCCGACCCGGGTTCGATTCCCAGCATCCCATATGGTCCCCTGAGCACCGCCAGGAGTAATTCCTGAGTGCATGAGCCAGGAGTAACCCCTGTGCATCGCCGGGTGTGACCCAAAAAGAAAAAAAAAAAAAAAAAAAGAAAGAGGATGATTCTGAGAAGATGGAAGAGTAGGAAGTACTATTAATCTGTTTCTAATACCTCCACAAGAAATGCATTGCATCTGATATAACTCTGCATTCTATGTGCAGCTTCCAGGGTAAAACTTGGACAGTAAATTAGGGTTAATTTCAGCTCTGAGCACTGTAGCACCTGCCCACTGACCCCAACCTCAGTCACATAGCAAGCAGCTTTGCAATTATACCGATAGTAGTCTGTCCACAGCTTATTGGGAGCCAGAATGAGCAAAAAAAAAAAAAAAGCACTCTATCCTCCAAATGTCAGCTATCTACGCTGACAGCTGACTGCTGTCTCTAATCATAGAGGTACTACAAAAGAGGCAGATGGATAGTCTACTCAACTATCTCCCTTGTTTTAAGACGATCCCCTCTGGCTGAGTGACTTTCAGGAAAACTCAAAAGCTAGTATTCTTTCTTTCCTGTAGATGGTGCTTTATTCCATTTCAGGAGTCAGACATTACAGAGTAAGAAGTCAGACATTACAGAGTAAGACATTCCTTTTTGGGATTTTATGAGCCACAGCTGGCAGAACTCATGCATCCCTTCCATGAGGTGATGGGGAAAGCACTTTAGAGTAACAAAGTAGGGGTGGGGAACCTTTTTCTGCCAAGAGCCATCTGGATTACTTGTAACCATCATTCACAAGCCATGAGCAGCTGACATGGAATATAATGTGTCTCTCCTGGCCAAGTCCTGTCACTTACTAGGGCCAGACCCATGACTTTGAAGGCCTTTATATATAAGCCACAAGCTGGATGTTCCCCATCTGATATACAGGAGAAATCACAAAAATTAGGAAGTACAGGAAAAACTCAGAAAAGAGGAAGCCCTAAGTTTTCACCTCAAGCTAATCCTTATTACAGAAACACCCTACAAAACTATGTCCCTCAAAAATAAAAACATTAACATCCCCTATCCAAAAAATCCCAGCAAACCTGGGGAGGAGAGTGGAGGCTCTAATTTCCAGAGTTACTACATTACTCAAATATTTAGTGTAAACACACACAGGGGGAAAAAAAGTAAATAAATAAATCAATCAATAAAGAACAGAGACTGTCCCTGACAAAGAACTGACAGATCTAGATCTACTGGACAAAGACTTAACTCCCTTAAAGAATTCAAAGAAAATCTTTTTTTTCCCCCTTTTTGGTTCACACTCGCTCATGCACAGGGGTTACTCCTGGCTCTGCACTCAGGAATTACTCCTGGCGGTGCTCATCATGTGGGATGATGAGAATCGAATCCGGGTCCACTGCGTGCAAGGCCCTACCCGCTGTACTATTGCTCCAGCCCCCGGAATTTTTTTTTTTTTTAAGTTATATGCTCATGGCTTTGCTTTATACCTTGATATTAAAGCTGGTTTTTCATCCTGGTATTTTAAAAGCTGCTTTGAGTTTTTTTTTTCTTTCTTTTCTCTCTCTTTTTTTTTAAATGTAAACTAACCTCCTGCATGACAGAGGTTAAAATTTTGTCTGCACTTGAGTTCACTTGAGTTTACATTTGAAATGTGCATGTTTATTTATACAGATTTCAATAAAGCTATTCAAGGCCTTAAAAATAAATAAATAAAGTTATATGTTCATAAAATGTTAAGAAAGCTGTATGTAGGGGCTGGGTTTAATCCCCAGTACCTCATTGGAGTATGTGGAGCCCTGCCAGGAACAATTCCTAAGCACAGAGCCAGGAGTAAGCCCTGAGCACCAGGTGTGTTCCAAAACACAACTAAAGGCAAAATAATTTGAATGGACATTCTAGATAGGAATGGCAATGCGCACAAAAGATACCTATCACGAGTAATGGTTAGGGCAATGTAAATTAAAACTACAATGAGATACCACCTTATACACACTAGTCTGGTTACTATTTTTTTTTAAGTGTTGGTGGGGTTGGTGGGGACACAAAGAAAACATAATTCTTGTGCATTACTGGTAAGAATGTAGAATTGTACAACTACTGTGAAAAATACTGTGGAAGTTCTTCAACAAATTAAAAATGGATCCGAAACTAGATCCATCATCTCCTTCTGGGTATATACCCCAAAGAATCAATAGCAGGGTCTCAAAGAAATATTTATGTACCAATGTTCATGAAAATATTATTCACACTAGTGACAATGTAAAAACTAACTGTAGCTTGATGGATGAATATAAGCCAAATGTAGAATATACAAATAATAACATTCAGCCTTTGAAAGGTACAAAATTCTAAGGTCGAAGAGACAATACCACAGATAAGGCACTTGTCTTGCATGCAGCTGACCCCAGTCTGATCCCTGGGACCACAATATAGGCAATATGGGGAAACCTTGAGGACACTGTGCTAAGTGAAATGAGTCAGTCACAAAGAGACAAAGTAATCCCATCTGTTTGAGGTTCTCAGAAGAGTATCTCCCCCCTCCCCATTTTGGGCCACACCCAGCAATGCACAGGGGTTATTCCTGGCTCATGCCCTCAGGAAATTACTCCTGGTGGTGCTCAGGGGACCATATGGGATGCTGGGAATCGAACCCAGGTCAGCTGCATGCTAGGCAAATGTGCTATTGCTCCAGCCCAGAAGAGTCAGTACTTTTTTTTTTTTTTTTTTTTTTTTTTTTTGCTTTTTGGGTCACACCCAGCTATGCACAGGGGCTACTCCTGGCTCACTCAGGAATTATTCCCTAGCAGTGTTCAGGGAACCATATGGGATGCTGGGAATCAAACCTGGGTCGGCCTCGTGGAAGACAAACGCCCTACCTGCTGTGCTATCGCTCCAGCCCCAAGAGTCAGTATTTTTAAGACACAGAATATAATACTGACCTGAGGGCAGGAGGTCCAAATATTATTCAGTGGATATACTCTTTTAAGATGAAAGGAGGATGAACAGTAATGATAACCACAATAATGAATTTACTACTGTAACTAACTCTACGCTAGAAAATCATTCAGAGCTCAAGGCCAGAGTAATAGTACAGATGGTAGAGCATTTGTCCTCATGTGGCTGACCTAGGTCTGATCCCCCAGCACTACATATGGTTTTCCCAAGCCATAACAGAAGTGACCCCTGAACACAGAACCACAAGTAAGCCCTCTGCGCTGTTGGGGAAGGCCCAAAAATACAAAACAAGAAATATAAATAAACCTTCAGTTCAAAAAGCTAAAGTACATGCTTTGCATGCAGCATGGCAGGATTTGGTCTGAACACTACTGAAGGACACTTCAGGGGATTATCTAGAATAATCTCCTAAAACACTGAGCTGCTAGGTATGGCCCCAAAACAGCAAACAAAAACTTCCTGCCATTTTCACTAGTGAACCTGGAGGACAGTTTACTAAGTGAAATAAATGAGACATAGAAAGATGAATATCGGCCCAGGGATATGGCTCAATGTTGAGAACTTGCATATGCTACAAGATTTCACTTATTATGAGATGACCAATTATTTCACAAAAGTAGCAATACTTATAAAACAAATTCTGCTAGCATTTATGACCACTGACCAGTTGTCAAGCTATGAATTAGAAATTGTGAATACTGCAACACAGAAAAAGGAAAATTCCAAACATAAAGCACAAATCCAATTCAAAAACATATGGTGAGATCCAGGGATGGGGCTGAGGATGTATGTGGTAGAGTGCCTGTCCAGAATACATGAAGCTATGAATTTGATCCTGGTACCTTCCACATCTGACTATGATGCAATTCCTGTTACCATCCCAGAATTCATATGTGCAATCCTAGAACCATAATGATCCTCAACACTGCAATAACTAAAGGGAAAGGAGTAGAGGAAAGAGAAGTTTCTAAGACAAATGAGTTTTTCAAAAACAAAAAAAATGGTTTTGTCTCCCAAGCTCCTCGTAACAATTCTTACCCTCCAATTGCGAATTCTTTTGAGCCTGTTGGGAGTTTTCTCCAGAATCTGTAGAAATTCATGTGTCAGTTCTACAAATGAAAAAGGACATTAAAAAAAAATCAAATCAGGCAGAACTGATAAAAGAAAACAACCTCAAGTAACTGTTTTCATCTGAACCATCAGGAACCTTTGGCTGGACAGGCAAGTGCTTTTAAGGGTCCCTTACTCTAAAACTTACCATCTAAAAGTTCCAGGGTGACAGTGGCGTCAACATACTCCCACCAGTGCTTCCCGTCAGTTGAGACTGGGATCTCCCAGTTGGACCACTTGCAAGCCAGATGAATGCAGACACAGGCCACTACAGGAGGTGTGTACTGCAGGCTAAATGTGGTCAAATGCAGGCTGGCATCAGAGGGGAGGAAACAAGAGAGTGTCATGAGCTCTCAATTCTGAACCCAAAGTTAAAACTCTCTATTATTTAAAAAAACAAAAAACAAAAAACTTAAAAAACACTGGAAAGCAAGAAGGACAAGATATTTTCTATGCTCTGACCCAGTATTCAGCATCATACACGCAATAATTCATCTGCTCAGGTAACATTTCTAAGTTTTCTGATTAGTCACCATTCAATCCATAAATTACTAAGGACCAAAATTAAAAACAAAAACAAAAACAAAAACTGAGTACTCATGTTTTTTAGAATAAGAACCTATTGTCCTGAGAAGAAGCCCAAAACATAAGGGGAAAATGTTAACATTCTGGTATTTGTAATTCTTAAATATTTAAGAAAATATTCTAAAATTTACCTAGTCTCCTGCAAGCCCATTAAAATAGTGAATAATTATTTTGTCAAATGTGAATATGCTGAATGAATGATCCATTAAAACAGATGTCTGCCATCTGGCCATAAAAACAAGTCAATTAGCCTTGAGAATCATTAGGAGTATGTTAGGTTTCCACAAACAATCAATAGACTGAAAATGAAAATGAACAAGCTATTTGGTAATACAAGTTGTAATTGTATTTTTCTTAAAGGGAAGGAAAAAAACCCCAATCCTTACACATGTAAATATTCACTTATCTGAGAGTGGGGGAAGAAAAAGGAGTTTTAAAGTTATAAACTGCAGAATCCTCCAAATTAGATTTGTAGTCACTGTCAACAATGAGAACTATACTCTTGGATATTTTAATCAATCACATGCAAATTCAAGTAAGTTATCAATAATGACATCTTAGTAAATTAAAAGGTACCATAAAATTTAAGGCAAAACATGAAAAAAAAACCAAAAACAGAAAAATCAACACTCATCAAAGAAATGTAACATTTACTACCAGAGATCCACATGGGGGTCTTTCAGTTCTAATTTACTAAGTGCCAACCTGACAACTTCCCAAAGACCCCCCTCAAAAAATAATTCCAACCCAAGTGAAATTTTATCCCAAACCAAGAAAAGTATTAAAATATAAACCTGTTGGTTGCCATGAAGTATGAAGTCTGTGCTAAGTCCTTACTTGCTAAAAAAAAGAAAAGAGAGAAGAGAGAATGGGGAAAGGGAAGAGGGGAAAAGCCATTAATTCTGTGAATTTGCACCAAATATTTTTACGTATTTAAAAACTCCATGGTCCCTCAACATCTACTGTTCACATTCTACCAAAGGACAAAGACTAGCAAATTTTAATTGGAACAATAATTATGCTATTTGCAAACCTAGTTCTGTACATTAGGTACTTACCAGGGTTAACTTTAAAATTAAATTCTCGAGCATCTTCCTCAGAGTCTGACACAATGTATTTGGAGACGGTGACACAAGCATTTTTAATAAACAACCTGAGATTCTGATTTTCTATGCTCAGACTCAGTATTCAGCATCGTACACCTATTAACCCATCTGCTCAGGTAACATTTCTAAGTTTCCTGATTAGTCACCATTTAATCCATAAATATTAAAGACCAAACTTTTAAAAAACAAAAACTGCATAGTCAAGTTTTTTAGAATAAGAACCTAGTATCCTGAGAAAACATAAGGGAAAACGTAACATTTTGGTATCTTATTTATTTGCTTTTCACTGCTGTTATGCTGCTTCCTGTGTTATCTTTTACCCACACTTCCCCTCTTTCTCGCCTCACCTCTTTCTCTTTCTCTCCCCTCACATCTTCCTAGATAAATGTCAATAAAACCAGGGGCTACAGCAGTAGTAAAATGGGCAGGGTGCTTGCCCTGCACGTGACCCTTGGCACCCCCTATGTGCCCCCATGAACTGCCAAGGGGTAACTGCTGAGTTCAGAGTCAGGAGTAAGTCCTGAGCACTTACTCTGGTATGGCCCCAAAAAGAAAGACACCAACCTGCCTTAAATCAGAATCGCTCACTTTATTTCAAAGTTGTACTATTTTATTTGTTCACAGCAAGTCATAGTCTTAAACCTTAAACCAACTGGGCCAGAGAGATCTTATTGCGGGTTAAGGTATTGGCTTTGCATTGGCCAACCCAGGTTTATCCCCCCACATACAATAAATCTTCTCAGCACAGAGCTAGGAGTAAGCCCTGAACTCTATAAGGTATGGTCCAAATATGCAAAAAAGAAATGTTTTAAGATTTTAAGACATCAGACTCCAAGTGGAATTACTTACCTCGAACTAGCTGAGTACACTTTACCACATGTGTATGTGGGTGATCAATTGTGAGTTCAAAACCTTAAAGAAAAAAGCATATGGTTAAAAAGATGAAGATTCTAAAGGCTTTTCGTATTTCTTTTTATCCAAGTCACTTCCAGGTCCCCCTCATTCTTTTTTCCTAAAATTGCTGTTCAGAGGCTGAGTTAAAATGCAACACATTTTGGGGCTGGATTTATATAGTACAACAGGTAGGGTATTTGCCTTGCACACAGCCAAGCTGGATTCGATCTCCAGCATCCCCTATGATCCCCGCCAGGTGTAATTCCTGGGTGCAGAGACAGAATTAACCCCTGAGCATCACCAGGTATGGTGCCAAAACAAAACAAAAAAATACTCTCGTCTAATGTTAAGTCCAAAGCTGTTTACATATTGAGGTACAAGATACTGTTAATACATACAATACTGTTTCAAGAACCCTCAGAAATAAATAACCTCTAAAAGTGTTTTAATTTTGGGGGGGCATAGGGGCTTGGGCCTCCAAACCTGGGTGTGCTCCAGGGATCATTCCTGGTGGTACTCCAAAGACCATATGCAGCACTGCGGATACAACCAGGTCAGCTGCATGCAAGGCAAGCACTCTCCATGCTGTACTATCTCTCTGGCCAATTCCCTACCTGTGGTACTCTCTCTCCAACCAATGTTTTAATTTAAAAAAAAAAAATTATTTTGGGTCACAGCAGTCCTGAGAGGTCCTGGTTCGGTACTTAGGGGTACTCTGTGATGCTGGGAACTAAATCTGAGCCTCTTGCATGCAAAGCTCAGTCTGTCCTACAACATATCTTTAAGAACAGAGGGGCCAGAGAAATGGTTCAATGGGATGAGCTCTTCCTTTATTAATTTACTTATTTATTGTTTTTTTTGGGTCACACAGCGATGCTCAGGGGTTACTCCTGGCTCTTTACTCAGGAATTACTCCTGGTGGTGCTGGGGGACCATATGGGATGTCAGGAATACAACCTGGGTCAGCCGCATGCAAGGCAAACGCCTTCCTTGCTGTACTATCGCTCCGGCCCCAAGCTTATCCTTTATATGTGAGATGCCCAGTTTCAATCCCCTAGCACATCCTACCCACATTTGATGGGTATGTATGGCCCCCAAAATAAAAACGAACAAAACAGGGTTAATAGAAGCTTGAGCAAGCATTCCCTCAAATGATTACCATTTTCTTCTGAGGGGCCCACAAGGGTGCTACTGAGGAGCTACACCTGGCTCAGTATCGGCTGCCCCCACTGGTGCTTCCCTGAGTACCATGTGGTGCAAGGGTTGAACCCGGCATTCAAACTGCAGCAAAGCAACTCCAGAATTCAAAGCAAACACTCCAGTCCTTTGGGCTCTCTCTCTAGCCCAAATGATTATTTATTTCTAAAGCTTAATCTTAAAGAAACATTTCAAAGTGT
Organism: Sorex araneus; assembly: GCF_027595985.1. NCBI lineage: Eukaryota > Metazoa > Chordata > Mammalia > Eulipotyphla > Soricidae > Sorex > Sorex araneus. Next base: position 228,999,590 of record NC_073303.1, on the reverse strand, counting down.
ATCCTCCCTCTTACCCCAGTTTATTCCTTTTCATCATCTTAACTGCATTACTGATCATCTTATCCAACTCCAAATATTCTTCACCAAAACTAAGAGTATCAGTGCCTATAAACATTTGATATATGCGTATATATACAAACTTACATTCTTTAGATATAAAAAACTTCTACTGAGAAGTTTGTATTATGTAAATTATTTTAGAAGGGTAACCAATTCCTGAAAACTGTATCTAATTGGTTTTCACATTAAATAGTAAAAATATATTCTGCCAGAAGAGTATCACTGGCCACTAAATATGGCTACCACAAATTTAAATAAAGGTTAATTAGCAGAATTAACTTCAGAAATAATTTTAGGAACTAGGGCATATATGTATGCAATAAAATGTACCTGTACCAATAACTTTCCAAAAAAACTAGTGAAATCCTCCCCAACCTAGAGAAGAAATGAAAGCCAAAGAATTAGGGGGAAGAGTATTATTTTGTTTGTTTTTGGGCCACACCAGTGGTGCTCAGCGGTTACTCCAGGACCTGCATTCAGGAATTACTCTTAGCAGTGTTTGGGCGACTATTCGGGATGCTAGGAATCAAACTTGGGACTATACTATCATTCTAGTCCAGGGAAAAACTTATTTTCCATATTTGTTAAACTTCTAAAGACAGTCTCTCTGATGAAAATAATAAGAGATCACTAGGGTTACTCATCAATAGCCATAAACATGAATTTTTCCACCTTCTACACAGCTGCTTTAAACACTACCAGGTTTTTTGTTAGTTTCTATTTTGGCATCTCACCCAGCAAGGCTTAGGACTTACTCCTGGCTCTGTGCTCAGGGATCACTCCTGCCAGGGTTGGGGTGACCATATAGTATGCTGGGGATTGAACCCAGATCTACCATGCTCCAGGGAAATGTATACCAGATGTATGTATTATCCCTCCAGACCCTAATTGCCAAAACTATAATAAGACTATAAAAATATGTGGTGGGTTGGAGACATAGCTTAAAGGGCTAAGTATGCAGGAGCCCTGGGTTCTGTTCCTGAGACCACACGGTACCCCAGCACTATCAGGAGCGCTACCAGGAGACCCAGATACCTCCAGCACCACTGGGTCTTGGCCAAAGACAACAATGAAAGAAAACAAAACCCAAAACATTAAGAGCTTTTTAGATAGTTTACACCCCTAACAGAAATTTTAAACTGTCAAACTAAAAAGCAAATCCAAAACCCTGAAATAGAAGGAAAAACAAAATCCAAACCCTTACTGTTATTTCAATGGTTAGCTATGCCTGAATTCTCTCTATAATACAGTATTCAGATTAAGCTCTGAGTACTTTACTGCAACCTCCTGCTAAAACCTCCCCAAGATATTTTCTTTCATTTTTCCTACTTAACACATGTTTAAAATTATATAAGGGCGCAGGGATGACACAGTAGTAGAGTGCTTTGTAATTATGATTCTATAAAGGCAATCCAGAAGTACTGCCATTGCCATTTATGATGTCCAGTGTCACAACGAAGTGTGTGATCTCTGGTATACCACAACAAAGTGTGTGAGACCCCAATCATCACAATAACAACAAAGGGGGGAAGAGAAAACAAAAACGAAAACAAAACCAGTTAAAACCAGATCACTCCATTATAGGCATTTAAAATTTTTAACATACCTAAAGTCTGCAAAATTATACTTTCTAGTATCACTAGATCTTGAACTTGTTGCAGGTAAGCCTGTAGAAAAAAAAAATCAGTTAATCCTCCAAAAGGTACAACATAGAAATATAAACAATCCTTCCCAAGGAAACCAAAGGCAAAAAGTAGGGTATGATATAAAATGCACCAGCCTTTCTTTCTTTCTTTTTTTTTTTTTGCTTTTTGGGTCACACCCAGCGATGCTCAGGGGTTATTCCTGGCTTTGCACTCAGGAATTACTCCTGGCAGTGCTTGGGGGACCATATGGGATGCCAGGGATTGAACCCAGGTCGGCCGCGTGCAAGGCAAACGCCCTACCCGCTGTGCTATCACTCCAGCCCAACACCAGCCTTTATTTCTATTCAATACAGATTCTTTTTTTTTTTTTTTTTTTTTTGCTTTTTGGGTCACACCTGGCTGTGCACAAGGGTTACTCCTGGCTCTGCACTCAGGAATCACCCCTGGCGGTGCTCAGGGGACCATATGGGATGCTGGGAATCGAACTCAGTTCGGCCACATGCAAGGCAAACACCCTACCCGCTGTGCTATCTCTCCGGCCCCTCAATACAGATTCTTTTAAAGTATAAAAATTAGGGGGCTGGAGCGATAGCACAGCGGGTAGGGTGTTTGCCTTGCACGCGGCCGACCCGGGTTCGAGTCCCAGCATCCCATATGGTCCCCTGAGCACCGCCAGGGGTGATTCCTGAGTGCATGAGCCAGGAGTGACCCCTGTGCATCGCCGGGTGTGACCCAAAAAGCAAAAATAAATAAATAAATAAATAAATAAAGTATAAAAATTAAACTAGTATATGAAAAAGTAAGTTTATTCATAAATGGCTACAGAAAAGTATCAGATGAGACTTTACAGTTCATATGATGCACAAACTATAATACCTTTTTTTTTTGGGGGGGGCAGCTTTTTTTGGGTCACACCTGCCGATGCTCAGGGGTTACTCCTGACTCTGCACTCAGGAATTACTCCTGGAGGTGCTCAGGAGACCATATGGGATGCTGGGGATGGAACCCGGGTTGTCCATATACAAGGCAAATGCCCTACCCATTGCACTATCACTCTAGCCCCTAAAAAATACATTTTTTTAAAAGATTTTTTTTAGGGTTTACTCCTGGCTCTGTGCTCAGGGATTTCTCCTGTTGGGCTTAGGGAACCAAATGGTGTGCCAGGAATTGAACCCAGGTAGGCCCACTGCATGCAAGGTACTTGCCCTGTCCAATACTATCTTTCTGGACTCCTAAAAATATATTTTATTTATGTATGTATGTATGTATTTATTTATTTGCTTTTTTGGGTCACACCCAGAGATGCACAGGGCTTACTCCTGGCTTTGCACTCAGGATCACTCCTGGTGGCGCTTGGGGGGCCCTAGGGGAGGCTGGAAATTGAACCTGGGTCGGCCACGTGCAAGGCAAATGCCCTACCGCTGTACTATCACTCCAGCCCAAAAAATACATTTTTAAAAAACAACATTAAGACATCTGCAAGTTTCTGTACTAAGTATTAAAATAGGCCATTTTTAGCATTTAAATATATTATACCTTTTTTTTTTTCAATAGGAGTTCAAAGGAAACAAAAACAGAAATTCTCTCAGATTTGGATTAGTCAGTACTGTAACCCAGAGGGTCCCACACTAATTAATTAATAATGCCCCTTAGGAGGGAGGGAATGTTAGAGAAAATCACTCAGCCTCTCTCCACAGTCTACCTTATTATACCAAACAGTAGCCCCCGCTATACCCACAAAAAACAATCTTCACAAAGCTACCATCTCCGCCTACCCCAAGCACTCCTCAGGGATCAGAGGTGTTAGTACTGTCCACTCCAGGAAATACTGCTATAGCCACAATCCAAGTATGGCTATGAACAATTGAAATGTACCTTGTTCAAACTGAAATGTGCTATAAACGTAAATGCACACTAGATTTTAAAGTCTTTATTTAAAAATAAATGAAGACTTTATATCGCTGGAGCGATAAAACAGCGGAAGGGCGTTCCCCTTTCACGCAGCCGACCCATGTTCGATTCCTCCGCCACTCTCGGAGAGCCCGGCAAGCTACCAAGAGTATTGCACCTGCACGGCAGAGTCTGGCAAGCTACCTGTGGCATATTGGATATGCCAAAAACAGTAACAATAAGTCTCACAACGAGAGACGTTACTGGTGCCCGCTCGAACAAATCGATGAGCAATGGGATGACAGTGACAGTGATTTAAAAATAATTAGAAAAATAATGTGAACTAATGTGAAAGAGTCCTAATTAATGATATTTAATCATTTAGAAAATTATTTATTTTATAGGGCTGGAGTTATAGCACAGTGGGTAGGGCATTTGCCTTGCACGCAGACAACCCGGGTTCGATTCCCAGCATCCCATATGGTCCCCCGAGCATTGCCAGGAGTGATTCCTGAGTGCGGAGCCAGGAGTAATCCCTGAGCACCGCCAGGTGTGACCCAAAAAGCAAAAAACAAAACCAAAAAACAAAATTATTTTTTAATTTTGGGGTCACACTTGATGTTCAGGGGTTACTCCTGGCTTTGTGCTCAGGAATTACTCCTGGTAGTGCTTGGGGGATCTTATGGGCTGCTGGGGATCAAACCCAGGTCAGAAGCTTGCAAGGCAAGCGTCTTATAGGTGTTACCTGGTATACTATCTCTCCAGCCCCAATATTTAATAATTTTAAGAGTTAAATGAACCCTATTATTAAAAGTAACTTCTAGGGGTTGGAGAGATAGTACAGCAAGTAGGTATTGGTCTTGCATATGGCTGACATGGGTTTGATCTCTGGCACCCTATAGTCCCGAACTATGCCAGAAGTGATTCCTGCGTGCAAAGCTAGGGGTAAGGCCTGAGCACCACTAGGAGTGGCCCAACTCTATCCCCCACCCACACACATACAAAAAAAACCCAACCCGAAAGTTACAATCCCAATATATACATGTATACAGGCACAGAAAAAAGAAGTCACATATAATAATGGTTTATTAGGTAAGTTGTATCTATTTTTCTATATTTTTCTTTTATTACAATGAATTTGTATCAATTAACTTTTGATACAAAATTTATGATGTATTATATTAGTAAAGAAGAAACAAAACCAAAAAGGTTCTGTAACGACCCTTCCTCAGCAACAGCTTATAAAATCAATAATGACTTAAGCCAAGAAAGACCAATAAGTATTATCAAAAACCTACCTCACTCCTGGTATCAGGAAGTGATTCCTGAGGATGGAGACAAGCGTGAGCTACCTTGATGACATGTTCCAGTTTTTTTGGCTGCTCCTCTACTTTAGCTGCTAGAAATAAGGCTGCCGGAGCCACAGACTGCATGGAGAAAAAACAAACTGCATAAAACACAGGCCTATTTTGCTTTTTGGGTCACACTCAGCGATGCTCAGGGGTTACTCCTGCCTGGCTCTGCTTAGGAATTACTACTGGCAGTGCTCAGGGGACCATACCGGATGCCAGGGATCGAAGCTGGGTCAGCAAACACCCCACCCACTGTATCATCACTCCGGCCCCCTCTCATGATTTTTTATTCTATTTTAAATAAAGTTCCGCAGCTATTAATCTAATCCACTTCCAAAAATCAACTCTCCAATACTCATTAAAAGCTAAGCAGGGGGCTGGAGAGACAGCCAGAGGTTAGGGTGTTTCCCTTGCACTGTCCAACCATGCTTTGATCCCCAGCATCCTTCCCCTCCTCCTCCCCCTGCCAGCCCTCCAGGAGTGATTCCAGAACACAGACCAGAAGTAAGCCCTGTACACAGCCAGGAGTCAGAGGTACCATAGTGGATAGTTGCTTTCATGTGGTCAACCAAGGTTCAATCCCCTGCACTACAGGTGGTCCCCAGAGCCCCACAAGGAGTGATCCCTAGCTCAGCACCAGAAATAAGCCCTGAGCACATGCAAATGTGGCCCCAAAAAATAAACACAAAAAGCTAAGCAGGTACCAGAGAGACAGTACAGAGGTTAAGGCACATAAGTGCACATAGCAGACCTTAGTTGAATTTCTGGGGCACCACCGGAATGGCCCAGGTGAGCCCTGACACTGCAGACACTCACAATGAATCACTAGCCTGGACGGCCAAGAATCACATGAGTGGTCCCTGAACCCCGCTCAGCACTGCTTGGGAGCCCTCACAACCACCCTGCCCCAGACAAACATGCTTGGCATGCAAGAGGCCCAGATTTGATCCTTAACACAGCACCTTTCCTCCAGTACCACTAAACCACTAGGAGTGACCCTTGGCCGGGAGCACTGGGATGGGATGTGGCCAAAAACCAAGAAAGAGAAACTCCAGCTCAATGATCAGGGGTTGCTTCTGGTGGTACTCAGGAGACCAGGAGATGTTAGGGATCAAACTATGCTGCCTACATGCAAAACATGCACTCCAGTCCACTGAGCTCTCTCTCTGGCTCTTATCTTTTCTTCTCTTTTTTTGCTTTTTGGGCACACTGGTGATGCTCAGGTGATGCACTCCTGGCTCATGCACTCAGGAATTACTCCTGGCAGTTCTCAGGGGACCATATGGGATGCTGGGAATCAAACCCAGGTCGGCCGCGTGCAAGGCAAATACCCTACCTGCTGTGCTATTGCTTCAGCCCCCCTCTGGCTCTTTTCTAAAAGGATTAAACTGAGACATGGAGAAAAAGCAAATCCATACAGGTATTTCATTTATTTTATTTTGCTTTTTGGGGGTCACACCCAGCGATGCTCAGGGGTTACTCCTGGCTTTGCACTCAGGAATTACTCCTGGCAGTGCTTGGGGGACCATGGGATGCCGGGGATCGAACCTGGGTCGGCTACGTGCAAGGCAAACGCCCTACCCACTGTGCTATCGCTCCGGGCACCCCCATACAGGTATTTCAAAAAATGAATTATTGAACTCAACTACTGCCATGCTCACGGCCACTCTCACGCTCAGGCAGAGCCTCACCCATGAGTAAACCCATCCCTAGACATCTTATACCTCCCACCACTCATACTCCAAGAGTAGTGCACCATATATGACGGGGTTTAAAGTAGGAGGCAACCAATCTTAGAGGGAAATATATTTTTACATATGTGTGTGTATATATATATATACATATGTACACACACAAACACAAGCACATAGGGCTCAACCTTTAACAACATATTAGTAATCTCTTATAGAAAGGCTTAATGGCCCCTGAATGAAATGCAACAGTCTTCATACACTGTCCCCTAAGGAAAGTATTTTGGAGCATTTTCAGCAGTTTACTCATAATGAACAATACAAAATAAATTACTTTGGTTCTGCTTTGAGGCAGGGGTTGGGGTTCAGGATGGAAACATTCAAAATAAAGTGGTGGGAAGGTGTAATGGTGGTGGGATTGGTGTTTGAGTATTAAATGTAAATGTAAACTACTTTATAAAAGTAAAATTTAAAAAATTAGATTACTGTTAGGGCTGGAGCGACAGTACAGCGGGTAGGATTCAATCCCCGGCATCCTATTTGGTTCCCCAAGCACTGCCAGGAATAATTTTAGCCCAGAGAAAGGAATAAACCCTGAGCAATAAGCACTATTACTTACACATAAAAGTAAGTAATTTTATGTGAAGCAGAATTAAAATATCTACAGGTACTGAGCATCCCTCTCGGGGAGCCCGGCAAGCTAGCGAGAGTATCGAGCCCGCACGGCAGAGCCTGGCAAGCTACCCATGGTGTATTGGATATGCAAGAAACAGTAACAATAAGTCCCACAACGAGAGACGTTACTGGTGCCCGCTCGAATACATCGATGAGCAACGGGATGACAGTGACAGGTACAGGTACTGAGCAGCATTCTAATATGATTTGTATTCTTACAATATCTGTTTAATGTACCTTGCTAAGTTTTTCTCCACAATCTATCTCATAGTAACAACTCACTTCCTTTCTAATTGCTGCCACTATTACATATGGAGCTTGTTACATACACATTCCTAGATTTTAAGGTAAGGCAAGAAGAGCCAGAGGAAAAAAAGAATGAAGATAAAGTGGAATAAGGGTATAAAAATATCCTGAACACTAAAGAAGCTAATTTTATAAATAAGATGTAGCACTGTAGCCCTATAGTCCCGTTACTCATCAATTTGCTGGAGTGGGCACCAGTAACATCTCCACTGTGAGACTTGTTACTGTTTTTGGCATATCAAATACACCATGGGGAGCTTGCCAGGCTCTGCCATGCAGGCAGGATACTCTTAGTAGCTTGCCAGGCTCTCTGAGAGGAACGGAAGAATCGAACCCGGGTCAGCCACATGCAAGGCAAACGCCCTACCCGCTGTGCTATCACTCTAGCCCAAAAATAAGACATAAGATATGTATTTGAAAAAAATCAGTGCAACTACAGATTTTAGAGAAAAAAAAAAGCAGAGTTTAATAAAAATTTAGGTTAGAGAAGGTAGTACAGAAAGGCACTTATCTTGCACATGACAGTAACAGCCATGACTCTCTAGCTTCAACCCACAATAGCACACATGGTTTCCTAAGCATAGCCAGGAGTTACTCCTGAACACAAAGCCAAGAATAGCTCTTGTGTACTACTGGATATGGATCAATACCTCCAAACCCCAATTAAAAAAGATTGAAACAATATTTAGAAAAATTAACTGAGAAGGAGCAAAAGGAAAAGTGTAGGATACTCTTTTCATTTTATGGACCGGAGACGGCTCAAAGGGTTGGAGCAGACACTCTGCATGAGAGAGGACTAGGTTTAACTTTTAATACTTTGCATGGTTCCGCCAAGCGTCACTAGGATACTAGGGCATGGAGAGATAGTACAGTGGGTTAAGGTGTTTGCTTTGCATGCAGCTGAACTGGGTTCGATCCCCAGCATCCCATATGGTGCCCCAAGTACCACCAGGAGTGATTCCTGAGTGCAGAGCCAGGAGTAAGACCTGAGCATCACTGGGTGTGACCTAAAAACAAACTAAAAATAAAAGAGTAGGATACATTAAAAAGTTCATTTTAGGGTCCAGATAGTATAGGGGTTAAAGTGCTTGCCATGCACACAGTTGACCTCAGCTTAATCCTGGCATATCGCCCTTGAGCATCATCAGGAGTGACCCTAAGTACAGAGCCCAGAGTAATCCCTGAGCACAGCCTAGTATTCCTCTTCCCTGCAAAAAAAGTTCATTTTATGGACCAGAGAAATAGCTCAAAGGACTGGAGCAGACACTGCATGAGAGAGGACCAAGTTTAATTCTTAATACTTTGAATGGCTCCGCCAAGCATCACTAGAAGCGATCCCCGAACACTACTTTTCCTGGCATAACCAGAACACCACTGGGTGTGGTCCAAGATCAGAAAATTATTTACAAAGAGAAAACGTTAGTAAGTCAAACATCAGAAATAAAGTTTACAGTAGGAACTAGCAGTAAGGGAGGGGATCGATAAGCATTACTTTGAAAAATTAACAGGGTTTTTCTATTTATATATTTGCACGCAAATAAAAATATCCACTGGGAAATACTCCAAAATACTACTAATACTGGCTTTGAAGAGTAAGCTATACAGGGGCATAATCTTTTTTCTGCCCTTTTTTAACCATATCACAATATATATTGCTAGAGAGAAGAGTACCACTATAAAATCATCATGAATCTGTCACTGTTTGGGCAAAGGGGTTAAGAAAAAGAATACTTCAACTACCAACCACAAGGACACTTCAACTACTTTACTGAGAAAGACTGTAACTGCACTGTCAAGAGGCTATAAAAAAATTTGAGAGTATGGCATACAAACCATGGCTAATAAACAAGATGAATCTAATTAAGTGAAAGACCACAAGTTATTTCAATATAATTTTCTGTAACTGACTCACTGCTCCTTATGCAATCAATCTCAAACTAAATTCATTTTCCCATCAAAGGCAGGTTCAAGCCCCCCCCTTTATAATTTTTAAAATTCTTTTACTGGTTTATAATTCTTTTTTTTTTTTTTTTTTACTTTTTGGGTCACACCTAGAAACGCACAGGGGTTACTCCTGGCTCTGCACTCAGGAATCACTCCTGGCGATGCTCAGGGAATCATATGGGATGCTGGAAATCAAACCTGGGTCGGACGCATGCGAGGCAAATGCCCTACCTGCTGTGCTATTGCTCCAGCTCTGTTTATAATAATCTTAAAACCCCCATTACACCTAAAGCCCAGAACAGGGGAGAAGGTGAGAGAGATGGAGGACGGATGCTAAGCTTATGTCTACAGCAAAAACTGGTGTTTCCTGTAGTGTGTGGGAAGGAGGCAGAGAGGAGACTCCATATTGCTAAACAGGAGTAGGCTGGCAGAAGGTGAACTAAGAAAGACCTTAGGCCAAAGATCTTAAGATATTCTCTATTTTGAAGGAAAGCAGGTAGTATTTACTTGCTATGTACAAGTAGTAATATATAAATTAACTGTGAGCTACTCTATGAGACAGGGACTTTTACTGACATCAGAGAAAGCTAAGGGCTAGTGTGCCACTGGCACTGCATAGTACCATAGTACCATAGTGCTAAGCTGTAAGCAGTATCCAACAACACCCAATGTAGACCAAAAGCAAACAACAACAACAAAATTACCCCAACAACACAGAGAAAGAAATCTGAAGTCTATGTTAGTGGAACAAAACCAAACTGCAACGAAGACTCAAATCTAGTTTTAATACTTGAGGTCCTTCCTCTTGTATTTTGTTTTGTTTTGGTTTGGATTTTGGGCCATACCCAGTGGTGCTCAGGAGCTACTCCTGGCTCTGCCTGGGACATCAGGTTGCTAGGAATTGAAACCAGGTTGTGCAAGGCAAGAGCCCTACCTGCTGTACTATCTATCCCTCCAGCCCCAGTCCATCCTCTTAGTCATTACACTTGGCCTTTTAAAAGTTAACTAATATACCCAGTCAAACTATTAAAATAGAGCATGACTTTAAAAATATGTAAAAACAATATGCACATATATCGTTAATTTTATGTTTAAATCAAAACAAAAATATAATAAACAAAATTGTAATTAATAATTGGCTTTCTTTTTTAAAAGACAAGCATTTTTTAAAATACAAGCACTTGTCTTTTTGAAAAGACATGCATTTTTTTAAAAGTGCAAGCATTTAAAATGTGGAAACGGGGAGGCTGGATCGATAGCACAGCAGGTAGGGCATTTGTCTTGCACACAGTTGGCCCGGGTTCGGTTCCCAGCATCCCATATGGTCCCTTGAGCACCCACCACCAGGAGTAATTCATGAGTGCAGAGCCAGGAGTAACCCCTGTGCATTGCCAAGTGTGACCCCAAAACCAAACCCAGATAAATAAATAAAATAAAATGTGGAAGCAGGCTGGAGAGATAGGAGAGTGGATAGGGTGCTTGTCTTACATACGGTCAACCCGGGTTTCTCCAGCATCCCAATACTGTCCCTCAGCCCTGAAGGAATCACCTCTGGGCTCAGAGCCAGGTGTAGCCCAGAGCATAGCAGATGTGGAAACAAATTATTTAAACATGACCACTAAAGAAATAAAATTTACCCAGTCAGAGCAATAACTCAATGGGCTGAGAGCATGTATAGCATGTGGGAGACACGGGTTCAATTCCCCCAGAGTACATGGTCTACAGAGCACAGACCCTATTGCCTTGTATGTGCCTCCTCCACCCCCCAGTTTTCCCAAAAAACAAAACGCTGCCTCCCACCACAATACACATATACCTGGCAAGCTCTTTTCCTTCCAGGATATTAGAAATATACTAAATACACTTATGACTTGATCTTAGAACTTACTTGTTCTACATATACATAATACTTAAAAGATCGAAGAGATAGCTCAAAGGACTGGATGGCATGCTTTGCATGCAAGAGGCACAGGTTTGATCCCCAACACCACATGGTCCCCAAGCAATGCTGAAAATCTAAAACCAACCAACAATCAACAAAAAAGAAGTTATGAAATTGTTACAAGCCAGCTTAGGAGGGGCCGGAGAGATAGTATAGTCAGGAGCTTGCCTTGCACACAGCCAACCAGGGTCAATCCTGGCACCACATACAGCCTCCTGAGCACCACCAAAAGTGATCCCTGAGCAAAGAGCAGGAGGACGGCCAACCCCCACACCAGAAAAAAAATAAACTCAACCTGAGGATGTGGCAGTGGTAGTGCTCAAGCTTTCCATGTGTGAAACCCAAGGCAAAATAAAAATGGCAAAATACTCAGAGATTTTATATATATATATATACACACATAAATATATAATATGCATATACACATATATATGTGAAGAAGTGATACAAGTAAACAGAACAACAAAATTAAGAATCAAAAATCAACTTTGGAGGGCTAGAGTGATAGTGCAGTGAGCAGAGTGCTTGCTTGGCATGTAGCCGACCCGGGTTCAATCCCTGATATTCAGTAGTTTCCCCAAACCCCCCAGGAGAGATCTCTGAGCAGAGAGCCAGAAGTATCCCTTGAGCATAGCTGGGTATGGCCCCAAACCAAACAAACCTATCAATTTTGGGTACCCCCTAACTCCAGCTTTCTGAGCTATTTCCCAACACCTTATTAATAAAATTTATAATAAACTAGAAACAAACCAAATATCATCAAGAGTATTGATAAGATAAGCTATAGCAACATACAAGAAAATACATGACCATCTTAAAAAAAAGTAACATGATAAGATGTCCAATATTGAAGAAATAAATACGAGGAGAGCGCTGAAAATGACTGGGATACAATATGCCACAGTTTGTCAATGGTTATCTCTGAAAGGTAAGATAAAGAGGAGCATTTATTTTTTACATCAAGTATGTATTCTGTATTGCTTTAATTATTTTTGGGTGACATCTGACACTGCTCAGGGCTTACTCCTGGCTCTGTGCTCAGGGATCACTCCTAGCAGGGCTCAAAGGGGTGCTGGGGAATCAAACCTAGGTGGGGTACCTGGCTTGCCTATAGGTCACATATGGTGTTCAAGGGATCATATATAGTGCGAAGGAACAAACCCGAGTCAGCTGCATACAAGGGACTTAAAAACCCTGCACTATCTTTCCACTTCCCCAAATTGCTTAAATTTTTACCATGAATAATTACTTTCTTGGTACTAATATGAAAAAAAAAAAAAAAAACCCTCACAGGACCTTGATAGGAGACAGCAAAGCCACACAATGTATTTTAATCCTCTGAAGTCTGAATTTGAATTCATCGCAACAAAGCTCTCAGAATTTGCTTAGTAAAGGGATGATTCCCCCCCCCATGTTAATTTCAAATGTGCCTAAAATCTATTAGTAAATCAACACAAATTAAGAGCCACTGAACTTTGGAAACATGTCAAGACATCCAAGAGTATCTCAACATGGGCTAGTTAACTAGATCATATTGAAGGTGCTTTGCAAGATAAATAGGAACATCTAATCTGTTCTTGACAAACTTAATACATAGGAAATAAGGAAAAACATAAATATCTTAAAGTTAAGAGAATACATATATACATGGAAAAAACTGACAATATATCTGGATTCAAATCTTCATAATAGAAAAATGAAAAATTAGAGAAAACTTCCAGAATTGGTATGACCACTATAGACCTCCTCTTTAAATTTCACTGTCTTTTATTTAAACACACCCGCTGATGTTCAAGTGTTACTCCCTGCTTGTTCTCAGGGGAAATGTATAGCAAAAACAGAACCAGGGGCTTCCTCATGCAAAGCATAAAACTCCACTCTCAACCATCTCCCCAGCCCTACCTCATTCTTTACCTGCTAGTCTAGAGTATCTGAAAGCTTTATTAAATACTTATTTCTTCTTAAGGATGTACACATTACAGCATAAATAGGTACATAAAGATAAAATAAAACCAAACTGAATTAAAAGCAAAATTGGGAATATTTCACCCACTTTAAAGGGTTTCTTGGACAATTATTATTACTATTATTTTTTTTTTTTCTGTTTGGGTCACACCCGGTGATGCACAGGGGTTACTCCTGGCTCTGCACCCAGGAATTACTCCTGGCGGTGCTTGGGAGACCATATGAGATGCTGGGAATCGAACCTGGGTCGGCCGCGTGTAAGTCAAACACCCTACCCACTGTGCTATTGCTCCAGCCCCTGGACAATTATTTTCAATATTAAAGTCTGTCAATACCTCACAAGCGCTTTCTCTAACTTCACAGACTAATTCTCCAGGGCATTGAAAAAAAATAATCTCATGGGGCGGGAGCAATAACCAATCCAGGTTCGAATCCCAGCATCCCATATGGTCCCCTGAGCACCGCCAGGGGTGATTCCTGAGTGCAGAGCCAGGAGTAACCCCTGTGCATCGCTGGGTGTGACCCAAAAGGCAAACAAAAACAAAAACAAAAAACATAACTTCAAACTCCATCATGTTCGGGCTGGTGAAATAGTACAGGGGGTAAGGCAATCTCCCAAACCACACACAGCCTGAGCACTACCAGGAGATCCCTGAGCACAAAATCAGGAGTAAGGCCTGAGCACCGCTGGGTGCAGCCTCATTATAAAAAGCATCCCGAGAACTGGAGAAACAGTAGAAACAGTATAGTGAGGTGCTTCTGTGCACAGCACCTTGATCCCAGACTACTCAAGGTGCCGGGACCCAGGAAATGATCCTGGGTCCTGAGGCAGGAGTGACCCCAAAGTACTGTGGGTATGACCCAAGAACAAATAAACAAAGACCCTGTCACCTTAAAATAGTCTGAACACTTACCTTCACAAGCGTAACTTTTAAAATATTGGACCCAAGCAGTAGTCTAGCGAGTCGAGTGCACTTGCCTTGCTGACCCGCAACCCACCAGGAGTGACCCCTGAGCAGAAAGTCAGGGGTAAGCCCAAAGCACTGCTGGGTGTGGCACAACAAAACAAAACAAAACCCCAAAATATAATATTTGACACACAAATTTATTTAGAGTGCATATCAAGCTTTGTTGGGATCTTAGAAAGTTATCTACCTTACTTTTGCAAAGAAAAAAGCACCATTTACAATTCTGTCCAGAAAAAAAAATCCCCTTTCTAGTACTATTATTTTCTTTTCCCTATCTTAAAAGTAATCCATCAGACAATAACATAATATACCTTCTCACTCCAACAGGCCAGTGATTTTAATTTTACCAGATTTATGGGGAAAAAACTTGAACTCATATATATTTGTTTTCCTGTAATCATATTTATCAGTTCAAATATTACACTCAATGGGGGGCCGGAGTGATAGCACAGCGGGTAGGGCGTTTGCCTTGCACGCGGCCAACCTGGGTTCGATCCCTGGCATCCCATATGGTCCCCCAAGCACCGCCAGGAGTAATTCCTGAGTGCAAAGCCAGGAGTAACCCCTGAGCATAGCTGGGTGTGACCCAAAAAGCAAAAAAAAAAAAAAAAACACTCAAATGAAGCAGTTTTTCCATTCACACTACTCTCCCACCCAGAAATGTTAAATACAGTTCAACATATTATGCTGAATACAAAAATGTTTTAAATAGAGTTCAACACTATTAGGTAAGCCATCTACTTGAATCATGTGCTAAACTATGGCTAAATACAGGAAAAACTGGAAGGCAAGTTTTCAAAAAGTAGTATAATACAATGAAAAAAAACAACCCCAAATTCTAAAGTTTAAGAAAATCTGAGGGATTGAGGGAACAGAGAGATACAACTGCAGGTAAGGTGTTTGCCTTGAACAAGGCTGATCCTGGTTCAATCCCTAACATAACATTTGATCCCCTGAGCACAGAGCCAGCAGAAAGCCCTGAACACTATCAGGTGTGACCGAAATCACCCTTAATCCTCGACCCCAAGAAAAATAAAATGAATTAAAGTCAATCACAAAAGGATTACAACATAGAAAAGTTATACTTACAATCCGATTAAACTGTGTAAAGGACTGAATCATGTAGAATCGATGCATATAAACTATAGCAGTATTGATAGTCAATTGTGAGCTAAAATGCTCAAGTTAAGGCCTCAAAACAAGAAAACACATATAATTTCCAAAAATACCATTTTTATAGCCTCCCCAAAAGACAATGTAGTGTAGAAGATCCTCAATGAAAATCATACTCACCTCTCCCTGAATTAAAAAGGTCTATTTTCTTCCACCAAACCATTAAACATACTGATAGCTCAGTACATTACATATTCAGTATCTACTTGCTTAACTTCTCTGCTTATATACCAACATGGAATATAAATAGAAAACAATACAAGATGTAAACCTTGCTGTCACTTGCCTACAGTACTCGTGATTCATTAGGTCAGACTGTAAATCCACACTATTTACAATGTTCTCCTTGTTTTGATCCCTAGATTTGTCTCTCAAACATGTAACTTCAGCATTAACTCTGTTCCATTACTCTTGGCAACCAAGTTTTCTCACATGTTGAACAGCAATAAATAACTATGAACTGGTTTTATATTTACTGCAAAGAAAACTTTTAAATGTGTAAACTTTTAAGGACTCAGAAGACAATGGGGGGAAGCATGTAGAGAGATAAGGCAGCCCTAGGGTAGCAACGGCCTTAATAACGGCCCGTTACATAAAAAGGGAAAGGCTCGGATATAACAAAAGAGAATTTCAAGCAAAAAGGCTTGAATTGAGTGCTGATCATATACCAAGGAAACAAGAGAATACTGGCTACTAAAAGAACACCCCTTCTGAGGTAAGCACATCAAAACACAAACATTAGAGACAGTACAGATAGCAACAGTTTCATCCAAGAATAATTTTTCACACCTAGAATGGAAAAAACTTTAAAAGTATTTTCTCTGCTACAAAACGAGTTTATTTTCTTAAAAAAAAAAAAACTTAGAGGGGAAAAAAAAAATCACTTAACTACCTCATTCTGTAACACCAGAAAAGGAATATATACACCAGCACCCAAAGTAACTTAAAATCCTAATAGTTTGTAAACGTTTCTACTTATTGTGTGTTGCAGAAGGACGGAACTTAGGGCCTCAAACATGCACGTAAATGCTCTAGCACGGGTACCTTTACGGGTCCCTCCCGGTAAACGTTTGTTTTTAAAAACAAACAGCTCTAGCGCTACCTCCCTAACAATCCAAACTGACACCGTTCCTCGAATTCAGTAGAACTCGAAATAGTAGAAACAGAAGAAATTCCTCTTAGAACATCTGAGCTTGGCCAAAGGCTGTGCCGGGCATAGAACCAAACGTGTCACACCATTTTACAGACGAGAAAAACAGGAGTCCGACCGATGAGAGAGCAAGTAGCGGGAGCTACAGGTTTTGAAGCAAACTGGGGCTAGCTGAGACTTTCGGATACTGACGTCTCAAACTCCCCTGACACACCAAGTTCACGGGACAGCGCCCGCCGTAGCACCTTCCACGAGCCTCTGGGGCACGGCAGAGATGCCCAAGTCTCAAGCTCGACACGGGAAGTAGCTGCGACAGCTCGAAAAGGAACTACAAAGGCCGGGCTGAAACAAAGCCGGGAAGGACACGAATTCCCGGCAAGGCCGGCGGCCGGCAGCGCAAGCGGGAAATGAACTCGTCGTCGCTCCCCTCAGCGGCCACCGAACCTCGGGCCGCTCTCCCGCGGGGCCTCCCACCCACACGGCCGACACCCGCTGTCCTCCCCGCTCGGTCCCAACACAGCCCAAAGCGAGGCACGGGCAAGATGGGGCTGATCCCCAGGCCGAGGGCCTAGGCCGCAAGGATACACGTAAAGTCGTTGTCCCATGTCCTGGAGCAGATTAGCCGCCTGCTGGCGATAATTGAGTTCTTTATCTGGGTCCAGGCCAAAGCGACGGGACGGGCTATTTTCCAGCTGTTCTCGAGTAAAATACCATCGCTTGTTGTTGTTCTTCCTCTCTCCCTCCATACTGCTTCAACCAGAAGGCAGCGGCGAAGGGTGCAAGCACTTCCCAGCGTCACCTAAGCGGCGACACACATCCGCTGTGCGGGGGCAAGTACGACGTGACGAACTTCCGCTAAGAGTGGACGGCTAGGTTGTGACACGCTTCCGCCCAGGAATTAAAGCGCTGCGCTTCCGGAATGGCCCTCGCGCCAGCCGTAGCCGAGCTAAGAACCAATAGGCGGCCAGAGAGAGCTTGCGGCCTCAGCGCAGGCGCCGGTCATGTGACCCCGGGAGGCGGGGCGGGGGGGGAAGTCCTTGTTCGAATCCCCGCATCTTCCCGCGAGGACTGCGCTCCGCCTTCGCGCTCTGGGCGGGGAAGCGCGAGGAGCGCTATGGCGGCGCGACTACCGGCTGTCCTGCCACTCTTGTGGCAGCGGCGTGAGATCGTCAAGTGAGGTCGACGAGGAACCTGGCGGGCAAAGTAGGGAGGTGAGGCTCAGCTGCGGAATCCGTGGGGCCGGAGCAGCGGGCGAGCGGGCCGGACGGTGTCCTCGCACGCAGCGACGCGGTTCGTCCTCGCGCCCCAGACGGCCCCGAGCCCCCGGAGTCATCCCCGAGTGCAGCAAGCGCAAACCCCAAACAAAACGAAACGGAACCCAGCTGGAAAAGTGATCGAAGAGTAGGGCTGTTTTAAATTTCAACATAGAGTAGGACTTTTCTTTTGTCGGTAGCAGTGTGAACTGCCCGCTTCAGAGCGCCCCGACACTCGCGTACAGTATCAGCGTAGTGTTGGCCGTGTTGCAGACAGTTCCGCTTAGATGCACCGTTCCATCGAATCGGCACAGTACCACAATTGCAGCCCTGCTCCGTTACCAGCATTCCGCCTAAATAAAACTGGCCGTTAAGTGTAGAAAACTACCACCTGCAGATTGGCACCTCGTCCTCCCTCTGTCAGGCCCAAGGGCTAGATGGCCCCAGCAAGCTATTTAAACTTTGTATTCCTCTTCTGCAAGTAAATGATAAATGGTATCGTTTTGTTGTGAGAAGAATTAAGAGAAGATTTCATTAAACTTTTATAACGTACCTGGCACATATTTTCCTAGCTAGTCAAAATTATCCTGGTATTTATTACACTGTATTGAAAACAAAGCAAAAAAAAAAATCCTTATTTTGTACCCCTTTCTTAACCTAGTACAAGTCAGACCTTACTAGTCAATAAAAGCTAGCAGGTGCCTTTGATAAACTGAGGGGCCGACTCTGAGTTTGAGCCTAGACACCTCATGGCCCTGCCAGCCTGCAGGCTAAGTACTAACCTCTGGCCAGGTGAGGCCCAAACGAAATGAGACACTTGGTGGGTGTAGATTGCCCTACACTGTATCACTTCCATGTATAGATAATAAAGTCAATGATAATTCCATTTGTTTTCCATTCACACATACTACTGCTTTTCTGGAAAACTTTCACTTGATTAAGATACTAAAATTCTTTGAAGTAAAATTCCCTGTCTTGTGTAATATTTCGAGTTGTTTGTTCAGTGTATTGATTCTATTTCATATTTCAGGGTTTCCCTCCATTTCAGGCTCTTCTCTGTCTTATACTGTGTACAGTTGGCACTAGGTCCATTTTCATCATTATCATCATCATCCTGTTGATCGCCGAATTTCTCGAGTGGTCTCAGTAACACCTCCATTCGTCCAAGCCCTGAGATTTTAGAAGCCTCTCTCAACTCATCCTTCCAACGATGCTGTACTGGAGGCTATTTCAGGGTCAGGGGAATGAGACCCAGCTTGTTACTGGTTTTGGCATATTAATACACCATGGGGACCTTGTGAGGCTCTCCCATGTGAGAGAAAAAAAAACCAGTATCTGCCAGGTTCTCCCAGAGGGTCCATTTTACCCAGAAAAATTGAAGTTAAGAAATAAATGACCTCATTTTAGCATTTTAAAAAACTTATTTAAAGCTTTCAGGTGTTTGCCTTGCATGAAGCTGAACCAGGTTTAATCTTACAGTTATGTACGTTCCTCTGAGTGCCACCAGGAATAATTCCTGAGCACAGATCCAAGAGTAAGCTCTGAGAACCACAGGATGTTATTCCAAAACAAAACTTTCATCACACTTTCTCTTTTAATATATGAGCACTTTTTCTGTCAAAAGTATTTCTCCCTCGGGCTGGAGTGATAGCATAGCGGGTAGGGCGTTTGCCTTGCACGCGGCCGACCCGGGTTCAAATCCCAGCATCCCATATGGTCCCCTGAGCACCGCCAGGAGTAATTCCTGAGTGCAGAGCCAGGATTAACCCCTGTGCATCGCCAGGTGTGACCCAAAAACCAAAAAAAAAAAAAAAAGAAAAAGTATTTCTCCCTCTCTTTCCTGTTTCTGACTGGTTTTTGGTTTTCCATATAATCTTTTTGGGGGAGGGAGGTTGGATTTGAGGCCAAACCCAGAGATGCGCAGGGTTTACTCCTGGCCTTGTGCTCAGGGGATCACTGAGGTGGTTTGGGGGCTCATAGGGGCAGTCCCAGAGATTGAACCTGGGCCAGCTATGTGTAAGGCAATCGCTCTACCCACTGTACTATCCTCTGACCCCCTCCATTAAATCTCTTGGGTTGATTACTGTGGTTTTTCTGCGGGGTGGGGTAGGGAGAGGGTGGCTTGGTTTTGGGGCCACACCCAAACAGTTCTCAGGGCTTACTCCCTCCTGGCTCAGCCAGCACTCAGGAATCACTCCTGGCAGTGCTTGGGATCATATGGGTTGTCAGGGATTGGACCCTGCCCACTGTGCTATATGGCTCCTGATTACTCCATTTTGAATTTAACATCTTGACTAAATGCAAGAAAAGTTTCTGGTATTTTTAGGCTTCAGGAAGCTGACTTGCTGCCCTGCCATAAAGAAGAAGAAAACCTGATAAAATCTAAAAAAGGAATTTTATTTTTAGCTGAACATGAAATTATTTGAAAGTAGGCAACAGTAATCTAATTGCTAAATGTTTTTTTGAATCAGTCCTAGATTCAGTTTAGGCTTCTTTTTCCAGTGCTGGGAATCAAACCCAGGACCCACACAGACTAGATGAGTGCTTTACCACTGAGCCATGTACCCAGCCCACCCCACTGTCAACTCATCCCCACTTATTTCCAGCTTTTTTTTTTTTTAAACCTCTTGACTTAGTGAAGGGGTGTTGGGTTTTGAGGCCATATCTGACATTGCTTGGGAACTACTTAGGTTCTGGGCTTAGTGATAGCTTCTTGTCCCCGGATCTAACCTGGGCCTCCTGTTTGCAAAACATGTGCTCGACTCTTTTTTTCTTTCTTTTTCGGTGACACCCAGTGGTTACACCTGGCTCTGCACTCAGGATTTACTACTGGCAGTGCTCTGGAGACCATGTGGGCATGTGGGATGCTGGGAATCGAACCTGGTCAGCTGCATGCAAGGCAAACGCCCTACACACTGTGCTATCGCTCCAGATGTGCTCAACTCTGACCTAATCTGTCGACTTTTTGGTGGGGGGAGGGGGACTGGGGGCTTTTTGGCCCACACCTGGTAAGGTTCAGGAGTTACTCCTGGCTCTACACTCAGGAATTACTACTCCTGGTGGTGCTCAGTATGGGATGCCAGGGATCGAACCCCGATTGGCTGCATGCAAGTCCTACCTGCTACGATATCGCTCTGACCCCTTCAACCGTTTTTCAGTGTATAATTTGTTAGTGTCAATTACATTCACAATGTTATGCAATAGTACTGTAGAATTTTTTATTTTACTCTGTAACACTGTCACTATTATCCCTTTGTTCATCGATTTGCTTGAGCGGGCACCAGTAACGTCTCCATTGTGAGACTTGTTACTGTTTTTGGCATATTGAATACCCCACGGGTAGCTTGCCAGGCTCCACCGTGTGGGCAGGAAACTCTCGGTAGCTTGCCAGGCTTTCCGAGAGAGATGGAGAAATCTTTGAACCCGGGTCGGCCGTGTGCACGGCAAACGCCCTACCCGCTGTGCTATAGTACCGTAGAATTTTTAATTTTGCACAACTGAAAACATATGCCCATTAAGCAGTTGTAAGTTACCCTATTTCTACCTTCCCAGCCCTGATAATTTTTTTTGTTGACTTTTTGTTTGTTTTTTGGGGGCACATCTGGCAGTGCTCAGGGTTTACTCCCAGCTCTGTGCTCCAGAGTAATTTCTGGTGAGCTAGGGGAGCCATCAGGGGTGGGTGCCAGGGATCAAATCCTGGTCAGCCACTTCCAAGACAAGTGTCTTGATCTGCTATACTATCTCTTCAGCCCCTCCAACAATTCTAACGTTCTCTTTCTGAGAGTTTGAGATACCTCATGTAAGTGGACTCAGACAGTGTTTTTTATTCTGGAACTTGCTGTTTCACTTGGTATATGTCCTCAAAATTGTCAGCCAGTCTTTCAACTGGCTGTGTGATCTTAAATGACATCTCTGCATCCTGGCAGAACACCTGTGACATCAGTATTCAATCCATGTTTATTGTCAAAATAACGTTAGCCTTCAGATAGCCTTAACATCGGAACACTTTTTTTTTTTTTTTTTTTTGCTTTTTGGGTCAAACTTGGCGATGCACAGGGGTTACTCCTGGCTCATGCACTCAGGAATTACTCCTGGTGGTGCTCAGGGGACCATATGTGATGCTGGGAATCGAATCTGGGTCGGCTGTGTACAAGGCAAATGCCCTACCTGCTATACTCCAGCCCCCGACATCTTAACACATCTTAACCCTAAAATTTTTCTTAGGTCTCTATTTCTGTAAAATACGTCTGTTAGGCTAGTTTTTATATTCACTAGACTAGTTTTGCTTGGGGTATATTATTGATATACTTCATGGTTGATCTTATTTTACATTGTACATATAGGTATAATTCAGCCATAGCAAACATTGCCTCGTGAATATTGTTAAAACAGTTCTCTCCCAATATTAACAGTCTCCAAATTAAAATATTAAAAATTGTTGTGCTATTATTTTCCTTAACTCCACATTTGTTGACACTACTGAAAGCTTGTAATTGTGTGTACTGGTAAATTAATAAATAATTATATCACTGTATCACTGTCATCCCATTGTTCATCAATTTGCCCAAGTGGGCACCAATAATGTCTCCATTCATCCCAGCCCTGAGATTTTAGCAGCCTCTCCTTACTCATCTTTCCCAATGATTGGAGGCTCTTTCAGAGTCAAGGGAATGAGAGCTGATATTGTTACTGTATTTGGTATATTGAATATGCCATGGAGAGCTTGCCAGACTCTTCCATGTGGGCGGGATACACTCGGTAGCTTGCCGAGCTCTCAGAGGGATGGAGAATGTATATCAGAGAATACAAGCAAGTATGTTAAAACCAAACACGTGTGCTGCTTTAGGCACATCAGTGAGCTATACTATAAGAGGTCTCGAGGCCGCGCGGCCGCGAAGCCACAATAAATACAATAAATAATTGTATGTATATGTATATGTATATATATATACACACACATATATATGTGTTAGGTATTACTGCTATATAAAGGATTTGTTGCATATAATTTATATATATATACACACATATATATGCACATATGTAAAATACATTGTAAGTTCCTATAGCCATATGAGTCTCCCAGAATGGCTTCTTGAGTTTTCTCAAACTCTTGAGGGCCAGAGAGTTGCCCTCAGAGTGTACAGGGTGTACTTTTCTTGTATGCAACTCCAGTTTTGTCCCTGGCAGCACATGGTCCCCAAAAATTGCCACTACTAAGAGGACAATTCCTCCAGCACTTCCAGGTGTGTCCCAAACTCTTCCTTCCTCCACTGAAAAAAAAGAACATGAGCTGGGACTGTAGCTCAGTGGCTGAGTGAATGTTTTGCATTTAAGAGGCCCTGCCAAAACAAAATAAAACCCTTTATTTGACAAATGAATATAAATGTTTAAATATTGGTTGCTTTATGTTCATTAAAAGAGATATGGAGACGTGTTATTAATAGCTTAAGCAACATCTTTGCTAAGTTGGATACGTCTTCTGGGGGGCAAGGGGACAGCCGCTTTTAGGCCCTTGAAACCATTTTCTCAGCACTTGCAGATTGTCTTTTATTTTTTTATTTTTTATTTTGTTTTGATATCTGTTCGGGCGCCACACCTGGCTATGCTCAGAACATAATCCTAGCTCTGTGCCCATCGATTGCTTCTGGTGGTGCTCAGAAAGGCTGTAAGTCTTCTCCAGAATCAAATCAGGCTCACCATGTGATGCCTTAACCTCTGTACTATTCACTCCAAGTTGGATACTTTTTATATTGGGAGAATATTTCAATTTTTTATACTGTTGACAGAAGCTACAAGATTATACATTTTGGGGAGCTGAGGATACAGTTCAGTGATGGAACATTTGTAGTACATGTTTGAGGCCCTAGGTTCTATTCCCCAACACCAAGAAAAAAAGATACACTTTTAAACTTCATCTACATATTCTCTATCACTTAAGTCTAAATGATAAAACAAACAAAAAAAAACAAGCTTTTGCAGTATTTGCCAATTTCTATAGTGTGAATTCTTCCACTGTGCTAGATTCAGGCTACTGGTATAACATTAATTGTATAAATAAGAAGAAGTAAACACACCATCACATAGTATTTTCTCTAAATAGGTAAAAACAGGGATTTAACGTTTCACTCTCACTTGTGTTTGTTTGGTTTGGGGGCCACACTTGGCAGTGCCCAGAAGCTACTCCAGCTCCATGCTTGAGGGTCACTCCTGGCAACACTGAAGGGACAACTATGCATTGTTGGGGATGAAACCAACTTCCATGCATACCTGCCCTTAGAGCTGTCTTCCCAAGCACCCTGGTCCAACTTGTAAAGACCTTGGAAGTCCTGCTGTCCTCACAATAGCAAAAAGTTGGAAAAACTGAAAACTCTACAGATCCATCAGAGCATCGTCATGAAATGGGAAAGACAAGCAGAACAGAGAATAATGGTTTCTCAGAGCAGAACTCCTAGAACAGCCACTGACAGGAATACTTAAAGGACAATTGACTAAAATTGAGTTAGATGGAGAGATTGAAAAATAAACCTCAAGGAGCCGGAGTGATAGCACAGCGGGTAGGGCGTTTGCCTTGCACGTGGCCGACCTGGGTTCAATCCCTGGCATCCTATATGGTCCCCCAAGCACCACCAAGAGTAATTCCTGAGTGCAGAGCCAGGAGTAACCCCTGAGCAATCCTGGGTGTGACCCAGAAAAAGGAAAAATAAACCTCAAAACCTA
This sequence comes from Sorex araneus, assembly GCF_027595985.1. Taxonomy (NCBI): domain Eukaryota; kingdom Metazoa; phylum Chordata; class Mammalia; order Eulipotyphla; family Soricidae; genus Sorex; species Sorex araneus. The sequence goes on along the minus strand of NC_073303.1, from coordinate 228,974,855 downwards.
GTCTTAAAACCCCCCTCTCCCTTCCCTAAGCATCCCCCCTACCCCAGATCTCAATGAATTTTTGCCTTGTGCGCCCAACAGATCTTATTGGAGAAAAATCCTCTCAAATTAATGTAGGGGAGATGGAAAGGTAGTCATTTGAAATATACACAGCAATCGGTTCTTAACCAGGGCTGTTCTCAAAGAAAACAATATATTTTTCTTGGGTTTTTTTTTTTTGGGGGGGGGCAGGGGAGAGAGGCACACGTGGCAAAGTTCAAGGTTTACTCCAGGTTCTGCACTTAGAAATTACTCCTGGCAGTGCTGGGGATCAAACCTAGGACTGCCACATGCAGGGCAAGGACCCTACCTGCCATACTATTACTCCAAACCCAAAAGGAGACAAAATATTTAACAGACGGGAGTAAATGTGCCTTGCATGTGGCTGACCAGATTCAATCCCTGGCATAGCATAGAGTCTCTGAGCACTGCCCAAAGTGACTCCTGAGCATGAAGCTAATATTAGTCCCTAAACACTTATGAGTATTCCTGTGGATACCCTCTCTCTCCCCCCCAAAAAAAATTAACTGGACTGGGGACTCAGTATCCTCTCAGCCTTCTTTCACCTAAGGATGGGGGTGGGGGGGAAGCCAAGCAGCATTTGTGAAAGTGAAAGTCCAAGGATGCAGCCTCATTAGAAAATTGAGATGTTAACAAAAAATTGAGACCTTAATAGGGCTTCCCTAACAGTTCCCCCATCATCTTACCTGTATCATTAGTAGGACTTCTATATGGTAACAGGTTTACAACTGAAAACAAGCTCAGATACTATTTTAGAACTCTACAGAAACCTATAAGGTGAGAAACCTATTAACATTAACTAAACATAGCTTTACTCCTAGCCAAATATAAAACCTCTGTTCAATCTACCAAGTACATTATGTCTGACTTTTAATAACCATAAAACAAATTATTAAACATACTAAAAGGTGAAAAATATAATCTGGAGAGACAAACCAAGCCTCAAAAATAGACTCATAAGAGAAATTCTGAATTATCAAATGGATTTTAAAATACTAGTTGCTTAAAACATTAAAAAGGTGGACAGCACGCAAGAAAGGATGACTAATGTAAGCAGAGATGAAAAGGAATTCCATAAATGAAAGGACTAAATGAATGGCTTTGATGGACTTAGCACTCCATGGAACATAAGGAAAGAATTAGTGAACTTAAACTGAAAGAGAAAAGAACAATATAACCTTATGAGCATAGATAATAGTAAAAAATCAATTAAAAAATTAAATTTTAGGGGCTGGAGCGATAGCACAGCAGGTAGGGTGTTTGCCTTGCACGCGCCGACTCGGGTTCGATTCCCAGCATCCCATATGGTCCCCTGAGCACGGCCAGGGGTAATTCCTGAGTGCAGAGCCAGGAGTAACCCCTGTGCATCGCCAGGTGTGACCCAAAAAAGCAAAAAAAAAAAAAATTTACTATTTGCTATCTTTAAGTACAACAGTCAGTTATAAGTTTTGATAATTTTTGTTTGTTTTTGTGTCATGCCCAGTTGGTGCTCAGGCTACTCTAGGCTCTGTGCTCAGGGAATCATGTGCCAAGGATAAAATCTGAGCCTTCTGCATGCAAAACAGCCCATTGAACTATCTCTCCATTGCCATAGATCATTTACTATTTATGGAGGGTGAAAGCAACGTGAGGCCACACCTGGCAATGGTCAGATGCTACTCCCAGCTCTGGTTCCGGGATTGACCCTGACAATGCTCAGGAGACCATGGGATGCTGGGAATGGAACCAACATCAGCCACATGCAAAGGAAGCACCTTAGCCCCTGCACTATCTCTCTGGCCTCGTAATTAATTTTTTTTTTTTTTTGCTTTTTGGGTCACACCCAGTGATGCACAGGGGTTACTCCTGCTCTGCACTCAAGAATTACTCCTGGCAGTGCTCGGGGGACACTATGGGGTGCTGGGAATCGAATCCGGGTCGACCGCATGCAAGGCAAATGCCCTCCCTGATGTGCTATGGCTCCAGCCCCTAGTGATTTAATTTTTAATGGTGTTCTAACAACCAGCTCACAAAATTTCTGAAAAATATTAACAAGCAGCTCTTGAAAATATATACTGACTCAACTACTGCTTGAAGACTCATTTTGTTTCTGAAAACTAGATTCTAAAGTATCATTCAGATTAAAAATCACTGTATCACTGTCATCCTGTTGTTTATCAATTTGCTCGAGCGGGCGCCATTCATCCCTGTTGTATGCTAGTGTAGCCTTTGTATGCTAGTGTAGCCTGATGGCATACTGGGGGCTCTTTCAGTATCAGGGGAATGAGGATGGTCAGATTAAAATACTGCTTGTTAAATCTGTTACATGCTGATCATCATGCCAAAGAAATTTTCATACATCTTAATTATTATAACTCATGAAATATATCACCATTTTTAAGAATGCTTGCGCTGAAGAGACAGTACAGGTGTTTGCCTTGTTGTAATTGACCCAGGTTCCTTCCCTGAGCATAGAGCCAGAAGTTAAGTCCTGAGCACGTCAGATCTGGCCCAAAACCCCAAAAATTAAAATTTGACAAAAAGACTAATTGGCTCAGAGTCAAATACCTATCATATGGCAAAACAAAGGTTGAGCTCAGTTCCATGCTTTTCTCTAGTCACTGCCGTCTGAAGCATACTGTGTAACCACAACAGCGGCAAGAAAAGCGTGCTTAGTTCCTCCCTGTTCCTGAAGCTCTTTAGCATCCCTCCCGCTCCAGCTTCTCCACGAACCATCATTCTATACCTTTGTAGACAAAGGGAGTGTCACTATGGTCATTCTTTAGGAATTACCATGGTAACCAGAGTCCAGTGCTCCAGCGTGAACATTCCAGAAGAGGACAGGGAGAAGTTTAGATGGACTTTTTCCACATATATCTGTTGGGATACCAAAATTCCTTTCGAAACAAAAAAGTGGTGACAATTGAAGAAACAAGTAAGGAGATTATAGGATGGAGGGTCAGAAAGCCACTTTCTACCCATTTATTTTCCTTCTTAGGATTAGGGATTCCTTTCACACAAACACTCACATACCCCAGACTAACAATTTAAACACTAATTAAATTATGAGGTAGGGAAAGGAGTCATTCAGTTTTTCTGTTCTGTAATTTAAATTCTTACTATGATATGTAATTTGTATAACCAGATTGACGTTTTCTTATTTAGCCAGCATTTGAGTTTTTAAAATTGTTTTAAATTTTTTGCCCCCTCCCTTTTAAATTTTTTGATGTAGACAAAACAACTGTTGATATAATTCTAGAGTTGAAATTGATTAGATATCAAAGCTCCAATATTAAATTAATAAGTTTAAAAATAAATTTTTATGTGAAAATTGTTATATCTCACGATGGGGTTACTAAGTCTTTGTCTAAGGATTTACTAAAGTTGTTTGTTGCTAATGAAGCCTTCTATGTTATTATTTTGCCTGTTGTTTTGGCCTCTATGTTACTTTCTTATCTAATTTGGTGTGCTCCTACTTTTTTTCCTTTTAGGTTTTTTTTTTGTTGTTGTTGTGGAGGGGGGTATTTTGGGGCCATGCCAGCCTGTATGACTCCTGAGTTCAGGGGTCACTCCTGCCAGTTCTCAGGAGTAGTGCCAGGATTGCACCTGGATTGTCTGCATGCCTTAACCATCTTTTTCCTTTTGCTTTTGTAATGCTGGGGATCTGAACCCAGGACTTCTGTAAGCAAGATAAATGTTGTATTGCTGAGCTACATTCTACCCCACACTGCAATTTGATACCAGTTATCTCTCAGTATATAATCAGAGGAAGCCCACATACTAATTTCTAATTTCTTTCTTTTTTTTTTCTTTGGTTTTTGGGTCACACTCGACGATGCTCAGGGCTGACTCCTGGCTCTACACTCAGGAATCACTCCTGGCAGTGCTCAGGGGACCATATGGGATGCTGGGAATAGAACCCAGGTCGGCCGCGTGCAAGGCAAACACCCTACCTGCTGTACTATTGCTCCAGCCCTCTAATTTATTTCTAATTTTCTTGACTTAAGTACTTAGTAAACATCTATTTATTTAGTATACCAGGCATTGTGTGATTCCATTTCATGCTCTCAGTAGTTTTGTGAATATATCCTCTCAATATTACTGTTTTCTTTTTCTCAGTAAGGAAGGTAAGACTTGGAGAGGTTAATTAATTTACCCAGGATCACAGTACTAAGGCCAGAAGTCTTCAAACATATACCATTGTTTATATTTAAATATTTATATGGACAGATCCCACAGGTCTTGCTGTGAGCAGAAAACTGTATGCATGATTAATGACCAGCTTTTCTATGAAAATATTTTTCATGAAATGTATATAATTTTCTTTTTTTTTTTTTTTTTTTTTTTTTGCTTTTTGGGTCACACCCGGCAATGCACAGGGGTCATTCCTGGCTCATGCACTCAGGAATTACCCCTGGCGGTGCTCAGGGGGACCATATGGGATGCTGGGATTCGAACCCGGGTCGGCCGCGTGCAAGGCAAACGCCCTACCCGCTGTGCTATCTCTCCAGCCCCAAAATGTATATAATTTTCTTTTCCATTTTACGTTAAAATAATATAAATTAGTTTAATTTTTTTTTTTTGCTTTTTGGGTCACACCCAGCAATGCACAGGGGTCACTCCTGGCTCATGCACTCAGGAATCACCCCTGGCGGTGCTCGGGACCATATGGGATGCTGGGATTTGAACCGGGTCAGCCTCGTGCAAGGCAAACGCCCTACCCGCTATGCTATCACTCCAGCCCCAAATTAGTTTAATTTACTTTAAGTAATGGGCTGGAGCAATAGCACAGCGGTAGGGCATTCACCTTTCACTAGGCCGGCCGACCTGTATTTGATTCCTCCGCCCCTCTCAGAGAGCCTGGTGAGCTACTGAGAGTATCGCGCCCGCACAGCAGAGCCTGGCAAGCTACTTGTGGTGTATTGGATATGCCAAAAACAGTAACAACAAGTCTCACAATGAGAGACGTTACTGGTACCTGCTCGAACAAATCGATGAGCAACAGGATGACAGTGACAGTGACTTTAAGTAATATACCAGATGTTTATATTTTGTTTCATCCATAGACAGTGATATGCTATATGATAGGAAAATCTTTTAAATTCCCCTCCCCAAACTCTGAATTGAAATGTCAGGTGGGTTCTATTCAATTCCCTAATATCTAGTTCTCAAATTTTCCAGGAATCCATCCCTCCCTGGTGATAACTTCACCTAATTAAAAGGGGCTAGAGCATTAGTACAGCAGGCAAAGCGCTTGCTTTGCATACGGCCAACCCAGATTTATTCCTCAGGTAAATTAATTAACCTCTCCAAGTCTTACCTCCTTACTGAGAAAAAGAAAACAGAATACTGAGAGGATATATTCACCCCATGTCCAAATTCATCAGTACTGAAATTTCAGGACTAAGCCCTGAGCTCCACTGCATGTGTCCAAAATGAAAAAAAGAAACAAAAAAAAAAAAGAAAAAAGAAAAAGAAAAGTTGGCCAGAACAGTAATTTAGTAACTCTATGGGTCTGCACCTGCAACTGTCTTCCAAAAGCCCTGGGCAACAGGGGCTGGAAGAACAGTACAGTGGATAGGGCACTTGCCTTATATGCGGCCAACCCAGGTTCCATCCCTGGCACCCCATAAGGTCCCCCAAGCACCACTAGAAGTAATTCCTGAATGAAGAAGCAGGAATAACCTCTGAGTACTACCAGGTATCCCCACTCCCCCACCAAAAAAAGTTCTGAGCAACAACCCAGACTTTCAACTTCATAGTACTATTGTGCAGGCTAGGGTAAGAATACCTGGGTGGATTCAGTGTAGCAAACTTGGGTAGACTCCTTCTGATTTTTCTAATTCTCATATGCATAAACATGTCACAAAATAATCATCATGTGGGCCAATTGTACAAATATCAAACAATAGTTTGATTTGTATGCTTAAAATTAAAACTGCTGAGGGATCCAAGTGATGGAACAACAGGTAAGGCCCTTGCATTGCACACGACCAACCTGGGTTCAATCCCCAGCATCCTATGTGGTTCCCCAAGCCCTGCCAGAAGTGATCTCTGAGTGCAGAACCAGGATTAAGCCCGGAGCACCACTAGGTAGGCGCTCCAAAAAGATTAAATTGTAAATTGGAGAATCAAAACCTGATACATACCTTACAGTCCTCCGAGAGCTGTATTGTGGATTCACCACCAGGATCTCACCATTCTATAAGGAAGTGATCATTGATGTAAGAGAGGGGTGCGGCAGGGTGATACCATTTCACCGAAACTCTTCAGTGCCGCCCTTGAGAACACCATGCGACGACTGGAATGGGAAGGAATGGGAATGAAGATAGATGGTCGGCAATTACACCACCTCCACTTCGCTGATGACATCGTTCTCACAACGCCAAACATTAGCCAAGCTGCACAAATGCTGACCGACTTTGACCACGAGTGTGGAAAGGTCGGATTGCAGCTGAATCTCAACAAGACCATGTTCATGAAAAACGAACTAGTCCCTGAAGCTCCATTTGCTCTCAATGGAACGAACATCTCCGGATGCAGCAGCTATGTGTACCTGGGTCGAGAAATCAACATGAGGAACAACTTGGTGCCAGAACTGCGCAAGAGGAAGAGAGCAGCGTGGGATGCATTCAAGAGCGTTGAAGAGGTTGTTAAGAGAAGGAAGAACCTCCGACTCTGGGCACATCTTTTTGATTCCACCATTCTTCCTGCACTAACATATGCCTCAGAGACCTGGGCCCTACGCAAACAGGATGAGAATGCAATTAGGGTATCCCAAAGAGGAATCCAAAGAGCTATGCTGGGAATATCATGTCTCACTCAAGTGAGAGAAGGAATCCGGAGTTCTGACCTCCGTCGACGGCCAAAAATCAGGGATGCTGTCCCGTATGCCAAGGCATCAAAAATCAGATGGGCTGGTCATGTAATGCGATTCAGAGACGACTGCTGGACTAGAGCTGTTACCGACTGGATTCCATGGGACGTCAGAAGACCTCGTGGCCGCCCACCAACTAGATGGTCAGATTTCTTCACCAAATCTCTGAATGAACGATTTGAGGCTCTCCCTGTTCCTGAAACGAGCAGATATCATTGGGCTGCACTAGCTCGAGACAGGGACAAATGGAGACGTTACTGGCGACCGCTCTAGAAAATCGAAGATCAATGGGACTACAAGTGATACAAGAAGAATGTGTGACCCTAGTTTTTTTACATAGTATCAATTCATTTTCTTTCAAAATGTAGCTATTGATGAGTGCTGTGCTATTTATATTCTCTTCAGCCAGACCTTCTGTAGTTTCTGCTTATGCTTACTTAAAAATGAAGTCAGACATTTGCAAGGCAAATTTTTAAAAAAGTTATCTTTATGATTCCCCTCAAGTTTTCATGATCTCTTCCGTGTTGACACAACAAAAGTGTTTTAAAATTATCTTCTTGGAAGGCTAGAGAGATAGTAGAGCAGGCTGGGCATTTGCCTGTGCAAGGCCAACCCAGGTTCAATCCTGGCCACCCCTTATGGTCTTTTGAGCCTGCCAGGAGTGATGCCTGAGCACTGCCATTTGTGGCTCCAAGCCCACGCCCCCTTTTAAAAATAAATAAATAGGGACCATGATGATAATGCAGTAGGTAGCGCACTTGCCTTGCCACAGCAGAACCAGGTTCAGCCCTCAGCTAAGCTCATTAAATTTTAACAACGACATATTATTATCTAATCATCTACAATCTATATCCCAATTATCTCATTCATGCTTTTTTATTTGGGGGGAGTATAAGAGTTTATTGGAAAGGAGAAAGGAAAAGGAACTCCCAAGTGAGGAGGAACTTAATAAAGGACTAAGTTCTCATTAATTCTCTTTAAAGCAACATTTTACCTTTTCTTTTTTTTCTTCACACATATATACATATAAAAAAATTCACAATAGAGTTAATTTTATCTGTACCCCTCTATGCCTTCTTGGTAATTTCTTGGTAACATTGTCAGAATTCAAGGACTTTTCTTTCTTCTTTTCTTTCTTTCTTTCTTCCTTCCTTCCTTTCTTTCCTCCCTCCCTCCCTTCTTCCTTCCTTCCTTCCTTCCTCCCTCTTTCTTTCTTTCTTTCTTTCTTTTTTTCTTTCTTTCTTTCTTTCTTTCTTTCTTTCTTTCTTTCTTTATTTCTTTCTTTCTTTCTTTCTTTCTTTCTCTCTCTCTCTCTCTTTCTTTCTTTCTTTCTCTCTCTCTTTCTTTCTTTCTCTCTCTCTTTCTTTCCTTCTTCCTTCCTTCCTTCCTCCCTTTTTCTTTCTTTCTTTCTTTCTTTCTTTCTTTCTTTCTTTCTTTCTTTCTTTCTTTCTTTCTTTCTTTCTTTCTTCTTCCTTCCTTCCCTTCCTTCCTTCCTTCCTTCCTTCCTTCCTTCCTTCCTTCCTTCCTTCCTTCCTTCCTTCCTTCTTTCTTTCTTTTTTTCTTTCTTTCTTTCTTTCTTTCTTTCTTTCTTTCTTTCTTTCTTTCTTTCTTTCTTTCTTTCTTTCTTTCTTTCTTTCTTTCTTTCTTTCTTTCTTCCTTTCAAGTAAAACAGATTTTATTTGGCGGTTTTGAAGGGAAGGAGTAAGAGAAAGTGGAAGAGTAACATGCTCAAGAGAGAACCCGGGCTTCTCCAAGGCGGAGAGAGAGCCCCTACACACATCCCAGCATTAGACATGAAAGCATGAAAGTCCCCATCTCAAGACAGGAGATGAGGGCTGGAGAGCTAGCATAACAGGTAGGGCAGTTGCCTTGCACATGGTGGACCTGGGTTCGATTCCCAGCATCCCATGTGATCCCCTGAGCACCTCCAGGAGTAATTCCTGAGTGCAGAGCCAGGAGTAATCCCTGTGCATCACCAGGTGTGACCCAAAAAAGCAAAAAAAAAAAAAAAAGGGGGAGATGAGGGCGACACGTGCTCAGGCTCCACATGTGCTCGGCCACGTGGGGTGCAAGCAGCACATAGGCTCGGGCAGCATGTGCGCCAGATTTGTTTTCTTTTACCATTGTCTCTTCCCTTTGTTTTTTTTTTTAATTCCATATGAATGAAATCATACAGGATTTGTCACTTCATTCTTATTTCATTTAACTTAACATTTCAGTTCCACTCAAACTGTAGCAAAAGACAGACTTCAGGCACCAGGAAGATAGTATGGGGGTTAAAAGCATTTGCCTTGTTTGAAGCCAACTCTGGTTCAGTCTCTGGTGCTACTTACGGTGTATCCCTCAAGCACCATCAGGAATTTCTCCTAAGCACAGATCTCAGACAGTTCCTGAACACAGCCAGGCATAGCCTAAATTCCCTCCAAAAGAAAAGACTGTATTTCTTCTTTTCTTATAGCTGACTAGTACTCATTATGTATATGCACTTTATCTACTAATTTCTTTATCCACTAATTTCTTTTTGAACATTTGAGTTGTTTTCAGATCTTGGCTATTCTAAACAGTTCTGCAATGAACATGGGTATATATATCTAGATAGATTTATAGACAAATAGTTTTTTTTTAATTTACATTGTGCTCATGGGTGAATGCCAAAGAATGGAATCTATGGGTCATTTGGTTGTTTTATTGTTGGGCCACACCTGTGGCGTTAAAAAGGCTAGTCTCAGCTCTGTTACTCCAAGCAGTGCTTGGAGGACCGTACAATGGCAAGCAATTAAATCCACACCTCTTGAATGCAAAGCATGTGCTCCCGCCCATTGAGATCTCTGACATATTCTTTTTGTAATTTTCATTCTTCATATTGTTTTCCATAGAGACTGAACCAGATGCTAGCCCCACCAACAGGAACAAGGATTCTCTTTGACCATATCTCTATAGGATTGGTTGTGTTTGGTCTTTTTGATATAGGTCGTTTTTGTTAGTGTGATGTGATATCCCATTGAGGTTTTGTTCTATTCCCTTTGTAAATGATGTGAGATAGGGATCCAGGTTTTTGGTGTTTTTTTTTTTTTAATGTGGCTAATCAGATTCCCTAGCAGCATTTGTTGAAGAGTCCTGTCTTGTTTTACCTCATGCACTTCTCTGCTGCTTTTGGTTTTTGGGTCACATTTGGCGATGCTTAAGGATTACTCCTGGTTCTGCACTGAGGAATTACTCCTGGCAGTGTTCAGGGGACCATATGGAATGCTGGGGATTGAACCCAGGTTGGCTGTATGCAAAGCAAGTGCCCTACCTACTGTACTATCACTCCGACCTTTGTTGATATGTGGTATATTGTATTCACTGACATGCATATATTTAACCATCATCCTTTAGCCCCTGTAACAAATACCACTTGATGTTGTTGCATAGTTTTGATGTATTGTTGGGTTCAGTTTGCTTAAATATTATTGAATATTTATGAATCTGTATTACAGATACTGGTCTATAATTTCATTTTTTTAGTATTATTTCAGTCTGTTTGGAGGATAATGTAATGTTGGCCAAATAAAATTATAAGGAAGGATTTATATTTTCTCCTTCTAATTCAATATTTTTTTTTTTGCTTTTTGGGTCACACCTGGCAACACACAGGGGTTATTCCTGGCTCTGCACTCAGGAATTACCCCTGAGGGTGCTCAAGAGACCATATGGAATGCTGGGAATCGAACCCGGGTCGGCCGCGTGCAAGGCAAACGCCCTACCCGCTGTGCTATTGCACCAGCCCCTCTAATTCAATCTTAGCAGGTTGTATAACCTCCCAAACTTCATCAACACCTTCTTTCATTCCTTCCTTCCTTTTTTAAATTTAAACACTATGATTTACAAAGTTGTTCATAATAGTTATTTCAAATATTCAGTGTTCAAATACCAAACCCACCACTAGTGTGACCTTTCCTCTACCCAATACCCCAAACCTACCCCCTTAGCAGATACAAATTAAATTCATATAACTTATTTAAACAGAGTGGCAAATGAAACTATCAATAAATAGATCAATTTAAGTGAATTTGTGATAATTGTCATATCCCATAATGGTGTTGCTAAAGTCATTGATTTACTGAGCTAGTTAGTGCCAGTTGAGCCCTCTATATTATTGTTTTGACCCATTGAGCTTGGCAAACTTTTACACAACTTTCCAATCAAATTTGCTTGCTCCTACTGGGTCGTCAGTACTGTGAAGTTTGGAGGTGTGGCACAGCCAACATGCAGACACACACTGTAGGAGCTGTGGAGGGGGACAGTTTTGGTGGCTTGATAAGGTTCATTGTGGAACAGCCATTTTTGTGCCAGAGGATGCTGGGTGAGAGTGGAGGCTGCGGGGCCTTCCAGCAGGGAGGAGAATCTGCCATTCTGGGAAGGCCACAGTGTTCTCAGCCCAGAGACTGTCTGGGACATTTCCACATTTCCTCCTCTTTTTTTTTTCTTTTGAGGGGGGTCACACCTGGCAGTGCTCAGGGCATACTTCTGTCTCTACACTCAGGGATCACTCCTGGTAGAGCTCAGGAACATAGGGAGAGCCAGAGATGGAACCTGGGTCATCTGCATGCTAGGCAAGCATCCTACCCACTGTACGATCACTCCAGCCTCCTCCCTCCCTCCTTCCCTCCCTCCCTCCCTCCCTCCTTCCCTCCCTCCCTCCCTCCCTCCCTTCCTTCCTTCCTTCCTTCCTTCCTTCCTTCCTTCCTTCCTTCCTTCCTTCCTTCCTTCCTTCCTTCCTTTCTTCCTTCCTCCTTCCTTCCTCCTTCCTTCCTTCCTTCCTTCCTTCCTTCCGTCCTTCCTTCCTTCCTTCCTTCCTTCCTCCTTCCTTCCTTCCTTCCTTCCTTCCTTCCTTCCTTCCTTCCTTCCTCCTTCCTCTTTCTTTTTTTTTTTTTTTTTTTTTTTTTTTTGCTTTTTGGGTCACACCCAGCGATGCTCAGGGGTTACTCCTGGCTCTGCACTCAGGAATTACTCCTGGCGGTGCTTGGGGGACCATATGGGATGCCGGGGATCGAACCCGGGTCGGCCGCGTGCAAGGCAAACGCCCTACCCGCTGTGCTATCGCTCCGGCCCCTCTCCTTCCTCTTTCCCTCTCTCCATTTTCTCTTTTCTCCCTTCTTCCCTCCCTCCCCTCCTTTCTTTCTCCTTCCTCCTTCTCTCCTGTCCTTCCTTCCTCCCCCTCCTCTCTTCCATCCCTCCCCTTCCTTCCTTTTTCCCTTCCTTGCTCCCTCCTTCCCTTTCTGTCCTTCCTTCCTTCCTCCCTATATTACTCCTTCCCTTCCTTCCTCCCCTCTTCCATCCTTCCTTCTTCCTTCTTCCCTCCCTCCCTCTCTCCCTTCCTCCCGTCCTTCCTACCTCTCCCTCCCTCTCCCTTTCCCTTTTGTCCCTCCCTCCTATCCTGCCTCCCTCCTTTCTTTCCCTTTCTTTCTTGTTTCTTCCTTTCTTCCTTCCTTTCTCCCTCCCTCCCTCCCTCCCTTCTTCTTTCTTTCCTTCTTTCCTTCTTTCTTTCTTTCTTTCTTTCTTTCTTTCTTTCTTTCTTTCTTTCTTTCTTTCTTTCTTTCTTTCTTTCTTTCTTTCTTTCTTTCTTTCTTTCTTTCTTCAAACCTAGTGGAGCTCAAGGCTTAGTCCTGGCACTTCTCAGGGACTCACTCCTGACAGTTATCAGGGCACATGGTGGCAAAGATCAACTTGGGTGTCATCTACAGGCAAAGCAGCACCTTAACCCCTACTATCTCTCTGGCCCCAATCCATCAATTTCTCCTATATATCAACTTCATGGCATAAGTTGTTCATAGTAATTTCTTACAATCTTTTGTATCTGAGGTATCTGTTAAAACGTTTCCATTTTCATTTTTATCTGTTTCATGAGCTTTGTTTTTTTCTTCATGAGTCTTGCTAAAGGTTTTTGAAATCTTGTTTATTTTAAGAAAATTTTATTCTGATTTAGTTTCAAAGGAGAGAGATAGTACATGCATGCAGCCAAACCCAGTTCCATCTGCCATACTGCATATAAGCCCCCAAGTCCTAAATATCGAAGAAAGAAAAAGTTCTTGGTTCTATCGATACTTAGAACTGGATTTCTATAACTTCTATTTGTTTTCGTGCCATACTTTGTGGTGATAAAGTGCTCGAGGGTTACATGTGGTGTCAGGGATGGAACCCAGGGTTGCTGCATGCAGAGCATGCACCCCAGCCCTTTGAGTCACCTCCCAGCCTTTCTATATCATTTATGTCTACTCGAAGTTTATTATTTCCTTCTACTTCCTTTTAGCTTCACTTGTTCTTTTTTTAGTTTCTTGAGATGTGAGGTTACTAATTTTCTATTTCCTCATGTAAGCTTATATTGCTATACAAAATAAACACTACTTTATTTTGTTTTTTTGGGTCACACCTGGCAATGCTTAGGGGTTACTCCTGGCTCTGCACTCAGAAATTACTCCTGGTGGAGCTCAGGGGATCACATGGGATGCCAAGGATCAAGCCTGGGTTGGCCGTGTACAAGGCAAACATCCTACCCCCTGTGCTATTGCTTCCACCCCTGAACTTCCTTTTTTTTTTCTTTTTGGGTCACACCTGGCGATGCACAGGGGTTACTCCTGGCTCTGCACTCAGGAATTACTCCTGGCGGTGCTTGGGGGACCATATGGGATGCTGGGAATCGAACCCGGGTCTGCCGCATGCAAGGTGCCCTGCCTGTTGTGCTATCACTCCAGCCCCTGAACTTCCTTCTTAATACTGCTTTCAATGTGTTCATACATTCTGATAGTTTATGTCTTTATTCTCCTCAATTTACAGAAATTTTTTTTTAGAGTTCAATTTTTATTTTGTAGTTTTCTCTCTTTTTTTTTGTTCTTTTTGGGTCACACCTGGCAATGCACAGGGGTTACTCCTGGCTCTGCACTCAGGAATCACCCCTGGTGGTGCTTAGGGGACCATATGGGATGCTGGGAATCGAACCCGGGTAGGCCGCATACAAGGCAATCTCCCTACCCGCTGTGCTATTGCTCCAGCCCCATACAGAAAATATATTTAATTTCTGCTTTTATTTTCCTCTTTGACCCAATGTTTGTTCAATAGTATATTTTTAGTCTCCAAATGTTTGTATTTTCCCAACTTTATTTGTATAGTTAATTTATATATTCATTGTTTAATGACAGACTTGACATGATTTATATTTTTCTGACTTCATGCACACTCAGTTTATGTTCCAGTATGTGATCTATCCTGGAGAATTTTCAATGTCCATTGGAGAAATTGTATTCATCTTCTGAGAGGTGGAAACCCTGCACATGTCTATTCATCCAAGTACTTAAAACTTACTATTTAGGATTGTTGTTTCCTTATTGATTTTCTGTCTGGTTGATCTGTTCAATGATGATAGTAGGTGTGCTATCGCTCCAGCTGTGCTATCGCTCCAGCCCCATGCCTTTTAAATTTTTTTTATAAAGTTGTTCACAATAGTTCATTACAGGTAATATTCAAACACCAATCCCACCACCGTGCTCTTCCCTCCACTGTAGGAGGGAAGAGTGTGAAGATTGTTGTATTTCATCCTGGAGCCACTGAAGCCCTTCTATAAGAGATTACAAGCATGTATTTTAAAACCAAACAAATGTGTGCTACTTTTGGTACATATATGGGCTAGAGTATAAGATGCTCCAGGACGTTCTGTGTGGCTCTCTTCCGGGAGTTTTATTTCATAGTCTCTGGATCTTGATTTTTATTCTTTGCCTTTTCTGGACTGTCATTTAGTACTTATTGCAGAGATGGTTTAGAAACCATGCATGCATTTAGCAGTTTTTGTCTGGAATGATTTTTACTCTTTCAGATCTCTGTGATAACTGGAAAAACAGCCGGTTCTTGGTTGAAGGTTGCTTTCATTCACATCTCCAGGTATATCATACCATTCCCTTCTTCCTTGTAGAGTTCCATGTGAGAAATTCAATGTGAGTTATGATGGCTTCTTTATATATGGGTCTTTGCTTTTCTCCTGATGCTTACCTCTCTTTGGTTCTTGCCATTTTGATTACAGTATGTCTTGGTGTTCTTTTCTTTAGGTTTATATTGTTTGAAATTATTAGGACTTCCTGGATAAGGATACATGTCTTCTTCGGATTGGGACAGTTCTTGGCTATTATTTTATCTACTAGCATTTCTTCCTCTTTCTTTTTTCTCTTCTTCTGGAATTCCTATGATATTCCTTTCTAAGTCTATCCCACATCTGACTTAAATTTTATTCACTTAAAAAATGTTTTTTTCTTCTATTTTTTTGGGGGGCACACCAGCAATGTTCAGGTCTTACTCCTGACTCTGCACTCAAGGATCACTCCTTGAGGGGCTCAGGGGAATGGGATGCTTGGGATCAAACCTAGATTGGTTCCAGCAAGACAAATTCCCTACCCACTGTACTATTGCTCCACCCGCACTACCCCGAACCCCACTTAAAATTTTCTTATTTATTGACCTCTTGGGCTGGAGTGATAGCACAGCGGGTAGGGTGTTTGCCTTGCACGCAGTCGACCTGGGTCGATTCCTCCGTCCCTTTTGGAGCAAGCTACTGAGAGTATCCCGCCCACACGGGAGAGCCTGGCAAGCTCCCCATGGTGTATTCGATATGCCAAAAACAGTAACAGCAAGTCTCACAATGGAGACGTTACTGGTGCCCACTTGAGCAAATCAATGAGCAATGGGATGACAGTGACAGTGATTGACCTCTTCCTCAGAGTCTGTGATTTGTGTTCTGGCTTCTACTATTCTGCTGCCGATGAGGCCTGCTAATTCATTTTTCAAATGGACTAGTTTGATGGGAAAGAAGACCACTAAGATCAACGAGAGTAACACAAGACTCAACTAGCACTCATCAAATCAGTAAACCCTAAGACAATGACTTTAGTAAGCACCATTTTGAGATATAACAATTATCACAACCAGGATTGTAACCCCTGGTCATAAAATAACAATTTAGGGAAGACAAGATGAGGGGATATATATATATATAATATATATATATATATATATATATATTGCTTTTTGGGTCCCGCCCAGCGATGCACAGGGGTTACTCCTGGCTCTTCACTCAGGAATTACTCCTGGCAGTGCTCAGGGGACCATATGGGATGCTGGGAATCGAACCCGGGTTGGCCGCGTGCAAGGCAAATACCCTATCTGCTGTGCTATCATTCCAGCCCCAAGGGGGGAAAATATCTTGCTTGTACTATTAAAAAATGTTGGGGTTGGACCAGTAGCACAGCTGGTTGGCGCTTGCCTTAAAGGCGACCCAGATTCAATATAGTCCTCCAAGCCTATCAGAGTGATCCCTGAGGGCAGAGCCAGGAGTAAGCCCTGAGCACCACTGGGTGTGGCCCCAAAATAATGTTGTCATATGAATGAAAGCAGAAAAATTGTTCTGCATTAAAGGAGACTAAAGAAGCACTCTCTCTAATGGCAATGCTTGATCCCTATTTGAATGAGAAGATAAAATGTTGCAGGTACCACAGGAACCACAAAGAGAATAAGTTGATCTCCATGCAAGGACACTCCTCTTGGGCCACAAATGTCTTAGTCTTGATTTCAAACAAATTCTCTTTTATTTGGTTTTGCTGAGATAAGTCCCACACTTTTCAATATGAAAACTCTTGCAAGCTAGACTTACCTTGACACAAAGCCACACTCAAGACATTGTCCATTGACAGGAGACTCAGAAAAAAATAATAGAAAGGGACAGACGATTTTTATTCTGTCTTGAGTCTTTGAGACAAATGACCCCTTCACAAAATCATGACTCTCAAGCTTTATTCATTTCTTCAAAGAACTAAAGTTCAAATCTTTTGGTAAAAGCAGAGCAGCATCACATGTGTTCTCATTTTCTGGATCCTAATAGAGGATACACTGTTGGTTTTCCCTGCCCTGACCTGAACGTCCTTTCCATCTCCTAGGTCTCCAGGCATTTCTGGGTCTGTGTGTTTGGTGGCCCACTTGTTAGAGGACAGCTGAGGATTGACATTCTTAGATTCCAGCAGGGGGCACTATAACTCTTCTATTACAGAGTAGCATGTGTAGTACAAGTGAGCTAGGAGTGAACTGACCAAAAGCCCCTGATTTTCCAAATGGATAGACCTGCTGAAGTTATAACTGTATCGGGAAACAACCTACACAATATGGTAGCAGATAATTTTCTCCTGTGAGTTGAAAGTAGAAGGGGCATGTGTTCAAGCTACTTAGTTAAAATCTACCAAGACCTCCCAAAGTGGGGCCACTACCATGACGTGACTGTCTTCTCCAGGCTTTCCCCACTGTTCTTCCCAGCGGGACCAGTGGCGGACAAAGCTCGCCTCCACCACAGGTCCTAGACCTGACCATTGGCCATCGGGCGTGATGCTACACATTTCAGTGAAGCTTATGGTGGCAGGGTGCTACCTCTGAATCCAGATACTTACATTGTGTCCCCCACCCATGTCTCCAGCTCAAGGATTCCAGAGTGACAGACTCCCTTGATAAGAACCCATGAAGTGTATGCAGGGGTCTCTTTGGTTTTTCCTGGAAGCCCCGTTTAGACAATTCCAAGAACCAGGTTAGTGGAATGTGAAGAGCCTGTGCTCTGGAGCCAAACTGCTTGGACTAAACTCACGTCTCAGCTACAGGCTAGTTAAGCGACCTTGAGCAAATTACTAAAGTTCGAGCTGTTTTTTCACTTGCAGAATAATAGTGCCTACCTCTTTTTCTTTTTTTTTTTTTTTTGCTTTATGGGTCACACCTGGCAATGCACGGGTTACTCCTGGCTCTGCACTCAGGAACCATCCCTGGCAGTGCTCAGAGAACCATATGGGATGCTGGGAATCGAACCAGGGTTGGCCGAGTGCAAGGCAAACGACCTACCCGCTGTGCTATTGCTCCAGCCCGTGCCTACCTCTTATAGGTGTGCCGCGTGTATTCCATAAATCTGTTATCACAGAAAGATTGATGAGCTCCATTTTACATGACAAATCTACAAGCAGCACTAAACCTATTATCTCATTCCTGTCTTACTTCTTCTTTGTTCAGAATCTTGAGCATTGCAGACACCATTTTGAGGAAATTATTTTTGGACATAGAAATAAAGGAGGACCAAAACAATCATACAACATTTGTCTTGCATATGGCCGACCTGGGTCGATCCCTGGCACCACATATGGTCCCCTGAATCCTTCCAGGAGTGATTCCTGAACACAGAGCCAAGAGTAAATCCTGAGTACCACCATGTATGCCCACCCCTACCCCCCCCACACACAAAAAAAAAAAAGAGAAATGAAGGAGCTTCCACTCTGCAAAATGTGTCCTCGGGAGGAGCTGAGTTCCCTGGGCTCATGCTCCTGTCTTTTTTTTTTTTTTTTTTCAGAGCAGTTTCCCTGTATCTGTGAAGACAAGTACAAGTTAGACTTCCAAACATATTTCAGCCAATTTCAGTCCTTCTTAGCGCTCCAGTCAACTTCAAAGCATTAATGCCCAGCAGCAGATGTGACCACAAGCAACGAGTTCTTTTTTAATTAATTAATTTTGGCTTTTGGGGTCACATTTGGCAAAGCTCAGGGGTTACTCCTGGTTACTCCTGGCTCTACACTCAGGAATTACTCCTGGTGGTGCTCAGAGGATTTACAGGATGAAAATGCCCTACACACTGTATTATCAGAGTTCATATATATACTATATGTATATAGTATATATATGTGTATATATATATACACACATATATATACATTCAGCCCCAGAGTTTTTTTTTAATATATATATATTCTACCACCTTTTTCCCCCACTATAGCTGATTGTCTTTTGATTCCCAGTCAGCATGGTATTACCAACTTCAAGACAACTACCGATGATGTGTGTTAAGACATTATCATCACTGGGGCTGGAGCGATAGCACAGCGGGTAGGGCGTTTGCCTTGCACACGGCTGACTCGAGTTGATTCCCAGCATCCCATATGGTCCCCCGAGCACCGCCAGGAGTAATTCCTGAGTGCAGAGCCAGGAGTAACCCCTGAGCATCGCCGGATGTGACCCCGCCCCCCCAAAAAAACATTATCATCACTAAGCATCTGGGAAATACCTTAATTTGAAAGCCAGAATTTTAGAAACTACTCTGGTAAATCTATTCTAAAAATTCTTCATCCTCGCTTGCTTGTCATGCCTGTGTTCTCCCTTGAACATGTATCTCACTTGCATGTCTTCGTGTTTCTTTGCTTACTTCCACTCTGGAGAGGCCCGTGTTCTTCCTCAAATGTGTACTTCTCCCTTTCTCTCCCCTTAAATCTTTCTAAATAAGTTTCAAATAAAACTCTTGCTCCACAAACAAACAACCAACCAAACAAACAAACCTTCATCCTGAAGACAGTGTAGCCAATCAATTCCGACAAACAGGGAGAATGAGCAAAATAGTAGATAATTAAGATTTTTTTTTATCACACAGTGGCCCTGGGAAGTCTAAAATTCTGAGAAATCTGCATCATTAAATTGGATAAGTGGAAGATCCACCCAACTACTTTGGGACCACGCCAGTGGTTATTTCAAAGCATATAATGTGTTCTTGTGACAACTCTCAGTTTATGACCTAATTTAAAATAAAGCTTTAAAACAGGGTATTTCTTATCTGTTTATCACCAAAATATATCTATCTGTTTCTATATATTTGTATCTATATATAAAGCATGTACATATAAAGTGTGGTTTCAATGGATTTAATTATAAACCTATTTTCTGCTACCAACCAACAAAATGATGGATTCATCTACCCTGTCACAGTAGTTTTCTTATAAAAAGTTCATTGTCTCCTCTCCCCAGAACACGCCCTTTCACAGTAATAACTAGCATGATTCCCACCTGCTCCTCACCAGCTTTCAGTCTATGTGACTTCAAAAGCTTAGCAGCCTGAGGAAGCCATGGAATACCAAGAAGATCTTCTAGTTTGCCAAAAACTGAAGAGAAGAATATGCCAAGTGGTGCTTGACTCAGGAGGAAGGCAACCTAAAGGATGATAAAGTTCAGCACAGGTTCAAGCATGTGGTAAGCACTCATATTGGAAGCTAGAGCCTACTACTGGGAAACAGATATATATATATATATAATTTATATATATATACATGTGTATGTATATATATAAATGATCCTGAAGAATAGCCTAAGGCCTCAGCATCAAACAGAGCTCTGACTATTATCTGGGCCTAAATCAATAATTACTTCCAGCCCAGGCCCTGTTGCCCACTGGAATAAGTCTTGCCTTTTCTTAGTCTACATCTACTTGGCCATTAATATTAAGCCACCCCACATCACCCAAAGTCAAATGAGCAAACTCAAATAACTCGTGCTCCCAAGAACTTGTTCCTTATTGCTTTAACCTGTGAGGAAGTATTAACCAGCACCCAGATTAATTCCAGGCCACCAGAACTTGACACTGTCACCACTCCAAGTCCTCAACTGTGGAGGGAATGATTAAGAACAATATCCACCTCTGGTAGCGTCAATAACTGAGATAGAGAATGTTTAAGAAACTTTCTTTTGGAATGCTAAAGGGGGGAGGAGGGAGAAAGATAAGAATGAAGGGGACTGTGACCAAAGCGATCAATTTTTGGCACCCCAATATATCCCCCACACCTCCCAGGGGTGATCCCTGAGCACAGAGTCAGGAGTCAGCCCTTAGGACCGATGGATGTGCCTCCCCTCCAAAAAAAAATGTGAGGGGGCCTGGGGATGACTCAGTGGTAGAGCCTTGTGAGACTATAAGTTCAGACCCTTTAGATCATGTCATCTAAGTGGTCACCTAGGATGTCTGGCACCCCAACAGTGCAACCCCTAGCAAGCTCCACAGATAAGCAGAGTAACCAAGTATCAAGCACTGCAACCAAGTATCAAGCACTGATGGTGACAAAGAAAAGGGAAGATAATGAATGAATGTGACCAAGCAGAAACCAGAGAGGACCTCCAGAACAGAGTGGCAGTCCCAGCCTCTGAGACAAGTCAGCCATTTCAGGGAACAACGTCCAGAGAGAATGACAACTTTTTTTTTTTTTTTTGCTTTTTGGGTCACACCCAGTGATGCTCAGGGGTCACTCCTGGCTCTGCACTCAGGAACCACCCCTGGCCGTACTCAGAGGACCATATGGGATGCTGGGTATCGAACCCGGGTCAGCCGCGTGCAAGGCAAACGCCCTACCTGCCGTGCTATCACTCCAGCCCTGAGAATGACAACTTTTTATCTAGTTCCTGAGCAGTTCAGGTTTCTGAGATGCAAGCAAAGTAGCAAAACACAAACTTATTTTAACAAATACCCATGCTCAGGGCCAGAGGGGTGGGGAGTAGACCATGCATTAGGGCGTGGGTTTCATCCTCAGCATCTCATTAAAAACATTACCCAAAAAAAGTTAATAGTAGCCAGAGATATGTTTTAGTGATACAGACATGCTTAACATAATGGAAGTCCCAAGTTCCTGGCAAGGCATGTGCCTCCACCCCACTACTCCAGGTGCCACTGGACCCTACCACAAACTATCAGGCCTGCACTGCCAGGCTAAGCATCACTAGAATTGGCCCTGGACCAATTCACCCCCAAGCACTGCTGGGTATGGACGTCATAAATTAGACATACCTATATACCTATATACTCTGTACATCTCAGTGGTAGTGTACCATACTTCAAGAAAAGTTTTCCCTCCCTCCCACAAAAACTTGACTCTGACACCACCTGGCTCCCTGGAGCATCGCCAGGAATAGCCCTGAAGTCTCTCAAGAACCACCAAGGTGGCTCTGGTGATCTCTGGCAGTACCTCTTCATGCCTTCATATTGAATGGATGGTCTGGTTAGCCAGGTACCAGCCTCGCTCCCTAAACACTGCCTGGGAGGCCCCCAAAATTAAAAAGAGCAAGCGCATGGGAAGTGCCTGTCTTTGCCAACATGAGGCCTTCACTTCAACCCCAGGTATCATCCCCGTGCACAGAGCATATTCCTCACAGCTCTGCCCCTGAAAGGGCTGAGAATGTTATTCAGCAGCAGGGCACTTGCCTTACATGTATAAGGCTAGGGTCCAATTCCTACCAAAAAAAAATCTTAAACATTTCAAATGTTTGAAAATTCAAAGTGATAGAGTATGTTGTTTCTAATAAGTGTTTTTCTTGCTTATTAGGGAGTTATAGATAAGTTTCAAAATGCTACTTAGGGGGTTGGAGGGATAGCACAGCGGGGAGGGTGTTTCCTTTGCACGCGGCCGATCCAGGTTCAATCCCTGGCATCCCATATGGTCCCCTGAGCACTGCTAGGAGTAATTCCCGAGTGCAGAGCCAGGAGTAGCCCTTTGGCACTGCTGGATGTGACACAAAAAGCAAAAACAAAAAAAAAATCAAAATGCTATTTAGTTGGCTGGAGCAATAGTACAGTGGGAGGGCGTTTGCCCTGCACGTGGCCAACCAGGGTTCAATCCCCGGCACCCTATGTGGCTCCCTGGGCACCGCTAGGAGTAACCACTGAGCACAGAACCAGGAGTAGCTCCCAGCATATATATACATACATGTATATATATATGTATGTGTATATATATATATATACATATACACATACACATACATACATATATATATATTGCAGTCATTACACAGACTGTTATTTCCCACGGAGCCAATGTACACTATCTACAAATAGCAGCCCCTGTGGGAGTACCTACTGCCTGTTTCTGGCATAGGTTGCCCTCAGGGACCTTGGAGACAGTCCTTTGTGATGGATATTCATTTCTGCCCTAATGCTGTCCCCAATCTTAGGCTCTGGACAGGTGTGGGGAACCATTGGAAAGTACTAGGGTTTGGTGTCCAGTATCCATATTGGACACGTCATCACATTCATCTACACCAAGCTACAGAGTGAGGAGCGTGTGAACAAGGCTCTATGTTCAAGTTCAAGTTCCCTGACTGCCTGGAAATCCACATCTCCAAGAAGTGGGACTTTACCAAGTTAAATGCAGATTGAATCCGAAGATGTGAACAGTGCCTGACCATGGACCTTGGGCAGATGGTAGGCACTGACACCGGAGAGCCCGGAGCTGCCTGGTCTGTTTCTAACCTTACACCATAAATCCTGCTTCCTATCAATTTTTTTTAAATGTAGGAGTACTGCTATTTATTCAGCCATTGATTAAGCCGATTGAATTGGGCATGAACTCCCACATTACTTAAAATTTTTTTAAATTGGATATCTGTGAGATAGACCATTACAAAGCTGTTCATAATTGGGTTTCAGTCATACAGTGATCCAGCACCCATTCCTCTAACAGTGTACATTTCCCGCCACCAATGTCCCCCATCTCGCCCTCACCATCCCCCAGCCCCACACCCCCTACCCCAAGCCTCCCTTTATGGGAGGCACTTTCTTTCTTGCTCTCTTTTCCTTTTTGCATTATGGTTTGCAGTAAAGGTGATAAAAGGTCATGGTGGGGGCTGGAGCAATAGTACAGCAGGTAGGGCATTTGTCTTGCATTCGGCCAACCCGGGTTCTATTCCCAGCATCCCATATGGTCCCCTGAGCACTGCCAGGAGGAATTCCTGAGTGCATGAGCCAGGAGTAATCCCTGTGCATCACTGGGTGTGACCCCAAAAAAAAAAGGTCATGGTGTTTGTTCAGGGAATTCGGTATTTTTATTGGGATGGTAAGGCTGGAGTAGCTTTTCAATCAGGTAGAAGCTTTGGCGTGTAGATGTGACTGTTGAGGTTTCTGGAAATACAGAGAATGGGGGGAGGTAGCCCATCGTGACCCCCAACAAAGCCTGGAGATTTCAGTCATAAAACCTGCCTACCAAAATTTTCAGCAGATTATGTCTTGGTGAGGTCCATCTTGAGACAGTGGATACAGGCCGGGGTATGGTGGCGATTTTAGATTGTGGAAGCAAGTGGCTGCCAGGGGCTCTGCTTGGGTGGGCACAGGCCAACCTGCCCCCCTCCAATTTACCTCAGTCTGTTTAGCCATGTGCGAGTTCAAAACTAACTGCAGCTTTTTATCTCTTTCAAGATTTATTTATGAGCCTCTGAAGCTTACAGGGTGGCGCTGGAGTTGGTTTGTGGGGGTGACTCTTGGTGCTTTCAAGAGCATGGGAAGTGGGGGGAGGTAGCCCATCCCAACTCTGAGAAAGCCTGAAGATTTCAGTCACAAAACCCGCGTACTGGGGCTGGAGCGATAGCACAGCGTGTAGGGTATTTGCCTTGCATGCGGCCGACCCGGATTCAATTCCCAGCATCCCATATGGTCCCCTGAGCACCACCAGGAGTAATCCTGAGTGCATAAGCCAGGAGTAACTCCTGTGCATCACCGCCGGGTGTGACACAAAAAGTAAAAAAAAAAAAAAGCATACCAGAATTTTCAACAGGTTATATCTTGATGGACTGGAGCAATAGCACAGTGGGTAGGGCATTTGCCTTGCACACGGCTGACCCGGGTTCAATTCCTCCACCCCTCTTGGAGAGCCCAGCAATTTACCGAGAGTATTCTGCCCACATAGCAGAGCCTGGCAAATTATCCGTGGAGTATTCAGTATGCCAAAAACTGTAACAAGTCTCACAATGGAGATGTAATTGGTGCCTGCTCAAGCAAATCGATGAACATGGGGACAACAGTTCTACAGTGCTACAGTGCTTTATCTTGATGAGGTCCGTTCTGAGACTTAAGAGTCAGGCCAAGGGTATGATGCCAATTTTGGATTGTGGAAGCAAGTGGCTGCCAGGGGTTCTGCTTGGGTGGGCACCAGGTCAACCCGCCCCCTTCTGATATACCCTAGTCTGTTCAGCCATGCACAGGTCTGAGATTGTGAGTTTTTGTCTCTTTCAAGATTTATCTATGGGTCTCTGAAATAAGGCCAATAAATGAGCTTGTATACCTGAGCCAGAGTTTGTTTGTGGGTGTGGCTCCCACATATCTAACTTTTGGCCATCTAATTTCTTGGTAAACTTGGTACCAAGTTGTTGGGATCCAGCCAAAGGAACAGCGGCAATTTTGGGGTACCAGAAAGCCTGAAGGCACCATCAAGCTGCTGATGCACTCGTCCTGCAGGTACAAGTTGACCTGTTGACGGCACAACCCTCCCCCCACCCAATCAAAATTTTTAAGAGCTGTGGGGAAGAGAATAATTGTAGGTAAAGAAGAAAAAAAGAAATCCTTGTATATGTGTGGTTGGAATGCCAACTGGTATAGCCACTGTGGTAAGCAGTATGAAAGTTTTTCAAAAACTTAAAGTTAGAACTCATCTATCTATCTATCTATCTATCTATCTATCTATCTATCTATCTATCTACACACTTCTGGGTATATAATATGAAATCCAGATCTCAGAGAGATCTGTACTCAGATATGCTCAGTGCGACATCATCCACTATTTAATGATCATTATTCACCACAGCATTCTTCACAGTAGGGCAGAGCGGCAGTACAGGGGGGAAGGAGCTTTCGTGGCAGTGGCAGTGCTCAGGGCTTACTCCTGGTAAGGGATCACTCCTGGTGGATCAGGAAGAGTGGTGCTGATATGGGGTGCCAGGGATTGAACCTGGGCTGGCTTCATCCAAGTCAAATGCCCTACCCACTGTACTATCACTCTAGACCCCTAAGCATATTTTTAAATGGAAAAGTAAAATAATCTCATGGAAACATATAAAAGTGGTTGCCAGAGGCTAGAGAAGGAGGAAATGGTAGATAGTAATTATACAAGATGACTCAGTCCTAGAAAGCTGTACAACATAGTCTATTGTTAACCGAATTATATACTTTAAAACTTACCTAGGAACAGGAACAGTAGTACAGGAGTTAAGGCACTTGTCTTGCACATAGCTGACCCAGGTTTGATCCCCAGCACTCTGCATGGTTCCCTAAACCCCACCAGGAGTGATCCCCAGTGCAGAGCCAGGAGTAAGCCCTAGCACTGCCACTGCCAGGTGCCCCCCCCCAAACAAAAGATTTATCTTTCTTAAAGCTACAAAGTATTTCATTATGTGTATATACCACAATTTCTTTTCTTTCTTTCTCTTCTCTCTTTATTTCTTCTTTTTCTTCTTTATTTTTTTTGGGGGGGGTGAAAAGTGGTTGGACCAATCAGCAGTGCTCAGGGTTGTTGAGCATTGTATTGTTGGGATTTTAATTGGGGTCACATCCACTGCAGCTTCATGCAAGGCAATTGTGATCTAGGGACCACACCTAGGATGTGGGCAGGTGTGGCCCCTATACCACAACTTTATTCATTCAACTGTTGTTAAGACATTCAGGTTGTTTCCATATGCTAGCTATTAATGCATATTATCTTTTTCACTGGATGTTTTTAATGTCTAGGGACTTGATGTTTAGAATTGGAATCTTTAGGTCATATGGGAGCTCTATTCTTTTGTGTTTGCTGGTGTTTTGTTTTCTGGGCCACATCTGATGATACATTGTTACTTCATACTATGCATTTAGGAATCAATCCTGGTGTGCTGGAGTCATAGCACAGGGGGTAGGGCGTTTGCCTTGCACACAGCTGACCTGAGTTCAATTCCTCTCCGAGAGCCCGGCAAGCTACCAAGAGTATCCCGCCCATACAGCAGAGCCTGGCAAGCTCCCTTGCTTATTTGATATGCCAAAAACAGTAACAACAAGTCCAACAATGGAGATGTTACTGGTGCCCGCTCAAGCAAATCGATGAACAATGGGATGACAGTGCTACAGTGCTCTGAGGAACCATATAGGATACAGAGCATTGAATGCAGGTTGGTCACATGCAAAGCAAGTGCCCTACCCACTGTGCTATCTTTCCAGCCTGAGTTTATTTTGGAGACACACCATTCATGCTCAGGGCTTACTCCTAGCTCTAAGCTCACAATCACTTCTGGTGAGCTTGGGGGATCTTGTGGGGTGCATAAGATGGAGCCCAGGTGGGCTGCATGCAAGTCAAACTCCTAATCTGCTGTACTATTGCTCTGGCTGCTATTCTTGACTTTTTAAGAAATCTCCTTACTGATTTTCAGAGGCTGAAGTAGGTGATATTCCCACCGTGAATGAGGGTTACTTTCTCTACACATCTGCACCAACACTGATTGTTTAATCTATTTTGATGTATACATTCTCACTGGTGTGAGATATCATTGTCACTTTGATTTGCATAGGTAGCACTCACTGAACCAATTTGGACCTAGGCTTTTAACTTGGGGAATTTCTTAACTGCAGTTTTAATTTCTTTCTTGTCATTGGCCTCTTCAGTTTTTCCCATTGTTCCTAGTTCACTAAGAAGCTTGAGTCCATGAATTCATCAATTTCTCCTAAACTCCCCAGCTTAGTGAGACAGAAGCCTCTCACGATCTTTTGTATTTCTGAGGTGTCCATTGTAACCTCCCCTCTCATCTCTCATATGACTTATTTGGGCTTTCCCCCCTTTAGTGAGTAGCTAAGGGTTTGTTTATTCATTTGAATAGAACAGCTCCTGGTTTCATTGACCTTTTGTATGGTTTTTCTTGGTTTATATACCATGGACTTCTGGTTTTGCTTTGTTTGGATAGGGGGTAGTCTATTTTGGCTACACCCAGCTGTGCTTAGGTTTACTCCTGGCTCTACACTCAGGGGACCATATGTGGTGCCAGGTCACCTTACACACTATATTATTTCTCCAGTCCTGATTTATTAAATTTTATTTTGGGGGGTGTTATTTGGGAAGCCACACCCAACAGTGCTCAGGGTCTATTCCTAGTCTGTGCTGCAGAGTCACTCCCGTCAACACCAGTGATCAAACCAGAACAGGCCACATGCGACACAAGCGTCTTAACCTCTGTACTGTAGCTCTGGCCCTGTTCTCGTGTATTTTCTTCCTTCTATTTACTTTGGGATTAATTTGTTGTTATTTTTCCAGTTTGTCATGCTCTGGTTTGTTTTTTCTCCCCTCTATTTACTTTGGGATTGATTTGCTACTATTTTTCCAGTTTCTCAGCCTATGAGATTAGATTATTGATTTGAGCTTTTATGTTTGTCTGATGTTCCCTGTATTGCTATGAACTTCCCCTCAATTCTGTTTCTTCTGTGCTCCATAGATTCTGATTTTTGTGTCTGATGTTTGTATATTCATTCACATTTAGAGGATTTTTATTACTTATTTGGGGGGGACATGCCCTGCTGTGCTTGGGGCTTACTCCTGACTCTGCACTTAGGGTTCACTCCTAGTGGGGCTCAAAGGACCATATAGGGTGCAGGAACTGAACCCAGGTCAACTGAGTGAAAGGCAAGTGCCCAGCCTGCTGTACTATCTCTCCAGCCTCAAGGCAAAGCATCTTAATGATCAGGTTTTCATTACAAAATGCCAGAAACTGGATAGTGCATAAACAGTAGAGTACTTCTCAGTTGTGGAAATCCAAAATCATGTTGGCAGCATGTCACGTGAGGGCCTTCTACATCACAAACTAGTTTTCACTGCATTCTCACATCTCTTTCATAAGAACATAACTTCTTCCATTATTTTTTGGTTGCTTTGGAGGTACACCTGGATCTGCACTCAGGAATCACTCCTGGCAGGCTTAGGGGATCATATGGGATGCTGGGGATTGAGGTCACTCAGATGCAAGGCAAACACCTTATCCACTGTACTATCACTATGGCCCTATAACTTCTTCCATTCTTAAGAAATTAATCACCTCCCCAAAGCCACACTTCAAATATAATACCTCTGGCATTAGTTTTTCAACATAAATCTTGGGTCTTTGGGTCATACCCAGCGGTGCTCAGGGACTATTCATGCTGTGCTTGAGTGACACCTCACAGTTCAGGGGTGCATATATTAGCCACAAATTAAACCAGGATGGCTGCGTACAGGGCAAGCACCATTCCTGCTGCATTATCTCTCCACCCTCAACATAAAAATCTTCGGGGGACACAAACCATTCATACCATAGCCAAAATAAGGAAGATTGAGTCAGTCTCTACAAAGAGTTTTGGCCTTTACGAAGAAAGTTTTGTGGGGCTGGAGAGATAAGACAGCGGTTGGGGTGCTTGCCTTGCACAAGGCTGGCTCAGGTTCTATCCTGGCATCCCTGAGCACTATCAAGAGTGATTTCCTGAGTGCAGAGTCATGAGTTACCCATAAGAATGAAGTTTGAAATGAAGTCTGGCCAGGGATGTAGCTCAGTGGTAGAAGACTGGCTTTGCATCTCTGAGGGCTGGGGTTCCATTCCTAATGTGATTTTAAAAAATACTAAGTCTGTACTACCCTACTTACCTTTCCAGCCACCCCGTGTCCCTCTCTACTTCACTGGGCACTTATCAGGTTCCAAATCAATTGCAAGCTCCTTGGGAACCCTCTATTGCTTCGTGTTGCCTGAAAGCTCTTCCTGATGCCACTGGGTCCGTCCCACAAACTCCTTATCTTCAGTAACTTCGCTCAAACATAGCTTCCTCTTTGAGATCCACTGAACCCTTGCAAATATGTCAATCCCAGGAAAGGTGTGTCCATCTAGATAAGAGGTTTTTCTCACTGGCATGAAGTAGGGTTCAGAATCTGTCAATATTCTCATCATAACAAGAAAATGAAAAATCCAGGAGGAGCAAAAGCAATGAGGGAGGCCGAGTGGTGTTCCTTCACAGGTCCCTGGGATTTAGCTCTAAAATCCTGAGACTTGGCTCCTGAGATTCTGAAAACTGGATGCAAGATGGGAGGAAAGGTCTCTGTCAGAGCAGAGAGTAAGGGTATCCCATAGCTCTACTCGCTGCACACTCAGATCAAGTCTGCTCTCATTTCAGACCAGGAAGAAAAAATACCCACCAGGTTTCCCCCAATTTTCTCAGAAGATGGGAACTATCCTGTGCACCAAAATAGCCATAAAAAGTACCAGGAAGCAGTCCGGAAGGTTTTGTTAAAAACATGTAAGTCTCAAACACACACTCATCAAAACTGAAAACATGAAACCTAAGCTAACACCACTGTTTGGATTGTGCCTGTCAAGTTGACAGGCTGGGACAGTGGAGGTTGGGATGGGGAGGGAATATGAGAACACTGATGGATGGAAGTTGACACTGGTGTGGGTTAGTGTTGAAATATTATATGTCTAAAACAACTATCAATAACTTTGTAAATTACAGTTCTTTAATGAAAAACAAAAAAAAAACATGTAAGTCTATGGACCAGGCACCTGGAAGGCCGAGTGAATCTACCTGCATCTTCAGGAACAGCTGGGCCGGAACGTGACTTACGTGGAAGGGCACAATCCTTGCATGTGTGAGGCCTGGTGTTCAGTCCATAGCACTGCATCACCCCCTGAGCACCACTGGGTGTGGCCCCCGTAACAATGTAGCACTGTAACACTTTCTCCAGTTGTTCATCAATTTGCTCGAGCGGGCACCAGTAACATATCCATTGTGAGACTAACAAGTCTCTGTTTTTGGCATATCGAATACGCCACGAGTAGTTTGCCAGGCTCTGCTGTGTGGGCGGGATACTCTCAGTAGCTTGCCAGGCTCTCTGAGAGGGATGGAGGAATTGAACCCAGGTCAGCCGCGTGCAAGGCAAATGCCCTACCCGAAAGTCAGAAATAAGATGTGGTATGGTATGACTATAGGCAGGAAAGAACAAAAGCCAAGATGAGAGTCTGAGAACAGCAAGGAGAACATAAACTTGAATTATGGCGTGACATGACAAAATAAAAATTGAATCAGACTTGGAAGATTTGAGTCTTGGTTTTGCCTTTTTTCTAATTGTCTCCCTAAGAGGCAGCCATATCCTATATTAACCTTATTCATTTGCTGAAAAACAAAACAGACACCAAGAATGCCAAGCCTAGGGTCAGAGAGATACTAGAACAGATTAGGCATTTATGCGGCCTACCTGGGTTTAATCTCTGGCATCTCATATAGTCCTTGAAGCACTGTCAGGAGTGATTCCTGAGTGCAGCCAGGAGTAATTACCCAAAATCTTAAAAAGAAAAAAAAAAAGGCCAAGTCTCAATCTTAATTGTTGTAAGGATCAAACTGAAAGTAGACCATTAGGAAAGTACTTTGTGGACTGTGGGGAGGGGAGAACAAACACTAAAGGCTGGGGTCCCTTTGGGACAGCAGGCAGGCTGTGTGATTCCCAGCAAGCTTCTGTAACTAGCTTCATGTGCCACAGGAAAGCCAGCAGCACACACTCGAATTGCGAACATCAGATAAAATGAGCTTTAGAAAAAGTATCGATGGGGCTGGAGAGATAGCACAGCGGGAAGGGCGTTTGCCTTGCACGCGGCCGACCCGGTTCAAATCCCAGCATCCCATATGGTCCCCTGAACACGGCCAGGGGTGATTCCTGAGTGCAGAGCCAGGAGTAACCCCTGTGCATTGCCAGGTGTGACCCAAAAAGCAAAAAAAAAAAAAAAAAAAGTAAAGTATCAAAGGGGCTGGAGCGATAGCACAGCAGGTAGGGTGTTTGCCTTGCACGTAGTCGACCCATGTTCGATTCCCAGCATCCCATATGGTCCCCTGAGCACCACCAGGGGTAATTTCTGAGCACAGAGCCAGGAGTGACCCCCGTGCATTGCCGGGTGTGACCCAAAAAGAAAAAAAGGAAAAAGTATCAAAGACGAACTATGGGCAGGGACAGTAGGCAGAATCTCCAAGGGATCACATTGTGCATGATGCCACTTATATAACATTCTTAATGAAAGGAATCATGGAAATGAAGAACAGATGCTTGGCTACCCGATGGGGGAGATAAAGAGAGGCAATTTCAGCACGGCTGGTACACAGGCCAACTGCCGTGGAGCACCAGATAGACACCTGTCTGGATCCGGTATCCCCCTCCTGCGAGATGCTGCTACTGCAGGGAAGGAGGCAAATGTGAATCACTTCTCACTACTGCTTGTGAATTTGTAATTATCTTAGAGTTACATTTTAATTGGAAAAAGTACTTTCAGGCATTTTTCAAAGTGTTCATGAATAAATATCTCTAAATAGTTATCTCTAATTATAAAATATTTTAAGGTTATTAGGGCGGGAGAGTACGGCGAATAGGGCCTTGCTGTGCATGCGGCTGACCGGGGCTCCATGCTGCCACCCTATGTGGTCCCCTGGGCCCACCAGGAGAGATCACTGAGTGCAGAGCCTGGAGTAAGCCCTAAGCACAACTGGGTGTGGCCCAAAAAACAAACAAAAAGGGTGGGGGCTGAGAACCTTCTCAAGATATTGGATGACTGGCGAGGGGTGTGGCTCAGTAGGAGGGCACTTGTTTTGCATGAGTGAGGCCCTGGGTTCAATCACCACAAAAATAAAATAAAAAGCAACAGTGGGGCGGAGGGATAGCACAGCAGACAGGCGCTTGCCCTGCACACGGCTGACTGGTTTCAATCCCTAGCGTCCAATATGGTCCCCCAACTACTCCAGGAGTGATCCTGAACATTGGTTGTGCCTCCCAAGCCAAAATAACTATATATAAATAAACTAAATATAAACAAAATAACTAAATATAAATAAAAAGCGGGGCTGGAGCGATAACACTGCAGGTAGGGTGTTTGCCTTCCATGCAGCTGACCCGGGTTCAATTCCCAGCATCCCGTATGGTCCCCTGAAGACCCACAGGAGTAATTCCTGAGTGCAGACCCAGGAGTAACCTCTGTGCATTGCCAGGTGTGACCCCCCAAAAGCAATAAATAAATAAAGCAATGTATATAACCTGCCCATTCTGCAACCATCTAGTCCCTAACCAGGTCTTCAGAGTGCCCATGACTGATGCTCAGAACTTCAGCTTCTGGCGGTCTCCGGCTCCAGGAGTGCTCCCCGAAGAGACCATGCCATGGATCCAGAGCCCCCGCTACTGCCTCAGCAAAAGTCCAATGACCAGGTCAGGCTGCGAGGGGTGCAGGGGATCCTAAGGAAGGGCTCCCCTCTCCCATCTCAGAGGCTGTTTCAATCCATTCAAAGATAGAAACAAGGAAGAGGTTTGGATTTTACCTGGGGAAGCTGGTAAATTCTTACCCAGAATCTGGGCAGTGGTGGCATTCAAAGTGGTTAATGATTTGAAGGATGACTTCTGAGCAGCACAGCCAAGAAACACGATTCCCTGTGTGCATCTCCCCCAAACTCTCGTCTCAACCCCTAGCGCCCCCCGCCCCAATCTGGCTGAGCCTAAGACCTTGTCTCTCTTTTCCAGATTTATGGATCACTCTCTTCTCAATGACAGAACCTTCAGTCTATACTGAGAAGAACACAGTTGCAGAAAGACAAGATGGAGTCTGGAAGGAGGCAATGAGGGGGTGTCCGGGTTCCCAGGACTGATGGGGCAGGGACCTTAAGACACAGTAAAGAGATCACACTGACGTCAGCTATGTGTACTGGGAGTGGGGCAGGGGGCGAGGAATGATTCCAGCACACGCCTGCGAGATCAGATGTGGGAGAAATACTCCATGGGGCACACCAGGAGTGTGGCTGGAAAGGCCACCACAGGGGGTCCTGGCCTCGTGCACAGCAGGGGTCCAGGAGCACCGAAGGGCCCTGCAGCAGCCCCAGGCAGAGAGAGGCCAGGAGAGCCTCCAGCCCTAGGAGTGCACCACCGAGCACCTGGCACCAAGTACAGACACTGCACACCCAGCCCAGAACCTGGGCTGGGAACACTGGGCAGAACAGAGAATTTTACAAAGAGTTTGATTTTATTGATATTTAAATATATTAAATATTTCACTGAAATACATGGTACCCCCCACAGTGGTTACATTAGAAAACCCAAGTCCGCTGGCCCCCATGCACTGACTCCCTCCCCCACTGAGAAGGCGACCTGGGAGCCCGGCAGGGCGGGGCTGCTGGCACTGTGGTGTGGGGAGCCAGGGCGAGACAGATCCTTCCCGTCTGGCAAGAAGCAGACAAACAACCAAGGCCGGGGTCTTTCCATCCTGTCTCTACCAGAGACCCTTCATCACCTCCTGCTTCCCCCAGCCCCTCTCCACAGTCAAGGGTTGTTTCCTATTGGGATATGGCTGTTGGGGGGAGCTGATTTTCCACTGGGACCCACTCGTCCTCCCCCTTTTCCTGCGCTGGCTGATGAAGAGCCTGCTGGGTGGTACAGGAAGATCCCCTAGACTGGGCAGTGCCAGTCA
The DNA here is from genome assembly GCF_027595985.1 of Sorex araneus. Classification (NCBI taxonomy): domain Eukaryota; kingdom Metazoa; phylum Chordata; class Mammalia; order Eulipotyphla; family Soricidae; genus Sorex; species Sorex araneus. The sequence continues at coordinate 228,940,861 of NC_073303.1, read as the reverse complement.
GAAACCGGCTCCTGTAAAGTCAGCGAGAGAAGGGCAGGAGAGCCATCTGCCCCTCACTCCCAGCCTAGCAACTCAGGGACCTTCGCACCTCTGCCTCTCTGATCACCGCAAAGCCCTTTCCAAGCAGAATGCAGGCCAAAACCTTGGCTAGACAAAGGTCCACACGGAGAAACCAAGGCACCATCTGATTTAGACCAGAGGGGGAAAGGTGCAGGCAAAGGCAAAGGGGTGAGAACAGGACGGTGAGGAAGGCGGTCTGCAGCCCGGCCTCCGAACCCTCCCGACCAGCTAGGGGCTTCAGGGGACTGCAGGGCCAGGAGCAGGGCCAGCCGAGCACGGTCACGGCACTGGACAGCCAAGCTTCCACTGCCCTGCCACAGCCCCTCGTACCTGAGTCCTCAGAGGCTCGCGGGCTACCCCAGTCCCAGGCCATAGCACGTCCCAGCACACATGCTGGGGAGCCCGGGACACTGCTGAGCTCTGCCCACTACACCCCGGCAGCTCCTGTGCAAGGACACTGGGACTGAGTGGGCACAGGGGCCCCTGTCTAAATGGGCAGGGGGACAGTCATGCTGCACCTGGGGCTCTGAACGGCACTTAGGGATTTGGCACAAAAAGGACTCCCCTCCCCACGACCCACCCCACTCCTGCTGCTACCCCCCTTTCCATTCTTGTGCAAGCTGGGCATCTCGCCATCCCTTGAAACAGGGAGGCCTGTTTCCTAGAAGGCGGGCCATCCGGAGTGGGGAGCAGAGTGCGATGCACACGGACACCGTGCTGAGGGGTGCACACACAGCCACCCCCAACACCAGCGCCTGAGGACAGGCCTGGGATCAGGATGGCCTTCCTCCGGGCCCAACTCTTCTATTTGGCAACAGAAGGGGTGGAGAGGCTCCATGGCCCCTTGCCAGAAACAGCAAGAGAGCAGGGGGGCTGCCACTAGTGCCTGGCACCACGCCCTCCCGGGTCAGTCTGCTCTTTGGCACTTGCAGTGAGTGTGCAGCTCCTGACGCCTCCCGTCATCCACACCCTCTCCAGCCGGGCGTTTTCACAGTACTGATGAAGCCAGGCAACACAGTCCCTGGAGCCTGCAGGAACCCGGGCTGTCGGAAGTCCCTATATTCCCCTTTGGGGACAGATCATGGGACTAGGATTTGGCAAATGGAAAGACTCCCCTGAAATATGGACAAAATTAGGTCCTCCATGCATCTCCCTCTGCCCTGCGAATAGAAGGGAGTGTCGGCCGGGAGAGGGCGAGTCCCAGGGCTGGGGCCCAGCAGGATGAAGGCAAGCATGGAACAGACATTCCCGTGCCTGCCCCAGTCTTGGTACAGGAGTCCCAGGAGAAAGAGAAAAGAAGGCCCAGCCCTGAGCCTGATGCACAGAGGCAGGGAAAGGGTGGGCAAGGCAAGCTGCCAGTGACCCCTGAGCAGGGGCTCCCCTGAAGCTCTGCCGCTAGCAGAGAGGAGAGGGAACAGTTCTAGCCCATTCAAACAAAGTTGCTTACATGTCCTTTTGGTAGCCCCTCATTCACCAGCCGAGGGCAGCCGAGCACCGGCCCGGGCCAGAGCAGGCTGGAGGGTCCGGAGGCTCCACCCAGCAAGCAGAGGCCACTCAAATGCCCACCTCAATCCTTCCAGCTGAACTGGCAGCAGGGCCTCATGAGCTGCTGGGGCCTCCATTGAGGAAGTAAGTGGTCATCTCGCCCTTGCCTTTCACCTTGACCACCCCTCGACACTCCAGCTGGTAGCCTTTGGCAGCGAGGACCTGGTACAGGTCTGTGGTCACCTGGCAGGGAAGGGAACCCGCTTAGCCTGAGAACCTTCCCGGTGCATTTGCAGGGACCCGGGGGTCCTCTTACCATACCAGCTGCCCTCCCCACCAGCCACACAGCACTGCCACCCTGTCCTAGCAGATGGCAGAGAGTGACCCCCCAACGTCTGCCGGCAGCCCTCACCTGAATTCGGTCAGGGACACCCGTGCTGTCCATACGACTAGACACATTCACTGTGTTTCCCCAGATGTCATACTGCGGCTTCCGGGCCCCGATGACACCTGCCACCACAGGGCCCATGTTCAGCCCTGTGTGGAGAAAGCAGTCAGGCTTAGATTCAGGTCTGTCCCACCTCCTGTCACCCCACCCCCACCTCCTCCAAGTCCTAGCGGTGCACTGACACTAGCTAACCTACTGATTACTCATTCTGTGCCAACCCACTGCCTAACACTGCCCATTAGTTCACCCTCTCAGTGACCTAAAACATAGGCATGATCACGCCCATTTCACAGCTAAGGGAAGAGAAGCTGAGGGAATTCAGGTAATGAGCTGCGAGTCAGTGAGTGGAACTGCCAGAATTCAAAGCAGCTGGTCTGGCGGGGGAGCCACTTCAGGCAGAGAACACGTCTTCGGTCAGACTGGCCGGAGATCAGGGTGCTGGGATGGGAGCCTAGACAGAAACTGTTCTGAAGTTCCAGTTCGGCCATTCAGCAGTGTGACACTGGCTTATTTTGTTGTTGTTGTTTTGGGGTCACACCCAGCAGTGATCAGAATTTACTCCTGGCTCTGAGCTCAGGGATCACTCCTGGTGTCAAGGAACCATATATGGTGCTAGAAATCAAACTTGGGTCGGCCACACGCAAGGCAAGTGTCCTCCCTGCTGTACCATCACTCCAGTCCAACTGGCTGAATTTTTAAGTCTAGTCTCTTTGTAAGAGGCATGGCAATATGGGTATTAAGATGTGCTTAACACGATGGCCTCTTAGTATCTGCATTGCAAACCATAATGCCCAAAAGTAGAGAGAGTATGGGGAATATTGTCTGCCATGGAGGCAGGTGGGAAGGGTGGGAAGGGTGGGGGTATACTGGGGATATTGGTGGTACGGAATGTGCACTGGGAGGGATGGGTGTTTGATCATTGTGTGATTGTAACTCAGACATGAAAGCTTGTAACTATATCTTATGGTGAATCAATGAATTTTTTTTTTTAACGTGCTTAAGCGGCTGGAGCGATAGCACAGTGGGTAGGGTGTTTGCCTTGTGCGCAGCCGACCCGGGCTCGATTCCCAGCATTCCATATGGTCCCCTGAGCACTCACTGCCAGGAGTGGTTCCTGAGTGCAAGGCCAGGAGTAACCCCTGTGCATCGCCAAGTGTGACCCAAAAAGCAAAAAAAAAAAAAGTGCTTAAAAATTCCTAGCACATAACAGACCTCTGCTATGTGATCTCTGTTCCTAATGTTGGACATTATAGGAGATGAAAGAAAACGAGATCCCTGAAGAGCTGTGTTGTATCTCGGATCCCCTGCACCCCCTGTGAGTTGCCCCTGGAAGCCGTCCTTGGGAAACCTCTCACCAATCTTCATCTGGAAGTTGTTGAAGGAGTGCTCATTGATGTACTTCATTTGCTCCATGAGTCGCATGGCGTAGTCAGCCAGGGCAGTGACGTGGGAGCGGCCCACCTGGTCGTAGGTGCTGGCGTTCAGCCCTGAGGCGGCCATGTATGTGCTCCCGATCGTCTTAATCTTCTCCAGCTGCCGAAATCGCTCCTCGCTGATAATCTGGACAGCACCAGAGAGCCAAGTGTCCAGCCGGGAGGCCAAACCCAGCCCGGCCCCAGGGCTCAGTGCTTGCCATGCCCTGGCCCCCTGCCCCACAACCCCATCTCAGCAGGGCTGAGGGGCAGAGAGACAGGCCTCCTCACTCAGCAGCCATCAGAGCAAACAGAACCCCCGGACTGGGCCTGGTATACAGCTTCAGGTCAACTCAACAGCTTCCCACAGAACCCAGAACCCAATAGGGCATTGGGCCTCAAGCCCTACTTTTGAGAAACTGAGTCCCAGAGTGAGTGAGGAAGTAACTTTCTTCCAAAACAGAGATTATGCAGTGGCCAGCCCCTCCCCCAGAGCGCTTCTATCTTCTCTATTCAGGGACCTTCCTGCTTCCTGGCCCTACACCTGCTGTCTCCCAGGTGAGGGTGCCCGACACGTGCCCCGTCACCTCCCTCTTCGGCTCCCCCACAGTCATACTCTGCCCCACGAGGGCTGACCTTGGTGCCTCTCGGACACCACTGGGCCTCAACCAATTTCCCTTTCTCCTCATGCCACCCTTTGCCCGGGTCCCAATTACCCCCTAGCCCTGCAGACAAGTACCTCATCAAAGTCAGCGATGATCTCATTGAGCAGCCGCAGACACTCCACACCCTCGTTGTTGGCCTCCAGCTCCACGTAGAACTCGGAGAAGTTGGCAATGGAGGCGAACATGACCGCCACGCACTCGCAGGACTGATAGTAGAGCTCGTCGTTCCTGCGCTCCCGGGCCAGGAAGTGTGCAGCCACGTCCTTGGGCAAAATGTTATGCAGCAGCCTCCGGTTATACGCCTGGAGCTCCTCCATCTCCTCCTTCTCACCTGTAGCCTGCGGACACACCTGTCACCCGCGGCCCACTCTCCCATTCTCCAGGACGGCGGCATCAGAGGCGCTCACAGGGGAGTGGGCCCAGACGGCAAGAACAGCAGAGCCCCGGGTGGGCTCGGGGTGGGGTGAACCTGAACTGAGGGGCTGGCCAGGCCTCCCGGGTTTGTTGAGCCCACCCTGTCCCAGACTCCTCCCATCTCCTGAGGACCCCGTCAGTCACCTGCAGTTTCCAGAGGAAGTCCAGGCGGGCGGTAGATTCTACCTGCTGGGCATGCAGATACAGCGCCAAGGCAAACACCAGCAGAATCACAGGGGTCATATATTTGAGTGCCACCCTCCCTGTCACGGGGCTGAGGGAAAGCAGGAGCCGGCTCACCATCTCACGGGGCTGAGCTGTTTGCGCACAGCCCCTACGGCCCCGAGTTCTCACTCACCAGTCTGGGCCGCTGAAGGTCTCGTTGGAAGAAGCCCTGGAAGGGGAAAACAAAGTCATCAGTTATTCCCAAGTTTCTGGGTGGGAGCAGAAGGGGAAACAGCTTTCACGGGACACATACATAAACGAGGCACTGGACCAGGCTTCTGCTTCGACAAACTTACTCAGGGCTTTGGCTACACAGAAAGATTTCACTCATGCAGGACACAAGGAAACATAGTAGGGGAATAACTAAGGCCCAAAGGCAAGAGAAAGGAAGAGCAGGAGAACTGGTCCTTGGTAGGAAGTTTGCCACTGGGGAGGGGGGATTGGTCAGGGAAGAGACCACCACAACAATGCTAGATGGAAGTGGCCCTTTTGCACCCGGACTAGATGCTGAAAGGAGGGAAAGCGACATGCATGATACCTATGAGTAACAGTATTGTAAACCACAGTACCTAACGGGGAAAAAAGGAAACAAGAAAAAGGTGCCTGCCTCTGGCAGGCAGGGGGCGGGAGGGAAACTGGGGCACTGGGGAAGGGACTTGTGTGGGAACACTACACCTGAAACACAACCAGGATCATTTTTTAACTCTAATTCATGTGATTCAATTTACAAAAAAAGGTAGAGGAGGGTTATTGAGACTGATAGAGGTTCTTCTTACCTTGTGATCTGGAAAAAGTTAACTAAGTCAATTTCCTCATCCACAAAAGAGAGATCAAATATAAATAATGCATGTAAAAGATTTAGCGGACACTTGGCATACAGTAAGCCCTTAACCGAAGTTAGTTACTGTAACCTTTACTATGGCCCCATCATACTACCAGCTTTGTCATTCTGACAATGCCAAAACAGAGGCTCAGAGACGTTAACTCACTTGCTCAAGGTTACACAGCTAATAAGCAGCAAAGCAGGGATTCAAACCCAGTGGTTTAGGAGGTTTTAGGATTTTTTTTCTACCATGCCACATTCTAGTCACTGGTCACAAGGGGTGGGCTTTGTAAAGAGAAAGCCAGAGTCCCTGTAGAGTCCCCAGAGGCAGAGGGTATAGTTTGACCATGGCTCTCTGCTTCCCAACAACTGTCGGCACAGATGTTAGGAGGGTTGCTCCGACAGTGCTCTGCCAGTTTCTTGGTCTGGGGCTTCCCCACAGCCACCGACACCCCCACGCCGAGAGCACCAGGGCCTGGCAGAAGGGAGGCTCCCAGTGACACGGCAGGGCCCAGGCTCCGGAGGACCGGGAGCTGAGGGTACACTCACAAGCCATGGACGCCGAGCAGCAGGTCATAGTTGTCGAAGACAGTAGCCGGGGGCCCCAGCAGAAGCAGCACCAAATAGATGAGCCCCAGGACAAAGGTCATGGCCAGCTTCCCGATGCTGCTGATGTGCAGGAACACGGAACTGGCCAAGAGACTCAGCAGCACATTCCCAACAAAGTACTGGGGGAAGGCGGAGACCACAGTGAGCCATGCAGGACAGGCTGCACCCCTCGACCCCGCTCTCCCCTCACCTCCACCCTCCCGGCAGTCCCTGGGCCCTGGCAGGTCCAAGGCTCCCCAGTGCCCACACAGGCCAGGCACAAAGGGGCCCTATCTGGTACTGATTGGAACCCTGACGCCTGCGCACTGCTCGGGCACCTCGGGAAAGCTGCAGGTGGGCCCCGGGCCCTCGCATAACGGCGCCTCCTGGCCCAGAGAGTAATTGAGCTGCTGCAGGTGGCAGGCGGTGACAGCTTCGGGTGTCACGTTCAGGAGCTGGGCCGCGCACGTGCGGATGGGGGTGTGGTCACAGGTGAACTGTGAGAGCAGAAGAGGGGAGGCTGTCAAGGGACCGGGCGGGGCGGGGGCGCCCATAGGGGCGGTTCTGCAGAGGGTTATGGACCTGCCCGTGCTCGTACCATGCTGGCAACCGTGGAGGCGAACACAAGCAGCACCGAGAAGATGCCGACGGCCGTGCTGTGCGCGCGCGAACGGACGATGCTTCGGGACAGGCGCCGCAAGGCCGCGGGGAAGAGCTGCCCGGGGAGGGCTGGGGTCAAGGCCAGGCTGGGCTTTGCGCCCCTCCCTGCCCCCGCCCTTCCTCTTGGACCCCACATACAGAGCCGCAGGAGTAGACGGCACAGGCCAGCACCGTGAGCAGCAGCAGGACGAAGATGGCTGCGTAGACCCCGAGCATCAGGGCGGAGCTGGGGCAGACAGGGCGGAAGGTTGCTGTCACCCAGGGAACACCCGGGGGTCCTTGTCCCCCCCCACCCCGGAGCAGCAGGGTGCACAGGCCAGAGACTGGGGCCTCAGTGGGTCAAGGAAGCTCCTGGCAAGCGAGGGGCAGGGCTCACTGTGGGAAGACGAGGAGCTGGATGAAGGCGATGAAACAGAACACCAGCAAGGCGCAGGCCACGTAGGCGCCGAAGCGTGGGTCCACCTTGCGAGAGTACTGTGGGAGAGGCCAGTGTGGGGGAGGCAGGCCCACATCTCCTCATCCCCCAGACCTTCCTGCTCCTCGCCTCTGCCCAGCTCCCCACCCCAGCCCTCACCGCCCCCCCACAGCCCTCACGGCCCCCAAACCTTCTTCTCCAGGTCCGCCCTCTGGAAGGTGAGCAGAAACCGGCGCACGTGGTCCTTCCGCAGCTGATCGATGCTGCGGGCGTCGATGGCCCGGCCCAGGAACTCATCAACCTCATCCTCAGGGTTCAAGGCATCTTGGGCACCCCGGCTGAGGGCAGGGGAGATGGTTCACCAGGGGCAGGAGGTGACACCAGCCCCCATAGGACACATGGAGGTCCGGTGGGGAGTGGCCTCAGCTCCCACAGCCCCGTCCCAAGGTCCCGAGGTGCAATGTCGTCTCCCTCTTCCTCCTCCCTCCTCAGTAACCTGACTTACTTGTCTTTGCTGGAATCATCTATGCCCTGGAGAAAGGGACAGAGTGTACGCGTGAGGTGTGGGCCGGACCCAGCCAGCTGAACAGTCCCTTCCCACTGCCAGCTCTGTGCTGGGCTCCCCTCCTGGGTACTTCGGGGCACGCTGACCCCTGGAAAGAAACCAGCCCTCCACCCCCAGTGCCAGAAGCAACATGCAGAGACCGCAGTCATGAGGAAGGCAGAAGCGGGTGGGAACAAGGCTCTGTGGCCCCTCACCATCTGGCGGAACGCCTTGGAGTCCTTGGTACGGGCGAAGGCGCGGTCGGGCACCCAGCGCGGCCCCAGCCCCTCCATGGAGTTGGCCCGAGTCCGCTGCAGCTTGGCCAGCATGGCCTTCTCCTCCTTCTGCGTGGGCACACAAGCAAGGCTCAGGGGGGCTCTTCCCCGGCCCCCACCCCCTCCCACTCTCTGGCTCGGTCCCTGACCCGCTTCTGACTGGCCCCCAGGATGAGGAAGGTCTCGATGTGCTGCTCCTTGAGGTAGGCATTGCGCTCGCCGCCCCGGCCTGGCTCCACCTCATAGTCCCCGTTCAGGTACTGCAGCGTGGCCCGAGTGATGTGGATACGGCTGTGTGGGGAGATCAGGGTGAGACCTGGGTGCCCTAACTCACCCCACCCTCACCCCCACCGCATGCTCACCCAGCGCGGCCCCCAGCCTCCATGTGGTTGGCCAGCGTCACATCGTTGGACCACACGTCAAACTGCCACTTCCGCAGGCCCAGGACTCCGCAGTGCACACGCCCGCTGTGGATGCCTACTCGCATGTTGACATTCACGCCCGTCACCTCACGCACCAGTCTGGGGAGAGGCAGCAGCAGCTCAGCTCCTGGCACGGCCCCCACAGTCCCCACCCGGAACCCTCTCACTGGAGTCAAGCAGGCCCAGACGCAGGGCTCAGGAGCAGAGCCCGAGCCGGACACCGACAGGACCAATCCTGGAGAACTGTGCCCACAGCAAGAGAACTGTGGCTGCAGTGGAGCTAAACTGGGGAGGAGGCTGCCCTCTGTCTGCACGCACTCAGCCCAAGCCCCTCCCCCGGCTCAGTGTCTCTGCATGCTGGAGACAGAGCCGTGAGTCTCAAGCCAGCATCAGCTGGGATTAAGGGCACTCCTGAGGACGTGACAAGGGGGCGGGGCAGCAGGGGCACTCTCAGGCCCAAGAAGCAGGTGGGGGACGCCACTTACGAGATGGCCTCGATCATGTCCACCCCCATCTCCACGCAGCAGTGGGCATGGTCCGTGCGAGCCTCGGGCAGCCCTGACACACAGTAGTAACAGTCCCCCAGGATCTTGATCCTCAGGCAGTGATTCTCCTAAGGGGGGTCAGACAAAGGCAAAGCGGTGACCCCCTGCCGGCACCCCACTGCCAGGCTCCGGCCCTCCAGCCCCAGCCCCACCCTCACCGCGGCCAGCTTGTCAAACCGGGCAAAGAGCTCATTGAGGGTCATGACCAGCTCCTGCGCGGTGCACTGGGATGCCAGGCTGGTGAAGCCCTCGATGTCTGCAAACAGGATGCTGTGGACAAGGCAGAAGATGGAGGGAACAGGGACCCTCTGGGACCCCCAAGCCCCGCCCGCTGCAGGCCTCCTGTCTACCCACCTGACATTGTCATGCTTCTGGATGTAGATCTTGTGGAACATCATGTCCTCTTTCTTTGTGTTGATGTCTTCTTTCATTTCCATGGCAACATGCTGGGGTAACACGGACAGCAGCAGCCGCTCCTAGGTCGATGGTTTCCACAGAGCATCCCATTGGCCTCGTGCTTTGGTCCTTCTTAGGCACCCACATCCTCAGAACCCTTTGACCCGTGTGGGAACCTGAGCCCTTCTGGTCCTCAGCCCGGTCTTCTCTGAGGTGAGCCCTTACAGATATACGTCCCAGCCCACACGCTCTCGACCCCTCCACTATGCTTGCATAAATGCCCTCCCGACCCCTGGACAGCACAAAAACCAGGGTCCAGTGGCCCCCGGGAGGTTCAGTCTGGGAGGACATTCCACAGAGCTGGACTGCAAAGGGGGTCTGGTCTGCAGTCGGGGAAGCGGCCCCACCTGCTGCCGATTCTCATGCTGCAGGTGGAGCCGGGCCTGGATGTAGCCGCGGGTCTCCTGGAAGGCCTGGCGCTGGGACACCTCGGCAGGGTAGTGTGTGCAGATGCCGATGACATTGGTGCAGAGGAACAGTAGCACGTTGGCCCCGAGCTGCAGGGGCAGAGGCAGACAGGTGAGCACCCCCCGCATAGGCCCTGAGCTTCTGCGGGCACCCTCCCCTGGGGAGAATGCCGGCTCCTATGCCTGCCGGTCCCTTCCCCACAACACATGGCCTGCTCCCTACGCGCCTCCAGCCCGACAAAAGACGAGATCTTTTCAAGCACGACACTTGGAGCAAAATGCTGACCAAGAGCCAGGTGGGTGACGGGCACAGCCCTGACACTACCACTTCCTGCTCCGCAAATGCCAGTCCTGCATGGGCTTTCTCCACACAGCTGCAAGGGCCTGAGAGCTGCCACTGCCTGCAGGCGACCCAGGACAAATCACCTCATCTTTCTGGGCCTGTTTGCTCCCGAGTACCTGGAGAAGGAGGCTCAGTCTCCAACGTGGCCCTGCCTGCACCTCACTCACTGGGCCTGTCGACATCATGACACATCTCTTAGCAGTTGCAATGTGCTCGGACCCTAGAGCAGCCGTAGTCTGTACAGCAGCTCACATAAGACTCACACTCAGTGAAATAGGTAACAGTAATCCTTTCTGTCTGTTTTTAGGCTTCTGTGTTTTGAGGCCACACCTGGAAGCACTCAGGGGCTACTCACAGCTCCGTGCTCAGGGGACCACACAGTGCTGGGAACAAGGGTCAAGCATGTACCAGCCCTCTGAGCTGCCTTCCGGGTGAAGCTCGAGAAGCTAAGGAACTTGTCTAGTGTGAGACTTGAGTTCAGAACAGTCTGACTCCACAGACGGGGTCCTAAACCTGGGCCCCCCCACATCCCTCCTCACTCCACCCTCACCAGCCTTCTGAGCCCAGCCTCAGCCCGAGTCTGGGAAGCATTGAGTCCACTGACGAAGAACGTCCCTAACGGGGTGCGTACTCCCACCCACACTCAACTCAGTTAGCGCTCTGCCCCAGGACTGCTCAGCACGCCCCCACCACCTGCCACGTGGGGTAGTCTCAGGAAGCTGCCTCCCTGCCTCTGGGAAGGCAGGGGTTAAGCTGCACTGGGGCTCCACCCAGAGCTGGCCTGGGCTGGGGCTGGGCGCTGGTTTGGGGAGAAGGAGGAAAGAGCAACCACTGGAAGCTGGGCTGGGCCTGGAACTAGAACTAGTCTGACATGGGCTCCTGCGGCCTCAGAGGGTATGTCCCACCCCCTCGTCCCCAAACCATCCCCAGGACTGGCCGACTGGCCTCCTGGCCTCCCTTCCCAGTCCAGCTCATTAGCCCCCTCTTCCAGGCATGGGGGGGCACATTATCTCCCTTGGGGGTTTCTAAGAATAGCCCCTAGTGGGGGAGAAGGAAGGGGGGCAAACCAGGCAACTTCCCTTCCTGGCCCCAGGAGCCCGAGAGGAAAATGTGAGTCATGGTGGAGGGAAGAAGGGGGCCTGGAGCCTGAAATAGCTCTGTCCACAGACCCCGATCTGATGGCAGTGCAGCGGCTGGGGCGAGGCCCCGAGCAAGGCTCCTTCTCACTGAAACAGCTCGGTCCACAGGACCCCGGTCTGATGGGCAGTGAGGCGGATGGGGCGGAGGCCACAGGCAAGGCTGGGTCTCGGGTTTGGTGGGTCTCGGAGAAAGCAGTCTCCTTGCCTGAGCACAAGGGCAGCTGGTTCAGGAGGGCTAAAACGGAGACCAGCTGCCCCCCCAGAAACCCAGGCACCCCAGGGAGCGCAGAGAACGGCGTTCAGCTCAGAAGGGGTGCGGGCAGTGCTGGCCCCATGACTGGCACAGGGCTGAAGGAGACTTCTCCACCTGCACAAACGTGCCTGCCAAGACTGGTCGGGCTGCAGCCAGGTGGCCCTGGGGAGACGGAAGGCTGGCACAGTCGTGACCTCCATGAGGTTGGCCCTGCCTCTGGGCACCGTGCCAGCTGAGCACAGAGGCAAGAAACCCACCCATCCCGGGCACAGGGTGGAGGGGAGGGAACCAACGCCAGATTCCTCCTCCCCAGGAGGGTAATCAGCAACACAGCCTAGCAGAGGGGCCACGCAAAGGTGGGGACTAGCCGGGCAGAAGGCTCTGGCCCTTTAAGTGCTGACAGTACCCCCTGGGCACATGCTCCACAAACAAACAGCTATAAAGTTACTTTTAAAAAGGTACATTCTGTTCCAAAGCAAAGGCTGGGCTGCAAGGCATGTTGCCAGAGCACCCAGCTTCTCACCCGGGGCGCCCCAGGCAACTTCCTCCTCGTGGGTGGGGCCAGGGTGGGCTGTAGGCCACAGCCCGGGGCTCGGCAGACCTGACTCCCTCAGTGACATGGGGCACAGAGCAGAGCACCCCCTAAACCAGAATGCCTGCGGAGGGGTCTTAAGTTGTCTTAGTGGAGGGGCTCTGCCCACAGCAGACCCTGAAAGATCGATTCTGCAAGACCCCCCATCTCTGCCCAGGTCAGCAGGAGCACTGGGGCAGCAGTAGGCCCACCGCATGCTTGGTCTCTCTGAGGCTCCGGACGCCTCTTCACAGACCACCCCTGGTGGCACTCTCCGCAGGGAAAGCTGCGCCACACTCGAGAAGGTGGGGTCCCAAGAGGACAGTTTTAGAAGCTGGGGCCACTGGGTGGAGAGCGGCGAGGGCACGGCCCACTGGAACTCCATGACCAGGAGTTCCGCCTCACACGCCACTGGAACCAAGCCCAGAGGCAGAAACCCTGGTGCCCAGTGGAAGGAGGGGAAGCAAGAGGACGGCAGACGCCAACACCCTCTTTTCCACATCAGCCCTGCTCACTGTCCCTGTCCTCTTGGTCCAGGGGTCACCACCTCTTCCGGGGCTAAATCAGTCCCTTCAGATCACCCCGAGAGCTGTCCTTGGCGGCCTGCGCTGCTGTGCTCACATAGGGTCAAAGAAACCAAGATCCCTTGTTTCTGCTCTCACCTTGCACCCCACCAGTGACCATCTCAGTGACCTCAGGCTTTGGTGATGGCTGGGGTGCTCCCCCAGCCCCATGCCCGCAGTGCCCGCCCCCCGGCCCCAAGTCAAGGCTGTCCCCGGAAGCTCAGCCTTAAGATTCATTGTGCCATCCCTGCACCACGTGTCTCCCACCCCGTGACCAGACTCGGCCCGTCCCTCTCACCTGCTTCCAGAGGAAGGCGTCGCCCCGGTTCAGCTGCCAGGCCAGGATCAGGTGTAGCGTGGAGAGGCCCAAGCCGCTCAGGACAGCTGCCCGCATGCGGATGGGCAGGAGCGTGTAGGTGATGTAGACAAAGAACACGGGCCCCCAGAGACCCACAGAAGGACTGTGGGGGTCAGCTGCTAAGGCGCCCCCCACCTGCACTGTCGCCAGGATGCCCAGCACCACGTAGCTCACCACCCACATGGAGTCCTGGCGGAAGCTGTGTCGGTTGCACACCACCATGAGTGCCACGAAGAGGGCCGCGGCACAGGCCAGCAGGGCCACGTAGGCCGGCTGGGGACGCGCCGGCGCGGCGTGGAAGGCCAGCAGCACAGCCATGAGCAGCACGAGCACCGCCATGAGCAGCGTCAGGCTGCTCTGGTTCATCTGGAAGAAGTAGCGCTGGTACAGGCGCTCCAGCTTGGCCGAGCGGAACTGCTTCGACTGGAACACCCGCACCAACCGGCGCCAGCACGAATGCCCGCTCCTGGTGGCCACCTCGGGCACCACCTCGGTGGCCCCAGCCACCGATGTGGTCTCTGTATCTTCAAAGCCCAGGGCCACGGCCCGCAGGCCCAGCTCTGTGCCTTTGCCTGGGCCGCCCCTCCGGGTGAAGGCTTCCCCCTGCCAGGGGCAGCGAGGGGGCACGGCAGGGGTAGGGCTCGGCGGCTGTGCATCCTGGAGGCAGCTCATGCGAGGCGTGCAAAAGCCACCCGTCCGAGTTCCACGGTGCCCACGCTTCTGCCCATTGCGTTCGCCCCAGGCTGTTTTCCGCTCGTCCACTTTGGGTACCAGGAGACCACCAAACCATGACATGCTGCGGAGAGGGAAGGAGTGAGATAGTGTTCATCCTGCCGCCGCGGAGGCCACCCCCACCAGCACTGTCACTGACTGAGCACTTTCCACACATTGTTCTCATAGTTACTGAAGACAAAGGTGCCCACGTAAAACAACTGACATAAGGGGCCAAAGAGATAACACAACATGCACGGTGCCTGTCTTGCACATAGATGACCCTGCTTCCATTGCCATATCACATATGGTCCCGCAAGTACCATGAGGTGTGATCTCTGAGCACAGAGCCAGGAGCACACCCAGAGCACAGCCATGTTTGCCCCCACCACCACCAGAAAAAGAAAAACTGATACAGAGGGAAAAAGCATGGTTTGCGCGAGACCAGCAGCCACAGAAGTATGAGAACCAAGATTCTCACCCACATATGGCTGACTCCAAAACAGTGCACCGAAAATTCACCTCTTGTGTGAAAGACACAGATTTCTTGGTGGTTTTAAAGCATGTATGACTGCTGGGGATGAGGCTCAGTTACTGAACCACATGTTGTGGCCCCAGCAAAGGTGTAGGAGTTATGGGGCGAATCAAAGCGCACCCCCTCAGGCTCCTGGAGGTGCCAAAATTATCCCCCCAAAAACATCATCGCTTGATATGACAGTTTTAAATGTTAACAAGCCTGTCACATTTATCAGCACTCCACTGAACAAATGATCATGGGATAAATTTCCCCCGTGAGCTGCCAGTGACCTCTGTGTGAGAGGGAAGCTGTCCACACATATGCCACTACACACTCTTCACACTGGAGTCAACTTCCTCTTCAGATCACAGCTCCACAGTAAACCTCCTCGGGCAAGGGCGCTCAGCTCCCCTAGCTGAGAACAGACCGAATGCAGACCCCGACCTACCCTCACATGTGTCTCCCACTGGATTTAGCATCGCTGCTTGTTTAATGTGTCTCCTTTCCTTTGTCTACAAACTCTGTGACAGTAAGAATGACAGCTCTTTCACTCAGCATCTTAACCGAGGGCCAGTACGGAGCCTGGCTCAGGAGAGAGTCAAGCAAGGTGCGTTCAGAAGGCAGAAGGAAAGGTGCTCCAGGGCTGCGCTGCCCTTCCTCTGCGGCACAGCCTCTCAGCCCGCCACTGCTGGGCCCTGCTGCTCCTCCCGGGCATAGTTCCAGGGTCCCCCTTATCAGTGCGCAGTCCCTAACCACTCTTTGAAAATAGCAACCCCCTTTCCTGGAGCTATCTTTCCCTGTCTTCCCAGCTTTAGGTTTTATTTTTCTCCATTCTTCTTATCAACGATGGCTGTTCTATGTATTTTTACTACTTGTTCATCCTCTGGCTCTTATAACAGGAATGTCAACTTTATGCAGATAAGCACTCGGGCCCCTTCTCTTCAATACACCCCGGTACCACCTGTAGGATCAAAAATGTCCATGTGTGAGAGGACAAGCAGACGGCCTGGCGCACTAATGCTCCGAACCACTGTCTGGGCTTTCAGCTGTTCAAGGTCTTCTCATTTGCCTGCTTTTACCCGATCTGCACCAAAATCCAATCAAACTGTTTTGAGGCCATGAAGGGCATAGGCCAGATTTGACAAGAGAGAAAGGAAAAAGAACCAAGCCCACAGGAGAAAAAAGAGGGAAAATAAAAGAACCAGTTTCTATGGCTGGCCTAAGTTACAGAAATCCTGAATAACCCAATCAGCCAAGCACTGAGCCTTGGGAGAAGGCGGATGTGGAGCTTGGGGACGGGCGAGGGCTGGGGGTGTCATGCTCTGTGACAAATACTCAGCATCTGCTCAACTGTGCCAGCTAAGGAGAAAGATGGGAGCACGGCCATGGCGAGTGCCTGTGTCTCCACCAGCGCCGTATCTGGGCTCCCAGAGGAACTCCTGGTCCTTGAACCTGCAGCACTGGCAGAAGTGACATTTGTACTCACTAGAGGACAAAAGAGAGCAACCCCGAGCTGCGGCCACAGGACCAGCTGCTCCGCCAAGCCGTCTGCTCACGCAGACACCAGGGATCTGCCAAGTAGAAAGAAAACAAGTAGAACCCCCCCTGGATGGCTCAGCCAAGCCCTCTCAGTGCCCCTGCCCCGTTAGCCCCAGAACACCACCAACAGCACCATCTGGAGGGGCTGATCAGAAATCCAAGACTTTTTGTGGTGCTGGCATTTGGAAAAGGTCACTCCACAAAGCCTGGCTCTTCAAAATACTCATTAGGAGCATGATCTCTGGAGTGAGACCAGGTTTCAAACCTTAATGTGATTATTTGCTAGCTGCAAGGCCTGGACAAGTTACCGAGCCAGCCCATGTCAGTTTCTTTATCACAGTGGGACCCTAACGGCTGAGAGGAAGGAATAGTGTCCATCACAAAATACACGGTTCATAATTAGTTCTTCTTTGAACCCAAAACTCCACCAGTGTCCCAGAGATGGAGAAATGAAAGTCAGTGCACAAGAGCACACATCTCACAGCCAGTCAAGCAGACGCCAGTCCTATCAAGGCCAGGCCCTGGGCTGTCAAGGCCCAGAGCTGCGAGAGACAGAGGCCAGGGTAAGCAGGCTCCCCCACCCCCGTGACACTCTGCTGCTTCCCTCTCCCACTTGTCAGTCCCTTGGCCTGTTCCTACAACCTGCCCCACCCCAGGAAACCAGACCTCTATCCCAAAGGGCCTATTTTGGTCATGTTCCCAGTCCTGCAGAAAGCAGATGTGAACATCTGGCTCAAACCCTACGGGGAAGGGGCAGGCACAGTCCCAAGGAATGGACGACCCTCTCAAGAACACAATGACCCCATGGGGAAGCTTCAGAACCAGCTGCCCAGCTGCAGCCTGGACACCCCAACTCATGCACTTCAGGCCCGTCTCCAAGAACGTCCACCCATGGCAAGCTGGTACGGCAAATCCCAGGAAAGGCCCTGCTCAAACCCATAAAACCTTCCCTATGGGGTTCCACCAACCCTCCTGTCCAGGAAGCCCCGGAATCACAGACCACCTCCTCCGCCCAGACACGGGCTCGGGGCTGCCTTCACTCCTCTGCCCAGGTCCTTCTGGCTCACAGCTCCACCACTGCTGCCTCGAGGCCCCTGCCTGTCCCTTCAGCAGCGACTCAGAGCCAGTGCCTCCCAGACCTCAAGTCCCTCCCTAACCCCAATCCTCCTGGCAAGGCCCAGCCCAGGGATGGCTCTGCTGCTGCAGCTCCCAAACCCTCGCCCTGGCCGCCTGCCTCGCCACCATCCTGTCCCCTGGGCCCCTCGGCCCCTGCCCTCCTTGGCAGAGGAGGCTCTCTGGGAGTTTCATGACTTCAGAGAGTTCGTGGCAGAAGCACTGCCCAGGCAGGGCCCTTGGGGGCCAGCAGCGGCACCCGGGCCCAGGGCCTCAAGTCGGGCCTTTCCAGATGCAGGGGAGCCTCCTCAGGGTCAGAGGCTGGAGGTGCGGCCCCGCCCTCTCCTCGCCCCACCGGGTCTTCCTCAGTCTGCAGAGGGCTCCCACCTCGGGCTACCACCGAGCCCCCACCGGGTTCCTCCAACCCTCTGGCATACTCCGGCCAGCTCGGAGGCCTGGGAAAGGGTCCCCGCGACCGGTTCCACCTCCGGCTTTCTAGTCGATGCTGAGAGCCGGTTTGGAATCAAGTCCGCTCCCCCAGAACCCCGGCCCACCCAGCACTGGCTCCGCCCCGCCTTCCCAGCCCTCCCCGAGCCCTGGAGGGAGAAGCGAGGGGGCCTCCTGCGGGCCGAGGGGCTTAGTCCCAGGGCCGGGCTGCCCACACCCGTGCTCCCAGACGCTCGACCACACTCCGCGGCTCTACCCACAGTCGCCACGGCACAGGTCGGGGGCAGCGCCGCCCGCAGGCCGTGCTCGCTGCCCAGTGCCCCGAGAGCGGGTGGGACGCGGGGGCCCCCGACGCCCCGAAATTCCGCCCCGAGCTCCCTGGGTGCCCCCGACTCCCGGGCCCATCCCTCCCCGGCCAAACTCCTTCGGGCCCCCCCAAACTCTCTGCAGCCCCGCCGCGCCGCCGCCCACCGTGGGCTGGGTCTCACCTGCCGCGGCCCGGCGCCCCCGGCCGCCCCGAGCCCGCGGGCCCCGGCCCGCCCGCGGCCGCCGCCTGCTCCGGTGCCCGAGCCCGCGCCCCGCGCCGCCGCGCCTCGCCCCCTCGCGGTGTCCAGCGCAGCCGCCCTCTACCCCGGATCCAGAAGTCCCCTCCCCGCCCGCTCCCCGCCTTAAAGGCACAAGCGCCTTTTGTCTGCGCCCCCCGCCGCCGCCCCCGCGCCCCTCCGGGCCCGAGCGCCGACCCCCGGCTGCAGTCCCCCCGCCCCCCGCGCGCCCCCGCGCGCCGCCGCGCCCCACGCTCCCGACTTCGGGCGCACGACCCCAGACGGGGCGCGGGGGGCACGAGGGGAGGCCAGGGGGCCCCGAGCGCACCCACACACCCACCCGCGGGCAGCCGTCTGGCCTGGCGCGGCCGCAGGGGTCGGCTTCCTTCTGGCCTGGGTCCCACTCCCCAGCCCCCACCCTGCGTTCCCGCCCGGCCGGCCGCGGCCCGGCGCCCTCCCGCGGGAACCCGCTTAATCATTAATTAAGCTTCATTCCACAAGGCGCCAGGTGCGGGCGGCCCGCGCCCCGAGCCCGGAGGGACACTGAGGAAGGGCCCCTCCCCCTCCCGGGCCAGCGAGCTGACCGCCCTCCCCGCCGGTTACCCAAACGGTGCCCACCACCCCGTGCGGGTAAGGGGTGCAAGGTGGGGGGGTACTGCCGGGCACCTCCAGAGAGATTCTTTGGAACGCGGGGCTCTGCCGTGTCCTGCAGCAGCAGCCTAGGTACCTGCACGTGCGGAGTCAGGTGGAAGCTGCTTAACCCTTTGAGGCTTAGAGGGGGCTGGAGGAGCCGCCGGGAGGCCGCTCAGAGGGCTGGAACCGCAGCTTCGGGTCCTTCTCCCGCATAACGCAGCACTACTGGGAGTGGCCCTTGTGCCCCCAACCCCCACCCCACCCCACGGCGAGAGAGAGAGAGAGAGAGAGAGAGAGAGAGAGAGAGAGAGAGAGAGAGAGAGAGAGAGGCAGAGACAGAGACAGAGAGACCCTTGGGGAGGGAAGCCTTCTCTTGTTCTGCTCGCAGACCTGTAGCAGCCCCCACTTCCCCACCTAACTTTATCAAGTTACTCCTTCCTCAAACCTTTTATTTTTTTAATTGAATCACCGTGAGATACAAAGGCACGAAGTTGTTCATGATCGGGTTTCAGTCATACAGTGTTCCAACACCCTTCCCTTCACCAGTGTACATTTCCCACCACCAACGTGCCTAGTTTCCCTCTGGCCAGCGCCCCCCAGCACCCCCCCCCCCCCACACACACACACACCAGCCTGCCTCTGCTTCATTTCTCTCTTTTTCCTTTCAGTCACTGTGGTTCTCAGTACAGGTACTAAGAGGGTATCACTTGACCTTTCAGCATTCAGTTCTTGTTCACAGCATTGTCACAGTGGTCTCTTCTCTGTCCTAACTGCAGAGTTAGGACTCTTCTCCCCTTCCCTCTTTGTGGCAAGCTTCCTGCCAAGGACTAGTCCTGGCCCTCACTTCTACTCTCTCTGGGTATTATTATACTATTCAGACCCGGCATTCTTATCGTTCACGGCCCTATGCTTGTCCACATCATGTCCCCAGTGGGATTCGTGAGCCCAGGACAGAGTTTAGGGAGGAGAGGTAGGTTGGAGAAATCCATTTCTGTCACTTAATTGGCCTCTTAGAATTGCAAGCTATATACTCTATAAATCCCCAGACCTCTACAAATGTAGTTGAGACTTCCTGTCTGGTCTTTCTTATGTGATTTTAGAGAATCAGACAGAAAACTGCTGGTTAAAGGATTTGAAAATAGGAAATTGAAAACAAGAAAGGGCTATCTGTTCTGTCATGCGCGGTGGTGAATGCTGTGGCCTCGTGTAGTCTGACCTTTGGGAATTCCTGCTGCCTTCTCGTGCAGAGGGCCGGTGTCTCATCACTCTCAGAATTTCCATGTCAACCTGAGTCCAGTAGCTGACATTTACCTCTTTGAATAATGTGTTTATGAGCCATGTGGGGAAAATGCAAAAGACAATAGAGAAAAAATGTACGTGTATTATAAAA
Organism: Sorex araneus; assembly: GCF_027595985.1. NCBI lineage: Eukaryota > Metazoa > Chordata > Mammalia > Eulipotyphla > Soricidae > Sorex > Sorex araneus. The sequence goes on along the minus strand of NC_073303.1, from coordinate 228,920,898 downwards.
TGTATGAGATTTTAGATTTTGAAATGGATGCCTTTGTTCCTTGTTTTCGTTTGAAATGAGAATTTTAAAATAGACGTGAGGGTCAGAGAGACGTCTCAGAGCACTGGAGCGTATGCTTCATGGGCAGGAGGCCCGGGTTCCCGCACGGTGCCCCAGACCAGAGGGAGCAGCAACATCTCCCCCCAGTGCCAAGTGAGCACTCAGCTGGGACAACCCAGTGACAAGGGGTGGGGCGGTGGGGGGGAAGCTGAATAAATGGAACAGGGATTGATCTCTGGCTCTTTACAGCGTGGAGTGGCCTGTGATCCTCTGTGTGACTGGAGGTCAGTCTAGCCTCTGGACTTCCTTTTCCATTTACTGCTGCCAGCACCTTTCTCTGATGTCCACCATTCACATCTTACACAAAGTATCAATTTCCAGTACTAGAAACTATTCAGACCTTAAAAATAGTTCCAGGGACTGGAGCAATAGCACAGGCGGTAGTGCATTTGCCTTGCACGCGGCCAACCTGGGTTCGATTCCCAGCATCCCCAAGCACCTCCAGGAGTGATTCCTGAGTAAAGAGCCGGGAGTAACCCCTGTGCATCGCTGGGTGTGACCCAAAAAGCTTAAAAAAAAAAAGTTCCAGATGGCACCATCTAAGCTCATTAAAGCCATGATACAGAAACGCACAAATAAAGCTCTCGGAAGAGAGCAACACAGAGTGCCATAGAAATGCCTCCAGACCTGGCAGCAGGCTGTTTCTTCGGTGGCACCTGGAGGGGGCGGGGGAGTTCCTGCCCCCGCCCTAACTGAGCCCAGGTAGCGGAATAACTACAGAACTCAACCGTAGCCATGCTTAGGGCTGCTCTCCACAGGCTCTGACAGCCTCATCCATGAGCAGATCTGCTGAAAAACCCAGAGTCACCATCCAGCTAAAAAAAAAAAAAAAAGAAAGAAAATTAAATTAACCTCAGCTGTATAACTGTATTTAAAATTTTAGAATTCTTGGAGCGCGTCGCCACATGACATTTTATATGTTGGTAATTTCTTATACAAGGGCTTACTGGCTCCAGCGTGAAATACAACAATCTCCTCACACTTTCCTCTAAGGAAATTTTTTGTGTCATTTTTAGCAGATTATTCATAACAGTCACTCTGTCACTGTAGCACTGTCATCCCATTATTCATCGATTTGCTCTAGTGGGCACCAGTAACGTCTCATTGTGAGACTTTTTGTTACTGTTTTTGGCATATCAAATACGCCATAGGGAGCTTGCCAGGCTCTGCTGTGCGGGCGGGATACTCTCGGTAGCTTGCTGGGCTCACCGAGAGGGATGGAGGAATTGAACCTGGGTCAGGAGCGAGCAAGGCAAACGCCCCACCCGCTGTACTATCGCTCCAGTTTATAACATTAGTAATACAGAATAAATTATTTAGGTCCTGCTTTGGGGGCAGGGTTTGGGGGTCGGGGTGGAAACATTCAAAATATGGTGGTGGGTAGGTGCAATGGGGTGGGATTGGTGTTGGAATATTAAATGTAATATTATCCTGAACAACTTTACAAAAATAAAATAAACCATTCCAGAGGCTGGAGCCATAGTACAGAGGATATGGTTCTTGCTTTACACATGGCCAACCTGGGTTTCATCCCCCATATATGGTCCCCTGAGCTTGCCAGGAGTGATCTCTGAGTATAGAGTCAGAGTAAGCCCTGAGCATCATTGCTTGTGCCAAAAAAAAATAATAATAATTTTCCATGGCCAGGTCCTGAGAGACAGACAGGGGTTAAGGCATTTTTTTTTTTTTTTGGAAGGGGTGAGTTAGGAGGGTCACACCCTGTGGTGCTCAGCGGTTACTCCTGGCTTTGCACTCAGGAATTACTCCTGGTGGTACTCAGGGGACCATATTAGATATTAGAAATCAAACACAGGTTGGCTGTGTGCAAGGCAAATACCTTCCCCCGGTGCTATCACTCTGGCCTCAAGGCACTTTCTTTGCCTTAGTCCATCCTGGTTCAATTCCAGCACCACAGATGGTACCCAAGCACTCACCATGAGTGATCCCTAAACAGTCAGGAGTAACCCCTGAGCCCCACCAGAAGTGGCCTAAAGGTTCCTGTTCCCCAAATATCAATTCCACTCCACTGCATAGCAGGGATGACAGATTAGGATGGGACACATGGGAAATACCCAACAACTGAATTTTTTTTCTTTTTTGAAAATTGCACAGTTTTTATTTGGAGGTTTTGAAGGGAAGGAGGGAGAGAAAGTGGGAGAGAGTGAAGAGCAACGTGCTCAAGAGAGAACCCAGGCTTCTCCAAGGGCAGAGAGAGCCCTACACACATCCCAACATTAGACAGGAAAGCATGAAAGTACACATCTCAAGAGGGGAGATGCAGGCCACACATGTGCTCGGGCACCACATGTGCTTGACCACCTGGGCATAGGCAGCACATGGGCTCGGGCAGCATCCTTGCCCAACTACTAAAGTTTTTCTTTTGTAGGCTATCAGAATAGGAAGGGGGCCCAGAGAATGTCTAGTTCGGTGGTATACGTTCAGTGTTCGAGTAGCAAGCACTTACACAGCGTTTACTGTGTGCTGAGTGTTCTCCCAAGTCCCACTCACTTTTTATTGTTGTTTTGTTTTTTGGGCCACACCCAGCCATGCTCAGGGGTTGCTTCCGGCTCTTTACTCAGGGGACATATGGGATGCTGGGGATTGAACTCCAGTGGTCCGCATGCAAGCCAAGCACTTTACCCAATGTACTATTTCTCCAGTCCCCCAAGCCTCACTCACTCAATCTTCAGAGCAACTTCACTAAGGACCTCACGTTGCAGATAAGAAGAATTGGAAGGCCCAGAAGCCCGGCACTGTCTCCAAGACTGGAGGGTAAATGAAAGACCCAAACTCTGCAATCTTGCTTCTGGCTTCAAAGTCCCTCGCTGTAGCCATTGTGCTCGCTGATTATGGAAAGTCAGCCCCTGAAAGGTGAACTGACACTCAGTGACAAATGGTCCCAGAACTCCCGCTGCTGACCGGGCCCATTGCTCTCTTGCGCCTTTCAGGATGGCCTAGAGGCCTTATGGCTCAGTCCTTTCCTGACATTTCTGCAGAAGCACATTCTGTGAGGGGGTATTCCTGCAGGGCCAGTTTTCCAAAAGGTCTTTAGGCTTTATCAATACCCCAGAAAGGCCTCTGAAAGAGGTCATCCACTGGTACGGGAACTCAAGGGAAACTACTCAGGAATGCAGATATTTTAAGAGCAGTACAATGTTCTCGCCCTTTTCTCCTTTGAAAAAGCAATCGTCTCCCAACCTTGCCCTCTGATGGGACTCACCAAAAGAAGTGTCCTTTGGGAGTACCACCCACCTAGGAGTATGTTTATCAGGGACTCTGTCCTCTCTAGCTGAGAAACTCATCTTAGTACTCCTGAACACAAAACTGAGGCAGAGGGTGTAGAGGGTTGGGGGAGACCTGGGGCCAGTGGGAGGAGGGATCCTGGATGCTGGTGGTGGGCGTGGCCTGGCAGCCCTGCAGGTATGAACCAGTAACAACAGTGGGTACTGTTGCAATCAACTCACTTGCAGGACCTGGTAATCCCCAGCTTGCTATAGTCATCTCCCCCTCCTTCATGCCCCGTCTCTCAACATGGCCAAGTTGGCTGCAGTTTTCTTTAGATTTGTATTTGTATCTGAGTTCTCCATTGACATCATTGACATTGCCAGACTGATCTTAGTCACATCAGCTCTCTGAAGTCATCTAGCCTATCTAAAGATGCTTATTGGTGAGTAGCTTGGTAGTTAACACGGAGTCTCTAAGAAAATTGTTCTCATCTGAGCTCCTAGAAAAAATGGTGTTCTTAGTAGAAATAATGAAATATTAAAATCACCAAATTCATAATTGTGTGCTAAGTCAGACTAATAGGGTCTAGATTTGTAGGAACCAGTTATATATATATATGTATGTATATGTATATATGTGTATACATACATATATGTGTATTTATATGTGTACATACATGTATGTATGTGTATGTGTGTGCATAAATATATACACACACATATATATTGGAAAATGCCCACGGGATGAAACTCGGCAGTAAAGTTCTTGCCAGACCTGTGGGAAGCCCTGAGTCCAGCCCCCAGCACTGCAAAAAGAAAAAGACAAAAACAAGGAAAGAGAATTGGGGGGAAAAGTGCTTAAAATTGGGGAAATTCTCTTTGTTTTTCCTTTGATCTCAACAGTTCCCAAGAAAAATGTCATGCAGTGGCTTGGAGGCTGTTCTCTCATTCTGGGCAACTCAGAGAAGGGAACAGCAAGTAAAATGTGGTTGTTGGTCATGTGGGGGAAAGATGATGCGGGCCAAATATAGACTAGAGACTGAACACAATGGCCACCCAACACCTTTATTGCAAACCACAACACCTAATCAGAGAGAGAGAACAAAAGGGAATACCCTGCCATAGTGGCAGTGTGGGGTGGGGGGAGATGGGACTGGGAAGGGGGGGTGGGATGTTGGGTTTACTGGTGGTGGAGAATGGGCACTGGTGAAGGGATGGGTTATCAAACTTTGTAAGGGAGAAACATGAGCACAAAAATGTATAAATCTGTAACTGTACCCTCACGTTGACTCACTAATTAAAAATAAACTATAAAAAAAAAAAAGAAAAAGAAAAATGTCATGCAGCAGCCAGCAGAGTCTAGTTTGAGAACCACTGCAACGAGTCAAGTGCTCAGAAGCGGCCTCTTTCCTGGGGAAGACAGAGCTGCTGTGGAGGATGGATAAACGTCACGCCAGGAACTAATTGGAAGAGCTTTTTGTTTGTTTTGGCTTTGTTTGTTTTCTGGGCCACACCTGGCGGCTCCCAGGGGTCACTCCTGTCTCTGCACTCAGGAATCTCTTGTAGTGCTTAGGGAACCATATAGGTCTGGGGATCAGCCTGGGCTGGCCACATGCAAGGCAAGCACCCGACCCACTGTACTGTCACTCCAGCCTTGATTAGAAGGTTTTAATCCTGACAGAGAAGAAAAAAGAAAGAAGAGGTAAATGGCTTGATCTGTTTCTAACTTAGTCTAAATGACCACGGTTATTCCAATATAGATCACAGACACAGTCTGTGTCAGTCTCTCAACATCTTATTTAAAAATGAGTGAAGGGAAAATCCTTACAAAGAGAATATATCATATGTAAATGTGAGTTCCACGTAGCCATTCACATATCTGGATAACTCTAGAAATAAACAATGTTGAAAAACTCCGAGCAGCATAACTAGTGGATTGCCCTGGGTTCTGAGGAAGCAGTCTAGTGATCCTCTCCATACTTCCTTTCATAAAGTATCACTGTATCACTGTCATCCTGTTGATCATCGATTTGTTCAAGTGGGCACCAGTAACGTCTCCATTTGTCCTAGCCCTGAGATTTTAGCAGCCTCTCTTTGCTCGTTCTTCCCAGCAGTGCCGCACTGAAGGCTCTTTCAGGGTCAGGGGAATGAGACCCGTCATTGTTACTGTATTTGGCATATCGGATATGCCACGGAGAGCTTGCCAGGCTCTGCCATTCATAAAGTAAGGACTTCTTTTATTTTTAAATTTATTTTGGGGTTTGGATCACACCAGGTGATACTTCGGGTTAATTCCTGGCTCTGTGCTTAAGAATTACTCCTGGTGGTAGTGGTGGGGCGGGGGTAATGGGATGCCAGGGACTGAGCCCCAAGCAAGGCAAACACCTCCCCTGCTCTACTATCACTCTGGACTCCTTTTAGTGCAAATTATTGCTCCCTAACTTTTCTGTCTTAAAGATCTGATCTCTGCACATTATGTTTTCTGAAAGTCGAAAGATGGTGAAGACACTCCACATCTGTTCAATTTAGCAAGTAGGCTCTGTCCTCTTTGCCACCTGAACACATGTGCTACCATGACCACCCCAGAGACTCTTGGCTCCCGAGGTCCAGGGTGGGATTAGGCTTTGGCCACTCTCTTTGCTCGTTCTTCCCAGCAGGCCCACAGCCACTGTCACTCGTGCAATGGAATGCCAGGTCGTGAGCTCCAGGGGGATGCATAGTTCCCCCCCCTTTCCTTAGCTTCCCTCCACGCGTGCATTTATTTATTCTTCCACCAAATATTTATTGACTGCATATTATGGCCACTGCTCTTTTTTTTTATTTATTTAATCAGGTTAAGGGAACTGAAGTAAGTAACTGAATTTAGCTGCCTGTGTCTCTATTCTCTTTTAACTTGCTCTCCAGCAGGAGGAGAAAAGGAATATATGAACAGATGAAAAAGGTAGTTGATGGTGATAGGAAATGATAACCATGAACAGCAAGAATGGAGAGAAAGTGCAGGACGGCCATTCCACATATACACAGTGGAATACTATACTGCCATTAGGAAAAGTGAAATCAGGAAATTTGCTTATAAGTGGATGGTCTTGGAGAGAATCATGCTTGGCGAAATGAGTCAAAGGGAGAGGGACTCACAGAATGATCACACATATTTGCAAGATGTAAAAAGCAGAGTGTGAGAATAATGTCCAAAGACAGTAGAAATGAGGACAAAGAGGTCTGGTCCATGATAGGGAGCTTGTCACAAGGGTGGGGGAGGGTACAATTAGGACAGAGAAGGGACCACAATGACAGTGATAGTTGAAAATGATCACTGGGTGGGGGCTGGAGCAATAGCACAGCGGTTAGGGGGTTTGCCTTGCACACGGTCAACCCGGATTCGATTCCCAGCATCCCATATGGTCCCCTGAGCACCGCCAGGAGTGATTCCTGAGTGCATGAGCCAGGAGTAACCCCTGTGCATCGTCAGGTGAGACCCAAAAAGAAAAAAAAAAGAAAATGATCACTGGGTGCTAAAAGGAAGTAAAGTGACATGCACATTTCCCTTTCAGCACACCACAATGCCTACAAAGAAAAAGAGGGAAAGAAGAAAAGTGTCAGCCATTGAGGCAGGCTGGGAGGGGTATGCGAGGTGACAAGAGGGAAATTTGGGGCATTGGTGATGGGAACTGCACATTGGTGAAGGGATGGGTGTTGAAATATTATATGACTGAAACTCAATCATGAGCAACTTTGTAACTGTGTATATCACAGTGTTTCAATTAAAAAGGTTTTTAAACTTTAAAAAAAGTGAATAGGGGAGAAGCCTAGGCTTGCTGCTAAGGGTTCTTCTGAGGAAGTAAAAAAAAAAAATTTTTTTAATAGAGGGATTTCATATCACCCCAGCGATGCTCAGGAATCACTCCTGGCGTGCTCAGAGGACCACTTGGGATGCCAAAGGTCGAACCCCTGTTGGCTGCGTGCAAGGCAAAGGCCCTACCTGCTATACTATCACCCCGGCCCCCAGGTAGTGAAATTTAAAGAGACGTGAATAACAAGCAATCAGCTAAGCAAACAATCTGGGGAAAGAGCATTCCAAACTGAGGGAGCAACTAATGTAAAAGGTTTCAGGCCACAGCAAGTTCACCACTCAAGAAAAGCACCAGAGATAAAGCACAGTGGATAAGGCACTTGCCTTGCACAGAGCCAGCCCTGCTTTGATTCCTCACACTGCATATCGCCACCAGGAGTGGTTCCTGAGCACAGAGGGTCTGGCCCTAAAATACATGCCTCAAAACATTTTTTTTTCTTTTTGGGTAATACTCAGCAATGCTCAAGGGTTACTCCTGACTCTATACTCAGGAATTATTCCTGGTGGTCTCCTGAGCAGACCATATGGGATGCTACAGATCGAACCCGGATTGGTTGTGTGCAAGACAAACACCCTACTCACTGTACTATCGCTCCAGCCCCTCAAAAACAGTTTTTAAAGAAGAGAGAAGGGGCAGAGAGATAGTACAGCAGGTGGAGGTTGCAGCCAGTGTGCAAGAGGAAGAAAGTACGGGATGTGGTCAGAGAGCTGGGTCGGGCCTAGTGTAACACGCCCAGGCCTGGGAAAGGAGTTTGAATTTCACTCCAAATGAGAAGCTTTGGAGGATGTTGGGTTCTGAAGTGGCATCGGTTCTCTCCTAGTAGGGGTGGGAGACTTTCCGAGCCGTGCACAGGAGGCTGGGGGCTCCTGCTGGGGATTCCTGGCCAGCCGGCACTGAGTTCAGTGTGGAGACTTGAGGCCTGTGTGCCGGGCACCTCCAGAGTCACCTGGGACATCAGGAACCTTGAGCTGCATCAGTGGTGGCCAGGATCACACCGAGAGGGCTGCATGCAGGGCACGTGCCTGAACTTCCATACACCTCTCAGCTCTCATTTATAGGGATTTCGTTTGGTTGGTTTTGGAGTGTTGTGGGGAGGGGGTAGGGTAAAGGGGTTTGGGCAACACCCAATGGTGCTCAAGCTTACTCTGTGGTTGAGTCACTCTCCACAGGTCTTGGGAGACTAGAATTGCTTGCACACAAGTCCCGTGCCTTAACCTTGTTCTATCTCTTTAGCCCTGATTTGTAGTTTTAAAAAATCATACTGAGGGGCTGGAGAGATAGCACAGCGGGTAGGGCGTTTGCCTTGCACGCGGCCGACCCGGGTTCAAATCCCAGCATCCCACATGGTCCCCTGAGCACGGCCAGGGGTAATTCCTGAGTGCAGAGCCAGGAGTAACCCCTGTGCATCGCCAGGTGTGACCCAAAAAAAGCAAAAAAAAAAAATCATAATGAGGTATCAAGAGATATAAGTGAAAATACACAGAAAGCTTTTTCAGGCTTAGGTAGAAAGAACAGCAACTTGGACCCGGATGATAGTAATAATGGTGTTGAGAAGTGGACGGACTCAGGAAGCGTCTGGCGCAGTAGAACCAAGTAATCTTGCCCGAATTCCTGTGCATAGTTTGTCCATATCAGATAGTTATAGACAACTGAAAAAATGCATATCAAGTCCCTGCTCCCTGCCAGGCGCTGTGAGTTACAGCAAACCCACCTCCTCCTTCCCTGCTGCCATGAGAAACTATCCCATGCCTGACCCATGTCCAGCGCCAAAGGCACACCCTTCCTCGCTCCCACCCTCCATTCTCAGAGCTGGGTGGATGATGGTGGGGACCGTGGGAGTGGGGGTGGAGGAGTAGTGTTTACAATTAGAATTGATGCCATAAAAAAAAAAAAAAGTCCAAAGTTCTCAGTTCTCCCAAGGTCCCAGAGCAAAAAGTCCAGAAGAGCTCGAAGCTGTCAGTGGGGTGAAGGTGCAGACAGGGCCATGAGAACCAGGGAAACCTGTCGGGGTCCACCTTACCCAGTCAGCGGTCTCTGAGGCCCCAGAGCCCAGACTACTCCACCTGCTGCCTCCAGGCTCCCTGAGTCGATTTATGAGTCTCTCTCTCTTTTTTTTCCTTTTTGGGTAACACCGGTGATGCTCAGGGGTCACTCCTGGCTCTGCACTCAGGATTTACCCCTAGCAGTGGTCAGGGGACCATAGGGATGCTGGGAATCAAACACCGGTCAGTGGCTGCGGCTGCGTGCCAGGCAAACGCCCTACCTGCTGTGCTATCACGCCAACTCTGATTTCTGAGTTTCTTGTGCCCTCTGGTGGCAGATTGCTGGCACTGTGGTCCAGAGTTAGAATCCAGAGTTTCATTTAATCGATCTACGTCCTCTTTTCTAGCTTCATGTTCCCAGAAGCACCATGAGAAATTCCAGGAATCCTGGGGAGGGCTGAGGACATCATTGCATTAAGGTAAAGGGCCACAGTGGTTTCTGAGCTTTTCAAGCATGCACCATCTGTTCTGCACACAATACCAGAATATTTTTTTTATGAGTTGAACGAGCCATTCATAGGTGGGCGGGAGGGTTGGGGGAGGAGGAGCACACAGTTGTGCTCAGAGCTCCACCTGGCTCTGTGCTCAGGGGCCACACCTGACAGTGCTTAGGGGCCATATGCAGTATACCGGGATTCCCATCTTTGTCACAGCTGCTTGCAAAGCAAGTCAAGTACCTTGAACTTTGTTCTATCCTTCTGGCTCTTTTTTAGCACCTAGTGTGAACAGACTCCAGGGTGGCACACACATGTCTAAAGCTGATCCACGCACTGAGTGAGGAGCTGGTGCGTGAAGAAGCTCAGTAATTTGGGGTCCCTCTGTGTGTAAACACACAAAAAAGAGGGCAGCACTATCTCTCCCGCCGCCCGTGTTCGGTAGTCTCACACCACTTCCCCCATCCCGGGGAGGTTGATGGCGATGATGAGGCAGGTGAAGGAAGGAACGGGAGCCAGGATGGTTGGTCTCAGTTGCAGTTTATTCCATTCCCATCTCCATTCTCCTCTGATTCTCCTCCTGCTTCTTCCTCCCCCATGCTGCTTCATTCTCCTCGCTCTAGATCTGGATCTCGATCTGGCTTCTTCAGATCTGGCACTGGAACTCCCAGCCCACTCTTACAGCCCAGTTAAATCCCCCAGTATGAGGGGTTGGGGCTTACACATAGGTGTGGTCACAATCAATAGGGATAAAGTTCTTTCCCTCAGGATTCTAGGACAGATTCTCTTTCAGCAGGACACCCGCCCCAGAGCGGAATCCCATGGGTGTGTTCCTTCTCTCCTTGTCCAACTAACATAAAAGCATTCAGAATATTAATCATTTTGTATGGACACAGCAAGAGATGCATTAAACTTATAGAATTGCTCTCCTGGGGTCATCTTGATCTCAGACCACAGTGCTCAGGCCAGATTAGTCTTTCCTATCCTTAGCAGGGCCCTAGTCTCGTTGTTTGCTTTTGGATCATGACAGCATTTGTCCATGACCAAGCTCTTAACTTATAGTTAAGCATTAGGCACTTTGGCCAGGCCCATCTCGATACCAGGGTAGCATATAATTCATCGCTTGCCCTGGGTCTGTCCCGTCCCTCGTCAGGACCCTGCTTTTGGGGGTGCTAGGAAGTAAGGGCAGCTGAGGCTTAAGTCGAGAAAGCAGATGCCCAGGAGTGAATAATATTCAAAGTCAATTACTTTGTCCATACAAAAAGACATTGCTTTAAAGTAAACTATTCAAGACACAAGGAGAGGAGAAAGGCAATATTAACTTACAAGTTCAGTGTCCTAGAAAGGTCTGACCTTACAAATTAACAGAGTCTGATTGGGGGAAAAGCTGATTAACTGGTTGGGGAAGAGCGCATAGAGAAGTGGTTACAGATAGACAAAGGAATGGGAGTGACTCAGGAGCACTTTAATGGGTGTGACCTGATAAACCTAAGCTCCTTATTTCAAGGAGAACAGAACATACCAATGTTGTCTTAAAATGTTTAGAGATTATTACCAGATAAACCTGAACTCTCTATGGCAAGAGAGAAAGGACAAACCAATGATATCCTGCACCTCTGCTGCCTAGTACACCTGATCCAGACTCCCCTGGTTCCTGATGCCAACTTTCCCATTGTTTCTGCCTATTTTTAAATCTGCTACCCTGGCCTTTTGTAATTGCTTGCTATCTTTCTGTCTTTTCTGCTGTCATTAGTTGGAACCTATTTGTTTTTGCAACCAAGTATATGACTGGCATATTGGCATTGAACAGTTGATCAAGCCCCTCTGAGCCTTACATCCGTCCTTACTGAAGAAGGATCATAACAATGACTTCCATAAACAAGGCAGTTTAATTAATTGAAGATATTAGTTAGCCGTGTTGTATTTGTGTTGTGTGATGTGTATGTGTTTCTAGACACTTCGCAGTCTTAAACGAAGCACGATGATTATCTCAGTGTTTCTGTTGATCAACATTTGGGGCATAGCATTGCTAGGTGCCCTGTTTCAAAAGCTCACAAGGCTGCAATCATGTATCAGCCAGAGCTGTAGGCAGCCGAGGCTCCATCAATCTACATCCTCTTCTCTAACTTCATGCTCCCAGGGGCATTAGGAGACCGCTAAAACTCGAAATTTACACATGGATGGCTAGGACTCAGTTCCTGCAGCCCTGGTGTACTGCCACATGGGTGTGTCCAAGAGGCAGTGAGCCCATCCCAGACTGAAAGGGGGAGAAGGCTAATGAGATGAAGTCAGGAACTCCAGTAGCCAGTTTCATTGCCGAAGTGTGAGGTCCCCTCTCTTTTTCTATGTCCTCTGCACAAGAAGCAAGTGGCCAGGCAAGCTTACACACAGAGAAGGATTACCAGGGGCATAGTGGGAGGGGATGGAGATCACTGAGGGCCCTGGAGAAGTTCTGCATTGGTGAGGGAGCTGTTAGTCATCTTTTGAGGCCTTGTTCGAAATCCCACTTCCTTCCTGGGGTTTCTTCAAGTTCCTCCTTCACTCAAGCCCGTCAAAATGAACACTTCTTACAAATGGGGAACCATGCAGACTGAGGACTCGATGGAATTTGAGGGGGGCCACACCCAACAATGCTTAGGACTAATTCCTGGATCAGTGCTCAAGGATCACTCCTGGTAGGGCTTGGGTAACCATACAGGGTGCCAGGGATCAAATCCTGGCTGACTGTGTGCAAAGCAAGTGTCCTACCATCGGTACTACCTCCCTGTGGAATTTTTAAGGGGATTAGGGGTTCCCTTGCAGTGCTCAGGAGGCTGTGGTCCCCTCTCTGGGGTTCTCCACCAGGGCTCCTCGAGGATATGGTGCTGCTTAGGCCCTGCAGATTAACAAACATCAGGGATTATCAAGCACCAGGGATTATCAACCACTGACACTGCGCTCAGGGTCTCCAGGGCTATACCCAATGATTGTTGGGGGATCATTTGTGATGCCTGGGATCAAACCAGCACTGGCCACATGCGAGGTATGTGCTTTAAACCCTGCACTATTTTTCTGGTCCTTTGATGGAATTTGTTTGTTTTGTTTTGGGGCCACACCTGGTGGTTCTCAGGGGTTGCTCCTGGTTCTGCACTCAGGGATCACTCCTGGTGGGCTCGGGGGACCACATGGGGTGCTAAACCTGGGTGAGTCACGGGCAAAGCAAAAAACCCTACATGCTGTACTATCTCTTCAGCCTTGATGTGATTATTTTCACTGTGTGATTTTGGTATTACAAGAAAATGTCCATTTTGAGATATAGTGCCTGAAGTATTTGGTAGCAGAATAACATGAGACCCACACTTTTTTTTTATTTACGATTACCATTTCAATCAAAATGTGTGCATACAGATTCACATATTTCAGATGTCACAGGAACACATTTTGTAAGATTCAGAAATAAACACTTTGGGGTTGGAGACAGAGTATAGCGGATTAGCAATTGCCTTGCGTGCAGTTGACCAGAGTTTGATTAACCGCACCATATATGGTCCTTGAGCCATGCCAGGAGTGATCCCTGGGCCCAGGAGTGTGCCCTGAGCACAGCTGGTTGTGCCCCCCATAAATAAATAAATAAATAAATAAAGGTATGAACACTCAGTGAAACCAGAGTAAGCATTTCAGAGACATCAACAATTTCACTCTTAAGTTTTCCCTTTTTTTTTTTTTCATTTCTAGGAAAATCCTCTGGGCATGATTTTATACCCAGAAATTCCTCTGGGTCGGAAACTATAGCATAGTCCCTCCCAGCATACATATGCTCTTGCTGTTTTCTATGATATCCAACACAAATAAAGGAAGTCACACAGAAGCGGGCAGTGCCGGTCCAGCCTACCCTGGATCTCGTTATTGATTAGACTGGAGCAGTAGACCCAGAAGCCAACGTAGATGAGCTACGAGTCACTGGCACAGGTGGGACAGGTTTTGGGTCTTGTCCAGCAGGAACTTCAAGGGCACAGGCAGTGCTGTGCCTGTCCGCTCCCAGGTGGCACTGCACCTGCTGGAAGCCAGGACTCAGACCACAGCTGGGCAGAAGCGCCTGGACCCCGCACCCCCACACAGCGCCTTCGTCAAAGCCCACACTCTCCTTTAAACTTTTAAATTCTTTCTATTCCTTTTTTTTATTATTCAGTGTCCCTCCCCCATCAAGTATTTTAGAGTAGTAAAGACGGAATTCTAAGGCCACTCCCCCTTTGATCCTAGCCTGCCTGGTTTAGTAGTTGCCATGGGGGGGAAAGATCGCCTTTTCTTTTGCCGAAAATATTCTAGAAAACCAACTTTACATGTATGTAAGAAGTGAGAAGAACTAAAAAAAAAAAAAAGAATCGGGGCCGGAGTGATAGCACAGCGGGTAGGGCGTTCGCCTGGCACGTGGCCGACCCGGGTTCAATCCCCGGCATCCCATATGGTCCCCCAAGCACCGCCAGGAGTAATTCCTGAGTGCAAAGCCAGGAGTAACCCCTGAGCATCGCTGGGTGTGACCCAAAAAGAAAAAAAAAGAATCTTCACAAATATCAACATAAATATCAACATACCCCATCTCTAACCCTCAGTGGGACCCACCTTTTACCCACCTTGTAAACTTGTTCAAAACACTTGTTCAATCCACCCCGGGGATGGCTGCTATTGACTTGCAGGTTAGTGTCAGTTTAAATGAATATGTGGGGGGCTGGAGAGATAGCACAGTGGGTAGGGCGTTTAGCACACGGCCGACCCGGGTTCGATTCCCAGCATCCCATATGATGATCCCCTGAGCACCGCCAGGGATGGTTCCTGAGTGCAGAGCCAGGAGTGACCCATGTGCGTCGCTAGGTGTGACCCAAAAAGCAAATAAATAAATAAATAAATAAAAATAAAAGAATATGTGGTGCTCAGCCTATGGCTTTGCCCCTTCTGTGTTGTATTTGTCCTTCAATCAGGACATGAGAAGGGCTTGAGAAAACCCAGGGTGGAGAACTAGCTACCAGAAATCAGTTCTCAGGGCCAGAGAGATAGTACAGTGAGTAGAGCCAACCAAGGTTTGATCTCCAGAACCCCTTATGGTCCTACAAACCCCACCAGGAGTGATCCCTGTGGGGTCATAGAGTTAGGAGTAAGCTGAGTGTGACCGCAAAACAACAAACAAACAAAAACCCCACAAAAATCAACATTTTTCATGGGTGAAAAGTAAATAAGCCAACTGGGAAACATTCATAATTTTAAGGAAACAAAGAGAGACATCACAAATAGCAATTTCCAATACCTGATTGAATTCCAGAGAGTTACTGTGTTTAGTGTGGAGCCCATACATGGTAGCTTGAGGCCACACTGTCTGGTGCTCTGAGGTTGCTCCTGGCAGTGCCAAGTGACCATGCAAAGCAGGTACTTCAGCCCTTGGAGCCATCTCCCCAGCCCTGCATATTGTTTTTTATTTTACTTAATTAATTAATCACTTTCCCCCTCCTCCATTTCTGGTTCTGGCCCTCAGCGATGCTCAGGGCCTAATCCTGGCTCTGTGCTCAAGGATCACTCCTGGTGGGACTTAGGAGATCATATAGGGTGTAGGATAACATAGCCTCTGACAGTTTAGGTTTATTGTGTTACTCCCACCACAGTGCTCCCATTCCTCTGTGTTTATTTGTAGCTTCTTTCTTAATGTTCTGTTGACTTGTATATATTGGTTTTCTCTTCTCCTTGAGTCCTCTGCATAGATTATTCAGAGCCATTTCCTTTTGTATGGCCACAGGAAGACTTAGCAAATGCCATGCTTTTGTAACCTGGGCATCTGTTCTCTCGACCTAAGCCTCAGCTGCCCTTACTTCCTAGCACCCCCAAAAGCAGGGTCCCGATGAGGGACGAGACAATAGGGTGCTGGGGATTGAACTGGGATCAGCTGTGTGCCAACTCTCTGGTCCCAGATATTCTTCAAGTCAGGCATTGACGGGACAGTTGGGGAAGTTTGACATTAATAGCTGTTAGATGACATTGCGTCAATGCTAAACTTCCTGAGTGTAGTCATGTGTGTAATTATGCACAAATGTCTCTGCTCTTGGCAAGTACACGACAAAGTATTTAGGAATAAAGTTGATAAGATAAAGCAAACATAGGGAAATGTTAGCAACCAATAGATCTAGGTGAAAGGTGCATGCACTCAGACTAATTATGCAGCTTGAAACTTGCAGAAAGGTTTAAAAGTGTTCAAACCCTGAGCACCACCAGGTGTGGCCCCAAGATCCAAGAAAAGAGAGGGAGAGAAGAGAGGGAGGGAAGAGAGGAATCTATCTACAGTTATTTTATGGTCCAAAACAATAAAAATATCAATACTAAGCAAAAACAAAACTAAGCAGAGAGATTACAAATCATCCAGCAATTCCACCTTTTGAAATCTACCCCAAGAACACAAAAAACAATAACTCAAAAAGATGCACACACCTCGTGTTTTTAGCAGTGCCAAGTACAACAGCCAAGAATTGAAACAATCCAAATGTCCAAGGACAGATGAACAGACATGAAGTTGTGGCATATACACAATGGAATATTATTCAGTTATAAGAAAAGATGATATCTTGCAGTTAGATGTGACTTGGAGGGAACTGGAGGGCATTAAGTTAAGGAATAAGTCAGAGGCAAAAGGAGAAATGTCAGATGCTCTCACTCACCTGTGGCATATAGAGCAACAAAGTGAGGGCGTCCTGTGGACCCAGGATAGATCCTCACTTTCCAATTACCAAGTGGGAAAGGGAGGGAGCTGGAAGGAAAGGAGGACTGGAAGTGGAGGGCTTCTGCATTTTAATGCTGGTGAGGTGCAGTGACTTTGTGCATAAACATTAACACTATTGTAAGTTACACTATTGTAAGTTACACTATTATAAACTATAATTAAAGTTTAAAAGAACCTGGTGGAATTTGTGCTGACTTTTCCTTTACATGGGCTTGAAGGGCTGATACCTATAATTTTATTTTTTTTAAATTTTTTTTGGGGGGTCACACCCGGCAATGCACAGGGGTTACTCCTGGCTCTGCACTCAGGAATTACTCCTGGCGGTGCTCGTGGGACCATATGGGATGCTGGGATTTGAACCCGGGTCGGCCGCATGCAAGGCAAACGCCCTACCCACTATGCTGTCACTCCAGCCCCATGATACCTATAATTTTAATTCATGTGATTTTGCCCAAGTTGTCCCAATCTGCAACGGGAGGCTGGTGTGGAATCCTAAAGAGATCGGGACGCAGAGAGCTTAAGCTCACAGCCTGAGGGCCGCAGTGCAGATCGAGTTGGGTCGCTGCACACTCACAGGTCACCACCAGTTTCCAGCCATCCGGCTTCCCTTCCCGCTCCCCTTCAGAGCTGCCTTTCAGGGCGACTGTTTCAACCCCAGTCGGCTCATTGTCTCCAGGCCTTTATTCCTGGGGTTGGAGAGCCTCTTCACTGCTCCATCTTTCCCTGCCTCACTCCACTCCTTCCACCAGGGCTGGGGTTGGCGCCCCATAGCGCAGACGCAGACCAGTCGGTGTCACCGTCCGGGCCTTCTGCCCTCCACTGCGGCTGGCAAGTCCCAACATGCTCATCCTCTCAGAATAACTCTCGGGGCTACGCTATTGCTGCCTTCACTTGAGAGAGAGGAAGCGGAGGCTCCAGGGCCCCTCAAAGTCCCACACCGGCCCAGCCACCTGCAGCTCAGCCTTTCTCTCTGAGCAGGAGCTGGGTTCTGAGGTTCTTTCTCTGGGAGTCACGGGGCAGGCAGGGGATGGAGCCAACTGGTAAAGCTCCGACCTCGCACGTGTGAGGCCGAGTTCCATCCCTGGGAAAAAGCTAAGACGGAAACACTGGGACAACTTTCACACCCACATTTTTTTTTTTCTGGGAGGCCATACCCACTAGTGCTCAGGGCTTACTCCTGGCTCTGTGCTTACTCCTAGCGGTGCTCAGGGGACCACATCCGAGTCAGCCACATGCAAGGCAAGCTCACTATCCTCTGTACTATCTCTCTGGCCTCTACTTATTATTATTATTTTTTTTTGCTTTTTGGGTCACACCCGGCGATGCACAGGGGTTACTCCTGGCTCATGCACTCAGGAATTACTCCTGGCGGTGCTCGGGGGACCACATGGGATGCTGGGAATCGAACCCGGGTTGGCCACGTGCAAGGCAAACGCCCTACCTGCTGTACTATCTCTCCAGCCCCTACTTTTTTTTTTTTTTTTTTTTAGTTTTTATGGAAACTTACTTAGAAGTGAGGGGAGAGAAAGAGAGGAAGTACACGTTCAGAAGAGAACATGGGCTTCTCAGAGTGGAAAAAGCAAAGAAGCATGAGCCAAGTAAGCAAGATAAGTGTTCAAGGGAGGACACAGGCTTGAAGAGCAAACCAAGCCTATAATTTAAATTCAAGTGAGTTGGCCCAAGTTGTCCAAATCTGAAATGATCACTTATAAGACACAGCGGGTTCCGGTGCATCAGGCCTGCACTCACGGGCTCTGCTTCTGCAGCCCTTCGCTATTTTGATCCTCCAGTCTGTGTTTTTCCCTTGCCCTCCAGCACATTTCCTTCCAATAGTCAGGAATATAAGCCACTTAGAAACGCTGAAAGGTCTTTGCTTGTTCCTGTTAGATCAAGATTTCCTCATTTTAAATTACATACTTTTTGTTTGAGTAAGTCGCAGTCCCTACTGAGCTTGTAAATAGTTTATGTGGAACAGCCTGTAACTACAAAATCAACTTGCTTGCCCTGTTCACTCAGCGGCCTTGTTTGTTTGTACTGAACCCAAGGGACGAGCCCGGCTCACGCAGTGTGAGAAAAGAAAAAGAGAAGGAAGTTCTTTATGTTTAAAAGAAAGAAATTTTAAATTCAGCCCATGCCTCCTCTGTACTCTGCCTGAAGTCATAGACCCAGGAGCCAAAGTCGTTCCTGAGGGAAAATGAACCCGGGAAGCAGGTCGCCCCACAAGCTAGGAACCTTATTTCCTCAGTGCTGGGTTGTTGGGTTTTTTTTCTTCATCTCTGTTCCCTCCTGAACGTTTGGTCCCAGAATTCCTAAGTGGGGTCCTCACCTCCACTGTGATGCTGTGGGAGGCGGGCCTGGGGCAGTGTTAGATGGGGGCTTTGGAGCTGCGGGGCTGGGACTGGTGCCCTTAGGGCGCGGACACAGGGCACAGCCGACTGCGGCCTGCAAAGGGCCTCACGCAGACTCGCCGCTCCCTACGATGGGGTGGTCAGCCTCCAAACGTGGGGACAGGCTGGAGAGACAGTACAGCAGCTAGGGCACTTGCTTTGCCTGTGGCTGGTCTAGTGATAGCACAGTGGTAGGGCGCTTGCCTTGCACATGGCTGGTCGGGGGGCGGGTTCCACGGACATCCCATATTGTCTTCTGAACCCCACCAAGAGTGGTCCCTGAACACAGCCAGGTATGACTCAAAACCGAACAAACAAAACTGGGCGAAATAGATCTGTCTATTTATCAGCTGCCCAGTCTATGGTACTTATTTGTGAAAAGTTGACACTTGTAAAACCACTCTTTGTATGGTTTGGTGGGGACCACACCCATGGTGCTCGAGGTTTACTTCTTTTTTTTTTTTCTTTTTGGGTTACACCTGGCGATGCACAGGGGTTACTCCTGGCTCTGCACTCAGGAATTACCCCTGGCTGTGCTCAGGGGACCATATGGGATGCTGGGAATTGAACCCGGATTGGCTGAGTGCAAGGCAAACGCCCTACCCGCTGTGCTATAACTCCAGCCCCTCAAGGTTTATTTCTGGCTCTGTGCTCGAGCATCACTTTGGGTGGGGCTCAGGGAACCATATGGGGTTCTGAGGATCAAAACCGGTTCACCACATATAAGGTGAGCACCTTTCCCACTGTTTGGCCCTATGAAACAATTTTTTAAATGGAGCTACCACTATGGAGAAAATTGTATTACCTGGCACTATTTTTTTTTAATTTCATTTTTATAAAGTTGTTCACAATGTTTGACTACATTTAATATTTGAACACCAATCCTACCACCATTACACCAATACACCCACATATTTTGGATGTTTCCATCCCAAACCCCAAACCCTGCCCCCAAAGCAGAACCAAAATAATTTATTTCATATTGCTTGTTATGAATAATCTGCTAAAAATGATCCAAAATAAGTTTCATAGAGGAAAGTGTGTGAATATTGTTGTACTTCACCCAGGAGCCATTAAACCCTTTTATAAGAGATTAGTAACACGTAGTTAAAGATTAAGTCTGTGTGCTTATTTAGGTATACATACATATATATATACATATATATCTGTTTAAATGTATTTCCCCCCAAAATTGGTTGCCTTCTACTTTAAACCCCATCAAATGCGGTGTGATACTCTTGGTACAATAGTGGTGTAAAGTATGAGATGTCGCAAATGCAGTCACAGGTCCAGGAATAGATTCTCTCGTGGGTAAGGCTCATCCGAGCGTGTGGAGAGTGGCTGTGAGCACGGCAGAAGTTGAGTTTTAGAGGTTTTCGGGTGCCAGAGTTGGCTCCATTGGGGCAGGGAGGGTGACTCACCTGCTTCCCTCCGGGTTGCCCTGAATGAAACATCCTGCCACCGGGTCTGGAGGCATGTCTATGGCATATTGTTCTGTGCTCTCTTCCAAGAGATTTATTGTTGAGTCTGGATCATGGCCATTGATGAGATTAAATGGCGCCAGAGGCAGCTTGTGGGGGTGACTGCCAAACTGCCGAGAAAAGGGGAGACGGGGGGAGGTCACCGTGCCCAGCACTTTGAACTAGTCCAAAAACCAACATCAGAGAAGGGCTAGAGATATCACTCAAGGGGCTTTCAGATGGGAGTCCTGGGTCCTATCTCTGACATTGTACATGATTGCTGACCACCACTGGCTGAAGAAGAAGGAGGAGGAGGTGGGCGAGGAAGAAGAGGGGGAGAAGAAATCAAGCAAATACTGTTTAAGAGGCTCAGAAGGACTATCAATTGTGGGAATTTTGCTGGAGAACAGAATTAGCACAATTAGGATTTTTACACTCATTAATTCTTTCTATCCTATTTTTCACACCTGGTGGTGCTCAGGGGCACACCTGGTCATGCTAGGATTCAGACCATTGTCGTGGCTGCAGCTGCAGCTAAGCAAGCGCCTTCACCTCTATACTCTCTCTCTAGCCCTCTGCTTTATTTTATTTGCTTATTTTTATTTTGGGCTGCACTGGCTGTGCTTAGAGCTTACTCCTGGCTCTATGTCCAGGGATTCCGCCCGGTGAGGCAAACACCCTACCCATCGTACTATCACTCCAGCCCCACAAAAAGCAGTTATCCAAGTGTCACAAACAAGTGTCATAGACTGGCCAGCTGATAAACAGATCTATCTCTCCCAGTTTTGTTTGTTTGTTTAATTTGGGAGCCACACCTGGCTGTGTTCCGGGCTCACTCTTGGTGGACCAGCCACATGCAAAGCAAGCGCCCCACCTGCTGAACTGTCTCTCTAGCCTGTTCCCCAGCTCAGGGTCCATACATGTCCATCTTGTTTCATTAAGCACTTATTCCATTTTTTATTTTCCCTCCTATAAAAATATCCCCCACCTTAGGACTCAGAACGATATAGTACAGCAGGTAGGGTTTGATTCCAGGACTCCATACGGTTCCCTGAACCTGCCAGGAATGATCCTCGAGCACAGAGCTGGAAGCACAAAGCCCTGACCACTGCTGGGTGTGACCCAAAAAATTAAAAAAATTCTTACCTTTATACTTCCTTGGAAACATTTTTTTAAATTTTATTAATTTTTCCCTTTATCCAAACCCCATGGTTTGATCATGATGTATTTGTTGCAGGTGTTCAGTGCCCGCCATCAGGATGACCTTGCTCTTCCATCGTTCCCATTTTCCCAACCACCATCCCAAGCCTGCCCCTTTATTTTTGTTGTTGTTGTTTTATATTTTATTTATTTATTTTTAATTATTTTGTATTTTGTATTTTTTGATGAATCACCGTGAGGTACAGTTACAGACTTACAAACTTTCATGCTTACGTTTCAGTCTCTATCCCTCTACCAGAGCCAATTCTCCACCACCAATGATCCCAGTATCCCTCCCCTTCACCCCTGCCCCCTCCAGCTGCCTGTGGCAGGTGCATTCCCTTTTACTCTCACTCTCCTTTTTTTTGGGGGGGTCACACCCGGCGATGCACAGGGGTCACTCCTGGCTCTGCACTCAGGAATTAACCCTGGCGGTGCTCAGGGAACCATATGGGATGCTGGGAATCGAACCCGGGTTGGCCGCATGCAAGGCAAATGCCCTACTCGCTGTGCTATTGCTCCAGCCCTCTCACTCTCCTTTTGGGTGTTGTGGTTTGCAAGTGGCCATCATGTTCGGTCCATAGTCTACTTTCAGCCCGAGTCTCCCATCCCGAGCGGGCCCTCCAAGCACCCTTTACTTGTGTTCCCTTCTCTATCTGAGCTGCCTTTTCCCCCAGAATGCCAGGCCGGCTTCCAAGCCATGGAGCAATCTTCCTGGTCCTTATCTCTACTACTCTTGGGTGTTAGTCTCCCATTCTGTTACTTTATATTCCACAAATGAGTGCAGTCCTTCTATATCTGTCCCTCTCTTTCTGACTCATTTCACCTAACATGATACTCTCCCTGTTGATCCACTTATATGCAAATTTCATGACTTCATCTCTCCTAACAGCCGCATAGTATTCCATTGTGTAGATGTACCAAAGTTTCTTTATCCAGTCATTCTGTTCTTGGGCATCCGGGATTTTCCAGATTCTGGCTATTGTAAACAGTGCTGCAATGAACTTACAAGTGCAGATGTCATTTCTACTATACTTTTTTGCATCTCTGGGATATATTCCCAGAAGTGGTATTGCTGGGCCAAATGGGAGCTCAATTTCTAATTTGTTAAAAAAATTCATACTGTTTTCCAAAAGAGCTGAACCAGTCAGCATTCCCACCAGCAGTACAGGCGAGTCCCTTTCTCCCCACACCCACGCCAACAATGTTTCAAGCCTGCCCCTTTAGCAGGCCCAAAATAATTTATTTTATATTACTTTAATGAAATTATCAAAAAATGCTTTAGTAAGAGAAAATTTGTGAAAATAGTTATATCTCACCATGGGGTCACTAGGTCCTTGTTGTGGATTGACTAAGCTCTTCATCACTAGTTGAACGTCCTGTGTTAGTGCTTTTGTTTATTGAGCTTAGTTAGCTTCTACACTACTTTCCCATCAAATTTGGTGTGCCAGACACGGACCGGGGTGTCAGTACTGAAGAATTTGGAGGATTCTCGCAACTATTAAAGGTGGTTGTGCGCTGCAGCCACTCCAGAACTCTGGGCCATGAGTTTCCCTGGCAGTGGCTATGGATTCTGAGTGTAGCTTCTGGGCTTGCCAGGGAGTAACAGGGGTGGGGGAGGCTGCCCAACTCCACCCCAAGAAGACCCCAGACTTCACAGCCTGAAGATGTGTGTGCCTGGAATTTTCTGCAGAGTTCAGTCGTGAGGCAGTGGAGTTGGTCCATTGTTGTGGCGGTGGCGGTGGGGGTGTGAGTGCAGCTGCTGGGACCTCCGCAGGCAAGGGCCCCCCCGCGCTGTCTGGAGGGGCACATTTTAGGTTTCTTTTTTCTTTTTTGGGGGGGCGTTTGGGGACCACATTCGGTGATGCTCAGGAATTACCCCTGATCCGGCACTCAGGAATTAGACCTTGTGTTGCTTGGGGGACCATCCTGGGTACCAGGGATTGAACCTGTGTCTGCTGCTTGCAAGGTAAATGCTCTACCGCTGTACTATCTCTCCAGCCCCCATTTTAGGTTTCTGCCTGAATCTGTGTACCCTGAATTTCAATTCTGCTGTCACATAAATGTGCTTTACCTTTTAAAATTGTCTCCACATTTTTGTTGTTTTGAGGGGACCATATGGTGATGCTCAGGGGCTACTCCTAACTCCGCTCTGGAGATCACTCTCCAAAGGGTTTGGGGGACCATGTGTTCCCAGAGATTAAACCTGAGCATCATACATGCAAAGTGTGTGTTCAGCATGTTAAACTCTTTCTCCATTCCGCCTCCTGAATTTTTCAGTTGACGTATAATAACGGCCTGTGCAAAGACACAGACTAACCCCAGGTACGTTGTTCTGGAAGCTGAACTAAAGAAAATGTAGTGGGTACTTGTTCACAAGCAGAACTATTCAAACCTAAGGCAAGAATGAAGAAAACAAAGGAAGCAGAGATTGGCTCATGAGGGTGTGGGAATGGGGGCGGGAAATATATATAAATATATTCATAACAAAATCCAAACATTTCGTATAACAAAATATGAATGTTACCGACTTTTTGTTTGGTTTGGTTTCCTGTTGTTTTGGGTTTTGGGTCCCAGCTTGTGTGACTCAGAGCTGAGGTTGCTTCCAGGACCTTGTTTTGGTTTTGAGCCACACCTGGTGGTGCTCAGGGCCTGTTCCTGGCCCTGGGCTCAGAAGTGACCCCTGGTGTTTTGTGACCGTGTGTGGTGCCAGGGTTAAACCATGATTGCAGCCACTGCTGTAGCACAGCTTTTTTGTGTGTGACTTCCCCAGCAGGGAGACCTTGGGCCACAGGCCTGGTGGTTCAGCGCTTGGCCTGGTGAACCGCTTGGGGCCCGAGGAGCTGAGAGACACCAGAGCCCGCAGCCCTCCGAGCCTTCCCCGTGGCTAAGACCTTCCCTGACTCCCGAGTGCTGAATCACTGTAACTACTTGGCATTGGGAATTCTGATTTCTGGTGTGATTCAGGCGCATGGTTTTTGGCAAGGCCCCCAGCTGCATTGTGTCTGAGTTTCTCGTGTGCTACGAGGATAATCCCTGCTCTAGACAGCCTTGCTAATCTATCACCGATTGACGCCGGAAGTTGATACTAACATGAGGAACATTTCAGAGGGCTGGTAAGGAGCAGGGAGATGAGGGTTTGCCCAGCATCCAAGGAGAGTCTTGAAGGAGGAGGTGAGTCTGTGCATAAAGATCCCAAGAGGGAAGGAACCAGCACTTCCAACCTAGACCCTCAGGTCTTTATATTAGGGTCTCGCAGCCAAGGACACAGCCCCACAGCAGAGAAGGACACTGGCTCAAAATAAAATCACCTTGAGGGAAAGGACAAATCCAGGCTGGTGACACTGTATGGGATATAGCCGCGGGGCCTGTAGAAATAGCTCAGGGGCTGGAGGTCACAAATACAAATTCTGTCACTGCTCCCAAGTGCGAAGCTGGCATCTGGCAGCTGCTGTCCATGATTCCAGCAGCGCTACAGCTGCGGTGTGAGCACCAGGAAGGGGTACAGCCCCCTGCAGACCCCCAAACTAAAAGGATGCGTGAGCACCATGGCCAGGAAGTATGACCTGGAGTTATCACAACTGAACTGAGCCTGAACCTCACCTGCTTCTGCCTCACCTGCACCAGTTTCTTTGAGAAGAGGCCGTGGGGTTGAGTTTTGGGTTCCTTCTGCATGTAAGTCATGAGGTCTGTTAAGCGCTGGGATCTGGATCTGTTGCTCACAAGGCCGTTTAAGTGTTTCATTGCTGTAGTGTTTCATAAGCACTAGTCAAATGTCCATGGGCTCAATCTTGTGACCTATGTAGCACTGCAACACTGTAGCACTGTAGAACTGTCCCTCCGTTGCTTATCAATTTGCTCGAATGGGCACCAGTAACGTCTCCATTGTGAGGCTTCTTGTTACTGTTTTTGGCATAGCGAATGTAAACTATAAATGTAAACTGTGTATGTGTCTCATTCTGTAACAGAGAGACACAATTTCCTCAAACCAACTTACATTTTTTCTACTCCATCCTGTGTGATTCTTTTACTCATCTCTCAATCATTCCCTGAGACATGAGAAGTGGGGCGAGAGCAATAGTACATCAGGCAGCAGGTAGGGCATTTGCATGCTGCCAACCCAAGTTCAATCCTCAGCATCTCATATGGTACCCCAAGTGCTGCCAGGAGCAATTCCTGAGTGCAGAGCTAGGAGTGACCCCTGAACATATCTGGGTATGACCCAAAAAGAAAAAAAAGACATGAGAAGTGCTCTCAAACTTCCCTACTTCCTTCAAGCCCCTGATCTACACCTGCCTGTGCAGGTGTTCCTAGCGATCACCTGGGTTCCTACTTTAGTGATGGGTTTAGGGCATCTAACCTGAGCTCCAACTCTTCCTCCAGTCCTCAACAGTCTTCCCGATATTGTCCTCTTTTCTCTCCTATCTTCTGATTTTATTCATATTAATCCACCACTGTGCCCTCTTTTGTTTACTTATTTATTTTCTTCTGGCCTCTGGAATCTTGCTTTATAAACTAACTCCTGTTCGTGACGCTTTACTCTTTCCCTACACAATTAGGCCTAAACCCATCCAATAATTTCCTGCTTACATTACTATTCCCATTATTCTATTCGTTCTTCCCTTTTATTCTCACTCACGGCTCATTCTTTCACTTCTTAGCCTATAAGGGCCCCCACCCCCGCCAGCCCCAGTCAAGATTTCCAATCTAAGCCACCCACACTCCTCCCTCCAGCCTCCACCTTTCTAGCACCAGAAAACCAGTCCCAACACTTCCACTTCGTGGGACTGACAAACCACTGTCCTGTTACCTTCCCAGCATCCTTTGCTGGCGCCCTCCCGTTCCTCTTTCCATGTTCTGTCACTGTAATTATGCTCTTACTTACACCTGCAGTCCCCTTGCTCATTTCCTCTGTCATGCTCACTTAGCAAAAGCTCCCAGCCCGACCTCTGACCCGCTGACCCTGTCCTGCAGCCTGGCTGTGGCGAGATTCATTTAAAGTTCATGACTGCTGCCCTCCACTGGGCTGCCTCACAGGGTCACGCTGGATGCCCCTCACTCCCTTCGCTTTCCCCTCTCCTGCAAGTCATTTTTGGAGGGGAGGAGACCCCCTCCAAAAGCTCCAGTGGTGCTTGGAGCCACAGGGCCATACCCAGTGGCTGGTCATGGCAGTATCACAGTGTCACATGGTTCTGGGATCTCACCCAGACCCTGTTCACGCCAGGCGTGTGTTCCAGCCCTTGAGCTGTCTCCTCAGCTTCCCGAAAGGTTTGTTTCCCCCACACTTTCACTGTTCTCAAACCTCCAAAACATCCTTCCATTCTCATTCTCAGTTCTTAAGTCTGCAACCTCACACTAGCAAGCAAAAGAGACTGTCCATAAGCGGCATTACTCCTCCTTTCTTGTTAAAATGTAATTTTCAGGGGGCTGGAGCGATAGCACAGCGGGTAGGGCGTTTGCCTTGCACGCGGCCGACCCAGGTTCGAATCCCAGCATCCCATATGGTCCCCTGAGCACCGCCAGGAGAAATTCCTGAGTGTAGAACCAAGAGTAACCCCTGTGCATCGCCGGGTGTGACCCAAAAAGCAAAAAAAAAAAAAAGAAAGTAATTTTCAGGGAGCTGAGATAATAGTTAAAAGAGCTGGCATGTATATTTTGCCTGTGGGAGGCCCGGATTTGATTACTAGCATCACATGGTCCCCTGAGCACTGCCATGAGTGACCCCTGAGCAACTGAGGGGTCTTTTTGGACCAGGCAGGCGTGGTAAAAAAATCTGATATTCTGGGTCCTGGAAAAATAGTACAGCAGGTAGAGCCTTGCATAAAGCTAACCTGGGTTTGATTGCCAGCATCTGATATGCTCCCCTCACCCCCAAACCTCACCAGGAGTGATACCTGAGCACAGACCCAGGAGTAAGCCCTGAGCACAGTCAGGTGTGGCCCCAAAACAAAAATGAAAACGTATTTTTTTCAAAAGGGTAAAATTTTGCCTCAAATATAAAATACAGTCTATAAAATATAGAATGTGCATACAAAATTTATTAATTCAGGAATCAGTAAAACGCTGATGTAAAGAGCATTTGAAGAAACATCCTTCGTCAGGAAAATGACTTTGCCATACCTAGCGGCACTTCTCAAGGCTTACTCCTGGCTCTGTACTCAGAGATCTATGAGGTGCTGAGGTAGAACCCGATCAGCTGTGTGTAAGGCATCTTACTTGCTGTACCATCTCCCTGGCACCAAGAAAAGGCACTTTACTAATATCACAAAATTAATGTTGTGGAGGGATATTGGCATTCTGGTGCTGGGTATGGTGCCATAACATGGTAGATCTAAAATATTAATTCTATTATAAATCATGATATTTTAATTTCAAAAATTAATGTCCTACAAGGCAAAACACATAACACACGTACAACACAAAAAGCAACCAGTTCTATACCAATTATCTTTTTCATGGGACAGAAATACCTTATTTTTTTTCCAGGCAAGAAAATTACTTGCATTACTAAATATTTTCTGAAATAGATACAGTTGTAAGACATCCTTATCAATAGTAAGTGATGTCGAAGGGGTTCTGGGTGGCTGACGTGTAGTTCCAGAAGGGGATCTGCCGCTTTCTCCCAATCTGGCAGTGCTGCAGCAGCTGGGACATCTAGGGTTGCTAAAGTCTGCAACGAGCTGCCGCACAGCATAGACCTCATGCCCTGCCAGCCCATGAGCTGCGCCTGGCATCCACTTGCTCTGCCTGGCACCAGAGTTAATGCCCACCACCCAATTTCTTGGGGAGCCCTGGACTCAGGCTGCAGCAAGGAATTACTCTTGGCAGGAAAGAAAAATCAGTCCTAGTCTTTACCCAGGCCCTTATTTTTAATTTTTGTAAATTTTTACGTCAGATGGATGATTTTTGACTATTTATCTATTTATTATTTATTTTTATAAGGTTGTTCACAATAATTTATTACATCCAACATTATTGCAAATTCAATATTCCAACATCAATCCCACCACCATTACACCTTCCCACCAACATTATTTCAAATTTTCCCAAGCAACACCCAAACCTACCCCAATAGCAGGCCCTAAATAATTTATTTTGTATTGCTTGTTATGAATAATTCTCTAAAAATTATCAAAAAGGCTTTCTTAGAACAAAGTGTATAAAGATTGATGCATCTCACCCTGGAGTCACTGAGCCTTTGTATAAGAGATAATTAATATGTTGTTACAGGTTGTTACAGGCTCACCTTGTGTACTAATATTTTTTTAATTGAGATTGGTTGCCTCCTACCTTACACCCTATCCAATGTGTGCTACTCCTGGTATATCAGTGGTATAAAGCATGAGATGTTGCATGGCCACAAACGCGTACCCAGGCCTTTTCCTTCCTCGCCTTCTCACAGAAAGAATTTCAGGAGGAGATGAGCAATGAAGTGTGAAAAAACAGATTTTATTTTGAAGTTTTGAGGAAGAGGAGGGAGGGGGAGGAAGAGAGATAATGCAGCCTTCTCCAAAGGCAGAGAGAGCCTCAGTACACTTATGGAAGTATGAAAGTCCTCATCTCAAGAGGGGATATGCGGTGACACATGTGCTCAGGCACCACCTGCACTTGGCAGCACATGGACACAGGCAGCACATGGGCTCGGGCAGCATATGTGTATGCTTTCTTTGTTCAAGTTGGCTTTCATAAGGTTTCTCCCAAGCTGCCCGCATGGGGCCTTCTACCTTGGTAAGTCTGTACCTAGGGCAGCTACCAAGAGGGCATAGTTGGCAGCAGTGGGTGGTCTTCTTTGATATTCCTCTCCTGGCCTTAGTTTTCCCTGGAGCTTCCCTATCTACCTGCCTGCCTCTGTAAGCATAGGCTAGCGTAACAGTACAGCAGATGGGACATTTGCCTTCTACGCATCTCCAGGTTCAGGCTCCTCATATGGTCCCTGAGCACCACCAGATATGATTCCTGAGTACAGAGCCAGGAATAAGTCCTGAGCACAGAGCCAGGAGTAATCCCTGAGCACTGCCAGGCATGTCCCCAGCCCCCACAAAAGAGTAAGTATAAAGCTGCTGAAGAGACCAAAGTGCTAATATGAGGGTAGGGCACTTGTCTTGCATTTGGCCAACCTAGACTCAAGCTCCAGCACCCCACATGGTCCCCTGAGCCCACAGGAGTAGGGCTTGAGTACTGTCAGGTATGGCCCAAAAAACAACCAAAATTTTTTTTAAATAAAATAAAGCCTGGTAAAGGGACCTATCCTGGAAAAGGAGACTGTTGAAGGTAGGCAAGGGAGGGAGAATGGGGAGAGGGAGCAACCCTGGGAATGAGTCTCTGCAGGGAGCAATAAAGCCAATATGTGATTTAAAGAAGGTGCCTAGTCACTAGCCCTGAAGCTGCCCAGAAACAGGAAGGCCTGAACCCATTTGAAATTCAAATATTGAGCTCTCTGGAGATGCAGAAAATGAGGCCTACAAAATATTAGGCTTTTTCCCTTTAAAATACCATGACAGCCATCTTGCCACATTCAACAGAGAAGAAGCCAGGCGTTCTGGTGAGCAACGCAGCTGGAGAATGCTCCGGACCCGAAACTGGGCCAGCAACACTGGAGATCCAGATGGAGGAGGTGCAGCCACCACACCTTCTCCAGATGGAGCCCTGGCAACACTGAGCAGCAACTAACACGGCTCCGGGATGCGGGACTGGGACACATCTGACCTTTTCTAAAAACTGAAAACATACAATCTTTTAATGGAAAATTAATTATCAAATGCTTCCTTAGTAGGGCTGTCTTTCTTGGGGGGAAACTCCAACAACAATAGTGAGTTTTGTGTTGAAATATGAAACGTAATCAAGGTAAAGAGAAAATGAAGTGGGGCTGGAGTGATAGCACAGCGGGTAGGGCGTTTGCCTCGTACTCGGCCGACCGGGGTTCGATTCCCAGCACCCCATATGGTCCCCTGAGCACTGCCAGGGGTAATTCCTGAGTGCAGAGCCACGAGTAACCCCTGTGCGTCGCCGGGTGTGACCCAAAAAGCAAAAAAAAAACAAGAGAAAATGAAGTGAAATTCATCAGTTATACAGTTGGGGGTGGGGGGCGGGGGCGGGGGGTATACTGGGGATTTTGGTGGTGGAATATGGGCACTGGTGAAGGGATGGTGTTTGAATATTGTATAACTGAGACATAAAACCTGAGAACTTTGTAACTTTCCACATGGTGATAAAATAAAAATTAAAAAATAAAATAAAATAAATAATAAATAAATAAAATAAAATAAAATAAAATACCATGACAGACCCTGAGCAGAGTCTGATCTATCTAGACGGGGCAGACAGGGGCAATTTGGCCTATAAAACCATCTTTGTACTGCAACATGATGGAACTGGAAGATACATTTAACACAGGTTAAATGAAGTAACAAGAAGGATAAACGCAGGATGACATGACTTGTATGTGGCATTTCAAGTAAGTGGATGAAGAAATGCATTGGTTCAAAGGGGGCTGCCTAGATCACCCTTGGCCCCCAAGTATAGGTAGGAGGGGGAAAGACAAAAGTGCAAGGGGGCTGGGGGAGAACAGATAGATGAGAAGCAGGTCAAGGGAGGAAATAGATGAGAAGCAGGTCAAGGTCAAGGGAGCAGGTACAGGGGTGATGTTAAGGAATGATTGAGATAAATATCCAGACCACGGCGTCAACAACACTGAAACCATGAGACCCAAACTTTAGTAACCAAACTTCAAAAGGTGCCTGTCAAGATGGCAGGCAGGGGAGTGCAGGAGAGGGAACTTGGGGACACTGATGGACGGAAATTGACCCTGGAGGCAGGATCGGTGCTGGAACATTGTATGTCTAAAACCCAACTATGGATAACTTTGTAAATCACAGTGCTTTAATAAAGTCTAGAAGAAAAT
The DNA here is from genome assembly GCF_027595985.1 of Sorex araneus. Lineage (NCBI taxonomy): Eukaryota > Metazoa > Chordata > Mammalia > Eulipotyphla > Soricidae > Sorex > Sorex araneus. The sequence goes on along the minus strand of NC_073303.1, from coordinate 228,889,564 downwards.
AAAAACCATCTTTGTAAAAGCAAATGTGGCTATTCTGGAGTGGCCTGCGTCTCAACCTGAGTGTGCAATTCCTTTCTTTTAACTTAAGAGTTAAATCACTAAGATTCTAATATCTTGAATGTTCTCTCTCTCCCTTCCCTCCTCCTTCCCCTACTATCCTCCCCTACTTCTCTTATTTCTCTAAATAAAACGTTTCCACTTCACTATTCATCTCCTCCTGAAGTTCCTTTGTGGTGGGAGATGATGAATCTGGAAACCTGGGCAGAGGTTAGGAAAATCCTTTTCCTGCAAAGAACGATTTCTCAGTTCAGCATGAGTCCACAACTCCCTGAGAACTCATGCGGTGGGAACAAATTTCTGTGCTGTGTAGATCAAGTAGATTGCAGGTACACTTCGATGGCTGTCCAGTGGGGCTGGCAGGACAGGAGAGTCCAGACAGGGGCTGGAGAGTCTAGCGGGTAGGGCACTTGTCTAGTATGCAGCTGTTATACAAGGCTTGATTCCCTAGCATTACTTGTGGTTCCTTGAACACTGCCAAGAGTAATTCCTGAGTGCAGAGTCAGGAGTAAGCTCTGAGCATCACTGGGTGTGAAAAAAAAAATAGTAACAACAAAAGAAAGAGTCCAGACCATACAGGGGTTCACAGAAACTTTACCAGGCACTTCTGGGGGAGGGGGTGAGGTAGGTGGGTGAGTAGAAGTGCAGGAGTACTCTTCTCTCAAGGTCATTACTGCCCTCCCCACTTCTCCCGACTATAACACTTGGTGGCCAGCCAGGAGTTACGTGACTAACACAGTTTTGTGAATCAACAAGAAAGAGAAAATTTACTCAACCACTGTGCTGTACGTAGGAGGATAGTCTGTGTACTCACTTCTAGTCGCCCAGAGCACTCAACCCCTTTCCTAGGGAGGGAATTAATGCACACCTTAGGACTACAGCTCAGTTATTCCCATCATGGGAAATAGCCTTTATGGGATTTCTGACACTCAATCCACCCTAAAAGTCCCAGGACTCCTTCCTGAAATTAAAGATGCTATAAACTGGGGCTGGAGCAATAGCACAGCGGGTAGGGCGTTTGCCTTGCACATGGCCAACCCAGGTTCGAATCTCAGCATCCGACATGGTCCCCTGAGCACCACCAGGGGTGATTCCTGAGTGCAGAGCCAGGAGTAACCCCTGTGCACTGCCAGGTGTGACCCAAAAAAGAAAAAAAAAAGATGCTGTAAACTGCATGGTTAAGGATCAGGGAATACCCACATGTGATTTAAAAGCTGCTTTGGTGAGGATCAATCTCAAAGAAAATATAGCCTATCCCATGGGTGACAATATCCTATAAAGCCTGAAACTAGTGAGGGGCTACAGGCCTTAATGCACAAATGTTTAAAACACAGATAATTGGTTCCTTGCCGATCGTCTTGCAATACCCTCATCCTTCCAAACAGAATCCAAATGGTCAGTACAGGCTGGCATCTGAGAAACAACTAGGAGATTTTTGTGAGAAACAGAATTCTGTAGACTTTGTATCCCCAAATATGGAATTATAGAAAAATATCTTTATGTTTTGGTTTTAGGTCACACCCAGGGTGCTCAGGACTTAATCCTGACTCTGTGCTCAGGGATTACTCCTGGCGTGCCCCAGGTACCATATGGGATACTGACTGTCAAACTCAGGTTGGATGCATGCAAGGCAAGCACCCTATCTGCTGTACTATTGTTCTAGAGATACCGAGGGGACTGACTTATTGGAATAAGATTGCCAACTGGTGTTTCAAAACTTAAAAGATTATTTCAGCTCCAGTTTTGGCAATGTCTAGTCTAGAAAAGCCTTTTATATGGAGCTGAAAAAGCAACAGTAGGGGCTGGAGCAATAGCACAGCGGGTAGGGCATTTGCCTTGCACACGGCCGACCTGGGTTCGATTCCCAGCATCCCATATGGTCCTCTGAGCACTGCCAGAGGTGATTCCTGAGTGAAGAGCCAGGAGTAACCCCTGTGCATTGCCAGGTGTGACCCAAAAAGCAAAAAAAAGAAAAGAATAGAAAAAAGAAAAAGAAAAATCAACAGTAGCATTAAGTACGGGAAAGGTGCCAGAGAGATAGCACAGAGGGGAAGGCCTTATATGCAGTAGAACCAGGTTTGGTCCCCAGCACCACATGTGGTTCCCTGATCCCTGCTAGTAGTGATCCCTGGGAACAGAGACAGAAATAATCCCTGAGCACAGACAGGTTGGCCCCAAAACAAAAACAAAGCGTAACAGAAAGCCAGGGGAAGTTCCCAGACCTGTGCTTAGCTTCTCCAAACAACTTGGCAACATGGTCCAGGGTGGCCAAGATGCCTCAGAACAGCGGCAGCAACTGCTTTTGTGGCCGAGGAGTTCACAGGGTCCACTGTAGGACAGCACGAGCAGTCCAGACTCTGTCACGGTCACAGAGAGCCAGAAATGAAAGGCATCCATGGCTGACAAGCACCTCGCCTCACTCTAGCCTCGCCAGGAGAGACTCTTAAGACTCGTCAGGAGCAGAAGTGATAGCACAGTGGGAGGGGACTCCCCTTGATGTGGCCTATCTGGGTTCAGTCTCCGGCACCCTGTATGGTCCCCCGAGCACCACCAGGAGTGAGTCCTGAGTGCAGAGCCAGGAGGAACCCCTGAACATCTCCATATGTGGCCCAAAGATAACAATACCAACAACAAAAAAAGACTTATCAGACTCTTGGGGCCTGAGAGATAATACAGTGGATAGGATGCTTGCCAAGCTGACCAAGGTTCAATCCCCAGCATCCCCTGTGGTCCCCTGAGCACTGCTAAGAGTAATCTCTGAGCCTACATCCAGGAGTAAGCCCTAAACACTGCTGGGTGAGGCCCACAAACAAAGACTTGTCAGACTCTTAATCAGCAACCTTGCTCAAGAGAACCTGTGAAAGCACAGATGACCCAGATAGTGACTGAATAAGTGTTGCAGCAGGCCTGATTAAAAGATGCTCCTCTGAATAATACAGATGGAACTTGGCTGACTGATGGCAGCAGCCTCAGGAAGAGACTTAAAAAGGTATGTACAGATGTTGTTGTTGGATTACAGTTCTAAGTATTTTAAGAAGTAATATTGGTTTGTACTTGCTCCTTCTGCAGGGAGCTTAGGTTTATTGAGTTACACCCACCGCAGTGCTCCTCAGGCACACCCAATCCCATCAGGCACTCCTAATTCTCTGTGTTTATCCTTAACCTCTCCTTTGTGCTCTTCTTTTTCTCTTTTAATCACTAGTATCTCTAAATCAGACCCTGCAACCTGTAGGTCAAATCTTCTGAGGACTCTGGATTTTGTATCACTGTATCACTGTCATCCTGTTGCTTGAGCAGGCACCAGTAATGTTTCCAATCGTCCTAGCCCTGAAATTTTAGCAGCCTCTCTTTACTCATTCTTCCCAGTGGTGTCGCAATGGAGGCTCTTTCAGGGTAAGAAGAATGAGCCCCATCATTGTTACTATATTTGGCATATTGAATACGCCACGGAGAGCTTGCCAGGCTCTGCCATGTGGGCAGGATGCTCTCGGTACCTTACCAGGTTCTCCAAGAGGGAGAACTAGGCTATAAGAGGTTGCACGATCGCAAATGCGGCCACACACGCTTCCCAGAGCTTTGTTTTAGTCTCTGGATCTTTGCTGTTATGGGATTACATGGCGCAGGGGGGTGGGTGGGGGGGCGCAGTCTGTGGCTGTGGCTGCCAAGTTACTGGAAAATGAGGGATCTGGGTGGAGGAGGCCCAGTCCTGATCCGAGCAGGCTTGGAGATCTCAGCCCCGGGTCCCACACACCTGGGTTCCTCTGCCGGTTCCTTCATGCATAAGGCCCATCTGAACATTTGGAGAGGGACCTTGAGCATGGCTGTGGCTGGGTTCTGGAGGTTTTTGGCTGCTGGGGCTCTGCTCGGGATGGGGAGGGAAACTCAATCCACCCACCTCCGAGGGGCCCCGGTGAAGACAGCCAGGCATGGGGGCAAGAGACTCTGCGTCGCTCTCTTTTGTATATGTAAGTGAAATATTGCTTTTCTCTTTCCTTATGTCCTTTGCATAGTTTACTTTCGAGCAATGTCCTTTTTGTATAGACACAGGAAGTCAGTTAATACTATGCTTTTGTAACTTGGGAGTTAACTGACTCCGACTCATATTTACTCCTGGGCATCCATCATATTTACTTAAGCCTCAGTTGCCCTTAGTTCCTCACACCCCAAAATGGGCTCCTGGCAAGGGACTTGGATGGATCCGGAGTAAGCCATAAGCTACCTTGGCCTCAAAAAGGGACAGGCTAAAAAATCTGGAAAAAACTCGAATGCCCAAGAACAGATGACTGGTTAAAAAACCTTTGGTACAGGCCTCCGAGATGTGATCCGGGGGGCCGCACGTGTGTGTGGCCTCTCCGCTGCTGCACGAGCGTGAATCCAGACCCAGCTAAACTACTTTCGGCATGTGCAGCTCCTCGCAGAATGTCTCCAGCCTGAGAACTAAGCCTCGGCCCCATGCCCGCCCGGGAGGGGAAAGGTATTTCTCTCTCTCGCCTCTTCCTTTCCGGGGATGAAGGGCGTGGTCACCGCCATATTATGACGACCACAGATGGGGTTTACAAGCTTGCAATGATCCAATATCTGGAAGAAATCTCCCTGGACTTAGTTGTTAAAGTACAGAAATCCAGAACCGCGCGGCCACTACCGCAGACGCGCGACCTCATTTCTCTTCACAACAGGTCTGACTCTAGTGGGGTACTCCTAACAATAATAGTGAGGTTTGTGTTGAAATATTGAATGTAACCAAAGTAAATGGAAAGTAAAGTGAAACTTATCAGTTACAAGGCAGAGGGTGCGGGGGGGGGGGGAGGGCGGGATGGGAGGTGTACTGTGTGGGTTTTTTGTTTGTTTGTTTGTTTTTTGTGGTAGGATATGGGCACTGGTGAAGGGATGGTTGTTTCAGGGATGGTTGTATAACTGAGACTTAAGCCTGAAAGCATTGTAATTTTCCACATGGTGATTCAATAAAATAAAATTCTTTTTTTTTTTTTTTGGTTTTTGGGTCACACCTGGTGATGCACAGGGGTTACTCCTGGCTCTTCACTCAGGAATTACCCCTGGCGGTGCTCAGGGGACCATATGGGATGCTGGGATTCGAACCCGGGTCGGCCGCGTGCAAGGCAAACGCCCTACCCGCTGTGCTATCACTCCAGCCCTAAAATAAAATTCTTATTAAAAAAAGAAAACTTTGGTACATCTACACAATGGAATACTATGCAGCTGTCAAAAAAGACAAAGTCACGAACTTTGCATACAAGTGGATCAACATGGAAAGTATCATGCTAAGTGAAATGAGTCAGAAAGAGAGAAACAAACTAGAAAAATTGTACTCATCTGTGGAATATAAAACAACAGAATGGAGAACTAACACCCAAGAATAACAGAAATAAGTACCAGATTTGCTCCATGGCTTGGAGATCAGCCTCACATGCTGGGGGAAAGGACAGCTCAGATAGAGAAGGGAATACCAAGCAAAAATGTGGTGGGAGGACCCACTCAGAATGGGAGAGGTGTGCCCAGAGCAGTCTATTGGCCACCCAAGACCTCCATTGCGAATCACAACGCCCAAATTGAGAGAGAGAACAGAGAGAAATGCCCTGCCAAAGAGGCGGGGTGGGGAGGGGGATGAGGTGGGAGTGGGTGGGAGGGATGATGGGGTCATCAGCAGAGGATGGGCACTGGTGGAAGGATAAATACTCAAGCTGTATATGACTGAAACACAAGCATGAAAATATGTAAACCTGTATCTGTACCCCCACGGTGATTCATTAATAAAATAAATAAAAAATAAAAAAATAAAAAGAATTAGAAAAAATCTAAGTCAACAATTTTCAAAGTTTTACACCATTGGGCTCTATGTAATTCATTTATTTATTTTTAAGGGGAAGCACAAAGGAGGCCTGAAAATAGCAGAGTTGGCAAAGCATACTTTTTCTTTGATAACTTTAAAACAGTAGCTATTTTTCTATTTTAGAAGGATTACATAGAGCCCAATGGTGTAAACATCAGGGCACTAATTAAATAAAACAATTATTAACAGGCTGAAGGGGTATGTCAAGAACATCACGATGATTCTATGGGACCTCAACACACTACATAGAGAAATGCCCACAGATCATGAAAGCAAAACAAACAAGGAAACAGATGAAATAAAGAAATGTATAGTGTGGACTAAATAGATACATAAAATTCCAACCAAAAGAAATACATAAATATTATTCTCAAGAGCACATGTAATTTTTCTCAAGGATAGGAAAACAAAAGAAGTTCTAAAAATTATGTGAGTATTGAAATCATATCAGACATCTTTAACAATTACAATGGTTTAAGACTAGAAATCAAAAACCAAAAATGAGGTTAGGACAATCTTAAGTACATAGATAATATGTCCTTGAAATATCTCTTAGGTCAATGATGAAACCAAGGGGAAAATTATAACCTGAAAACTGAGTTTGCCATGGTGGGCAGACTGAGGGCTGACCCTGGTGGGGGGTGTAGTTCGGAAACACTGTAACACGAAACCCTGTCAGGAACAGCACTGCATGCAAATTGTGGTGCTAAAAGGTGGTGTACAGCACAGCTTAAAAAAAATATATATAATAAGGACAGGCTAAGCTCCATGAAAAGTCTCAGTCATGGAGCAAACTTACATGATCCACAAGAAATAATTGAATAAAGGCCCTGGTGGTAAGGAAAGACTAACCTGGCCTGTGGACTGTAGTCTGGGATATATAGTGAGAGGTCCCAGGGAAGTGTCACCCTAAAGGCTTAAAAGCTTAAATCCCCTAGAAGAACTTCCCCTGAAGGAAGGGCTTTATATCTGTTTATTGTAATGATAATGATCAACCACAGAGTGTAATTACTGTCCCCAACCCTTCGATTTCTATATAACAGGCTAATGCTGTGAGACTTGAATAAACAGTCACTGATTACCAACAAGCCTGGTGGCCCCCCATTCCTTCCTCTACACTGTCAGCCGGCCAGGGAATGGTGATGGGCCCTGAACACACCAGGGGACCCTTGGTCACCATGGGCGGGCCCGTGACCACCCACCTGGGAACAGCGACAACTATTGGTCTGACCAGGACAGTGGAAGCGGGGATCTTCTGTTCAAAACTGCCAACTGAAGAACTACTAGTAAATCTCTATATTGATCTGGATATGCTTGCTTTCTTTCCATTTTTTGGTTCACACCCAGCGATGCTCAGGGGTTACTCTTGGTTCTGCACTCAGGAATTGCTCTGGCGGTGCTTGGGGGACCATATGCTAGAGATTGAACCTGGGTTGGTCACATGCAAGGCAAACACCCTACCTGCTGTACTATCACTCCAGCCTATGAATATGCTTTCTTAGTGCTATGTGCCTGTGTAGCTAGTTTGAGGGATTAGGAATTTGTAAGGGCTGGAGCAATAGCATAGCGGTTGGGCATTCGCCTTTTACGAGGCCGACCCGTGTTCGATTCCTCCGCCCCTCTGGAGAGCCCGGCAAGATACCGAGAGTATGGAGCCCACACGGCAGAGCCTGGCAAGCTACCCGTGCATATTGGATATGCCAAAAACAGTAAGTCTCTCAATGAGAGACGTTACTGGTGCTCGTTCAAACAAATTGATGAGCAACAGGATGAGAATGACAGTGACAGGAATTTGTAACAAATAAACAAAGTCTGGACTGGTTCGATTCCTTCGTCCCTCTCGGAGAGCCCGGCAAGCTACCGAGAGTATCCCACCCACATGGCAAAGCCTGGCAAGCTACCCGTGGCGTATTCGATATGCCAAAGTCTCACAATGGAGATGTTACTGGTGCCCGCTCAAGCAAACTGATGAACACTGGGATGACAGTGCTACAGTGCAAACAAAATCCAAGGCACCTGTGAGGAGTTAAAAGATTTTATTGAAAAGAGTTGTTACAGAGAGGGGGGGCAGGTATGAGCTGTGTTTTTCTCATAGTTCAAATTTTATTTATTTTTTATAGTTGTTCACAATAATTCATTACATTTAATATTTAATCTGACCATCATTGCACCTACCCACCACCATATTTCAAATGCTTCCACCCCAAATCCCAAAATGTGCCCCCCAAAGCAGAACTGAAATCACTAATTTTGTACTGCTTGTTATGAATAATCATTAAAAATGGTCTAATAAAGTTTCCTAAGAGGAAAGTGTGTGAAGATTGTTGTATTTCATCCTGGAGCCATTAAGCCCTTGCTTAAAGGATTACAACATGTTTGTTAAAATCCATCAAATACTATGTGCTACTCTTGATACATCAGTGGTGTAGAGTATGAGAAGTCGCTCCAAGAATTCTAAAATTTAGGATAAATTTATAGAGCAGATTCACTCAGGGGTAAAGCAAATGTCGCTCTCTTCCAGGAGCTTTATTTCTGAGTCTTTAGATCTTGGTCATTGATAGGATTATATGGCTCAGGGGCAGTTTGTGGGTGTGACTGTCAAGCTACTGGTAAATTTAGGAGCTGGGGGGAGGAGGCCCAGTTTTGCTCTGAGCAAGCTTGGAGATCTTAGTCACGGGTCCCGCATACCTGATTTTTTCTGAAGATTCCCTCGTGGGTGAGGCTCATCTGAGCCTGTGGAGAGTGGTCGTGGGCCGTGAGCATGGCAGTGATTGAGTTCTGGAAGTTTTAGGCTGCCAGGGTTCTGTTGGGGCAGGGAGGAAAATTCAATTCGCCCCCCTCCAAGTTGCCCCAGTGAAGACAACCTGGCGTGGGGTCAGGACGTTCTGTGAGCTGTGTTTTATGTGCTGTTATGACCCTGCTGAAAATCTTAGACCTCCACTCCTAACTCAACTTGTTCAGCTACAAGGATCTTATCCAGGAGCAGACTGGCAGCTTGACGTCAATACCAAAATGCTCAGTATTCGAGTATTTAGTGGGTTTAAGTTTTGATTTTCAAGTATTAATTCAAGTATTTATAGATAACTTTGCCAGGTGTGTAAAGACCTTCCCCACCTGTACTGGGGAAGCCGGAGAGGCTGGCTTAGCAGGTCACTACAGAGTAGCGATGGAACTTCTTCACTTCTAAAGTCATCCAGAGGCCTGAGCAATATTCCAGTGGGTAGGGCTCTTGCCTTGCATGTGGCTGACCTGGGTTTGATCCTGGGCATCTTATATAGTCTCCTGTGCATTTCCAGGAGTAACTTATTTATTTATTGGCTTTTTGGGTCACACCCAGCAGTGCTCAGAGGTTACTCCTAGCTCAGCACTTAGAATTACCCCGGCGTTGCTTGGGGGACCATATGGGATGCCAAGGATTGAAATTGGGTCGGCTGTGTGCAAGGCAAACACCCTATCCACTGTACTTTCGCTCCGGCCCCAGGAGTAATTTCTGAGTGCAGAGTCAAGAGTAACCACTGAGCATAGCTGAATGTGTCCTAAATCCCGCCCCCCAGTTTTTTAAAAATTTTTTATTAGTGAATCATCATGAGGTACAGTTACAGACTTACAAACTTTCATGCTTGCATTTCTGTCATACAATGATCGAGCACCCATCCCTCCACCAGTGCCTGTTCTCCACCAATGGTCCCCACACCCCTCCCATCATCCCCCCCGCCTCTGCGGCAGGACACTCCCTTCTGCTCTCTCTCCTTTTATCGCCCCTCAGTTTTTATTAAAAATAATAAAATTAAGTTTCCCAAGATTTAGTCTTTGATTTAAAGATTAATTAACAATCCCAGTCTGGCAACTCTCATAATCAGAAAAGGTGGGGAAAATCAACCACTTCCCCAAAAGAAGAGCAGGGGAAATGCCAAGAAGCCTGAGTCACAGCATCGCCTGTTACCTGTCTTCCATCAGCACCGTGGAGGACATGCGGGTCACTCTGAGACTCTTCCCCGAGGCACCTTCTTCACTGGACTCCTCCTTGCTGTTCCCTGGTGCTCTCTCTCAGCCTCCACCTCCCTCCTAACCAAACTCCTAAGGTCACAGGCCTGAAGACTCCTCTCAGCCCTGTCGATGCGACTCCTTTGCCACCCTCGTGCTGTCCTTCGTGTCTATTCTCTGAATCTCAGCTCAGCACTTCCAGGGCTTTCAGACTCTATCCCAGGGCCGTGGGGCTTGTCCCCTTGAGCGTCTAGTATATCCCTGATCCCCGCTCCTCACCTTCCTGCCCACACGACACGTGCTCTTCCTCTTCCCAGCTCAGTTCATGGCAATTCCATTTTCCCAGCAGCCTGGCCCAAACCTTTGGACCTGCCCTTGACTCTTCTTTTTCTATCACTGTCCTAATTCTGTCAGAAAACTGTCAGCCTTCCCTGTGCGTATCTATAGTGGTCAAGGATACGGCTCAGTGGTAGAGCACTTTCCTCAGAGGAATCAGGCCTTGGGCTGGACCCCAGGAAGGGGAAAAAGCACATACATATACAGAGCAGGAGCGGCTTTCACTACCCGCACTGTATCCACTGTGGAGCCGTGCTGCTGCCCTGCTCACTCTAATCCGGACACCCGCTCTCTACTCCTGGCAGAACAGCTAGTGAGCCTCTGAAGAGCGATGGTACAGTGGGTAGGGCATTGGCCTTGCACACAGCTGACCTGAGTTTGACCCCTGCATCCCATATGGTCTCCAAACACCACCAGGAGTAACTGTGAGTGCAGATCCAGGAGTTTTCCCTGAGCATTGCCAGATGGGGCCCCAAAATAAAACAAAACAGAACAAAAAAGTTACAGTATATCATGTCTCCACTTAACATCTTTCTTTGTTTTGGAGCCATGCCCTGTAGTACTCACAGTTGCTCTTCACTCTGTGTTCCAGGATTACTCCGGGGGACCATATGCGATGCTAGGGATTGAATCTGGGTTGGCTGCATGCAAGGCAAGTACCCTACCTGCTGTACTATCACTCTGGCCCCTCCACTTAATGTTTTTTAAGAACTTCCTATCCTCTTAACTTGTGTCCTAATGGCTGCTGTAATATTTTTTTAATCAATGTCCCTCTACTGGACAAATAGCTGTCAAACCACTCTCTGTACTACTTGACCACTGATTCCTTTCCTAAATATTTCATATAAATAGAATCATATGTACTTTTTTCAATGGCTTTTTCCACTTTTATTTCCTAGGTTAATGTAGCAAGTATCAGAATGTCCTTCCTTTTTACTGTTGAATAGTATCCCATTCTATTTCTTTGTTAATAAATCGTGGATGCATGTTTGTCTCATAACTGTATCACTGTGTCACTGTCATCCCATTGTTCATCAATTTGCTTGAGCAGGTGCCAGTAACATCTTCACTCATCCCTGTCACATGCTAGTGTAGCCCGATGGCATATTGGGGGCTCATTCAGGATCAGGGGAATGAGGACCATCATTGTTACTGTTTTTGGCATATCAAGCACACCATGGGTCGCCTGCCATGCTTAATGCTTATAACTATAATTATGCTTATAATATCTATAAAGCATAATTTTCTTATCTATTATTCATTGTGTGATGGACAGAGAATGTGGGATTTTCTTTTCTTTTTTTTTTTTAAGTTTTTGAATCATACCTGGCGAAGCTCAGGGTTTACTCCTAGATCCACACTCTTCAGCCCCATGGATGTGGGTTTTTCATATGCCTTTTATCAGGTAAAAGAATTCTCTTCTAGGCCTAAATTTATTGGGAGTTTATATCATGAACATATTAGATTTTATCAAAAAATTTTTTCTGCATCTATTGAGTTGATCTGCTAAGTTTTGTTCTTCGTTTTGTCAATATCATATATAACATTAATTGATTTTAAGTTTTTATTTTGTTTTTGGCCATACCTGGTGATGCTTGGGAGACCATGTGGTGCTGCGGGTCAAATCCAGACAGGGGAGATATGCCTCCCAACCCCCAGGCCGAACCTCATATCCGGGATAGCTGGAGAGGGGCTAGGTAGAGGGACTCACCTGCTCCAAAAGAGCCCCGGCAGCCAAAAACCTCCAGAAGTCAATTGCCGCCATGTTCAAGGCCGCTTTCCACAGGCTTGGACTAGCCTCATCCATGAGTGAGTCTGTTGGAAAAACTCAGGTATGCGGGTTTTGTGACACTGGGCAGTGCTTAGGGCTTATTCCTGGCTCTATGCCTAGGGGTCACTCCTGGTGATGTTCAAGGGACTGACCTTTTGTGGTACCGGAGACCAACTGGGAGCAGCATGTGCCTTACTTCCTGTACTATCTCTCTGGATACACAGTGGATTATTTTCAATTTGGAGGATCATTTTGACTTGAAGGCAAGGGTAGAATGGAGAGAAATATTTGTTAATATTTTTTAATACTTTAAAAAGAGCAGTCTCCTGCTCCTGCGTCTGGCTGTCTTTGCCAGGGCCCCTCGGAGGGGGTGGGTTGAGTTTCCCTCCCTGCCATGAGCAGAGCCCCAGCACCTGAAGACCTCTGGAACCCAGTCACAGTCATGCTCAAGACCACTCTCCACATGCCTTTCCACAAGCCTCATGCATGGGTTCCGGCAGAGGAACCCAGGTGAGGGACCCGGGGCTGAGATCTCCAAGCCTGCTCAGGTCAGAACTGGGCCTCCTACACCCAGATCCCCCATTTTCCAGTAGCTTGGCAGCCACACCCACAAACTGCCCCTGGCGACATGTAATCCCATCAATGTCCAAGATCCAGAAACTATAAAACAAAGCTCTGGAAGCAACCCCTTTTTATCTAGTTCTCTCTCTTGGAAAACCCAGCAAGCTACCAAGAGTATCCTGCCCACATGGCAGAGCCTGGCAAGCTCCCCGTGGCATATTTGATATACCAAATATAGTTACAACTATGGGTCTCATTCCCCTGACCCTGAAAGAGTCTCCAATGTGGCACCATTGGGAAGGACGAGTAAAGAGAGGCTGCTAAAAATCTCAGGGCTAGAACAAATGGAGATGTTACTGGCGCCCGCTCAAGCAAATCGATGAACAACAGGATGACAGTGATACAGTGATACTTTAAAAAGAAAGTTCTTCTGGGGCTGAGTGATAGCACAGCGGGTAAGGCGTTTGCCTTGCACGCAGCCGACCCAGGTTTGATTCCCAGCATCCCATATGGTCCCTTGAGCACTGCCAGGAGTAATTCCTGAGTGCATGAACCAGGAAAATAATCCCGGAGCATTGCCGGGAGTGACCCAAAAAGAAAAAAAAAAAAGAAAGTTCTTAAGAACTGTAGAAATAAGTACCAGGAGGTTGACTCCATGGCTTCGAGGCTGGCCTCACGTTCCGGGGAAAGGTCAACTCAGAGAAGCGATCACCAACTACATTGTAGTCGAAGGCCATGTGGGGGAAGGGAGTTGCGGGCTGAATGACGGCTAGAGACTGAGCACAGCGGCCACTCAACACCTTTATTGCAAACCACAACAGCTAATTAGAGAGAGAAAACAGAAGGGAATGCCTTGCCACAGTGGCAGGGTGGGGTGGGGGGGAGATGGGATTGGGGAGGGTGGGAGGGACACTGGGTTTACGGGTGGTGGAGAATGGGCACTGGTTAAGGGATGGGTTCCCAAACTTTGTATGAGGGAAGTATAAGCACAAAAGTGTATAAATCTGTAACTGTACCCTCACGGTGATTCTCTAATTAAAAATAAATAAATTTAAAAAAAAAAAATTCAAACTAGTAAAACTCATCAGGTTTTTGGAGTGGCTTCAAATAAATTTTATTTAAAATTTTAAAAATCATATAAAAGATTATTTTATGATAAAATAGTGTATAGCCAATTTTTATTTTTAATATTAACCTTATCTCTTCATTCCTATCTTCTTCCAAGAATGAAAATAAAATCTAATCACTTCGTCCAGCTAAAACAAACATAAGTCTAATATCTGTTCCTCAGAACCCTCTTCATAGTGGAAGAAAAATAAATGAATGTCTTTGAATCAAAAAAAAAAAAAAAAAGAAAGTTCTTTTTCCTATTTGAAGATAGCCTGAAAATGAGATATTTTCAAGCACAAGGAAGGATGGTAGTGTCAGAATTAGACTTTTAGGCTGTGTGTTTGGATAGGTCTTGTGGGTGATAGAGTCAGACTCGAGGAAAGAGATTAATGGGCAGATAATGTGACTGAGCCAAGAGCTGGTGGTTTGGAGACTGGAGAGACAGTACAGTGGATAGGATGTTTGCCTTGCATGAGGACACCTGGGTTTGATCCCTGACATCCCATATGGTTCCCCAATCACCACCAGAAGTCATTCCTGAGTGCAGAGCCAGGAGTAACCCCTGAGCACTGCTGGGGTTGCTGCTTCCCACCGCCCGCAAAAATAAGAGCTGATGGTTTCCTGGATTAGGGTGGTGCAAGTGGATCTAGGAAGAATCAGACAAACCTGAAGACTTAAGGATTAGGACTGGGAACATGGCTCAGTGGTCGAGCACTTGTGTTGCAAGTGTCAGTTCACGTTTTATGTATGGGACCACGCAAAACAAAACAAAAAAGGAAGATGAAGAGGTTCTCAGGTAAAGCACATGTTCCACGTGTATGATCCCAGCACCAAATAATAATAATAAAGATAAACAGACTTTCGGGGTAAGTAAAGAAAGGGGAGGGATGGATATATGACACAGGGTTCAGGAGCACGTGGCTTACACGTGTGGGTCTCTGGTGTGATCCCCAGCACCACACACTCCCCAAAGCATTTCCAGGCAAGCTGAGGTGTCCTCAGCGTCACCTAGGAAGTCCCTGGCAGCACGTGTCCAGGCCCAGCTGCAATAGTCAGAGCAGCACAAGCAAGGAAGTGTGTAAGACAGGTGAATTCTAATCTGGGCAACAGGTGTGTCTTTGGGGATTCCAGACGGAACAGACAGTAGATGGCAGCAAAGAAGGTCAGGAACTTTACTGCTCTTTATAGGTTGGTCTGAGGGGCCTGTGGGCTGCAGACAGGGCACAGAGGCTGAGGAGGAGTGGAACAGGGAGGAAGGAGAAAACCCGCAGGGCGGATGGAATAATTGATGCCAAGATTGTGGGAAAAGGACAGAAACAAAAGGAGGAAAACATGGCTGGCTTCTTCCCCGGGGTCCCCCACTTACACAGAACAAACACCTGAGAGTGAGGCACACTTGAAGCAGTTTCATTTCATTCAGAAGTGAAACCCAGACACTAACCCCACCCACGGGCACAGCAGCCAGTAAGGGCAGGAGCAGATTAGTTAGGGGATCATCAGCCATTGTCAGGATGAGCAACGGGGATCAGAGTATCATGTTTATGATCTAGGGCTGAGAGCAACCCACCTCCTGCAAGACTGGAGTTGGGGGAGAGCATGGCAGGGGTGAATGAAATGCTTAGGGCATCCCCCAGACACTTGCAGGGAGAGAGGAAGCCATGCAGGATGTGTGTGTGTGTGTGTGTGTGTGTGTGTGTGTGTGTGTGTGGTGGGGTTAGTGTCTGGGTTTCTCGGCTGCAGTCGAGAGGGGGGGCTGGGCTCAGTAGCTGTGAGTGGGAGACTTACCCAGCTCACTGCGCTGCTCCTGCGACTCAGTCACCACCTGCTGGTGTGAGGGCCCCCGACCTTCGGGCAGCAGCACCGTCCTGCCCACCCTCGGTGCACTGCCCAGTTCCTGCTCTTGTCTCTCTCCCATCTCAAAAACCCCAGGAGGGCTCAGAAGTCACGAGGCTGTGACTGTCCTGTGGAGGATCCATCTCTGGGAAAGGAGGGACGAGGGGAGCGGAGGGGGCCTGAGGAGGGCAGGGCGGGAGGGCAGAGGGCAGAGAGGAGAGCGGGGCCACGGCAAAGCGTGGTCAGGGGGCAGGCTGGAAGCTGGTGGGAGACTCACCGGTTCTCTTCACGCTCAGGATGCGAAGGAATGGACGGGCACGGAGATCCTGGGGGACACGAGCTCAGCGGCGCCGCCCGCGCCCGGCCCGCCCCAGTCCCCCCTCCCGCACCCCCCTCGCCGCGCCCCTCACCGGCTCTCCTCGCCCTCCAGCAGCTTGCGTTAGGTGGCGTTCTCGATGTCCAGGGCCATCTTGACGTTGAGCAGCTCCTGGTACTCGCGGAGGTGCCTGGCCATCTCCTCCTTCAGCTGCCGCAGCTCCTCCTCCAGCCGCGCGGCGCCCGCCTGGTACCCGCCTGCCTCCAGGGCGAACTGCTCCTCCAGCTCCCGCAGCTGCCTGAGCAGCGCCTCGTTCTGGGGACGGCGCGGGGGTCGAGGGATGAGCCGGGCCCCGCGCCCCCAGCCCGGCCGGGCCCCCCGCGACTACTCACGGTGCCGCGCAGCCCGTCCAGCTCGCACGTGAGGCTCTGGATCTGGCGCCGCGACTCGTTCATCTCCTGCTTGGCCTGGCGCAGGGCCTCGTGGTTCCGGTTGGCGGCGTCCGACAGGTCCGCGTACTGCGGACGGGCCCCAGCCGGCGTCAGCGCGCGCCGCGCCCTCCCCCCGGCGCCCCCGGCCCGCCCGCGCCCCCGGACCTTGGACTTGTACCACTCCTCTGCCTCCTGCAGGTTCTTCACCGCGATGCTCTCGTACTGCGCGCGGATGTCCCTCAGCGCCGCCGTCAGCTCCGGCTTCACGGTCGCCTCTAGCTCGACCTGCTGCAGCTGCTGGCTGTCCACGCTCACCTGCAGGTCCCGCAGCTCCTGCGGCCCGGGCCGGCGGGGCGTCGAGTCAGCCGCGCAGAGGGCGCGGGCCGGGCGGGTCGCGCACAGACGCGAGAAGCAGCTCGCGGAGCCCCGCAGGGGGCGCCAGGGAGTGCGGGGACCCGTCGGCGGTGCGGGCGCCCCGTCCGCTCTGAGCCCCAGGAACCGGGTGCAGCTCGGCTGCCCGCCGCTAGGTGGCAGAGGGGTGGGAGTCGAACCACCTGTCGAGCGACACTGGGGCGCCCCGCTGTCTTCCCGGGAATTCCGCCGTCCCCAGCCCGTCGCGCAGAGCCCCCAGCCCGCCGAAGCGCCCACTGGCGTCTGAGCCGACCCACCCACCTCCTCGTGCAGTTTCTTGAGAAACTCAATCTCATCCATCAGAGACTCGATCTTGCGCTCCAGTTCCAGGCGCGACAGGGTGGCATCGTCCACGTCCTTCGGGGGCGGCGGTCGGGGCGGGGGGGGGGGGTGTGCAAGAGCAGGGGTCACTGCCCGGCCGGTGGGCTCTGGCGGTGTTTGGGCGCCTCCCCGCACCCTGGGCCGCGCGCGGGGCGCCACGTGGGCCGCGCTCACCTTGCGGAAGAGCACGAGGCGTCCTCCCGCTTGCGCATCTCGTCCTCCAACCTGGCGCAGAGCAGGCGAGGCTGAGCAACGGGGTCACCATCCCCGGGACCGCTGCTCCCGGGACTCCGAGGAGGGGTGCCCAGTGCGGCGAGCCCCTTCCTCTCGAACGGCCTGGGAGCCGGGCTCGGCCCCCTCACGCACTGGGAGGACACGGTGCGGCCCCTCCCGCCTCCCCAGAGAACCGCACGGCGGAGGGGGCGGGGGAGAGGGGGTGCAGATGACCCTGGGGGCGCGGGAGGCGAGGGAAGTCCCTGCTGGCGAGGAAGGCGCAGCCCCCCCGACGGCGCCGCCCTGACCCTGACCTCTGCTTGAGCGCCGCCAGGTCCTCGGCCAGCCCGTCGCGCTCCACCTGCACCCGGTCGCGCTCGCGGCCCAGCAGCTCCAGCTCCCGGCGCAGCTCGCGCAGCTCCTGCTGGCACAGCTGGTCGGCGCGCGCCGGCTCCTGGCCCCGGGCCTGGCTCAGCTCCCCGCGCAGGGCCGCGTTCTGCTGCTCCAGGAAGCGCACCTTCTCGATGAAGTTGGCGAAGCGGTCGTTGAGCTCCTGCAGCTCCTGCTTCTCGTTGCTGCGCGTGGCCAGGAACTCCTGGTTGAGGGCCTCGGCCACGGAGAAGTCGAGGCGCTCCGAGGGCAGGCGCAGCAGGGAGCCCGCCCGCGGCCCGCGGAAGCCGCCCAGGCGCCCCGAGGAGCCGGAGGACGCCGAGCCCAGCAGGCGGCTGCTGGAGAAGCGCGAGCTGGACGCGAAGGAGAAGGCCCCCGGGGACAGCGAGGGCGGCGGCCCGAAGGCGCGGCGGTACGAGGTGGAGCCGGCGCTGGCCCGGAGGCCCGAGGGGAGGCTCATCGCGGCCAGGGGCGCAGGTCCGGGAGCTGGAAGGAGCCGCAGGCCGAGGCGAGTCGACTTTATAGCCCTGCGGGCTCAGGGGGCCCCCCGGGGCAGCTCCTCCCACTGGCCTGATTGCCGGGTATGTGGGGAGGGGGACGCCCCACCCAGCGGGGAGCCGCGCTCCTCACCCTCCGCCCGGCTGCTGGCGCCCCGCCAGCCTGATGCCCCTCAGCTACCCGCGAGCAAACGGGAGGATGGCGGGAGGATGGTGGCGACCACCGGCAGCCGGGGCCGGGGTCAGCGCCTTCTAACAAATAGCCAGAGCTGGACCCGAGGGGAGGGGGCTCTGACTCGAGCCGGGTCCCGACCCGAAGGACTGGTGAGCCACAGGGGCCAGGCGGACTGTTGGGTCAAGGACAGGCGCCGGTGGCCCTGATGGATGGATTGGGCGGGGTTAGGCCCTAGGCCTGGGCGCTCCACTTGTCCCCCAGAAGATAGGCTGCCTCACCTCTGCCACCACCCCGGAGGAGTGGGGGGCTGGAGAGCAAACGCAGCAGGGGAGCCGGGAGGGTATCTGTCCAGTCCCCAGGGTCCAGTGAAGGGCTGCTGCCTGGCGCCAGCTCTGCGCTAATGCACCGGCCACGGCCACTTCCCCACCCCCACCCTGGACACTGGTGGGGCGGCCTGCAGGCCTCTCAGCCTTAAAGACACAGCTCCCAAAGCGGGGCCTAACCCAGGCCCCAACAGGGTGGGCACATCAGAGGGAGCGGAAACCGCTCGGGCCCAGCGCTGGGGTCCACTCTGGATGGTCCGCAGCCCGCTGGGGGCTGCGCTCAGCCAGTCCGTCGCTGTCCCTTCCCCCAACCAACTGCTGCTCAGTCATGGGCCTTCCGGGAACCCAAGGTAGGGCGGGGAGGGGGCCGGAGGGGGCAGCAGCAGCTTCCAAGGTTGAGAGATGAGTGGACTGGCAGGAACCCTTACGCAGATGCTCAGATCCCAGGAGTGGGGGAACAAGGGAAGAGAAGGCGCCGCCCACTGTGGCCCAGAGAAGGGGAGAGGGGCCGCTCCCTGGAACAGTCCGCCCGCCGGTGGGCTCGGAGGTGTGTATGGTAAGAGCCGGAACCCTAGGAGCACACCCACCCTCCCGCAAGGCTCCTTTCCCGACCTCCCCACCGTGCAGTTACTGGCGAAGCTGCTGTCTGGCCTCTGCATCTCGACCAGCTTCCAGAACAGGCACAGGCGGCCCCAGAGCCGTGGCGCGGAACGAGGCCCGCCGAGGGTCTGTCTGGGGCGCCAGGGTTTGCCTGGAGCCGAGGCCGCTGGGGCTGGTTCCAGGCTCTCCGGGAGGGACCTGCTGCTGGGGTCAGCCGTGTCCGCAAGAGCGCGACATCTGGGCCGGGTTTGGGACTCCTGCCGAGCCGGATCACGGAGTGGGTGCGGAGGAGGGCGGGTCCCCAGCACTGCAGGGCGTAGGAGCCTCCCGGCTTTGTGCATCTCTCAGATGGGCCAACACCGCCCACTCCAGCCCTGCCAGGCCCCTCCTTCCTTCCGCCATTAGTCTCCGCACAGCTGCCAGGTCCCTCTCCTGATGGGTCTGGTTTGGTTGCCAGGGGATGGAGGGAGAGAAGAGAAAAGAGAGCAGAGGATGGATAAACCAGGGCCTCCCCTCTGAACTCCTGGGAGAGGAGAGGCATAGGTTCTCTCCTGGACTCAGAAAGCCAGGCCGGGAGTGCTGGGGCTGGTAGGATGGTAAGAGGGAGTGAGATCTAATGGGGCCAGAAGGCGGGACACGGGTTAGGTGCTTACAGGGGGTAGGGCACAGGGCTAACCTGGCTTTATGGTCCCCTGAGCACCCCCAGGAGTGATCCCTGAGCATAAAGTCAGCAGTAAGCCCCGAGCACCATTAGATGTGCTCTTCTCACCATCCAGATAAAAGTCACACCCAAAATAGGGAAAATGCATGCAGACATTGGTGGTGGGAAATGTACACTGGTGAAGGAACATTGTATGACTGAAACCCAATCATGAACAACTTTGTAACTGTATCTCGCAGTGATTCAATTAAAAAAAATTTTTTTAAGTGTATAGTTAAGATCTAGGTCTCTGACATCCAGCTCCTGAGCTTTCCATTGACTCCAAGAATCTCTGCTTTTTGGGCCACACCCAGCAGTGCTCAGGGCTTACTCCTGGCTCTGCACTCAGGGATCACTCATGTCCGGGTTCGAGGGACCATATGGTATATGGTTTTCTAGCAACTGAAGTCAGGTTGGCCACTTGCAAGGCAAACGGCCTACTATCTCCCTGGTCCCTCCAGCTGTCCGTTTTGACTCATTATTCAGTTCTTCCATAAGACTCATCAAAGGTCTTCACAGGAAAAACAAAAAACAAAAACAAAATGGGCTGCAGCAATAGTACAGCGGGTAGGGCCGTTTGCCTTGCATGCGGCTGACCGGGGTTCGATTCCCAGCATCCCATATGGTCCTCTGAGCACCGCCAGGGATGATTCCTGAGTGCAGAGAGAGCCAGGAGTGACCCCTGTGCATCATCGGATGTGACCCAAAAAGAAAAAAAAAAAACCACAAAGATCTTCACAGGACTGTTGGGAGGATTAAGTGAATAAATGCATGACCAATGCTTAGGACATACAGAGTAAAGATGAAAGAGGGAGCCAGCTGGAGAGACAGCTGCAAGGGCAGAAGGCTGCTTTGCATGGAGGAGCTCCAGGTTCAATCCCAGCTCCACATAGTCCCCTGAGCACTGCTGGGAGCAACCCCTGAGCCAGGAGTAATTCCTCAGCACTGCTAGGAGTGGCTTCAAAACCAAAATGTAAGCTTGGTTTGTTTTTCACCAGGATGAGGTATTGGCTACTACCATCATGCTGGTATCAGCTAGGATAATGGCGATTACATGGATAACTCCGGAAGCATATCAGTAGCCTTGAGTGTAGAGGGGATTGGACTTCTTGAAGACTGTCCCCAACCCCGACTGGGAATGCTGAACATGGAGCAGCCGCAGCCTCGCTGGGGATAGAGAGGAAGGGGCTTCAGCCTCTGAGGCAACTGGGAGAGCACACGGATGCGACATGGACTCGGTCCAGTCGTTCTGGGTTTGATCAACTGAGTCAGCTGCATGCTTTGGGCTGGGCGACTTCACCTCTGTCTACCCACTAACAGGGATGGTAGTAACAGTATTGTCGCAAGAGTAAATGAGTTTCAACACGTGAAACAGTGCTCAGCACCCAGCATGCGCTGTGTAAGTACCAGCCAATGTGGTCATCACCTCTCCTCCTTCTGTCACCCTTGGCTGCTCCAAATACCCTGGAGAGGAGTTGGAGTGGTTAGGAACTTTGCTTTTCATGTGGCCAACCCAGGTTCAATCCCTACTTCCTGGATGCAGAGCCAGGAGTAACCTCTGAGCATTGCCAGGTGTGGCCCCCAAACATACACAAACAAAAAGACCAAAAGCCGGGGAGAGAAGAAGCAGAGGTTTGCAGGGAAGGTGTGTGAGGAGGTTTGGGTCACGGGCAGGAGTGATGCTGCGTGTCGGCCTTGAACCCAGAGCTGAGTGGCCGAGTGAGGAAGCATGAGCTGGGGGAGCTTGGGAGGGGAGCCAGGCCCACAGCTGGACCCCGACAGTGCCAAACAGCAGCCGCCTCAGGGAGCCCAGCCGGGGAAGCGGCTTCTGGAGCTGCGGTCTTGAGGGGTCAGAATCCCAGCGAGTGTCTGGGGGAGACGCGGCAGAGGCCAAGGTAAAATGGAGCCAGTCAGGGGAGAAGCGGCAGGACCCAGCGACCCTGAGCAAGTGACTTGTCCTTCCCAAGCTTTGTTTCTCCCAGGAAGGCGGAGAGGGAGTGTCGCTCTGTGTGAAGAGCAGTCGCCATGTGAGGCCCCAAGGGACAGAGCAGAGAAACGGACACAGGGACAAAACTCTGGCTATTTGCAGGTCAGTGTCCCTGGGCTCTCTCTGCCCTAGGACTGTCTCAGCCTCTAGCCACAGCCTGGCCAGAGCCCAGTGTCCTCCCCAAGAGGGCCCTGTGTGTCCCCAGGGGCTTCCTCCTCCTGTTCACAGCCCCAGGCCCTGCTGCCCAGAAATGGCTGCCGGTGCCGGGACTCTGTGTGTCCCAGATGTGGAGCACATGTCTAGGGGTGGGGGTGGGGGGACCCGAGCTCAGAAGCAGCCTGTCTGCAGCTGCACAGAGAGCCCAGCTCCTCCACTGAGTTCAGCCCTGGTGACCCCGACCCTGGCGGTGATGGGGGCCTGCAGGAGCCGGAATGAGCCCGGCCAGGGGCTCCACTTTCCAGGGCCATCTCCGTCAGCTCAGCTGCTGGTCCCCACTGACAGGGCAGCTTCACCAGAGCGGGAGCATTTCCCCTTTATCTCCAGCCTAGGGGCCTCTCCCGGCCAGGGAGAGCCATGAGTGTCTTTCCATCTCGTCACTTATTGTCGAATAACCTGGCATTCCCGGGCACCCTTCCCTGCCCTTCATTCATGCTTCCGTGATGACTGGGCGATAGACACTTGGTGTGGTGCTCAAGGACTTCTCTGGGATGCTCTAGCACTTGGCTGTGATGCACTGACGATTCCTCACTCTGTTATGGCACCAGGGGTCCCAGTCGGCAGAGCCTGTCCTGGCCACTGGATCCAGAACTCACAGACAAGACTTGGACTTCACTGCTGAAACACATTCCAGACCCAATTCACTCATTTCCCCCCTTGTCTTTTGAAATTTTTTCTCCTTATAATTTTTTTTTGGGGGTCATACCCTGCGATGCACAGGGGTTACTCCTGGCTTTGCACTCAGGAATTACTCCTGGCGGTGCTTGGGGGACCATATGGGATGCCAGGGATCGAACCCGGGTCGGCCGCATGCAAGGCAAACGCCCTACCCGCTGTGCTATCGCTCCGGCCCCCTCTCCTTATAATTTCTGAGGGGCAGGTACCCTAAATGTGTCCGGGTGGATGGGATCTCTTGGCGGACACACTCAGCTGTGAGATGCCAGGGATCGAACCCAGGGCCTTGAAGACGTGAGGCATGTGTGCTCCATTTAAACCACATTCCTGCCCCTCCCCACACTGCATCTCCACAGTAATCCTAAAACATAGACCATAACTATTCCCATCTTAACTTGAAACAGGAACAAAAAGTTTAAGCAACTTGCTCAAAGTCATACATTAGTAATACGATTACTAGTAACTTCTTCATCAGTCTGACTTTCCTCTCTGACCAACTGATCTTTGAGGTAAGCCATCAGGTCGTTTGGCGGGGGCAGGGCCACACCCCCTAGTCCTCAGGGGCTACTCCCGGCTCTGTGCCCAGGAGTGTCTCCGGGGTGGTTTGTGGGCTGTGTGGTGCCAGGGATGACGGCAGTCAGTTGCATTTAAGGGGAACATCTTAGCCCCATTCCATCTCTGCCCACAAAGCTGATTTGGGGGCCTTCCTCCTTAGCCCCGGAGATTCTCAGCATCTGGGCTGGAGTTTCAGCGTGAGGGTCTGAGCATGCAGTTCTGCTTGGCCACTGCCACCGGGTGGGGATGGCTCCGGGCTGCACCCTTCGATTTGGGGAACATACACTGCGGCACACCTAGTCAGGGCTAGTCACGTGCAAGGCAGGCTCCTTTACTCCTGCACTCTCTCTCTCATCAGGTCTTATTAACCTTGTATAGCATAGGACCTAAGTTAAACAAGTATCAAAAGGCTACCTTGGGGGCTGGAGTGATAGCACAGCGGGTAGGGCGTTTGCCTTGCACGCGGCCGACCCAGGTTTGATTTCCAGCATCCCATATGGTCCCCTGGGCACCGCCAAGGATAATTCCTGAGTGCAGAGCCAGGAATAATCCCTGTGCGTCGCCGGATGTGACCCAAAAAGATAAAAAAAAAAAAAAAGGCTACCCTGGGCTGAAGCGATAGTACAGCAGGGAGGGTATTTGTCTTGCATGTGGCCAACCCGGATTCAATCCCCTGGCATCCCATATCCCCCTGAGTAATGCCAGGATAATTCCTGAGTGCAGAGCCAGGAGTGACCCCTGAGTATTGCCGGGTATGACACAAGGAAAGGGAAGGGAAGGGAGGGGAGGGGAGGGAAGAGGAAGAGAGGAAGGGAGGGAGAGAAAGAGAGAGGAAAGAGAAAGAAAGAAAGAAAGAAAGAAAGAAAGAAAGAAAGAAAGAAAGAAAGGAAGGAAGGAAGGAAGGAAGGAAGGAAGGAAGGAAGGAAGGAAGGAAGGAAGGAAGGAAGGAAGGAAGGAAGGAAGGAAGGAAGGAAGGAAGGAAGGAAGAAAGGAAGAAAGGAAGAAAGGAAGAAAGAGAGAAAGAAAACCCTGAGCACCTGGAAACAAATCTTTTCCATGGTTTTGGTCACAAAATAAAGAGATGTGTTGCTGCCACCTTCTGGCCAGAAACCATCATGACAGTCTTTGTACCTAAGACATCAAGGCTCAGCACAACTTGGAATTTGAGAATGGTTTAATATTCTCCTTTTTACATCACTGTATCACTGTATCACGTCATCCCATTGTTCATAGATTTGCTCATTGTTCATAGATTTGCTCAAGCTGGCACCAGTAACGTCTCCATTTGTCCAAGTCCTGAGATTTTAGCAGCCCCTCCTTACTCGTCTTTTTTTTTTTTTTTTTTTTTTGCTTTTTGGGTTTTTGGGTCACACCTGGAGATGCACAGGGATTACTCCTGGCTCTGCACTCAGGAATTACCCCTGGCCGTGCTCAGGGGACCATACGGGATGCTGGGATCCGAACCCGGGTCGGCCGCGTGCAAGGCAAACGCCCTACCCGCTGTGCTATCTCTCCAGCCCCCTCCTTACTCGTCTTTTCCAACGATTGGAGGCTATTTCAGGGTCAGGGGAATGAGACCTGTTATTGTTACTGTTTTTGGCATATCAAATATGCCACGGGGAGCTTGCCAGGCCCTCTGTGTGGGCGGATACTCTAGGTAGCTTGCCAGGCTCTCCAAGAGGGACGGAGAATGTATATAAGAGAATACAAGCAAGTATGTTAAAACCAAACACATGTGTGCTGCTTTAGGGACAGTGGGCTAGACTCCTTTTTACATACGAGGAGAATTATACAGAATGAATCAAGTAGAGTAGCAGAACTGGTCGTAGGAGAGCAGAATTCATATTGCATTGTTCTCCTTGACTGTAGGAGCCCTCCAGATGTCAGAAGGTAAGGAAGGCGAAATCTGTCCTGAACTTCTTCAAGTCTTCTATTCTAGCAACAGTCTCCAGACCTGCCATTTCCATAAAAAGTCTTTTACCTCTTCCCGCCTGAACTTCCTGGTCAGTTTTCCATGGGATAACAGAACTGGTGGAGGAGGCTGTGTTTCAGCAGAACCTTTCCTCTTTCTCATGTGTGCCCGGGATCTGACTGAGAATCACCTCTGGGGCCATGAAAAACAGGTTTATAAGCAGGGCCTGTTGCTCAGTGGATAAAGAATATCTGAGGCCCCGGATTTAAGCCTTGTCACCACCAAAACAGAGGAAACACAGATTTCAGTGCCCGACTCAGGTCTCCTGAATCTCTAGAAACGGCATCTTCGTGTGGTGTTGCTGAGGGTCAAACCCAGGGTCTCACACACGCAAAGCATGTGATGTGCTACTGAGACACACATACCCTAGACAAGAAACTATGATTTTTTAAAATATAATATTTTTAAATACATGAGAATGAGAACATATCTGAAATGAAGACTTTTCTTTAAATCGCCCATATTGGGGGCTCCAGAGAAGCTCGTGTCCTCTCCTGAGAATCTCTCCCCATCCTGCCTTATTTCCCAAATTGCTTCAAAAATCAAATTTTTCATATTGGGACCAGAGAGATAGGACAGCAGGCAGGGCACTTGCTTACATGTGATCAAACCTAGGTTTGATCCTGGCTTCCTATATGGTTCCTTAAACCTTGCCAGGAGTGATTCCTGAGTGCAGCGTCAGGGATAAGCCCTGAGCACCACTGGATGCACGTCCTCCCAAAAAAATTAAAATAAATTTTCAAAAATAATGGCAGAAAATATGTTTTAAAAGAATGCTTGTGGGTCAGAGCAATAGTGCAGAGGTCAGGGCACTCAGCTTGTATGTGGCCACCTGGATTTGATCCCTGGACCTATATGGTCTCCTGAGCACTACACGAGTAATTCCTGAGTGCAGAGACGGGAGTAAATCCTGAGTATTGTCGGGTGTGGTGCCCAAACAAACAAACAAACAGAATGGCTGCTATACACACCAATGGGCCCTTCTCTTGGATTTGCTCATTGTCAAAGTTTTGCCTGTTTCTTTGAAAGTAAGGTTCAGACTTCATATTTCACCCCTAAGCATTTCCATGTGCATCTCCCAATAACAAATCTATGGTCCTCAACAACCAAAGTAGAAGGTTATATACAATAGCACTGTAGCACTGTTGTCCCGTTGTTCATCGATTTGCTTAAACAGGCACCAGTAAAGTCTCCATTGTGAGACTTGTTACTGTTTTTGGCATATCAAATACGCCATGAGGAGCTTGCTGTGCGGGCAGGATACTCTCAGTAGCTTGCCGGGCTCTCCAAGTGGGACAAAGGAATCCAACCCGGGTCGACCGCATACAAGGCAAATGCTCTACCCATTGTGCCATCACTCCAGTCCATAAAAACCAAAAAGAACCAAAAAGAAAGAAAGAAAGAAAGAAAGAAAGAAAGAAAGAAAGAAAGAAAGAAAGAAAGAAAGAAAGAAAGAAAGAAAGAAAGAAAGAAAGAAAGAAAGAAAGAAAGAAAGAAAGAAAGAAAGAAATCCCACAGACCAGGAAAAGCCCTAAGGAGTCCAGTCTTCCGGGCTCTGTGACAAGTTAGTTCAACATTTTCTAACCTCACAGTCTTCTTGACCCTTTCCTGCACTCCATGCCCATGACCCCATGCTATCTGCGCTTGTCATCAGTTTTTTAGTTCATGGACTATGTTCACCATTCGTAGGACTACTTCCTAGAAAAGAGATTATGAGCTCAATCTGGACTCTAATCTCAACTCTGGCAAATCTGGCCCTCAGAAGTCAATCTGTGAAACGGCCTCTACAGATGGGAACTGGCAGAAGGATCACATTAATTGCTTATTAACTGAAATTATACAGAATATTGCTGTAATATACAATATACCCACATATATATGTTTATATACTGTATTCAACACAACCATAAATTACTCAAGAAATTCAACACCAATACAATATCACTGGACAGCGCTTCTCAGTCTCCTTCCCACTATGGTTCCTTTTCCATCTTGTTTTCTGCCTGTGGCCCTGGGTCTTACCAGTTGGCCTCCTTGTCTCCTGCCAAGTCCCCCTCACCCCCATTTATATGATTTTCACCTGTGGGTTGAGGGTCGACAGGCCTCAGATGCAGAACTGGGGGGTGGGGGTGCAGGACAAGGGCGTGAGGAGGGAGGGAAGCAGAGGCTTGTGAAGGGGGCTGAGCATGTCAGGGTTCTGTAAGTCAGAGGAAAGTGGTTATAACTTATTTTCATGCACTGGAAAGCCACTGGGGATTTTAATTTATGGTGATGATATTTTTTGTTTTTCAGTTTTTTTTTGAGCATCACCCGGCTATGCTCATGGCTTACTCTGGCCTCTGAGTACCCAGTGGGGCTCAAGGCACCATGTGGGGTGCCAGGGATTGAACCTGGGTTGGCCACTTCAAGTCTTCCCTGCTGCACCATCTTTCTGGCCCCATTAAAGCACTTAGATTTTTCTTTTTGTTTTCGGGCCACATGTGTTGGTGCTCAGGGATTTCTCCTGACTTCGTGGTTAGGAGTCACCCCTGGCAGGGCTCTGGGCACTGTATATGGTGGCAGGGATCAAACCTGGATTGGCTGTGTGCAAGGCCAGCACCTTACCTGTTGAGCTCTCTCTCTAGTCCTACCTCACTGAAGGAGGAGCATGTGTTTATTTGTTCTACAACACCAAAAAGTCACTCTGAAGACAGTCTCAGAATTGGGACTTTCTAGAAGACAGCAATGTCTAGATTCTTGAAGAAGATGATGAGGGCCAGAGCAATAGTACAGTGGGTATTTGCCTTGCATGTGGCCAACTGGACTTTGGTCCCAGCATCCTGTGTGGACCCCCATACACCAACGGGAGTAATCCCTGGATGCACAGCCAGGAGCGACCCCTGAGCATTGCCAGGTGTGGACAAAGCAAACAAACAAAAACCCAAAACCAAAAAGCACCCCCACTAAAAACAAACAAGTTGACATCATTTTATTTATATGGTTGTGTGTGTGTGTGTGTGTGTTGCTAAGGCTCAAACTCAGGGCTACATCCATGTGAGACACTGAGCTAATTCTCAGACCTCAATGTCATTTTTGAGATGAGAAGTGCTTGGGGGCCACTTCAGATTCTGTGCTCTGGGGATCACGCTAGTGGTGTTTGGGAGACCATATGAAATGCAGGGGATCGAACCATAACTGCTGCATGCAAGGCAAATGTCTTAATCAGTGTAGTTGGGTCTCAAGCCCTCAATGTCATTGTTTATTTTTTTTAATTGTTGGGAGGTGGTTTGGGCCACACCAGGCTAGGCTCAGGTCTTACTCCAGGTTCTGCACTCAGGGATAACCTCTGGCAATGCTTGAGGAACCATATGGAGGGCCAGGGACCAAACCTGGTTGTGTGCAAGGCAAATACCCTGTCGCTTAGGTACCATTGCTCCAGCCTCATCAAGCCCTCAATGTACTATCATTAACTGTCATTATTATCATTACTATCAGCGACTGTCATTTTTTTTTGTTTTGTTTTTGTTTTTGTTTGCTTTTTGGGTCACACCTGATGATGCACAAGGGTTACTCCTGGCTCTGTATTCAGGAATTACCCCTGGTGGTGCTCAGGGGACCATATGGGATACTGGGAATCGAACCCGGGTCGGCTGCGTGCAAGGCAAACGCCCTACCCGCTGTGCTATCACTCCAGCCCCCTGTCATTTTTTAATTGGGGGGCATAGGCACTGGGAATGTGGCTCAAATGACAGTACACATGCCTTGCCTTGAATTGGATCCCTGACACCCATGGCCCTTGGTATCACTGGGAGGGACCCCAGAACCCCAAGCACTGCATGCATCTCTGAGTCATCTCCCTGGGCCTGGAGGCAACTCTTTTGCGGGGGCCCCTGTACCCCCACAAATCAGACTTTGCTCACCCTTCCAGGCGAAAGGAAAGAAGGGACAGGGGCTGGAAGGATAGTACAATGGGTAGGGTACTTGCCTTTCATGGTGCCAACCTGAGTTCAATCCCCAGCACCCCATATGCTTCCCTCAGCCCACCAGGAGTAAGCCCTGAGTACTGCCAGGTGTGCCAATGAAAAAAGAAAAGAAAGGGGGCCGGAGCGATAGCACAGCGGGTAGGGCGTTTGCCTTGCACGCGGCCGACCCGGGTTCGATCCCCGGCATCCCATATGGTCCCCCAAGCACCGCCAGGAGTAATTCCTGAGTGCAAAGCCAGGAGTAACCCCTGACCATAGCTGGGTGTGACCCAAAAAGCAAAAAAAAAAAAAAAAAGAAAAAAAAAAAGAAAAAAGAAAAGAAGGGAGAGGAGAGGAGAGGAGAGGAGAGGAGAAGAGAGGAGAGGAGAGGGGAGGGGAGGGGAGGGGAGGGGAGGGGAGGGGAGAGGAGAGGAGAGGAGAGGAGAGGAGAGGAGAGGAGAGGAGAGGAGAGGAGGGGAGGGGAGGGGAGGGGAGGGGAGGGGAGAGGAGGGGAGGAGGGGCGGGAAAGGGAGAAGAGGAGAGGAGAGGGGAGGAGATAGAGGGAGGGGAAAGGGAGGAGAGGGGAGGAGAGAGGAGGGAAGGGAGGGCTGGAGTGATCGTGGTAGGGCACTTGCCTTGTATGCAGCCAACCCAGGTTTGATCTCCAGCATCCCATATGGTCTCCTGAGCACCACTAGTAGTAATTCTTGACTGCAGAGCCAGCAGTAACCGCTGAACACCACCAAGTGTGGTCACAAAACAAAACGAAACCTCCCCCATTCTTCTGTTCTCCCGGGACCCTGGCAGTCACATCCATGAACTGCCACCTCCAGCATGCCAAATAAGCTCATTAACCAGCCATGACCCAGAGACTCATAAATAAATCTTGAAAGAGACCAGCAAGCTGCAGAGATGCCTCCAGACCCCACGCCTGGCTGAATTTCAGATCCAGTGTACCCCAGAGGAGGGTAGGTGAGCCCCCTACTGGCCTCAGCAGAGTTCTGGCAGCCAAAAACCTCCAGAACCCAATTGCCGCCGTGTTCATGGCCAGACCCACGGGCTCGGGCAAGCTTCTTACATGAATGCATCTCTTGGAAATGCAGGTATGCAGGTTTTGTGACCAAACTCTCCAGGCTTTCACAGAGTTGGGGATGGGCTTCTTCCCCCCATTCCCCTGTTCTCCTGGGAGGCTGGTGGTCACGCCCATGAACCGCCTCCAGTGCTCACCAGATAAACTCATTAACGGGCCATGATCCAGAGACTCATAAATCTCAAAAGAGATCTGTGAGCTGCAGATATGCTTCTGGCATCCACGGTCACCATCCATTTAATAATTCAACCCCAGCTGTATCACCCTGTCAAAATTTTAGAGTTCCTCACACTCCATATCACTGAGTACCAGGACTAGCACAGCACACTGGATGGTTTGTACAGGAGAAGGCAACACAGGCTTAACCTACAAACAACATGTTAGTAATCCCTTACACAGGAGCTTATTGACTCCAGGTTGAGATACAACAATCTTCACACTTTATTTTAATGAAATCTGTTTTGATCATATTTAGTGAATTAATCATAACTAGCAATACAAAATAAATCATTTAGGGCCTTCCATTGGGGCAGGCTTGGGTGATGGTTGGGAAAAAAGGAAATAATGGTGGTGGGAAGGGGTAATGATGGTGGGATGGGTATTGGAATATTGAGTGTAATAAATCAATGTTAACATATTTTTTTCTTTTTGGGTCACACCCAACGATGCTCAGGGGTTACTCCTGGCTTTGCACTCAGGAATTGTTCCTGGCAGTGCTTGGGGGACCATATGGGATGCCGAGGATCAAACCCGGGTCAGCCACGTGCAAGGCAAACACCCTACCCGCTGTGCTATCACTCTGGCCCCAATGTTAACAATTTTATAAAAATAAAATAAAAGGGGCTGGAGTGACAGCACAGCGGGTAGGGCGTTTGCCTTGCACGCGGCCGACCCGGGTTCGATTCCCCAGCATCCCATATGGTCCCCTGAGCACCGCCAGGGGTAATTCCTGAGTGCATGAGCCAGGAATGACCCCTGTGCATTGCCGGGTGTGACCCAAAAAGCAAAAAATAAAATAAAATAAAATAAAATAAAAATGAAATCAAAAAAGAAAAGAAAAGAAGAGAAAAGAAAAGAAAAGAAAAGAAAAAAAGAGAAGAGAAGAAAAGAAAAGAAAAAAGAAAAGAAAAGAAAAGAAAAGAAAAGAAAAGAAAAGAAAAGAAAAGAAAAGAAAAGAAAAGAAAAGAAAAGAAAAGAAAAGAAAAGAAAAGAAAAGAAGGCCTGTGGCGGGTCTGCAAAAGTCTCTGAGTGCTTCCAGTGCTGCTGCAGGGCCCTCCGGGCTCGTGGGAGGACTCAAGGGAAGCAGCAGATCAGCCTGATTAAGCAGACTCTGCGGGCAGAGCAGACAGCAACAAATGTATTGGCAGAAAGCAATAGAAGACACAGCTGAAAACGTTCCGAGTAGTAAGGGGGTTCATAACCTCCTGCAATGACATTTCAGAACTGGCGATTCATAGGCTCTGGTTCTCAGCCAGAGTCCAGGTTCCTTCTGTTCTTCGCTGTCTTGTTATGTGTGAGCTTTTGCCCTCAGGCCTATCCCTGGGTTAGACGTCCGCAGCCTCTTCAAATACTGTGTGTGCACACAAGGATGCTCAAAGGTTGCACACGAGAAGAAAGATTTTCTGTGTTTCACTTTTGGGCCACAGCGAGTAGTGTTTGGGGGCTACTCCTGGCTCAGTGCTTGAGGGCCCAGATGTCCTGCGGACAGAGCCCGAATCTCTGGCGTATTGTGTATCCTGTCTTGGTGGGTGGGGGAGGATTGTCTTCTCTTTGGACAACACCCAGAAGTGCACAGGACTCCTGACTCTGTGCTCAGGATCACTCCTCGAAAACTCAGGGACTGTATATGGTACCAGGAATCAAACCTGCTTGGACACATGCAAGGCCAGTGAAGCGCTTTATCTGCTGTACTATCTCTCTGGCCCTCTGGCTTCCTTTATTTATTTTTTTGAATCTGCTATACAGTTACAAAGTTGCTCATGATTGGGTTTCAGTCACACAATGTTCCAACACCCTTCCATTTCCCACCACCAATGTCCCCAATTTCCCTCCCGCCCCCACCTAGCCTGCCTCTACAGAAGTCTCTCCCTCCCTCTCCCTTCCTCTCCTCTCTCTCTTCTTAGGCACTGTGGTTTGCAATCCCGTTACTGAAGGATTATCACTTTAGCTCCTGCCAGCACTCAGTTCTTGTCTGTGCTCCTTTTTAAGAGCAGGAAAGTGTTTCTAAGAACATCAGCCCCGAGCCTCCCACCAGCAGATGTGGTCTCACTTCTCATTCCCACAGAGCTACCACAGAGCATCGGACCTGGCTGGGTTGCAGAGCCCCAAACTGCTTCTGCTACGAGTTCCTGGTGCGGGAGAAGGTGCCAGCAGCTGAGCAGGACCTACTAGGTCGGCAGGTAGTTCTATTCCTGGTAGCACCAGCCAACTGACTTGCACCAAATAAATTATCTGGAGAAAAAAAAATAATGAATGAAGCTTAAACACTGAATTAATTGCTTGAACAGTGCAGTTGGGCACGACTCCTGTGCCAGGGGCATTTCAGTGCTATGTAGATGTGAGACATCTCTGAGTCAAATGAGAGTTAATGCATCAGGGTGTGTTGAGGGAGGGTGAGAGTGGTGAGAATGAATTTACGGACCTCTCCCCCGTTGAATTAAGCTAATCTGTGGGTATAGAAAAGATCTTGCGCTATATTCTACTTTTTTTTTATCATTATAAAAGTTTCAAGAGGTAGCAAAGTGTGCAGGACACTGCTCAGCCAAGACTCGGGGGCTCCATCCTCAGCCCAGTTGCTCCGAGCAATGCCCCGTGGGCACTTGCCTGCATGCCAGGGTTCAATCCCCAGCACCACATGGTCCCCAGGAATGATCCCTGAGCACAGAGTTAGGAGTCAGCCCTTTACTGCTGGGTGTGACTCACTCCCCACCCCAAATAAAAATAAAATAA
Source organism: Sorex araneus (assembly GCF_027595985.1). Classification (NCBI taxonomy): domain Eukaryota; kingdom Metazoa; phylum Chordata; class Mammalia; order Eulipotyphla; family Soricidae; genus Sorex; species Sorex araneus. The sequence continues at coordinate 228,856,302 of NC_073303.1, read as the reverse complement.
GATAAATGTTTAAACTTTTAGGGGCGAGAATAATAGAATAAGTGGGTAGAGCACTTGCTTTGCACATGCTCAGGTTTTGCACAGGTTTAATCCCCAGCACCTCATATGGTCCCCCAAGCTTGCCAGGAATGATCCCTGAGCACAGAAGCAAGAGTAAGACCTGAGCACAGCCATACGTGGACCCCATCAAAAAATGTTTAAGTTTATAAAAACATTTTTTTAATGGTTTGGGAAATTGGACATAACACATGCTCTACTGCTGAACCACATCCCAGGCCCTTTCCTTATTCATTTATTTACTTTTTGGTTTGAGGTCACAGCAATGCTGAGGGATTACTCCTGACTGCTCTCAGAAACTTCTCCTGATAATGATCAGAGGACCATATGGAATTCCAGGGATGGATACAATGCAAATGCCCTGCCCACTGTACTATCGCTCTGGTTCCATCCCTGCTTTTATTTTTTAAAGAAGAAAATGAACATTTATGGGCAGTGAGATGAGAGTTTAAAAGCTTCTTCCAGGCAGGCAGACCCTCTCACGGATGGTTCTCTCTGGCTTCAGACTCAAGGGGAGTATCGGGCAGGAAAGAACCTCTTCCAGCAGCTTGTCAGGTGGAGAGAGAAGCCTGGAGGGACAGGTGACACCCTGGCATGGGGCTTTCTCCCCCACCTGTGGAACCCCGTCACGGCACACTCCCCCTCACTCCCTCCATGGGCGCCGGGTCTCCCAGATGTGCTGGTGCTGAGCTGCTCCAGCCACCTGCCTGGCTCAGCTCTGCCTGGTGGCTGTGGCTAATGGCGACACCTCTCTCATGCAGTGGGAGGCAGTGTGATGGCCCCAGGAGCAATGGCCCCAGGAGTGATGGCCCCAGAGTGATGCCCTCAGGTGTGATGCCCCAAGTAGATGCTCCAGGTATGTTGGCCCCAGGCATGATGGCCCCAGGTGTGATGGCCCCAGACCTGATGAACCCACGTGTGATGCTCCAGATGTGATGCCCCAGGTGAGCGCCAGCCTCTGCTGAGTGGCTAGTGTCTTGTCAGAAGATGCAGTGGGAGTGAGGGAGAGTGGCTAACACTCAAGGACCCCCATATCTTCCTGCTGCATGAGTTCAGGGAGGCCTGACAGGACACCCCCCTTCACTGGGAGCCACAGCCAGGAAAGTGGAATCTCTGGCTTTGCCCCGTGGAGCAGCAGGCAGGATGGGCCCCGCGGCCCTGTGATGAGCAGTTGCCAAAGGAGCTCTCCCGGTCCAGACCCCACACCAGGCCTCGAGGCTGCTCCCTCAGGACGTTCCAGAACAGGAAAGGCTGCAGGAGGGCTTCCCTGGGGAGGAGCCCAGCCTGGCACACCTGTTCTCGGTCCAATTTCAGGCTGGCCACTGGCTCCATGGCCTTGGGCTTGATGTCAGCTGTGGAAATGGGTGACAACATCACCACACGGCCTGTTCCCACAGTCCCGCTCAGGCCAGCTCGGCCTTCAGAAGCCGGCGGTGTCTCTGAGCTTCGTCAGGGACTTTGACCTTGCCCTTCCCCAAACTTCACTGAAATGGGGCCTGACTGATCACAAAGCAGAAACAGCTCCGGGGAGAGAGGCCAGGTACACAAACATGGCCAGAGCATAAGAGATGAGTAGGCAATGAGGCTGGAGTGATAGCACAGCAGGTAGTGTGTTTGCCTTGCATGCAGCTGACCCAGGTTCGATTCCCAGCATCCCATATGGTCCCCTGAGCACTGCCAGGGGTAATTCCCGAATGCAGAGCCAGGAGTGACCCTTGTGCATCGCCAGGTGTGACCCCCCCCAAAAAAAAAAGCAAAAAAAAAAAAAAAGATGAGTAGGGAAACAGCTCAGTGGGGAGAAGACCCCACACATGACACAGACAAGGCATTCAAGGGTCCAGCCCAGTGCCAGCGCCAGTGTGCCTGGGGGCTACCCACTACCTCATCCTGTCTCCCTGCAGGCACAAGCAAATTTACTTCCTATTGTTTGTTACCACACAAAGGCAAATGGAATTATCAAAACTTATTTAGTCCACTTGTGGTCATTGTCATATTTACAGGCTGTTACTGAAGTCGTTGTCTGAGGGTCTGCTGTGCTGGTTAGTGCCCCTGAGCCTTCTGTGTTATTGTTTAGGCTCACGGAGCTTGGGGACTTCTGTGCAACTTTCTCATCAAATCTGCTGTGATCCTTTGGGGCTGACAGTAGTATAAAAATATGAGGTTCCTTGGGTCCAGAAGCTGGGACAATTTGGGACAAATTGGTGGCTTGGCAGTTTGATGAGGTTCTGTTGTGAATCTGAGCTGTTTCTAAGCTTTGGGGGTGTCAGTTGTGGCTGTGGGCTGCTGGTCCTTGAGGCAGAAAGGGAAATCTGGCTGCCCCCACTCTGGGAAGGCCCCCGAGTTCTCAGCCTGGACCAGCCTACCTGGGAGGTTAGACAGGGCCACATTCTCCTGGAGCTGTGACTCTGGGCCGTTCCTCTGCCAGCACCATGGCAGATGTGGGTGGGGGCTGCTGGGTTTTCTGGTCGTGGTGGGGGTGGTGTTTGGCCCCACACTTTTGCACTGATAAGGACCCAGACCTGGCCAGAGAGCACTGGTCAGTGGAGACCGCAGTGGCGCCTGCCTCTGCCCCAGCCTCCTTGCTCTCCATCACCGCCCCGTCGATGTCTCCCCACCGTTTAATGACAGGCAGAGGTTCCTGTATGTGCCTCAACTGCCTGTGTCATGTCCTTAGTGCCTACTCGAAACACATGTTCAGCACTTAGTGTATTGCGTCACTGTGCCCCCTGTGCTCGGGGACCCTTCCCACTAAAGTTGTTTCACTGTCAATAAAGCCCTTTCGCCAGTGGTTCCTGTGCTTCCCCGGAGGACATCTGGCGGCAGTGGTGGGGCAGGATCCTGCACCCGGGCTCGCAGCCTCCCCTGGAACCTCCCCTGTCTGTGTGCACAGACCAGTTTGGCTCCCGTTGTCCTGGTGGTGGCACTTGGGGAACTGGGGTGTTTTTCTGCCCCCCCCCCCGCCTCCTGTGCTTGGTAGCAGTAGGTTGGGGTGCTTTCTTGGCTTTAGAAGTTATGGAAAAGAGGGGTTTGGTTTGATTTTGGGGCCACACCTGGCAGTGCTCAAGGATCATTCCTGGCAGGCTCAGGGGACCACATGGGGTGCTGGAACTCAACCCCAGGTTGGTCTCTTGCAAGGTAAATGCATGCAGGGTAAATACAATTGCTACACACACACACAAACACACACACACACACACACACACACACACACGGTATAGGTTCTGTATCTTCTGTTGTAAATGAAGAAAGCCCTAAGTGGCAAATATTGGTGGGCCTCAGAGTCAGTGTAGGCTCCAAGCCATGGTTTCCCTTCACTCTGTCTTACATGGGGATAACACAGCGGGTAGGGCTTTTGCCTCGCATGTGGCCAAGCTAGGTTGGATACCGGGTACCCCAAACGGCCTCCCAAACCCTGCCAGGAGTGATTCTCTGAGTGCAGAGCCAGGAGTAAATCCTGGGTGCCTGCTGGGTGTAACCCAAAAACAGAAAGAAAGGAGAGAGAGAGAGAGAGAGAGAGAGAGAGAGAGAGAGAGAGAGAGAGAGAGAGAGAGAGAGAAAGTAGCAAGGACTACTTTGAAAGTAACAAACAAAAAAATTTTTGTATCCAAATATCAGCAGTCAAAATTATTATTATTTTTTTTTGCCTTTTGGGTCACACCTGGCAATGCACAGGGGTTACTCCTGGCTCTGCACTCAGGAATTACTCCTGGCGGTGCTCAGGGGACCATATGGGGTGCTGGGAATCGAACCCGGGCCGGCCGAATGCAAAGCAAACACCCTACCCTCTGTGCTATCGCTCCAGCCCCCTCAAAATTAATTTTTAAAAACTTCAAAAAATTTTTTTTGTTTTTAGGCCACATTTGGCAATGCCCTGAGGTTACTCCTGGCTCTGCACTCAGGAGCCACTCCTGGCAGTGCTCCAAGGCCCATACAGGATTCCGGGGATCAAACTCAGGTCGGCTCTGGTAAGCCAGTGCTTCACCCACCATGCTCTTTCCAGCCCCTCAAAATTATTTTTAAAACTAGTAGCCATGCTTGAAATTTTTTTAGTGAAAACGAAAATAATCTTTCTATATTTGCATATTTACATGTGCCTTTCCCTTTATATTTTATTTTACTTGTTTTCATGTATTTTCTTGTTTTATCTATATTTGGGGGGGGGGGTGTGGGTGTCTGGTGCTGGGAATCAAAACCAGGACCTTCAAAGCTATGTCTGTATTTTCTGATTTTTCTACAATAATTGCTGATTCCATTTTAAAAAGGGGGGAGGGCTGGAGTGATAGCACAGCGGGGAGGGCGTTTGCCTTGCATGCGGCTGACCTGGGTTCGATTCCCAGCATCCCATATGGTCCCCGAGCACCGCCAGGAATAGTTCCTGAGTGCAGAGCCAGGAGTAACCCCTGTGCATCATTGGGTATGACCCAAAAAAGAAAAATAAATAAATAAATAAATAAATAAATAACATAAAAAGGGGGGAGGGTCCTTTGTATAACTGCATTGCAAATATTCTACACTGTGCCCAAGATGTAGCCCAACACTGAAGTGCATGTCTTCTATGAGGAAGACCTGTTCGGTCTTTGCCCTACAGAAAAAGAGAACAAAACAAGAAATACCTGATTTATTCATGCTTCCTCAGGGAAAACTCAAACAAGTTTTTTGTTTGTTTGTTTGTTTTTTTACTTTTTGGGTCACACCCAATGATGCACAGGGGTCATTCCTGGCTCATGCACTCAGGAATTACCCCTGGCGGTGCTCAGGGGACCATATGGGATGCTGGGAATCGAACCCGGGTCAGCTTCGTGCAAGGCAAACGCCCTACCATCACTCCAGCCCCTCAAAACAAGTTTTTGACAATCACTGCTGACAGAGAAAGGGGATGTGGTGTGATTAAGACCAAAGCATTCAGTACTAACCTTTGCGGACACACTCAGGGTAAGTCCCCGTGCTGAGTGCGAAGGTCAGAGTGCGCCAACCCCCAGGCTCACAAGTATAGTGGGAAAACTCGGAGGTGGAATCTGAAAGGTTGGTTCTGAACCTAGATCTGACCATAACTGCTTGTGAACTGACCTTTAAGAAAAGTCACTTAGGGGGCTGGAGTGATAGCACAGCGGGTAGGGCGTTTGCCTTGCACGCGGCCGACCCGGGTTCGAATCCCAGCATCCCATATGGTCCCCCGAGCACCGCCAGGAGTAATTCCTGAGTGCATGAGCCAGGAGTGACCCCTGTGCATCGCTGGGTGTGACCCAAAAAAGCAAAAAAAAAAAAAAAAGAAAAGAAAAAAGAAAAGTCACTTAGGGGCTGGAGACAGCTCTGCAATGAGCACCTGCTCTCCATGCAGGAGGCCCGGGTTCCATTCCCGCCCCCCTCACAGTTCCCCAAACACCACTGAGAACAAACACCAAGAGTAACCCCTGAGGGTGGTCAGAAATGTACACTGGCAAAGGGAAGGGTGTTGGAACATTTATGGCTGAAAGCTGATTGTGAACAATTTTACAACTGTGTGTGTCATGGTGTTTCAATGACAGAGACACACAGAGAGAGAGAGAGAGAGAGAGAGAGAGAGAGAGAAACCCTTGAGAACCAAGCACATAGGTAGCCCCTGAGCACTGTTGGGTGAGAAACAAAAGTCATTTAACATCAGAAGTGAAAGAGCATCAAAGGGGTCTGTCTACAGCAGGGATTCTGCAGGTTCTCTCTACTACGATATTCTCAGCCCTAGGTCTAGTGGCACTAGTGGTTGGACAGTGTCCCTTAGGGCCACCCTGCTGGCCGTGTTGGGGCCATGTGATGGCAGGGATGGAGCCCAGGGAGATCCTTGAGAGTGCTAGGTGCTTGCTTCACCTCCTGCCATACCTCCAGGCCAGCAATTGACAGTCCCCCCCATTTACTGATGTTGTAGTTGCAGTTAGGGGGTGGGAATTACTTGCTAGGTTACGGAGCTTGCCACACCAGGTTCTGGTGCTCACACTCAGTCTTTGGGTCACTGGGAGGGTCGCACTCCTTTACTGGTGGTGTTTGCACACATCACATTCTTTAGTGGTAGTTCTGGTTCTGCCACACAGCAGGAAATAAACTGTAGCACAGAAGTGCTCAGCAGAGCTGTCAGCTATACACAGTGAACACAGGTGGCAATAAGAATGGCACTCAGGGGGGCTGGAGCGATATCACAGCGGGTAGTGCACTCGGCCGACCCAGGTTCAATTCCCAGCATCCCATATGGTCCCCCGAGCACCACCAGGAGTAATTCCTGAGTGCATGAGCCACGTGAGCCAAGAGAAACCTGTGTGCAACATTGGGTGTGACCCAAAAAGAAAAAAAAGAAAACAAAAAAAGAAGAATGGCACCAAGGAAGCTCTTTAATCACTGACTCAGCAGCAGCTTACCTTTAGTCTGTGCACTGCCAGGGATCAAACCAGGGCCTCTATACTGAGTCACATCCCTGGCCAGCAATTTACATTTCTGAAACATGAAGGTCCTGTGGAATTCCTACATGATCTCTTGTTAGGAAAGTGCCCATCTTTCCTCCTTCCAAAGATAAGAAAATGGTTTCTGGGATGATATGTTACATGCCCACAACCAGTAGGTGATGGCACCGGGGTCTATCCCTGCTTCTCAGGCTCACAATGCTGCAGCCCACGGAGGTATCTGGATGTGGCTCATGCCAGGTCAGGTACTCAGCAGCTCCATGTGCTCCCCCACAGCAAAGGGGCCAGTCTTCAGGGAGTGGGGGCAGGGCTCTGCCTGCACCCTCCCTGTAGCCTTGTGCCCTTGCCAGGGCCAATTCCAGGGCACCCAAAAAAGGCCGTAGCGCCAAGGCTCTGTTTCAGAGGAAGCACAAATCCAAGCACTGGGCTGACATTCCTGTCCAGACCTGCCAGGTTGGGGCCTGGATGGTACCACGTGTACCATTTGCCTAGCAAGCCTCTGACCCAGATACACTCCCCAGCACCCCACTATCCCCAGGAGTAAGCCCTGAAGACTGCTATGTGTGGCCCCAAAGCAAAACAGACCTCCCAGTCTGGGAAAGCTAAGAGCTAGCTCTGCAGGGGCAGGCACAGAAGAGATTCTCAGCACCACACGGAACCCTGTGTATTAGCAGGAGTTGGAGTCAAATAAAATCTCCCACTCTCGGTTCCTGTCTACTGGGGAGGGGGCAGCACTGTAGCTCCTGCTGGTGATTAAGGGTCCCAGCTCCTCACCAGCCTCCCCTTCCCCCAGGAAGCATCTCCTAAGACTGCACCTCCTTATCCTGCTTGGGCCTCTCCTGCCGCCCCGCTGCGTCCCAGGCTCCCGGTCTCATCCTCTCAGCGCTGGTGAAGGACAGCCTGGCCTAGTCTCCTCAATAATTCATTCCCAGGGATTCTGGGCACCACGTGCTCGCCTGAGCTGAAGCCGATACCACGGTCGGCTCCTTAACACCGAGAGAAGCACAGAGACAGGACTGTGGTGGGGGGGAGGGCGGAGCAGCTAGAAGAGAGCCCAGACATAGGTCTCCAGAACCTCTCTCTGCCCCTGCTCTTTCTCTGATTAGGACAGACCTCAGGGCTCCTATGAGAGGTAAAAGAACCCTTAAACCTCAGCAAGGGCTGGGCGACGGGAGTGTTGGGGGGGGGGAGTATAGAATGGAAGGGGGTGCAGGGCAGAGAGGAGACAGCTCAGCCTGTGTCTTCAAACCATCCATGTATCAGCCTCAGGCTCAGCCTCATCCCTCTGAGCCGGCTCTGGGACACACACAACCTCTCTTTAACAATGCCCACTTCATGGGCGGGACGATAGCACAGTGGGTAGGGCGTTTGCCTTGCACACGGCCAACCTGGGTTCAAATCCCAGCATCCCATATGGTCCCCTGAGCACAGCCAGGGGTGATTCCTGAGTGCATGAGCCAGGAGTGACCCTTGTGCATTGCTGGGTGTGACCCAAAAAGCAAAAAAACAAAAAAAACCCAACAATTCACACTTCTGGGCCAGAGCAACAGTACAGCGTTTGCCTTGCACGGGGCCCACCTGGGTTCAATCCCTGGTATCCCCAGCTCAGGACTAATTCCTAAGTGCAGAGCTACAAGAAAGCCCTGAGCATCGCTGAGTGTCACCCAAAAAGCCAAAACAAAAACAAACAAAACAATTCACACTTCTGAAAAATTCACATTTCTGTGCCCTGGAAGTGATCCCTGAGCACAGAGTTAGGAGTAAGCCCTGCACACTACCAGGTGTAATCCCCAAGCTAGTAATAATAATAATTAATAATAATGATAATAATAACGGGTGCCAAAGTTCCCTCTATTCCACGCCTCTGAAAAATCTTGGGATGCTTCAGCTGCCCTTCACACAGATCTTTCCCCAAAGAGCCCTCACAGCTCAGCCCTGCACTCCACACCCAGCATCTCAGAACCCCGTTCCGTTCTGTCTCAACTCCAGCTTCCCTGCTGACCACTGGTGCTTCGGAAGCTTATAAACATTAGGGAGTGGAGGAACGACTTGAATTGAGCGCAGGGGGTGTGCAGAAGGGAAAACAGTTGTAGGGCCCAGCCTCCCTGCCCCAGGCTGTCCTTAGGGGTCCTGTCTCTCAGTCCTACTTCCATACAGCAGCGGAGTTCTGCACAACCCCCCTGCAAACCCCTCCCAGTTTCTTCTGTGGAACTGTAATCCCATTGACACGCAATGAGCGGGGAAACATCTCAAACGGAAATAAGCAACCCCCCCCTACTATGCACCAGTGCCTGGGCAGCGAAATCTCTCAAGTCCTCCTTCCCAGGGATCAGAGGAGTCCCCCCATCCATGGAGCAGCCTCAGCGACCATCCTGTGAGTCTGGAAACCACAGAGAGCGCGATCCCTCCAGAGAGCCTGGTGGAAGAAAGGTGCAATCTTGTTGAGTATTGTCAGCAAGAAATTCTTCAGACATATTTATAGCAAATGCTGCGTCAGGGGATAGAGCCTGAAAGTGCCTGGAAGCATCAAATATCACCAGGCCCAGGGGCGGGGCCCAGGAAAGGCTTGGAGATTGTAGCAGGAAGGACTGAGGTCGGCTGTTGGTGGAACTTCCCCAGGGGATCTCTGGAGTTGGCAGCAGGGATTCCCTGTGGAAGCAACTTCTGCAGAGCTTTCTTGGATGAGGAAAGAGCTTTCTGAGTGTCAGTAGAACAGATACAATGGGATGGACATGACGAGGTTTGTTTTGTCCTTGTGGTACACAGATTTATAAATGCCAGGGCCACAAAGGACAGTTGTGCAGATTCTGCCTTGCAGAGGAGGTAAGTGGGGTTCAATCCAGCTCTGGATCAGCAGGGCAACCCCCTGGTACAGAACTGCATGTGCTCAGACTACCAGGGACCCTCCCAATATCCAGAAAAGAGGGAGAGAGGACCCCGGGGGGAGGGGGTTGTGCAGTCTGAGAGAAGCCGGCAAGCAAAGGCTCCAGGGGCATGTCTAGGCTGGTCCTCTCAGCGGGAGTCTGAAGCATCAGGTCAGGATGGGGCCTTCAGGGAGCATGTGGGTCCTGGCCAGGCCCCGAGGGTTCACCTTGCCAGTCATCTCACTAAGGAGGAGCGGGGAGGACGACTCTTGGGGGCTAGGCTCCTAGTTCCAGCTGAGATTTCTACCTTCTCTGGCGGTGGAAGGGAGCAGGGGTGCGTGATCCTGCAGCTGGGGGGACTGAGGGAGAGCTGTGCAGACCTGCCCCCATGAGAGAACCTTCTGGGAGGCTCAGAGAAAAGGCACTGATATTTCTATTTTTAATGTAGGGGGTGGAGAGACCTTGTTCCTGCAATAGGATCAGGGAGAGTCGAGGGAGGGGAGAGGTCCAGGCAGGATGGCTTCCTCGGCCAAAACCCCTCTCTCCCCCTGCTCCTATGGAAACTTAAGCTGCCCCAAGGCCCCGAGGAGCGAGTCCATTAGCTGTGGTCAGGGGGGTGCAGGAGGGAGCCTTCTCCCTTCAGGTTATCTTGAAATGAAAGGCAGAGCTCCTGCGCCCTCTGTAAGAGCCGAAAACCAAGCACAAACAAACCCCAAACAGCTCTGCACACATTTAAAACACACACAGCATCTTTAGGTGCTCGGAATAGTTGAAGCCGGGGTGAGGGTGGGTGACTGGGCGAGACCACAGAGGGCGGGTGGAGGCGCTCTCCAGAGCACTTTGCAGGGTACTCCAGCCTGAGGGGCCGGGGGTGGGCGAGGAGGGAAGAGAGTCCATTATCCCCACACTCAGAAGCCTCTGGAATGGGAGCCAGTGGGGCAAGAGAAATCCTCCAAGATCCCCAGGCTTCGAGGAGTGGAGGCCGGGTCCCAGGGGCTCTCGGGGAAGGGATACAAGACGGGCCCAAAGGACAGTGGCGCTCCCTCCTCCGAAAGAGAAAAGTTCTGAGCAGTGTTGGGGGAAGCTAATGACCTAGGTCCGTCTCCTTCCGGAGGTGTCCATTGGAGCAGTTGGGGACCCCAGCGTCCTCTGTAAGATGAGCGTCGGAGGGAACAGAAGGGCCAATGAGAGGCCGGTCCGTTCGGAAGGGTGCGGCGAGGGCCCTGGCTGGGCTACACCCCGGCGTCCCCCCTTCCCCCGCCGGAACTTGGGCTTGTCCTGTTTGACGTGCCCGTAGAGGGGGGCGGGAGGGGATGCTGGCCTGAGCAGTCCCGAGACTGCACTCCCAGCCGCCTGGACACTGCCGGACTCCACGGGCCGCCCCTGGAAAACCAGGATGGAGGTAGGAGCGACCTAGGATCTCCAAGGAGCCCCGGGGGTGGGGCTAGAGCACAGCCTAGAGTCCCACCCCGGGGTCTGGAGATGGGGCAGCGGCTTCTGGAAAGTAGACGGGGGCGGGGGAGTGGTTCCTGGCTTGGGCCGGGGTCAGGTTCCGAGCTGCGCCCCTTCTGATTCGCGCAGGGCAGCGCCTCCTGCTGGCCGGGCCGGACCCCTGGCGACCAACCGTCGCGCCGGGCGGCGGATGCCACCCCCAGGGCGAGAGCGGTCCGCGCCGGGAGCTGGGGGCGCTGGCGGGGCGGGGAGCCAAAGCCCGCGGCGCCAGAGCCGGCGAAGGGGGCTCTGAGAGGCTCCCCTCGAGCCGGGGGCATCCCCGCCGGGCTGCCTCCGGTCGGGTCCCGCAGGAGCCACAGGGGAATGCGCTCCTGCCAAGGGGGAACGGCCGTGGCCTCCCCGGCACCCGGACGGCGCGCCGGCCCCGGCGCGGACCTTCCTTCTGGGGCCGAAGCCTCGCCCGGCACCTTCCCCGCGCGCCGGAGGCGGGCGCGGCGCTCAGAGCGGGGTGCGGGGAACGGCCGGGAGCCGGTGCCAGCGCCGCGTCCCCACCCGGTGGGGGGGTGGGGGGAACGGAGATAGGGAGACCGAAAGGAGAGGGCGCGGTGTGGATGGGTACCCGCGTCAACAGGGAACGGGCCCCGTGGAGGAGAGACGAAAGAGCAGGGCTGGGAGGCCAGGCGGGCGGAGCGTGACCGAAGAGGCGAGAAAGGAGGGAGAGGGGAGGGAAGGCGGGCGCGCGCTGGGGAGGAGGGAAGAGGGAGGCACCCGGCAGAGGGGAGGGAGCGAGCGGCGCGGCGGGCTGCGGGCGAGGCCCGGCGTGCAGGCGCAAGCCAGCGTGCGAGGCAGCGCCAGGTCCTGCTCCCACCTCGGAGCCCCCGGCCCCGGGAGGGCAGAGGCCGCTAGCCCGTCTATGTCTTTTTCTGACTCCAGTGCAACCTTCCTGCTGAATGAGGTAACGGCGGGCCCTGCCCCGTGGGTGAGAGGAGAGCCCCACTCCACGTTAGGAAGAGGGCTGTGTTGAGGGAGACTGCAGCCATGCAAGACTGCGGGGAGGGAGATGTGTGCGGCGGAGAGGTTCAGGGCGGAAGCAGCAGGTAGAGAGGCAGGGAGTGTCCACAGCTTCTAAGCATGGGGCCCGGGGGTGGGGGACTGATGGACGGGCCAGGAAGGCCACTGGAGAAGGTGGGGTCTGCCAATTCCCCAGTCCTCTCCCGGGTCCCCTGGGGCAGCCTTGCTGCTGGAACGCGCGAGACTGTGGCCTGGTCTGTATCTTAAAGATTGCTTAGGAAATGGAGTTCCACAGGTCCTAGCTCCTCCCTCAGTTTCCCCATTTTATGCTCAAAGACTGATAGCTGCCTAGCTCTCTGGGGCACTTAGAAGATGCGAGTGTATATTCTGGAGGCTTTCAAGAAATCCGATTCCAAATCTGGTCACTCAGGGTTCTTTCCCGCCTGCCTCCACCTGTTCCCCCATGTCCTGCTTCCACGTGCTGGGTGCGGGCCAGCTGCCAGTCTAGCAGCTCTCCTGGAAGGAGCAGGAGGCGCCCCTCCTCCAGACCTTCCCCACCCTTGTGCTCAGCCACGGAGGAAGAAAAGGGGGAGGGGGTTGGAGGCCAGGAGGAGACTGAGGCATTTCACAGGACAGAAACCGACGGGGCTGGCATTGCCTGGAGCAGGGAGGTGCTGGCGAGGTGGGAACCGGAAAGGGATCCTGAATAGCAAACCAGAGATAAGGAATGAGAGGAGCCCGGAGGCTACTGCAAGACCCAGGGGATAGGCACAGGTATGAGGATCCTGAACCCGTTCCCCAGAGGCTAGTTGCCAAGGCAACCCGGGTTTCCTGAGCAGTCTCAGACACCACTGTCCCAGGTGGGAATGAAGACAACACCGTGGTAGGAAAGAATGAGGCAGACGGCAAAGCCAGTTACCTGGACACCTTAGCGGTGCAGGAAGCTCCCCAAAGGCCAGGCCAGGAGAGCAGACTGGGGAGTGCGCAGGCTCTCCCACAGAAAGCAGGGGCCTCAGATGTCTCTTAGCTCTATCTCTTTCACTGTGTGCTTCCTTTCTGCCCCCCTTGGGAAGACAAAAGGAATAGAAAAGACAAAAGGGAAAATGAAAAGGACACAAGGACTTCTGAGGAACTGGGAGAGGGCACCAAAGAGCAAAAACCTGATAGTCTAGACACTTCCAGAGTAGACTCCAACACACAGCCCACTCGGCTATAGTGTTGGATGCAGCTCTGGAGGCAGAGCGCCCCCCACTGGTAAATGATCCCCTCCTCCAGAGGAGCGTCCACATTGTTTGCTGAATGCAGCAGGAGGTGATGCTGGGCAGGGCTGGACAGCACCGCTCACAGGGCCGACTCAAGTCCGCCTTGAGATGGGTCCTGCCCTTTTTCTTGCCCGGGAAGATGGACAGGCCGCCAAGAGGGAAGCCAGTAGGCCGGATGCTCCACTCCTCTGCTCAGGCTTTCTTCCCTGAGGCCCTTTAAACCCTATCAGAGTTTTGCTTTTTCAGATTCCCTCTTAGGCCAGGAAGGCAAATAAGTAAGCAGGTGTCTTATTAACTCTCGTCGGTGTGAAAAAGTGGGGATGCGCAAGCAAGAATATGGGTGGGCAACCAAGATTCAAATGAATGATTCTGCGCAGGAGATGAAAAAAGGGGAGTTCAAATGGGTGGATCTTCGTGCGGGGGGGGGTCATCAAGAAGGGGCCATTGTGGTCTCCAATCCCCAAGCGCAGGGCTCCTTCGCAAGGGAAGGGACGGTCGATCTGGCCTCCTCCCCACCGCGAAATCTTTGCTAGGCAGGAATCTGTCCTTATAGTGGCCGACTCGGGGACCCCCGCCCTTCCTCCTCCCAGCTCCAACCGAGCCCCATAATCCTTCAGGCTCACCTAAAACCGCCCTTCGCTGCCCCAGTCCCCATGGGTACCTAGGAGGAATCCTTGGCGAGCAGGTGAGGAAGAGAACCCCGGTCCCCGCCAGGGGTGAAAACTGCTGCGCAACAGGTGTGGGCGGCTGGACCCCAAATATCCCCCCACGGCTCGGAGCCGAGGGCCCGGGCGGCCGCACTGCGGGGGCCGAGCACCTGGCGGGGCAGGAGCTCCCGGCGCGCCGCGGCTGGGATCCCCGGGTCGCGCCTTCCCGGTAACACCGTGGGGGTTGCTTTGGGGGTCCCCTGGACGGCCCAGGCCCGGACACGCCGCCTCTCTCGCCCGCCGCCGCTGCTCCCCGGCCCCCGGCCGGCCTCTCCCGTCGCCCCCCAACCGCCGCACCCCTGCTCCCGCTCCCCGGCGCCCCCGGCCTCCCCTCCCCCTCCCCTTTGTTCCCCGGCCGGGCCTTTCCGGGGCCGCCGCGCGTCCGGCCGCAGCGCCCCTCGCCCCGCCTCCCGCCGCCCCGGCCCGCGCGTCTCCCCGCCCCTTCCTCCCGCAGCCCCGCGGGCCTGGAGGTGCGGGGGGACCCACCTCGGGCCCGGCCCTCGGCGCTCCCCGCGCCCCGCCTCTGCCGGGAGGGGGTCAGGTGGGCGGGCGCTATTGTTCCCCGCGCCGGCGCCGGCCTCCTCGGGCGCGCGGGGTGGGACCGCAGGCTTCGGGGGGCGGGGAGCAGATCGGGGCTGGAGCCGCTGGGCTTCGCGCTCGCTCGCTCCTGCGCGCCGCTCGCTGCCTCCCGGCCGCCGCCCGCAGGCTGCGGGGCTCGCTGGTCCCTCGGGCGCGGCCCGCCGCCCCCGCCCCCGCGCCGCTCGCCCCACCTCCCCGCCCGGATTCCCCATGTATGACGACTCCTACGTGCCCGGGTTTGAGGACTCGGAGGCGGTGAGTGCCTGCGATGGGGGTGGGGAAGTTGGGGAACCCTGGCTGGCCCCCGGCCTCGCCCCCAGTTCAGGACTTTGACAGACGCTTCTGTTGCGGGGCAAGGCGTGTGCAGAAAGGGGCGAAGGGTTTCCCGTGCCAGGACCCTCCAGGACCATGTCTAAGCCCAGAGGCATCGACTGAGATAGAAGTCTCAAGCAGGTGGCCCCAGCGCCACGGGAGGAAAGGAGAGAGGGGAGGGAAGGACCGGGGTGGGGGCGCCGCGGACCGCAGCGGGCCCTGGTAGGGTCTGGAGTTCTGGAGGCAGAGTTCATGGGGGGCGCGCACCACAGCTGCAGAAGAGGCTGGCGGTGGGGGAGGGGAATGCAGACCCCCATGGGACACTTGGGGGGGGCAAGAGAAGATCAGAGGGTCACCCCCAAGCCCTTCCTGAGCAGGCTCCGCCGCCTGAGCACCTCCATCGCTCCCTCCTGGCCACCCCGAACATCACCCCATCTCCTCGCTCTGCCTCCAGGCAGCTTCTCTCTCGGGCTGGAAACTGGCACCCAGCACCAGGCTGGGCCAGCTGGCAGAGCCCCATCCCTTCCACGCCTCCCGCTGAGCGGCCAGAGCAGCATGGAGGGCCTGGGCTGGAGAGGAAGCTCTCCGCTCAGAGAACCAGGCAACCAATAAATATTTAATTCTCCTCTTTGCTTTTATCTCCTGACCCACTGAGACAAATCAGCTCATTAGGCAGTGATTCCCGGAGCCATGAGCAAGATGGGGCCTGGAGAGATGGGGCAAGATGGGGTGCACCTTTCCAGCCCCGCCTGCAAACCTCCACTAGGTTGACTTCTTCGGAGTGTCTGTCACCATGGAGTGTGGTGGGGCAGTGTCCGAGGCTTCTGCCACTTCTTGCTGCCAGGCTCAGTATAAACAACCCCGCGCCCTTCTCTGCAGCGGGGCTCCAACTGAGCCCTATTCCCCATTGGGCCTCTGGGACTCATTGCATTAGAACTAGAGCAGATGATGTTGAAGGCTCTGGTGGGCACTTGTTTCTGACAGTTGAGGGGATAGCTGGCTTGGGTGCAAAGGTGTGCTCATGAAGGGACCTCTCTGTGTGTGGACTGGAAGACCCTAGAAGTTTCTTCCCATCCCTGGTGAGAAGGCAAGGGCTACTGCAGGGGAAAGATTCTGTAGTGGGTGTGGGGTGGCCTCCTGCTGACCATGTGCCCTTCCACTCCTCTGATTCCGGGTCCCCCTCCCTCCCCCTCTTCCCTTTCTCTCACCAGGCTCCTTGCTCTTCTGAGGCCCCCTCTGAAGCAGTAGGAGGGAGATCAGGCTCTAAATAAATCCACCGGCTCATCTCCCTCCTCTCCTTCCCCCGTGCCAGGCGAGAGTGGCGCTGCCTCCTGCCCACACACTCACCAACAAGGGGGGCACCACCAGGGCACTGTGCCAAACTCCTGGCGGTTCCGAAGAACTAGATCTCTGGGTGTAAGAAAGGGTAAGGGGAGATGAGACTCCCCGAGTATCTCTGGGGCCCAGTTCTGCCGACTTCAAGAGACGGGAGGCCTGGGGGAACTCTGAGGCCCGGGCAGTGAGCAGGAAGGCTCCGTCTCGAGCCTGGTTTGTTCCCTTTCGAGAGAGGTCCTGCAGCCCACTGGGCAGGAGGCCTGGTGACCCAGATGTCAGGCGGGGACGTGAGATTCTGAACTGGGCTGCGAACAGAGCCAGGGTCAGTCTGTCTTGTACTTGTCACCGGGCTGCTGCCTGTTCTGCTCCCTGCGACGGTCATAACCCACGGAGCTGTCCCCTGTGTCCTCAGGCAGGGACGGCCTCCCGCCTCCTGCTGACAGTGCAAAGGTTCTTCCTGGGGCGCAGCCTCCGTCTCCTACTGCCACGCCAGCCATGTTCCTTCTCGAGAGGACTCTCTTGCTCTGTGAAATGAAGGGAGTCGTGTCCCTCCCCCTCTGCGCTACATTCACACTGTCGAGCTGGACAGTCTTTACTTGGGCTCTGGGGCCAAGGCTGGCTCCACGCTAATGGTTCTCATGCCAGTGGTTGACGGGAGCTGCGCTTGCAGTGGATGTAGGGGTGTGAGTTTGTCTTCTCCACTGAGTTTGGTTTCAGCCCCTTCTGTAAGTGGGCAGCCAGAGAACATGTGCACGCGCGAGCATGTGTGTGTGTGTGTGTGTGTGTGTGTGTGTGTGTGTGTGTGTGTGCGAGCACACGCACATACACACACAGCAGGATCTACCCACAAAAGAGGGAAACTGAGGCTGAAAACAAAAGATTCCCTTTTCCTGGGGCCAAAGAGATAGCACAACAGGTGAGGCGCTTACCTTGCAGGCGGCCAACTTCCAGCATCCCATATGGTTCCTTGAATCTGCCAGGAGTAATTCCTGAGTGAGAAGTCAGGAGTAACCCCTGAGCACTGCCGATGTGGCCCAAACTCCCCTACCCTGCAAAAAAACAAAGAAATTCCCTTTTCCCTAGACTGAGGAGGAAACCCAGACCTCGGCATTCTGGCACTCTGCGGCCTCCCCTAGCTTGAAGGTGATCTCTCTGACCTGCCAGAGACCCTTCCAGCACAGGCTCAAACTCCTGGCCCGCTGCCAAAGCCCCCCTGACAGCAGCAGGCTCCCACGCCTGGCCTGTGTTGCCTGGCACCACCCTGGCCTTCCCTCCGGGCTGCGCCCCCAGGGAGGCGGGAGAGGTAGGCTGGGAGGCGTGGCTGTGCTTTGTGTGTCTTCTCCGGGTCCTGTTTGCTGTCCACACCTGGCCAGCGCCCAGCAGGGGTAAGAGCAGAGAGGGGGCAGAGTGGGGGGGCGGTTCTGAGCCTTCTCATCCTGGAGGGGAAGGAACAGAGGAGAGGTCCGTGTTTTTGTTTTCTGTGTTTGCGGTGTTGAGGGTTGAACCCAGGGCATCATACACGGCGCAGCAAATGCTCTAGAGCCACAGCCACGGCACAGCCCCAAGTTTCTTCTGACTGTTCCCAGGCGGGGATGCTCCTCCAGACATTCGTGTTGCGGGGGGAGGGTGGGCCAGTGCACCACGCCTGGTGGTGCTCAAGGGCTATTCTTGATAATGCTTAGGGAACCAGATGTGGAGCCAAGGACCAAACTGGAGTCAGCAAGGCAGGCACCTTAGCCCTGTTCTGCCTCTCCGCCCCCCCACCCCCAGGCATTTTAAAGGGATAATCTGCAGGTGCTTTGCAGGCCCATGTGAACGTGAGGGCTGGGGCTCCTGAATTCAGAATCTCCTCCACTGTCTTCTCTTCAGTACATCTTCCTTCCCTCTGCCTCGGAGGACATGTAGAAGGGAGAACAGGGAGGCAGGAGGGAAGGGAAGGCGCTATTCAAAGCTGCAGTATTAATAGGCCTGGGGGAGGGGCCCTCTCTTTGCAGAGAGAGGCTGGGCAGACTTTGCTGGGGCCTGGAGGCACTCAGCCCTGCTCCTGGAGACAGGAGGGTGCTCCGGGGCTTGGCCACTGCAGACACTGAGCGATGGGGATCAGTGGAGCCAGCCCTGTGGGTTAGGTGCCTCTGGGGTACTCTTTGTGCCTGAGCCCAGGGTCATCTCTTCTCCCACCCGTGCCAGGGTTCAGCCGACTCTTACACCAGCCGCCCGTCTCTGGACTCTGACGTGTCCCTGGAGGAGGACCGGGAGAGTGCCCGGCGGGAGGTGGAGAGCCAGGCCCAGCAGCAGCTCGAAAGGGCCAAGGTAGCAGCTCGGGCTTGGGGGGGGGGCTATCGGGGAGGCCTGGAGGCAGCTGGGACTCAGCCCCCGCCTGCAGCCTTTGCTACTGGGGGTGCTTCGGGGAAGGTGTGCTCTGAGGTGCTCCTCGTTTGCTCCCGTGCTCGTCCTCCAGCACAAACCTGTGGCCTTCGCTGTGAGGACCAATGTCAGCTACTGTGGCGTCTTGGATGAGGAGTGCCCAGTCCAGGGCTCCGGAGTCAACTTCGAGGCCAAAGACTTTCTGCACATTAAAGAGGTGACTTGCCCTGTGCCCCCAAAGAAGCCACGTAATTACCTGCTCTGGCTGCAGCTTCCTGGCCCCTTCCTCCGGCCCTCACTTCTGTTTATGGTCTGTGGGCCACTCCCAGCAGTCCTCAAGGGTTACTCAGGATTTGGGGACCCATCTGGGATGCTGGGGATCAAACCTGGGTTGGCCACCTGCCCCTTACTTACTCCCACTCCTTCCCTCTTGCCCCTGACACACACCAGCCCTCTCATACCCGAAGCACTAGTCAGGCTGCCGAGCCCCTCCTGGGCTGACCCCCTTCCCACCAAGGAAGGAGTCAGACTGGCTGCCTCACGGTCCCCCAGACCTGGCAGCCTCTCCTGCGCCTGCCCTTGCCCTTCGCGCCCTTCACGCCTCCCTGGGCCTTTCACGGAAGAGCTGGAACTGGGGCCTGCCACGTTCTCTCACCGCCTCACCCCCTGCAGAAGTACAGCAATGACTGGTGGATCGGGCGGCTAGTGAAGGAGGGCGGCGACATCGCCTTCATCCCCAGCCCCCAGCGCCTGGAGAGCATCCGGCTGAAGCAGGAGCAGAAGGCCAGGTGAGAGCAGGGCTGGCGCAGTGAACACCCCCAAGCCAGTGTCCTCTTCCCTCGGGCACGTTGCGACCCCCACCCTCACACACCCTCAGCACAGATACAGGTACATACACAGCACACCCTTCTTGCTAGGTAAGATCTCAGGAAACGTACACAGCTACGAAGCAACATGCAGCACCCACCCAGTGATGCTTAACTGACCTCCCTTTCTGCTCCCAGGAGATCCGGGAACCCCTCCAGCCTGAGTGACATTGGCAATCGACGCTCCCCTCCTCCGTCTCTAGGTAGCCTTCCCCAGCCCGCTAAGAGGGAAATGGAGCTTCTCCCCCCCCCCCCCCGGGAACTGTGTGGGAAGGGGCTGGTGGAGGGACCGGAAGCCGGGTGAAGCCCCAGGGCTCCCCTAAGGAAGGAAAGTCCTGCCCCCAGGACCTTCTCTCCTGTCACCAACGTTCATCTTTTATTTTCTTTTCCAAAAAGCCAAGCAGAAGCAAAAGCAGGTGAGTCAGGAATGGATGGGGGGGGGGGGGCGCTGTGGCAGTGGGGCTGTGTTCCATTGCTGGTGGGGCAGGAGAGCAGGAGAGGGTCCGACTTCTGAGTCTGAGCCCTGCCAGACGGTGGGGCCCTGGCGGGGCCTGACCACAGTTCAATTCTGCAGGCAGAACACGTGCCCCCATATGATGTGGTGCCCTCCATGCGGCCTGTGGTGCTGGTGGGACCCTCTCTGAAAGGCTATGAGGTAGGAAGAGGGCCGTGTCCCGTCATCTCCTTGGGCGTACAGGGCTCAGGGACAGTGGGAGGCGGATTCTCTCTTGGGTATCCAGGAGAAGTGGTTGAGCTCTGGGCCAGGCCTGAAGTTGTGGCCTTCAGCCAATCCCGTGCCTTTTGCCCCGCGCCTCCCCCAGGTCACGGACATGATGCAGAAGGCTCTCTTCGACTTCCTCAAACACAGGTTTGACGGCAGGTAAGAGGAGCGTGAGCTGCAGGAAGGGCAAGTTCACGGGCCTGGGCGAAGTGGGGCCTGACCTTCCCACAGAAGGGCACAGGGCCACTCTCCGTGCATGCCAGGATCTCCATCACCCGAGTCACGGCCGACCTCTCCCTGGCAAAGCGCTCTGTGCTCAACAATCCTGGCAAGAGGACCATCATCGAGCGCTCTTCCGCCCGCTCCAGCATTGGTGAGGGTCCTCTGCGGTTCTTGGCACAGCCCCCCCAACCCAGTCCCTTCCTCCTCTCTCGCCCCTGCCCATCCCCCTCCGTGCTGTCCAGTGCTCCCAGACCCGCGGAACACTCTCTCCCTCCGGCTCCCTGTCCCCACAATCCGGGTGCCCTCGCTGCCCAATGAAGTGGGAAGCAGGGGAGCAGTTCCTGGCAAGCAGCCCCTCGCCTCTCCCTGCCCCAGCTGAGGTGCAGAGCGAGATTGAACGCATATTCGAGCTGGCCAAGTCCCTGCAGCTGGTGGTGTTGGATGCAGACACAATCAACCACCCAGCACAGCTGGCCAAAACCTCGCTGGCTCCCATCATCGTCTTTGTCAAAGTCTCATCCCCGAAGGTAAGTCACGGCGGTGGAGGGGGCCCCTGCACAGTCGCCCCCAGAACTCGTTGTGCTCTGCAGGACGCCAGTCCCCTGTTCCTGCTGCCTGTCTGGCCCGCCTCTGCCCTCCCCGCAGGTCCTGCAGCGGCTCATCCGCTCCCGGGGCAAGTCTCAGATGAAGCACCTCACTGTGCAGATGATGGCGTATGATAAGCTGGTGCAGTGCCCCCCGGTGAGTGCCCGAAGCCCTCCCACCCCGTGCCCTCTGGCTCTTCCGGAGCAGAAGGAGGCTACCAGGGAGGGGCTGTGCTGGCACGAAGCCAGCAGTCCTCCCCCCTCCCCTCCCCCCAGGAGTCATTTGATGTGATTCTGGATGAGAACCAGCTGGAGGATGCCTGCGAGCACCTGGCTGAATATCTGGAGGTTTACTGGAGGGCCACCCACCACCCAGCGCCAGGCCCTGGGCTTCTGGGCCCTCCCGGCACCATTCCTGGACTTCAGGTAACCATTTGTTGTGGGCAACGTGCTCAGGCTTAGCTGCTCAAAGTCCTGCCCCTTCTCCACTCCCAGCATCCTTGGCCAGAGGGACAGGGAAGTTAGCTCGAAGTTCAAAGTAGGGCGAAGGGGGGCTGGAGCGATAGCACAGCGGGTAGGGCGTTTGCCTTGTACTCTGCCAACCCGGGTTCAAATCCCAGCATCCCATATGGTCCCCTGAGCACCGTCAGGGGTGATTCCTGAGTGCATGAGCCAGGAGTGACCCCTGTGCATCGCCAGGTGTGACCCAAAAAGCAAAAAAAACAAAAAACAAAAAAATCAAAGTAGGGCGAAGGGCGAAGGGCCTTCCCGCTAGAAAAGGGGATCAGCAGGTGAGAGAGTTCGAGAGAAGCGAATCTCCGGTCCGCCTGAAGGCCAGGCTGAATCCCACAGGAAGCTCCAGTCCTCATTCCCGAGAGGGAGAACGCCCCAGAGGATTGAGGGAGTTTGAATCCCCCACCCCACGGGAGGGCGGTGGGGTCCGGGTCTGGCTCCCCCCTTCCAGTTGTCGTGTTGCTGCAGAACCAGCAGCTGCTGGGGGAGCGCGGCGAGGAGCACTCGCCACTGGAGCGCGACAGCTTGATGCCGTCTGACGAGGCCAGTGAGAGCTCCCGCCAGGCCTGGACTGGCTCCTCCCAGCGCAGCTCCCGCCACCTGGAGGAGGACTATGCAGACGCCTACCAGGACCTGTACCAGCCTCACCGCCAGCACACTTCGGGGCTGCCCAGTGCGAACGGGCATGACCCCCAAGATCGACTCTTAGTCCAGGACTCGGAGCACAACCACAATGACCGGAACTGGCAGCGCAACCGGCCCTGGCCCAAGGACAGCTACTGAGCACCTCCGGCTGCCCCCGGCAGCGCCGGCACGGCTGGCTGGGCCCCCTCCGGGCAGGCTGGAGTTAGGCTGGCATTAGGCTGGCACTAGGCTCAGCCCCCACGACCCCCTGCCCAGCCCCAGCTCCACGGCTGCCTGTGGTCCCCCAGTTCTGGGAAAAACAGAGGGCCCCTCACCTCCTGGGCAGTGACCCCCTAGGCTCTCGTTCAGGTACTAGCTGTGTGTGCTGCGCCCCCAGCACCTCCTCCTCCTGCACAAGAAACTGCCTCACTGGACAGTGCCCTCGGGCCGGGACCCCTTAGCAAGGGCCTTCCCACCAGACTCAGGGAAGGGGTGCCCTCCCAGTGACAAGAGGCTGGGGTCCCGGCAGCATGGCCTGAGGGGAGACACTGGTCCCTGGGCGGGCACAAGTCCAAACCGCCAGGAACTCGGGCTTGTGCTGGGGCCCCGTGAGCCCCACTCACCTCACTGCCACACTCAGAAACAGACAATCACACCCACGAGGCTGGAGCCGCGGCAGGTGACGCTCAGGCCAGTGGCCGTGCAGACGGAACTAGGGAAGGGCTCTCCACCCCGCCATGAAGCGTCTGGACATCTCACAGGCCCAGGGACCAGGCGCAGGATGGAGCCAAATGACAGATGGAAGCCAACCTGGATTAGGGGTTTGGGAAGCAAGAGCTTGTGTAGCAGAGAACATAAGGAACAGCTTCGGGGCCCCCCTCCCCCTCCTGCTCTCGCATCCTATCATTCCTGTCCTTGCCCCCATGACTCCTGGGGAATAGTGGGCCCCGACTCCATCCCTAACTCACAGCTTGTGAAGTTTGGGTTCATTAGGGAGAGGTCACAGCCTCCCGCCTCCCCTTGCCTTATGACTAGTGTGTGACCTCCAGCGCATGCTCCACGGACCCTGCCCCATCTCACGTCATCACTAATAAACATCCTGCACAGCCGCTCGGCTCCTGTCTGGGTTTGTCAGCTCGGGGTGCATGCACTAGAGGCTGAGACCCCCCCACCCTGGACCCAGGGAAAGGAAACAAGGACAGAGCAGCAGGAAGTGCTGTTCGTGGGGGTCCCCACCCCTACCCCTGATTAGGGGCCTGGAGGCAAACCATTAGCAGCACAGAGGAGACCTGTTCTAGAAGGTGGAAAGGCCAAGTCACAGTGTCACAGGCCACTCTCAAGCTGCAACTTGAATTGTTCTTGCCCAGCTTTCTGGAGGGTAGGAGCAGTATTTGTTTTCATTTGGGGGCCACACTCAGTGGTGCTCAGGAGGTCCTCCTGGCTCTGCACTCAGGAATTATCCCTGGTTGTGCCTGGGGGACCAATATCAGGCACTGAACCCGGGTGAGCCAAGCACTCTACCCACTGTACTACTGCTCCAGCCAAGAGGAAGACAAACACCCTACCCGCTGTACCATGGCTCTGGTACGGGGCAGGGGCAATACTGAGGGGCAGGGGAGGACCCAGGCACTGCAGCTCTCACAGGGTCCTAACTTGGGCAGGCAGGCTCCACCCGTCATCCCTCAGACCTGTCCATCTCCATGCACCGTAAACAAAGGCGTACCGCACCCGTGGGGAGAGTGACGGCTGGGAGCACTCTCAGTGACAAGTGGCAGTGAGGGATGGGTGGGAGAGTGAGTGACAGGTGGGAGAATGACAAGTGGGAGCAACAGGGGAGTGAGGGGTGGGAGGAGGGGGAGTGAGCGGCAGGTGGAAGTGAGGGGTGGGCATGAGGGGAGTGAGTGATCGGTGGAGTGAGCTGTGGGTGGTAGGGTGACAGGTGGGAGATTGGCCCATTCCTGCCTCACCTCCCAGCATCACGGTGCTTCCTCAGTGGATAGGCTGGAGCCTCAGCGGCTTGCGGCTGCAGAGAAGCACTGTGTTAGGGCTCTGCCGTCACTAGCTCTGCCATTTCCTCTGGGCCTCTGGAGGCGGAGACCAGCTCAGACCCTAGGTCTTCTCTTACTGTCATTTTCTGTCATGCCATGAGTCCACCTGCAGTGACCAACATCTTCTGAAGCACCAGGGAGAACCCGGAGAGCTGAGGTAGAAGCAGGCAGTCTTAACAGTCATGTATTTATTCTCAGAACATACAAACATCTTCTCAGCGAATAGAAAACAGAAACTTCACTCAGTGACAAAGATGGACACAGCCAGCTCACCCTGTCCCCACAACTGCTAAAAAACTCCCCTGGGTGAGGGACGCCAGAGTGCACAGCACCCGCGGCCCGGGCCTGGCATGGCTCCCGGCAAGGCTCCCGTCTTGTTTAGGATCCAACAGGCAAACGGCAGGCAAGATGCCGAGGGCCCAAGGCCCACGTCCTCAGTACCAGGTCCCTGGGTCATCGAGGGCAGCAGCGTGGCGATGGCTTACACAACTCGGTCTGTGCCAGGAAGGTCCCTCCCGCCGCCTGCCGCCTGCCCGAGACACTGCCAAGAGCTGCCAGGCCAACGCCACCGCCGAGGCTGCCAGAGAGCAGAGCGGCCCAAAGCCCTGGCGGCTGTTCTCGCCTCTCCCAGCAGCTCCTCTTTACTTGGGGCCCCACACCCGGGGCGGGGGCTGGGCAGGAAACCGCTTGTTTCTGAAGTCCCCAGAGCCCCAGACTGAGGGTCCTGAAGCAGCAGCTTCGGAGCACGCCCTGCGACCCGAGCGAGGAGCCCGTCAGGCAAAGATGGTCTCTTCCCGGCGCTTCTTGGTAAGGATGGTGCCTGGCTTGTGCTGGGCATCCGGGTGGTTGGCGAGCTCGGGGGGGCAGGAGGACACCGGGCTCTCCAGGATGGCCTGCTTGAGCTCATAGAACACCGCGGAGTCCTCCTTGGTGAGGAAGGTAATGGCCACGCCACTCTTGCCTGCTCGTCCCGTTCGTCCAATGCGGTGGATGTAGTCTGGGAGGGGGAGCAGCACCAGTCAGATGCTGCCACCACTTCTGGGGCTGCCCCCCCTCCAGCCCACACCTCCAGGCAGGAAGTACACGGTGGGACCCCCCACTCCTCCACAAAACACGAGGGCTGCTCCAGTGCAGACCACCCACCCCGAGGGCAGCGTTATCTGCGGTGAACAACCCCGTGCACAATAAACGGCGGGTGCTTCTCCCACTGGGACTAGTCTCCGAACGGAGACTATAGCCTCAAGTTTGAGCAGAAAGAGCCGAGGATGGCAGCGTTTCAGATCCCCCACTGACCTTCAATGTTTTTGGCCATGTCATAGTTGACGACCATAGACACATCCTGAATGTCGATACCACGTCCTGCCACGTCTGTAGCCACCAGAATATCCTTAGCGCCAGCCTTGAGGTTGGAGAGGGCGAACTCTCGCTGCTCTTGGCCTTTCCCGCCGTGCAGGGTACAGGCATTGTACTGTCGGGAGAAAGTGAGTGAGCCAAGAACCCGAGCCAGGGAGAAGGCGTGGGGTCAGAGGGCAGCAGGGGCAATAGAAGGACACAGGAGAAAGAATGAGTCATGCAAAGTACGGGGAGGCCAGGGCCCGAGAGCTAGCCCAGTGGGGAGGGGGTTGGCCTTGCACATGGCCAACCTGAGTTCCATCCCATCTGGTTCTCTGAGCCCACCAGGAGTGACTCCTGAATATAGAGCTGAGAGTAAACCCCCAGCACCCTCAAAAAATAAAAATCAAAGTGAGGAGGGGTAGAGTGAGCTGAAGGAAAAGGGGAGAGCAGAGGCAACGGGAAATCATCTGCGTGTGGAGAGTCGGGCAGGTGAGAGGCTGTCAGAGGGTGGGGGAAGCAGGGCCTCACCGTCTCGGGAAATTTAAGCCCTTCTCAGGCCTTGGTGTCCAAATTCAAGGACATTGAGGACCCACCCCTCTCTCCCGCCACAGCCCCGCTCTGCAGACTCTGCCCTGCTCCAGGCCACATCCCCGGGCTGCCGGGATGTCACCTCAAACCCCCCCAGGCCAAACCCACGGGGAGGAGGAGCCGGGCAGCTCTGGATGCACCAGTCGCTTTTCCCCGGCAGAAACTGCGCGTCCCCTTGGCGCCAGCTTGCTGGGACCGTGAGGTCAGGACCAGAGAGCAGAAAGCAAGAGCCCGGGGGACCTGGTGCGCTTCAAGAGGCAGCAGCAGAGAGACGAGATTTTGTTCCCCCCGCCAGACACACCCCCATCTTCTCCAGGGACTTGGCCAAAACATCACAGCCCTTCTTCTGGTTGACAAAAATGATGATGGGTGGATCAAAACCTTGCTCCAATATTGCCAGCAGCTTTTTCCTGGAGAGAAGAGAAAACAAGAAGCATAGCACCTCGCAGCCTGAGGACGGGCCCAACCCCACACTGCAAGTCGCAGTGTCTGTGGCGCCCAGATGAGGCAACAGCTCTGCATGTGGCAGAACAAACATCCTCCAGTCACACTCACAGGGAGCAGCCCTGGCTCCGAGGCCCCCGTACCTCTTCTCCGACTCTGACATGAGGAAGACCTTCTGTTCCACACGCTCGTGGGGTTTGCCTGCAGAGCCGATGTACACCACGGCAGGGCGCCGGAGATAGCTTCGGGCCAGACGTTCCACCGCCGGAGGCATGGTGGCCGTGAACATGACAGTCTGCGAGAACGGGAGACTCAGCCACAGGCCGGGGCCCAGCCGCATCCCACCATCACCAGAGGCAGCGCCGCACAGGCTAAGGAGCGCAGAGTGCTCTGCGGGGAGCCTGGTTCCATCCCGGGTATTACATGATCATCTTCCCCCGACACACCTGCCAGAGCTGCCGAGAGTAGCCCCCCAGCACCGAGCTAGCCCCAAAGCACAGCCAGGTGTGGACCAAGTCCCCCTCCCCCACAACGCCAAAGGAAGGATCTAAAATGAACCACAATGCCAACTGCAATGGCCTCTGCCTTGGCCTTCCCACAGCCCCCGCTGCCCGGGACTCGGTGACTTGTCCCTCTGAGGACAAGACTCTGCCTGTAGGCACGCCGATGGCTGTGATTCTGGAGTCATTTCTCCAGCTGGTTACACCGTCAGGACATGAGAGGATGCCACGGTCTGCCTGCTACTTCATTAGGGAACATGTACTCTCAGCCACCAAGGGCAAGGGCGGCCTCAGGGCAGCTTTGGGGATCCGCTCTACTTTTCCCAGCCCAGGGAAGCGCCTTACTTGGCGGTACTTATGTTTCCCCGACTCAAAGTTAGCCAGCATCTTCTCAGGGTCCTCGGCTTCATCTGTGTCTGGCTTCTGGTTGCTGACAGGCATGTGCTCCAGGATCTTCTGGACATCCGGCTCAAAGCCCATGTCAATCATCCTGTCTGCCTCATCCAGAACCACATAGGTGCAACGGCTCAACACCAGGTAGCGGTTCTCCAGCACATCAATCAGACGCCCCGGGGTAGCGATCACAATCTGGGGGCAGAGGAATGGATGGAGAAGGAAATCACACATGGCTCAGCAGGAATCCCCTACTTTCCCTCCTGTCAGCTAGCTCCCCTTTTGTACCACAGACCCTCCAATTCTAAGGAGCCTGGGCCCTAACCTCCAGTTACGTTTGTCAGTGCAAAGTTTTAAGTACTGTCATAAAATCACAGTTATGGTCCTAGATGTATTTTAGGGCAAATGGGGTCTCTGGGTGACGTATAGGGCATAGACAAGGGGACAAAACAAAGGATCTGCCATACATACAAGAGAAACTAAGACATACTATGAAGGGACTGTAGAAAGGAATTACACTAAGAAGTCAGCACAAACTTTGGGGGACAGGGGAAAGGTGCTCAGGGCTTACTCCTCACTCTGTCTTCAAGGATCACTTGAACTAGGGTCTACTGTGTGCAAGGAAAGTGCCTTACCACACTGTCTTCCCTGTCCCAAAACACTTAATTCTAAGGCAGATTTTTTTGTTTGTTTTTGGGGCACACCCAGCAATGTTCAGTGGCTACTCCTAGTTCTGCTCAGGAGTTACTCAGAGAGGGCTTGGGAACCATGTGAGATGCCAGGGATCAAACCTAGGTCAGTCTTGTGCAAGGCAAGTGCCTTATCCACTGTACTATCTCTCTCGCCCCTGAAGCAGGTTTCTCCAAAAAGAATCAAGTTCTCCTGATCCAGGGAGGTAGTACAACGGGTTGGAATGCATATTTCGCATAAGGAAGGACCGCATAGTACTGAAGAACGCTGGAAGTGACAACCCACTGGGGTAGTATGTCAGTGGGAATAGCCCCTGAACACCAGGTGTGGCCCCCAAACCAAAACACACGTTAAAAAAAAAAATGTTTTAGAACAATGCTAATAAAAAGTTTTCCTCCCCAAGCCTAAGGCAACACCTAAATCCATAATACTATCCGAACAAATGAAGACTCTCACGGACATGAACCCAGGGTGCTCACCGGCAGCTCTCACGAGTGGCTCTTTTTGGATTTGTGGTCCACACCTGGCGATGCTCAGGGATTACACCTGGCTCTGCACTTAGGAATTTTACTCCTGACAGTGCTTGGGGGACTGTAAGGGATGCTGGGAATCGGACCTGGGTCGGCTGCGTGCAAGGCAAGGTCCCTTCTCACTGTACTGTTGCTCTGCACCGCTAAAGGTAGGTTCTAAGCCAACCTCAGCTCCTCTGTTAAGGGAAAGCTCTGTCCACTCTCTCAGTGGCCCTAAGAAGGAAAGCGTGTGCCACACTCCCCTCGGTGTGTCAACACAACAGCACCTACAGATCTGTCCCTTCCTTTATTGGACTGCATATATGGAGAACTAGAAACCCCGCACTCCCTGAAAACAGACTGCCCCAAGGAGAACAAACCTCACAGCCCATGCGCAGCCGGAAGCCCTGGTCTTCTCTGGAGATGCCACCAATGACGGCCACCGTGCGAATGCCCAGTGGCTTTCCGAACTTGATGGTCTCTTCTTCAATCTGCTGAGCCAGTTCACGAGTGGGCGCCAGGATGATGGCGTAAGGGCCCTGGTCTGACTCCTCGATCCTGTAGTCAATAGGACACCCCAGTTTCAAGAGCTCTGGTTCTTAGCTAACCACGAACAGGGGCAAGACAAGGTCACTCTCCTTTCTCGAGGGGTGGGGAACCCTCCCAAGTGAGCTTAGGAGACCCAGCAGCCCCACCAGCGATTCTTGGCCAACCGGGCCCCTGGTTCGGTGCAAGGGCCTGAGGGTGCAACGCTGCTCAGGACCTGCAATGTTGGGGATCCCAGGGCCAGCCCGGCACTGCTGGGGACCTCCAGGGCTCAGGGGCCATGTGGTGATGGGGATCCAACCTAGCCCGGGCGTTAGTATCTCCCGGGCTAAGCGCAATATGAAAATGGGGAGTGTGATAGAAGAAGGATATAATTTTCTCCTTTATAAATAAAGACTTGGGGGGCGGGGAGGCCTGGAGCAATAGCACAGCAGGAAGGGCATTTGCCTTGCACGTGGCCAACCCGGGTTCGATTCCCAGCATCCCATATCCCATATGGTCCCCCGAACACTGCCAGGATTAATTTCTGAGTGCAGAGCCAGGAGTAACTCCTGTGCATCGCCGGGTGTCACCCAAAAAGAAAAAAGAAAAGACTTGGGTGGAAGAGAAATCTCCAGGGCTAAGCACATGAGGGAAGTCCAGATCTGATCCCCAGCACCTCATGGTCCTCCAAGTACTGCCAAGAATGACCCTGAGCACTGCATCAGGAGGAGCCTCTAAGGACTGTTGGGCATGGTCCTCAAAAATAAAAACAACAAAAAGAAGAAAATAAGGGACTCTTGGACTAGACAGCCCAAATGGCAGGGCACATGCCAAGCACATAGAGTCTTGAGTTCAACCCCCAGTGTCCCATGGCCTGAGCACTGCTGGGTAGTTCTGATACTTCCCCCTCCCCGTCACTGCCAGGCCAGAGCAACACTGCTCCCCTGGACCAGGCTGAGTATTACTGTAGCTCCCACAGCCCCCAGCACCACTGGATGCGACCCCTAAAAAAAAAAAAAAAATCCAAGGGCTGCAGAGATCATACAGCAGATAGGAAGCTACCTTGAATGTGGTCAACACAGGCTGAATCCCCAGCATCCCCATACAGTCCCAAGCAATGCCAGGAGTAATTCCTGAGCACAGAGCCAGAACTAACCCTTGAGCATCACTAGGTGTGGCCCAAAACCCAAAACCCAGCAAATTCAGAGACTCCACGTGGCTGGGCCTATGGCCTGGTGGTAGGGTTTGTGCCGCACATGACTGAGGCCCTGGGTTCAATGGCCCTGGGTTTGATCCCTAGCTTCCCAAAAAAAAAATCAAGCGGAAACTTTAGGAGAGTCAACTACTCCAGGGGGTGACCTTTGCAAAGAATAAAACATTTCTTTGATTATCATTATCCAATTATTTCCTGGGTTTAATTATTTCCTGCTTTAATCTCCAACATTATCCAGTTATTCCCTGGGCTTAATTATTTCCTGGTTTAATCTCTAACATTTACTTGCCCATTTCACCTTTCCTAGCCACGGCTGCCCCAATGGGTGTCAACTAAGCCCACCTGTCAATTTTGGGAAGCGTGGTGATCCAGACCAACAACGGGATGAGGAAGGCCGCTGTCTTGCCACTGCCAGTCTCAGCCACACCAATGATATCACGATTCTGTAGCCCAATGGGAATTGCCTGGCGCTGGATAGGTGTTGGTTCCTGAATGCACCAGACAGCAATGGAATTACACTCACAAAGTGGGCATATATGCCAGCACAGCAGGACACCAATGACAGAGGAATGGGTACCCAGAAGAAACACAACCAGTAAGGCCAATGCTTGTCAAAGGCCAATGCTGGCCGAAGACCAGAACTGTGAGACAATGTCACCCTGGAACCCAGCAGCAGAGAAGGCATGAATCAAGGAACCAAATTCTCTGATGCTAATTAAGTTTTTAATCAGGACATTTCAGGTCTTCTGAGCCAATCTGCCCCTCCTTACCTTGTAGCCACACTTATCAATGACCTCCAAGATGTGTGGGGGCAGAGAAGAGTCTTTCCAGGATCGGATGGGGTTAGGGATCTTGCCACCTTTGGTGGTGATGCTGTAGTCCTCGCGAAAGATTCGCCAGTCCCTGTCTGTCATCTCATCTAATTTCTTCTGAGACCAATGTCGATCATCCCAGCGCTGCTTCGCTTCCTTCTTACGAAGTTTGCGGAGTCTGGCCCTGGAGCAGGACATGAGGAACACGTGGACTTTCTACTTAGCCCCTTGCTGGGGGCCTGGGGGTCTGCCCAACGAGCCCAGCTCTGCCCACTCACTCCTCCTGCTCCTTCTCTTCCAGTGTCCGCCTCTTCTCCATCAGGTCTCCGTAGAAACGTGATTGCTCTCGCTTCTGCTGCTTCAGGTCAATGCCTGCAATGAAGCCGCGCCCCAACAACTGTACCTGGTGCCGTTCTTTGTACCTGCAATTAAACCAGAGAAGGGAAAGGAGAAGGAATTGTTGCACCTGGAGAACGAAAGGACGGACTATCAAGAAGTACCATTCCACAACCTGGTGTCAATCTCGCCTCACTCAGAAGGCTATTAGTTTGCCAATTTCTCAACCCAGTGTATCATACATCTACCACCATAATCGCCAGATCGCTCTAAGAACTGCCTCGCTGAAAAGACGTGGTATCTGTCCAGAGCCACTCACAGGGGGTTGTAGTCAATGGACGTGTCCTCAGATGCATCCCATTCAAAGACAAATTTGCGATCATTGAGGTGCCTTGTTCTGCGTCGCTTCTTGATGCCACCTAGGTAGCGCTCCTGCCCAGAAACAGAACACAAATTCCATTAACTGAAGTCCCAGATCTAAAATGCAGAGATCAGAACAGCCAAATCATTAAGCCCCATTTTCGTCTGTGATGGAAGTGAAGACAGAGTCAACGCCTGCACCTTAATGGCATGGAGCTCCTTGCTCTTATCCTTCTCCTCCCGAATCTTCTGCCTCCCTTCCTCATCCTCGTTTCCATTTGTCTCCCGCTCCATCCGCTCCCTGCGCTCCCGACGCTCCCGCTCCTGGGGGTCTTCTGCAGAACAAAAGAAAGCTCTGGAGAGGAACCCACGGAAGGCAAAAGGAGAATACAGAAAGAAGCCAAGTGAGTAAAAAGGGGAGGTTTGTGATATGCCAGTAGAGACCTCGGGAAGGTATTTTTCTCATAAATCTCTCCCACTCTTCCATCTTCCAAAGTCCAGAGCAAACAAGTTTCCAGCTTCCCAGAGTGACGTTACCATTCCATTCCCCTCTGTCCTCCCTCTAGGCACCCACAGCCAGGGGAGGAAACGAACCCAACATCTTCCGGCCCAGGTCTTGGAACTGTTTCCTTTTCTTCCTCTCCTCTTCCAGCATCTTCTGCCGCTCTTCCACCTCCTGCTGCCGGCGCTTCAGGGCTTCAGCCTCTCTTTCTGCTTTGGAGAGGAACTTGGGCTACAAAACAGACAGAAACTATAAATAGTCTGAGAGTAGGGCATAACTGACAGGGAACATCGGTTGAGGCACTGAACCTGTAAAGGAAACTAAGCAGGGGTCTGGAGCAACACTATAGTGGGTAGGGCACCTGCCTTGCCGCAGCTGGCCCAGGTTCAGTCTCTGGCATTCCATATGGTCCCCGAGCACTGCCAAGACTCATTCCTGAGTGCAGAACTAAGGAGTGACCCCTGAGCACCAACAGGCATGGCCCAAAACAAAAATAAAAATAAACAAAACCCCAAAAAGAAAATGAAGTAGTCCTAGATCCCTCTATGATCATACCTACTTGCCTTCAACATTCTCCTATATGGAATCCTGACTCTTAGTACCTCAGAAAGTGACTGTATTTGGTGACAGGGCCTTTATAAAGTAATGCGAGATGTCAGGAGAGACCCTAATCCAATCTGAGGTCCATGAAGAAGACATTTGCATGCACAAATTGCCAGAGCAATCCTGTACAAAGGACGATGTGACAACAGAAAGACATGCCTGGCAAGCCAAGGGGGCCTGAAAGGAGACAGCCCTCTGCCCGCTGCATCACACTGCCAGCCTGCGCAACTGTGAGCATGTGCATTTCTGTGGGGTGTGTTCTTCTGACCAGGCCAACCGACACATACACAGACTCTCCCTTCTTACCTTAGCCTCAGCTTCTTCCTCAGCCTTTTTCTTGGCCAGAAGTTCCTCCAAGGATAGTGGCTGGGCCTAAAGATAAGACAAGTGCGTCAGCCACAAAGGCCGTCCCCTCTGAAGGTCAGCAGAGCTGTGCTTGACCTGCAGGAGGAAATGAGAAAGCCCTTCCACATCTTTACCTTCGGCTTCTTATCACCATGCTCATCTTCCTCATCCTTCTTAGAGTCTCTGTCTTTCCGAGATTTAAAGTCTTTTCCTCGACCAGGAGATAAACTTTAAGGAAAAGGGAAAAGAGAGGTCCAAATTACTCTTTCACCCCAGTTTCTGGCTGGGACGCAAGCTGAGCCCCCCAAACAGGATAGAGTATTTCCCTAACTCAACAGGACTGGTCCATGGCCATCCATCATGTGCGATGCACCCTTTGCCGTCAGGGTCACTCTGCCATCACAGAATCCAACCATGGTCCCACTCTACCCAAGTCTCCTTTTCCAAGACTAATAATTTCTGCTGGGAAATGGGTCTTCACTACTGAGGTCAAATAGTTTTTCTGCAGGGCTGGAGCAATAATACAGTGAGTAAGGCATTTGCCTTGCACATGGTTGACCCAGGTTCAAACCCTAATATTCCATAAAGTCCCCAAGACCACCAAGAGTGATACCTGAGTACAGAACCAGGAGTAAACTCTGAGCATCACTGGATGTGACAAAAATATGTATTTTTAAATTTTTATTCTTTAAGAGCCAGAGAAAGAGACAGCTCGGCTCAACAGGCTGATCCCCAGCCCCGCATAGTCTCTCCACACTGCACAGGGCAAGGGCTAGCGCCTGAACACTGCCACGTGTGACCCCCCCAAAAAAACAACCCCAAGTTTTCTTCAAATAGCAGATGCTTACTGAATTAACTTTTTAATTCTTAATGACTTTAGCCTATACCCCACCCTCCTATCCCGTTCCCAGTTACCTATGTTTCCTCTTCATTTTTTCTACCAGCCTTTTCCCCACATCTACTATAAGATTCTGTCCTCACCCAAGGCCTAAAAGAGATGGTACAGAAGTCTCCAGAGGAACAAGATACTGAGGTACTGCCCCAGCAAACATACGTTATATACCCCGAGAAAATATATAATGTATATATCATTAGTCTTATGATTGCTAAAGAAATACTTAGGACACTGGAAACTCTTTCAAAAATAATTTCTAAGTTCTAAGAGGAAGTGGATGCTCAAAGCGTTGTGACTTAAGTGGTTATGTATTTCTAAAGATGATATATGCTTGGATCCCCAGGTACTAATCAGGGGACCCCAAGCACTGCTGGGTAAAGCAAACAAGGATACAAACAAACAAAAAGAAGATGCAAAACACAGGACTGCCATTAACTGTAGGATCACTTTAAGAAAGTTACTTTTCCACAAAACTGAGCTGGCTCAGATGCAGAGATGATGAGTTGGAAAAGAGACAGGAATATGCCCGAAGGCCACCTTCAGCTCCTGGGTACCTGGATCGTTTGCGATCCTTGTCCCGTCTGTGCCCATCCTTATCCCGATCTCGGTCCTTCTTATTCCGGTCCCGTTCCTTATCTCGTTCTCTGTGCCGTCGTTCTCTAAAGACAGAATATAAAAATTACTGGATATTTCCAGAGTACTCTGCTTCACAGCAGTACTAAAACATGCTCTTTCCTAATCAATGTAATATTTTTACAAATTTGGGGATTATTTCCTGGAAAGTTATAAAGGAATTCTAAGATTTTATCTATCAGAGTTGTACTGTATGAGCTGTATTAATGGCAATAATTGGTCACAAATTATTCTAACAGAACTATCTTTCTTGAGCATTTTACAAGTCACTTCTTAAAGAGTATGAAAAACAATGTCTTCTGTACAGGACATTGGAAGAACCAAGAAAGAAGTCTGAGGGGCACAGCAGGTAGGGCATTTGCCTTGCATGAGGCTGACCTGGGTTCGATTCCCTGCATCCCATATGGTCCCCTGAGCACCGCCAGGAGTGATTCCTGAGTGCAAAGCCAGGAGAAACCCCTGTGCATCGCCGTGTGTGGCCCAAAAAGCCAAAAAAAAAAAAAAAAAAGAAAAAAGAAAGAAGTCTGAGATACACTCTCCCTTCACAAAGAACAAACCAAAAAAAGTTAATTTACCTTTCTGTGGACTTGGATCGGGATCGGGAGCGAGAACGGCTGATTCGTCGTCTATCCCTTGACCGATGCCGCTTCCTGTCTTTGG
Organism: Sorex araneus; assembly: GCF_027595985.1. Classification (NCBI taxonomy): domain Eukaryota; kingdom Metazoa; phylum Chordata; class Mammalia; order Eulipotyphla; family Soricidae; genus Sorex; species Sorex araneus. The sequence goes on along the minus strand of NC_073303.1, from coordinate 228,821,010 downwards.
ATGGGGAGGACTTCCGGTCCCTGTCTCTATCCCGATCTCTGTCGGGAGTCCGAGATCGCTTCCTTTCCTCCTTGGAAGGTGATATATCACGGTCCTTCTTGTCAGCCAGCTCTCCTGCCATCTGTCATGGTAAGAGAACTCTTTATGTATTAAGTTGTGCTCAAAAGTGTTTATAGGAACTGGAGCAATAGCACAGTGGGTAGGGCGTTTGCCTTGCACGCAACCGACCCAGGTTTGATTCCCAGCATCCCATATGGTCCCCCCAAGCACCGCCAGGGGTAATTCCTGAGTGCAGAGCCAGGAATAACCCCTGAACGTCGCCAGATGTGACCCAAAAAGAAAAATTTAGTAAGTGTTTATAGGGACTGGGAGGCAGTCCAAAGCGCTGCAGTGCAGTCGCCTGAACATCACTCTGGGAGTAGCCCCTGAACATCACTAAGTATGGCCGAAGAACAAACAAAAAGCCACAAACATTTTATATATAACTTACTTACTCTCGGGGCCGGAGCGATAGGTAGGGTGTTTGCCTTGCACGCGGCCGACCCGGGTTCGATCCCCGGCATCCCATATGGTCCCCCAAGCACTGCCAGGAGCAATTCCTGAGTGCAAAGCCAGGAGTAACCCCTGAGCATCACTGGGTGTGACCCAAAAAGCAAAAAAAAAAAAAAAAAAAAAAAAAACCTCACTTACTCTCAGAACAACCCTAGATAAGGTCAGTAAGAGCCCTTTCTACCAATATTGGCTTGCCAACTTCATAGATAAGGAAAATGAAGCTCAGAGTAACTTCACAGAGTAGCTGGCTTCTCTCTCATTCATTATATTATTCCCTCCACAACTCCCTCTGTATTTATTTTTGAAAGTATACAGTGAGGGGCTGGAGTGATAGCACAGTGGGTAGGGCATTTGCCTTACATGGGGCCAACGCAGGTTCTATTCCCAGCATCAGGAGTAATTCCTGAGTGCAGAGCCAGGTGTGACTTAAAAAAAAAAAAAAAAGTATACAGTGAGCCAAGAAGATGGCTTAAGGGCTTTGCATTGAACATGGAGCACCAGGTTCAATCTCTGGTACTACATGATTCCATGAGAACCAACCCCAAGCACTGCCAAAAATTTAAAATAAAAGTAAATATTTAATGACCATCCTTATTTTTATAATTAGGCTGTGAGAATATTAAAAGAAACACTAGTGAATAAAGAATGTACCAGTTACCTCTAGAAGTATCTTCTGTTGTTTATCTTAGGGTTCTATTAGGCTGCCAGTACACTAGGATCAGTCAACATACATATATCTCAGGAACACAAGTTCTCTGGCCAGAGATGTAAGACAGGGGCTAAGGTGCTTGCTGTGCATACAGCCAAGCCCAGCTCAATCCCCAGCATTAACATACAGTCCCCTAAGCATTGCTAGGAGTGATCCCTGAGTGCAGTCAAGAGGAAGCACTGAGGGGCTGGGGCAATAGCACAGCGGGTAGGGCGTTTGCCTTGCACCCGGCTGACCTGGGTTCGAATCCCAGCATCCCATATGGTCCCCTGAGCACCGCCAGGGGTAATTCCTGAGTGCAAAGCCAGGAGTAACCCCTGTGCATCGCCAGGCGTGACCCAAAAAAAAAAAAAAAAAAAAGAGGAAGCCCTGAGCACCACCAGGTGAGTATTCATCCCCCACATACAACTAAAAAAAGAGGAGTCATCATAAGGTCATTTAAAAAAAAAAAAAAAACATTTATTTTTTTGGTTTTGGAACATCACCTGGTAGCACTCGGGAGTTACTCCTGGCTCCATGTTCAGGGTCACTCCTGGTAGTTCTCGGGAGATCATATAAGGTGCTAGAGATTGAACCAGGACTGTATGCAATCAGGCACTTTTCCTAATGTACCATCTTTCTGCTGCCAAAAGCTTAATTTTTGAGATCAGGCATTATAATCAGCACCCCAGATAAAATCTAAATTTAATGAGGAACCATTGTTAACAATATTATAAATCACAGAACCCCAACCAGTACAAAAAGTTTTAAAAAATATAATTTTAAATTGAAAGACAAACACAAAAGGAAATTAAAGGGGCCAGTGAGCAGAAGGTGTGCCCTGCATCCAGCTAACCCGGGTTAGTCCCCGGCAACACTAAGCAATGCCCAGAGTGACCCATGGGTACGTAACCTGGGCTCAAGCTACCCCTACGCACTGGTGGGAGGAGCCCCGGAGTGAAAACCCAGGCACTCCAAGAAAGCAAAAACAACTCTAATTATGCAAAGGGGAAAAGTTGGTGAAGTGTGATGAAGCGCACACAGGAAATGGATCCAAAATAAGAATGCACAGACATTCTGATATTCCCCATTTTCAGTCTAGTGCCATAAGAGATTCTAAGCATTTGTTCTCCTGTCGTGCTACGATGTCAACTGTTTCTGAGACCATTACATCTACTTCAGGTAGGAGCAAAAGGATAGCAAGTCTGAATCTGCCTCTACTACATCCACCTCCTCAGCTTCCTTCTCCTAAAATTTGGAATTATTTCTTAGAATTTGCTTTATCTCCAAAGATTTAAGCTGGAATATTAGTTTCCTAAACTAGCTTGCAACAGCCACTTTCTTTCCCATGCCGCATAAAGGAAAAGCTGCGGTTTTTGTGGTTTAGTGACTACGATCTGGGGAAAGACTGACTAGAGATGGAGTCAGGCAGGTGGGAAGGAGCCAAATTATTAATTGTGTTTTAGGCAAAAGTAAAGAAATTTGGGATTTTATGGGACCAGAGAGACAGACCAGGATTAAAGTACTTGCCTTGCATGCAGCCAATCCTGGTTTGATCAAAATATATGGTCCCCTGAGCATGTGTGACCTCAGAGCACGTAATTAGGAGTAAGCCCTAAGCACCTCCTGGTCCAAAAACAAAGAAAGAACAAAGAAACTTGGATTCTATAGTTTTCACTGAATCTGGATTTTTTTTTTTTTCACTTTTTGGGTCACACCCGGCAATGCACAGGGGTTTCTCCTAGCTCTGCACTCAGGAATCACTCCTGGTGGTGCTCAGTGGACCATATGGGATGCTGGGAATTGAACCCCGGTCGGCCGCGTTCAAGGCAAACACCCTACCCGCTGTGCTATCGCTCCAGCCCCTGAATCTGGATTTTAATTTAACTACATCAGGAGCCTTGAAAGTGTGTTCAACTGGAAATTATGTGGCCAAAGAAATGGCCCAGCTTCAGGACTGATCTCAGAGAGGCTGGCAGCCGAGTTATTTCAGGTGGGCCCTGCTGCCACTAGACCCAGATCTTGGACCCCTAGTGGGATGGGGGCTGATGGACCCCCCCCCCCACAAGACTCAGTGTTCCTACCCACCACATTCGGCTCCTACTGCTGCCAGAGAATGGCCCAGCTTCACAAGCGATAGCAGAGGGACAACAGAAAGACCCCTGCAGCTGATGGTCCCAGCTCCTAAGCCCCTGAATGTGCCACATGCGCAGTGGCACAACTCCAAATTTTACAGAGCTACAGAAAATGAGATGGGAAAACTGAGTAAAGCCCACTCAATAAGCGAAAACAGTAACCGAGAAGGTTCAAATAGCACCTGACAACTCAGTAACTCCTCAGGCCATGACTTTAGCAACACCATTATGAGATTTATTTGCAAGGGAGCAGGCTCGGGGATGTGGGTGTAAAACTGGGGACATTAGTGGAGGGAAGGGCACATTGGTGGTGGGACTGGTGTTGAAATATTGAACACCTGAAACAGCTGTGCTGTCAACAACTTTGTAAATCATGGTGTTTAAAAAGTTTCATTCAAGGCTAAAAAATAAATTTGGAAATTATGTGATATTTTCTATTTTTAGAGACTCCCTTTGGTATCTGGCAAAAAACTACATAGTAGGAGGCTAGCTAGCTAGCTCTGAGACTGGAGCGCAGGATTTGACTGCAGCAGGCCTGGGTCTGAGCTCCAGCATCACACAATCCCCTAAGCACACAGCAAGCACTAGTGGAGTGACACCCTGAGCACAGAGCCAGAAGTCACTGCTGGGCACAGGCCTCACCCTCACCAAACAAAGAAAATACACAGCAGGGAGAGTGCAAACAGAACGAGTGACAGTGCTGTTAGAATAGTCCGGACAAGAGATCACAGTGGCTTGCTTTAGGAAAATAGCAGTGAGATGAAAAGAAGCTGCTTCAGGGTACACTTTGGTAGAACTGACAGGGCTGACCAGGAAGGGAGAAGGAGGAGGGGACACAAAGATACCTCTAAGTTTAAGACCTTGGCAATGTAATAGTTTGTCGGGATACTAGTGACCATAGAAGGTAGGGAAGGAATAAACGAAGTTTCATGTTGGTGATGTTGAGGGTCTAAGTGGTGAAAGTAGGAAAATCAGTAGCCGCGCCAGGAGATGGCTCAGAGTGTCTCGGTGATCCCCCACACCTGCAAGGCACCTGGCCCTCAGCACCGTCACATGTGGTCCTGTCGGGCAGCATCCAAGCACTGCTAGGGGATATCTGGAGAACCCCATCCTCCAGCCCCCTTCCCCAGCACTGCTGGACCCAAAGCTCTGCTAGGCTGGCCAAGTACTACCATGAGCGGCCCTAGGATTCCCTGCTCGTGGCCATTACAGAAAGTCAATTTGAAAATGAAATGCTGGAACTCGGAAAACTATGGTGACAAAAATTTGAGTTCAGTACACAAATTACTTTTAAAGTCATAGATATTACATAGTATTACTTAAGTAGGCAGTACATAATCATGCACCACTCAATGACAGAGACAGATCCTGACAAACGCAGCGTTAGGTGACTTGCCAGATCTACGTGGTACAGCCTACTATCCACTAATTACACGGTATCACCTTTGGGGGCCACTGTCATGTGTCTGATATTGACCAAATCATTGTTAGGCAACACATGACTATAGGAAAAAAAGTAGATCAGAGGAGGCTCCAGGATTAAAGTCTAAACAATGTCACATTTAGAGGTCAGGCACAGAAGGAGCTGGAGAGAGAACTCATGAGGCTGGGTTCCATCCCCCACATGATCACCCCAGAAGTAGTCCCTGAGCACTGCCCAAACAACACAACAAAAAGGAAAGACAAGACTGAAACAAAACAGCAGCGAGAAAGGAGAAGGGAAAAAGTAAAGTATGGCCCCAAAGAACCCAAAACCGAGTTTCAAGAAGGTAGCAACCAGACACGGCTGAGGAGATGGAGAAACGACCCTTGCGTTCAGAAGACAGATGGGTGGCGAGCTTAGGAACTGTTCTGGGAGCCATGCATTTGGAGAATGAGAAGGGAGAAGACAGTAAACACAGCCCCCTTTCATTGGGGGCAGCTCATCCGGACGCTTCCTACAGTTGCCCACCCACCCCCGGGGTCGTGAAGGGCGGGGCGGGTTTCCCTTTACAGCCAAGGAAGCGTTTCTCCAGCTGAAGACACGAAGGCGGAGCGCGGGGCCGTGCGGCTTCCGGAGGAGAAAAGCCCCCTCGGGCCGGCCCGTGCGGGGGCTCCCGAACAATGAAGGGAGGCGAGCGGCCCGAGACGGCGGCCCGGGGGCCACCACGGTGACTGGAAGGCCCGAGGGGCGTGGATCCCGCGCACTGGCGGGTCCGAAGGCGTGTGTTAGAGTCACTCTCGGGGAGGGAAAGATCCAGGCGGGAAGGGGGGAGCTGGATCCGGAAGCAAAGCCAGAGATAAGTTTGGCCGGGGCTGGGCTGAGCACTGAAACACGAGGCAGCGAGATGGCACCGGGGGCAGCGGCCGGCGCGTGGCCGGCGTGTGACCCGCCCGGGGTCCCGGCACTCCCGCGGGGCCCCAGCGCCTTCGCAGCGCCCGGCCGAGCTCTCGGAGCTCGGGCCCTCGCCCTGCAGCGTTCTTCGGTCGCCACGTCGCGAGGGCGGGGACCACGGCCCTGCCACCACACTCGCCCTCTCTGCGCGTTCCTAGGGGCCACCTCCACCGCCCGCGACTCACCACTCTGAGTCTGAACCGCCCAACGCGGCCTCAACGTCGCCGAGCAGCCGCCATCTTTCCTGTTTCCTGGTCGCCGAGAGGCAGCCCCGCCGCGCGGCCTGCCGGGAAGGCGAGTCCCGGGCGCGCGGAGGCCGGGCCGGCGCGCGCCGGGAGAACTACCAGTCCCACAATGCACGGCGCGGGCGCCGCCGAGCCGCGGGCGCTGCCGGGCGATGTGGTTCCCAGAGCGTCGACGCTGGCTGGAGGAAGAGTTTTGTGGGATTTCTTTTTTGGTGTCCTTTTCCCGCATGAGATTCTCCCGCCGCTCCACCTTCCTGGAATGTAGTAGTTTTCCCAGAAACTGCAGTTGATGGCTATGGTGGCCTGTGCTTACGACGAGAAATTTAAGGACTTTTTAAAGTTATTACAATTAGCGCTAGATTAGAATGAATTACTTGACTGTTAGTGGATAGACAAGATCTTTGTGTCTTCACTGAATCATTGGCCCTGTTTTTTGTTTTTTTGTTTTTTTTCCAGGTGGACAAACTAAAGGCTAGTGGTAGCCAAGGCGGGAGAGTGATAGTACAGCAGGTAGGGTGCTTGCCTTGCAAATGACTGACCCAGGTTTAATCTCCAGCACCCGGTATAGCCGGAGTTGATCCCTGAACGCAGAGCAGGTGTGGGCACCACTACGTGCCGCAGCCCTCCAGTCCCCGCCAGTAACCTGCCATTTTACAATAAGACTGGGACAAGTATTCATTGTGTGGGATTGACGCAGGTTTAGAAGGACATATTAGAAACCATAGAGCAATTGCCTTAATCCTAGTTACTGTGAACACTTTGTGGGAAACATGTTCCCACAACAGATTCCAAAGGTCTTCTAGAACAGCATTCCTTATCCTTTTTACACCTGTCGACTGCTCCACCAACCTGTCATTATAACCTAAGTGATAGACCAGTGGTTTTCAGCCTTTTTTTCTTTTTTTTATTAATGTAGGAGCACTGCTATTTATTCAGCCATTGATTAAGCTGATTGAATTTGGCACGAACTCCACATTACTTTTTTTTATTTAATTTTTTAAATTTATAAGTTAGTGCACAATGTTTGATTCCATTCAATATTCAAACACCAATCCCACCATTATACCTTCCCACCACCAAATTCAGGATGTTTTCATCCCAAACCCCAATCCCTGTCCCAAAACACAACTGAAAAAATATATTTCATATTGTCTGTTATGAAGAACTGCTGAACATGCTTACAAAAAAGTGTTCATATAGGAAATAGTGTGAAGATTATTCTATTTTGACAGGAGCCATTAAGACATTCTATAGGATATCACTAACACATTAAAGTTTGGGTGATGGGGCTGGAGTGATAGCACAGCGGGTAGGGCATTTGCCTTGCACGCGGCCGACCTGGGTTCAAATCCCAGCATCCCATATGGTCCCCTGAGCACTGCCAGGGGTGATTCCTGAGTGCATGAGCCAGGAGTGACCCCTGTGCATAGCCGGGTGTGACCCAAAAAGCAAAAATAAATAAATAAATAAATAAAGTTTGGGTGATGTGAGCTTTGTTATATATATCTGAAAATATATATATATATGCATATATATATATTTCCCTCTATGATTTGTTGCCTACTCTCTGAACCCCATCAAAGGTGGTGTGGTTATTAAGGGGAATGGGTAGGGAGTGTTTTATGATGTGTCACACAGCTGCAAAAGTGGCCACATGGTCCAGGAATATGTTTACTCATATGCGAGGCTCAGCAGAGCGCATGGGAAGTGACCTTGAGCCTGGCGGCAGTTGGGTTGTGAAAGTTTTGGGTTGCTGGAGCTGGGTCCCTTGGGGCGGGGAGGGCTTTCACCTGCCCCTCTCTGGGGCGCCCTGGTGAAGACAGCCTGGCATGGGGTGAGGACATTCTGCGGCGCTTTCTTTTGGGAGTTTTAGTTTATAGTCCCTGGGTCTTGGCCGTTGATGAGATTACAATGACACTGGAGGCAGTTTGTGGGTGTGACTGCCAAGCTACTGGAAAACTGGGGGCCCGGGGGGAGGAGGTCCAGTCCTGGTCCAAGCAGGCCTGGAGCTCTTAGTCATGGGTTCCCACCTACCTCTGCATTATAGGCCCTAACTACATCTTTTGATCTCTTTTGAGATTTATGGGTCTCTGAAATAAGACCAATAAATGAGCTTATATAGTTGAGCCAGAGGTGGTTTGTTGGTGTGTCTCCCACATATCTAACTTTTGGTGCTGTGCTGTTTAATTTCTTGGTAAACTTGGCCCCAAGTTGTTGGGGTCTGGTCAAAGGCACAGCAGCAATTTTGGGGTATCTGGAAGTCTGAAGGCACCATCAGGCTGCTGATGCACTTGCCCCACAGGTACAGGCTGATCTGCTGGAGGCACCATACCCCCATCTTTTTTTCTTTTTTTGCTGTTTGGGTCACACCCGGCGATGCACAGGAGTCACACCTGGCTCTGCACTCAGGAATTACTCCTGGCGGTGCTCAGGGGACCATATGGGATGCTGGGAATCGAACTCGGGTTGGCCGCGTGCAAGGCAAACGCCTTACCCACTGTGCCATCACTCCAGCCCCTTATTTTTTTGTTGTTGTTAATTGATTTTTTTCTTTATTTAAAGACCATGGCTTACAGAGTCATTCATAATACAGTTGTTACAGTCATTCCGTGTTCCAACAGCAATCCTGCCACCAGAGTGATCTTCCTTCATCATTGTCCCCACTTTCCCAATCATCCTCCGTGCCTGCCCCCTTAGCAGGCACAAAATAATTTATTTTATATTGCTTGTTACGACTAAATGGCTAACAGAACTATCAAAAAGCACTACAATAAAAAGGAAATTTGTGAGAATAGTTATACCTCACCATGGAGTCATTAAGTGCTTGTCTGAGGGTTTACTAAACTGTTTGTTGTTAGTTGAGATTTCTGTATTATTGTTTGTTTGTGTTTAATCAGCCTAGCTGGCTTCTCTGTCATCAAACATCCCATCTTGTTTGATGTCCTCCAAATGGAGTGCTCCATATTGGAATGTCAGGATGGTTTTCAACCTTTCTCTACCTGGTAACCAATAGTGGACAGGGTGTTGGGGAATATTGTTCTAGAAAGATCACTGAGATGTGGCACGTGTTTCAACATCTTACTGGCGTTCTGACTGCATCATAGCCTTTTGGAATCTGACTAGGCAATGAACTAGCTTTGTAGTGTTTCTTCTTCTATTCCCCTTTCTTTAGTCTCCTACTTAGTTTTTCATCCCAAAATTGTACATTCACTTTTTTTCTCTTTGGATTTAGACTTCATAATCTCCTGGTACTTCCTCATCAAAACAAATCAGAAAACAAAACTTGAAGCTTCTAAGATGATAGCGACACAAGAAAGAATATCGGGGGTGGGGAGGTGACATGTTGGAGGGGCATCAGCTTTTCTCTCTCTCCAGTTTTTCTCCTCAGACTGAACCTTGCAATAAACTGAAATAATCCTGCAGCCTTGAGCGTAAGGCACAAAGCAACCCTGGGAGAGGCACATTCCTGCACTTAGAACCCTGCAGCGTATCTACTATTCTGAGAACGGAAAAAGGCTACCTGCCATCTACTCATTGCAATTCACTCGAGGAACACTGGAGGGCGCCCCTCTCACGGGACAGGATCCCAGCTAGGTCTAGAGGGATAGGTTGGAATATGCAAAAGCAGCTACTGTTAACTGAGAATTTTCCAAATGCCCATCCCTGTGCTGGACATTTATTTTACTTAGTTCCCTAATAGTATAATATGGGTGTTTTCTTTATTTTACTGATAAATCAGATTGTGATCCAAAAAGATTAACTATTCTTTCAAAGTCCACATAGGTAAAAGAATGAAGCCAGGATTCAACTCCAGGTTCATTTAACTTCAGAATTCATGCTTTTTTCCTATTTCTAGGACACCATTATTTGCCATATCTCTCTCTTTCCCATCTCTCTTTTTCTTTTAATCTCTTTCTCTTGTTGTTGGTGCCAGTGACCAGGGATCACACACATAAGCCGTGGGTGCTCAATGAGGGTTACATAGTGTGGAATTTACCAGCACTGGCCTGCTTCAGTCTGGTTTAGTTTGGTTTTGTCTAGGGCCAGGGACTAAACTCGGATTCTTTCTCACGTGTTGAACCATATGCCCAACCTGGAATTTACCAACTTTAAAAATAGAGCCCCAACCACTGGTGAAGGGATGGGTTCTCGAGCATTGTACGACTGAAACACAAGCACAAAAATATGTAAATCTGTAACTGTACCCTCATGGTGATTCACTAATAAAAAAATAATAATAATAGAGCCCCAAAGTATGATAAGCTTGTCCAAGTCGATAGACTTGTGCATAACTCTTTGATGTGTGCTTAAAGAATTATCATTGCCGTACCATTGCCTTGATTGCTAGTTTTATTTTGGTTTTGGCGGGGGCCTTCCAAGAGTGCTCAGGGATCATGCACATTGATCCTGGCTAACTGTGCCAGTGGCTTAATGCCAAGGCCTCAGGATGTGATACTGTTCAGGCCCCAAAGTGACAAGAATTACATAGGCCACCCTGGCAGTACTCTGGGGTCTCTGGGACCACACCCAGTGGTCAGGGATCTCCAGGGCTGTGCCAGGCAATGCTCAGAGAACCACGTGGTATGGTACTAGGAGTAAAATCCAGGTTGGGCACTTGTTGGTCATGCATGCTAACCATTTTGCCACCTCACAGTCTTCTAGTTCCTTCACCAACATGTATGTTCAGTGATGTTGGTAGACAAACTGCTGTCCAGTGAGAATCACAAACTTTGGGCTCAGCATGGATTGCAGGAAGAGGTCCATGAGATGATTGTTAACACCGAGACCTAGTTTGAATTCTGATTTCATTACTTACTAGCAGTATGATTTCATGACATGTGTTTTGTTTTGAGGGATCACTCCTGGCTTCCTTAGGTGACCATATGGGATGCCAGGGACCAAACCCAGGTTGGCAATGTGCAAGGCACACACCCGGCCTGCTGTACTATCACTCCAGCCCCTGATATGATAATTAAATAGTTTCCTCCTTTATAAAGTACAGAAAATGAGGGCTAGAGAGACACTCAATGGGCTGAGCGCATGTGTTGCATGCCGGAGACCCAAGCTCAAGTCCCAGTGCCACATGGTCATCTGATTACTGCCAGGAGTGACCCCCAAGTACGATGCCAGAGGTAGCACCCAAATACCATCAGAATTGGCTAAATAAACATAAAACAGGTGCAGGGCTGAAGTAATAGTACAGTGGATAGGGTATTTGGCTTGCATGAGGGTTCAATCCTCAGCATGCCGTATGGTCCCCTGAACACTGCCAGGAGTGATTTCTGAGTGCAGTGCCAGGAGTAACCCCTGAGAACTGCTGGGTGTGACATGACCCACCAAAATCCTAAATAAATAAATAAAACAGATCCATGGCCATCACCAGAGATCGGCTAACATAGCAGTTAAAAAAAAATAAAATACATGTTCTAGAACTAGGTAGTCAAGTTTTGTATCCAGATTCTATCACTCTCTAGTGATGACCAATCTCTCCCTAACTAATCTCTCTGGATCTGTTCTGCTATTTATAAAATGAGGTATGTAATACCCCAAAGTTATAAGAGGTAGTAATCACATAAAGAACTCATAAGCATCTTTCACCCATAGAAAACATCAAATATTAGCTATCATAATTTATGGTGCTCAGTGTAGTAAATAAACCTCTCCACATAGTGTCAATCACATAATAACTACTCAATACTCAATGGTTTTTATTTTAATTTTATTTTTTCCTTTTTGGGTCTAACCCGGTGATGTGCATGGGTTACTCCTGGCACTGCAGTCAGGAATTACTCCTGGTGGTGCTTGGGGACCATATGGGATGCTGGGAATCGAACCCAGGTCAGCCGCATGGAAGGCAAGCGCTCTACCTGCTGTGCTGTTGTTCCAGCCCCCCAATGGTTTTTAGAGAAATTATTTTTTCCCCTTCTCTTCCTTTTTGTTGATTTCAGTTGCCATGTGGAAATGGAAATAGTCACAAACACTTTGTTGCATAGCCCGGAGGACTGCAATGTCAAGGAATAAACCAGCAGCTTCACTCATGGAAGACCAGTGTGAGATCTCAGTCAAGTCCCTGGGCCCATGTAATAAACTTTTTTACACTCACTGATGCTCAGGGGTTACTCCTGGCTCTGCACTCAGAAATCACTCCTGGCGGTGCTTGGGGGACCATATGGGATGCCGGGAATTGAACCCAGGTCGGCCACATGCAAGGTAAACGTCCTCCCTGCTGTGCTATCGCTCTGGTCCTGTAATGGCCTCTTATATCCAGTACATTATGAAATGGAGAGAAAAGAGTTTCAGGCCATTAAAGAGCATGAATGAAAAGACCCCTGAGCTACTAGCAACAGGAAAAGGAATTAGTGAGCAAGAAAGCCCGAGACATCAGCTCTCCTTGAACTCAGAGAGTGGCAGAGCCCTGGGCTCCTCCCACAGTTGTGGGTCAGTCCGTCCCTCTTCTGGAGGGGCCTACTCCCAGCAGCTTGGATCTGCTCCTTCCCCAACCTGACCTTTTTCCTCCAGACTCTGTGGCAACAGCTTCATCACAGAGTGATTTTTGCTCGCCAAGAGGTGTCTAGCTGTATGTGAAGACATTGTTGGTAGTGGTACTAAGAGCAAATAAGAGGCCAGGGATGCTGTTAATCTTCCTCAATGACACAACTCCCTACAATGAAGCATTATCTAGGCAAAACTATCACTAGTTCCAAGGTTGAGGGAAACCTGCTTTAGGACTAAGGACATGTTCACTGGCTGAGTCAGACTTGGTTGGAGTTGGGGACAAAGACAGGGTCGGGTAGAGGAGACCCCTGTTGGAGGTGCGGGAGAGTAGCAGAGGCAGCCCTGCTGCAGTCTCCTGTAAGTGCCATGGGGCAGATTTCCCCTCAAAGGAAATAGAGACAAATCTAAGAAACAGTGAACTGGGGCCTGAGTTGTAGTACAGTGAATAAGGAATTTGCCTTGCACATGGCCAAACTAGGGGTCAATCCCAGGTACCCCATATGGTCCCCTGTAGGATAACACTGGGTTTGTCCATTCAGCCTTGCCGCAGAGAACTTAGTTTACCTTAAAGCAATGAATGGCCTTTCTGTATGGACACAGGAAGACAGTTAATATATGCTTTGTAACTTGGGAGCTGGTTGACTCCAATAATATTTACTCCTGGGCATCTGCTTTCTTGACTCAGTTGCCCTTAGTTCCTAGCACCCCAAAAGCAAGTTCCCAATGAGGGACAGAAGGGACCCAGGGCAAGCTATGAGCTACCCTGGCATCAAAATGGGCCAGGCCAAAGTGCCACAATACTCAACTATCAGTTGAGAGCATGGTCATAGACAAATGCTGTCATGATCCAAAAGTAACGACGAGACTAGGACCCTGCCAGGGTTAGGAAGACTAACCTGGCCTGAGGACTGTGGTCTGGAATAGATAGTGAATGTCCTCAGGAAGAACCAAACTTTAAGTCTAATGTATCTCTGACTGTGCTCATACAGAATGACATTGCTAGAAGTATTTGAAGTAGATTTACATACCTATTTAAGCTGATTACTAGCTGAGGAAGGAAGGGTGTGTCCCTGACACACTCTTGTTTGGATCCCACCCTTGAGCAGATCTCCTAGTAATATGGAGTAATCTCCTTAGATGAGATTTTGTTAATCTCCTCAAGAAATGGTCTTACCCTTCTTTGTTGTTAATGTTCAACCCACCTTTGTGTTACTGCCGTTTGTGATTGCTATATAAACTAAGACTGTAACAGAAGTAGAGGAAAGACACAGAAGCAAAGGAGACAGCAGAGACATAAGAGGAGACAGCAGAGACAAAAGAAGAGGCAGCAGGACACAGACAGGCAGCAGGAGAGGGAAGACACAGAAGCAAGAGAGAAGACACAGAAGCAGAGACAGAGAGAGGTCGGAAGAGGCCAGGGAGAGACTACAGAGACAGAGACGAGAGACAGACAGAAGAGAGCACAGTGGCTCACACAGAAGCAGAGCACAAGGAGGAGCCATCCTGACCCATTTCACACACAGCAGCTCGAGAGCAACGAATATGAGCGGCGCGTGCAGGAGAGAACCACCCTGAGAGCCCTCCAACAACACAACAACACAACAACACAACAACAACACATCATCACATCTCCCCCTCCCGCGTGCACGTGCATCCTTATAATTTTTTACAGTCCCCCAAGCACTGCCAGGAGTGATTCCTGAGCACAGATCCAGAAATAAGCCCTGAGCACAGCCTGGTCTAGCTCAACACCCCCCAAATAAATGATAAAAGAAGCAGTGATCTTTATATGTATTATATTTTTCATTAATAAATAGTTTTTCTTCTTTAAACACAGAACATATAACAGATTGAAATACTCCCCCCATTCCAAAGACAAGAGTCTATAAAACAAACGCCATCTGTACTGTCTGAGGGGCAGAAAAGCCTGGTGACCCCACTCAGCCCTACCCCCTGAAGCACCACTAACCCCCACACCACAAGAGATGGGGGTCTGGCCACCTCCCGTGGACCCTGGGAGTCCGGCGAGAAGCATGGAGATGCATGACAGCACTGCTCCATGAGGCATGGGTTGTGCACAGACGGACTTTCCTTGCCACAAGCTCTGGCCAGCTCCTGCCCTGCTGCCTTCCATGGTGAATCGCCTGGTTCCCTCCCAGGGAAGCTGCCCGTGGGCCTCTCCACTCTCCACTCCGCTGGGGAAGGAAGGGCTCCGGGTCCCTCAAGTCCCCAGGCCTGTGTGGAAGTGGCATGATGCTGAAGGTGAGGTTCCCGCAGGTTCCAGCCCCCCCACACACCTTCCCTTCCCCCAGAGTAGGGGGCACAGGGGCAGCTGACCCCTCCACAACCCAGCGCCTGGCTCGGGGTGAGATGTTTCCTTCTCTGTTAGCTCTTCAAGCCAGGCCTGGCTCTTTCCTCGTCCCACTCCTGTCTCCTTCCAAGCCCTCGCTGTGGCCATCTGAAAAACTCAAGTCCAGTTTCTTAAACGGTCTCATGCTCCCACTCCCCGTGCCTCGCTCCCCAAGGGCGGGGGGGGGGGGGTCCGTCTTCCCAGCAGCCCCCACTTCACATGATGGAGCAGCTTTTGGCCTTTTCCTTCTTGAAGGTGGAAGAGATGAGTTCAGAGCGACTTGGGAGGTGGAGCAGCCGCTTGGAGAGGCTTCGCACTGGGCTCTTTGGGGGCACTGGGCTGGGCTTGTTCAGACACACCATGGATGCTGTCCGGAAGATGCTGTGGACACTCTTTTCCGAGGTAAAAGCGGAGCCTTCCAGGTAAATTTCCGCACCCAACTGCTTGGCTATCGCACAGCCCTATGGGGGGATGGGGGAGCAGTAAGGTCACCAGTGCTGCCCTCCAAAGCATCTTAACGACACACCCTTGTTTGCTTAGGGTTCCTCCCCAGGGATACTCCAGATGGGACCCAGCACCCTCTCCCACATCACCCTCTGCTAATTATTTTCTGCAGGGAAAGTCTTACTTGTTTTGAGACCACACCCAGTAGCGCTCAGAGTCTGTTACTGGCTCAGCGCCTGGTGGTGGCGGGCGGGGGATGGGGGGTTCACTCTTAGCAGTGCTTGGGGACTATATGGTGCCAGAAATCAAACCCAGGGGCTGGAGAGATAGCACAGCGGGTAGGGCGTTTGCCTTGCACGCGGCCGACCCAGGTTCAAATCCCGGCATCCCATATGGTCCCCTGAGCATGGCCAGGGGTGGTTCCTGAGTGCAGAGCAAGGAGTAACCCCTGTGCATTTCCGGGTGTGACCCAAAAAGCAAAAAAAAAAAAAAAGAAATCAAACCCAGACCTCCTGCATGTGGAGCGTGTGCTCAGCCCGTTGTGCCATGTCTCTGACCCAAAGCATCAGTATTTTTAAGAACACACCAGTTGATTCAAATGTGTCGCATGGGGGCTAGAGTGATAGCATAGCAGGTAGGGCGTTTGCCTTGCACGCAGCCGACCCGGGTTCAAATCCAGCATCCCATATGGTCCCCTGAGCACCGCCAGGAGTAATTCCTGAGTGCAGAGCCAGGAGTAACCCCTGTGCATGGCCAGGTGTGACCCAAAAACAAAAAACAAAACAAAAAAAATCAAATGTGTCGCATGGGTTTAAAAGACTCCCATAAGCATAAGACATCATCCAGGGCTCCATTAAAATGCAGCTCCGCTCTTCATCCCACTGACTCTAGGTCTGGAATCAAGAATCCTAATGATTCTCCTCTGGAGATTCTAATGCGAAGGGTCCACAGAAAGCAATAGAGGGGATGTGGGCACATGTAGGAACAAAACAGCTCACCTGTCAACCCATAGCACAAATCAGAGCAAACAGGAACCTCTAGTCTGGTAATCAGTTTGCTGATGACAGATGTGCGCACCACATCCCCTGCCTGCCAAGGGTCAAGTGTCAATCTGCCTAGAGCCTGTCCCAGGCCATACCCAGAGACCACCCCCCCTACACACACACACACACACACACACACACACACACACACACACACACACACCTGTTCATAAGAGATCGGTGCCTGTTTCTGGTGGGACAGCTCCATCAGAGTACTCAGGTCTGTTCGTAGATCTGTCTTGCATCCAATAAGCAAAACACGGGTACTGGGACAATAATCCAGGATTTCCGTCCTCCACTGAAGAGCCATACAAGAAGGAAAGAGGAAGGAAGGAGAGTCAGACTGACAGGTACCAGGAGAACACAACATCCAACTTCTTGCCTGCCAGCACTGCTCTGACTCATAACGCCACCACTGCACTAATTACATCATCTTCCTGCACACAGGCTCTGGGGCCACAGGAATGCTGCCCAAGAGGCTGCTCCCTCGTTCAACTACACAGCCACCAGAGAACACAGGGCAGGTCTCCTTCCAGTCTCTGCTCAACAGACCAGCATGGGTCTATACCCTCGCCCAGTCCAGTGAGCTGAGCAAGTCCAGAATGCAGAAGCAGCCAAAGAAATAATCCCAGATCTTTATGGAAAACAGGGCAAGATGCACAAGGTGTCCTGGGACTCAGTGTAGGGATCCCATTGTCTCCCTTTCTCTCTCCCTCTCTCTCTTTCCCTCTCTGTCTCTTTCTTTCTCTCTCCCTCTCTCTCTCTCCCCCCCTCTGGTTTCTGGCAGAGCAGAACAGGAGAGTGGAAGGGCAGGAGCAGAGTGGGCAGGAGAGCTGAGTTCTAGTCTCAGAACTAAGCTACTGGTCTGGCCTTGGGCCAATCTCTTCCTTGCCTGGACCCAGTTTCTTCCTGGTACACAGGGGGGATATGAAGGCAAGGTTCCTGTGACTCATTTTATTCTCAGGCTACCAAATATTGTAGCATTTATCCAGCCCTACCTTCTTGAGTGCACTGTCCACTGTCTCCGGGCGGCTGATATCAAAACACAGTAATACTGCATCCGAGTCACTGTAGCAGAGTGGACGCACATTGTCATAGTAGGGAGATCCTGGCAGAGGGGAGAAAGAGCTGGTTATGAGCTATTGCGAATGCCGCCAAAGACCCTAGAGAAGAGCAGTCAAGTCCCTTAGACTGGTCGCCCCACTTCCCAGGAGGAGATGCTGCAGCCTGGGACCAACCCCCTACCAGACAGCAGTATAAGAAGACTATCTTCCTTAGTCTCAAAAAGGGGAAACTGGGCAAAATAAGGGGGTGGTCGCTTTGTGGGTGCCCACCCGGATTAATTTAAGGTCACACTGTCCCAGAGGAAGGCACCTCCTCCCCTGCTCACCCACCGTCTGCTCCCTCCTTCCGCTCCAGGGTCTTCCCAAGGAATAATCAGACCTGCCTGTTACATAACTGGCGGTTTGCTTCTCTTCCCAGGGGTCAGAACTGGAAGAGCTGACAGGGATCTGGGGTCCTCCTCCTCCCCCGCAAATGGGCTTACACTGAAATGGGTGAAAGGTAAGCTGGTGCCCCATCCACCTAAGACCATCGGGAGGCACTTTTAAAGACAGCAGCACCAGTACCTAGGGATTCCAGGGCTTCATTGTGCCCTTCCTCGGGAGGGGTGTGAGCAGGACAGACCCAGGTGGTCCACCTGAGTAAATGCCGGGGCAAGCCTGCCCCCCCTGCCAGCCCAGGGAAGGAACAGTAGCAAATTTGGAACCCAGACAATTCGTGCTCAGAATAGCAAGCAGCCCCTCTCCCTTCATTGCAATCACCATGGAAACTGGGGGGAATCCAAGCTGAGGGTGGGGGGGTTGGTTGTAAAAAAAAAAAAGGAGAAAAGGGGAGTTAGGATTGCAGCCTGCTTCTTCGGCAGCCCGCTCCCATCCCCTCCCTGAGGTGGGGTCTCAGCTCTGCAATGCCAGGGAACAGAGAACACTGCCACTGTGTACGACTCAGGGGCCGGGTCTCCAGGCACCCCTGCCCCTGAGAGCACAAGTGAAGAATGGAAGCAGGTCCAGCTCAATCCTGGGGGTTGGGAGGCCCCATCCCACAAACCCCCTGCCACGTCCTTTTCCGTGTATGCACCTACTTTGAAAGAGGGAGTTTGTGGGGGACTGTGTCCTTTAAGATTGGGGGGATGGGATGCAATGTGGGGAGCAGAGACCACCCTTGCTGGTTTTCAGCTATCTGGATTGGGATTTCAGGGCTGCATTCTGATGAGGGTGGGGGTGCGGGTGGGGGGAGTCGTGGGGTGGAGGCATTTGGGGGCAGTGGGAGGGAAAAAGAGAGCGCAGCTGCAGGAAGATTCTGCGAAGATGAAAAGGTAGGCAGGATAGAGCAGACGAAAAACCATAAGTCATGCAAGCCACGCTGCATTCCCGGCAGCCCGAGCCAGCACGGCCCAGACCAGGAAACCAGAGCCGCCTCCCAACCACTGGACCGCAGTGGACAACACACCAGGTTGAAGAATTGGGGTTTGGGTTTGGGGTTTTGCTATGGTGGGGGGAGAGAGAGAAGTCTCATTTTCTGCTTATCCATCCCTTGTCCAATCCCATCTTTTCAAAACTGAATCATGGGAGCCACCATTCTTCAGAGGAGCAGGTTGGCATATTTGCAATATGTCACAGGAGCCCCTGTGACTTCCACTTCCTCTTTAAACAGCCCGAATATGCATGTTTTGGAGAGGAGTGGGTTTCATTTTCTTTCTCAGATTCCTAGTCTTTATTCCTAAATTATCCCTACAAGGCCAATCTCTGATCGTGATTGGGGTAAAGAGGTCGGAGAAGAGAGCCAAAATCAAAGCTACGGTCAGTTTAGCCTTTAGGGGTTAGGCTGGAAGGCTGGGAGAATATGTTGCTTTCTGCATTCCAGAAAGACAGGGCATCTTCTGCCTCAATCCACTATGAGGAGCTGGGGGGTGAGGGGCAATGGTCGGAGCCAACATATCCCCTGCCACTCCCACCCACGATGTAAGTGCGCTATAAGAAGCCAGCTCCCCACCCTCCAAAACATGAGTGATGCATCGCTGAGCCTCTGAGCCGCAGCATGTGACAGAGACGCCGGCTGCAGCAGAGAACAGCCGCGGCGGAGTTAGAATGCAGGAGAGAAGACTGAGCCGGACAACACTCCCCCCAAGGCAACTGCCTCCAGCAACAATGTCTCCAGCCTCTCATGTGGCTGTTCTCTGGGCAGTAAATGGGGTGTGGGGCGGGGAGCATGTTGGGTGGCCAGGAATGGAAATGGAGGCACCTTCTCTGACTCCCCCAAGCCCATTAGTATTCGTGGGTCCCTTCGCCTCACCAGCCCAGCTCTCTGGAAGATGAAGGTAGAGACAGACGCTGGTGGTTTCTGGGGCTCACCCGCTCTGTACTCCTCGACCAGTCAGTAGACTGAGTTGACCCAACCTCTCCTCCACTCCCAGCCAAGGAAATTTCTGGTCCCCTTCTCGCAGATTCCTGCCACACTCACAGTCCTTCTCCCCAGTCAAGAGGGAACCTGTATCTAAAAGCAGCTGCATAGGACCAGGAGAGGTTGGAGACGGGGTACGGGAGGGGTGTCTGGGCCAGGCCTTACCTGAGGTGTCCCAGAGGCTAAGCTCCACTCTTTGTTCCTCCGTCTCCAAGCAGGCTGTGTAGTTCTCAAACACGGTGGGCACGTACGTCTGAAAGGAGAGGAAGGACTCAGCCCCGCAGCCCCCTCAGAACCCTCAGCTGGTGCCGGCTACCCACGGGGCCACACAGTCTAGTGAGACACTAGCATGGCAGTAGCGGAGGGGGGATACTCGGGGTGGGGGGGACACATGAGTCAACAGGGGACAGTGTGAAGGACCAAGAAGGACTCCCAGCCAGGGTGCAGCCCCCAGCTCCTAGGTGTGTGGGGATACACTCGCACTCCTTTCGCGCCCCCCCCCCCAATCTGGGGGTCACCCAGTTTCAGAGCCACAAGCCAAGTCTCGCCTGGATCTTCTCCCTGCAAGCCCCTGATCCCAGCAGGCATCTGACACCGACTTGGGAAGAGGAAAGTGCCAGCAGGTATTGCGTCGAGAAGAAACCCCTGCCTCTCGGGTGTCCCCGTTCGCTCCCCGAGAGCAGGTCCAGGAGCGAGAAGGGAATCTGATTGGGGCTTCGGGGAAGATGTGAGGAGGAGCCAGCCCGGCGGCAGAAGTGGAACAGGTCTCGGGGGAAGGCGCTGGTCCAGCCAGCCCGCGCGGGGCCGGGAGGGAGACGCTCCCCGGCGGGCGGGAGTCGCCGCAGGCCGGAGGGGAGGGCAGCGGCGGCGGCGGCGGCGAGCTCACCTCGGGGTAGCAGTCCTTCGCTAACACCTGTAACATCGCCGTCTTCCCGCACTGCACATCTCCCACCAGAACCAGCTTACATCTGGCGACGACTGGCTGTGGGGCCCGTCTCTCTTTCATGGTGCAGCAGCTGCAGGGCTTGAACTCGATTCAGAGACGCGAGGACTGCGCCAGGAGCGGCTCGGCGCTGCTCCGCGCGATTCCCAGCCGTCTCGCTCCAGCGGAACGGGAGGCCGAGCCAGCCCTTTATATCTCTCTGCATCAGCCAATCACAAGAAGAGGCGGACTCTGTCGCTGCCAATCCCTGCGGTGGGATCCCCTCCAGTAGCCAATGGCAGGCTTACCTGAGTCAGTGCCCTCTTTCTCCCCTCCCTTTCTCTTAAAGCCGCACCGTTGCTTCCTCTGAGAGGGGATTCCCACGCTATTTTGCGTTTTTATTAGAAAGCCGGGTGGGAGGGGACTTGAAGCAAGATTAAATGGTCATGGGTGTCCACCAATTAGTGCCAAAAACAATAAACTAGCCATGGAAAAAAAAAGTGAATTTAAGCTGGAGTTTGAGAACTAAACTATAGAACAGGTGGCACCCCAGGGGACCGGGAGGAGGGGCAGAAAGATGAAGGAGACCCAGAAATCTCTACCCTTTGTTCCATCTAATCCCCAATCCATATCAGTTCCCACTTCTGTCTTCCCTTCCTAGAAAATGCTGAACTCCTTTATCAGTTCCTACTGTATTCCTTTGAATGCCCACATCTCCTTCTTAAGAATACTTTCACAAAGGGGGAGAAAAAATTCTAAAAAAATTTAAATGCCTTATCATATTAGCTGGAAAAGCCCGGAAAACTCCCAACCCAGAGACAGGCAGAGTGAAAGGAATGCAGGAATCTGGAGGACAAAGCAAACAGTTACTGTCTGTTTGGCCAAACAACCTCTTACAGCACTAGGCAGGCTGGCAGGAACTGTTTAGCTATGTTTGTTCTGCCTGGATTCAGCTTCCTGGATGAATCAGGCCCAGGTCTAGCTCCAGGTTGATATCTAATGACGCCAACGCACTGCTTGTGTCACAGGCTGAAGTTCAGACTTCAGGGCTAAGACTTTAGTATTAGAAAGTTGGAGTCTCAACCTGAGGTTGAGACACACTAGGAGATGCTGCCCACCAGGCCTGCCCCTCAGACCCCTAGCCCCTCCTTGAGGAGCCTGTCCTCTGGACTGTGGATGTACACAGGGTCAGTATTCAGAAACGAAGACTGTCCAAACAAGACCTCTTTTATGTCAGGAATTACTGAACTTGGGCAAAAGCAAGAGCACTCCAGAGTTTATCTTTAGATATTAACCGGGTGGGGTAGCCCAGCTCCTCCTGACTGTGCTGTGAGTCTGATTCCATCTGATTTTCACTCCAATTCATTATCATTGTTGCCCTCCCCAGGGATATTTCTCCCATTAGAGGAATATTTGAAAACCTTTTTGTTTTGTTTTGGGACCACATTGATAGAGCTCAGGGATCATTCCTGGCAGGCTTGGGGGAATCATATGGGGTGCTGGGGATTCAATCTGGGTCAGTTGCGTGCAAGGCAAGCACCCTACTTGCTATTCTATCACTCTGGACCCTTAAAATCTTTCTAAATCCCCAGAGATAGAGCTCTGGGATGGGGGGAGGGTGTTAGATTTCTAATGCTTCTGCAGAAGGGAGCAAAACGAGGGTATTTTGAGAATGTGGCCTAACCATTATGCTGCTCATGAACCCCTGTGGTGCTTGGTTGGGAGCTCAGGTGCTAAGAGTTGCCTTCGACTCATTTCCAAAGGGATCAGGAATATGGCCTACCTTCCCCTTTTCTGAATTAAAAAAAAAAAAAAAAACCTCTCAGCATCCCTCTGAAAATCTATCTTCTTTAAGCAACAAACAGAAGTCACCCCAAACAGTACAAGAGATGACTACTTCCCTCCCCACCATGGTTCTAGAGCCTCATGAGAGATGGGCCACCCACTTGGGAAATACCAAAGATAGAGGCTTCCATTGACCAGTTTGTAACCCTCTTGCCCTAGGCTTCTGCCTCCCATCTTCCTCTCAGTCTCATTCTCAGCTGCAGATACTATTTTTTGTTTGTTTTGTTTTTGTAGGTTGGTTGGTTCCAGGAACCAAACCCAGGACTTCACTCATGCAAAGTATGCATTCTACCACTGAATGTTCCCAGCTCCTCAGAAAATGTTCTGTCTATGAAATGTGTCTTTTTCTTGCCCTTCTGCAGCAGCCTGGCTGCCTCTCTGCATTCTCTACAAAATGGGGAAGTCCTGGGAATAGCCAAAAGGTCATAGACTACCTAGGGGTCTGACAGACAGTACAGTGGGAGGGCAGTTGCCTTGCATTCAGCTGACCCTGGTTCAATCCCTGGCACTACATATGGTCCCCTGAGCTCCACCAGGAGTAATTCCTGAGTGCAGAGCCAGGAGTAACCCCTGTGCATTGCCAGGTGTGACCCCAAAAGCAAAAAAAAAAAAAAATCTGTTCAAACCTCTTCCAAGAATCTTGACAATATGTCTTTTTCCTGGGCCAGAGAGATAGTATAGAGGGTAAGTTGCCTTGCATTCACCTAGTCTCAGTTCAATCCCCTACACCTAATAAGGTGCCCAAACACCACCTACACCTAATAAGGTGCCCAAACACCACCAAAAATACACAATATTTCTTTTGCTTTGGGGGCCACATCCACTATTACTCTTGAGCACAGAGCTAAGAGTAATCCCTGAGCACTGCTGACTGTGCTGCCTCCACAAAAATAAACAAACCACAAAGACTGTAAAGAGCTTGTTTCCTTCTTATCAAGACCAGAAAAGTGGGGTAACCAGAGAGATTGTAAATGGTTAAGGTGCATGCATTCTTTTGTTTGTTTGTTTTTAACCCACACCCAGCTGGTGGGCTCAGGCCAGGGATACGGGGTGCCAGGGATTGAACCCTGGTTGGCCACATGCAGGGAAAACCTTCTATTTGCTGTACTATTGCTCTCGCCCATGCTTTGCATGTAGGAGCCCTGGGTTCAATCCCCAACACCTTATGATCCTCCAACACCATCACCATCAGGAATGCCAGCCCTCCCAAAGCATATAAGGTGAAAGAAACCAGTCACAAATGATCACATATTTTATGATTTTATTTGTATAAAATGTCTAGAATAGGAAAATACATAGAAATAGAAAATAGATTAGTGGTTGCCTAGAGCTTGGATTCATGGGGAAATAGAAAGTGACTGTTAATGGGATTTCTTTTGAGGATGATAAAAATGATCTAAATTTAATTATGATAATTGTACAACTCTACGAATATACCAAAAGCACTGAATTGCAGTTTAAATTGTTGAATTATATGGTTATAAGTTGTGTTTATCAATTATATCTGATAACGCTGTTGCTTTGAAAAATAAGGTTAGGGCCTAGTGGTAAAAGCCTGCCATGTAAGCCTGAGTCTAGTGAAGTCACCAGTTTGAACCGCCATATCACACAACGTGCCCAAGTGCAAAGTAGCAGATCCCAGCACTGCAACCAGATGAGAAGAAGAGAGGGAGGAAGGAAGGGAGGAAGGATTCATCACCCAGGTTTAAAAATTGTCAACAAAATCTTATTTCATCTGTAACCTCACCCCTTGTACCCCATTGCTAAATTATTTTAACAAAATTTAAACACCGTATTTCTTTAGTTTCTGGGGACACATTCACTATCGCTTAGGGTATATCTTCCTTATTAAGTGCTCAAGAGTCACTCCTAGCAGTGTTCAGGGAACCATGGATTAGGAATTAAACCCAGGCCTCCCTCATGGAAAGTATGTACTCTACCCTGAGCTATCACTCTAGCCCCCAGATAGAATATTATTTAGTCCATAGATGTCTCAGTGTTCATCTCTGTAAGTCTATGTCACATAAACACAAATATCACCACAACTAAAAATGAATAACTCCTTAGCATCACTGAATTTCTAGTCCAGCCTGACATTTCCCATGTAAAGTGATGGGCTACATATTGCTTTATTAAAATCATAATCCATGTTAACAAAATCCACATGTTAAGTGTAATTTCTATGGCTCTTAAATGTCTTTAGGAGGTCATGCTGTGTCAGGGATAGAACCTAGGGCCTTCCACATGTCAAGTGGATGCTAGGGAATCTGTCACTTAAGCCACATCCTTGTCCCTTTTACCTAGTATCTTATTTGACAGATTCCACCTCCTTATTTTCTCTCCCTGCACTTTATTTAGAGTAACCATGTTGTTTATTCTCTAGTGTCTTCTATTTACTAGATTCCAGCAGCCCCATGGATGTTTGCAGCTCCACAGCACTGGTGCGTAAATAACACACCATGTTACGAGCCAAATCATATGCAGAATCCAAAGATGGGAAAAAACAAACACGTTTTGGTCTTATCTTCCTGAGAGAAGGACGGGGACTCACTCAGCCTCCCCTCCTCCTTGGAATTAGGTGCTTACCTTGCACGGTTCAAATTCCCATCACCACATATGGTCACCAAACCTGAGGATCATCAGGAGGAAGCCCTGAGCATTGCAGGGTGTGGCTCCAAAACAGAAGCAATTAAGGGGCTGGAGCAATAGCACAGCGAGTAGGGCGTTTGCCTTGCATGCAGCTGACCCCGGGTTCTACTCTCAGCATCCCATATGGTCCCCCGAGCACTGCCAGGAGTGATTCCTGAGTGCAGAGCCAAGAGTAACCCCTGTGACCCAAAAAGTAAAAAAATAAAATAAGCAATCTAAAATCAAACAAATAAAATTATCTAACCAGCATAGTGTGTTGTGTGTGTGTGTGTGTGTGTGTGTGTGTTGTGTGCCCAGAGCTGTCTTATCTGTTGTGGGGACCCCTGAATATTCTGCTGGGACACTGAGAAAATACATGCAAGGTAAGCACCTGATTCCAAGGAGGAGGGGACGCTGAGTGAGCCCCACTCAGGAAGGTGCTTAGGGTGATAGCAAATTGTTTCATTTTGAGAATCAGATCCAGAAGTGCTCAATGTATAGTGCCAGGGTCTCTCCCAGTGGTACTGGGAAACGCATAGTGCTAGAACTGAGTCTGAAGGGCGAGAAGAGCCAGAGTGTAGGGCACTTGCTTTGCATGTGGGCCGCCGACGTTCCATTCCTGGTATCCCATAGGGTCTCCCAAGCACTACCAGGAGTAATGCCTGGGTGCAGAGCCAGGAGTGACCACTAAGCATTGGCAGGTGTAGGCCCCAAACAAACAAAACCCAGAATCAAGCCTGGGCCTCCTGCATGCAAAGCAGGCCTGCTCCAGCCCCTCAGGCTCGCTCCTCAGATCTCTATTTAATTTTGACTGTTGTTTTTTGTTTTGTTGTCATTTTTATTTCAGAAGGCCAGTCAGTGATTCTAGGTGGAGGTCCTACTCCCGGAGTCACGTTGCTCAGTATTGTTCCTGGCAGGGCCAGAGGACCAGGTGGTGCTGGGAGTCACACCTGGGCCTCCTGCATGAAGCTGTCAGGAAGCTGGGTGGTTCTAAGATGGATTCCTCTCATGTTGAAGGTAGGAGTGAAGTGGGGTCAAGGCAGTGACTTAAGGAAGCAACAGCCACTCATAGTAAATATGAAGAGGTGGGGAAATCTGCTCCGTCATCTTTGTGCTTTGGACAATGAATTTTATTTTCTTAGTTGGATATGATTACAATGAGGTCTTGTTCTTGATCTATAATGGTCAGTGGTGGGCAGAGTGATGTTGGCGTTCTGTGAACTTGTTCATGTTCATGTTCAACAGGGGGATTGATAAGCCTCACTCTGACAGAAAGCCACGCCAGTTCCTCAAGCTTTGCTCTTTCTTGTGCTCAAATGCTCCATAGTAGTCTTTCTCAGCTGGCAGCATGTGACCCCCGCTGGCCCCCCAGGACACTCCATGTGGACCTCAGGTTAAAATCATATAAACAGTGGTCCACAGCATGAGACCAGAGGGTTAACCAAGAGGGCATGAAGAAGAAACAAGGTGGAAGGGCCATGCCAAGGAAAAAGTTGAGAAACACTGTTTGGCGGGAATGACACGGCTTGGGAGCAAGAGTCAGAGGCTGGGATGGGGACCAGTGGATGCAAGTGACTGTAAGAGAGAAAAAGCGGGAAACAACAATAACAGAAACGTTACCTGGACCAGGGACGCGGCTCAGTGCCTGCTAAGAGTTTGACTTCAGCATCACCCCACATTGCCAAGTATATCCCAGGACTGTCCCTAGTACCCCAAGTGCCATGCCCCACCCCTACCATGTGCATGGTGCACATGCACCCCCCACACACACACACACACTGTGCAGCCAGCAATGCGTGACTCCTCGAGCAAGCACCAACAGCACAACAAAGGGAAGGAAATGGAGGAAAGTGACTTGAACTGGATTAAGTGTTAGAACAAAAGTTCAGGGATGACTAAGGATGGAGCAAGAAGGGAAACTGAGGGAGGCAAAAACTGAGCTTCCCGGGGCTGGAGTGATAGCACAGCGGGTAAGGCGTTTGCCTTGCATGCGGCTTACCTGGGTTCGATTCCCAGCATCCCATATGGTCCCCCGAGCACTGCCAGGAGTAATTCCTGAGTGCAGAGCCAGGAGTAACCCCTGTGCATTGCCGGGTGTGACCCAAAAAGCAAAAAAAAAAACAAACAACAAAAAACCAAAAAAACGCTCCCCAAGAAGCCTGTGTCCTCAGTTGGGCTGAGCTGGGAGCTGAGAGTGGCAGACAGGCACACAGCAGTGTCACCAGAGGGCACCCAGCAGCGGCCATGCTGCATGGAGCAGCATCCAGAGCCAAAGCCCAAGGAGCCTGCAGTGGCCAGCCCTCCCACCTCTCCCTGCAGTGGCCAGTCCTCCCCACCTCTCCCTGCCACGCCAGGGCTTGGCCAGGACCAAGAGGGCTTCTTGCTAGGGGAGGGGTGCGGACCCCTCGTGCTGGGGTGATGATAAGGGTCTTCAGGAACACAGGAGAGAACTGAGAGGGAGGTGAACTCT
This sequence comes from Sorex araneus, assembly GCF_027595985.1. Lineage (NCBI taxonomy): Eukaryota > Metazoa > Chordata > Mammalia > Eulipotyphla > Soricidae > Sorex > Sorex araneus. The sequence goes on along the minus strand of NC_073303.1, from coordinate 228,793,360 downwards.
GAGCCACACCCACTTCCTCTCCAGGGTCTGAGTCCAGCCCCTTTACCACTGTCCAGGAACAACTCCCTTACTCTCCTTTACGCCTCTTAGCCCACCTGAACACCTGCCATGTCCCTAGGGGTCTTCATGCTTTTGCTCTTCTGGGACCTTCACAAGGGTCTCCTTTGTTGGTTGTTTTGTTTTGGGGTCACTCCCGGCGATGCTCAGAGTCACTCCTGGCTCTGTACTCTATCCACTGTACTATTGCTCTGGCCTGAAACTAAATACTTTTGTAGTAATTTTTTATTTCAGAACAGGTTTTTGTCACTTTTGTGGGCATGCACCTTGGGGGCAGTCAGGGAGATGTACTTGTGTCCATCTCTGTCAACTCAAGAAGCTCTGGCGCTGGAGAGATAGGACAGCAGTAGTGCTTGCCTGTAACAGGGCGGACCCAGGGGTCATCCTCAGGACCACATCTGGTCCCCTGAGCACCACCAGGAGTAATTCCTGAGTAGCATCGAGTCAGGAGTAAACCCTGAGCACAGCCATGTTGGCCCACACCCTGCCAACAAAAAAAAAGGAATAAAGAAAAGCAAAAACAAGTACATGGATGTCCCTGCTTTGTCCTTTGGAATCAGGTCTACTTGGAATAAAATTCAACTTCTTATTCCGACTCATATTGCCGTATATGGCCGCCCTTCACCGTGGCTGCCCTTCACCCTGGCTGACCTCTCTTCCCACATTCTTCCTCTCTCACAAAAATGGCTCTCAGCCTTTTCTATCCCCCAGTCACAATCAGAAACAAATGAAGGGGCTGAAGCAATAGTATAGCGGGTAGGGCATTTGCCTTGCACGAGGCCAACCCAGGTTCAATCCCTGGCATCCCATATGATCCCCTAGCACTGCCAGGAGTAATTCCTGAGTGCAAAGCCGGGAGTAACCCCTGAGTATTGCTGGGTGTGACTCAAAATACAAAAAAAAAAAAAAAGAAAAGAAATGTCTTGGCCCAAAATATATACATATGTACACCCCCCCCACACACACACACATAGAGCTCCCAGGAAGGAATACCCTTCTCCCTTCCCGTCCCACAGGACACCTTATCCTCTATTAACTCTTAGATTTAAGTGTCATCTTGTCCAGAGGTAGCCTAAAGTCGTCACCAGATTATTTTCTTTGGTACTCTCAGGCATTTGTCACTGTTTTCTGGTTTCTGGTCTTTGTTGACCTATTTTTCAGTTGTCTTTCCTGAACTCTGACCCAGGGCTCTACGGGGCAGGGTCTTGTCAGCTTTGCTCAGCAGGTGCTCCGTGATTGCTGGTAGCCTAGAGGAGCAGGGCCAGGGGCTTATAAGTGGTGCCAAGGACCAAACCCAGGTCGGCCTCATGCAAGACAAATGTTCTCCTGCTGTACTACCTTTCTGGGCCCCCTGAAGTCTAGTAATTCAGACATCCTGAGTCCATGAAACACGGGGAGTCTAGCTGTCACCCTGTGTCCCCACTGAGGATAGACACGAAGGGAGAACCTTGCTTCCAGGCTGGTGAAGGTCAATGGTATAAACCCAGACATAACAAATAATGAAAAAGCAGCCCTGGAGCCAGCCAGACACAGTGAAAACAATCATTGGTGTGCTTCCTGTGTGCTCGGCCGCCCCAGCCCAGTGCTCTGAGAGTAAACATCCAGAACTCCCAGGCTGGCACTCCAGAGCCTTTCGCCCAAATTCAACCCTGAGTGGCCAGAGACAGCCCAGACCAAGAGTGCAGGTTCCAGACAGGGGCCAGGGTTGGGGCCAAGCCCTAATGTTGGGACCTGGGCAAGGAAGTCAGGCTCTCACTGTCTCGGGTGGCACGGACCATGTTCCTTCACATTCTCTCCAGCAACTGGGTGTCTCCACTTGGCCACCTGTCCTACCTGACCCACAGCGCCCTGGCCTCGCGGCTGGAGCCTCAGCTCTGCACTTACTGAGGTGAGTCGGAGGCCTGGGCCCAGCGCTTTCTAGCTGGTGACCTTACACAGGCTGCGCCTCTGTGAGTCCTGCTCCCCCAGAAAAGGCTTTTTATTTTTATTTTATTTATTTATTTATTTTTTGCTTTTTGGGTCACACCCAGCAATGCTCAGGGGTTACTCCTGGCTTTACACTCAAAAACTACTCCTGGCAGTGCTTGGGGGACCATATGGGATGCCGGGGATCAAACCCGGGTCGGCCACATGCAAGGCAAACGCCCTACCCGCTGTGCTATCGCTCCAGCCCCTGGAAAAGGCTTTTTAGAGTTCCTGCACCAGCGTTCCATCCACCGCCAAGGCTTTCTGGCAGCCTGACTCAGTTCTCCCAGCCCCTGCGGGAAAGAAAGCAGAATGACCCAAGGACTCTAAACTCTGTCGTTTTATTAAGTCTTTCCTCATCAGTCCTCCCCAGAGCAAATCGTCCAGATCCCTTTCTCTTGTCCTCACAGCTTCTTAGCCCTCCCACAGCTTTCCTTTGCTGCCTCCTTTATAGACGGTGTCTCCTGACACTGCCAGCGCGCCAGAAGCACTCCACGTGGCTGACTGCGGTGTGGACAGAAGCGAGTGAAAGAGGGTTCAGGAGACTGCACCATTCAGGAGCCGCTCAGGTCTGGGCTCCTCCCTGAGGCCTTGCCACGACTGTGTGCCTCGTCCCCAGCCTCCGAGACCAGCTGTGACCGCTCTGCCTCTGTCCAATTCATTCCCAGCTACTTCTTTGAACCTGGGTGCTAAGGCAGTGGGAGGGACAAATCTGGAATTTCAAGGGGAGAGAAAATGCCAGGGAGGGGGAAATTTTCAGGAGGGAAACAAGATAAAATGTTTCCAAGAAAGGGTGAGGGACTTGAGCAACTTTTACCATCCGCACTGACAAGGCTGAGGGGAAGGAGAGGGGTGTGCTCGGAGGGTGGAGAAAGTCTGGGAATTTTCACCAGACCAGGATGTGGGGGTGTGGTTGGGGAAAAAGCCCTGCCCCCAGGCCTGGGAGGACCCAAAGACCAGGAAGGTGCTACTGTGTGGTATTTATTTTCTTCCAGTGTCTTAAAATAGAGGAAAGGAAGCAACCACGCACACAAATTAACCAGAAATGGGGGAAAGTGGTCACAACGGCAGCTGAGAAATCAAAGCCGGAATTTCAGGAACCGGGATAACTATGAGCTGACCTTGGAATTTCCAGCCTGTGACGAAGCTCTTGAAGCTGCCGCCTGTTAACTTCCCGTCAGCCTGGAACACTTTCAGGCATCAAGCCTGGCAGCAACGGGTGCCTCCCCCGGAGAGCCCCGATGGCCCCAGGGGAGTGGATCAGGCAAGGGGGGTCTTCCCCGGGTTACTCTCTGAGGCCTAGTGACTGGAATACAGCTCCTCACCGAGAGCTCGAGCTCGGCAGACCAGCCGGTCTGGCGCAGGCAGGACGCTCCCTGTGGAGAGGAGGATTGAGATGCAGGACGTGAGTCATTAGCCTCCCTCTCACTTCGCAAATGGCAGGCAGAGTTCGGGTCCTTCTGAGATCACAGATCTTTCTCAGGGTCTATCAGAGTATGTACCCCAGTGCTGGAGAGATAGTGCAAAGGGTAGGGCGCTTGCCTGGCATGCAGCCACAAGCCAAGTTTGATCCTCAGCATCTCACGTGGTCCCCTGAGCATTGCCAGAGTAATTCCTGAGCAGAGCAGGGAGTAACCCCTGAGCATTGCTGGATGGGTGCCCCTCAAACAAAGAAACAGAACACACACATACACACACACATACAATTAAAGTCTATATACAGCATTTTACATTCAGTTTCAGGGTTTCAGAAGCACCCAACCCTATTCCTTGTTAAGGCAATTGGCTGGTAGGGTCTGCATTAATTCAATATAGCTCATCCTCAACTCAACAATCCAGTAAATAAAGTGTGATGGGGGGCACGGGGGGCTCACAGCACTATCTTGGCAGCCCTCAAAGGCCTCTACTAGCCTCAAAAGGACCTTGAGTTTCCCCTGTGGCATAAGAGGCCTCTTCACCCAGCTCTGGTGCGAGGGGGGGCTCAGAGTGGCAGGTCGGGAAGCCCCCGCCCCTGCATCCACCCACAGAGGCCAGAATGGGGCTAGCCTGGAGGACGGTTTTTCTCTCGCCCCCTCAGGGTATCCTTTTTGGATGGAAATTTGGAACTGCCCAGACTAGAAGAGATGAAGGCCTCCTCCCTTAATTAAATGCCTAGGAGTTGCTATGGAAACCAGAGCTTCCAAATCCCGGCCAGACAATGGGGAGAGGAGCTGCCTCTAGCCTGGACAAGGGAGCCGGCAGGGGCCTCCTCGGAGTGGGGGAGGTGGGCAGAGAGTGAGAAAAGGGGGTACTCAGCCTCCCCCCCCATCCGTGGGAAGGGGCCTCTCAAATCCAGGGGGCCTGCGGAAAGCAGTAGGGCCTCTGGGAAGGAGAGGGAGCCGGTGGGGTGGCTAGAGGTGAGCGCTGCCCCAGAACCCAGCACCTCCTTTGTTCAGGAGAAAGCCAGCCAGCGAGGAACAAAGGAAAGAGGCCAGAGGGCAGACAGTCAGAGATAAGGCCCCGGCTGCCAAAGAGCAGAGAAATGGCGCCTGGAGGGAGGGACAGTGCTGAGACATTGCCCCACAGACAGCTACCAGGCCCTTTCAGACCATTCAGACCCTCTACCCCTTTGTCCTAATCCCCCGCTGGAGCCCCCTTTGGTCTCAGGCCTTCAGAAAGTCTCCTTAGGGCGGTAGATGCTTCACGGCTCTGTGCTGGCAAAGGCTGCAGGCTGCCGTCTCCCCAATATGCCCTAGAACCCCGCAAGGCTGAGGGATGGAGGACGCATAGCTGAGAGGACTGGGAAGCCTGGCAGCAGCCAGGAAGGGCTACAGCGGCCCGGGGATTTGAACTCAGGCTCTGTCTCAGCATCCTGTAGGTCTTACCATTTCCCCACCCCTGCCTCAAGGCTTCCAGCCAATTTTTCTGAGGCAAGCCCACTCTGTTCCTATCCCTCCAGCCTCCCACTCCGTGTTACCTAAATACTTCTGGAGAAGAAGTTCCCAATTTGTATGCTGGTTATCTAAAGAGTTTATATATAACTTGGTTGTTTGGAACCCAAACACATTTTCTTCCCAGAGCAAAGGTATTAAATGAATTCAGAGAGCTGCTTGACCCAGAATGCAGCTGACAAATGGTACCTCAAGCTCATGACTAACACAGGGCCCAGCCATCACTAATAATGCTGTCTCCTGGAGCAACTCACCCTTGGTTCTCTCTCCTGGGTTACAGAAAGTCAACTGGCTTAAAAAAAATATATATATATATATGTATATATATATATATACACACACACATATACATACATGTGTGTATAATTGACTTAATTAAAAAGATGTGAGGGGAGAGAGGAGAAACATTCAAGAGAGAACAAAGGCAGCAAAGACACAGAGACAAGCAAGCAAGACAGGGGTTCAAGGAAGAAAATGGGCTTCAGGGGCAAGTGCAGAAGTGGCTTTCTCTTTCCTCTTTTCGCCTCTTGCTTCCTTCATTTTGCTAATCTGGATTTCAGTTGTTGAAGTGGCTAGAAGAGGTAATAATCATTCCTCAATCAGGCTGTATTCTGGGCACGGACCAAAGCCTGTGTTTCCTGAGAGCTGGGACCAGAGCAGAGTGTTTAAGAAAGCAAGAGTTTTTTTGTTGGAGGTGAGAATATGGCTCAAAGGGCTGCTTTGCATGTGAGAAGCCTGGGTTCAATCCCCTCTCCTCTATAGTCACCCAGGCACTGCCAGGAGTGACCCTGATATCCAGTGGTGCAAATGCTGGTGATGAGGGGTAGCCATGTGGTACCCAGGACTGACCCCTCAGTCGTGCCAGGCAAACCTCCAGAATGGGTATATGGTTCACGTGGTGGAGCACGTGTCTTGCATGGGAGGCCCTGCTTCCAGTCCTGGGTACCACATGTGTGCCCCTTATAACCTGCACCTCTGGGTAGAATGATGACCCTGGTAACTTCCCCAAAGTAACAGGTGTGAATCCAAGTCTTTCAGAGCTAAGGGAACTATCTCTGTAGCACTCAGATTTGAGAGTAGAAGAAGCAAACATGATGGCTGTCTGCCACTGCTTAAAGGACTGTTGGGGGAGGGGTACCATACCCAGTAGTGGAAGGATTAGAAGGATACTCCTCACACAGTGCTCAGGGTCACTCTGCAGTGCTCAGGGGTACAGTACTGGGTTTGACAGAGATCCACATGCAAATCATGATCCAGATTTCCTTATGCAAATCATGAGCTACAAGCCCTTGTGTCATCCCCCAAACTCTTAAAGACCCATCCTGACTGCACAGTGCTCCAACAAGCCAAACTGAGCTTAAGAAGTAACAGGTTGCCAGGTCCAGAGTGCTGGTACAATGGGTAGCACATTTGCCTTGCATGTGTCTGACCTGGGTTCGGTCCCCAGTATCCCATGTGGTCCCCTGAACTGGCCAAGAGTAATTCCTGGGAGCAGAGCCAGGAGTAACCCTTGAGCGTCACCAGATGTGACCTCCACTAAGTAACAGGTGAGGGCTGGAGCAAGCAGGGCATTTTCGTTTGCACACAGCTGGCCTGGGTTCAATGACCAAGCACCACACTGCTAGGAGTGATCCCTGAGCACAGAACCCAAGAGTAAGACCTGAACACAGCGGGGTGTGGCCCCCAAACAAACAAAAAACAAAAAAGAAAACAACAGCATCCTTCATAAGACAGAGCTTTCTGATTCTCTCCAACATCTTCGAAAGTGGCCAGAAGGACCGGTGAGCACAGGAATCAGAGAGCTTGCCTTGCACGCAAAGACTCAGCCCGGACCTTGGTTCAAATCACCACCAGGGGTCACTCTTGAGCAGAGCCAGCATAGTTCTTGAGCACCAACTTTGGCCCCCAAATCAAACCCCCAAACCAAAAAACAAACGCCAAAAGTGGAATGGCCTTTTGGTAAAGTAGTGAGCTCTGTCCCACTGGAGGTATTGAAAGGGAAGACACTGGCTAGCAGGCGCCTGGTAGGGGGAAGCCAGAATTGGACCAGCCCAAGACTCCCTAAACTTGTACACTCACTTAGCAAAATGCTAAGTATCAATAATGTGCCCACATTATGCCAGGAAGGAGGTGGAGAATAAGGTGGGGCCTTGCCCCGGGGAGCTACAGCCCAAGTGCAAGAGTCAGGCATTATAAATAAACACGTTATAAATAAACAAATAAATAAACACTGCTGGAACTAGGATTTCAAACTATGGTTGTAAGGAAGATAGTAGGGTGCTATTGTTTTTGCTGCCACAAGTTGAATCTAGTTCTAAATATATACAATTTATTCATTTCTTTCTTTCTTTCTTTCTTTCTTTCTTTCTTTCTTTCTTTCTTTCTTTCTTTCTTTCTTTCTTTCTTTCTTTCTTTCTTTCTTTCTTTCTTTCTTTCTTTCTTTCTTTCTTCCTTTCTTTTTTGCCCCTTCCCTCTGTTGAGTTGCTACTACATTAGGAGTCACAGCCCTGGTTGTCTGGGGTTGCACACTTAGTTGCGGGCTGGCACACATTCAGTGGCAGTGCACTAAGGCCCGCGAAGTGCCAGCTCCCCATGGCTGGATCCGGGTGACACCAGTGTCTGGGGCCCTGAATATCAAACTCCCACGCCCAGGATGGTAATGTTTTGTGCACCCCACCTTTCCCAGACCTGACCCCTCTCATCCTTTGTCTTTCAGCTTCATTGTGGGTTCTTCAGAGATGTCTTTTTGGAGCCAGTCTCCAAATTAGACCCCGACCTAGCATGTATGTGATCCCATACATCACAGCAGCACATCAGCAGGGAGAAGAAAGGAAGAAATATACAACAAATAAGTAAGTACATTGCATCTTAGGGGCCGGAGCCAAGAGCTTCCTGCAGGTCAGCAGTGCCTGGAGCGCGTGGGCAATCTCAGGGTCAAACTCATCCCCTGGCGCCAGCAGGAGGCGCTTTACCCACGGAGCCAGCCCCTGGCCTCCCGGTTCAATTCTTTCTGTTTCTTTTTTGGTTTTTGTGCAACACCCAGCAACGCTCAGGCTTTCCTTATGCCTGCACTCATAAATTACTCCTGGTGGAGTTAGGGGGACCAAATGGGATGCAGGAAAAGAAACCCCGGTTGGCAGAGTGCAGGGCAAATGCCCTACTTGCTGTACTGTTTCTTTAGCCCCCAATGCTTTGCTTTGCTTTTGGTTTTGGGGCCACTCCCAGTGGTACTCAGGGTTTACTCCTGGATCTGTAACAAGAATCATTCCTGGGGCTGGAGTGACAGCACAGCGGGTAGGGCATTTGCCTTGCACGCGGCCGACACGGGTTCAAATCCCAGCATCCCATATGGTCCCCTGAGCACCTCCAGGGGTGATTCCTGAGTGCATGAGCCAGGAGTGACCCTGTGCATTGCTGGGTGTGACCCAAAAAGCAAAAAAAAAAAAGAATCATTCCTGGCAGGGGTCTGGGGGTCTTATCTCTCCCAGAGATCAAACTCTGGTCAGCTGCTTACAAGGCAAGTGCCTTACCCACTTGTACTGTCTCTCTGGCCCCCAGAATCATATTCTTCCTTCCTTCCTTCCTTCCTTCCTTCCTTCCTTCCTTCCTTCCTTCCTTCCTTCCTTCCTTCCTTCCTTCCTTCCTCTCTTTCTTTCTCTTTTTCTTTCTTCCTTTCTTTCTTCCTTTCTTTTGTCTGCCTGTCTTTCTTCTTTCTTTCTTATTTATTTATTTTTATTGAATCTCTATGAGATACACAATAACAAAGTTATTCATGATTATGATTCAGCCATACAATGTTCCAACACCTGTCCCTTCACCAGTGAGCCTTTACTACCTCCAATTGTTCCCAGTTTCCCTTCCATCCCGCTCCCCTCAAGCCTGTCTCTGTGACAGACACTTTTCTTCTCTTTCTCTCTCTCTCTCTCTTTCTTTCCTTTTAGGGACTGTAGTTTGCAATATTGTTATTGAAAGAATATCATGCATATCACTTTACCTCCTTACAGCACCATGTTCTTGTCCGAAGTGATCATCTCCAATTCTCAATGTCATAGTCGTTTCTTCTCTGTCCTAACTGCACCCGCCCCCACCCTTGTGGCAAACTCCCTACCATGGACCAGTCAATATCCCACAACCAAGTGTGATCATTCTATTTCTGTGCCTCTCCCTTTGACTTATTTCACTCAGCCTGATACACTCTATTTCCATCCATGATTAAGCAAATTTCATAACTTTATTTTGACTAATGGTTGCATAGTATTTCATTGGTAGATGTACCAGTTTCTTTATCCACTCATCTGTTCTTGGGTACTTGGGTTGTTCCCGAATTCTTGCTATTGTGAATAGTTCTGCAGCGAACACAGAAGCACAAATGACTTTTCTGCCTTTTTGGGCTCCTAGGGTATATTTACAGGAGTGAATTACTGGGTTCTATAGAAACTCAATTTTCAGTTTTTTGAGGAATGTCATATTGTTTTCCAGAAAGTCTGGACCAGTCGGCATTCGCACTGATAATGAAGGAGAGTCCCTTCCTCCCTGCATCAACACCAGCACTGGTTGCTCTTGTCCTTTTTGTTGTGTACCAGTTTCTGTGGTGTGAAATGGTATCTTACTGTTGTTTTGATTTGCCTCTCCCTGATGATCAGTGATGTAGAGCATTTTTTCATGTGTCTTTTAGCCATTTGGATTTCTTCTTTGGGGAAGTTTCTGTTCATCTCTTCCCCCCATTTTTTGATGGAATTGGATGTTTTTTTCTTGTAAAGTTCTACCAGTGCCTTTTGGATGTAAACCCCTTATGAGATAAGTGTTGTTTAAATAATTTCTCCCATTCCATGGGCTGTCTTTGTATCCTGGTCATCATTTCCTTTGAGGTGTAAAAGCTTCTTGGTTTCCCCCCCCCCCCCCGCCCCTAAAAGCTTCTTAGTTTAATGTAGTCACAGTCATTTATCTTTGCTTCCACTTGCTTGGTCAGTAGAGTTTTATCCTTGAAGATGCCTTTAACTTCAACGTCATGACAAGTTCTGCCTATGTTTTCCTCTATGTATTTTTTTTTTTTTTTTTTTGCTTTTTGGGTCAGTCACACCCAGCGATGCTCACAGGTCACTCCTGGCTCTGCACTCAGGAATTACTCCTGGTGGTGCTCGGGGACCATATGGGATGCCCAGGATCAAACCTGGGTCAGCCGTGTGCAAGGCAAACACCCTATCCTCTGTATATTCGCTCTGGTCCCAACTCTATGTACTTTATGGATTCAGGTCTGATATCAAGGTCTTTAATGTTTTGACTTGACTTTTGTCCATAGTGTTAGAAAAAGGCCGAAGTATTTGTGTGTGTCTGTGTGTGTGTGTTTTCCCAACACCACTTGTTGAAGATTTTCTTGCTCTGCTTCATATTTATTTTTTGCCCCTTTACTGAAGATTAACTGATAAACTGATAACTGAAGGTCTGTCTCAGGATATTCAACTTTATTCCACTGATCTGAGGGTCTGCCTTTATTCCAGTACCATGCTGCTTCAATTACTACTGCTTTGTAGTACAGTTTGAAGTTAGGGAAAGTGATGCCTCCATCTTTTATTTTTCCCCCAAGAATTGCTTTTGTTATTCAGGTGGGAGTGGGGGAGTATTATTGTTCCATATGATTTTCATGAATGTTAATTGATATCTTTGGAAAAAAAAAATGTCATGGGTATCCTTATAGAAACTGAATCGAAATAGTACAATGCTTTGGGAAATACGGCCATCTTGATGATAATAATTCTCCCAGTTCATGAGCAGGGAAATTATTTGTTTACATTTTTTTGCCACACCCAGGATGCTCAGGGATTACTCCTGGCTCTGCACTCAGAAATTACTTCTGGTGGTTGTAGGGGGACCATATGGGACGCCGGGGATTGGATCTGGGTCAGCCATGTGCAAGGCAAATGCCCTAGTCGCTGTACTATCTCTCCAACCCATTGTTTCCATTTCTTTTTGTCCTCTTTTATTTCCTGAAATAGAGTTTTGTAGTTTTCTTTATATTGGTCTTTCACCTCTTTAGTTAAACTGATTCCAAGGTACTTGATTTTCTGAGGCACAACTGTAAATGGAATTATTTCATATTTTTTTGTTTGCTTGTTTATTTTGGGGTGTCACACCCAGTGATGCTCAGAGGCTACTCCTGGCTCTGCACTCTGGAATTACTCCCAGCACTGCTCGGGGAATTATATGGGATGCTGGGGATCAAACTTTTGTCAACTGCATGCAAGGCAAACACTCTATCCACTGTATTATCACTCCAGCCCTGAGATTGTTTTTTTTTTTTTAAATTCTCTCTCTTTCGGGGCCGGAGCGATAGCACAGCGGGTAGGGCGTTTGCCTTGCACGCGGCCGACCCGGGTTCGATCCCCGGCATCCCATATGGTCCCCCAAGCACCGCCAGGAGTAATTCCTGAGTGCAAAGCCAGGAGTAACCCCTGAGCATCGCTGGGTGTGACCCAAAAAGCAAAAAAAAAAAAAAAAAAAACAAATAAATTCTCTCTCTTTCATTATTTGTGTATAAAAAAGTCATGAACTCTTTTTTTAATTTTTTTTATTGAATCACCATGTGGAAAGTTACAAAGTTCTCAGGCTTATGTCTCAGTTATACAATATTCAAACACCCATCCCTTCAACCAGTGCCCAAATTCCACCCCCAAAAACCCCAGTATACCTCCCGCCCCCGCCCCTCCACCCCCAACTGCATAACTGATGAATTTCACTTCATTTTCTCTTTACCTTGATTACATTCCATATTTCAACACACAAATCACTATTGTTGTTGGAGTTTCCCCCCCAAAAAAGACAGCCCTACTAACAAGGAAGCATTTGATAATTAGTTTTCCATTGCTGAGAATGAAGAGATATGTAGCCCCACTGCTCCAAATACATAACTCTATTTTTTTCTTTTTCCTCTTCCTTTTTTTTTTTCCTCATCCCCCTTCCCGCGCCTCATAGTATGGTGGACGCCACGCCGCGTTTCTCCCCCAAAATGGGAAACAACCCGGAAAGAGGGATATTTCTTCTTCTCGGCTGGTGTGGGGCTGTTGCATAGTTCACAGTCTAGAGGATTGGCTGCTACTTTGATTATTTTCAATATTTTTTTTTTTTTTTTTTTTTTGCTTTTTGGGTCACACCCGGCGATGCACAGGGGTTACTCCTGGCTCTGCACTCAGGAATTATCCCTGGCAGTGCTCAGGGGACCATATGGGATGCTGGGATTCAAAGCCGGGTTGGCCGCGTGCAAGGCAAACGCCCTACCCGCTGTGCTATCGCCCCAGCCCGATTATTTTCAATATTTCAACAAAAAACTCACTGTTATTATTTGGAGTTTCCCCCCAAAGTCAGACCTGCTAAATAGGAACCGTTTCACATTGCTGACAATTAAGCGATGTTAAGTCGGTTTTGGATTTCTGTATAAAGTCCAGGGAAAATTCTGCCAGAAATTGCATAGCCCATCTCACAGTCCCAGTGCATTGCTGTAAGAAGCTGCGCTGGATAGCAAAATGTGTTAGAAGGTCTCTGGAATCAAAGTCTTGAGGCGCAGAAGGTTTGTTTCACTCTCAGCAGCTCCAGATTTATCTGGGCCCAGGGCGTGCCGGTTACACCCACTTCCCATGATTCCCTAGGAGCCCCAAGTGTAAAAACCGTATACCTCTGGGTGAGGAGTCTTAGAAGATGGCTCCTGCCACGTGAATGTTGCTGCCGCCGCCATTTTCCATGCAGAAAGACAGGGTGGGGAGGAAAGATCCAACCCCAGGCAGCGCGGAGTTGTAGCCCAGCTCACAGTCCCAGTGCATTGCTGTAAGAAGCTGCACTGGATGGCAAAATGTGTTAGAAGGTTTCTGGAATCAAAGTCTTTAGGCGCAGAGGGTCAAAAAGTCATGAACTTTTACACATTACTTTTGTAACCTGATACTTTACAAGTCTATTGTTTCTAGGAGCTTTATTATAGGAACTTTAGAGTTTCCTTTATTGTAGTGTCTCCAGGGTTTTAAATATAGAATTATGTCACCTACAAAGAGCAACAACTTGACTTCTTTCTTTCCTATCGGAATGTTCTTGATATATTTTTCTTACCTTAAGTGCTATGGCAGGTGCTTCCAGTATGGTACTGAATAGAAGTGGCAAGAGTGGGCAACCTTGTCATGTGCCTGATCTTAGAGAGATCCCATTGCGTATAACGTTTGTTGTAGGCTTGTGGTAAATGGCTTTGACTATATATTGAGGAAAGTTCCTTCAATTCCCATTTTGTTGAGAGTTTTTATCTTCTTCTTCTTCTTCTTCTTCTTCTTCTTCTTCTTCTTCTTCTTCTTCTTCTTCTTCTTCTTCTTCTTCTTCTTCTTCTTCTTCTTCTTCTTCTTCTTCTTCTTCTTCTCTTCTTCTTCTTCTTCTTCTTCTTCTTCTTCTTCTTCTTCTTCTTCTTCTTCTTCTTCTTCTTCTTCTTCTTCTTCTTCTTCTTCTTCTTCTTCTCCTTCTTCTTCTCCTTCTTCTTCTCTTCTTCTTCTTCCTTCTCCTTCTCCTTCCTCTCCTCCATCCTCCTCCTCCTCCTCCTCCTCCTCCTCCTCCTCCTCCTCCTCCTCCTCCTCCTCCCCCTCCCCCTCCCCCTCCCCCTCCCCCTCCCCTCCCTCCCCCTCCCCCTCCTCCTCCCCCTCCTCCTCCTCCTCCTCCTCCTCCTTCTTTCTTCTTCTTCTTCTTCTTCTTCTTCTTCTTCTTCTTCTTCTTCTTCTTCTTCTTCTTCTTCTTCTTCTTCTTCTTCTTCTTCTTCTTCTTCTTCTTCTTTCTTCTTCTGCTTCTTTTTTTAAATAAGTACCTTTTTTTTATTAATGAATCACCGTGAGGGTACAGTTACAGATTTACATATTTTCGTGCTGTGTTTCAGTCATACAATGCTCAAGTACCCATCCCTCCACCAGGGCCCATTCTCCTCCACCGATGACCCCAGTATCCTTCCCACCCCCCTACTCCCCCCCACCCTTCTGCTTCTGCTTCTGCTTCTCCTAGCTCTGAGCTCAGGAATAACTTCTGGCAGACTCAGGGGACCATATGGGGTGCTGGGAATAGAACCCAGTTTGACCATGTGCAAAGTAGTACCCTACTGCTGTACTATTGCTCCTGGCCCCCAGATTAAACTCTTTTTAATTTTTTTTGGCTTTTTGGGTCACAGCTGGTGACATTCAGGGGTTACTCCTGGCTCTGCAGTCAGGAATTACTCCTGGCGGTGCTCAGGGGACCACATGGGATGCTGGGGATCGAGCCAGGGATGGCACATGCAAGGCAAATGCCCTACCCACTGCACTATTGCTCCAGCCCCCCAGATTAAATTCTTAAACTTGCTTTCCTCTCAGAAGAAAGTAAGCATAGCTTAGTGGTGAAGAGACAGGAGAGATAGTCTGTCTGGTTTTAGATGGTAAAACCATCTGTCAGTTACTTTTCTGTCACTGGCTGTTTGACCAGACAAGGTATTTCATTGCAAATGCTTCAGTTTTACCACATATAAAATGAGAATTGCCCATCTCTAGGAGTGTTCCTAGTACTTCTTAAGTATTTCGCACAGTGCCAGGTATATAATAAGTAGTGTACAGTATTTGCTAAATAACATCAATCATTGTGGACCTGGGGATGTAGTTACTAGTAGAGTTCATCTTTTAATTGTATGAGATATTGGCTTCATCACACACCCACATCACCTGCAATAAATTATTGTAGCATCTCCTGTTTCTTGTCTCTCCCAGCTGTACCCTTTGGCTCACCACAGAAAGCCTAAGTCACAGGGGCCAAAGTCACTGTTCTCTCTCCTCACCTGCTTTTCTTAATTTTGGGGGTTTGATGATGACAGAAAGTGCATCCAGGACCTGAATTATAGGCTATGTTTGTACTCTATAGCTTAGCCACACCCCCAACCTTCTTACTTGCTTCTCTAGTTTGACTACATTTGTCCTCAACTCTGGCATTTAAAAAGCACAGGGGCCTGAAGAGATAATATATCAGGTAGGGCGTTTGCCTTGCATGCAACCAACCCAAGATGGTTATATCTGAGTGATGAGCCAGGATTAACCCTTGAGCATTGCTGGGTGTGACCCAGAAAAGCCAAAGAAACAAAAACAAACCAAAAAAAAGAAACTCAAAAGACCAGTGCACATCCTTTGAAAGTGGGAGGCCCAGGTTATATTTAACCCTTGAGTACCACTGTCACTGTCACTGTCACTGTCATCCTATTGTTCATCGATTTGTTCGAGCGGGACACCAGTAATATCTCTCACTGTGAGACTTATTGTTACTGTTTTTGGCATATCCAATACGCCACGGGTAGCTTGCCAGGCTCTGCCTTGCGGGCGCGATACTCTCGGTAGCTTGTTGGGCTCTCCAAGAGGGGCGGAGGAATCGAACACGGGTCAGCCACGTGAAAGGCGAACGCCCTACCGCTGTGCTATTGCTCCAGCCCTGAGTACCACTAGGTATTAAAAAAAAAAAAAAAGTAGACATAGGGCCAAAAGTAGACTCAAGGGCTGGAGCTCACGCTATGTATGTGAAAGCCCCAGATTGATCCCCAGCACCACACGATCCCCCAAGGACCTCCTGGAGTAGGCCCTTCCACCAGTTTTTTTTTTTTAGTTTCATTTTCCCTTTACACTTTATATAAACATTGTTGTTTACTAAGTTGTTCATGATGATTTGTTATAGACATTTAACATACTAACACCAATCCCACCACCATTGCACCTTCCTACCACCATTATCTCCAATCTTCCCAACCACCCCTTGAGCCTGGTCCCATTTGCAGGTCCTCAATAATTTATTTTGTATTTCTTACTATCAATAATTTGCTAAGATAATGAACAAAAAATTAATGAAGATCGTTATATCTCACCATTAAGCCCTTGTGTAAGAGATTACTAAAATGTTGTTATAGATTAAGTCTTCTGTGTTTATATTTTGTTAACCAAAACTGGTTGCTGTCTACCCTACATCCCATCAAATCTGGTGTACTACCAGTTTATCAGTGTTGTAGAGTTTGAGATGTTGCTCCAGGAAGTTCAAACTTTTTAATTCAGTGATTGAACTGGAGTCAAATTTTAAACTGGGTGACTGCTTTGGGACATGAGTGTGACTGCCAGGGGTTCCAGAAGTATAGGGAGATGGCGGGAGAAGGTAGCTCGTAACTGACTCCCTGAAAGCCTAAAGATTTCAGTCACAAAACCCGCATATCTGAATTTTACATCTGATTAATTTCTGGTAGAGGTTCATCTTGGACAGTGGAGTTTGGCCAGAAGCATGGCAGTGATTGTGGAGTGTGGAGGCTTTTGGCTGCCAGGACTCTGGGCTGGTGCTGGGTTCACCTGCCCCCCTCTGAGTGCACTAGAAATCCCTTGCACGGGATTTTACCATTGTTTTTGTGTAGCTCTCAAACTACAAACTGTTGTGCCCAAGTTTCAGATCCCCAATTGCAGAGAGACCAAGTCCACACACGATAATGCAAAAGCGAAGGAACTTTATTACTAGCCTGAGCCAGCGCCAGCTTGAGCTAGGGTCCAAGTCTCACCCAACACAGCGGAGTCTTGACAAGGACCCCAGCTCCAAATCACAAGCAGTTTACATAGGGTTCAGAGCTAAAAGGCAATTTATAGGGGCCGGAACAATAGCACAGTGGGTAGGGCATTTGCCTTGCACGTGGCTGACCCAGGTTCGATCCCCGGCATCCCATATGGTCCCCCCAAGCACCATCAGGAGTAATTCCTGAGTGCAAAGCCAGGAGTAACCCCTGAGCATCGCTGGGTGTGACTCAAAAAGCCAAAAAAAAATTTATATACTGGTCTATTTTTAGCATTGGCCCCATTTCAATGGTAGTTAGCAATTAGGCGATGGTTAGCAACAGTTTCTCAGGAGGGCACAGTGACCCCTCATGACCGGCCAGACCCAACTACCCAATTCCTTATCTTGGCAAATGACTCAACTGGGAGTTTACCAGCAACTGCAAGTCCTGCTCTGGGGAAACAGAAACTGAGGCCCAGCTGAGACTTAGTGTTGGCTGCAGCTTGTCCTGGCTTCTGAGGAGCCTGCTTCAGGCCTCACAAAACAAAATACACAGGCAGCACTGAGCTCACTCCAGCCCAGTCCTCTTTATTCCAGCACCAAAGATGCTTCTAATGACCCCCTTGGTCAAGGTGGACTCCTGATGCCTCCCTTCCCTCTCCCTTCTCCAGCTGTTTCCAGCGGCTGACGGTAACCCCAAAACCCCACTATCCCCACCCTGATCTACGAGGCTGAGTGGAAGGCCACTCCCACATGTTTCTGTGCTCTTTCCCAGTATCAAACTTCACTTCTACACCAAAAGTAACAATTTTCTTGACTCTGCTCCTGAGGGCACCGGCTGTCTCCTTGTTCTCTGTGGCATCCTGGGGCCTACACATGGCACCAATCCCTCTCACCTCAATTCTCACTGTCCTGCCCCTGGCATCCCAGCCTTACTGTCCTCGCCTCAGGGCTGGTCACATAGTCAGCTCCTATTCCTTTTTCTTTCTTTTTTTTTGAGGGGTGCAGGGAAAGAAGGAGGATTAGATTCATACCCAGCAAGAGTTGGGGACTACCATGACTCTGTGCTCAGAGATTGCTCCTGGTGATGCTAAAGGGACTAAGAAGTGTTGAGGATTGAATGGGGATTGGTGGAATAAAAGACCACCTTAACCTCTTGACTATCAGGCCCTCCTACTTTTAGGGGGACGGGGCATACCCAGGAGTGCTCAGGGATTACTCCTGGTTCTGCTCTTAGGAATCACTCCTGGCGGTGCTCGGGGGAACATATGGGATGTTGGGGATCGAACCCTGGTTGGCCACATGCAAGGCAAATGCCCTAAATGCTGTGCTCACTCAGGTCCCAGGTCCTCCTACTTTTATTTCAGACCCATCTTACCTGTCTATTCCTCTGGAAGACTTACAGAAGGTTCCTAGTTTAGGTAGACGTACCACCAGATGTCCCCCTGGTGCATTTTTAAACTTCTCTTTACTTGTCTGTGTCTCCTACTAACCTATAAAGTTCATGCTGGAAAGATACTGTGTTCATCTAACGTTCTTCTGTATCTTCGGCACCCAGTACAAGACCAATAAGAGACCAGAAGCATAGGCCTGGGGGCCATGAATAATCTTTCAGGAGTTCACGAGATCCCCCCAGCTTATGAAAGTGTAGATTACAATGCATTCTTTCTGGGAGAGTTGGCATCAGGGTGGGGGACCTCTCAAGTGCACAGGAAATGAGGGTGCCACTCCCAACCTGCCAGATGGGCTAGCAGAGCAGTGCAGCTATACAGTCCTGAGGGTCACCAGGGCCACTCTTGGTGGGGGCATTCATGATGGGGGTGGAACTCAGCCCCAAGAGGATTTTACTTATTTCATCACCTCAAAGGCTATGCAACATTCCTGCCCCTAAAATGGCTAAGCATCACTGAGTAGTGATCAAAACTCGGGTTTTTTGTTCTGTTTGGGGGCCATACCCAGCGATGCTCAAGGGTTACTCCTGGCTCTGTACTCAGGAGTCACTGCTGACGGTGCTCAGGGACCATGCAGGGATAGAACCGGGGAGGGCATGTGCAAGGCAGGCGCAAATGCTACTATTGCTCCGGCCTCTTGCCCTGGTCCTTGTTTTTTGACCATAGCCGGCAATGCTCAGGTGTTATTCCTGGCTTGGGGGACCGGTTGGAATGCTGAAAATCAAAGCAGGGCCGGGCGTGTGCTGTACTCTGGTCCCTGTCAACGCTTGCTTTGGTTGGCCACACATCCATAGATATTATCGACAAAACGTTTCTGAATGAATGCAAAAGCATGAGTTAACTGAGCTTACTGGTGAGAAACCTTTGCCAGTAAAAGTTAACCCCCCTCCCAAGTGCGGCCTAATTACAGGCCGAAAGCTCTGGAGGCTCCTGGCCCCTGGCCACCACCCATCTCTGGTCCTGAGATGCTTCTTTGCTTTGCCGCCTGTTGGCAGAAAATAATTCCAGGGAAGAGCTGGAGGTGGTGGAGCCCGAAGGAGCATGACGGCGGCTTCGGCTCAAGGAGACTCTGCCCCCTGCTGGCTGCTCGGGATCCAACCGCAAGGCGTGTGTGTGTGTGTGTGTGTGTGTGTGTGTGTGTGTGTGCGCGTGCGCGCGCGCACCAGTGTGTTAGTCATCTGTGCAACCACTGTTTCCGTGTGTGTACCTATGTGTGTCTCTGTCCGTGAGTGTCCGTGTGTGTATATCTGTGTGTGTCTGTATGATGTGTGTTCATGTGTGTCTGTCTGTGTATCTGTGTGTCTCTGTTTCCCTGTGTGTCTATGTGTCTCTGTGTGTCTGTGCCCATGTGTGTCTGTGTGTGTCCATGTGTTTGTCTGTGTTTCCACGTACCTGTGTGTCCGTATCTCTGTGTGTCCACGTATGTGTTTTTGTGTCTGTGTGTCTGTGTTTCTGTGTGTGTGTCTGTGTGTCCACGTTTTGTGTGTCCGTGTCCATGTATGTGTTGTGTATCCGTGTGTCTGTTTCCATGTGTATGTCTGTTTGTGTCCGTGTGTGTCTTTGTGTCTGTGTGTATCTGTGTTTCCATGTGTGTCTATGGGTCTGTGTGTCCATGTCATGTGTGTCCGCGTCCGTGTATCCACGTGCTTGTCTGTTTCCACGTGCATGTCTCTGTGTGTCCGTGTCCATGTGTGTATTCATGTCTTTGTGTCTGTCTGTGTGTCCGTGTTTGTATGTGTTGTGTGTGTGTGTGTGTCTGTCTGTCCCTGGACATCTTTTCTTCCAGATTAGCTTTGCTGCATGAGTCAGGGCGGTAGCTTCAACTCCGGAGATCCCACCGCTTTCGCGTCCCCAGATCAGTAGGAGTGCGCGGGTTGCCGGGGCGGAGACGCGGGGCTCCCGGGCGCCTGCATCCCCGCCGCGTCTCCATGGGAACTGCTGCAGCGGGCCGTGCGCAGGGGAAAGCGGGATTTCAGGGTGGGTGCGGAGGAATGGCCAGACGGAAACGTACTGGAGCTATGGAGACGTGGGGAGAGAAAGCGAGGACCGGAGGAAGGGGGAACAGAGACGTGGAGGGAGAAGGAGAGTGGGGGCAGAGGAGGCTTTCTGGAAAACCTCATTCCTGTGAGGAAGGCCATTCCCGTCTCAGGCTGTGTGATCTTCATCCCGCTAGATATCACTGTTCTTCTCTGTAAAATACAGGCAATAGCAGCACTTCACAGGGTGCGTGCAAGATGCGCTGAGGCAATGCCCTTCACCCTCATGATGTCACGCCATAGTGGGGCATGCTTACTCCCTTCTAGCTTTCAGAGACCCTCAACTGGATCCCCGTGCCTCAAAAATACCTTAGGGGTCTGGGTAGGATTCGGTCCACACTGGTCCCCTGACCCATACCAGGAGTGAGCCCTGAGCACCTCTGGTTATGGCCCCCAACCAAATAATGATAACAACAATGACAACAATAATGATACTTCAGTAGTACGTCATACCTTTCAAAGTTCTTTTATACACATGCTCTCATTTGTCTATCCAATGCTGAAAAATAAGAGATTTTTCTCACATGACAGAAATGCAGATTCACAATTTAAGCTTGCCCAGTCTCAGCTCTGACCAGCTGCTAAACCATAGAGTTCATGAGGCCAGAGCGATAGTACCATGAGTAAGGTGCTTGCCTTATTCATGGCCAAGTTGGCTTCAGTCCCAGGCATCTGTACGGTCTCCTGAGCCCAACAGCAGTGATCCCTGAGTGCAGAGCTAGGAGTAATGCCTGATCACTGCTGGGTGTGATAAACAAAAATAAACAGATAAATAAAACCTGGATTCATGAAGAGCTTGTTCATCCCTTTTCTTTGTGTGAGGCCCCAACTTTGGTCCTAGAGCTGGACATGAGGGAAAAGCTAATTCTGTTTCTGCTTTGTTTGCAGGTCTGGGTATCAAATCCAGGGCTTCCTACATGCAAGACAAGTGCTCTAAGGCCTCATCCTGAAGAGCAGCATTTGGGTTTAAATATAGAGAAAGCAGAAAACTCTTCATTGAGGGGCCGGAGCAATAGTACAGTGGGTAGGGCATTTGCCTTGCATGTAGCTGATCTGGGTTCTATCCCTGGCACTCCCACCCCATATGGTCTTCCGAGAGCCCACCAGGAGTGATCCCTGCATGCAGAGAGCCAGGAGTAAGTCCTGAGCACAGTAGGGTGTGGAGAAAGAAAGAAAGAAAGAAAGAAAGAAAGAAAGAAAGAAAGAAAGAAAGAAAGAAAGAAAGAAAGAAAGAAAGAAAGAAAGAAAGGAAGGAAGGAAGGAAGGAAGGAAGGAAGGAAGGAAGGAAGGAAGAAAGAAAGAAAGAAAGAAAGAAAGAAAGAAAGAAAGAAAGAAAGAAAGAAAGAAAGAAAGAAAGAAAGAAAGAAAGAAAGAAAGAAAGAAAGAAAGAAAGAAGGGACGGAGGGAGGGAGAGAGGAGGGAGGGAGGGAGGGAGGGAGGGAGAGAGAGAGAGAGGAAGGGAGGGAGAGAGAGAGGAAGGGAGGGAGATAACTATCTGTCCACCTGTTTTACAAAGTGTCTGTAACTATTTTACATTTCCAACAGCAAATTATGAGTTCCTGGTTTTCCATGTTCTTCTTCTTCTTTTTTTTTTTTGCTTTTTTTTGGGGGGGTCACACCTGGCGATGCACAGGGGTTACTCCTGGCTTTGCACTCAGGAATTACCCCTGGCTGTGCTCAGGGGACCATATGGGATGCTGGGATTTGAACCCGGGTCGGCCGCATGCAAGGCAAACGCCCTACCCGCTGTGCTATCTCTCCAGCCCCTCCATGTTCTTCTTAAACATATTATTTTCTGTATTTTCAAACAGGTCCATTAGAAGAAAAGCAAACAAAAAGGTTTAAAAATGTTCAGTGACTTGCACGCGGCCGACCCAGGTTCGATCCCCGGCATCCCAAATGGTCCCCCAAGCACTGCCAGGAGCAATTCCTGAGTGCAAAGCCAGGAGTGACCCCTGAGCATCACTGGGTGTGACCCAAAAAGCAAAAAAAAAAAATGTTCAGTGAGTGGGACCCAGACATAGTACAGCAAGTAAGGTGCTTGTCTTGCACACAACCAACCTAGGTTCAATCCCCAGCACTCTACATGGTTCCCTGAGACCACCAGAAGTAAGCCCTGAGCACCACTGACTGTGGCCCTCAAAACAAAACAAAAACAAGAAAGAAAAAAAAACTCAGTAGAAGGTCTGAGAGGCAGAATGAAAGCAGCTGAGTTCTAAGATTAGATGCAGGAAAACTAAAAATAACAGAAGATAGAAAAACATCTGAAAAGAAATCATAGCACACCAAAGTACTATGGGATGAGTTCAAGAGGAACAATATAAGAATCACTGGAATTCCTGAAGAACAGGAAGGCAGATTCATTAAAGAACCACTAAATAAACCACATTTAAGAATACACCATTGTTTTGTTTGTTTAGTTGGTTTTGGGGCCACACCTAGCTATGTTCAGGGTTACTCCTGGCTCTACACTTAGGAATTACTCCTGGTGGTGTTTGTGGGACCATATGGGTTGCCAGGGATTGAACCCAGGTCGGTCAAATGCAAGGCAAGTGCTCTGCCAGTGTATATCACTCCATCCCCAGAATCTCCCAGTGTTGAGGAGTGCAGGCACCAAGATCCAAGAAGGGTTTCAATAATAATAGAACCAAATAGAAAAACTCCAAGACACATTGTAGTTAGAATGATAGAAACAGAAAACCAGAGACAGAATATTGAAAGCAACAGGATCAGAAATGGAACTTACAAACAAAGAAAAGCCTAAGAAAGAACAGACAAACAGCTGAATCTTCCCAGGTAGGGCCAGTCTGTGGACTGAAAACTCTGAGGC
This sequence comes from Sorex araneus, assembly GCF_027595985.1. Lineage (NCBI taxonomy): Eukaryota > Metazoa > Chordata > Mammalia > Eulipotyphla > Soricidae > Sorex > Sorex araneus. The sequence goes on along the minus strand of NC_073303.1, from coordinate 228,770,547 downwards.
GTTCTTGGAATGGGGGGGAAGATCCCCTTGCACACCCGGCACTGGGAAACAGAGCAGCTCCTGCCCACACCCACCATTTTGCCATAGTAAAGATGCTCAGCTCCACAACTAGCTCAGCTCCACAACTAGAAGAACATGATGCCTCCAGGTCCTCCCAGGTAGACTGGTCCAGGCTAACAACTCTGGGGCTTTCTCAGGACGAGGGCGAGCTGATTCCTCTTTCTGCCTGAAAGCACAGCAGCCCACGCCACACCTTACACCATCTGGCACAGAAGTGGCCAGCTCCACAGCTGCACCTCATAGACTGCCAAGCCTCCAAACGGGCCCAGTACTAGGACTCCCGGACCGCACGGCTGCTTGTGCAGCTGCGTGACTCTCTCTCCAAACTTCCTAATACTGTCCGCCCTGAAAGGTTCATAACAAATCTCATGGGAAAGTTGCATAACGACCACCAAGCTCAGCGAGCCTAAATAATAACACAGAATTCTCAACTTGCACCAATCAGCCCAGTAACTTCTCAGATAATGATTTTTAAGTAACACGCTAATGAAATATAGCAATGACCTAAAATTGACTTTTATTGATCTAAGTTTTAATAATTTCATTTGTCTTTGTAGTATAACAGTATAAAGTAAATTTGTCTGTGTCCGCAAGGGGGCAGGCTGTGACGGTGGGTGGGAAGTTGGGGACATTGGTAGAGGGAAGGTCACACTGGTGGTGGGATTGATGTTGGGACATTTAGTGCCTGAAACACTAGATGTAACTGCATTATGAACAACTTGGTAAATTATGATGTTAAAATAACATTTTTTAAAAAAGGAAAGCCTGTAAGATTCATAGAAGATGTATTAAATGAGTCTGTGAGCCAGAAGAGAATAGTGGCTCACATCAACAATACTCAATGAAATGAACACCTCACAAAGAATACTCCAACTAGATTTTCATTCAGATTTAAAGAAATGATATAGAGCTTTGTGGATAGGCAACATGGGAATTTATAGCCTTGAGATCAGTTTTGCAAGCAGTGTTAAAGGAGGGGTTGGAGAGATAGCACAGTGTGGATAGGGGGGCTTGCCTTGCATATGGCCAACCCGGGTCTGATTCCTGGCATCCCATATGATCCACTGAACACTGCCAGGATTAATTTCTGGGTGCAGAGCCAGGAATAACCCCTGAGCATTGCCAGGGTGTGGCTGAAAAACAAACAACAAAAAAGTGCTAAAGGAGCTTCTTCAAAAGACAAGACAAACTTCTCAGCACTTTGCCACTGAATACTGCATTCACTCATGGTGCTTATGGTTGCCCTCTACTAGATTAAAAAACGTCTAGTTATTCCATAGCTTGCCAAGAGATTTTATACTTTTTGAATAATGAATTAATATCTCAGTTATGTGAAATTGTTCTATTGTCTATTTAGGTGATATTTACACCAATAGAATTTGTTATGATCTTCTACTTATTAATGCTGCAGATACTTAAGCATTATATACAATATAATAACATTTTCTAGCATAAAGCCAATCTTCCCTTTTTTAGGAAAAATACACATTTATAGGCCTTGTTAGATATTCTCTCAAAATTGTCTTAAGCTTCTTCTCTCTCTTTTTTTTTTTTGCTCTTTGGGTCACACCCAGCAATGCACAGGGGTCACTCCTGGCTCATGCACTCAGGAATCACCCCTGGCGGTGCTCAGGGGACCATATGGGATGATGCTGGGATTTGAACCTGGGTCGGCCACATGCAAGGCAAACACCCTACCCGCTGTGCTATCGCTCCAGCCCCCAAGCCTCTTCTCTTTATTCTTACTAAATTGTATATATATATATATATAAGTATATATATAATTTATCTATTTTATGGGGTTTTTTTTAAATTTTGTTTTGTTTTTGGATCACACCTGTTGTATTCAGGGTTTACTCCTGGTGGGGCTCAGGGTACCAAATGGGATGCTGGGGATCAAACTGAAGTTGGCCATGTGAAAGGCAAGTGCCCTATCCATTGTACTATCATGCTATTCCTATTTCATGTAATTTTTATTGATTTATTTTTTTTGCTCTTTTTGGGGGGTCACACCCGGCAATGAACAGGGTGTGTTCTCCTGGCTCATGCACTCAGGAATTATTCCTGGCAGTGCTCGGGGGACCATATGGGATGCTGAGAATCAAACCCGGGTTGGCCGAGTGTAAGACAAACGCCCTACCCGCTGTGTTATCGCTCCAACCCCTCATGTAATTTTTAATGTATTAACATAGAATTATTTATGCTATGAATTTGTTAATTTATATGCCTGGAAAAATGTACGTTTTGAAAAAAATATTTTTCAAATTATCACTTACAATTTGGTGAAATTTCAGAAGTTTAGCTTTATTTATCTATATGTGTGTGTCACCATGTCCACAAAAAAATTCTCATATGTGGAATATAAAGAAATATAAAAAGGGATAATAAGGGAACAAATGGCAAATGTTTTTAGAACTGGAGACTTTGTCTATAGAACAGAGCTTATGTAGGAGGAGCCCTTGGGACACCGAGTGAGGAAAGCAGGTGGTGGAGTGGTGGTTGGCATGATATACGCATGAAAGATATAATCAGCAGTATTGTAACTCACGAGCATCTCAATAAAGTTTAGAGGGAAATGTTTTGTGAGGGGCCAGAGAGATAGTACAGGGGTTAAGGTGCTTACCTTGCACACAGCTAACCCTGACTTGATCCTGGCACTGCATGTGGTTCTCTGAGCACTGTCAGGAGTGATGCCTGAGCACAGAGTCAGAAGTAAGCTCTGAGCACCACCAAGTGTATGTGTGTGTGGGGGGGGCAGGGGGCTGGAACATAGAATGTAACACCATTGTAGCCACATTACCTAAACTATAATAATAAAATGCTCACTGAGTATTGGGGACCAGAATCCAAAATGCTGGAGGCCCCTCCCCACCACCCCCAAATAAAGAGCTGCCCGTGGGTAGATATCCTAGAAGACTTTTCCCTGAAGGAAGCACTTTACATCTGTTTATATTTTTTCCCTTTTTTTTTTTTTTTTGGTCACAGCCAGGGATGCTCAGGGGTTACTCCTGGCTCTGCACTCAAGAATCACTCCTTGAGGTGCTGGGGTGGGGGGTGGGGGATGGAACCTTATGAGATGCCAGGATCGAACCTGGGTCCGCCGCCTGCAAGGCAAATGCCCTACCCACTGTGCTATCACTCCAGGCTTATGTTTATTTATTTATTTATTTTGCTTTTTGAGTCACGCCTGGCAATGCACAGGGGTTACTCCTGGCTCTGCACTCAGGAATTACTCCTGGCGGTGCTCAGGGGATCATATGGGATGCTGGGAATCAAACCCGGTTGGCCGCATGGAAGACAAATGCCCTACCCGCTGTGCTATCGCTCCAGCCCCCCTATGTTTATTTTTTTTATGTTCAACCAAACCCATGTTATTTCCTGTCCATTCACCCTTAAGGAGCACGTTTTCTCTTTTTCTACATAAGCCCTGGCTGATCCGATAAAGAGTGTTGTTGGCTACTAGCCTGTGACCGGTTCTTCTGTTGTCCATTAGCCAGGGGAATGAATATCAGTCCTGCACACACCAGGGGACCTGGTCACCGCCGGGACGGTTACAGATGGCACCCAAAGAGGTACATCAGTTGCCGGCCACCAGCCTGTAAACCGTTTTTCTGTCCACCAGCCAAGGCAAAAATATGAACATTCCAGAGGACCTAGTGAGCTCCAGGAATCCCATTTATGAAATTAGAATTAAAATGAGTACAAACTAGAATTCATGAAATCCAATTGGGGCATATCTCTTTAGATGAGGAAATAAGCTTGCTAGTCTTTCCCTCTAGACATTCCCCTATAGGAGCTTTAAATCAAGAAGAAATAGAGCAATAAATATTTTTATTCATGCACTGGAGACTTTCTTAGACAAAATAGGAAAAATAATATACTTTGGACGAACCTCTTCCGCCAGTGATTTATCTAGATTGATCAGACCCAAATAAAATAGTTGTGCCCCTTACTAATCTATAGGTGAAAGAAGCATTCAAAATGAGTCTGGAATGGAAATTAGTCATCTCTGACTTCATAGGGTAAATTGATAGTCATTATCCTTCTTCTAATTGTTTTGATTTAAAAAAATAATTGGATTTTACCTAAGATTATATCACCCCATCCTCTGAACAATGCACTCACTTACTTAGTTTAAATAGGCTATTTGGCATGGCAAACACCTTATTCTCAGAAAGAGGAAATGGCGGCAGTGACTCAATCGTTAAAAGACTTGATAGGAAAGGTAAATATTGTTTCTGACAGCCAGTATGTAGTCAGGGTACCCATGAAGAAATTGAACTCTAAAGACATTTATGAAATTCCAAATTAAAAGTATTTATTATGCATAAAAGAGTCTCTTACCCACATGCCTGGCTGTCTTCCCCGGGGCCCCTCGGAGGGGATGGGCTCCAGCTTCCCTCCCCACCCCGAGCAGAGATCCCAGCAGCCGAAGACCACCCCGGAACCTAGCTACAGCCATGCTGGAGGCCCCTCTCCACACGTTCATACAGGCCTCATGCATGAAGGTACCGGCAGAGGAACCAGGTGTGTATAATCCCATCAATGGCCAACATCCAGAGAGAGACTTAAAAGCAAGCTCTCAGAAGATATCTTTAGCCTTCTTCTCCCTCTGGGAGAAACTGGCAATCTTCTGAGAGTTTCCTGCCCACATGGGACAGCCTTGCAAGCTTCCCATGGTGTATTCATATGCAAAATCTAGTAACAAGCTGGATCTCATTCCCCTGACCCTGAAGAGCCCCCAGTGCAACATCCCTAGGAGGGCCGAGTTGAGATGGACTTCTAAGATCTCAGGGAAAGGACAAAATGAGATGTTACTGAGCCTACCCGAAGAAATCGGTGATTAACGGAATTTCGTGATTCGTGATTTATGATGCATAAAAGCACACTATCAAAAACAAGAAGGGGATGTGAACAAGAATGCCTAGGTAACAAATACATAAAGTCTTCTTTTTATTATTATTATTATTATTATTATTTGGTTCACACCCAGCAATGCATAGAGGTTATACCTGGCTCATGCACTCAGGAATTATTCCTTGAGGTGCTCAGGGTACCATATGGAATGCTGGGAATCGAACCTGGGTCAGCCATGTGGAAAACAAACACCCTACTCACTGTGCTATTGCTCCAGCCCCCATAAAGTCTTCTTTTTTTTTTTTTTTGCTTTTTTTTTGGGTCACACCTGGCGATGCACAGGGGTTACTCCTGGCTCTGCACTAAGGAATCACTCCTGGCAGTGCTCAGGGGACCATATGGGATGCTGGGAATCGAACCTGGGTCGGCCGCATGCAAGGCAAACGCCCTACCTGCTGTGCTATTGCTCCAGCCCCCCCCCCCATAAAGTCTTCTTAACCCTAAATTTTTCAATCGTAAAAAGATTTTTTTTTTATGCAGCTGTAAAACATTGGCAAAAGCTAGTGATCCAGATAAATCAATGTTTCTGGTTTAGGGAGGAAGAAAAGGGAAAATGAAATGAAAAGAAGAGGTAAAAGATGGGGGAGAGGATGTGCTTGTATTTTTACAGGAAAAGCTGTCACACTTGTCTCTCAAGATATTGATTAAGCAAATGGAAAAGACCCATTGAGCACCACTGTTCCACTGGGGACAAATAAACTTTTCCCACAAGGCAGGAAGAGTTTTGACCCAGACCAATAAAACACCAACCACTCTGTTTATGAAGGTGTGAGTAAGTTACACAGGTAAGCAAATTGCTGATAGTTGAATGGGAGAATACACCACTGTTGGCATTCATTAGTGAAACTGGTTGGATGCCTGATTCAGGGGACCCTAGAGCCCAAGAAAAATCATCTAGGGGCTGGAGTAATGGTACAGTGGGTAGGGCGGGTAGGGCGCTTGCCTTGCACATGGCCAACCCAGGGCTTGATTCCCAGCATCTTACCTTATGTTAAGTATTGAGAAAGAATACTTGTATTGCAAACCATAGTGACCCAAAGTGGAGAGAGAAGGAAAGTGCCTGCCATGGGCTGGGGGGAGAGTGGCAGGAGAGAAAGCTGGGATACTGGTGGTAGGATATGTACACTGGTGGCGTGATGGGTGTTGGAATATAGTATGCCTGAAACCCAGCCATGAAGAGTCCTGTAACTCTGTGTCTCATGGTGATTCAATTTAAAAAACAAATCTTCTAAAATATATAAAACTTCTTAGTATTAAATAGGGGTCATCAATATGTCCAGTGTTATGGTTCGTGCTGTGCATGTATGCTCAATCCCTATGCTCAATCCCTGGCTCCACGCACAAAAAATATTGTTCTCATCCAGTATGAAATAAATGATAACCTCCATCAAACTTATTGCTTTTTAAATTTAAAGTGACCAACTTTGTTAACTCATTTGTGTTAGAAAATAAAATTATATATTTGGGGCTGGAGTGATAGCACAGCGGGTAGGGCGTTTGCCTTGCACGCGGCCAACCCGGGTTCGAATCCCAGCATCCCATATGGTCCCCTGAGCACCGCCAGGGGTGATTCCTGAGTGCATGAGCCAGGAGTGACCCCTGTGCATCGCCGGGTGTGACCCAAAAAGCAAAAAAAAAAAAAAATAAAAAAATAAAATTATATATTTAACTTCAAAAAAAAAGTTTTGAGAAAGACACTGTGCTCTGCATCTCTTACAGATGTATCTGTATCACTTGCCTAAATTCCGGCATATCTTTAAGAGCTAACATTCTCTTTACTCAAAGCCAGGGAGCACAAGTAGATGCCTGTTAATCTTCCCAGGGCATGGCAGGACTTCCCTCCAATCTACATTGTAGAGAGCTTGTTAGAGAAGCTACTGAAAAGATTTCAAAGTTTTTAGTTAATGTTTATCCTTGGAATTATGGGATTAATAACATTAGTGACCACCACACCTGCTGCTGGAACTGGCCTCCACCAAGGCACCCAAATCATTCATTTTTGTTGAAAACTGGCTTAAATATTCTAGTTTATTAAGACATAGTCAAGAACAAATTCATAGAAAAATTGTTACCCAAATAGCAAATTTACTACAAGCAGTGATTTCTGTCAGGATAAAATACTAACTCTGCAAACTAAAGTTCATTTAAAATGTGATTAAGGGGCTGGAGTGATAGCACAGCGGGTAGGGCGTTTGCCTTGCACGCGGCTAACCTGGGTTCGATTCCCAGTATCCCATATGGTCCCCTGAGCACCGCCAGGGGTAATTCCTGAGTGCAGAGCCAGGTGTGACCTAAAAAGCAAAATAATAATAATAATAAAAAATTTAAAAATAAAATAAAATGTGATTAAAATTTTACCCTGTTCTGTGTTACTCTCAAAATTTATATGAAACACAGAAATTATGGGAATTAATTAGAAATCATTTGCTTAAACAGGGAAATGTTTCCTATGATATACAACATTTGCAACTTAATCTTTGATACTTTCTCTCACAAATTAAAAGTTTTTTTTGGCAGTGGTCTCTTTGGATGCATGACTGATGGTATTTACCAATCTTAATCCATGGAAGCATTTCTCATCCCTTAATGGCAATTATAACAGCTCTTCTTCTAGTTGTTATATTTGCACTATTAGTTGTACTCTGGAGAAGTGACCACACAGCCCGTGCCACCAACAGGACCGAGCTGCCTGAAATAGTGAAACAACTAGCCCACGAATAATAATAATAATAATAATAATAATAATGATGATGATGATGATGATGATGATGATGATGATGATAATAATAATAATAATATGGGGAAATAGCATTACTCCTGTCCTCAAGAGAAAAATCTTAAGGGCAAATTTATCATTTTGAGTGCAGAGCCAAGAGTTATCCTTGAGAACCACCGAGTGTGGCACAAAACACTATAAATAAATAAATAAACAAGATAAAATGTTCAGTGAAAAATGCTCATGAAAAATGAACTAAAAATCTAATAGGTAGCGGTCTTCCAACCTGCAGAGGGCGCTCCAGCCAGAGCCGCGTCTCCGGGTCTCTCGGCACCATTTTCACAAGATCCCGTTGCTAGGAGACGGAGACGCATTTAAGGCTGGCGAACCCAGCCTTGCCTTCATCCTAGGCGCTTACTCTCCTTTTTGCGCCTTGGACTCTCTGTGGTCCCCCTACAGAGCGGGGGCAGCTTCTGAAGGCTGCATTGGGGCCTTTTTCTCGTTAGAGCTGACCGCAGGCTGATCCTTGGCCAGGTCTGGCCCCCTTGGGCGTAGAGCTATGCCCAGGAAAGGGAGAAAGAGCAAGGCGCCCCTTTCTGAAGAGGAGCAGCTGCTCCTGTTACAGCAGAAGCTACTCGCGGAGGAGGAGATGACTAAGAAGAAAGAGAGACTCCTGAGCCAGTACTTGAAGGTGATGGTTTGCTCGTTCCTCCCTTCCCGCCCCTTTCACCCTGCGGGTGGCAGCCTCCTTGTTCAAGATCTCCCCTCCTTCAGGAATAGAACTGACTTCGATTTCAGGGAACATTGTGTGTTTTGGAGGGAGGAAAAGTTCTATTCGAAACATGGAGTAGAGCGGGTAATAGCTCAGCAGTCTGCGTCTGCTCAGGGCTGTCCAGTTCGGCCTTCTTTTTTTTTTTTTTTTTCTTTTCGGGTCACACCCGGCGATGCACAGGGGTTACTCCTCGCTGTACACTCAGGAATTACTCCTGGCGGTGCTCAGGGGACCATATGAGATACTGGGAATCGAACCCGGGTTGGCCGCATGCAAGGCAAACGCCCTACCCCCTGTGCTACTGCTCCAGCCCCCAGTTCTGCCTTCTTAAAGGAGGAAGCGCAGAGGCCGGCGCCATAGTACAACGGGTAAAGTGCTTGCCTTGCACGCGGCCGACCCAGGTTCGATCCCCTGCACCATATATGAACCCCTGCGAGTCCACTAGAAGTGATCCCTGAGTGCAGAGCCAGGAGTAACCCCTGAGCACTGCCAGGTGTGGCCTAACACGTCCCCAAGCCGCAGTCCCCCCCTCCCTATGGGATGCAGTTGTGACATGTTTCTGGATATTTTATTCCTTTTGGGGGGTGGGGAGTCACACCCGACTGTGCAGGCTGGTGAGATCTTTTGTGGTACAGAGCATCTAACCTGGGTTGGCTGTAAGCAAGGCAAGTGCCCTACCCACCATAACTATTGCTGCAGCCTTATTTCATCCTCTTGAGAACTGTGTTTACACAGACACCCGTGCACAGACTAACACACCTCACTGTAGAGACATCACTATCCTGTAGGGACCATCAAAGGATATATCTGTTCTTTGTTAAAGGAAAAGGCCTTATGTAGCTCTAGGCGCCATCAACACTGTGGAATTGTCAGAAATTCCAATGTTCCCCCTGGAGAAGGGATCATTATAAACATTATTCTATACTGATGTTTCCCTCTGAAAGAAATTTTCCTTTCCCCTCCCCCAAAGTGAAGGAGCTATCTCACTTCATATCCTCCCCAAGTAAGAACAGGACCTTCTGGTGACAGGAATAGTCAGCAGGTAGGGCATTTGCCAACCCAGGCACAGGTTTGATCTCTGGCATCCCATTATATGGTCCCTTGAGCCCTGCCAGGAGTTACCCCTGAATCTAGAGCCAGGACTGCTGCCAGGTGTGGCCCCCAAACCAAAATCAAAACTAAACTTAAAAAAAAAAACATCCAAACACAGGACTTCGCTAAGTGTTCAGTGACTTTGCTTCCACAAAAAAGACAAAGGGTAGCTATCAGCTGACAAACTGCGATCCTGCTTGTTGCACTGTCCCAGGGCTTCGCGGGCTCGTACTGGAGGTTCACTTATTCCTTCCTACAGGACAAGCTGGCCAAGGAAGAACATAACAGTGTATTGAACCTGAAAAAGATCAACACACAGTGGAGAGCCATCCTGCGCGAGGTCAAGACCAAAGAGCTTCGGAAGGACATCGAGATCCTCAGCCAGACCTTTGAGCGGGTGGTCGACTGCAAGGATAGTGTCATCAAGGTGGGCTGTCTCCGGGAAGTGCTTGTTATGGTTGCCTCTTAATAGAATACGTCGAATGAATTAAGAAATCATTCATTTTTTTTTTCCTTTTTTGTTTTGGCACACCTGTCTGTGCTAAGATCTGACTCCTGGCTCTGTGCTCAGGGGTAACTCTAGTGGGCGTGGAGGAGAATATGAGGTGCTGGAGATTGAAGCCAGGTCACTCTTTTGTTTGTTCGTTTTGGTTTTGTGCCACACACAGCAATTCTCAGGGGTTGCTTCTGGCTCTGCACTCCCAGAATTACTCCTGGCAGTGCTTGGAGGACCATATGGGATGCAGGGGTTGAGCCTGGGTCGGCTGCATGAAGGCAAGTTCTCTACCCACTGTACATCTCTCTGGCTCCTTCATAAGATCCTTTTGTTTGTTTGTTTGTTTGTAGTGACACCCAGTAGTACCAGGTGTGCTGCTCCTGGCTTAGTGCTCTGTGTTCTGTGTGGGCCCAGGATTAGATTGGCATATCAGCTCATGAGTGATTTCTCTAGCTCAAGTATTATTTTTAAGATGATTTATAAATATTTGTGTGTGTGTGCTACACCAAGCCATGCTCATGGATTACTTATTCCTGGCTCTACACTCAGGATCACTCCTGGAGGGACTTGGGGGATCATATAGGATGCTAGGGGTCAAATCCAGGTCGGCCACTGCAAGGCAAGCATTCTGTCTGCTATATATCTTTTTTTTTCTTTTTGGGTCACACCTGGCGATGCACAGGGGTTATTCCTGGCTCACACACTCAGGAATTACTCCTGGCGGTGCTCGGGGGACCATATGGGATGCTGGGAATTGAACCCGGGTCGGCCGCATGCAAGGCATGCAAGCCCTACCTGCTGTGCTATTGCTCCAGCCCCCAATGTCTGCTATATATCTTTCTGATTCACTCAAGCACACAGAAGGCAAAAGCTAGCTTTGAGGACCAAAGAGATGGTCCAGAGGCTAAGGCTTTTGCCTTGCATGCAGCAGATACTGGTTTGAACCCCAGTACCACATATAGTCCCCTAGCATTTCCTGGAGTGACCTCTGAATACAGAATCAGGCGTAAGCCCTGAGCACTGTCTGGGCAGCCTGCAAACTGAAAGAAAATAAGAGGAAGAAGAAGAAAAACAAGATGCTCTGCATAGAGGATGTGGTAGTTTACCGCAAGTGGACTCAATGATGCCTAATCCTGTGGCATCAGTAAATGCTTTTTAATTTTATGTACTTTAATATTTACTCTTTTTATTTGGGTAGGTAATACAGTCACATTATTCAAACTTCAAAAGATAAAAATATAGAAAGTTTCCTCCCACTGGTGCCTTCCATAACTCAGTACTTCTTCTAATAATTTTTGTTTGTGGGTAAACCTTTTGTTTTTACCAACATGGTGGTGTATGTCCTGTCTGCCTCTTTCCTTTATCATTTAATGCATCCTAGGGAGATCCAGATTCAATTCCCAGCACCACACAGTGTCCCTTGAGCTAAGAGCAAGAAATAATCCCTGAGCACAGCCAATTGTGGTCAGAAAAGAAGGAAAAAAATACACACACAACAAATATCCAGAGATAATTAACTCTTTTTTAAAAATATGTATTGTTAGCTCTTAAAGAGTTTCTTATTTTTTGGGGGGATGAGCATACTTAGTAGTTCTTAGGGGTATCCTGGCTCTGTGCTCAGGAATAACCCTTGGCCATATTTTGGAGGGTGCATACACAATGGTAGGAATTTGAATTGGGATCAGCCACAGGCCAGGTAAGTGCCTTAACTCCTGTTTTGTTTTTCTGTAACTGCATAGTATTCCATATTGTACATAACACATTACTCTGTTCTCTATTTCCTATATCCTGGTACTTGAGTATAGAAGCTTGTGTTTTTCCATTAGTAAAACATACAATTTTATTTTATTTATTTTTGTAATATTAGCAGCTGTTGAGTATCTTTTTTATTGAGGGTTGTGAATGCTGATTTTCTGATCATATACTTCTATAGAGATATTTCTAATGAATATGAATACTTCTATAGATATTTCTTATCATTCACCATTCAACTGCCCAGAGATTACATAATGTATACACACATGCACACACATATACGCACACAAATACTTATTTATCTTTTTTTATTTACACTTTATTTATTTATTTATTTATTTATTTGCTTTTTGGATCACACCTGGCGATGCACAGGGGTTACTCCTGGCTCTGCACTCAAGAATTACTCCTGGCGGTGCTCAGGGGACCATATGGGATGCTGGGAATCGAACCCAGGTTGTCCGCATGCAAGGCAAACGCCCTACCCGCTGTGCTATTGCTCCAGCCCCTACACTTTATGTTTTAAATGATTTGGTTGTACTTGGGGATGTAATTCAGTGGTAGTCTTGCAGTAATCAGGCCACAAGTTCGATCTTCCACACTACTCCACATATGAATGCCATCCTGGCAGCATAGCACTGCCTTTTATGATCCCCAGTCACTGTCACTGTCACTGTCATCCCATTGCTCATTGATTTGCTCGAGTGGGCACCAGCAACATCTCCATTGTAAGACTTTTTTTTTTACTGTTTTTGGCATATAGAATATGCCATGGGTAGCTTGCCAGGCTCTGCCATGCAGGCGAGATACTCTTGGTAGCTTGCCAGGCTCTCTGAGAGGGGCAGAGGAATCGAACCCCGGGTCGGCCAGAATGCAAGGCAAATGCCCTACCTGCTGTGCTATCACTCCAGCCCATGATCCCCAGTACCCCCAGAAAATGTATAATCTCTTGGGGCTGGAGCAATAGCTCAGCGGGTAAGGCATTTACCTTGCACGAGGCCGACCTGGGTTCGATTCCCAGCATCCCATATGGTCCCCTAAGCACCACCAGGAGTGATTCCTGAGTGCATGAGCCAGGAGTAACCCCTGTGCATCGCTGGGTGTGACCCAAAAGAAAAAAATGTTTAATCTCTTGGATATAAGTGTGTGAACATCACAATTAAGAGTATGACCTCCATAATGAAGCATATGGGATTCATGATCATCACAATAAAGAGAAGGGGAGAAGATGATACATAAATAAGAGCTGGTTGTCTGGGCTGAAGTGAGTGCTCTACACACAGGAGCTTGGGTTCCAGCACCAGCACCACCTGGTCTGAGCACAGCCAGATATGGTTGCCCCTTTAAAAATAAAAATGGATTGACTCTCTGGCATCTTTCTATGGGAAGTGAATTTTTGTTTTGTTTTGTTTTTTGGACACCAAGCTGTTCTCAGTGGCTCTGTGCTAAGGTTAGGGATCATTCCTGGTGGGGCTCAGCGGACCATATGGGAGCCTGGGGATCAAATTCAGGTCAGCTGCATGCAAGGCAAATGCCTTATCTGCTCTATTATCTCTTTGGCCCCTAGTTTGTTTATTTTTTAATTTATTTATTTTTAAATTTTTTGAACCACACTAGCAATGTTCAGGGGTTACTCATGCTTTGCACTCAGGAATTACTCCTGGCAGGGGTTGGGAGACCATATGGGATACTGGGGATTAAACCCATATTTGCTGCTTGCAAGGCAAACACCCTACAAGCTGTACTATTGCTCCAGCCCCTGACTTAAAAAGTCACTTGCACCATATTCTAATGATAGAAGTCATCACAGGATCTGCCCAAATTGGAGTGGGTGGAGAAGAGAGAAACTACCTCTTGCTTGAGGGATGGTCACATTGCAGATTGCGGGGTATTTTCCTGTCTTTGGAAAACATAGTCTCCTACAGTGAGCCACATTTTGTTGGTTCCTGAGTCCTTTTGACATGACCCTATTATTCTTATAGCTTCTCTACAATTTTTTTTTCAGTTTTTGTGTCATACCCAGTGATGCTCAAGGGTCACTCCTGGCTCTGCATTCAGGAATTAATGACTATGTGCGATGCTGGGGATTGAACCCTGGTTTGACCAGGTGCAAGGCAAATGCTCTACCTATTATACTGTCTCTCCAGCCCCGGCTTCTCTACAATCTTGTGCAAAAAATCTACTCGAGGTTTTCAACGTGTTTCTTTCATTCCCCAGATCTCAAATCAGCCATTTCTTCAAGAATCCCCAGTTCTGGGGCCAGAGCAATAATACAGTGTGTAAGGCAGGGGCTGGAGAAATAGTACAGCGGGTGGGATGCTTGGCTTGCACACGGTAGACCCAGGGTCAATCTCTGGCACCTTACATGGTCCCCAAGCCCTGAGTGCAGTGCCAGTAGTAAGCCTTGAACACTGCTGGGTGTGGACCCAAAACAGAAATAAACAAACAAAATCCCCAGATCTTGGATTAACCCATTACTGTTGTAACCGATTACTGTTGTCACAGTCACTGCCAGCTACCTGTGCCTCTCAATGTAAAAAAAAAACAACAACAACAAAGAATTGGCATAAGGAACGAGAGGGAAATTTCATTTATGTAACCAGCTGGCCAGCTGAATCCACCTTACTTTCTCACACACATGCCGGTGAGCGAAGTGCTGACTCTGTACTCCCTGCCCAGTCTCTGGCTAAGGACCTGGTCGAGGCCGAGGAGCAGTACGCCCACGCCCTGCGCAGCCACCTGCACAACGTCGACCAGCTGCTGTTCCTGCAGAGAAGCCGGCTCCGCCTGCTGGAGGAAAGTTACAACATGGAGCTCGAAGCCCTCACCAAGGAGTTTGAGTCAGAAAGGTCTGGAGAACTCAGGGTGACAGGGACAGAGCCAGAGCCTGTGTCTGCCAGCACCCCACAGCATCCACCTTGATCAGAACATGACTCCCGAGGGAGAACATGCTGCATTTCTTCTAAATTAACTTGTACTTCCTCCCTTTGCCTATGCCAGGTCCCTCTTGGAACACACACTTTGAAGTGTCTGGTTGGGACAGACAGGGATGGAGAGGAGACTTCTCACTGTGACCTTTTGTATTTAAAAAAAAAATGTTGGGGGGGCTGGAGTGATAGTACTGTGGATAAGGCACTTGCCTTATACACGGCCAACCAGGGTTTGATTCCAGGCACCCCATATGGCTCTCCGAGCCCCACCAGGAGTGACCTCTGAGCACTGCCAGGTGTGACTCAGAAAAAAAAAAAAGAGAGAATAAAGTGCTTGCCTTTGGATGCAGTCAACCCTAGTACAATCCCTGGTACCACATGGCTCCCCAAGCACAGAGCTGGGAGTGGTCCCTGAGCCATATGTGACCTCCAACCTAACCCCTGCCAAAATGAAAGAATAAAGCTTGTCTTCTCTCCCCTTTTTTTGGTACCTAAGAGTTGGTACCATTCATCTGGTGGGTTTTTTGTTTTATTTTTTGCTTGTTTTGGGAGTCATTCCCAAGTGGATACTCAGGGTTTACTCCTGGCTCTGTGCTCAGGGATCTCTCTCTCTGGGGCTTAGGGAACCATATGTGGTGCTGGGGCTTGACCCTGTGTCAGCCGCCATCAAGGCAAGTGCCCTACCCAGTGTACTGTCTCTGCAACCCAACATCCACCCAGTTGTACTCTTGCTTTGAGCTATTCATATTAGCCCATGTGTAGGGACAGTGTGTTTTCTCTTACAGGAAAACAATTATTGACCAACATGAAAAAGAGATTCACTATCTCCAGGATGTCTACATGGCCATGGAGCAGAATTACCTAGATTCCGAGTACGAAAGCAAGCTGGAGTTCCAGAGTATGTGGGACGATCTCAAAAACAAGGTATGGGGCAAGGAAACAGATCCCAGGGCCGAGCCCAGCCCAGCAGTACCGGGCCTCTAGCACCTCGGCCACAGGACTGCGGGGCCCCCGCCCCAGCAAGGAAGGCCCAAAACAAAGGCCAGGTCAGGAGAGGTCAGGAACCCGGGAGCACACAGAGGAAGGCGCTCCTTTTCTTTCGCACCGGAAGAGACCCCTGAGCCACGAGTAAATAAAATGCCAGGCACCTCCACACTTTTTGTAATTTTGTGAAAATTGATCTGGCAGTAGGACTGATCTAGAATGTCAGGGTAATGCATCTTAGAGCCAAAGGCACAAAGGAGATAACCTGGCTTCCCTTTGGCTTGTAACTGAAGAAAGTAAGGAGATGAAAGGAACTGCCAAGGCCCTGCTCCCGGTCCGTGGCGCTGGGGGTGCAGTTGGCTCCGGCCTGGCCGCAGGTGCTGCTTTTCTTTTTCCCCTCTGTTTTCTTTTCTCTCTTCTTCTCTCTTCTATTTTATTTTTTCCCAGTGTCGGCTTATGTCTGCCATCCTGCAGCTTGCAAACTTACTAGCCTCCAGACCTGGATTTGAATAATGGGAGTTCTGTTTTGATTTTTCCCTGGTGTTTTTAAAATAATAATAATAGTAATAAGCTTTCCATATTTAAAAATTGGGAAATTGAACATAAGAATACAGATTTTTCAGTTTCCCTTGAAAACTATAAGGATGGGCTGGGAGATGAGGAGCTGGAGGGGAAGGCCACGTCCCTCTTGAGCAGCAGATGGTCCCTCAGGCACAACACAGAGAAACTCTGAGCAATCAGAAAGTAGGCCTTGAGCACCAGCAGGTGTGGCCAGAAACCAAAACCAAAACCAAACAAGCAAAAACACTCCAACAACGTATGGTTCTGGTCACACTGGCCACATCCCCAGTGGAGCTAACCAGCTGGGCCCACTGCCACCCCCTTTGGGTTTGCCACAGGCCCTGTCTGCCCTGTAGCATTTGTATCATCTGCCTGGCTTTTGTGGGCTTTGTTTGTTTGTTTTTGGATCAACCCAGCAGTGCTCAGGGGTTGCTCCTGGCTTTGCACTTCGGAATTACTCCTGGCAGTGCTCAGAGGACCATATGGGATGCTGGGGATTGAACCCAGGTTGGCAGCATTTGAGACACATGCCCTCCCTATGGTACGATCACTCCAGCTCCTTTGTAGGCATTTTGTATTGGGGTCACTGCAATAGGCTGTGCTGTGAACAATACAAGCAGGTGAGGTTGCTGGCAGGAAGGAGGGAGCCCTGACCGGGTGGGACTGAGCACTGGCTGTGTGGGGCCACTCCCTAGAATTTAGAAGAGAAGCATTTCCTAAGACTGCGGCTGGAGACTATAGTGGAGGACCTCTGGAGACGGTTCCAGGAAGCACTCAAGCATTACACAGAGGCCACAGAAGACCGGAAGGTTGCCTTTGAGACCCTGAGGGCCAAAGATGAGAAGAGCTCCAAAGAGATTGAAGAACAGATGAAAAAAATACAGAAACTGCAGGTGAGTACAGATAAGCAAAGCTCTGCTTTAATTGTGCCATTATTCCCCATTCATGATCCCAGTTCTCACTGGGCCTCTGCAGGGGAGAGAGGGAGAGAGTGTGCTTGGATCTCAGTCCCCAGGCAGCCTGTACCAGTGTCTGAAGCTCCTCAGCCTGTCAAGCGCTTCAGCCCCAACTGCCCTATAGTCCTGCCCTGTTCCTCCAGGACTCCATATTTATTCTGAAAGGCAAGATCCTATTGCATATCCGTGAGAGTGAGGAACAGAATCAGCTCATCCGTAACGACAAGCAGATGATCCTTGTACAACTGCAAAAACTTAAGGCCCAAAAGTCTCAGGCCCGGGCAATATCCAAGGAAAACTTAGTCAAACTCACCCTGGAAAGTAATGCCACCCTCACGGCCCTAAGGAAGACTGTGGATAAGGTAAGTGATGGGAGAAAGCGCGCAGAACAAGCCCAGGAACTGGGCACCTGCTCACTGTAGGGGTCAGTCCTTTCCTAACAAACGGTCTCTTCCGGCATCCAAAAGGGTGAAAAGATCCTTAAACTTGCTGAAATATGCAGGAAGTTTGAAACAGAAGAAGAAAAAGTGCTGCCCTTTTATGCATCAGTACTGACTCCGGAGGAGCAGGAGAAGATTGAGGAACTTCATGGAGAGGAGCTTACTGAGGATCTGGCCAAGGTCAAGTTCCTCAGGCCCGGGGTTGGGTGTGGTAGGGCCATGGGCATATTTACTAATGGGCCCCAACACCTGCCTCTCCCATGAATTCAACCCTAGGTCATAGGAGACTACCGAGGGATGCAGAATTTCTGGAAAAGATTTAACAAAGTGAAGCTAGAGCAGCTGAGCCTGCAGTGTCGACACAACCAGCTGTCGGGCATCAACAAGAGGCTGAGGGAGATGCTCAAGCAGTACCTGGACGGCATCTCTGTGAGTGACGAAGTGCTGAGCCAGCTCAACCCACTCTTCATCGTCAACTATCGAAGCAACGTACCCCAGCCCCTGTCCTTACCTGCACCCCAATCAGGGGACAAAAACCCTCTGCCCACTGTCCGCACTGGAGCAGACCACATCTCCTTTATACTGTGATACAAGAAGAAAACCACTTTTTTCAGTCCCCAGAGAAGTTCCTGAGGCCTGAGACCTTAGCTATTAAAATTTCTTCTAGCATTTCTCAGTTCCTCCTTAGATATGTGCCATTTTGGACACCAAGCAGAGCCATCTATGTGAGAACCCAGGAACACTGCAGTGCTGGCCTGGGAGGTCACAGCAGGTAGTGACCAGGAGACTCACTGAGCTGGGAAGCAGGCTTCCTCGGTCACACTGCTGGGCACGTGCAAACTCAGCTCCTTGGAGAAACTTGGAGTGGGTTATTGGGCTGTTAGGCCAGAAAGGTGAGTGGAAAAGGTGATCCAGAGCCTCTAGTCACACCAGGCCTGGCAAGATCCATCACAGAACACTGTCTCCCCAGCCCAAAAACTCTTTCCCACTTAGAAGAGTCAGGGAGAGGGAGAGGAGGGGTGGGACAGAATGACAGTACAGCAGGTAGAGCATTTGCCAACAGCCAACCCAGGTTTGATTCTCAGCATTGCATGTGGTCCCCAGAGCACCGAGCACTGCCAGAATAATTCCTGAGTGCAGAGCCAGGAGTAAGCTCTGAGCATTGCCAGATATTGCCAACAACAGGAGTGTTTGGGCTGGAGAGATGGCTCGGTGAGGCTGTGTACACAGGAGGTTGTGTTTGATCCCTGGTACCGCCTGGTCCCTCAAGTTCCACTGGACGTGACTCTGAGCACCAAGCCAGGAGTAGCCCCTAAGGATCACAGATGTGATCCAAAATGCCAACCGAACAAATGTAGTCTTAAAAAATATCAGTGAAGGGGCCGGAGCGATAGCACGGCGGGTAGGGTGTTTGCCTTGCATGCGGCCGACCTGGGTTCGATTCCCAGCATCCCATATGGTCCCCTGAACACCACCAGGGGTAATTCCTGAGTGCAGAGTTAGGAGTAACCCTTGAGCATCATCAGGTGTGACCCAAAAACAAAAACAAAAAAATCAGTGAAGAAGACAAAGCACTGTTTTTAAATTGTTTATTATTTCTTTTTGCTCTTATTTCGTTTCTCTTCCTTGAGCTTCTTTTTGGAGACTTTGGGTTTGCTGGCCTTTTTGTAGAGGTGATACCCAATGAGACCCAGGAGGGCTGGCACCGTGCACATGCCCACCAGAGGCAAAATGCCCCTCACCAGCTTTTGCCAGTAGTTGGCTCGGATCAGTGCGATCAGCTCCACATCAAATTGCAGCACTGCATCCGCTAGAGGCAGAGAAGTGAGAATCAGAACCTGTTTATACTTTATCCAGAGCTCAGAATCTGAATGGGAACTAGGAGGTAGACCACACCAGAGCAGCAGCTGCGAAACTGCAAGATCTAAATATGGGGTTGAATTTTCTGAGCAAAAAGTAGAGAAGGGTTAAGGACAAACTGCCGTGGGGCCGGAGAGGTAAGGCCTTGCGTGCAGTCAACTTGGGCTCGGTCAATCCCCAGCACCACAGATGGTCCCCTGCGCCCTGCCAGGAGCAGCACAGAGTCAGGTGTGCTCCCCCACTGCCCCCACCCCTACCCCCCACTCAGGAAACTTTATAGAAGTGTGGTTGTCACAGTCAGGTTGTGACAAGTACAAGACAGTTTCTCTGTGGATCTGAGATGTACAGGCTGTTCTCTGCAAGTGGGAGAACCTCCAAACTAAGTGTTCTCTGCGTACAGAAACACAGATGGAATCTTTGCACCCAGGAATTAGTTGGGTTTAAAGTAGACTTATAGGGGGCTAGAGCGATAGTACAGCGGGTAGGGCGTTTGCCTTGCACGTGGCCGACCCGGGTTCGATTCCTAGCATCCCATATGGTCCCCTAAGCACAGCCAGGAGGAATTCCTGAGTGAGTGCATGAGCCAGGAGTAAGCCCTGTGCATCGCCAGGTGTGACCCAAAAAGCCCAAAAAAAAAAGTAGACTTATATTCTACCAACCAGGGGAAAGAGTGACAGTACAGGGGGTGGGGTGTTTGCCTTACAAGCGGCTGACCCGGATTCAACCCCCAGTATCCCACTTGTTTACTCTGAGCATGTCTAGGAGTAATCCCTGAGTGCAGAGCCAGGAGTTAGCCTGAACAAAACAGTGTGACATCCACCCACCCACACCCCCAAAATTCCACTAACCAATAAGCACACTCAGTGTTATATATATATATTAGGAAAAAATGGTGTCTCACACAAGAACTGGAGAAGTGCAGCCTAACTAAGGGTGGGGGAAGAGCAAGCAGGCAGCACTGGAAGGGGGGATGACTGACCCCCTTGCCAGACCTCCCTGTAAACTGGAACTAAGAAAAAGCATTCTCCTACATTCCAAGGCAGAACATATTTTAACAAGCAACATCTATTATTATACAAAGCAAGGGGATAATCATTTTGGGAAATCTGACCTATCTCTTACTTCAAGAATAGTTATTAGCATTAGGGCTGGAGCGATATTACAGCAGGTAGGGTGTTTGCCTTACACGTGGCGACCCAGCTTCCATCCCCCACATACCATATGGACCCCGGGGGCCCACCAGGAGTGATTCCTGAGCACAGTCAGGAGTAACCCCTGAACACAGTTGAGTGGGTCCCAAAACAAAAAGAACAGTTATCAGAAATAACCTGTAGAGGCTTTAAGAAGTTATGTGGGGGCTGGAGTGATAGCACAGCGGGTAGGGCGTTTGCCTTGCACGTGGCTGACCCGGGTTCGATTCCCAGCAGCATCCCATATGGTCCCCTGAGCATGGCCAGGGATAATTCCTGAGTGCAGAGCCAGGAGTGACCCCTGAGCACCGCTGGGTGTGACCCAAAAAGAAAAAAAAAATTAAGAAGTTATGTGGTGGGGGGGGCCGGAGCGATAGCACAGCAGGTAGGGCGCTTGCCTTGCACGCGGCCAACCTGGGTTCAATTCCCAGCATCCCATATGGTCCCCTGAGCACCGCCAGGGGTAATTCCTGAGTGCAGAGCCAGGAGTGACCCCTGTGCATCGCCGGGTGTGACCCAAAAAAGCAAAAAAAAAAAAAAAAAAAGAAGTTATGTGGTGAGCTTAGATATTGTTTTGCTCTGAATTACTTGACTAGGAGCATTTTCAGGATTATTCCCTGTGGAGGCTCAGAGAGGGCGATGGTGCGCTGGGAGGCCCTGAGCTACACACACAGCCTGGCACTTCGAGGAAGCCCTGACCCTGCAGGAGGCAATTCAGCGGCGGTCTCTTTCCCAAAAAGGCGCCGCCGCCCAGCAGGACTCAGCTGGCCCTAGCAGGTTACAGTCTCTAGGCGCGAGAGGAGGGGGAAAAGACCCTTTCAGAGCTACCTGAGTTCAAGGCCCCTGCTCCCACCCACCCAAGCACAGCTCTGCCTAAGCAGCACTGACGCCGAGCGTCGTGTCCCTGAGCACTGCTTGGGAGCCCCTCTAGAGAAAAAGTGCTGCATCAGAAGGGCCCAGCCCTCTTTTCCTTTCCATAAACTGAGTTTAGTCCTTCTCAAGTGGCAAAGTGGAAGCTCCTGGGAGGGCGAGTATATTGATGAGCTGGGAGACCATGTCAGATTACCTGGGATCGATGGTGGAAACCCCCGTTTTCCATAGGCCAGGTGCGAAGGAATGATGGCCCTTCGCTTCTCTCTGTGGGAAGGAAAGTGAGTCACAGCCAGAGGTGGGGACAGATGGGCCAGGGGGTCTGCAGCCCACTGAGAAGAGCCCTCTGCAAATTCACATTCCCCCCACATGCACCTTCCCATCAACCGTGAGCACCATAAGGTTGACAAGCAAAGGCATCCGTCCCCTGCGCTGTGCCAACACCTCCCCCCAGAGCCCAGAGAGGCGGCCCGCGGGGGTGGGGGCAGCAACCTGGCCTCCGGATCCCGTCCACCCGTGTCCACCGTGGCAGTACTCACCCCACACACATGTCTAGAAGGCTCTGCTCCAGACCTTAAGGAAGAAGACACAGCAGGAAGCTACTCATGTCCCCCAGGCCCAGGAGAGGGGCCAAAGGCTCTCCCTTGACCCTCAGCGGAGCGGCCCCTTCGCAAACCTCTGGCCTCCGGTGGAGTCGGGGGCAAGAGTAGGACTGGAAGTCAGGTTTGCAGCCAGGAGGTGGCTCATGAGAAAACCGAACCCCGAGGAGTGTCTTCAGGCCATTTCCGGCAAAGCCTGGCGCTTGAACGTGCTGGAGGAGGCGGACCGGGAGGCCGCGGCCACATACCTGGGATCACCTGCTTCTGGCCAAGTTCTATGACCAGAGGGTCTCTGGTGAGGGAGGTGTCAATGACGCGGCCATCTACCAAGCTGCCCTGCGGGGAGAGCGGAGAGCGCCCTCCTTGGACCTCCCGGCGCGCACACCCCTGGGCGCGGGCCGGCAGGGACGGGAAGGCCGCGAGGGACGCTCCCCTCCCCCCGCCACGTGCGCGGGGACCCCGAGCCGGGGGCAGCGGGCACCGCGCGCCACGTGTCCCAGCGCGGCTGACGTGTCCCCGCAGGCCCCGCCCGCCGGCCTCACCGTGTAGTGGATGTGCAGCGTGTCTCCCACGGCGGCGGGCTCGGCGCACGGCTCCGGGGGCTGCACCTGGGGTCGCACGGCGGGCGTCACCGGGGCTCCCCGGGCCCGCCCCCCGCGCCGGGGCCGCGCGCCCGCTCCCTGCCGGCGGGGGCGTCCGCACCCCCGGGCGGCTCCTCACCAGGGTCTCCACTTGCAGGGTCCGCGGCGGCCCCTCGGTCTCGGCGCCCGCCTGGGCCCTGCTCGCCGTCCCGCTCAGCAGCAGCAGCAGCAGCCGGAGCGGCAGGAGCGCGGGGCGCGGGGCCATGGCTGGACGCGAGGACGGCGGCTCCCGGGCGCCCAGGCCGGACCGGACGGGACGGGGCGGGGCGGGCGGCCGCGGGCTCCTCCTCCCGCCGCCCGGCCCCCGCCGTGTCCCCACCCCCGGAGGGCGGAGGCGCGCGCGGCGCGGGCGGGGCGGCGGGTTCCGAGCCGTCCGTTGGCCGGGCCGGGCCGCGCGCGGGGTGGGTGCGGGCCCGACCCCAGCAGTGCCGGGGCGCGTGGCCCGCGAGCGACTCAAGAGTTCGGCCCGCGCCGCTCGCCCGCCCACCTCCCCGCGGCCCGGGCCAGACCCCTCTCTGCCCCGGCGGAGCCTCAGTTGCCCGGAGGAGGCAGTGGGCTGCCCCTCACGGGTCCGTCGGCAAGTCCGTTAAGAGACCAAAAGGAGGAGAAAGGGGGACAGTACCTGCCACAGAGGCAGGCTGGGGGGAGGGTGGCAGGAGGGAAACTGGGGACATGCGGCGGGGAGCACACACTGGTGAAGAGACCGGTGTTGGAACACTGTAGGAGTGAAACCCAATCATGGGCAACTTTGTAACTGTGTATTTCAAGGAAATTCAATAATAATAATAAAAAAAGAGCAAAGGGCATAACCCCCTCCCCCCCTTTCCTCATACCCTAACGTTTCCTTTCTGCTTTCATAACTCCTTGAAAGACTTCTGTGTGTGGAACCCTTTTATAATTGCGCAGGGACTTTACAGGGTATGGGGAGGTTGTTTGGTTTTGGGGGTCACATCCAGTGGTATTCAGGAGTGACTCCTGGCAGTGCTTGAAGGCCATACTTTGGGACTGGGGGGACTGGGGATCCAACCAGTCAGCTTTAGGCAAAACAAGTGGCTTCTGTACCTCTCCCTCCCCCCACCTCTTTCTCCCTCTCTCTCTCCTCTCCCCCCACCCCTGCGAAAAAAGGTCTTTTTGAGAGTGTGTGTTGGGAGGGGGGGTTGGAAGGGTAGGGTGGGGGCCACACCTGATGGTGCAACCCAATTCTATGCCAGGGGCTGAACTGGGGCTGGCTGAATGCCAGGTTCATGCCTGGTACTATGGCTCTGGTTTTTTGCAATGCACAAGGGTTCCTCCTGGCTCTGCACTCAGGAATTACCCCTGGCGGTGCTCAGGGGACCATATGGGATACTGGGAATCGAACCCGGGTCGGCCACGTGCAAAGCAAACGCCCTCCCCAGCCCTCCCTGCTGGGCTACTGCTCCAGCCCTATGGCTCTGTTTTTGTTCTTTTATGGGTTGGGCTTTTTTGTTTTGGTTTGCTTTTTGGCCACACCTGATGCTCAGGGGGTTACTCCTGGCTCTGCACTCAGAAATTACTTCTGGCGGTGCTTGGGGGTTTATATGGGATGCCAGGGATAGAACCCGGGTTGGCTGCATGCAAGGCAAATCCCATATCTGCTGTGCTATCGCTCCAGCGCCTCACTCTAGTTCCTAAAAGGGTTTAAAATTATTCCGGGTCATCACTCTACTAGTTCCCTTCTACATGATTTAACCCCTTACAGCCCACTCAGGCCTTGGCCTCTGGATTCTGTTTCCACAAAAGTCCTCATTGAAGGCCTGGAACAACAGTACAGCGGGCAGGGTGATTGTCTTGCATGCAGTCAACCTGGGTTTGATCCCTAGCACCACATATGGTCCCCTGCCAGGAGTGACCTGAGTGCAGAGTCTGAGCACCCCTGGATATGTCTCCCCCAAAACATTTTTTTAAAAATGTCCTCACTGAGGGGCCGGAGTGATAGCACGGCGGGCAGGGCATTTGCCTTGCACGCGACTGACCTGGGTTCGATCCTTAGCATCCCATATGGTCCCCCAAACACCACCAAGAGTAATTCCTGAGTGCAAAGCCAGGAGTAACCCCTGAGCACCTGAGCATCGCTGGGTGTGACCCCCCCCAAAAAAAAAAGCCAAAAAAAAAAAAGTCCTCATTGAGTTCAGTCACTAAAGTTTGGGCTCCTGCTTTGGTCCTTGGGCTCTTTAACACCCGGCCGTTTTTGGTTGCCCGGACCTGACCGGTTGCACACACTAGGTACAACTGGCCTGGGCCTGGCTACCTCCACCTGGACATTTGATGGCACCTCAAACTAATTTGTACTAATTTCTTTCTCCTTCTAATTTTTTTGTCTCGCTTTTTGGGTCACACCCGGCAATGCACAGGGGTTACTCCTGGCAGTGCTTGGGGGACCATATGGGATGCTGGAAATCAAACCTGGGTTGGCCATGTGCAAGGCAAATGCCCTACCCACTGTGCTATCACTCCAGCCCTCTCCTAATTTTCAGTTTCTTTTGGCTGCCGTGCTCAGCATTCTTTTGGAGTCTTTGCTGTCCTCCCATATCCAGTCAGGTCCTTGGATTCGCTCTCCATGGCCCCTTTAGCTTTCCTTTTTCTTTCAGTTTTTGACTACACCTGTCAGTGCTCAAGGCTTACTCCTAGCTCTGCACACAAGGATCACTCCTGGCAGGGCTCATAGGACATATGCAGTATTGGGGATCAAACCCAGGTTGGTCGTGTGCAAAGCAAGTGCCCCACCCACCATATTCTCTCTGCCCTGCCCCTTCCAGTTTCTAACTTCCACTCCATGCTACCGCCCTAATCAAACCCCTATTTTCTATCTTTGTTTTTAACAAAAGAAGAAAAGCTGTGGGCCGGGAGATGGCACAGTGGTTAGGGCAGATGTCTAGCAAACACCAGACCCAAACACCAGGTTCTATTCCTGGTGCCATATAATCCCCAGGTACCCCTGGGTGTAGCCCTCGAGGTTCCCAAGTACAGCTGTGGTGGCGTAGGCATTCTTGGCACAGAGGGGTCTAAGCAGCATCACCAATGGAGCCCTGGGCCTCCTCAATCCTACTTGGGAGGCCCGTGCCCCAAAAAGGCTGAGGGCATATCTTGCACACAGGAGACCCCAGCTTTTCTCCTCAGCACCACATACACTGAACCTCTAAACCTGTGGAGCGCACTTAAAGTACTGAGCTAGAGTAGCCCCAAGCACCACTGTATATTGCACACACACACACACAAAACCAAAATGGACAAGGCCATGGAGTAAGTTCACGTGGTGAGGGCCACATGGGCAAGTTCGCGTGGTGAAGGCCTTGGTTATGAAGTTCTTCCTAAAGAGGAGTATGGAAACATTGTCCTAGATTTCCAGGAAAGCTTCTTTAAGGAAGGCAACTGAGGTGAGAAGTGCCTCATTGTGGCACCCTGACCCCTCCTCCTGCCGCCAGTGTGCACACGTGACTGACCATACTCTGGAACCCAGCTTCTTGAACTGAGGGTCTTCTGATGTACAGGATGACATAACTGAATGTGGGAAGTTACAAAATTTTTGTTTTAAAATATGATAGAGACCGGGGCAATAGTACAGCAAGTTGGGCGTTTGCCCTGCATGCAGCCAACCCAGGTTTGATCCCTAGCATCCCAGATGGTCCCAAGTGCTGCCAGGAGTAATTCCTGAGAGCAGAGCCAGGAGTAAGCCCTGAGCATCGCTATGTGTGACCCCCCAAAATTAATTTGATAAATTATCTGTAAGTATTAGATTTGTATACATAGTTTGCACACAAATATACGCAGTTGCATCAATTTTATTTTTTTTGCTTTTTGGGTCACACCTGGCAATGCACAAGGGTTACCTCCTGGCTTTGCACTCAGGAGTTACTCCTGGCAGTGCTCAGGGGACCATATGGGATGCTGGGAATCGAACCTGGGTCAGCCACATGCAAGGCAAACGCCCTACCCGCCGTGCTATTGCTCCAGCCCCAGTTGCATACAAATTTCTTGGGTGAAGATTTGGAGAGATAGTACAATGGGGATTGCACACGGTTGATCTGGGTTCAATCCTCAGCATTGTCAGGAGTAATTCCTGAGTGGAGAGCCAGGAGTAACCCCTCAGCATCGCTGGGTGTGGCCTACCTCCCAATGGCGAAAAGCGGTCATAAATGGAAAAATTTAAGCAATCCTGATCCACAATATTTTGGTTTTGGGGCCATATCTAGCTGTGCTCAGGGCTTAGTCCTGGCTCTGTGATCAGGGATCACTCCTGGTCGTTGTTCAGGGACCAGGAGTCCCTGGGAGCCAGGGACCAAACCCGGGTTGGCCATGTGTAAAGCAAGTGCCCTATCCATTGTACAATCTCTCCAGCCCTAGAGACCATCTTACTTATCTACTTAGGTTTGGGGGCCACATCCAGCAGTGCTCAGGGATAACTCTGGCTCTAGCTCAGCTACAGGTACATGGTGTAAGCAGCCTACAGCTGGCACGGGGATTCCAGTATTCTTCCCTTTGGCTTCAGAATTTTAGCAAATAGCTTCTATCCTGATGGTTCTAAAATGGCCTCAAGAAGGGCTGGAGTGATAGTACAGCAGGTAGGATGCTTGCCTTGCAGGTAAGGTTCAATTCCCAGCATCCCCTATATGGTTCCCTGAGCACTGCCAGGAGTGAGTTCCGAGCACAGAGCCAGGAGTAAGCCCTGAGCACAACCAGGTGTGGACCAACCCTTATCTCAATAATAAACAACATAAAGATAAAACTTTCTCGGGGCCGGAGCGATAGCACAGCGGGTAGGGCGTTTGCCTTGCACGAGGCCGACCCGGGTTCGATCCCCGGCATCCCATATGGTCCCCCAAGCACTGCCAGGAGTAATTCCTGAGTGCAAAGCCAGGAGTAACCCCTGAGCATTGCTGGGTGTGACCCAAAAAAAAAGAAAAAAAAAGATAAAACTTTCTCTTTAATATTTTCCCCCCTTTGGGGCTTTAGGTCATACCCAGCAATGTTCAGGGGTTACTCCTGACTCTGCACCCAGAAATTACAAAATTTTGTAAGGTGCTTGAGGGACCTTATGGGATGCCAGGGATCAAATCCTGGTTGGCCACGTGCAAGGCAAATGACCTGCTGCACTATCACTCCAGTCCCTAAGATTTCTGTATTAGATTCCATTGCTTAGTATGGTCTTTCCTTTCCCTCCCCTCCCCTTTCTTTCCTTTTCCTTCACCACACTTGACTGTGACAGCGCTTAATCTTTGCTCTGCATACATGGTTCTTTCCTGCCTGGCTCAGAAATGGAGTACTTGGAGATCAAACCCAAGTGGGATGCATGCCAAGGCAAACACCTACCTGCTGTACTTTCTCTCCAGCCCCTATCTGATAAATGTTTCTAAATTAAACCAAAGCCTCATCCTGTTCAGAGCCTGTGGCCCGGCACCTGATGAACCTACATCATGGGCTCTCATCTGTGAGCCTAACTCTAGCTCTTTCTCACCTGTCAAGTTCCATCCAGGACAAGCTCACTCCTTAGCTACAGTGCCCCCTTGTGTGTTCTTCAGGAATACACTCGGGACACCAATGCGTTTCCCCAGCGCTGCAGGAGTTCTAGAGGCCAGAGCCCTCTTCCCATCAGCTCACCAAAGCAAGGACAAAGCGTGATCATGTCTGCAGTCCCCTAGGTACTAATTGTACAGTATCCTCAATGTATGTACTGCTATTCAAACATGCTATATTTTGAACAGACACCCACTGGAAAGGAAGACCTAACTACACTAACACTAACATGGAAACCAGACAAATATACTCTTAAGTTAAAAATGTCAGGGAGGAGCTAAAGAGATAGTACAGCACGTAAAGTGCTTGCCTTGCACACACCACACCCAACCCCCCCGGGGTTCAATCCCAGCCATCATGTATGGATCACAAGCACCCCTAGGTGTGATCCCTGAACACAGACCTAGGAGTAAAGTACCACTGGGAGTTGCCCCCAAACAAAACAAAACAGCTAGGTGCTAGATAGTATAGGGGTTCAGGTGCTTGCCTTGTACTACCAATGCAGGTTCAATTCCCAGCACCAAATAGGGTCTCCTGAACATCACTAGGATGATTCCTGAATGGAGTCAGAAATAGCCCCTGAGTACTACTCAACCCTGGAAAAAGTATGTACAGGGCCAGGGAGCAAACTCATAGGGTGGAGTGTATGTTTTATATGTGGGCGATTAAAGTTTGATCTCCAATACTACATAGTATCCAGTACCCCCAGAACACCTTGACACAACTGCATGTGGCCCCCAAACAAATAAGCACGAATAGGGAAGGGGAGACAGTTCAGTGATGGAACTTGCATGGGTGAGGTTGCAGTTCAGTCCTCAGTAGGATACACATACAAGACAGCAGCAATAATGTATTATGTGCCCATTCATATTTTAACCCCTGTCCAGGGGCTGGAGTGATAGCATAGTGGGTAGGGCATTTGCCTTGCACGAGGCCGACCCGGGTTCAAATCCCAGCATCCCATATGGTCCCCTGAGCACCACCAGGAGTGATTCCTGAGTGCAGAGCCAGGAGTAACCCCTGTGCATCGCCAGGTGTGACCCAAAAACCAAAAAAAAACAAAACAAAATAACCCCTCTCCAAATGTGGGTGGGTTTTATACAAAAAATTATCTAGAATGGAAGCTGGAGCGATAGCACAGCGGGAAGGGTGTTTGCCTTGCATGTAGCCAACCCGGGTTTGTTTCCCAGCATCCCATATGGTCCCCTGAGCACCACCAGGGGTGATTCCTGAGTGCAAAGCCAGGAGTAACCCCTGTGCATTGCCGGGTGTGACGCAAAAAGAAAAAAAAAATATCTAGAAGGCTACCAACCAGAATGGCCAAGGGATGCACCTTTGAGGATGGGGGTGAAAAAAACAGAGGGGTGAGGACTCCACTTGCTGCTTGCTATATTTATGTATTGTTCAGATTTTTAAAATAAAAACTACTTTGGTCATAAAAATGAATTTTAAAATTAAATACTGAATGAACATGGTTATAAGGGAATGTGTGGGAGGTGCTGAATAAGTGTTATTAACAGAGCTCAGGAATCAGAGTGCAGGGAAAAGGTCCCAGTGATTAGTCACTGGAACGTCATAGATCTGAAAGCAGGTTTGTAAACAAGGGAGAAGACAGATCAAGACAGAGGACCAGGGGGGCTAGAGCGATAGCACAGTGGGTAGGGTGTTTGCGGCCGACCTGGCTTCGATTCCCAGCATCCCATATGGTCCCCCGAGCACTGCCAGGAGTAATTCCTGAGTGCATGAGCCAGGAGGAACCCCTGTGTATCGCTGGGTATGGCCCAATAAAAAAAAAAAGAGAGAGAGAGAAAATGTAAGTGCTAGGGCCTCACAGACAGTAGAGGGCTTCAAGCATTTGCTTGCATTCGACCAACCCATCTAATTTGGATCCCCTGCACCACATGTGGTTGATCAAGCACCACAGGGCTCACTTCTGGGCACAGAGTCAGGAACAGACCCTGAGCACGACCAGATGTGACCTCCAAAACAAGCCAAAAAAGAAGAAAAGAGTTTTAAGTTTTAACCTAGTTCTGCCATCATTTCATTTATAAGAAATGCAGACCTTGGAAATGACCCCAAAAGCAAAAAAATAAAAATAAGACAGAGGACCAGGGGCTGGAGCGGTGGTACAGTGGCAAGGTGCCTGCTGCCTTGTACCGGTTCACCCACGTCCCATCGCCAGCATCCCACAAGACTTCCCAAGCCTCACCAGGAGTAAGTGTAGAGACGGGAGTAAGCCCTGACCACAGCGAGGTGTGACCCAAAAAACAAAATCAAACAAGAAAGACAGAGGCCAAATATTTGGGGCAAATTTTGGGGGTTTGGCCAGAAGAGTAGAGAGAGGTGTCCGGAGAGGGAAGTAGAGGTCAGATGGGGGAAGCTGTGACCGTAAGACCGAGGCTGTGGGATGGCCAGGAGGTGAGCGAAGGCACAGTCGTGACACAGCGCTGACCCACCCACGGACGGGAATCATGTCCTGACACCTCAGCTGGTATTGTTCTAAGATCTTATTTTTAATCTGAATGGGAGGGGAAACAGGATTGGGGTGAGGGGCTGGCTGTGGGAACGAAAGGGGAAACCAAGGCAATACTATCACCCAGAGGGCAGCACACGGCCGCCCGGCCCCCAGCCAGGCCAGGGAGGGAGCTTTCTCCTTGGATCAAGTTAGGAGGGAGCTGGTGAGACGGTTCTGGGAAAGGCAGCCAACAGAAGCCTGGCAGGAGGCACAGCCTCCTGCATCCACCCAGAGGCTCTCCTCAGCTGCCAGGACTCACAGGGTACTGCTGTGCCCAGTTTGACCAAGGGAAGATGTTTCCCCGTCTCTGAAGACTAGGCATGTGCCTGAGAGTAAGCAGGGCACTGTTCTTTTTTTTTTTCTTTTTGGGTCACACCCGGCAATGCACAGGGGTTACTCCTGGCTCTGCGCTCAGGAATTACCCCTGGCGGTGCACAGGGGACCATATGGGATGCTGGAAATCGAACCCGGGTCGGCCGCGTGCAAGGCAAACGCTCTCCCCACTGTGCTATCGCTCCAGCCCTGGCACTGTTCTTTAAAGTATTTTTAGTGTTTGTTTTTAACAGATTGTTAAAAAGGCTGTACTCTTCCTATGCAAGTCTGGGTTTAATATCTAATGCCTTCTTTCCTAGGGCGATGCAGCCAGTGGTTCTCTTTTTAAGGGTGGCCGGATTCTCGCCTCCTTCAAGAATGAAATGTCATGATTCTTCTCCCAATTTCTCTATAACTGTTCTAGTCAAGAAATATCATCTCCACTGGGTTTACGGGTGGTGGAGAATGGGCACTGGTGAAGGGATGGGTTCCCAAACTTTGTATGAGGGAAGTATAAGCACAAAAGTGTATGAATCTGTAACTGTACCCTCACGGTGATTCTCTAATTAAAAATAAATAAATTAAAAAAAAAAAGAAATATCATCTCATTGATGCAAGATCTAACATAGGCAAAACAGACAGCCCATCTCTCTGATAGAAAGCCAAGAGAGTGTCCCTCTTTCACAAAGTATCCGAATCCCTCTGGCTCAGGGCCCCTAGCTAAGTCCTAGAACCCTTTAAAGATGTTGTACTCAATGATCAGAGAGGGGTCAACAGTACAGCGAGCAGGGCACCTTCCTTGCATACAGCTGATCCCAGCACCTAATACGATCCCCAGGAGTGATCCCAAAGCGAAGAGATAGGAATAAGCCCTGAGCACCACTAGGTGTGGCGCCCAAACCAACAAAAGACCAGAGAGAGGATAGTTAGGCTGCAGCTTGCTCTGCATGAAGCTGACCCCCACCCTGACTCCCAGCACCTCTGAAAATGACCCTGGAATACAAAGCCAGGAATAGTCCCCAAGCACTGCTGATGTGATCCAGGGGAAACGAAAAAATAAAAAAATCCTGGGGCCACAGAGACAGTATAGCAGGTAAGGTGCTTGCTTTTTGTACACAGCCAAATCCAGTGCAATCCCTGGTGCCGCATAAGATTCCCGAGCACTGTCAGGATTGCTCCCTGAGCAGAGTGAGGAATAAGCCGTGAGCACAGCTTTAAGCCTTCACACCACCATCAAAAGAAGAGAGACAGACAGAGAGACAGAAAGACAGAGAGAGAGAGAGAGAGAGAGAGAGAGAGAGAGAGAGAGAGAGAGAGAGAGAGGATCTTGAACTCAATTTATTACTCAGACTACTTGACTACTTTCAAAATGCTGTGGGATGGAGGGGTGGCAAGAGATGGGTAATAGCAGGACAAATTCATTTTCAAAGCTCCTCCTTGGCCTGGACCAGCCAGCCAGCCTGAGAGAACTATCAACACAACTGGCTTGGAGAACGGAGGGGGGGGGGGGAAGGACTCCCAGGTAGAACTGATCTGGGGGAGCAGAGAGCCAGAGTGCCCTTTCCACCCCACCCTTAGAGCTAAGTACCAAATTTGCTTCTAAACTACAGCCTAAGGGCCTGGAACGATAGTGCAGAGGGTAGGACACTTGCCTTACACACAGCTGCACAGTCGACCCCGGTTCAATCCCCCAAGCTATGCCGGAAGTGATCCCTGCATCTTATATGGTCCCCCAAGTCCACCAGGAGTGACTCCTGAGTGCAGAGCCAGGAGTAATCCCAGAGTATTGCCGTTTCGAAAGTAGTCTGAGTAGTGAATTGAGTACAAGATCTTTCTTTTCTCTCTCCCGCTCTTTCTTTTGGTGGTTGTGGGAAGGCTTTGAGTTGTACTCAGGGCTTATCACCCAAACCCCCAAAATTCAAAAATTCAAAAATTCAAAAAATGAACTAGACCCGGGTTCGATTCTCTGTCCCCCTTGGAGAGCCCAGCAAGCTACCAAGTGTATCCCACCCGCACGGCAGTGCCTGGCAAGCTACCCGTGGCATATTCGATACACCAAAAACAATAACAAGTCTCACAATGGAGACGTTGCTGGTGCCCGCTCGAGCAAATTGATGAACAGGGCGATAGTGCTACAGTGCTACAGTCCCTAAATACCCTCCACTGTAGTACATGACTAAAGTGAGAAATATAACCTAACACTCACCTTCAAGCTTTGACAGCTGAGCAGTTCCGAAGCGAGTTCCTCCCTGCAGACCACCCACCACCACCTTTGGTGGCACAGATCCCTTTCCCATGCTCCAGGCTTAACTTTCTCAGAGTTAGTTCTGTTTCCTGTGCTCAGGGACAGAGAGCCACCCCTACCCATTGTGGCACCCAGGGCAATGAGTCCCAATTTCAAGAAGCATTTTTTGCTTGGGGGCCACACCCAGCAATGCTCAGGGGCTACTCCTGGGTCTGCACTTTATCCCACACGGCTGAACCAGAGCAGAGCAACGGGATTCCCCTGCATTTATTCCCTGCCTACCCCAGAGACTCGAAGGTCTCTCCCTCTTCCTCAGCATAGAGGCTTGACTCCTCCTTAGCACAGGTCTGGAACATAAAATGTGTTAAACACTTGTTTATTTTCCACTGTGACCAACCTGGGCACTTTAAGTGTAGAGGCAACAGGCCTTATACCTCGAGCCTGAGAGATTCACATACCCACATTCATTCATTCCTGTCACTGCCCCCAACTCTGGGATGAAGGGGCAGTGTTGTCCTCTATCTCACCTGAAATAATCCACATCCTTCCACTGTCTTCCCCAGGCCCAGGCCGGGTGCTCCCTTGCCCAGGTGACCCTGAAGTAGATCGGGCCCCTCATGTTATAGGAAGAAGGCATGCTGGTTTGCCCTGAGGCTAAGTGCTGAGCATCTTCCTTCTGAGTTAAGTCTCCTCTTCGCCCCTCTCAGTGCTCCTTCAGAGAGCTGGGAGGCTTGACCAACTGTCCTAACGGCTTCCTTTTATCTTCTGGTACCCTAAACTGGGTTTGAGGGCAAAAAGGAACTAGATTGTCCCTTGCTCCAAGTGATTCAAGGGTTAAAGGACCTCCACTGGCCTAACACTCAACTCAGTTCCTCTCCATAGCAACGTGAGGGGGTTTTAGCTCTAGGAAATATCCATTTATCAATATATAAATGAATCACTTGAGGAAAGTGCTCCTAACTTATCAGTACCATCAATCACCAAGCAGGAATTTCGAAGACCCTTGGAAGAAAAGTTACCTATGACTTTGAGGGACTTTGAGGTTCAAAGTTTATAGGGTTGGTGAAGAGATACCTGTTCTGGGCAGTTTATGGGTTTCATATGAGCAACTCTGGACCTCGAGGGTGATGGCTTGTTAATAACAGGAAAGGGACTGAAAAGGAAAACTGGCAGGGAAGGGAGGGAGGCAAAAGAACACACATGATTTATTTCACATCTGTGGCCCGACTTGATCACACACCTGAATGCTGGCTCTCGCCACAGCACGGTGGAAAGCCTGTCCTCCAAGCCTAAGAAAGTGATGAGTGGAAGGGCCAGCCTGGATACCCGGCCCCTATCAGCCCCGAGGTGAGCACCATCGCCTCTTTCCTTGCCTGACGCCAAACAGCGACAGGAGAGGAACAGAGGAGGAGTGGGGTGAGATGGGAGAACAGAGACTTGACTGAAAACGTCTTCCCCTCAAGGCATTTGTGGAAAGCCTAGGTAAGGTCTGGCATCCTGACAGCAGGGAACCATCACATGCCTGAATAAGAGTTGATGCGAGCCCACCACTGTGAGAAGATCACACCACCCATCCTTACCTCCCATCTCACTCCAGGCCAACCCAGAGCCACATGGGCCAGGGGTCTCCAGAATGCAGTTCTAGTCACTGAAACCCCTAACGCCTGCCAACACTCAATAAACAGGTAAGTCAGGGTCAAAGCCTTGTGAGCTAGAAAGCAAAGACATGAACAAAGCCACACATTCTGGTGCCCCAGTGACCCCAGGCTCCCCCAGAGTATGTGGGCAGAAGCAAGCAGTGTGCAGATGAGTCTAAGCTTCTCGGGGACTTCACTCTCACGCAATCTAGTCTTGTCTTCTCCTCTCTGGAGAGGAGGTGGACCCCTCAGCAGAAGCCACTGTCCCGGGTCTGCTGCACATCAAGGATGGAGGTCTGCTCCACAGCTGCATAAAACAAGTTTAATATCCAACCAGGGTCACAGTCATCGCGTATCCCACATATTGAGCAAGGAGAGAGAAGGTGAGTTATTTAACATATACAGTCTACATTCCAGAGGAGGAAAAAAGAGAAAAACCAGTTCAGAACTGCAGTTACCACTGTAACATCACAAACAGACTTTGGGGAAGAAATGAGGGGAAATCCCCAGGGAGAAGAAAGGCTGGAACAAAGCAAAGCACAAAATCAAGTCTACCAGAAAATAGTGGGGGAGGAAGTGGCAGAGAAGGAATAAAACACCCGATCCCAGAAGGGCTTTTAGGCGAACATGAACGTAGAAAGGTCCAGCCCTGCTGAGACACACCAGAGGACCAGCGCCCCCTGCTGAACAGACCTCGAGCAGCAGCATCCAGGAACCTCCCAAGCCGGCTGCTCAAAACCCACCCTCCGGACTATCCCTGGACACGCAGGTGGGGCTGAGTTAGGAAAGCCTACTTGGGACTGACACCTAAGGAAGGGAGGGAGGAGAAAAGTCAAAATCCTCACCAACCACAACGCTATAAAATGGGGGGTGTGGGCGGGGAGGGACTCCTACGAAGGAAAACAAAAATGCCAGGAAAGAGCAATAGCAGTGAATGGGTCTGAAGGCAAAGGAGGAGCAACAGGCGCTGGGTGAGAAAAAACAGGAAATGGAGAAGGCAAAAATACAAATAAAAAAGTGTGGAGGGGAGCATCTGTGGGATAGGGGAGTGAGTGAACACATTTTAGAATGAAATCGAAGCTCCAGTAACCCTCTCCCCAGCCACCCCCTCCCCCCCTGCCAAGCACACGCACACATACAGACACACACACAGACACAGACACAGACACATACACACACACCCCTAAAGCAAGACCTGCACATACCCACTGCAGACTGGGCAGTACATCACTAAGGAACTGGCACTGAAGGAGACAGCCCTGGAACCTCTTTCAGTCTGGGCAGGGTGGAGGGGACAGGGCTGAGGACAGCCCTCCCGGGGAGAGACCCTCAGTCA
This sequence comes from Sorex araneus, assembly GCF_027595985.1. Lineage (NCBI taxonomy): Eukaryota > Metazoa > Chordata > Mammalia > Eulipotyphla > Soricidae > Sorex > Sorex araneus. The sequence continues at coordinate 228,734,131 of NC_073303.1, read as the reverse complement.
CACTGTAGGAGTCTGGGCCTTGACTTGAGCAGAAAGGTTACGGGCTCTGTCTTGTGGCTCAGGCACAGCCAGCACACACAGGAGCCCAGAGGAAAACGGCGGCTTCACAGAAACCTCGTAAGTCAGGACCCAGGCCAGGGCCTCAGGGACAGCGCCCCCTGTACACAGAGAGACGCATAGCAGCAGCTTCTGAACAACTACGTCATCCTGAGAGGACCCTGAAAACCAGTGCATCCCACCAGCACCAACAACCACTTCAGAATTCTAGTTCCTCCACGCCAGGCCCCAGACCCACTTGTGGAAGGAGGAAAGAAGGCAGGAGGAAGGTTCGGGATGGAGAGGGGGATGGAGAGAGGGGGCAGGACAGCAGGATGATCCGAGGACTGGAAACAAGAAAATTTTCATCCTTCATAACATCCTGAACTAGAAAAGAGAAGAGCTGGAGAACAGGGGAACTGTATTAGGCCTGCATGCCACCCCAAGCCCACTAAACCACCTGGGTCAGGTCGGGCATACAGACAACTGAATGAGGGAAACTTCTGGCAAAGAACAACTCCAAGATCAGAAGGTGAAGGAGGGGAGACAGTGCCTTCTAACCAAAGAGGATGGAGATGAAAAACCCGAGGCCTCTCTCCAGTGCCCCAGGTCCCAACACACACCACGGTTGTGTCATCCTCTCCTCCTCCTCCCATCCTGAGGAACAAATCTAAGGGTGTGGGGGAGGATCAGCTGAACACTCTGGGCTGTAAGAGTGAGTGGGTTCCTCTCTCCCTCCCATGAATAAGCCAGGGCAGAATGGTATCTCCTTGGAAACAGTCATCTGAGATCAATGCCAGCCCCTGCCCTACGCAGGGTAGAGAGAGAGGTTAGAGAAAGATGGTGGTGGAAAACCCACCATCTGTCCTATAACCCAGAAAACCCACCTGCAAAGAAGAGAGGGGCCAGGGAAACACTCGGGGGCTTCCTGCACCTCCTTCCCTTTATACACCAACATGGAGGGGCAGACCACAGGCTGGAGTGGGCAATGGTCCAGCTCTACGCCCTGAGCGCCACTCCACCCCTCCACTCCTCTCCCTGACCCCCAAATGTTTCTCTCTATACATGTATATACACGCGCACACATGCACGCACACAGAGAGGCCCGTGCAATTTCCATGAAGAACAGAGAGAAGGTGGTGATGTAAAGGAAAACAGGCAGGGGAGAGGGCAGACTCGAGAGCACAGCAACCAGAGCCAAACGAAGCAAACAGAGAGAATACTACCCCACCCACCTCCCAACCCCCAAGGAGCATCGGGGGAGGAGGTCACCCCAGGAAACCATAACAACCTTATGTTTTGTTTGAAATCCAGTCAATTGGAATGATTCATCATTAGGACAGCAGTTAGGGACTGGCCATGTCGGCAGACAGAGGGAGGGAGCGGGGAGGCAAGGCTCTTGGTGGGCATGCGGACATGATACCCAGGGCCCTGGCCACACTGGCACCAGGAGGAAGGGGCAGGGCTGGAGCAGGGAGACAGGAGGTGTATCGGGGTGGGTGGGGCGCTCAGATTGGACTGCCTGGCTCTCACTTCTTGTTTTTGAGCTGATTGGCCAGCCAGTCCAGGCCTTCGTACAGCCCGTCCCCACTGGTGGCACAGGTAGCCTGAATGTACCAGTTGCGGTGACGCAGCGAATGCAGGCCCAGCTTGTCTGTGATCTCTGCGGCGTTCATTGCATTGGGCAAATCCTGGAGCACGAGGGAAACACACAGAAAGGAGGGTCAGGATCTTCCAGAGATTTCTAGAGTGCCCCTCTACCAAAGAGACATTATCAGCCTAAGGAGCTGCTTTGTTTGGGGGAGTGCCCCCTAAGGAGTTGGTTGGATTCAGATATGCCACGATCCGACCCGGGATCCAAGGCATTGGAGGTCATTCATTCCACCACGGGACTAGAAACCAAATATGGATGCAGAGGTGGCAGAGAGGCGCTTCAGGCTGAGCAGCCAACCAGGCATGTCTGACCGTGGGAATGAGCAGATTCACTATAAAGAAAGAAGGCAATGGAGGGGCTTGAGGTGACAGATCTACGTTACCAATCCCCAAGGAGAGAAATGTTGCTAATAAAAGCCGGGGTGGGAGGGGCCAGAGCAAGGACAGCAGGGAAGGCACTTGCCTTGCATGCAGCCAACCTGGGTTTGACCCGAGGCACCTCATATGGCCCCTCCAGAACCATCAGGAGTCAACGCAGAGCCTGGCGTAACCCCTCCTCCCAATATTTTTTTAAATAATTAAAAATAAAATCCTAGGTGGGAGACTAGATGAGCATGAAGAAGCCAACATTTCCACACCTCCAAAACCGAGCTCCCCAAGCAGTGCGCCCCAGGCCCTGTCTTGGAGCCCAGAGCAAGGCTCACCTGCTTGTTGGCGAAGACAAGGAGCACTGCGTCCCGGAGTTCGTCCTCTGCCAGCATCCGCATCAGCTCCTCCCGGGCCTCATTCACTCGCTCCCGGTCATTGCTGTCAACCACGAATATCAACCCTGGGGAGACAGAACACAGGCTGTACGTGGGCCACAGAGGGACCCCGTCCCCACTCCAAAAGCCAAAGCCCTCCTTTCCCCTCCAGATATTTCCTCCCTCTCCTTTTTCCTGGAAGTTTCCGTCAGCAGGGAGAGGCGTGGCTGCTCAGACCAGGAGCCACTTCCTGCTAACACTCACTCACCCCACGTCAGTCCAGAACATCTCTACCTTGTGTGTTCTGGAAGTAGTGTCTCCAGAGAGGTCGAATCTTGTCCTGGCCACCCACATCCCAAACCGTGAAGCTTATGTTCTTGTACTCCACTGTCTCCACGTTGAAACCTTTGGGAAAACAAACAAAACACAATAGCCATTTTATCTCAAACACAAGGCCTGCAAAGGATGCCTCCCTGGGTCTGTACATGCTGCCCCAAGCTTGGCATGAGCCCAGCAAGAAAAAGAAATGTCAGGGGCTGGAGCGATGGCACAGCGGGTAGATCATTTGCCTTGCACGCGGCCGACCCGGGTTCGATCCCCATCATCCCATATGGTCCCCCAGCACTACCAGGAGTAATTCCTGAGTGCAGAGCCAGGAGTGACTCTGTGCATCACCAGCTGTGACCCAAAAAGACAAACTAAAAAAAGAAAAAAGAAAAAGAAATGTCAGGCTTTAGGTCTGGTATTACTATTACTTGGCCCAGTGGCCTAAAGCCCAGAAAACAAGCCCAAGAGAAGTGTTTAGGCCTGTGGCCAACAGAAGGGACAGAGTGGCTGGGCAACATGAGGCCACCTTTCCCATCATCTGTCTTCAGCTCTGCCACCCAGGAAGAACCAACTCTGGTAGGGTGCCTACCCGAGTGCCTCAGTGCGGCAGGGCAGAGGCAGAGTGAGGACAAAGACACGGGCTACATTCCTAGAGCCCCAAACGCGGAACCAGCTGTGGCTGATGCACTGCAGACCCAGCTCCAAGGCAAAAGCTCTCACTCCCGCAGGCAGATCTAACCAGGACCAGGGCCACCGAGGATCTGAGATGAAGCAATACCACACCTCTGGCAGGCACATCAAAGCCCTTCACCTGCTTTCCAAACACAGAGAACAAACCAGTTCAGTGCCTGAAGGCAGCTGTTGAGTGCCAGGCTGCGGAAGTTCCCGCATCAGAGAGAACTGGTGGGCAAACGGCTGCCCCAGCACCTGCTGGGAAGTAAGCAAAACTAACCAACCTGCCCTGAGCCCACAGTTGTATGGACTTGCCTGGGGAAAAGGGGCCAAGTAGTGGTGGTGACGGCGGGGGGTGAGGGGTAAGGGAAGCTGCATCGAGGAACAGATCACTGCTGGCATGGAAACCTACATACAAGCTGCACCCTTACCGATGGTGGGTATGGTGGTGACGATCTCGCCCAGCTTCAGCTTGTACAGGATGGTGGTCTTTCCCGCGGCGTCCAGGCCCACCATCAGGATGCGCATCTCCTTCTTCCCAATCAGGCTCTTGAGCAGGTTTCCGAAGATATTCCCCATGATGACAGCAGAGCCCAAGAGGGGGCAGCAGCAGTCTGGTTTGGGCCTGGTCCCTGGTACAGAGGACTTGATCCTAGACAAAGATAAAAAAAAAACTCACTCAATCATCTGCTTGCCGGGTTCCATGGGGTCTGCTGAAGTCCCGAGTCGCACTCACTCCTGACAAACTGACAGCCTGAGTAGAGAGGAAGCTCAAGGCCCAGCCAGACACGACTTGAGCCTTTGGGAGCAGAGACAAAGCTGTGATCACTCAGAACCCCAGCTCTGCCAGTAACTGACGTAGGCAGCTCCGGGGAAGTTACTGCACCTGTGTACTTCAGCACTTGTCACTGGCGGAGGTCGAACAAGACGATTTCTAGAGTCCCTTCAGTTGTGACACTATTACCCAAGCACACGATCATTCGTGCCTCTCCTTCCCAAGGTTTCTGGAAAGCGGAGGAGAGGACGGGGTGGAACGCAGAGGGGTTCTTTGTGAGTCCTGACAAAGCTGGGGCTTGCCAGGTTCCCAAGGTTTATGTTCTCTATAGTGACTGTTCCCTCCCTCCCTAGACTGCAATCCCACCTTCCTCTGCCACAACAGAATGAAAAAGGAAGGAAAAAGAGAGCAGCGATCCTAAGAGGCTGACCCTCCATTCTGCAACGTCAACATGCCAGTGCCGCTGTCCACTCTGCAGCGCCCCAAGTGCGGAGGTGAGGCGGGGAGAGGCACGTCTCACCCTCGGCCCAGTGAACCTGGGCTTGAAGCGACCGCACTCAGACAAAGCTGTTCCACGCGGCCAAGAGACAATCCAAGAGATAATCATCTCACCCCTCCTCTTCCCCAACTCCTATCTCAGTTAACTCCACACAGCAACTGGACTGATTTTAAGAATCAAAATGAGCTGGAGAACAGAGGGTAAGATGCACACTGATCCCCCATACATTTGGTCCCCCAACCCCTGCCAGCCGACCCAGGTTTGATTCTCAGCATCCCATATGATCCCCCGAGCACCGCCAGGAGTAATTCCTGGATGCAGAGCTAGGAGTAACCCCTGTGCATCACCATGTGTGACACAAAAACACTAAAACAAAACAAAACAAATCAAAATTGGGCAATGCTTTTTCTGTTCAAAGCCCTCTCTTGATTTCATTATCTCCCTCTTTATTTTTTTATTTTATTTTATTTTTTGCTTTTTGGGTCACACCTGGCGATGCACAAGGGTTACTCCTGGCTCTGCACTCAGGAATTACCCCTGGCGGTGCTCAGGGGACCATATGGGATGCTGGGATTTGAACCCGGGTCGGCCAGGTGCAAGGCAAACGCCCCACCAGCTGTGCTATCTCTCCAGCCCTCTCCCCCTTTAGTAAATCCCAAAGCCATAGCTTGGCCAACAAGGCCCCATATAGTTTGTATCTCCCTCACTTCACTCATTAAACTTTTGTTTTGGGGCCACTCCTAGCAGTGCTCAGGGAAGCACTTTATTCTGTCTCTGTGCTCAGGGATCACTACTGGCAAGGAATGGGAGAATTTACTGGGGTGCCGGGAATCAAACCCAGGTCATCTGCATGCAAAGCATGTGCCCTACCTGCTGGACTATCTCTTCAGCCCCTCATCAGATCTCTTACCACTCTCCCTTACTTGATGTTTATTTCCCAACACTTTCCCACCTCAAGGAAAGAGTATTCAGGGGCATAAGAGACAGTAGAGTGGGCAGGGCATTTGCCTTGCACATGGCCAAGCTGGATTCCATCCCTAGCATCCCAGGGTTCCTTGAGCACCACCAGGAGTAATTCCTTAGTGCAGAGCCAGGAATAACCCCAGAGCACTGCCGGGTATGGTCCAAAAACCAAAATAAATTAAATTAAATTGAAAGAAAAGAAAAGAGTATTTGCTGTTTATACTTGCTATTTTGTCTGCTGGGAATGAAAGCTCTGCTCGCAAATAACCACCAGAACTCATTCCCTCACTTTCTTTTCACATCACTTCATCAGAGGTTTCTATCCACCTAGAGCTTCGTTTTCTTTCTCCCCCCGCTCCATTTATCCCACCTATATTCTTCTTCATAGCACTTAATACCACCTGACACATTACATACTCATTTCTTGCTAAAGTATTTTCCGTTTCCTACTATAAATATCAGCTCCTTACCTAGTTCATTCACGGCTGTGTTCCTGGAGCTTGGCTAGTGCCTGGCACACAGGAGGTGAAAAACTAAACTCACGCTCAGTTACTCCTACTGACCTCACTAGCAGCACTGCAAGGGACACTTACCAGGCACCAAAACCTGCTGAAAGGATAAAGGGAACAGAGAACACCCCTGTGAGTGTAGGGACAAAACGTCTACAAGCGACCCCCAACAGCCAGGATCAGAACCATTCGATCTCTCTTCTTTCCCCATGGTAGGAGACAACCAAAAAAGGCATCTCTGAAACAATGAAATGGGGGTTCAGAATCCCCCGTACCAGCCAGTTCTCCGTGCCTGCAGGAGTCATGCGTCAGTGGGTAGCTGACTCAGCAATCACCATATGCCAGCCGCTGGCATTCTTTATAGAGTCTGGTAGACACACACACACACACACACACACACACACCACACATGCGCACACCAACTCCTAGCAGGCAAAGGAACAGGACAAGACACAGTGCACCCAAACCAAAGACTGTAAAAGGTGGACGAAGAATCCCATTTTCAATCTAAAGGAGGTTGGAGGTTAGTTTGTTGGGGTTTCTTTCTCCAAAAAAACTCAGTTCGCAGAAAATTCCAGACTAGTACAAAAGAACCAGATCAACAGCCCCTGGAGACCAAAGTACTAGTTTAAAAAAAAAACAAAACAGAAACAATGAAAGCTTATGAATCGTTTCATCTTCAAAGGCCTCCCCAGACTCCCACCAACAGGCCAGGTGTGGTGCTCCTGGTAGGCGCCCCTGCTGAGTCCTGCCTAACCTGGAGGGAACACGATGCAGGGAGGGGCCGGCTCAACTGCAGGACCCCAGAGCAGCCAAGGCTCCACTACCATCCTCCCCCAGCCCGCCCAAGCATCTGCCCAAGATCCCCGAGGCACTAATAATCAGGATATCATATGAGCCAAGCTATGAAAAGCGGATTCCACCAGGCTTGGCAATCTGCAGCAGTTAGACTTCCTGTTCTACTACCACGAGCTCCAGGAACGTAAATCTTCCTCTGCTTTTCTAGTCTCTTCTTATCTCTCACGACTGCTCCTCTGTTCAGTTCCAGACAGTACTTTGCTCTAAAGGTTAGAGAATAGGCTTTGGCCTATTCTGAGTGGCATAACATGTGGTATAAATTTAAGACATGTTCGTTTATCTTGACATTCTTCATAACTGAACTACTGCTGGTTAAATGATTATCAAATGTGAACACATCAGTGGCTGAAAATATCCACTGTCCAGAACATGCAAACATACTATCCTTAAGTTGGCTTCTTTTATATCAGGCTAATCCTGTTCAAAATCTGACCCTGGAACTGGTGAGGTAGTACTATGATTAACGTGCTTGTCTTGCCCAGTTCTTAAGCTGGACAAGCCCAGTTTAACCCTGACACTATGTATGGTCCCCCACAGTCACCACCAGGAGTGATTCCTGAGAAGAAAGGCAGGAATAGTCCGAAAATTACTACCAGGTAAGGCCCCCTCAAAAAAACAAAAAAGCTACTGATCCAGGGTCACACTTATTTCTCATTGACATGTCACATCATGTCAGTTAATAAAGGCCCTGAATTAACTACCTCATGGAGCACTCTCCTTTCGTGTCTGTACATTCACTATGGCCCTGATTTTACTATATATTCTCCATGGTCAAGGAGTAGCTTGACTGTTAGTTTGGCTCTGTTCTCACCCCTAGTGCCAAGCCCCCTGTAGTTCAATCCCTTAGGGGGGGCTGGGGATTGCATGGCAAGCACTCTACTGGCTGCACTGTCTCCGGCCCGCTACCAAGCACACTAGGTGATTAAAGTCTCATCTAAGGATGTCCTCACACCACTTCTGCCCTCGGCACTACTTGGTATCTGTGTGTAACACAGAGAGGCGCCTAGACAGCCTGCCAATTCTTGGCTATTTCTCACACATACCTGACCCCGAGACTAGTTTGGAAATATCATAAAATGAAGACCAGACTAAAATTGGTGAAATGTTTTTCTTCCCCTTTAATACCCTATGGGACTAATAGATAACTGATGAAATGTCAAAGAAGTTACCAGGTGCATCTCCCCATCTAGGGCAGGCAGGGCCTTCAAATATAAAGCATGACAGTGTGTTTTTTAGTAGCCTCACAGCTAGCACTAAGCTCAGGGGGTCACTCTGGTGGGTCCAGAAGATCATATGAGTGTCAGGGATCAAACCTGAGTTAGCCACAGGTAAAGCAGATGCCCTTCCCACTGCGCTATCTCTATAGCCCCATGACTCCTCTTTAATACAATTTGTAGGGCTGGAGCATTAGTACAGTGGGTAGTGTTTGCCTTGCATGCAGTCAACCTGGGTTTGATCTCCACTTCCCATGTAGTTCCCTGAGCACTGCCAGGAGCAATTTCTGAGTGCAGAGCCAGGAGTAAGCCCTGAGCATCACTGTTGTAACCCAAAAGGCAAAAAAATAAATGAATTCTTTTTAAAAAATAATAATAACATCTGTAACATGGTTTGATCCTGAGGCCAGAGCAATGTTACAGGTGGGGAGGATGTTTGTTTGCCTTGCACGCAGCAGACCCAGGTTCGATCCCCAGCATCCCATATGGTCCCCCAAGGACCGCCAGGAGTAATTCCTATATGCAGAGCAAGAAATAACCCCTGAGCATTGCCAGGTGTGACCCAAAAAGAAAAAAAGAAGAAAACCATGGTTTGATACTAGACACTTTGGAATGTTTCCTAATATACAATCACTGTCACTGTCATCCCGTTGCTCACTGATTTGTTCGAGCGGGCACCAGTAACGTCTCTCATTGTGAAACTTACTGTTCCTGTTTTTGGCATGTCCAATATGCCACGGGGAGCTTGCCAGGCTCTGCCGTGCGGGCGCAGATACTCTTGGTAGCCTGCCGGGCTCTCCAAGAGGGGCAGAGGAATCAAACACGGGTCAGCCGAGTGAAAGGCGAATGCCCTACCGCTGTGCTACCGCTCCAGCCCTATAATATACAATATAGCCAGTAATTACTCTTTTACTCCCATGATGGAACTCACATGTCGGTAAGGTAAACTCCATGGTTGGTAGAAACCAAAAATCTAAATCTAAAGATAAGTGGACAGGAGAGATAGTACAGGGATTAAGGTGCTTGCCTTGTGCACGACACATGGTCCCCCAGCACCACCATGGGTAACCCCTGAGCATGAAGCCAGAGGCAGACCCTGACCACTGTCAGGTGTAGGTTAAACTCCCCTCCCCTCAAAAAAAAGAACTAAAGCTAGTATCTCAAGATAATGTTCCTGGGACAAAGGACAGCAGAACAGGTGGGGCACTTGCCTGGCACACGCTAACCCAGTTTCAATCCCAGGCACCCCGATGGTCTCCAGAGCAGCACGTGTGATGATCCCTGAGCACGGAATCAGGAGTAAGGCCTGAGCACTGTCTGGTGTAGCCCAAAACAAACAAAAAAGAATAATATCCTAGAAATCTATTTTAGAGTCATAAAATTTGTTATCAATGGCAAGGGCATGGCTCTGAGTGTACAATGCCATGAGTTTGCCTCTCAGTACAGTGTGGCATCCCAAGTGCCACCCAGCAAGGCCCTGGTTCTCTGCCCCAGTACTGGACTATCAGGCCTCCCACCAGACCAAGCACTGCCAAGAACTCTGGATGTAGCACATACTTTTTATTTATTTATTTATTTATTTGCTTTTTGGGTCACACCTGGCAATGCACAGGGGTTACTCCTGGCTCTGCACTCAGGAATTACTCCTGGCGGTGCTCAGGGGACCATATGGGATGCTGGGAATCGAACCCGGGTCGGCCACAAGCAAGGCAAACGCCCTACCCGCTGTGCTATCGTTCCAGCCCCCTGTAGCACATACTTTTTAAAAAGTCATTGGAGAAAAGATAGTAAGAGGAACTCTAAAAACGTTAGTGCTCGCGGTGGGACAAGCACCATCTGAACCACCTGCCCCAGAGAACTGCCTCCCACCTGCTGAGGGGCGTGATCTGGCACTGTGATTTGCGCTGGCTGCGAGACTATGCCTTTCTCACTCTCCAGGTAATGCTGAGAGTCACAGCCCAGTCTGACCCCTGCCAATGTCAGTGACAGAGGCAAGTGTCCTGAGACGCCTAGAAGACTCCAGTCTAGTGCCATGGCCTCCTCTCCAGGCTGCGTGGGTGCAGAGTCCTTTCAGACCTGTTGCCAACAGGAGTGCACAAAAAGTAGCTTTGATACAGTGACCAGAATACAAAGACAATCTACAAAATGGGAAAGGATATTTACACAATGCCCATTAGATAAGGGGTTGATATCAATGGTATATAAAGCACTGGTTGAACTCTACAAGAAGAAAACATCCAACCCCATCAAAAAATGGGCTGAAGAAATGAACAGAAACTTTCCCAAGGAAGAGATACGAATGGCCAAAAGGCACATGAAAATGTGCTCTACATCACTAATCATCAGGGAGATGCAGATCAAAACAACCATGAGATATCACCTCACACCACAGAGACTAGCAAACATCCAAAAGAACAAAAGCAACCACTGTTGGAGAGGATGTGGGGAGAAAGGGACCCTTCTACACTGCTGGTGGGAATGCCGACTGGTTCAGCCCTTTTGGAAAACAATATGGACGATTCTCAAAAAATTAGAAATTGAGCTCCCATTTGACCCAGCAATACCACTGCTGGGAATATATCCCAGAGAAGCAAAAAAAAGTATAGTCGAAATGACATCTGCATTTATATGGTCATCGCAGCACTGTTTACAATAGCCAGTATCTGGAAAAAACCCAAGTGCCCTAGAACAGATGACTGGTTGAAGAAACTTTGGTACATCTATACAATGGAATATTATGCAGCTGTTAGAAAAAATGAGGTCATGAATTTTGCATATAAATGGATCAGCATGGAAAGTATCATGCTAAGTGAAATGAGTCAGAAAGAGAGACAGACATAGAAAGATTGCACTCATCTGTGGAATATAGAATAACAGAGTAGGAGACTAACGCCCAAGAATAGTAGAAATAAGTACCAGGAGGTTGACTCCATGGCTTGGAGGCTAGCCTCACAGTGTGATAGAGAAGGGAACACCAAGTAAAATGTGGTCAGAGGCCATGCGGGGGAAGGGTGATGTGTGCCGTATGTAGACTAGAGACTGAACACAATGGCCACTCAACACCTTTATTGCAAACCACAACACCTAATTAGAGAGAGAGAACAAAAGGGAATACCCTGCCACAGTGGCAGGGTGGGGTGGGAGGAGATGGGATTGGGGAAGGTGGGAGGGATGCTGGGTTTATTTGTGGTGGAGAATGGGCACTGGTGAAGGGACCCTGTAAACTTAAACTGAGCTATCACTATAGAAACACTATTTTTAGCACAATCAATGGAGCAGATCAATCCAATTTAAAGGGTCTGCCTATATTCAGTCTCCTTAGTGCAGCTGGCCTGTGACCTCTATATATGGTCCAAGTTTTTGTCTCAAGAGCACTGTCATCAGCACACTAAATCTGCATCAGTATCTCAATGACTTCCTCTGGGTTCAAGGATTCCCCAAAGCCAAGAAACACTTTCTGATGTCAGCTTCCATCCATTCATCAAACACTTATTAGGACTGGAGACATAGTTCAAAGGGATGAAGCACATACTTTGAATGCAGGAGCCCTGGGTTTGATCCTTTGCACCAACCACTGATTGGCATCCGGGTACAGTCCCCAAGCCACACTGACTCAGGGACAGAGTGGGGAAGGCTGACAGTTTTTACCTTCTTGAAACTCAGTCAATGGGAAGCTAAGGATTACAAAACAGTGTTAAGGGCAGGATATTTGGAGACAGAGCTGAAGCAGCTCAGAGCTTACGGTAAAAGGGGTTGCCTAGAAAAGACTGCCAGGTCTGATCTGAACAGACAACTGGAAGAAGAATAGGAAGCAACAGATAATAGAGAATGGAGAAGAAGAAATAGCATGGACATATAAAGACAAGTTAAGAATAACACTATTTTATTAGCCAAGTCAGGTACAAATAGGAGACAGTTGACTTGAGATACAACACGGTGAGTAAAGGAAGTGATGGAAGGTAAGCATGGGTAAGAGAACAAAGAGTGAGGGTGCTTGCCTTGCATGGATGACTGGGCTCAATCCCCAGTATCTGCCATGAGTAACTCCTGAGTACAGAGCCAGGAATAACACCTGAGCACCAGTAACTGTGGCCCAAAAGAGAATCATAAAAAGTGTTAAAAAGCCATTGTCTCTCTAGTTCTGGGCAGCTGTTGCAAGTAGGACTTAAGAGTCAGAGCAAGCCAGGGAAAGCGCTGCTCAATTCACACTATGTTACAGATCCCATGGAGAGCAAACAAAACATCACAAATCAAGAACAGGAAACGAAGCCTAGAACTTTAGATGATGATTATTTGAATAAAGATTCAGGGGATTCAAGCATGTTGTGGTTTTAGACTTGCAACAAATTTTGATATGAGTCCTTCAACAAGAACAAGAGTTCTTTCCAAGGTGGTGCTAACCACTTAAAATTGCTGTTATTGGGCCCAAGCGATAGTACAGGGGTAAGGTTCTTGCCTTGTACTCAGTCAACTCGGATTTGATCTCCAGCAGCCTGTACATACTGTGTCCTCAGCACCGCCAGGACTGATTAATGAGTGGAGAGACAAAGTTAACTCCTGAATGTTGTCAAGTGTGGTCCAAAAACAAAATGAAACAAAACTTGCTGCTGTTTCAGCCTGACATTCATTTATACTCTAGTGAGAGAGGTCATTTACCCTTACGTGACATCCTATCAACAATATTTTTATACACTTCCATCCTTGGTCATCAACAAAGCTTTGCTAAATAGTTTCCATCACCTTCTTGGCATTGATTTATTTGCCAGGTGTGATAGCAGTTGCTGTATAACTTCATAAGGGCACCAAGTATTAAGAAATTTCCAAATTTCTTAACACTTGGATAAGTGGACGGTATTTAGAAAGCAATGTGAGCTTCTCAGCTTCTTTTGCCATACTGCAAGCAATTTAGTTTGTCCTAGCCAATAAGGTGATCTACAGGTACATGCTGTTAAACTGGGCATATACACACGTTCAACAAAATAAAGAAAATGCAGGGGCTGGAGCGATAGCAGAGCGGGCAGGGCATTTACCTTGCACACGGCCGACCCGGATTCGATTCCCAACATCCCATATGGTCCCCCGAGCACTGCCAGAAGTAATTCCTGAGCCAGGAGTAACCCTTGTGCATTGCTGGGTGTGACAAGAAGAGAAGAGAAGAGAAGAGAAGAGAAGAGAAGAGAAGAGAAGAGAAGAGAAGAGAAGAGAAGAGAAGAGAAGAGAAGAGAAGAGAAGAGAAGAGAAGAGAAGAGAAGAGAAGAGAAGAGAAGAGAAGAGAAGAGGGCATTTGCCTTGCACACGGCCGAGACCCGGGTTCGACCCCTGGCATCCCATATGGTCCCCCAAGCACTGCCAGGAGCAATTCCTGAGTGCAAAGCCAGGAGTAACCCCTGAGCATTGCTGGGTGTGACCCAAAAAGAAAAAAAAAAAGAAAAGAAAAAAAAAAGAAGAAAAAGAAAAGAGAAGGAAGGAAGGAAGGAAGGAAGGAAGGAAGGAAGGAAGGAAGGAAGGAAGGAAGGAAGGAAGGAAGGAAGATGCCTAGATTGAGGATGATATTCGGAGAATGAAAATATATCAATCTCTAGGAATTATGGCATTTGCATTAGTGGCTCTTTTAGCTGTGACACTTATCTGTGAGCAAATTACTGACATAGAGAAATTTGATTATTTTCAGAGAAATTCATGAATTCTTACCCTTATTGTTGACACAATACATGCACCTTTTGTCTAGAATACATGGGAGATGGGAAGTTATTTATATGGCGCACACCTCCTACTTTTATATAGCTGTTTTCCTTCCAATTAATGTCCTGATGGGTAAAGCCATACTGTTCCTGCCATATTTCAGGAAGATTCTGAAGATCCAATGTGGTTGAGAAGGTGTCACCAAAATTAGTAAGACTGCAATGTCCTCTCACTTAAAGAACAACTGTTTGTTTACATTCTTGCTCAGTATTGTTAGATTTACCACAAAAAAAATTTACTACATTTCAAATCTGTAGTTTTTTTGTTTTTATTGTTGTTGTTTTCTTTTGGGGCCACACCTGGTGATGATCAAGGGTTACTCCTGGCTTATGCACTCAGGAATTACTCCTGGCGGTGCTGGGGGGACTATATGGGCTGCTGGAAATCAAACCTGGGTTGGCCAAGTGCAAGGCAAATGCCCTACCCGCTGTGCCATTGCTCCAGCCCCAATCAAATCTATCGTTTTTTTAAATAAAAGGATGTTGAAGATCTAAATGGACTATGAGTTTGAAATATGTATTTTCTTGAAAAAATCAAAACAAAGTCTTTAGCACTTTTTATATTCAGTAATGCTAAGTATAACAATAGTATCTTGATTTATCATATGATCAAACTCTTGTAATATGTACTATTGCAAAAAGAAAAAAAAAGTCACTCTGAGGGGACTGTGACAGTAAAGCAGATAGAATGTTTGCCTTGAACACTGCCAAACCTGGGTTCGATTCCTGGCATCCCATATGGTTCCCCAAGCACCACCAGGAGTAATTCCTGAGTACAGAGCCAGGAGTAACTCCCATGCATAGCTTGGTGTGGTTCAAGAACAAAAAAACAAAAAGCCATTCTGAGTATGTGACCAGGTGTGTGCTTAATAAAAATTATTCTAGCAGTTTAGGGCATAAATCAGGGAAGCAAGAGACCTCTTGAGAGATATAGTAATACATGTGAGAAATCAAAAGTTCTTAACTACAGGTGATAGCAGAGAGAGGATGTATTTAAAACATCTAAATAGTAGAATTCAAAGGATTCAATGGCTGATTCTATTAAAAGAGTATAAGAGCCAAAGATGACACCCAGATTTCCTCAGGCCTGAGCAATTTGGTGGCATTTTCACCAGACAGGAAATACCAGAGGAATAAACCTGGAAGTGATGCTGATGTTTCTGGACTACTGACTTTGAGGGCTAAGAGAAGGATACTTAGGAGAAGAGTCTGAGTCTTGGGAACCATCTGTGTAGATGTTACCTGGAACCACAGAGAAACCAAGCTGGGCATAATGGCTCAGTTACTGGCAGCCTACTCAACAATCACTCTTCACCTTTCCTCTAACAGAACCACTAGCGCCAGTAAGATAACTCAAAGGGGTAACAATATGCTTTGTATGTGCAAGGTTCTGAGTTTGGTTCCTGGCACTGTAATTCCTCGAGTGTCTATTTTTAAGGAAAAAAGAAAAAAGAAACCAACAAAACAGCAGCCAAATCAATAGTACAGCGGATAGGGTGCTTACTTTGCACAAGGCTGACCTGGGTTTGGTCTCCCACATCCAATATGGTCCCCCAAGCCTGCCAGGAGTAATTTCTGAGTGCAGAGCCAGGAGTAAGCCCTGAGCATCACTGGTTGTGGTCCCCCCCACTCCCCCATACACCAAAAAACCAAGACCGCTAACTTTCAGATATTTGGATAGAATATGTCAGATATTCCTTCCCAGTTCTAGGTATGAAAACCGTTCCACTTAAGGGACGTGGGGAATTATGGTATACTAACACCAGAGGTCTGATGGGAGCCCCAACGAAAATCTAGCAATCTTAAGAAGACATACTGGGGCCAGAGAGAGCGTACACAGGTAGGGTGCTTGCTTTGCCTGCAGCCAAGCAGGAGTCCATCCCCAGTACAATGTCTAAACCTTTGAGCAATTCCACATGTTCCCTGAACACAGAGCCAGAAGCCCTGAGCAAAGCTAAGAGTGATCCAGATACAAAACAAAAAAAAAAAAATTTAATATATTTTTTTTTTGCTTTTTTTGGGGGGGGGTCAACCCGGCAATGCACAGGGGATACTCCTGGCTCTGCACTCAGGAATTACTCCTGACGGTGCTCAGGGGACCATATGGGATGCTGGGAATCGAACCCGGGTCGACCATGTGCAAGGCAAACGCCCTACCCGCTGTGCTATTGCTCCAGCCCCCCTTTTATTTTTTTTTTAAAGACAAGGCAACATTCTTTTGTGTTTGGATGCTGATTTGGAAGGATGTGCTGCTGGAATTGTTGTTTGGGGGGCACACCAGTGGTGCTCAGGGCTTACTCCTGGCTCTGCACTCAGGGATCACTCTTGCAAGCTCAAAGGACCATATGAAGCACTGTGGATCAAACCTGGCTGAGCTCTGTGCAAGTCAAGCACCCTGCGCACTCTATCTTTCCAGTCCCGGCCCCTGGAATAGTCTTAAGGCTAAGAAGGGACAGACAACTCGAGGGTGTCAAACAAAGAAATGGAGAAAACTTAGCACTGTAAAGTTGGTTGATTTAAGAAAAAATAAGTGTTCTATTCCTTTACCTGATGGAAACTGCATAAAATTTCCTCCCTCTTTCCCTTCAGCCCTTCCCCCCATCTTTCCTACTTCAAAGCTCAATACCTGGAGATCATGAGATGCTCAGAGTGGAACCCTGCATGCAAAGCATGTGCTCTAGTCCTTTGAGCTCTCTTCCTGGTCCCACTTTAACTTTATTTTGGGTGAGGTTTGTGTCACACCCAGTGATGTGCAGGGATCACTCCTGGCAAAGCAAGCACCCCCATTTTAACCATTTTCAACTGCACAGTTCAGTAGCGGTAAGCACATCCACATGGTATGCACATAGCCTTGGGCTTCAGCCCCAGCACCACAAAGTCCTCTGTTCTGCTGGGGTGGTCCAAATAAACAAACAGGCCAAAGAGACAGTACACCAAGTGGGGCACTTGCTTTGCACATAGCTGAGTCAGGTTTGATCCTGGCACCATGTAGGGGCCCAGAGAACAGAGCCAAGAGTAAGCAAAGAGCACTGCCAGGTGTGATCCAAAAAACAAATAAAAACAAAAACAAAAAAACCCTGAGCAAAAATAAAGTTGTTTATTTTATTAAATAAAGTAAAATAACAAATAAAAGCTTTCAGTTTACCTTATTCCGAGAATCCGATCAGTTTACAACTGCTCCACCTCCTGACACTCAATGGTTGGTATTGCAAAATCGCTTCAATGCCCACGTGTAGAGCCTGAGATTTTCAAAACACTGTACTTTCCTAATTGCAAAACTGCTAACACTTCGAGGCCGGCGCTATAGTACATCGGGAAAGTACATCGCCTTGTACGAAGCTGACCCAAGTTCTATCCCCATCAGCCCATAAGGTCCCTTGAGCACTGTCAGGAGTGGTTCTTGAGTGCAGAGCCAGGAGTAACTCCTGAACATTGCCAGGTATAGCCCCCAAACAAACAAAACCCCCAAAATCACTGAAATTCCAATAGTAGTTGGTATAAAATCTTGAAAATAACCTCTGTGCTGCCCCTCCAAATCTGGACCCTGTGCAGACCGAGGAGCTGCCCATGAACAGAGAAAACAGAAAGACATGATTGGGAGAGGCTTGCCATGAGCAGCCTGAAGACACGGGAGTCAGGAACTGCCCACCTTGACTAAGAGCCCCGTACGTGGGGGCTAGCGAGAGTACAGGGAAGGGAGGGGTAAGGCCCTTTATGTGGCTGACCCTGATTCAAGCGCTGCAAAAAGTGACCTGAGCACTGACAGGTGTGCCCCTCCCTCAAAAAAAAAAAATGCCCTGAATGCCCTGAAGAACCCAGCAGGATCCCTTAGCACCTCAAACACATTTCTACTCCATACTCATCACAGTTCACTTCAGTCATGTTTCGCTTTTCAAAGCTGGAACTTCCCAAATAACTGTCTTACTTCATTACAGGTCAGCTAGATACTGATCCCTTCTGTACTGAGATTAGTGTGGCCAGAGCTCTCAGGTCAGGCATCTCAGGTTGCAAGTGGATATGTCTGCTACCATTTTCTATGCTTGTTGTGAAGGGGAAAAAGTGAGGAAGTATTTACTCTGAGCCCACTGCAGAAAGAACCATGTTTTATTCATGGCTTATGTCATCAGATCCCAGGAACACACCTTATCTGAGATGCTTCTGAGGAGCATGAATGGACTGAAAGTGGCCGTATGGGGCTGGAGCAATAGCACAGCGGGTAGGGCATTTATTTGCCTTGCACATGGCAAATGCAAGGGTTCAAATCCCAGCATCCCATATGGTCCCCCGAGCACCACCAGGAGTAATTCCTGAGTGCATAAGCCAGGAGTAACCCCTGTGCATCGCCGGGTGTGACCCAAAAACCCAAAAAAAAAAAAAAAAAAGGAAGTGGCCATATGTGTGAGGCTACAGAAGACTGTACTCTCCAGGAGGTCCCAAGCCCTTGCTCGTATCTGCTATTTTCTAGAGAGCCCCAGGGCTCACTGAGATTGGATCTGAGGGGGGTGGGGAGAACCATGTGAGACCTCAGTGTCCTCCTGCTCACAACCACCTTAGAGACAGCTCCACCCACTTCTGTTTTACGGTATAGACTTCAAATGAGATTTTACACACACATAAAAAAAAAAAAAGAGTGAGGGAAATGGAGCGATGGTATTAGGTGTACAGGTTTTCCTTGCACATGGCCAACCTGGGTTCAATCCCTGGAACCCCACATGGTGCCCTGATCACTGCCAGGAGTGATCCTGGAGTGCGGAGCCAGGAGTAAGCCCTGATCATCGTCACTAGGTGTGTGGGGGGGGGGGGAAGGAGGGGGAAGGAGGGATTGTTTAGGACAAAAACCACTGCATTCTAAATCATGATGTCATTTACATTCAGGTTTAGGGCCAGAGCAGTAATAGTACAGTGGGTAGGGCATTTGCCTTGCATATGGCTGACCCAGATTCAATCCTTGGTACACCGTTCAGTCCCCCGATCACAGCCAAGAGAGATCCCTGAGCTCAGAGCCAGAAGTAAGCCCTGAACACTGCCAGGTGTGCAAAGCCCCCTACCTACCCCAGGAGCAAAAAAAAAAAAAATCTTTGACATTTGACATTCTCCTGTGTAAGCTCATAAAAGAAGCGTTATGGCAGGCTCTCATCAGTTAGGAGTCCAAAGGTTTCATGAGATCTGTCACACCAAGGACCAAGCCGTCTCACCTTTCTTCAGAATACTGGATATCAGTGGATCCACGACACCTCCAGCCATTTCTTTTCTGGCCCATATGACACAGCAAACTCTCTGCAGAAGCCCCTGACAAAGCTCTAATACATTCACAAAATCCTGGCCTCGGTTCTTTCTTTCCCAGGTTATGATATAAAGCTCCCAGACTTTTGTGAATTTCCAAATGCTCCCCATGCCTTTTTATTTTTAGAAAGCTTTTAGCTTTCTGCACTACCTATTAGCACCCTACCTATATTCCGAACAAATTTCGGAAAAGAGAAAACAGACACAATTCTAGACTCATCTTACAACTCTGGCCTTAATACAGTACATTCTGAAACAATCAGAAGCAAACATTTCAAGAAGTTTTGATTAACCAAAGAGCCCTACCTAGGTGTTGGAGAGACAACTAATAGGCCTGACCATTTCCGTACCACAAAGGGTCCTCTGATCACTGCCAGGAGCAACTCCAGAGTACAGTAGCAGGTGTAACAAACAAAGAGTTTGGTCCAGGAAATGAAAATAAGGGTGTCGAAATACTGATCTAGACTTAAATAAAGGGACCCAGGAATCTAAATCCCCAACAGAGGTTAGGGATAAGAGCCCACTGTCATCTCCGAGGCACACCGACTTTCAAGCGTGAATACAATTCTGAAGCCCCCAGGTCCTAACTGTATCCAAGTGGCTGGCTCAGCCTTGCTCCAGCTTCACCTCCCACTCAGACAGCAGGAGCTGCTTCTATGAGGCTGATGCTGAAAAAAGATTTCACTGCTCAGAAGCTACAGAACAGAAAAACATGGTAATAATCACCCTCTACAACAAGCGCCTCAGGTGGCAAACTGTTCTTTTCAAAACCTCTTTCTGGGGCCAGCACAAGGGCTGATCTGGATTCGATCGCCGGCATCTCATATGGTTCCCCAAGCACTGTCAAGAGTGATTCCCAAGTAACCCTTGAGCATCACCAGGTTACTCCAAAATAAATAAAAACCAAAGCCAAAAATAAATAAAAACCTCTCTTCATTAAGACATTCCAAATGCTCACATTAAAATTACTATGATGACAATATTAACAAGATATTTACTTGGGGTTGGGGGGGGGACGGGAAAAATACTGGGATCATCAGTGGTGAATGGGCACTGGTGGAGGGATGGATACTTGAGCATTGTCTGACAAACACAAGCACGACAAGTTGTAAGTCTGTAACTGTACCTCATGGTGATTCACTAATAAAGTTTTTTTTAAAAAAAAAGATATTTGGGGCTGGAGTGATAGCACAGCGGGTAGGGCGTTTGCCTTGCACGCGGCCGACCTGGGTTCAAATCCCAACATCCCATATGGTCCCCTGAGCACCGACAGGGGTGATTCCTGAGTGCATGAGCCAGGAGTGACCCCTGTGCATTGCTGGGTGTGACCCAAAAAGCAAAAAAATGAATAAATAAATAAAAATTTAAAAAATTAAAAAAAAAAAGATATTTAGGGGCCAGAGCGATAGCACTGCAGGTAGGGCGTTTGCCTTGCACACGGCCGACCCAGGTTCGATCCCCAGCATCCCATATGGTCCCCCAAGGACTGCCAGGAGTAATTCCTGAGTGCAAAGCCAGGAGTAACCCCTGAGCATCGCTGGGTGTGACCCAAAAAGCAAAAAAATAAATAAATAAATAAATAAATAAATTAAAAAAGATATTTAGATATTTACTTGGGACTTATGTATGTGCTTTGTATAATACTTGGTGCTGTATCATTTAATTTTTATGACAATGCCACAAAGTAGGAACTATCATCATCACACTCTTCAGTAAGATAGAAATGAATAAAATTAAGCTAAGTACAATGTTGCCAAAATCATACCATTAAAATTATCATGAGGCTTTTTTCTATCTGGAATAGCCCATGTTCTCTTGAACATGTATGTCTCTCTTTCCCCACACTTCTCTGATTTCTTTCAATAAAAACTGTTTTGTGGGGGTGCCTGAGAGATAATACTGCAGGTAAGGTAGTTGCTCTGCGTGTGGCCGCCCCGGATTCAATCCCCAGCACCCCATGTGATCCCCCAAGCCTGGCAGGAGTGATCCCTGAGTGCAGTGCCAAGAGTAAGCCCTGAGCATCACCAGGTGTAGCCCCGAAACAAAAAAGGATATTGGGGTCAGAGTGAGAGTACAGCAGGAAGGACAGTATAGCAGGTAGGGCGTCTGCCTTGCATATGGCTGGCTTGGGTTCAATCCCCGGCATCCCATACAGACTCCAGAGCACCACCAGGCGTAATTCCTGAGTGCAAAGCCAGGAGGAACCCCTGAGCATCGAAACCAACAAACAGGAGAAGGAGAGCTAGTACAACACTTGCTGTCCACACGGGAAACCCAGATTTCATCCCTAACATGCCACATGGTCCCCTGATCTCTACCTGAGCACAGAGCCAGGTGTCTAAAAAACAAAAATAAAAATTTAAAATAAAGTTTTGCTTCACACAAGCTATATATAAAACATGAGACAGATTTTGAATTCAACTGGGCATGGGGGGAGGGAATGAGCCACACTCTTAGATGCTCAGGGCCTAGTACTGCTGGCCACGCTCCTGGGGGCTGGGAGGGTGAAGAATAAAGTAGAGGGAATCAAACCAGGCCTCTCTTATGATCTCTGACCCTTGAGCTATCTGCTATCTCACCAAAGAAAGCCTAGTTTTAAAGAAGTTCCTCCCACAAATCCCACCCACCAACCTCTGAGTCCATTTCCTCTTAGCGTGACTCCGTAGAAGAGAGACTAGTAAAGATGAGCACACACAATACAACCCTTTATGAGCACCAACTCACTTTCACTCTTTCAGCCTACTATGGTCTCCTTTATGCTTGCGTTAGCTACGATAATAGCAGCTACCAGTCACTGGCACCAGTTCTGTGCCAGTCACCACAGACATACTCTATTACCTCCTTGTAATCTGCAGGATCCCAATATGCAGACATTTTGAAAGACTTAACATGGAATGGAAAGACCCTGTGGCCACACTGGTCAAACAGGAAGCCTAGAATTTCAGATAAATGCTGTGTCGGTGGAGTCATAGTAGAGTGGGGAAGGTGTTTACTTTTATATGTGCCTGATCCAGGTTTGATCCCCAGCACCTGGTGTTCTGGTGTTCTGAGTCCTGCTAGTAGCGATTCCAGAACACAGCACAAGAAGAAAGCCGGTGTGGATCAAAAGCAAATAAACAATAAAACTATGTTGTAATGATATTTCTCTCCATTTTTGTTTTGGGGCCACATCCAGCTTGCTCAGAGCTCACTACTGGCTTACTACTGGCTGTGCTTAGGGATCATTCCTGGTGGGCTCGGGAGACCCTCATATCAGGCAAGTGCCCTACCAACTGCACTACTGCTACAGCCTCTCAAGATCTTAGTTTTCATTATTCATTCCAGTTCTGTGCATCTAGGAAAGTGGAGAAATCAAGACTGTTTAATTACAGAGGCTTAAGAGTGTCTCCAGTTGTGAACTACTTTACAAAATAAAATTAAATTAAAAAAAAGAAAAGAAAAAAAAAGAGGGTCTCTAGCGCTTGCTGTCACGCTCCATCCTGTTCCCTTTTTTCCTTAGACTGTGGTTAGAAAAGTTTTGAGTTCTGGGGCTGGAGAGATAGCACAGCAGGTAGGGCGTTTGCCTTGCACGCAGCCGACCTGGGTTCGATCCCCAGCATCCCATATGGTCCCCTGAGCACCGCCAGGGTTGATTCCTGAGTGCAGAGCCAGGAGTGACCCCTGAGCATCGCTGGATGTGACCCAAAAAGAAAAAAAAAAGTTTTGAGTTCTAACCATTTACAGCCTGTATTCAACTATGAGTGCCTCCTCTGTGCATAGGCAACGTGGGACACACGACTGACATCCAATTCTGGTACTCAAGAAGATCTAGATTCTTTGGAAAAGCAACATCTACTCACAAAAAAAATATATGATTATGCGAGATAATAATTCTATGCAGGGAGACAGAACATACGTGAATGTGATACACAGGGGCCTTTCCAACCTACATCCAAGTCCAATGATTAACTGTGAAAAGGTGATTTCATCTGGTTCAGTCTCTTGGAATGAGCTTTCACAGACATGTTACTCAAGTTCAGGTCTACCGTGCGGTCCACTGAGCCACAGGCAGTCACAGCACATGGACAAATGACCCCAACAAGAAGCTCAAGACAAAATGGCAGCAAACAGTGTCACCCCCAGACTAGTGAGAGGGAGGGCAGTCTGCAGACTCGACTCTGTCCCGTCCAAGGACCACGCAATCGGACTCCGGCGGCAGCTCTCCTACCATGAAACTTTCATGCCCAGACCAGGGGGGAGCCACCCCAGCGGCAGGTTTCCAGTTACGCATCTCCCGCAGGGGGGCCTCGCTACTTCTTCTCACTCCTGGCCACAGAAAGCTCCTCTGGGCGTGGGCGGGAGACCAGCAGTGACACAATCGAGAAAGACGGGTACTCCCTCCAAAAGGCGCTAGGACTCTGCTAATTAAGTGGCCGTTTCAACCGGGAACGCCACCTCCCCCTCGCTCCCCCAAACACTGGTGTAAGCAATGGCTCCATTTTCTGTTCCGGGAATCCTGGTACTTCCTAAAGAAAGAAAGCGGATTGGAAGACACAAACTCAGAGTCAGCGACAAGATGCTCCCTCCTCTCGAGGCCGCCCCCGCTTCGCCTGGGGGAGGAAAGCACCACCTCGCTCTCGCCTGCCAGCCCGGCACCCCCTCCCCCTCCGCGCCTCCTCTGTCCCCGCCCGCCGACCCCTGCCCTGCGCGCGGCGCCCCCGCCCAGCGCCCTGACAGCTCCCCCTCCGCACCCCCGCCCGAGGGCCGGGCCGATGGGCTCACCGCGGCCAGGCTCTTTTTCCCGTCTCCGATCTCCCGTTCCCGAGGAGGGGAAAGGAGCAGGAAAAAAGCTGATTCTCTAGCCCTGGAACAGGAAAGGGACCTACGGGGCGGCCTGCGCCGCGCCGCCCCCGCGCCACCTCCCCGAGCTTCTCCTCAAGCCCGACCCCTCCGCAGCCCAACCGGAGGGCTCCGGGGACGTCGCGGTGCCCCAGGTCGCCCCTGTGCGAGGCGGAGGACAAACCTCTGAGCGCCCACCCCCACCCCCACCCCCGATCCGCGTCCTTCAAACGCGGAAACAGGAGTGGGGCTGGCCCGGCGCCCCCTCTCCGAGCTCGGAGGGGGGATCCCGAGCTTCAGGGGCAGCCGGGGGGGTCCCCACCTTTCGGCCCCCGAGCCTGTCCTCCCAGGGCCCGCCCTCCCACCGGCCCTCACCTGTTCCTGCTCCCAGCCCCGCCGCGGCGGCCGTCGCCTCCTCCCGCTCCGGCTGCGCTGGGCTCTCGCTCAGCTCCCGCCGGCTCCCGCAGCCAATTCAGCGCCGGCTGCTCCCCGGCCCCGCGCCCGGCTCCCTCCTTCCTCCTCTCCACCTAGCACCGGAAGCCGCGACGGCGACAGGAGCTGCGCGGCGCGCCCCCACCCCCAGGCCGGAGACGTCCCACCTCCCGATCGCGCGAGAGCTGCGTGGCACCTAGCGGCACTTCTCGCGAGATCCGTCACCATGGCAGCGGCTGCAGCAGAGAGCACCCTGTACCGGAGCAGAAGCCCGGGCGGGGGCTGATGTGGAGGCTGGAGGCTGCGGGCGGCGCCGGCGGGAGCGGGGCGGGGGTGGGGAGTTGGGGGTAGCGGAGCCGGAGCGGTGGGGACTGCGGTGAGGAGCCAAGCCTCGGAGGCGTGCCTGACAATTAGAGAGCCGGGAGGCGCGCTGCCACCCTAGGGTGACAAGCCCTGGAGCTCCTGGGGCGAAACGAAGCGCCGGGTATGGAGCGGCCCATGCGGAGGCCGCCGTACTGTTTGCTCCAGGCTCGCCTCGTCTTTAGCAGAGCCCACCGCAGCCTCCTGAGAGCTCTCGCTGCACCAGAGCGCATCGCTTACGACCCCTAGGACTAGGTCCCTAGGAGGGCTAAAGAGATCTTTTCTCAGAAGGAAAAAGAAGAGTAATTAAACAGGAGGTAATAACTGGGCTAGTAAATTATAATTTGAAAGATGAACGATTTAGGTCTAATAGTCCGAGGAAGACTAGGTTGGTATAAATTTTAATAATCCAGAAATGTGAGGGACTCTGTCCCCATGCCTCCTTTTTCCTGCCCACCCCTCACACTCCTTTCTGCTTTGAAGTCAAGGTTGTCAGAGAAGGGCACAACCTCTGAGCATCATCAACTGTGACCCACCTACCAAAAAAAAGGTGTGGGGGGGTGTAAACTGTGTGTGTTTCTTCATTTGCCATAGTATAAAAGAGCACATGGTTCTTCCCTAAGTTTTGAGCCAAAATCGTTGCTTTTCTTAAACAAAAATATCCTCTTTTCTTTTTTTTTTTTGCCTTGTTTTTTGTCTACTTCCAAGAACTATACTATCCCTACCCCTTGTCCTCATCAATCCAGAGTGCATGAATTCATTCAATCCCTTCTTATCCCAGTCTGGTTTGGTGTGTGTGTGTGTGTGTGTGTGTGTGTGTGTGTGTGTGTGTGTGTGTGTGTGTGTGTGTGTGTGTGTGTGTGTGTGTGTGTGTGTGTGTGTGTGGTGGTGGTGGTGGTGGTGGTGTTTTAACCAGGGAATAACATGACCCTAGAATGAGAAGCTAAGAGGTCCCTAATTTGAGATAAGGATGAGGCTGATAACAAGAAGCATGTTTAAAACAGAGTTCTGTCTCTCCTAGGGTCATTAGGGCATTTGCCCTGTTAAATCCCACTTTTTGTTTTCAGGCCACACCTGACAGTGCTGCTCAGGCCTTACTTCCAGCGGGCACCAGGATGAGGTACAGGGGATCAAATTCGGGTAAGACAAAAGCCCTACCCACTGTTCTATCTCTCTGGCCCCCTAAAATCCATATTAAGTCTTAGAAAATGTCCACAGTGTTGCTACAGATTCACTTAGTAGTTGCTGTGAAACAACATGATCTTTGTTTTCCTAGGACTCTGATATGTGGAACCTAAGACTCTAGGTTCTGTCATGGTTGGGTCCTCGGTATGACAGGAGATGTAAACAGTGATAGACTAATCTGGCTGTAGCAAGCACTATGGTAGTTAAGTCAGAACTAGTAACTGGAGAAGCTCATAGTCTTTCTGTCAACCTTAGGAGTTTGGAGAGAAAAGAGTTCATTGCATTTCTGGGAGCTTCCCATGGAGCAAACGGGAGCACAGATAGGAGAGTGCTGCCCTGCTGCCAACTGGCCAACCACTGCCACCACATGAGGTGCCTGCCCCAGCTTCCCAGCCACCTGAAAAACTGAAAGAGAAAATTTTATCTAAAGCTGAAGAAGACCAAGAGGCATGACTGACAACTCATCAGTCTCTCTCCCTCTGCTGCCACTGGAGCTAAGAAAGAAGCTGAATTTGTCATCACTGGTAACTCACTCCGTGGGTTGCATACTCCTGCTCCAGCCACTGGCCCCAGACCTGGGCTGCTGTCCAGTGTGTGCCCAGGAACGGGAAGGGGGGCCCGGGGGATGGTGGTGGGGGGGAGAGGGGAGAGTGTGAGCCTTGCTGACAGAATTCATGTGGAATCTCTGAGGGTTGTGGTTTGGGGCTTCAGTTTGCCACAGAGTGTGTCTGAAGAAAGAAGAGAGAAAGAGGGAGCCAACAGGAGTACAGAGGAAGGAAACAAGAAATAGCTAAAATATTCTGGCTGTGACCATTGAAATTTCTGTTCTGGATATACCTTATCACTATTCTCTCATATTGTGTGTTCATTTAAGCTGTAGACTCTCACCCCTCCATTCCCTCTCCCCCATACTCACAAAAGTCAGTGCCTGAAGACGTGTTTAGTTGTCGCCCTACCTCCACCAAGTGTCCAAGCCCAACTTCTCAATGCTCATCTGGAAATCCATCCAACTTGTCATAAAGTACTGCCTAAGCAACTCTCCTCAAACATGTTCTCTCTGATTTTTGAGGATGTTTTCTATCTATTGCCTAGAGAACTAGAGAGAACTATTCTACATTTCCTGACCAAGGGAATCAGCCTCTTGCAATTTATAAATATTCAATTATTTATATACAGTTCTGAATGTGTGATACATATCATATGTTGAAATATGACTGTTTTCAAAGATAGTGTGTTAGAAATAGACTGGAATAAATAGATTGGGATAACTAGATTGTAATACAGAAATAGATTGGGATAACTAGATTGGAATATTGGAAAATTGGAATAAAATACTTTTTGCTGTGGTTGTCTCCTAAATGGTATTTTACTGAACTCTTTTTCTGAATGCAGAAGAACTTTGAACAAGAAAGACCAAAATACATATGCAAATAATTTAGAACATGCTGATTTTGCAGGTTTCCAGAGCAAAAACACTCCTGTTTTGATGCTGGGCTGTTGGTATAGCATAGGTCTTACATGTATAAAGCCCTTGGTTTGATCCCAGCAGAAAGCAAAAAAAAAAAAATCTCCCTTTTTGAATGCAGGAGTCTTTTATATGTTTCCTACTAGTCTTGTACTTACCTCCTAAGTGGTTTGGAGTCGAAGGCGGTGGGGGGGCGGGGAGCCTGCTCTTGTGGGTCTAGGCTTGTGTATTCAGGACTTGACAGGTGGTGGTGTAGGATGGGGACTAAGAAACTAACAGCCAAAGCCAAAGCACCAAACCTCATCCTCTAGTCCAGTTTTGTCAATTATTTTTCACTAGGCACACTAGGCCCATTTAGGACTGCTTTTGACCTTCCACAGAAGTATTAAGTACTATAACAAAGTCCACAAATTTAACATACTTAACACCAAGCCCTCTACATCTGGAGAGAAGGGAGCCAACTCCTATTCTAGTGCTGTGACCAAAGCAAAATCTGGAGACAAAGCAAACAGAGCCTCTATTGGGTCTATAGTCCTAACATTAAAAAGTCCCACCTGACTTCTCACACAAAAAGCTGCAGAATAAATCATTGAGGAGCATTTCAAAGCTTCTGTGGAACCAGGCAAGACATAAATCAGGTCACTATATGCAAAAGAATAGAAGAAATTCACCTGATGGAGCTGGAAAGACAGTATAGCAAGCAGGGTGCCCCTGCCTTGCATGTGGCCAACCCAGGTTTGATCCCTGGCACCCCATATATTTCCCTGAGCCTTCCAGGAGTGGTTCCTGAGTGCAGAGCCAGGAATAAGCCCTGAGCACTGCAGGCGGAAGAGGAGGAGGAAGAGGAGGGGGAGGAGCAGGAGGAGGGGGAGGAGGAGGAGGAGGAGGAGGAGGAGGAGGGGGAGGAAGAGAGGGAGAAGGTAGGAGGAGGAGGATAAGGGGGAGGAGGAAGAACAAGAGAGAGGGAGAAGGTAGGAGGAGGAGGAGAAAGGGGAGGAGGAGGAAGAAGAGAGGGAGAAGGTAGGAGGAGGAGAAGGGGGAGGAGGGGGAGAAGGAGAAGAAGATGACAGCTGGAAACGAAGAAGGTTGGATACTGGGATACCAAGTGTGGCAGAAATAATACCATCTGCAGCCATCGGTCTAGTAACTTTATTTATTTTAGTTACAAAGAGCAACCAAGAACAAGTCTCGGTACAATAAATTATCCAGTCCACCCTCCTGCTGAAAGAAAAATAGTCTCAAGGTAAAACTCTTCCTTTGTAAGTTCCTTAATATCTGAATGGAGGGAGGCAGCTTCTCTCTGAGCCTGTACAGATGACTGCAAATGAGAGGGAATCCCCAACTCTTTTCCTCCCCCAAGAAAAAACCTCCCTTCTACTGTCTTCCATTACCGCGAGAAGGTGCTTATCAGATACTAGTCTTACAATTCACCAGGCATCCGGAACTAGCTCAAAGGAAAAGAGTGGTCAAACTAGAGGTACTCCCCAGACACAGGAGTATGGATCAGTGTGGAAGAGAACCCAGGACCGGGGAAGGAAAACAACACAGTGCATTTCATCTTGTCCCTTCAGGTATTTTAGAAGCAAAAAGTGACAGGGGGATAACAGGACAACAGGAAAGTGGCTTAGCAGTAGAGCACTTGACCATCATGAGTAAGGTCCTGGGTTCAATTGCAAGGAAGGAAGGAATAGCCGGAGAGGGAGTGCAGTAGGGCACTTCCCTTGCACATGGCCAAACCCGGGTTTGACCCCTAGCACTGCATTGGTCCCCTGAGTACCACCAGGAGTGATCCCTGAGCACAGAGCCAGGAGTAAGCTCTTAGTACAGCCAGGTGTAGGATAGAGAGGGACAGGGGCGAGGGGAACAAAGAAAGCCGTAGGGTGGAATGAGAAAGAGAAGACAGGAAGAAGAGACAGGTAGTACAGTACAGAGGGGTGTGGTCATGCACACAGTCAATGCCAATTTGTCCCCCAGCACCAAGTATGATCTCCTGGAGCACTGCCAGAAGTCCCTCCTGATCACAGCGCCGGGAATAGCCCCTGAGCACTGCGGAGTGTGCCTTCAGAGAAAAGAAACCCCAAAAAGGAGCAACAGAGGACTGACAGCTTCCGTCCAGCTGCCTGGGGGGTGGGGAGAGGGGGCAGGCTGCACAGCAGGCTCCCGCCTGGCCCTGCCACCACCTGCAAAGGCAGGCAGATATTTTGAAGCTCCAGTTGTGAAGACCGACCCTGGCCCCTGGCCGGAGATCAGCAGCAGATGAAGGGTGCCCCTCCCGCTCCCCAGCTCCGCCGCCAGGCAGCCCCTCACTTGCACACATTGACCCACTCTGCCACCTTGCACTCATCACACAGCACGTAGCAACACCAGTGGAAGCGGCAGTGACAGCGCTCGACTCGTGTCTGTCGCAGCACGTTGTGCCCCCGGCCGCAGCACAGGCTGCCACAGCCGTCCAGCAGGCGGCTGGTCTTGTTGCAGGCCCGGCCCCTGGTGCCTGGGGAGCCCACCGCGGGGTCACGCTCGCAGAAGTCAGGAGACTTCTCAAAGTAGACCAGCTCTCCTGAGAGGCGGCGGGGACGCAGGCGGGGTTGGAAGGCCCCCGAATTGCGGTTGTGGGTGTCGATGAAGATGGCCCGGCCCAGCCGCTCCCGCAGTGCTGCTCCCACGGCCCGGAACTCCGGGGCAGCTCTCCAGCAGGTCTTGAACTGGCAGCTGCCTGATGTGCCATGGCACTTGCATTTCCGCTTCAGGTTTTCTGTGACCACCTACAGCAGGGGAATGGGAAGCATTGGAGAGAGGCCTTGGGGGACGGAAGAGCCGCGGCCCTCACTGCCTAGCAGACCAGCCCCCTCAGCTTCAGGTTAGAGTACCAAAGCCAGCGCTGGCTCGTTCATCTTCAGGTAAGAGATCCAAGTGGGTAGCTAGCTGGGTTGGGACTCAAGCATAATTGTCCAGACTTTCAGTGAATGATGCTAAAGTGGGAAATTTGTCCCAGAGCAGCTCTAAATACTGAGAAGGTTGCTGCATAATGCTGCCCCAAAGGAGGTCCTGCTGCCAGCTGGCTGCGTGCTGGGTGTTATTTGCTGGCTCCAGAGCAGGCAGATACCCTCTTTACAGATGCAAAACCCAAGTGACTTGCCTAAAGCCACTGGGTGGTGAGGGGCAGGGGCACCACGGCTGCTCTTCCTCTGTCGTGCCTCTCCCTCTCCAGCCAGACCTGAGAGCTAGGGGACCCACATACCTGGCGCCCCACTCTGTTGTTGTGGATTCGCATTCGTGCCTGGATGTCCCGAGGAGCTTCCCTGGAATCCAAGAAATCCCGAGAGAACTTCTCTCCAAAGTCCATGTCATGGCTGCAGCCACCCCATTCCCATGTGTCCTGGGGGCCAGGGTTGGGGCCAGAGCCAGGCCCTGAGCTGGGCAGGGAGTGGGGGAAACTCTTTCCCCGAGACAGCGCCTGCAGCTGCAGCAGCTTGGCCCGCAGCCGGCCCTGCTCGCCACTGCCCTTCCAGCCACAGCCGCAGCTCACCAGCTTGCCCAGGCTGCAGGCCGTGGCGACCGCGTGCATGACCCCCGCAGCCAGCATGGAGAAGGAGAAAGCGCTCTCGCGGAAACCTGGGGAGGAAGAGGGATGATGATGGTCCGGGCTGACAGGCAGAGGAGAGGAAGGAAATAAGCAGACACCCTCCTCTACCCAAAGCTCCGGGTTGCCGACTCTCTCGTTTGCCAGTTTAGCAATTCAGGGGAAAGTCAGGAGGGAAAGAAGAGCCTTGTCTCCTAGTCTGTGAAGGGAGAGGCTGCGGGGAGAAGGTCTCAGAGGCCCATCCTCGCCGGGTAAATCTAGGCTGTTCAGGTGTGGATGAAAGCGCTAGCCTGGAGGGAAAGGCCCCTAGGGGTGGGGGGATGACTAACAGGGAGTCCCCGAGGTCTTTGAAGATGCCTCCACTGAGTTCTACATCTGAAAGCCTTAGAAATTCCCTAGCCCTGCAGGGTGCCGGGGTGGGGTGGAAGCAACGGCGTTTGGGGTTCTTTTTTATTTCTTTCCCCTTCAGGGTTATTTTAATCAGTCTTTCAACCAACCAGTCCTCCAGCACCCACCACCCCAGGGCGCTGGAGCTGCAGAGCGGTCCTTCCAGCTCCCCAGTTTCTAAATTTGTCCTTCACCACTGCCCTCCACGTCTACCCTGACCTACTAGTACTCTATAAAACCCTGGCAGGGGAGTGAGGTGGGGGCGATTTTCCCTAAGGACCTCTTAAAATGTTGGCTTCTTTGTTACATTTTGGGGGTCCCTGGAGCTCAGGATGACAAGACTTTCCTGGCTTAGGTAAAGCCTTCGCCGGTAACCCGGTACTGTGGGGAAGGAGAGGGTCCCTCACTGCCTTTTAGGAAAGGCTCTCTGA
Source organism: Sorex araneus (assembly GCF_027595985.1). Taxonomy (NCBI): domain Eukaryota; kingdom Metazoa; phylum Chordata; class Mammalia; order Eulipotyphla; family Soricidae; genus Sorex; species Sorex araneus. The sequence goes on along the minus strand of NC_073303.1, from coordinate 228,702,200 downwards.
GCCAGAGAGGATGAAAGAGAGCCTCCTTAGAGGCCAGGCCTCTTCCCTGCAGGATGCAGGGCTCCTGGCCCATCCTCCTGCCCCCCCCCCCCAACCCCAGCCTCCAGGGGTGAAGCTGTTTGCACACGTCTTGGGAATTCCCCTGCAGATGGCAGCTGCCTATTAACCCTATAGTCCCCACAGTCCTGCCCCACCCAGAGTGCAGCCCAGGATGGGTCTGTCCTCCCGGGGCCAACGCTGACACGGCCTGGCAAGAGGTAGAGGTTCCTCCTGGCCCAGGCCTCCCAGACCAGGCTGGCACTGACCTGTTCCCCGGCCCCTCCAGCCCTTCCTCACCTGCTCAGGTGAGAGTCACCTGGGGCCCCCACAGTACAAATAGGGGGCTGCTCCCCAGCTTCAAAGCCATCAGGGTCTTTGTTCCCAGCTTTGGCTCCTGGGAACCCCAGCAATTAGGGGAGTAGGTTTAACCCTTAAACGGTTGGGGGCGTCACCCCACCCCCGCTGAGGCTCTGGGGACACCAGCCTGGACTTGTCCCTAAGAGTGGGGGAGAGAGCTGGGGGAGGTGCAGGAGGGGGGATTTTGAAGCTTTCAGGGCTGGGGGCATCTTTCACTCACAGGTGCAACCCGGAACGAACCGGCAGAAGCAGGAAAGGGGGGCCCAAGGGGAAAGGCGCAGAGCCGCAGCTGGCTCGCTGGCCCGCTCGGGTGAGGCCGAGCTCTGAGCGCAGCCGGGCGGGGGGCGGGGGGTCCCGGGAGGCCCCTCCCCGGTGGCGCGCCCCGGCCGGCTCACCGCGCTTGAGGATGGCGCTGTGGTGCGGCAGGCGGCCGCCGCTCTCGAGCGCCGAGCAGTTCCAGCGCTGGTCGCGCAGCTGGTGTTGGCACTCGTGGACCGCGATGTGCAGGCCCTGGAGCGCCGACGCCGTCACGTCGGGGCTGCGCAGGCACAGGCCCAGCTGCCGCTTGCTCAGGCCCGACAGCGTCAGGCACACGGTGTTGGCGGTCAGCGGCGGCTCCCCGGGCAGCTTCAGGCCCAGGATCTCATTACTTAGGGCCCTGGGATGGAGAGGGCGTTTGGAGGGTCTGTCGTCTACACCTTGCACCCCCTCCCACCTCCGCCGGCTCTCTGCGCTGGGTGACGCGGGTGGGGGGGGTGTTCCGCTCACCGACTGCACAGCGCCAGGAACAGGAGACCCGCGAGACCCGAAGGCGGAGGCCGCGGCCGGGGCCCCTCCAGCCCGGGCATGGCCAAGCCCGCCGAGGGCCCCGCGCTGCCGGAGCAGGGCCTGCGGGACAGGGACACTTCCTCAGGGCGGCTCCCCCGACCCAGAGATGCCCTGTTCCTGGAGCCCTCTCACCCACGCCACCCACCGACCCTTCTAACCCCTCCCCAGAGGAAAGCACGAGTCACCAGTCCTCGCTGGGGAGTCTGCGCCCAGCGCTGGGACTCCCGAGGGAGCCCCCAGCCCACCCTCCAGCCAGCCGGAGCCTGGCACACGCACACTCACGTGCAGACTCAGGCTGGGAAACACCCGCTCCACCACTTCGCCCTTCGCCCCCTTTTCAATTTGCTCCCTATCCAGCCAAGGCTGGGGAGCGCGGTCAGGAGGGGGTTCCCCACCACCCACAGCTGGAGGGGAGGGGGCAATGTCGCCTCCAGGTGCCGGGAGAAGGCAGCCAGCCAGCCTGCAGGCAAGACCAGAGGAACAGCCCCCACCGAGCAAGGCCCCCTCAGAGCAGGAGGGGGTAGTTCCAGGTGCACAGGCTGGGAGGAGGCCGCTTGCCCCCCTCAATGGGACGGGGTTCCTGAGTCCTCTGCCTCAGCTTCCACCTTTTCCCTCCTCAAATCACCCATCTAGTCGCCAGGTTCCAGTCTTAGTCTCCACCCCCTTGCTCTCCCATTTATTGACCCCCAAATCTGGGGGTGCTCCTGGATTTGCTGTCCTTGTTTCTGACAAATCTCCGGTTCATTCACTCCCGGTGCCCGGAGGATGCAGGGCCGCCCGCCCGCGGGGGAGTCCCAGCCCTCCTGATTACCTCCAGCCGCCCCGCGGCTCTGGCGCGGGGTCCAGCTCCACCCGGCCGGGTGGCCCGGGCTCAGCTCGAGCTGCTCAGATCCTGGGGAGGCTGCGTTGGGCTCTGCCCCCACGGCAGAGCCGCATTCTTCCAGGGCAGGGCCACTCCTCTTCGCCGCTTCCCCAGCGGCCGCTGGGAGGAAGGGAGGGAAGGAGGGAGGGAGTGATCGAGAAAGGGAGCAAGCGGGTAAGCGGGACGCTGGGGGCTCTGACTGCACTCTCGGCAAGCTCACAGACAGCTCTGCCTCGGCTGACGGAGCTGCAGCCCCTCCCCGAGCCCCGGGCATTCCCACCCCACTACACACACGCACACACACCCCACACGCACCCGCCTTGACCCGGGGAGCAAAGCCGCTCCCCCTCTTCCAACACACACACACACCCTCTCCCCCGACGACAGGCTTGGCCCACTGAAAAGGAAGAGGGGGGCTAGATTCTCTCTCACCTGCTTTGTGGTTGTCAAGGCTGCAGAAAGGATGCACTGGCCCATGTTAGAGAACCAAGAATTGGTGCAAGTGGCCAAGACTTTTCTCACTTCTCTCTGCCTCAGTTTCCCCTGGAGAGCAGGGGTGGCTGGAGGGCACCTCCAGTCCAGTGAAGATGGAGCTGATTGCTGATCAGGCATTGGACGGTGGCTGGAGAGTTTCCCGTGCCAGACACTGGGGCTGGCAGCAGAAGCAGGACGCTCAGAAACTTCCACCCACCTCTGAGCTCTGCGCCTGCCCCTTGGGAGGGGTCAGCTCTGGCCTCAGAGTTCTCCCTCGCAGAGACTGGGTTGCCCCAAAGACCATCAGCCTGCCCTTCGATTTCCTCAGCTCACAGGCTTCCCTGCCCACAGAGGTCTCTGCCTTTTCCAGGACTCCAGCTCCGCACTTCAGACAGCCCACAGAGAGGCTCCAGCTCCGCAGACTGGCTTTACCGGATCTCAAACTGCGGACAGCTGAGGAGAGTCTGCTCTGGGTGCAGAGACCCAGGCAGCCGGCCTGAGGGAGCCCCAGCGGCAGTGAAGGGGTTAGATGCCGTTGTGCTCCTGCCTGACTCACCCTCCCGCTCCAACCACTGTGGGCTATTTTTGCCAGAGAGGGGCCCCAAGCCTCCCAGCCGCCCCCCACCCCTGCCAGACCGCAGTCCAAGGCACAGTTGGCCCCGTGCTCCCAAGCCTGGCACATTGACTCAGAAACAGACCCCCGGGGAAGCAGCCACGGGCCTGAAACCCACAGCCATGGTCATCTCTTCCTGGCGGTGGCCGTGCCTCCGGCGAGGCCAGGCTCTTCTGCAGCAGGTCCTGCCCCAGCTGAAGGGAGCAGAGCAACTTGACGGATCAGTGACAGACATCTAGAGGGGGAATTAGGAAGCACTTTGAGCACCAGGACGTGAGCAGGCTGGGAAGGGGCAAGTGCCATGGTCCCTGACAGGGGCTGTTGTGACCACAGAAGGCAGCTCCTCTGCTTTCCTGCCTCTCCATCAGTGGTGCAGGGAGGACGAGACACCCTGGTGCCAAGAAACAACCCACACGTGGCTTTCGAGCGCACCCGAATCTGCAAGCCTGTCTCAGGAGCTCGGATGGGGTGTTCCCTGCAGTGCTCCTTGTCCTTTCTGCATGGCAGTCTGGACTCCACCCAGGGTGGAGGACAGGGGGCTGAGGTTTCTTGTACCCAGAGGGCACCTCTCAGACATTTATGTTTGCCCACATGTGTCTGAGTCTCCCTTGGGTTTCATGTTTCTTCCACTCCTACCCATGTCAGGCGTGGTCAAGTGCCAAGGAGGGCCCAGGACTAGCCCGGTAGATTCCAGCTTCTCCCTGACCCTGTCCCACATCCCATTCCCTCTCCCTGCACAATTCTGGGGGACGCCACAGGCAGGCACCCTGGGTGGCCTCTGCTGGCCCGCAATGCCCTCTGCCCGACCGATTGGCCTGAGCACTGACCCGCAGGGCTGGAGGGTGGTGGGGCAGGCGGGGCCTGGAGCAGGCTGTGGGTACACACCCATTGCCTAATACCCCAAGCACGCGGCCCGCTCCAGGAAAGGGGAGGGGCGGGAACCAGAGAGACCTTGACAAGCACTGGGGCCTTGACAAGAGGGGGAAAGTATGGGGCTGTCACTCTTTCAGGGCAGGGGTGGGAGCTGGGGGTGCCCTTCGCCTCTAGGATGAAGGGCTCCCTCCCATCTTGAGGGCTGTAGTAGCAGGACCTAGGGAAACATGGGGGCCCTGGAAGGTGGGGGCAAAAAGGCCAGCGGGGGCCCCGGGAGATGGGGGAACTCGAGCAAGCCGAGGCGGTGGCCAAAGCTGCGCACAGCCTTGGGAACCTCCTCCCCACCCCCTGTTTGCCTTGGCCCAGGGTCCCGGGTGACTCATCGATTGCTGAGCCACTGATAGGGGCGGCCAGGCCCGGGGAACCCAAATTATAGGCCCGGGAGGGATGGATGCGCCGGCGGCGGGTAGCTCAGCTGTGCTGCCCACCCTTCTCCTCTCACGCCTCTTCTGCTGCAGCGCCGACGGCCACCACCTGGAGGCACCAACGGGTCGAAGTCTTACAGTGCTAGGGAAAACCCCACTTTCAGCAGCTGGTCCCAGCAAATCTGTGGGATTACCACCTAGACAGAACTCGGCAGCGCCGATGCCTTCCAGCCCAAGGAGACAGTGCCGCCTGCTGGTTCGTCGGAGGAACACAGGCTCCCCTACCCACGATCTCAGCACTGTTCCTCTTCAAGGTAATAGACGCCTCTTTTCCCCGCCAACATCTTCCCTTTTTCCTAGTCCTAAGTGGTGGTTGGCAGTGGTTTGCTACTAGTTTTTTAAGTCAAGAGTTTATTATTATGTTTTTGCTTGTTTGACCACACAGAAAGTATTGAAGAACTACTCCCAACTCTGTGCTTGGGTCTCTGGGGACCAGGTGGTGCCAGGGAGTGGACCCAGGCCTCCAGCACGCAGAGTGCTTAGCCTGTTGACCAATCCCTAACTTTTACATTTAAAGGTCAAAAGTGACACATAAAGAATAAAGGAGGGCAGGAGACTAGAGCGATAGTACAGTGGGTAGGGCATTTGTCTTGCATGCGGCTGACCTGAGTTCAGTTCTCGGCATTCCATATGATCCCCTGAGCACAGAGCCAGGAGTAACTCCTGAGCACCACCAGATGTGGCCCCTCCCCAAAAATAATAAAATTAAGTAGGGCAGGAAAATGTATCAAATTGCTAAGGAGGCTCAGCATCACATGGTTTCCCAAGTATCACAATGGTGTGACCCAACTTCCTTCACCGCCCACCCGAAAGAAAAAAATGGAAAACAAAGCAGGATCCAAGGAGATAGAATAGAGATCAAAGCATTTGCCTTGCAGATTCAATCTCTGGCATCATAATGGTCCCCTGAGCACTGCCAGGAGTGGTAATTTTTTTTTTTTATTTTTAAAGAACAGATATAGGCTAGAGCAGGTAGGGTTCATGCCTTGCACGTGGCTGGCCTGGGTTCTATCTCTGGCATCCTAAATGATTCCTTGAACACCTTCAGGAGTGATTCCTGAGTTCAGAGCCAGAAGTAACCTCTGAGCATTGCCAGGTATGGCCCAGCCCCACCCTCCCCCCCAAAAAAAAATGTAAAGAACAGGTAAAGGAGATAGGTTGTGGAATTTCATTGTCTTCTGGGGAGAAAGCATCTGGGAACAAAGCCTTGCAGGTAACTCAGAAAGGACATTTAGGAGACAGAAGAAGCAAGTTCTAAGCCCTTGCGACTGGAGCATCTTCGTTTCCTGAGAGAGTGAGCGGAGGCCTGTGTGCGGGAGGGAAGGGAGAGTCTGCAGGGAGGCGCAGAGGGAAGGAAGCTGGAGGATGAGAAGGAACAAGATCATATAGGCCAGTAAAGATTTTGGCTTTTTCTTTGAGTGAGATGAGTAATCGTTGGAAATTCTGAACAGAGGAATGAAATGATCTGACTTCTGTTCAAAAGAATGGACTTGGCTGCTCCATTGAGATTAGTCTGTGGGGAATAAATATAGACTGAGGGAGTTTATTTATTTATTTTTTTAGTGTGGTTGGTTTGGGGGCCACACCTGGTGGTGCTCAGAGCTTATTCCCGACTGTCTTCAGGGATCACTCCTAGCAAAACTCGGGGAACCATATGGGGGTGCTGGGGATTGAACCCGGATTGGCCACGTGCAAGGCAAGAGGGAGGGGCAGGGGGCTTCTTGCAATAGTTGGTGAGGAGCTGGTGGCTCAGACTAGTTGCAGAGTAGAGTGGTAAGAAACATCAGGTTTTGCATCTATTTGAGGGCAGGAGGGAAGAATTTGTTCATTGATTTGGCTGAGAGGATAAGAAAACCTGAGTCAAGGGTGACTCTATGGGGCTGGAGAGATAGTTCAGCAGGGAGGGTGCTAGCCTTGAATGCTGCCGACCTGGGTTTGATCCCTGGTGTCCCATATGGTGTTCTGAGGCCTGCAAGGAGTAACTCTTGAGTGCAGAGCCAGGAGTAAACCCTGAAAATAAAACAAACAAAAAGATGACTGTAAAATTCTTATCCTGAGCAACTGGAAGGACAAAGTTGTCTTCTACCAAGAAGAGAAAGACTAAAGCAAGAGCAGGTTATGGTGAGGGAAGAATCAGGAGGACAGTTTTGGATGTGTATATCTTGAGAGCAAGCCCCAAGTTCAGGGCTTAGATATCAGTTATGAAGCACAAGACTGACAGTCTGTCAAGGGAGTAAATCAAGACTGAGACGAAGCCCCACATCAAACTGGAAGGCACTCCAGTGTTGGGAAGCCATCATATAAGGTGGAACCAGCTCAAAGGACCCCAAAAGGAGAGCTACCAGAGAATCAGAGACCAAGTGAGAAGGTATCTCAAGGAGGAAGTTGTGTCGACAGTGACTGCTGCTCCTGGGGGCGTCAGGCGAGAAGGAGAGTGGACTGTTGGATGCATGGTCAGTGCCTGAGCTCAAAAGGAGCTGCTGGGTTCAAAGGTGTGACTAAGGTGGAAAGGGAGAATGGAGAAAGGAACCCACACCAGTGATGAGAGAAATATTTGCTATTTGCAGTAAAAGAGATCAGAAACAGGGCAATCTTTGCCTGTAATGTAAAGTCAAAAGAAATTTGAGGTTTTTTGGGGCCGGAGCGATAGCACAGCGGGTAAGGCGTTTGCCTTGCACGCGGCGGACCCGGGTTCGATCCCCGGCATCCCATATGGTCCCCCAAGCACCGCCAGGAGTAATTCCTGAGTGCAGAGCCAGGAGTAACCCCTGAGCATCGCTGGGTGTGACCCAAAAAAAAGCAAAAAAAAAAAAAAAAAAAAAAAAAAAAGAAATTTGAGGTTTTTGTTGTTTTGTTTTGGGGCCACACCCAACAGAACTCAGGGATTACTCTTGGCTCTGTGCTCAGGGATCATTCCTGGTGAACTCAGGGAATATATGTGGTGCCAGGAATCAAATCTGGGTTGGCCAATGCAAGGCAAGTGTCCTACCTGCTGTACTATTGCTCAGGTCTGAAATTTGGGGGCATTAATAGGTGGGAGATATTATGGCCTAAATGCATATTGATAGGTATGACCTGGTAACAAGGTAAAATGAGAAAAGTAAGTGAAAACAGGGTTTGGAGCTAGAGTATTGCCTTGCATGCAGCCAACCCAGGTTCTATTCCCAGCACCTCATATGGTCCCCTGAGCACTGCCAGGAGTGATGCCTGAGTGCAGAACTAGGAGTAAGCCCTGAGCTCATCTGAGTGTGGCCCAAAATCAGAAGGAAAGAAAGAAAGAAAGAAAGAAAGAAAGAAAGAAAGAAAGAAAGAAAGAAAGCAGGGGCTGGAGCAATAGCACAGCGGGTAGGGCATTTGCCTTGCACGCGGCCGACCCGGGTTCGATTCCCAGCATCCTATATGGTCCCCTGAGCACCACCAGGGGTGATTCCTGAGTGCAGAGCCAGGAGTAATCCCTGTGCATCGCCAGGTGTGACCCAAAAAGCAAAAAAAAAAAAAAAGAAAGAAAGAAAGAAAGAAAGAAAGAAAGAAAGAAAGAAAGAAAGAAAGAAAGAAAGAAAGAAAGAAAGAGAAAGGGAGGAGGAAGGAAGGAAGGAAGGAAGGAAGGAAGGAAGGAAGGAAGGAAGGAAGGAAGGAAGGAAGGAAGGAAGGAAGGAAGGAAGGAAGGAAGGAAGGGAAGGAAGGAAGGAAGAAAAAAGAGAGAGAAAGAATGAAAAAGAGAAAGAAGGAAAGGGGGAAAGAGAGAGAATGTGTGTGTGTGTGTGTGTGTGTGTGTGTGTGTGTGTGTGTGTGTGTGTGTGTGTGTGTGTGTGTGTGAAATGAGGCCAGTTCATGTGATCCAGACTAAGATCTCCACTCTTGGTTTTTTGGTTTGGTTTTGATTTGGGGGCCACACCCAGTGGTGCTCAGGGCTGACTCCTGGAAGTCCTCAGGGGACTATATTCAGCACAGGGAATCCCATCTGGGCTACAACATTAAATGTAAGCACCCTCCCCACTATACCATCTCTTTGATCTCTTTGACCCTAAGATCCTTACTTTTATTTTTTTGCTTTTTGGGGTCACACTCGGCGATGCTTAAGGGTTACTCCTGGCTTTGCACTCAGGAATTACCCCTGGCAGTGCTCAGGGAACAGTATGGGATGCTGGGAATCGAACCCGGGTTGACCGCGTGCAAGGCAAACTCCCTACTCACTGTGCTATTGCTCCAGCCCCCAGATCCTCACTTTTTTTTTCTTTTTTGGGGTCACACCTGGCGATGCACAGGGATTACTCCTGGCTCTGCACTCAGAAATTACTCCTGGTGGTGCTCAGGGGACCATATAGGATGCTGGGAATCGAACCTGGGTCGGCCGCATGCAAGGCAAACGCCCTACCCCTACTGATGTGCTATTGCGCCAGCCCCAGATCCTCACTTTTTAAGTACTACCCCTGGAGTGTGAAACGGTGGAATAAAGAATACTGCCTATTCTTTCCTCTCTTCCCATTTTGCTTATCACCAGTGACCTCAGGCTACAGTTAGGGTTTCCTTTCTTTGGTGGGGGCAACACCTTGTGGTGCTCAGGGTTTCTACTGGCTCTGTGCTGAGACATCATTCCTGGTGGTGCTCAGGGGGACCACATGTGGGATCAAGATCAAACCCAGATCAGCCCATGCAAAGCAAGTGCCCTAGCCACTGCACTGTCTACGGTTCCAGAGCTTCAAGTCCGCCTCCCACCTCCACAGACAAAGTCAATTCACTGGCCAAAGCTGTGTGGGAGGGGTGGGGCCCTTGTCTTGCATGCGGTTGACCCGGTTCAATCCCTGGTTTCTCACATGGTCCCCCCCAGCACTGCCAGGTGTGATTCCTGAGTTCAGAACAAGGAGTAAGCCCTTGAACAGCTGGATGTGACCCACAAAAAAATTGTATGTCGGGGGGAAACTCCCAAGGGACAAAGGACTGACTGCTCATGGCAGTTGCTGTCCACGCATGTGCCCCTCTGCAGAGACTAGTCACTATCGAAACCCTGGAAAGTGATGGTTCAATACTCTTCAAGCCCGTGTTCTCCTTTAACACATATCTCGCTTGCTTGTTCTGTGTTTTTTTGCTTGCTTTTTCCACTCTGGAGAAGCCCATGTTCTGTCATGGACACACACACTTCTAAATAAATTTCAATAAAAACTAACGTGCTACACACACACACACACACACACACACACACACACACACACACACACACACACACACCCCTTTCCTTCAAATTATTGGAGCAGTCAGGTACTTTAGATTGAGTAAAGGGCCTAGGAAGAACATTTCTTTCTCTCCTTTTTGGTGGAGGGGAGTGACTTGACCACACCACGTGGTGCTCAGGATTTACTCCTGACTCTGTGCTCAGAGATCTCTGAGTGGGCTCAGGGGACCATATGGGTGCTGGGCATATTACCTGGTTGGTCACATGCAAGGAAAGGGCCCAATTCACTGTACTATCAATCCAGCCCCTAGGAAGGACTTTTTTTTTTTTCAAGAAATACCCCAACTTGGGGTCCGAAAGATAGCACAGGAGTAACCTCTGAGAATCACTGTGTTGGTCCAAAAATCAAAAACTAAAGATTAAAAAAAGTAACCTATACCGGGATTTATTTGGTATCATGTATTTCATTGAAAATGTGGGACTGGGGGCTGGAGAGATAGCACAGCGGGTAGGGCGTTTGCCTTGCACGCGGCCGACCCGGGTTCAAATCCCAGCATCCCATATGGTCCCCTGAGCACGGCCAGGGGTGGTTCCTGAGTGCAGGGGTGGTTCCTGAGTACAGAGCCAGGAGTAACCCCTGTGCATCGCCAGGTGTGACCCAAAAAGCAAAAAAAAAAAAAAAAAAATGTGGGACTGGAACGATAGCACAGCAGGTAGGGCGTTTGTTTGCCTTGTTGCCTTGCACGTCGCCAACCCGGGTTCGATTCCCAGCATCTCATATGGTTCCCCGAGCACTGCCAGGAATAATTCCTGAGTGCAGAGCCAGGAGTAACCCCTGTGCCTCACCAGGTGTGATCCAACAAACCAAAAAAATAAAAAAGAAGAGAAAATGTAAGTGCTAGGGCCACACAGACAGTAGAGGGCTTCAAGCATTTGCTTGCATGCGACCAACCCACCTGATTTGGATCCCCTGCACCACATGTGGTTTGTCAAGCACCACAGGGCTTACTTCTGGGCACAGAGTCAGAAACAGACCCTGAGCACGGCCAGATGTGACCTCCAAAACAAGCAAAAAAAGAAGAAAGGAGTTTTAAGTTTTAACCTAGTTCTGCCATCAATGCATTTATTAGAAGTACAGACCTTGGAAACCATCTCAATTCATTTTCCTCCCATGAATTGGATGAGAAGGAAGAGATTCTCTCCCAGGGATCTGTGTGTATAGTGATGGGACATGGTGATCACTTGCTGGTGCCTCTGATTCCCTGTTTCAAGAACAGCAGAGACCCGGTACTTTGTGGGGAGTGCCTGGGAGGGGAACAGAAGTATGTACAGCAGATGGGACAGAAGTCGGAGCCGTAGGTGACCCAGCATCCTGAGGACAGAAACTTGGCAGAAGAAAAACCCAAAGCAGATACCTGGAAGCACAGGGCCCTGTCCCAGGAACACCACCAGCCACACGCTCTGCTGCCCTTCCTTTCCGAGCCTAGTTCAGAGGCACACACTCCAGCCTGTGGCCCTCTTGATACTATTTTGGTTTTGTTTATTCATAAAACCTCATGGGGCCAGAAAGATAATACAGCTGGTAGGGTGCTTTCTTTGCATGAGGTTGACTGGTTCAATCCCCAGCATCCCATATGGTCCTATTTGCACTGCCAGGAGTAATTCCTAAGTAGAGAGACTGAAGTAACCCTTAAGCATCACCGCTGTGATCCCAAAACAAAAACAAACAAACAAAAAATCAACATCATCTTCTTCTGCTGCTCCTTTTTTTGTTTTCTGATTCTATGTTTGTGCCTTTTCAACACTTTCACAGCAGTTTTCAGTAAGAATGCCTGATCCTGGGGCCAGAGCCACAGTACAGCAGATAGGATGTTTGCCATGCATGCAGCTGACCCAGGTTCAATCCCCGGTATCCCATATAGTTCCCCAAGCACTTCCAGGAGTACTTCCTAAGTGCAGAGCCAGGAGTAAGGAGTAATGCTGGGCATCGCCAGGTGTGAGGCCCCCCCCCAAAAAAAAAGGAATGCCTGGTCTTATCATGGATACACTTAACACCAGGAGCCACCAGAGAGGCCTGCTGACAAGTGTTTCAGTTTAGAAAACCTGGTAGTGCTCAGGGGTTGCTCAGAAATTACCCTGGTGGTGCTTGGGTACCATATGCAAGGCAAGCATGCAGGGCAAGTGCTGACATGCTGTACTATATCTCCAACCCTTTTAATTTTTCCTTTTTTGGTTTTTGGGCCACACCCAGCAGTGCTCAGCGTTTATTCCTAACTCTGCTCAGGAATCACTTCTGGCAGTGCTCAGGGATCCTAGTGTGGTCAAACCTGGGTCAGCTGCATTCAAGGCAAGTATTTTCCCCACTGTCCATCAACCAGCCCTGGACACTCTTTTTTCTTTTTGGGTCACACCCAGCAATACTCAGGGCTTACTTCTGGCTCTGCACTCAGGAATTACTCCTGGTGGTGCTTGGGGAATCATATGGGATGGTGGAGACCGAACCTGCATGCAAGACAACGCCCTACCTACTATATTGCTCTGTGCCCTGGACAGCAAGAACCTCAGCTTCTGGGCACAAACTCCTTCAGGTTGTCCTTGGCACCCACTACATGAAAATGTTGGTGCTTCCCAACCTTTTTGTTATGAAAAGAAACAACTAGGGGGTTGGACAGTCCAGATTTTAGTTTGTTTTGCTTTTTTTGGTCACACCTCGCGATGCTCAGGGGTTACTTCCAGCTCTGAACTGAGGGAACATATGGGATGCGGGGGATCAAACCTAGGTCAGTCTCATGCAAGGTAAGCACCCTCCCTGCTATACTATGCCAGTTTTGTTAGAAGCTGTACTGTAGGAGAAGCTGTACTATTCTAGGAAGGAATGTCAAACACTGGGCAATTCTGAAAGGTCCACAGATACTGTCCCAGGAGAGAAGTTAGTACCACTTTGGTTGTAGACTCATCTCCCTTACCCAGTGACATACACTGGTTGACACATGTCACAGCATGACACAGCATAGAATGTCACAAGGTACACAGGGCAAGAATGACACATATATGCATATTTAATCTCTTGCATAGTCATCCATCCACCTCCACACACAGAACCAGACACTCTGGCCCTCAGTCAACCTCCTCGGTCTCTTCTGATCAGCAGCTGTCACCTCAGTCCAGACACTCAGGGGATGATGCACTGTCCCAGGTGGCGGCTGTGACAAGATGACTCTTCATCCCTTCTGGCAAGTTGAATTCCAAGCATCTTTGGAAAAGTTCCTACCATCCCTCCTCAGAACATACCCTGAGAGCAAACACTCCCCCACATTTTCACACTTGCTTTGTTCCATGTACCACCCACTACAAACACACGGAACCACTTCTGTGTTCTTCCGGCCCACAAGCACAGCCGCTGCCTCAGTTTCTCTCCAGGCTCTGTTTGGCCAGTTCACCCTCCAACCACTCTCACCACAATACACGCCTTTTCCCTATTCCTTCTGTACGCAGCTATGATAGGGGGCTGCTGGGACGGGGAATCGGCCCAGAAGCACAGTTTTCCTACTTCTGCTCAGAACCTGGAGGAGACGGACTGTCGACCACCGGTCCGGGCTACGTCGAGGGGACAAACCCACGCTGGGCAGCAAAGCGGCTGGGCGCGCGACGGAATCGCCCCGGTATGTTGTCGCCGCGCCCCCTAGCGGACGCCGGCCCCCGACGGACTGCGGACGGGAAGAGGAGTGCAGCGGGCGCGCGTGGGAGGCGTCCCGAGGGGAGGGGTCGGCGGCCGGTGCAGGCACGGAGGCGGGAGCCACCGGGTAGGGGGCGGGGGTGAACCCCGACGGCCAGCCCGTCAGCTCTCCGCTCAGACGGGCGGGAGCCGCGGCCCCGCTCGCTGTCCATTGTCTGCGCCCCTGACCGGTGCGTCCTGGTGCCCCAGTGCGACCCGGCAGGGCAGCGTCCCACCGTCACTCCAGCCAGCGCCGAAACTAAGAGGCGGTGCTGGCCGCCGGCTGCCTCAGCCCACCAGCTAGGATCTAGAGCCATGCTGCCTGCCGCCCGCCCCCAGCGCTGTTAGAACTGGCCTGAGACCTCTCGCCACTGCCGCTGCCGCTGAGTCCCGTCCCACCGTCGCGGGTCGCCGCCAAAACCACCCAACTGCAGCAGAGCGGGCCATGGGGCGCTGGGCGCTGCTGCCCCGCTGGGTTTCTGCTGCGCTGGTGCTGGTGCTGGCCGCTCTGCCCACAGCCCTGGCCGCCAACAGCAGTGGCCGATGGTGGTAAGTGAGCAAGTGCCGGGGTCGCCACTGGTCCGAGCACGCAGAGCCACGGTCCCATCCAGCCCTCATGCTCTGGGGCTGGTCAGACAGGCTCCCTCCAGTTTCTACTTTCCTCCTGGGCTCCAAGGGTCGCTCTGGGAGCAGGGCTGCTCCTGAGAATCCAGCGTGGCTGGAGTGGGGTCCCTGCAGGATCCACAGTACTCCGAGCAGGCAGCCCACTCCATCCCTTCTTCCTTGAACTCAGAGCCTGGCCAGGGTAGTAGCCAGCCACAGGTTGCCTGTCGGAGGAAGTGAAGGGCCTGGCTGTGGTGGGAAAGGAGGCGAGAAGAGGGTGGAACGGGTAAGATTTCACGCCTGGGGTGGGCATGAACTGCAGGCCAGGATTTTCTCTCCAGGGCTGCCGGGAAGCAGGCTCTGGGAACCAAGGTAGATCTCTCCTTTCCGCCTCCAGCCCTCCCCCGTCCGGGCGCCCATGCAGCACTTCAGACTACCCCATACCGTCAGACAAAAGTCTAGATGTCCCAGACAGACCAGTGAGCCAGGGAGCTGCGGCCTCCCATCTCCAGTTGCTCCCTGGCACATAGTGCCCAGAAGAGGCACATGGTGGGCACAGACCCTTTTGGTGAGGGTGTAGGACCCCTCCAAGCCTGAGCCCTGCCCTGCCTCTCACCAGGGGCATCGTCAACGTTGCCTCTTCCACGAACCTGCTCACCGACTCCAAGAGCCTGCAGCTGGTGCTGGAGCCGAGTCTGCAGCTGCTGAGCCGCAAGCAGCGGCGGCTGATCCGCCAGAACCCGGGGATCCTGCACAGCGTGAGCGGAGGGCTGCAGAGTGCCGTGCGAGAGTGCAAATGGCAGTTCCGGAACCGCCGCTGGAACTGTCCCACGGTGGCAGGGCCCCACCTCTTTGGCAAAATCGTCAACCGAGGTGGGTACCAGTAGGGCGATGCTTCCGGGACTGGGGGAACTTAGGGTCACCCCCAGGGCAGGGGCTGGGGAGCGCAGGCAGTGGTGTCCCAGGCGCCTGCAGGATCTCAGGAACAACCCGCCAGAGCACTCCCCCACTCAGCGGCAGCTTTGGGCCAGCTTTGGGCAGCTTTCGGTCCCTGTGGATCAATCGCTTTCAAGGTGGCCCCTCAAGCCAAAGTTGGACTTTGCTGAGCGCTGTCCAGAGAAAGGCAGCTCTGAACCGCAGCGTGGGCTGGCCGCCCTGTCCCCAGCGCCTCTCAGAACTGCTGGGGAATCATTGTGCTGCTGGGGGTGGGGGGGGAGTTTACCTCAGTCCAGCAAAGCTGACACGGACTCAGAGTTCCGGGCTTCAGGGGTTAGAGAAAGTGCAGGAGGGACGGCGTTTGCCTTGCACGCTGCCAACCTGGGTTGGATCCTCCACACCCTGTATGGTCCCTGAGCACCACCAGGAGTAATTCCTGAGTGCAGAGCCAGTAATAATCCCTGAGCACTGCAGGGTGTGGCCCCAACATCACCCCCCCCCCAAAAAAAAAGTTTGGGTTGCAGATAGGACTTGGCAAAGTTCTTCAGCTCCTTTTGAATGTTTTATCTTGAGTCGCCCCAGCTCCACTATGGAGCCGGAATGCCCTGAGTCTCCATACTTGGTTGTCATACTCCAGCTTTCAGGGAGCCCCAGACCCCTGCCCACTTAGCCCCTGACCCAGTCTCGGCTGCCTTAGGATGTGGAACTCACAGGTCCCTCCACTGAGAGTGCAGGCACCCTGCCCTCCTGCCACTCCCTCTAGCTGATGCCCCCTTTCTTTCTCCCCAGGCTGCCGGGAGACAGCCTTTATCTTTGCCATCACCTCTGCCGGCGTTACCCATTCCGTGGCTCGCTCCTGCTCCGAAGGTTCCATCGAATCCTGCACGTGCGACTACAGGCGGCGCGGACCTGGTGGCCCCGACTGGCACTGGGGTGGCTGCAGCGACAACATCGACTTCGGCCGCCTCTTTGGCCGCGAGTTTGTGGACTCCGGGGAGAAGGGACGGGACCTGCGCTTCCTCATGAACCTGCACAACAACGAGGCTGGCCGCACGGTGAGCGGTGTCTGGGGCTCTGCACCGCCACCCAAAGGCGGGTGGGGGGTGTCGTGGGCGCATGGGGAAGAGGGGTAGCCTCGGGAAATGACGGTGGGTGTGGTAAAGTCTTCCTGGTGGGCAAACAGGAGAAGACACCCGGGGTGGGGGTGTGATTGTGAAAGGCAGGAAATGGGAGAGAGTGGCAGAGGGCAAAGGTGTGCCCAGATTGAATGCAGGTAGAGCCAGAGGTTAAAGCTTTGCAACCCTGGGCTGTCAGATAACTCAGAAGCTGAATTTTATTTTTATTTTTTTCCCATACCCAGATATACTCAGGGCTAACTCCTGACTCAGTGTTCAGGGATCTCTCCTGGCCAGCTGTGGGGTGGGGGGCAGTCGGGGAGAGGGGTGTCAGGCGGCAAAATGAGGTGGGATCCAATCCAATCCGGGTCAGCTGCATGCAAAGCAAAGCAACTACTATTGCCCGCTGTACTATCGGGCCCTAGAGCTCAAGCTTTGCCTGCGTTTCCGGATTCCACTCTCCAACCCATAAGGTCCCCAGTATCTTCGGGGAAGCGACTCCGAGGCATCAGACTAGGAGAAGGAAAACAAATGTGCAATTCATTAAAAGTATTACCCACAGCCCCTCTATTGCCTAAAATCTAGAATAAGATGGAAAGACCCAGACAGTCTCTCTCTGGCCGTGTGAGCAGAGCTAGGCCTGGGCTCTGGAACCCTGCAGGGCACTTCTCCCTCAGGCTCCGCTGGATGGGGTCTTTTCGGAGCCCCCTGCGGCAGCATCCTGGGTCTGAGGGAGCCCTGAGACACCCTTTTTTCCTCCCGACACCCCGCCCCCCCCAGACGGTGTTCTCCGAGATGCGCCAGGAGTGCAAATGCCACGGAATGTCCGGCTCCTGTACAGTTCGAACGTGCTGGATGCGATTGCCCACGCTGCGAGCCGTGGGCGACGTGCTGCGCGACCGCTTCGACGGCGCTTCTCGCGTCCTCTATGGCAACCGCGGCAGCAACCGCGCCTCGAGGGCCGAGCTGCTGCGCCTGGAGCCCGAGGACCCGGCCCACAAGCCTCCCTCCCCCCACGACCTCGTCTACTTCGAAAAATCGCCCAATTTCTGCACCTACAGCGGACGCCTGGGTACCGCGGGCACGGCAGGGCGCGCCTGCAACAGCTCGTCGCCCGCGTTGGACGGCTGCGAGCTGCTCTGCTGCGGCCGGGGCCACCGCACGCGCACGCAACGCGTCACCGAGCGCTGCAACTGCACCTTCCACTGGTGCTGCCACGTCAGCTGCCGCAACTGCACGCACACGCGCGTGCTGCACGAGTGTCTGTGAGGCGGACGCCGACTCGCTCCCGGGAGCACGCCCCGAACAGAGTCGCTGGCACCGAGATTACCATCCGCGCCCACCCACCAGCCACGCTCCTCGCTGCTTGTCACACGTATTCGACCGGTTTCCCCCACCTCCTCCTACCTGGGACTCCTCAAACCACTTTCCCCGGGCGGGCGGCAGAGCCCTCTTTCCCTCTGGGAGGAGCAGCCCGGACCTACCTCCCTCCCTCTCGGGGGAGACCCCCGTTGCACTGCCCCGCCCCCAGCGGGTGCCCAGGTGACTGAAGGACTCGTCCCTGGGGTCATTCCAGCCCCTGCTCTGCCTCCGCTGTCCTTTCCTTCCCCTTGAGCCTCTGTTTTGTCCTGGTTCTCGAGAGCTCCTTCCCGTGTCCCGTGAATGCTGCACGCCCTGAGCCCCCCGAAGGGCCGTCAAGGCCTTTCTCCTCCCGGCTTACAGTTCAAGTGGGAGGTTGGCGGTGAAAGGGCAGCTGTGGTGATGTGGAAACCGAGGAGGACGTGGGAGGGGGGCCCAGCAGAAATCCCTGATTCCCCCAGCCTCTGTAGTGAGGCCATTGAACAGCTGTGAACCCATGTCGCCTTCAGCCACCTCCTACCCCTTCCTGTCCTGCCTCTTCATCAGTGTGTAAATAATTTGCACTGAAACGTGGATACAAAGCCACGAGTTTGGTTGTTGTAAATAGAACTATTTATTGTGCTGGGTTCCAGCCTGGTTTGCAGAGACCACTTCCACCCTAATGCAGTTCCTCTTCATTCTCCAGCCTGTTGATCTCTAGCCCTTTCTGATCCCATGGCCTCCTCTTCCCTGATCCCCACCAATTTCTCAAAGGTGCCTTTGCATACCGGAATTGGCATTTCCCACTTAGTTGCTATTAGTGACTCCTCGCCCCCACCAATGTAGTATCTTCCTCTGCAGAATAAAGTCTCTATTTTTATCAATGACTGAGTGGCTTGAATTCAGAACAAACCCTTGTTGCTTCTCTCTCTCTCTCTCAATTTCTCTCCCTCTCTCTCCCTCTCCCTCTTTCTCTCTCTTCTCTCTTCTCTCTCTCTCTCTCTCTCTCTCTCTCTCTCTCTCTCTCTCTCATTGTTTCTTTTGCTTAGTTCTCTTCAGCAAAATGTTGGGTGTTGGTTTCCTGGCCCTGCAGGAGGACCCTAAGAATCTGACTCTTAATTGAGCACACAGGTGATCCAGTCTCCAGAACCACTTGGTCAGGAGCCAGAAGCCAAAAGCTAGTTGTGTATTCTTGGGCAAATGCCTAGCTGATGTGGTTTCTTCCCTTGTGGAATGGGATGAACAAAGTCTGAGCCTACCTCTTCTATCTAGAAGTGGTTGTGAAAATAGCTACATTCCACTGAGTGACAGCCATGTCCCCATTCTGAATGGAGATCAAAGGAGAAAGAGAAACCCCAGCAGCCCAGCAGCCCCCGCCCCTCATGCTGTCCCTTACCACACCCCCCACCTGCAGCTGTTGGTCCCTGAACCCAGTCTGCTTCCAGCTGTAATTAGGGCCTGGGCCCTACCTTTTCCCCACAAGGCAGAGATACGTTGTGCCCAGCTCTGCATTTTGGACTGAGGAAACAGGTGGTGAATTCTAGTCCTGGATCTAAAATCTCAGGGATGATGGTGGCGGTAAGAAAGGAGTAAGAAGGGCTAGAATTCATGGGAGTGATCCTTCAGCGCAGAGCCAGGAATAAGCTCTGAGCATGGCCAGGTGTGGCCCCCAAACAAAAAAAGGGCTAGAATTCAGATATGGGCTCAGCTGACCCAGATGTAAATTAAAGCAGAAGTTAGTGGGCTGACAGAGGCAGGAAGGGCCATGGGCCCCTGTGGACCGATGTCAGAACAGAATCTCAGAAGCAGCAGGATGGGGAGAGGAAAGTTTGCCAGCTGACCCCACCCACTCTCACAACTCCCACCTCCAGAAGCTAGATTCAGTATCACTTTGGGGCCTGGAAGCTGACAAGGTGAAAGAGGTGAACCTGTCTCTTGCTCTCAGCCTCAAGTGCTCTGTCTATTAAGCAGGGAGGTTGGCAACATGATCCTCTCCTTCAGGAAGCCGAGAAGGTTCCCATGCCATCTTGTATGGGACAAAGTGCGCAGGTTTTGGTGTTTAGTTTGTGGCCATTTCCAGCAATGCTCAGGCCTTCCTCTGGTTTGCCCTCAGGGATCACACCTTAAGAAGCTTGTGGAACCCTGTGGGGTGCTGGGGATTGAACCAAGGTCAGGCACAGCACGTTCTCACTGTACTATCTCTCTGGTCCCAAGAGTGTGGGTTGTTTTGTTGTGAGCGAAAGGACTTGAACCCTGGGCCTTATACATGCAAAGGCCTACCCCAAGCTCAAGTTATTTTTTTTAATTAATTTAATTTATTTTTGGGGGGTCACACCTGGAGATGCTCAGGGGTTACTCCTGGCTCTGCACTCAGAAATTACTCCTGGCTGTGCTTGGGGATATATGAGGTGCCAGGATCAAATCTAGGTCAGCTGCATGCAAGGCAAATGTCCTTCCCACTGTACTATCGCTCCAAGCCAAGCTCAAGTCACTTGAATCTTTCCTGATACCTCTTCTGTGTCTGGCACCAAATGCTGGGGACATGGTGACATCTGAACCATGGAGTCTTCTGAAAGGAGATTATGGTCTGGCCAGGGAATCAAATCACGTAGATGTGGTCAGCAATGGGGACAGGTATGATCAGCAGTGGGTCCTACGCAGTTTCGGTTCAGGGAAGGGGACACATTCAGCATAAGTCCAGGGCTGAAGGACAGATGTCCATATTTGTGTCTCCTGTACAGAGGCCCTTCACTCCCATGTTTCTTTTTGGGTCACACCCAGAGATGTTCAGGGGTCATTCCTGGCTCTGCACTCAGGAATGACCCCTGGCCATGCTCAGGGGACCATACGGGATGCTGGGAATTGAACCCGGGTAGGCCGCATGCAAGGCAAGACAAACGCCCTACCCGCTGTGCTATCACTCCAGCCCCTCCCATGGTTTGTTTTTATCTTTTAGTTCTGGAGATTGAACCCAGGGCTTCCCACATGCAAGACAGGCACTCTACCACTGAGTGACACCCCTGACCCCACTTCTTGGGCTTGGAATTTCTAAAGGAATGTACAGAAGTGTAGAAGGTGCCTGGTCACGACATGCACTGATCACCACGACAGGAAGAAAGCAGTAAGATCTGCAAAGCAGAGCCTCAGCCCTTGCACAAGGGGCAGGCTACTTGCCTCGACCCAGTTGATTGGGGTTGACACCCAAGCACCACGCAAGGTCTCCGAAGTCCCACCAGGAGAGATCCCTGAGTGCAGAGCCAGGAGTCAGCAGGGTATGGAAAAAAAGACCCTGCAAAGCACTACAGGGGAATGAATTCTTTTGTTTCTCTGATTATCCATGCCACCCTCACAGAGACAGAGGAGGGGCACCCCGGCGAGCACGGCAGATTTCCTAGGTGCCTGCCTGGCTCTCTCCACCCAAGCTGTCCTCCCGCCCACCTGGAATCTTCAGGTGCCAGGTGCCTCAGAGCCAGGGGGTCTGAGGCTGGCGGAGACCCA
This sequence comes from Sorex araneus, assembly GCF_027595985.1. NCBI lineage: Eukaryota > Metazoa > Chordata > Mammalia > Eulipotyphla > Soricidae > Sorex > Sorex araneus. Next base: position 228,681,294 of record NC_073303.1, on the reverse strand, counting down.
GACACATGGTTGGCCTCAGTCCTTTCGGGAGTTACTCTTCCTAAAATATCCCAGGGGAACGGAAAAGCTGAGAGGACTGAGCTGCAGAGCTCACACCCCTGGGGGTCAGTGAGCCTGCCCCCCCCACAGGGCACCCTGGAAAAACCCTGTCAGTGGGGCTGCAAATACCCCAGGGTCTAGGTGCCCCCCGCCCCCAGGGTGGCTCAGTCCTTCTCTCCAGGCTAGAGGGAGAAAAATAACAAAACGAGGAGAAAATAAGCTGTTTGGCTGTGGCATGAGCAGGAATATCCATACAGAGCTGCCCACCACTCACCCTTACTCACTCTTTCCACACCCAGCGGGGCGCCCAGCATGAGACAGACCACCCCCCTGCCCCCTCCCCCGTCTGGGCTAAAAGCAGCGGCTGGTGAGCTAGCGGCAGGTTATAAATACGCCGGGGAACTGCGGCCAACTCGCTCCTGTCGTGCCCTGGGAGGGCAGAGCGTGGGGTGGCTCCTCGGGAGGAGCCAGGGCTGCCCTGTCCCCGGGGCCCAGGAGGAAGTGGGGCTTCCAACAGGCTACCGCTTTTTTTTTTTCTCGCCCTTTTCAAAAGGAAGGAACCGGCGCTTCATTGCTCCGGGACTGCGCTCCTCTCTCTGCCCAGAGGGGCCCCTCCGCGCGGCGCCAGGGTCAGAAGACCTGGAGGAAAAGCCAGCGGCAGCACCCCCGCCCCCACCGTTTACTCTCAGCAAAACCGCGGTTCATTCATTCATTCATTCACTCATCCCCGCACCTGGCCGCCAGGCGCATGCGCGCGCCCCAGCCGGGTCGGCGTTTCTCCGGGCGGCGGGGCCACCTCCTGGGCCCGCGCCGTGCGGGATCCGTTCTCCCTCTGCGCGGGCGGTGCCCGGCCTGAGAACTGGGTCCCTGAACCCGCCCGCGTTCAGCACCGCGCGGCCTCCCCGGGGAAAGTCCCTCTTGCAGGCAGCGAGGGGACACCTGCACGGGCGGGCACGGCCGTCTCCCGTCACTTGCCGAGGAGGTGCCAAGCTGGGCAAGAGGGGGCAGTGCCACCCTGAGAAGCGTCAGCCGTCCTCCCCAGCCTGAGCCCCTCCCTCCCCCCCTCCCCATTAATCCTCGGAAGTGAAGGGGCCGTCCCTGGCGGCCCCTCGGCCCTATTGTGGCCCCTCGCCCTCCTTGGCTGGCGTCTAATTAACTCCTCCTGCCCCCGGTTTTGTGTGCCCCCCTTACCCCACCTTGTCGGCCCCGCCCCTCCGCTCGGCCCGCTCCCCCCCACGGACATTCCAGCCCGGCCGGGCCGCTGTGCCAGGGCAACCAGGGCCGGACCGAGGCCTAATCCCCCCGCCGCCTGGCCCGGCTGGGGGAGCCCCACTCACCTCCCCGCTCTCTGGGGGCTGGTTGGCTCTGCTGTGGCGGAGACACACAATCAGGACAAAGGCGCAGCCCCCAGGGGGCTAACTCAGCCTTCACGCCCAGGTTGTGCGGCATTTGGGCAGTTTAATGAATTGTCCATCACGCCTTTCAGGGCCCGCCCGTCAGCCTGGATTAATCTTCGGAGCCCTGGTGGGGTAGGAGACACTAAGCCTGTATTTATTACTCTCCCATTGTCACTAATTGAGGTAATTATCTGTGACTCTGGCCCGGCCAACAATGCTGCATTCACTCTTGGGACCTTGATGGGCCTGGCTCCCACTCTCACCACCAACCCTCCCTCCTCTCCTCTCCCAGAGCCTCCGACTCAGTTGGGCCTCTGAGCATGTTGGGAAAGTGGATAGTGTCCCACAGTGCTTCACTCGAAGCCCCAGCACCAGGGAGCTGCCAGGAAGAGTCCTGCTGCCCAAAGGAGGAAAGAAGGAAAGAAGGCTCAGGACGGCTGCCTGCCTTGGCAGAGTCCTCAGGGTGCAGGCGAGAGTATTTTCCGGGTCTTGGTTTTTCTGGCTTCTCCAGCAACCCACCTCTGGGCCGTGGCACCAGGCTCTTGCAGCACCCATCAGTGGAGACACCCTGTACTCATGAAGTCTCCAGCTCTCTCCGGCATGGGGCAGCCCTAACTGTAACAGGGCGGGTTTCAAAAGGTCCCAGGGGTGGCAGAGTGGCTGTGTCATGGGGAAGTTGTGAGAGAGGGCAAGAAAGGGCTTATTAGGGCTTATCAGACAGCGAGAGGACCCATCCCACAGAGGCCAAAGCATCCAGGAGACGCTAACACAACCATGGGGCAATCTTAGGGAGAAGCTTGGGCTTGAAGGGGCAAACAGTTTTGCCAAAGAGTAGACTTCATGTGGGAAGGACTTCCTGGGGCAAGAGCATTGATCTTGGGTGGATATAAAAGGCATTAAAGGGAATGAGAGCGAGAAACAGTTAAAAGGACAATTTGGACAAGACCTCGTTGTGAGCTCCTGCAGGGTAGGTACTGGTCTTGGTCACTTGTTTTTCCAAGAGCTTAATTAACACTGCACCTTGCACATAGTAGGTACACTCGACAGTACAAATGGATAGGTGAATCGTATGCTTGCACGGGATCAGGGTCTTTCATCTCTTCTCTCCCACAGCTGCACTAATTCTGTCTCAGGACTTGCAGAAAGGACAGGTGGAGACAGGGACTTTTCTTGGATGGGCCCTTCAGCAGCTGCAAAGGTTAAGGATCTTGAGAGGACTCAAAGCTACAGTTGGGATGGCGCCACCTGGTGGTGCCTCTTGGGAAAGCACAAAGAAAGTAGAGTCCCACCACCTAGTAGGAGATCCAAGGGGCAGTGGCCACCCTCCTCCTGTCTACTGTTGAGTTGCCAATTGCCATCTTGCTGTTGCTGGAGCAGTTTTATCCCTTGTTTCTTCTTTCTACCAGTATTTTCTTATAACCCACTCCAGGCCATGCTGGTTGGAGATACAGAACAAAACAAAGGAATTACCTTCAAACAATGGCTGCTCTAAGGACCACAAGGTGACATAACTGACAAAGGTCATAATAAAGCTGCCGGGGATTCTATGTGTGCTGAGGGGGCACTGGGACAGTCACAGATCAAAAACTCTCTGCCCTAATCTCTCCCTTATCTAACTCACTAAAGATTTTTAAGTTTATCTTTGCTTTCTAGAGATTCTTCATGATTTAGCTCTCACACAGTGTCCTAGGACCCTGTCCTTTTGCACTTCTATTCTCCTTCTGCCTGTTTCCCAGCAAAGGTGCTTTCTCACCTTTCCAGCTTTGCCCAACACCTGTTGGAGCCCATTTCTTCTTCTTCTTCTCCTCCTCCTCCTCCTCCTCCTCCTCCTCCTCCTCCTCTTCCTCCTCCTTCTCCTTCTTCTTCTCCTTCTCCTTCTTCTCCTTTGGCTTTTGGGCTACACCCAGTGATGCTCAGGGGTTACTCCCGGCTCTGCACTCAGGAATTACTCCTGGAGGGCTCAGGGGATCATATGGGACACTGGGGATTTAACATGGGTTAACTGTACCCACTGTACAGCCTACCCACTATACTATCTTTCAGTTCTCCCCATTGAAGCCCATTCCAAATGCCCCTTCCTTTAGAAAGGATCTTCTAATTTCTTTTAGCAAAGTGGTTTTGCCTCTTAGTCATCCTGAAGTGCTTCTTGTGCAACGTTCTTTTTTTTTTTCTTTTTGGGTCACACCTGGCAATGCACAGGGGTTACTCCTGACTCTGCACTCAGGAATCACCCCTGGAGGTGCTCAGAGGACCATATGGGATGCTGGGAATCGAACCCAGGTCAGCCGCATGCAAGGCAAACGCCCTACCTGCTGTACTATTGCTCCAGCCCCTTCTTGTGCAACTATCATTAACACCAATGTTGTGTGTCTCATGGGTGGTTAACTGTCTATGATTCATCCTTCTTAGGCTTATAGCTTCCTGAGGATGTGGGATCTGTGCTCCATTCTACTCCTGTTGGCATGCTTCATGGCTCTGAGCAAGGCCCATCATCTATATACCTCACTAAGTAAAGAATGAGTGGATGGATAAGTGAACGAATAGCTAGGTGGAGAGACAGCTAAGGGTTGGTGGATGGATGGAGACATGAGGAAGTGGAGCAAATTGGAGGATATGTGGATATGTGGATGGGTGCACAAAAGGGTGACTGGATGCATGAATGGAAGGAGGATTCACAAAAGACTGAGTATAGTACTTTGAGGGAAGGAGCCACCCCAGGCCAGGACACTCAGAAGAGGGGCCAACATCCAGGCTGAGCCTACGGGAAGCACCTCTGAGGTGACGTGTTTCACTGACCCCGGGGAAAATTACCACCCCCAGCAGTGAGAGCCTGATATCATGCTCCCCTGGGCCCACAGGGGAGCCCCACTAACACGTGTGCTGCCTGAGCTGTGCGACACAGTCTTTGGCTCCATACATTTTAAAAGGATGTCGTCTCTCCACACCTTTGAAGGGTTCCTCTGTGACTCTCCCGCAACCCTGACCCAATCTCATAAGCATCTAGACGGAGTTCTCAAAGAGAGTTGCTGCGTCTAGGTTTCTTGAGTGTCTGGGATCTGACGCCTGTATTTCACAGGCGAGTGAATGAGCAGGTGACTGAGTGAAAACTGACTCCCCACAGACACAGTTTGCAGATTCCACTGGAGCTCATGTTCCTCTGCCTCTCCTGAGCTCTCATCCTGCAATCCATGTGTGCATGCACACACACACACACACACACACACACACACACACACACACACACACACACAGAGTTCTGATATCAGTTCCCCTAAAATCCCAGAGTTATGGCCTGGCTCTTTGTTCCCTTTACCCATTTGTGACTGACTAGAAAGTTCCAAGACTGTCCTAAGAGTCTGAGAGGGAGGAGGCTTAGCTGCTCTAAAGATTTGTGTAATTTGTGTAAATTGTACCCCAATAGGGCTAAGGGACTGGCTGCTGGGAAGAATCAGAATCAGGCTGGGGGCAGAGGGTCTTATACTAACCTGAGGACTGCTGTCCCGGCCTGACCATGCCTCTGCACATTTGCTGGCCCTCCCCCTGACATGGGAGGTGGAACCAAGTGTGTGGGGGGGTGGCCAAGGCCTGGCTGGCATACAAAGCCAGATTTAGAAGCCATTTTCACAGCAGGGAGCCTCCAGCCTCCACCCACAGGGTCTGCAGGACCAATCAGATAGGGCTCACCAAGGGCTCTTCCTGCTTCCCTGTTTCTTTTACTCCCCAGATCTTTAATAACTACTGTGGACTCCATCCTCAGACAAAGATGGAGAAAGTCTGGGTGGGGTGTGGGAAATGCTGCATTGATGCCCTAACCAGCCACATGCTCATTGGGGCTGTCTCCTGGGGTCCCCTCCATCACCATGGTTTCAGGCCTTGCTCCTCCTCTAGTACCTGCTTCTCCTCCTCATCCTCTTGTCCCCGTACCCCTGATACTACTAAAATAGCCCATAGTACAGCCAAGGGAGGGGTGTGCACCTTGCATGCGGCTGACCTGGGTTCGATCCCGACATTCCATATGGTCTCCTGAGCACCACCAGGAGTGATTCCTGAGTGCAGAGCCAGAGTAAGCCCTGAGCATTGCTGGGTGTGAAACCCCAGCAAGCAAAAATAAATAAATAAATAAATAGTCCTAAAGAGAAATAAAAACGGGAGCTTATAGATGTCAGTTACGTAAGTACCAGGCATTGTTCTAAGAGCTTCACATACTCAAACACTCCCACCCCATAAAGTTCCTGGGGGATCAAGCATGACTATAACCCACACCCGAGCTTTGCACTTCAGGCCCCCAGTGCTCCAACAGTGGCAGCATTACTTCCAGCAGTGACAACTGGCCTCCTGGGCTGGAGGGATCGCTTGCCTTGCACATGGCTGACAGGGTTCAATCCTCAGTACTGACTATGATCCCACAGGCACTACCAGAGGTAATCAGCAAGCACAGAGCCACAACTAAGTCATGAGCACAAGTGGATATGAGGCCCTAAAATAAAACTGGCTTTCCGTGTGATCATCCTCAAAGAGGTTTAGGCAGCGTGGCCAAGCCCCTCCCTAGTGCCAGCACCTTCTCTGCCATGCAGCTCACTCTTTTACCAGACCAGATAGTCTCCCCATGACCTTGGCCTTCCTTAATCGTCCCTTATTTTCAGTTCATCATTATCTCAGGCCCAGAAATCTAAGGCACTCATTCCTCAACTGGACCAGGCTCACCCAACCTGCCTGTTTCCTCACCTGTATTTATTTATTTAAATGTACCACCGTGAGGTACAGTTACAGACTTAGGAACTTCTGTGATTACGTTTCAGTCACACAATGATCGAGTACCCATCCCTCCACCAGTGCCCATTCTCCACCACCAATGTTCCCAGTATCCCTGCCTGCCCCCGTACCCCTCCCCCCCTTTGTGGCAGGTGCATTCCCTTCTCTCTCTCTCTCTCTCTCTCTCTCTCTCTCTCTCTCTCTCTCTCTCTCTTGCTTTTTGGGTCACACCTGGTGATGCACAGGGGTTACTCCTGGCTCTGCACTCAGGAATTACCCCTGGTGGTGCTTGGGGGACCATATGGGATGCTGGGAATTGAACCCTGGTCAGCCGAGTGCGAGGAAAACGCTCTACCTGCTGTGCTACTGCTCCAGCCCCTCTCTCTCTCTCTTCTTTTTGGTGTTTTGGTTTGCAATGCACATATTAAGTGGCCACTATGTTCAGTCTATAGTCTACTTTCAGCACATCTCCTCCTCTTCCACAGCTGTCTTTTTTAAAAAACTGAATCACTGTGAGACAGTTACAAAGGTGTTCACGATTGAGTTTCAGTCTTTTTTTTGGGGGGGGTCACACCCGGCGATGCACAGGGGTTACTCCTGGCTCTGCACTCAGGAATTGCCCCTGGCGGTGCTCAGGGGACCATATGGGATGCTGGGAATCGAACCCGGGTCGGCCGCGTGCAAGGCAAACACCCTACCCACTGTGCTATCTCTCCAGCTCCCTGAGTTTCAGTCTTGCAATGTTCTAATACCCGTCTCTTCATCCAGAGCACATTCCCTGCCACCAATGCCCGGCTTCCCTTCCATCCGGTGCCACCTCCAGTCTGCCTCTCTGGCAGACACTACCCTTCCCCTCCTTTTAGGCACCTGCATACTGCCTTGAATGCACCCTCAACTCCAGTCAAGCCAAACCACCTGATAATTCTCCCACATCCATGACTGTGTTCGCTGGTCCCTCTGCTTGGAACCCTTTCTCTAGACTCTCTCAGGCCTCCTCCTCCAGGGAGCCTTTCCTGGATGGGAACATCTCCTTTGACTCATTGCTCAAAGAGGGAGGGGGAGGTGCTCGGGAGATGCTCCAAGGGAGGGAATGCAGAGTCATGGTCCGTGGTTGCATCCCTGGCACCTCCTCACCTCCCTAGCGCTGCTAGGAAGAGCCCTGGCGCCCCCCCCCCCCCGCCCCCTAGCCCGGCCCAAGCCCCTACCCCCACCCCTGCTCGTCCTCATTCCGTTGTCAGGCGGCCTCTGCTCCTTCCGGGAGCCGGGCCAGAGGCTGACTCCGTCTCAGGTGCGCAGGAAATGCTCGGTGGACCGAACGGGAGTAGTTAGACTGGTAGGTGGCGGGCAGACAGACTCCGGTGTCTGACAAGGTGACCTCCACTTCCTTTCCCCGCACCCGCAAGGCCGAACTTGAAACCTGGCCGCGTGGGTTCCAGGCGGGTCCGCAGGGGCCTCCCGGGCGGCTCTGCGCGCGGCCGCCCGACCCCTCCCGGCCCGGCGCGGTCTCCCGGGTGGCTGCGGAGTGACGTGGGGGATAATTGAGGCCCCAGAGCGTACGCGGTTGGCGAGCGGGGCCGGGCCGGGTGGGCGGCGCGGGCCGGGGCGGGGGCCGAGCGGGGCGCGGGGCCGGGCGGGGACTCCGCGGCGCAGCCGGCCGGCGGCTAAATTTACCCGGGCTGACTCAGCCCCTGCCCGGAATGGGGGTCGGGAGGGCGCCAGCCGGGTGGGGTGGGGGGCAAGGAAGGAGAATCCGGCCTGGGGAGACGGGGGTGGGCCGGGAGTTTCCATCAAAGAAAGGGCGTCCCCTCCGCCCCCCGCGCCACCCCCAAACACACGGACGACGGGAAGGCGCGGAGGAGCCCTGGGCCGGGAACGCGGCGCCACGGCCGTGGAACAAAGGTGATGCCGAGGCCGGGCCAAGGGAAGCTTAGGTTTATTGAGCGCCCGCCGGGTGCGAGGCACGATGCGCGGCGCTTTACATACATTATCGCATTAAATCCTCACAACAACCCTGCGAGGTAGGTGTTTATAAACCCCCATTTGACAGATGAGGAAACTGAGGCTCAGGGAGGTGAAGTGGTTTGGCCCAGTTCACATGGCTAGTAAATGGCAGACAGGGAGGTGTCCACGATAGCAGAGGAAAAAAGACTTAAGTTCCTGGGCCCCGAGCGGGTGGTCTGAGATGAGTACAACAGAGAGGGGCTTGGCGCGCTCCCAGCCCCGGGAGGCCAGGGGCCCGCTCCCGGCCTCGCGCGCCTTGTCTGGAGGCCGCAGGACGGGGGGCCTGCGCGCAGGAGGCGCTCGGGACTAGCTACCCGGGAAATCCGCGACCTGCGCGCGCCCCGTAGTGGCTACAGCGAGTATCACACCCACGCCTGCAGGCTTTAGGGGACCAGCCTCTTTCGTCACTCCCTAGCAAGTTTCTGGAAGAGATGCAAAAAAATAGAAAAAAAACCCCAAACAAACCCACCAGGGTTCCTTCAGTGGGATAATACCACTGGATGGGAAATCGTGGTAATGGTTCAAAGCATCACTAAGGAACACGGGGGAGGGGGCGGGGGAGGCCTAAAGGGTCCCAAGCTGATTCATTGGCAGCCTTCCCTCCCCAGCTTGGACCACCACAGGCCCAGGACAGTGACAAGGCCACGGTCCTACCCTGTCTTGGCCGGCCCTCACCTAAACCTGGCTGGTCTAGGAGCCCTTGCACACTTAGGCCAGTTCTTCTGCAAAACCTGGACAGTCTTGAATTGGGAATGAGTGCGAGTGGATGAAGCATCTCCGAGCCCTTGGCCTGTCCAGTTGTTCCTAACTCTCTTTCTTCCTTGTAGAAGGAAGGATGAACTGGAAGCCTCTCCCAAGCACTCTGAAGGGTCAAGGACAGAGCCCATAACTACCTGGTTTCACCTGTGAGCTGCTGGCGAGGGGATTGCCTATAAACGTGACAGAGCTGGGATTTGAGCTGAGGCCTGTGGCAGCTACAAAGTGAGCTCTCTTCTAACTGAGCTAATTGCGTCTGGACCACTTCCTCTTCTGGCACCTGGGAACCGCCCCTGTGAAGCCGCTCCACCCCTTTCTCCTGCTCTGGGGGTGCCACCTGTGAGTGTGTCCTCCTTGTGGTCCCGCTGCTCCTGGCTGCGCTGGGTCCCACACCTCTAGTGCCCGGGCCCTCGCCCAAGGCCTGGCCCATGTGGGTGTGGGCAGGCACTGAAGTCTACTGCCCCCTCTCACCCCTCCTACAGAGAACACGTCCCCGTGTCGGATCCACCCACTTTCCTTTCACGTGGGAGGCTTGGTTTCAGTAGGGGGCCGGTCTGGGTAAGGGGTTCAAGGAGATCTGAGAGGAGGGGAGCAGTGGATCCATGGACGAAGCGTCCCGGGGAACATAAGCCTAGGGCCCTTCACTGCCACTCCCTCTTTCCCTGCGGTGTCCCCTTCGCGTTCCTCGCCCCGCCGAGGCCGTCCTCGGCTCGGCCGATGGCACCTAGGACGCCCCGCAGGTCGTCGCCCAGCTCCTCAGCCTTGCCCCCTTCCCTGGGCGGCGGGCGGTGCCCAGGCTCGGGCAGGGGCCGCTCCTGCCGCCAGGGGGCGCCCGCGGCCTCCGTGTCGCTCCCGTCAGACGAGCCGCTGTGCGCGCTCAGCTCCGCCGCTTCGTCCGAGTCCGAGTCCGGGGCGGTGTGGCGGCGGATGCGGGACACGGCCTCCCGCAGGGCGCCGGCGTAGGGTCCCGGGCTCCGCGGCCAGCCACGGCCGGCGCGGCGCGGGACCGCCGCCCCCTCCCCCGCGCCCTCGGCCTTCCCCACCTTCCCCAGAGCCGCCGGGCCTAGGGCCGAGTGCCCCGGGCTGCCCGGCGGCGCGGGGGCTCCCCGCAGGCTTGCTTCGCCGGCCGGGAGCCCCGGGATGCGCGAGACGCGCTCCTCCTCCGAGGGGTCCCCCGGCGTCCCGCCCGCAGCGTCGAACTCACGCTCCCCACCCGGCCGCGGTGCCAGGGTGCTGCTCTGCAGCGGCTTTGGGCAAGGGGAAGGCAAGGGCTCGGCCCACTCGCGCCCCTCCTGCTTGGGCGTGGGCTGGGTCGGGGGACCACCCTCATCGCTGGGGGCATCTCCCTCCACGCGCGGCCCCGCGGCGGGTAAGAGCCGCACCTGCTGGGATCGAGGGGTGGGCACGTACTGGGACCGGATCACCACGCACGTAGCGTCGATCACAAAGACGCCGTCTCCGCCGGCGGGACCCCGGGAACGGCGGGGGAGGGTGTGGGCGCGGCGGGTGGCCTTCCAACCCTCCAGAGTCTCGGGGCCGGCCCCCTCTTTATGACCCAGGGACTCTCTCCATCCCGTACCTCCTGGAGCCCAGGGTCTGGGGAGGGTCTGGCTCTGTCGGGGCGGCGGTTTCTTAGTGGAGGGAATCCAGCCTTTGGGTGGCCAGCTCTGCTCTCCACCTTCTTTGCCTTCCCCCGAGCCTCTGAGCTGGGGCCTGGCCCTGGGGGCAGGGCGCGGGCGGCTGGGAGTCGCCGTCGCAGACCCCGCGGGCGCTGTCTCCGCGGCAGTACTGGCCGCAGCCTGCGCCGGGTGGTGAGCCGGGTGGTGACCATCGCTGCCGCTGCTCAGGCCGGTGGCGCCCAGCCCCGGACTCTTCTCCGAATCTCGCTTGCCCGAGTCCAACTTTGTCTTGACTGGTCCGTAGCCCGGGGCACCCCCCAAGAGACCCTGCCCCTGTCGGAGACCCCAGGCGCCGAGAACGTCGCGGTAGATCCGAGGATCCAGCCTCTTCTTTGTGCACCCTCCCTCTGTCCCGGCCCGAGTCGGAGTCGGAGCTGGGGCTGACGAGACGGGCGCTCGCGACGGCTCGGGGCCGCGTTTGGTCCCTAAGGTCCGGTGCGGGCCTTCGTAAGAAGGAGGAGCCACGTAGGGGGGCGGCCGGTCCCAGCGGTGTCGCGGGGCCGTCGCGGCCGCGCCCCTCAGCAGCAAGTGGGCCTCGTAGCTGGGGGGTCCTGGCCGCCGACCTCCCCAGGGCCCCGCCCACGCCGTCCCCGGGTCGCTCGGCAGCTGCGTGGCTGGACGGGGCGGGCGTCCCATGGGTCCCAGGCGCTCCCGCCGGGAGGGAGCGGGGAGCCCTGCGGGCTGGGGCCCCCGAGGCGCGCCCTGGGGTTCCGGGCGGGGCCGACTGGGGGGGCTCCTTCGGGCCCCACCAGCCTTGCGCCGCTTTCTCTCAGTCTCCTTGGCCTCCCGCTCCTGCGATGCCGCTTTCCTTTTCTCCTGCTCCCGCGCTCGAGCCTCGGCCGGGGGCCCCGCCCGCCAGTTGGTCGCCTCCTGCAGCACCCTGGAGGCCCAGGGCCGGCGAGGCGGCGGCTCAGGGGATCCCAGGCGCGGCCCACACCTGGGACAATGAGCAGGAACCCAGGTGAGCAGTTTGTAAGGGAAGGGCGCGGGGAGCACTGGAGAGCACTCGGGACGGGCGCGTGGAGGGGCGTGTGAGAGTGCGGGTGCGTGTGCACGTGCCTCTACGTTGGGGCTGAACTCGAAGCCGGACTCGCCTCGTCCCCATGCACACTTCAACAGCGTCTGCCCCATCTCACCTCCGCCCTGCTGGTGCACTCCTCCCCTCCTCCCCGGCACCCGCCCGCTGTCAGGTCTCAGTCCTGGGGATGGGGGCAGGGGAGGCGCAGAAGGGGAACCAGCACTCAGTCTGGCTGGTGCCTGTAGAGAGGGCCAGCCCCCCTCCCTCACCCTTCCTTCACTCACGTGCTGCGCAGGGGCCCCCGGGCCCAGTGCCTGGCCGGGAAGTCCATGGGCTGTCGAGGAGCGCCGCGGCGACTATAATGACAGGAAATAGTCTTCACTTCGATCACCAGCAGCTTGGATTTCTGCACCCAGAGGCAGCTGCCAGACTCCTCATCCTGCAGCTCCCGGGGGCTGTCGGGCCCCTCGGAGAAGAGCTGACCATCCAGCATCCTGCCCCACCCCACCCCGGCCCCCCACCCTCCCACCCGCCCCGAGCCCCCTCCCAGCCCAGGGAGCCGGCGCCCACTGCAGAGCAGCGGGCCCAGCGACTGAGGACTATATATACCCGGGCACACGTGTGTGCCTGTCTGTGTGTGCGCGCGCATGTGACACAGCGGACGGGCTCCGCGCTGCTGCCTCCCCCATGTGCACGGCCGCCCCCTGGGGTCCAGGTTTGGGCGCTCTTCCCCACTGCTGGTCCCCTAAGACTAGTAAGACCTAACTGAGTGGGCAGGGGACTTCTTACTCTTGCCAGGCTGACAGTGCCCCCGCCCCTGCCCCCATTTCTTCAACCTTCCTGCTGGCTTAACTCTTCACTCTCCAGCTCAGCTCGCTGTGATGCCTGACCTACCCGAGATTCTGCCCCTGATTTCCTGTCTCGGACTTGTTTCCCCAACAGAGAAAGGTGATGGGAATGGAACTCAAGGTCTCTGCCTGCCACTCTACCGGTTTCCATGGGGCTGGGGTGCGGGGGGGGGGGGCTGGCCCACGGCTGGGGGCCTATTTTTAGCAGCAGTGGCAGCTCGGGTGCAGAGAGAAGATGAGTAACCAGCTTCCATGCGGTGGAGGGAGGAGACGATAGCTTTCTGGCAGCTTGTGTGCAATTCTGGGGGTGAGCTGCCCGCCCCTCACCCTGCAGGCTCAGAAAGGGTGACCCCCACACCTTCTGCCTAAGGAGCTGCCCCATCATTTCATATGTCTCCTTGGGCATCCATGGAACCTTTTCCCTTCAGTAGCCTCTCCACCAACCCAGAAATCAGGAATCTGGGGTCATGTGTCCTGGACCCACTCAGCTTTGCTCAGCCTCCTGAAAGATGGAGGGCACTCGTGCACCTGCACCTTGCAGAGGCAAGGGAGTAGTAACAGCGCTCCCTTGGCGAACTAGTCCCCTAGCAACCGAAAGGAAAAGCCATTGTCCCTATTTCCCAGTGCTCTCTCTCCCCACCACCAGACCTCACGCAGCCCCTCCGGAAGCGGTGTCAAGAGGCTCACCTTTCATTTCATTCTGTCTTGGAGTTGTTTAATCCACAGGATCCTCTCCACCCCACCCCCCAGCTATACCAGGTGTCCCCTGATTCACCATGGTAATGTTAGTGGCGGCACAGCCCACGCCAACCCTTCCATGCAGAGACTTAGCAACCATGCCTGGCAACCATGGCAGCGGCTCTGTGTGGGGAGGGGTGCGGAGAGGTTGTTGGGGGGTGAGGGGAGAGCACAGCAGCAACAGTTCCTGAAAAGGATGCTTGGCGTCTCCTCAGAGTAACGGGGAGACTTGCAGGCTAGGAGGCTTCCACTGTCCCTGTGCTGAGGGGAACGGAAGCGCACATGGGGACGCACGTCAGGAGGGCTGTTGTGGGCAGGGCGGCTTACTGAGAACCAGAGAAACAAAACAGGCCTCCTCCTGACTAATGTGGACCCTAACATAGACCCAGACACCCCATAAGGCCCCCCACCAGACCCCTTTCATACCTACCCGCTGCACTGACGGTCGACCTGTGCGGCTTCCTTCCTTCCAAGGTCCAGCAGAGTCCCAACACTTTTAAGCGCTCCCTGCCTCCTCCCTAAACAAACCCTCCTCTGTAATGGAATGTGACATAAGGAGACATCTGTCCTTTCTTCCATGCTCCCCCACCACACACAAACATAATCTGCCTCTGAAACTTAGAAGCCTCCCTCTCTAATGTCTGGGCACATGCCAGAAGAGCTGCGCAGAGGCGAATGTGGAGACGGGCCTTCTCCAAAGCCATGACGCAGCCCCGAAAGCAGAGCTTGCAGTGCCTTGATATACCTCTCTTGGGTTCCAGCAGGAAGCCTGGTTTGCACAAGCCAATATGGCTTGTGTGTGTGTCTTAAAACTGGCCATAGAATGTGTGTGTGTGTCTTAGAACTGGCCATAGCAGCAAAGCTGAGGCAAGGTGTGTGTATGTGTGCGTGCGTGTCTTAGAACTGGCCCAGACCTGTCTAGCTATACTGAGTTTGGTCATAGCAGCAAAACTGAGGCAGGGTGTGTGTGTGTGTGTGTGTGTGTGTGTGTGTGTGTGTGTGTTAGCAGCAAAGCTGAGGCAGGGTGTGTGTGTGTATGTGTGATAGCAGCAAAGCTGAGGCAGTGTGTGTGTGTGTGCGTGCGCACGCGTTCCAGAACTGGCCCAGCCAGACCCGTCTAGCCACCCTGATGGTGTTTGGTACCAGTTTTAGTCAACATGATTTCAGCACAGGAAAAAGTCTGATCAGGTGCTTGAAAGATAGTATAGCAGGTATATGCTTGACTTGCACGTGGCAGGCCCAGTTTGATCTCTGGCACCCACTATGGTTCTCGAATCCCACCGGGAATGGTTCCTGAGTACAGAGGCAGTAGTAAACCCTGAGCACTGTTAAGTATGGCTCCAAAATCAAAACTAAAATTTAAAAAAGATCTGATTAGGTAACCAGTCCTGCTGTACCTCACCCCTCACTCTTCAGCTTATTATTACCTGGAAGAAAGGCAAGAGGTTTGGAAATCCAGGGATAGTGTCAATTCAGCAAACCCTAAAGTCCCCTAAGAGAAGCTGATGGTGAGAACAGGTTTTTCTAAGTATATCCTCAGTCTTTCTGGTCTCTGGATAATTAACAGTCATGGGATTTTCCTTGGATCCCAAATACGACCTATGCTAAGAAAGTGAGACAAAAGAATTGCAGGGCTAGTCCAGGGGATGGCTCAGTGGCTAAGAAAGTGGGAGTCCACCAACTTGATCCACTAATCAATATGATCCAGTGCCACTAGTATGTGCCAAGTGCCATCCTGGTGATCCTACTGCTTGGGACTCCTGGCACTGCAACAAAATATACAATCTCTGGCACACCACTCATATGCAAACACCTCAACTGACACCTGGTGGAGACACAACTATAGATGTGAGAACGTTCGCAGTCAGAAGTGTGACCCCCAATGAGCACTCAACTAGAGGTATTTGGTCCTCAGTCATAGCAACAATACCAAAACAAAAAATTGTAGAGAAAAGAGAAAAAACGGGTTAGAGCGATAGTACAGTGGGTAGAGCACACGCTTTGCAAACAGCTGACCCAGATCAATTCCTGGCACCCATTACAGTACCTGCCAGGCTGGACCGCTGAGCACAGAGCCAGGAGTAAGTCCTAAGCACTGCCAGGTATGACCAGAAACAAAAGAACAAAAAACCAAAACAACTAACAGTGGAGGATTGAAAGGCTGAAATATAAAGAACATGAGCTCTGGAGTCAGCCTGTTTCAATTCAAATCTTTGTTTGTTTGTTTTTGCTTTTTGGGTCACACCCGGCGATGCACAGGGGTTACTCCTGGTTCTACACTCAGGAATTACTCCTGGCGGTGCTCAGGGGACATATGGGATGCTGGGATTCGAACCCGGGTCGGCCGCGTGCAAGGCAAACGCCCTACCCGCTGTGCTATCGCTCCAGCCCCCTCAATTCAAATCTTAATTCTACTTTTTTATAAGCTGTGTGACCTTAAGTTGTTTAGCTTCTCTGTGTCTCCTTGAAAAAGAAATCTATGGTTGGATACATTGTACAGAGCATATGGCACAGGGCCAGAGTGCTTTGCCTCTGCCTTGCACTCAGCCAACCTGGGTTCAATATCCAGCATCCCACATGGTCCCCCGAGTCCTGCCAGGAGTGATCCCTGAGCTACAGAGCCAGCAATATCCTCAGCAGCCCCCTGTTCCCTCCCCTCCAAAAAAATCCAATAAAACAGAGCATATGGTGCTTGCCCTACATGCAGAGGGACTAACTTTGTTCTCTAGCACATGTGGTTCCCCTCTGTACCACCAGGAATGATTTCTGAGTGAAGAGCCAGGAGTAACCCCTGAGGACCACCAGATGTGGTTCAAAAAAAAAATAAAAGAAAAAAAGAATGAGATTGATACTTGGCACATCGTATATGAGTGTGTGTAGAACTATGTGTCTTATCACTATTGCTTCACTGTTGTGGCCAGCTGACGAAGCTGTGTGAAGCAGGAAGGCTGGAGCAGTAGTGTCTATCAGCTACAAAAATCAAATCAAACAGTGCAATACCACGAAGAGGTTCCTGTCATTTTAATTAAGTTTGTCATGAAAAGCAATAGCCTCAGCTAATCATTCTGCCCTCCTCCACATCACCCCCAATCCCCATCACACATCTGCCTACAGTGCAGAAACCACAGGCCCTCCTCCCCACTCCAATATGGAAGAAACGTCGCAAAGGGGACTCAACCTTCTCCATACAGCATGAAACAGAATGGAAAAACAATTATGAAGACTTAGTTGTACTGTCATCTTTGGATGAAGTTGGGGACAGAGACAGAGGCAATGGCTGGTGAGGTCTGGGGATCTCTCAGAGATCAGTTTGCCTGAGAGGCACAGAGCCCATCTTTTATCCAGAAAGGGGCTATGTCTATGAGCATGGGGGCTAGGATGGGGTAGGATCTAAAATTTTCTCAAGTGTGAGGATAAAGACTACTGAATATCCTCTTTCCTTCCTCCCTGGCATTTCCCCAGCTCCCATGTAGAACCGGGGGGCTCCCAAGCAATACAGTCAATTCCCTCTAGGTTCCTTCGTGGCTCCAGAGCTTTGGATGTGCAGTGAGGGGGGAAATCCCTTGGTGCTGGCCCTGCACAGCTCAGGGCTTCTTCTCTCCTCCTGTGAGCACCAGGGCCTGCAGGATGTCAGACAGGGACACGATTCCCTTGACCACATCATTCTCATCCACCACTACCAGTCGGTGAACCTGGCACAGGGCAGCAAGGGAGAGAGAAATTTTAGTGTTGGTCTCAGTGAGGTCAATCCCCTAGCCCCTACTCTGAGAGCCGCGGCCCCTCTACCTCTGCTTCCACCAGCCTGTTGATGATGGTCTCCAGAGTCTCATGCAGGTAGCACTTAAGGACGCCCTCAAAGTAATGTGATCGATGCTGCAGGGCTTTCGTCACGGACACATCTAAGTTGTTGTAGGTTTTTTCCGCGGCCAGATTCTGGGGAGAAAGAAGGTGCTTTCTTTCTTGCAGGGAAGCAAGGATGCCGAACCCTAATACCCACCAACCTCACCAGAGGGATGCTGTAGTTGTCAACCCTGTCCCTAAGGCACACAACCCGGCTCATTCAATTTCTTCTCAAAACAGATTTTAAAACTTGGAAGCTTCTAGAAGAGACTCTGGTCTCTTTCCCATTTCACACCCCGTTCCTTTCCCCACCTCCCAGCCACTCCCACCCCCACATCACTCACGATGACATCAAATTTGGAGTAGATATCCACCACACGGCCTAGGGGGACAGAAGCGGGTCAGTAGGTGCCTGGAGTCCCCCTGCTCTCCCCCTGGAGCCCACCCTCAGGGCTGACCTCTCACCTTTTTCATCCACCACCGGCAGGGCCGAGACACGGTGCTGCACAAAGATGCCCAGAGCCACATACACAGGGGTGCTAGTGCGGACCATCGCAATGTTGGCATAGGTGCCAATTTGGAGCTCTTCCAGAGACTTAGACATGAATTCTGGCTTGGGAAACTCTGTGATCTAAGGGAGGAACCATCAACTTGATTTTTTTTTCTTTTCTTTTTTTGATTTTGAGCTATATCTTGTGGTGGTCAGGGGTCACGTTTTACTCCTGACAGTGCTGAGGGATGGGAGTGGGGTCAGCTGCGTGCAAGCACCTTAACCCCAGTACTACCGCTCTGTCTCTTGAGTTTCCTTTCCTTTCTTTTCTCTGGCTTGTAAAGTGTGCACTTTGTCACTAAGTCACATCCCTACCACCCATCCCCACCCACCACCCTGGGATACCCCTCTAACCCAGATTATAAGAGAAAATTTGGCTGAGGAAACACTTACAAACAACTTGAGAAACTTGAGGATGCGCTTGTGAGTAAGGATGTACAGGGTATTGCCTGATTCCGGGTCAATAACTGGCAGTCTGTGGATCTTGTTTTGAATCAGTGAAGAGACAGCATCAAATAAGCTGGACGGAGATGGGGGAGAATTAAGTTCTGTAGAGCCAGGACTGAAAATGTTCAATAAGCTCTTTATTTATTTATTTTTTTTTTATATTTTTATATATATGTATATATGGATATATACATATATATATAACAATAAGCTCTTTAGAATCTGTTTATAGACACGGAAACTAGTAGTTGGGGAGGAGGGTGCTCAGGGAAGAGCTAAAGAATGTGTGCATGTTTGGGAGGGATGATTTCTTTCTCCCCGTCCCTGTACATCATTGGCTATCTAAGACTTCAGCTATACTATGGCCAGACTCTTCTCTTCTAAGCAAATGAATGCAACAGGAACTTACCTGGCATTAGGAGAAATGCAGACAAGTGGCTTAAAGGAGTCCTGTAGGTACACTTCTGAAGAAAATGGAGGAGGGGGGTGTTCACATAATGCCACAGTGGAAAACTATTTCCCAAGGACCACTCCCCCTTTATCTTTTTCTCTACATACCTCTCCAGGTTTCTATCTTATGTTCTTCCAGCTCATAGATCTGAACCTGAAAGCAGAATCAATATAATTTGAGACTGGATTTCCCTGTTTAATAACCCCTGTGGTTTGTTTGGAGAAATAAATAAAGGAGTTTTGTCACTGAGTAAGGTTCCTTACCAAAGCTGATTTATAGTAGCGGTGCAGAATATTGATGAAATCTGTGATGGTCAACATGCCTAGGGGCCAAGACAAGAGCCCTAAGCACTGTTCAAAGCTTCTTTCCCTGTCCAGTATAAGAGGCCAGTAATACTGTGTTGCAGGAAATTTCACTTACCCACGAAACTTTGCTTCTTACTATCCCATAAAGGGGCAGCTCGGACACCATTAGTGACCAAAGCAAAGAATGCTTTCTTCACCTGTTGCCAAAAAAAGAGTTAAAATCACAAAAGGATATTCATAAGGTGCAGGACGTTAAAAGAACAGGGGTTGGGTGTGTTGGGAAAAACATGAACTTAACCCCATGGAAATAAAAGGATATTAATGTTTGGGATGACACAAGAGGTATTGAACCTGAGTTTCCAAGAAAAAGGTTTCACCTACCTGCAGGGAAGTATCAAATACAACCAATTTGGAGCTTGTGGGAATCAGGTCATAGCAGCGATGAGACTTCATGAAGGAAGTATACACAGTATTGTTGGATTCTGGAGTCTCTGCATAATGATGGGATAGTTAGTGTCCTTCTATACAATAACTCACCATCAAAAGAGGCACAAGACAGTATTAGTTGCTCAAATATTAAAGTGGGAGGAGGGGGATATGCACCATTGGTAAAATACATGCTCTACATGCATAAGGCAGCCTTCAAAAATATCGGGCTTGAACGACAGGAGAGTGGGTAGGGCGTTTGCCTTGCTTGCGGTCAACCCGGGTTTGATTCCCAGCATCCCATATGGTCCCCTGAGCACTGCCAGGAGTAATTCCTGAGTGCAGAACCAGGAGTAACCCCGGAGCATTGCCGGGTATGACCCAAAAAGAAAACAAAAATTTACGGCATGATTTGTTACAGAACCACTATGTAAGCTGTTTTGTTCCCATTGTTCCCACAAAACCAGGATAACCCCCCCTAAGAACCATCTCATCCAATCTATATATCCAGATAGAGTTATATTAGCTCCAAAAGCAAAAGAGGGCTGAGCGAAATAGAAAACCTATGCCATTCATTAATCAATTACAATCAAAAAGTTTTGGTTCCACTCTGAACTGAAGTATCTTACATTCTCATTCTATTTTTTTGTTTTTTTTTGGAGAAATTCTTCTATCTTTTTTTTTTTTTTTTGGCTTTTTGGGTCACACCTGGCGATGCACAGGGGTTACTCCTGGCTCTGCACTCAGGAATTACTCCTGGCGGTGCTCAAGGGACCATATGGGATGCTGGAAATCGAACCTGGGTCAGCCGCATGCATAGCAAACGCCCTACCCGCTGGAGCACTATCGCTCCAGCCCCCCTTTTTTTAAGTTTTAGACATTAATTTTTGTTTTGGGGACACATTTGGTGGTGCTCACAGCTTAACCCTGATGGGCTCATGGGGACCATTGGGGTGCCAGGGATCAAATCCAAATCTGCTGCATGCAAGGTAAGCACCCTACCCGCTGTACTATCTCTCTGGGTCTTCTTCAAAGATCTTAAGATGAGAATGTTATGGTTCAAGATGGACCATTTCAGATCAAAGGAAGTTGGAATCAACTTGTCCCAGACAAAACAAGTCTCTTAAGGGATGACCCTGGCTGTGTATAGTTTACTATTCCTCTGCTTAAATTTTTTTTATTTTTTCCTTTCGGTGGGGGGCCACACTCAGTGGTGCACAGGGGTTACTCTGGCTCTATTCTCAGGAATTAGTCCTTCCTGGCAGGGCTTGAGGTGCCGGGGTCTGTCAAGTGAAGGATAAGTATCTCACCCACTATACTACTTCTCTGACCCTTTAAATCATAATTTAAGGTTCTTAGGGGATAGGGTGACAGCTGAAAGGGCTGAAAAGCATGCTTTGCAAAGGGCATGAAGTTCAAGCCCTGCACTACTGGGCACAGCCTTGGTAGCCCCCAGCATTGCTGGAGGTCCTCCCCCGAAGCCCAAAACAACCAAAACCTTTAAAGCTAGTGGAACATCTAAGCATGTAAATAAACTTTGTTGACTGTGAGTTATTTAAATGAGAAATACTCAAAACATAATTTAGGGATTTTAAAATAATTTATAAATTATAAATTTCTTAAAATTTAGGGGATTCTGAGAGAATTTAGTTTCTGGGTTGGAGGGTGAAGTCTCTTCTGTGAACATTCCGGAAACTGAATAGGGGTAAAGCAATGGGTCTCAGCATCCAAGTTCAGTCTACTTCAGGCCCCTGCTTTAAGTGCAGAAACCTCCTACCTTAGCTTCTCTCTAGTGGATGCTAAAGTAGAAGTAGAGTTGCCCAGTTATATTCAGTGGAGTTAACTTCTTAGGGGTTTGGCTTCTCCTTCTTTCCTTTTAAAATTTATTTAGTAACTATGCAGTCACAAAGTTATTCATGACTGGGCCCTAGGCATACAATGTTTCAACATGGATCTCTTTACCGGTGTTCACTCCCCTTCAGCAATGCCCCCTAACCCACATTTGCCTCCCAGGCAGTAGTTTGTTTCTACAAGAGGCATTTATCTACCTATGTAAGTGTGTGTACACACACACACACACACACACACACACACACACACACACACACACGCAGTAGTTTGTTTCTACAAGAGGCATTTATCTACCTACCTACACACACACACACCCGACTTAATGATTCTTGGTTCTTCCTACTTTTACTTTATAGTTCAGTATAATTATATTTATATAATTATACTCTGCACTTTTCCATCTACTTTCTAACTTTAAAAAACTCATTATTCCCTCTTCTATATTCCCTATTCCTTTTTTTTTTTTTTGTCACACCCGGCAATGCACAGGGGTTACTCCTGGCTCTGCACTCAGGAATTACCCCTGATGGTGCTCAGGGGACCATATGGGATGCTGGGAATTGAACCTGGAACAGCCTCGTGCAAGGCAAATGCCCTACCTGCTGTGCTATTGCTCTAGCCCCAATATATTCCCTATTCTTATGAATTTATGCTTAATCAAAAATACTCCTTTATGAGCCAGAGAGATAGAACAGAAGCTAAGCTGACCTGTGAGCCCAGATGGGTGTGCTCCCCAAACCAAAACTGAAAATCAAATTATTTTATGACAGTTTCATTGGTTTTCTGTGAAGAAATTAAAGCTGATGCATGTATTTAATCTATCTTAAGCTAGAAGCCCACCCTTGTTTCTCAAGCTTCATAGCCAGTGTGTATGTCACACCCATGTGCTGCCCGAATTTCCACCCCCTTGAGACTTTCATACTGGAATGCTAGGATGTGTACTGGGGCTCTGTCCACCTCTGGAGACGCCCGTGCTCTCTCTCTCTTTTTTTTTTTTGCTTTTTGGGTCACACCTGGCGATGCACAGGGGTTACTCCTGGCTCTGCACTCAGGAATTACCCCTGGCTGTGCTCAGGGGACCATATGGGATGCTGGGATTTGAACCCGGGTCGGCCGCGTGCAAGGCAAACGCCCTACCCGCTGTGCTATCTCTCCAGCCCCCCGTGCTCTCTCTTAAACATGTCTTTCCTCTCATCTCTTCCTCTCCCCTCTCCTCTCTTCTTCTAAACACATTTACTTCACTGCTTGTTTCCTACTGAAAATTCTTTTTCTCTGAGGGAAAGATAATAGACCAGAACAGACTGGGTAAAGTCTAGGACTACCTTTAAAAAAAAAAAAGCACAACTCACAGACTTTTGGGCCAGTGAGATTGTACAGAGGATAGAGTATTTGCCTTGCATGCAGCTGACCTGGGTTCAATCCCCACCACCACCCCACACCATATGGTGCCTTGAGCACAGGCAGAATGACTCCTGGGTGCAGAGCCAGGAGTAAATCCTGAGCAACAAAACACAGGACTGGAGAGATAGTACAGCAAGTAGAACCAGCAAGTAGAACTACTGACCACTGATGGGTGTGGCCCCCAAACAAGCACACAAAAACTGCTGTGGAGACTGTACTTGGCATGTGCGGATGGACAGCACTGGGGAGGAAATCCACAGCTTCTCCCTTGGTCAAGCCATCCCCCAGCCCACCGTAATTCATGTATACTCAGTGGATTTAGAGACGTTACAGATGACAAATCCTAGTGCCACTGTTTTGGGGTACCAGGAAGTATTAGGTCCCACATTCATGGGTCCGTAGGTACAGACTGCAGGTATCTCCGTTGGGAGGCGTGAGTGCAGTGTCTGAAATGCAGCAGTAGAGTCACGGCAGGACAGGCATTTAGAAACTTTCTTCTGCTCTCTGACCGAGCACTAGTTGAAAGGAGTACAGCTGAAACTATAACCAAAGGAGGCATATGCTTTTGTTATAAGGTGCTTGCCTTCCATGCAGCTGACCCAAGTCTGAAAAATCTCAGGAAAAATATCGCAAGCAACAGTGATTGCTCCATTGGATCTGGTTCTAAGGAGAGGGTGGAAAGATCCAACCAGTAAGATCCAAGCAGTTGGAGACAAAAGTTCTTCTGTCAGCCCACATCCAAAAGAGCAAAAGCAACCAGTGTTGGTGTGGATGTGGGGAGAAAGGGACTCTCCTTCACTGCTGGTGGGAATGCCGACTGATTCAGCCCTTTGGAAAACAAAATGGACGCTTCTCAAAAAATTAAAAATTGGGGCTGGACTGATAGCACAGCGGGTAGGGCGTTTGCCTTGCACTTGGCCGACCGGGGTTCGATGCCCGGCATCCCATATGGTCCCCCAAGCACTGCCAGGAGTAATTCCTGAGTGCAAAGCCAGGAGTAAGCCCTGAGCATCGCTGGGTGTGACCCAAAAAGAAAAAAAAAATTAGAACTGAACTCCCATTTTACCCAGCAATACCACTCCTGGGAATATATCCCAGAGAGGCAAAAAGGTATAGTAGAAATGACATTTATATGTTCATTACAGCACTGTTTACTATAGCCAAAATCTGGAAAAAAATGAAGTGCCCCCAAACAGATGACTGGTTAAAGAAACTTTGGTACATCTACACAATGGAATACTATGCAGTTGTTAGAAAAGATGAAGTCATGAAATTTGCATATAAGTGGATCAACATGGAAAGTAGGAAAGTATCATGTTAAGTGAAATGAGTCAGAAAGAGAGAGACACAAAGAAAGACTGCACTCATCTGTGGAATATACAGTAACAGAATGGGAGACTAACACCCAAGAGCAGTAGAGATAAGGACCAGAAGGAGGTCTGCCCCACAGCTTGGAAACTGGCCTCATATGCAGGGGGAAAAGGCAGCTGAGACAGAGAAGTGAACACCAAGTAGAGGATCTTGGAAGGACCCATTCGAGTTGAAAGATGTGTGCTGGAAGTAGACTACAGACCGAACATAATGGCCACTCAATACCTCTATTGCAAACTACAACACCCAAAAGGAGAGAGAACAAAACGGAATGCCCTGCCACAGAGGCAGGGTGGTGTGGTGGGGGGATGGGGTAGGGGTGGTGGGAGGGATACTGGGAACATTGGTGGAGGAGAATGGGCACTGGTGGAGGGATGGATAAATGATCACTGTATGACTGAAATGTAAACACGAAAGTTCATAAGCTTGTAACTGTACCTCACAGTGATTCACTAATAATAAAAAAAAAGTTCTCTGTCAGAATATGGAGGCACCAAAATGGCTGTAGATGACTTAGATTATTTAAAAATAATTTTTTTAGAGCATGTCCAGCTGTGCTCAGAGCTTACTCTGTGCTCAGGAATCACTCCCAGTGGGCGTGGGGGACCATCTGGGACCCCAAGGATGGAACCTGAGTGGGCTCCATGCAAGGCAAATGCCTTATACTTTACCCACAATACTCTCTGGCCACACAAGGATTATTTCTTAGAGATGGAGACATTCTTGGAAAGTATGTAGGCTGAAATAAAAATCACTATTTTTTTTTGGCAGGAGAGGGGTGAGGGCCACACCTTAGAGCTTATTCCTGATTCTGCACTCAGGAATCATTCCTGATGGAGCTGAAGGGACCATATGAGGTAGCAAGGAGTAAACCTGGATCGGCCATATGCAATGCAAGCACTCTACCCACTATACTGTATCTCCAGCCTCCAATACTATTGAAATGGCACTCCATGAAGCTTTCCAATCACCGAAGTTCTGAAATCTTTCATTATGTAAATAATTTTCATGTCTTTTTTTATAATAATAAATTAAGACATAAAAGAAAAAAAATACCAGCCATTTTAAAACCATGATCAGTCCAGGGCCAGAGAGATAGTATAGTGGGTAGAGAGTTTGCCTTGCTGACCTGAGTTCCATCCCTGGCATCCCACATGATTCCCTGAGCACAGCCAGGCCTTAATTCCTCAGTGCAGTCAGGAAAAGCTCCTGGGGTGTGACCCAAAAAAACAAAAAGAAAAACAAAACACTAAATAAACAAACACAAAACAATATGGTCAGTCAGCCCAAAATTGCATATGGAAGGTTTTTCCTATAGCACAAAAGTTTCTCTTCAGTAGACTGATAACTGAAGATATTAATTACTGCCATTCTGCACATGATTTTTCCTGGGTGATACTGATTTGTGTACCCTTTGGCATATTATTAGGCCCAGCTTGGTTTTCCTAAAAGGGATTCGGAGAAAATTCAAGAACTTTGTTGAAGCAAACCCAGTTTCCTCGAGGAGCCAGATATAGTACCGGGGATTCAAACTGGCGTTAGAGGGATGCAAGGCAAGCATTTTCCCCTCTGTACCACCTCTTCTGTCTCCCATTGCCTTTCTTTAGTGAACTTACCTTGAGGATGTTCATTTTCCAGAGCTGGGGAGCTATCTGGAGAAGTGACCTGAAGAGACAAGGAAAATAAGGAGTCAGCCTATCCTAGGCACCATTTATTTCAGTCAGGTAGTAGTAGGGAGAGGGCTGGTGAACTAAGACTCTCCTTTAAAGCACATGGGGCTCTGGCCTGAGTGATAGTACAGCAGGGAGGGTGTTTTGCCTTGCTTGTGGCTAACCCGGGTTCGATCCTTGGCATCCCATATGGTCCCCTCGCCCCCAGCACTGCCAGGAGTGATTATTGACTGCAAAGCCAGGAGTAACTCCTGAGTATTGCTGGGTGGGCCCCTACCCCAAAATAAAAAGCAGTGTATGACTCTTTCAAAATATTATCATTTAATCTTTATAACAACCTGACATAAATACTATTACTAGTCTTATCTTCATATATAGAAAACCGAGGCTTAAGAAATACTAAGAAGATAATATTAATCTGCCCAAGGTCAAATGGCTGGTAAGGGGGAAAAACAGGAAGTTGAACCCAGATCTGTGTGGTTCCAGAGCTCATGTCCTTTCATACTCACTGCCTAATGAAACATTAGGTCTAAAAAAAAGCTGCAAACAGAAAATCTAAGATTAGAGGCTAGAGAAGATAACACATCAGGTAAGGAGCTTGCCTAGCATTCGCCCAACCCAAATTTGATCCCCAGCATGCCATATGGTTCCTGGAGCACCACTGGGAGTAATTCCTGAGTACAGAGCCAGGAATAACCCCTGAGCATCACCAGGTGTGCACCCCCCTTCTTCAAAAAAAAGAAAACTCTGAGCTTAGGGTTGGCCTCACGATATTCTCATAGATCTTTATGAAAACATGAAAGTATGGGGCTGGAGAGAATACAGTGGGTAGCTTGTCCTGTCTGCAGTTTAATCTCCAACATGCCGTATGGTACCACCTGGAGTACTGCCCTGGGATCCCTAAGCAAACATTCCAGAGTACTGCCAAGAGTGATCCCTAAGTGCAAAGTTAGAGGCACTGCGAGATATTGCCCCAGAACAAACCAAATAAAAAATACTACACATGTAAATCAGAGAAATAACATTGCTTTTCTCCAAACTCTCACTAAGCAGCTGGGCACATTGAAATCAGACATACTCCTGATCACTGCGAGAGCCACACTGGGGGGATCCCAGCAACTACTGTCAAGAGTCTAAGTTTGTATGACTGAGGCCGGGAGGCAGGGCACAAATATTCTAAAACTGGGAACATGGGTCCTCTCAGCACCCTTGTGAGTCAAAGGTCATGATAGACTAGAGGATATTGATTTTTTTTTTGCTTTTTTTTTGGGGGGGTCACACCCGGCGATACACAGGGGTCACTCCTGGCTCATGCACTCAGGAATCACCCCTGGCGGTGCTCAGGGGACCATATGGGATGCTGGGATTCGAACCCGGGTCGGCCGCATGCAAGGCAAACGCCCTACCCGCCATGCTATCGTTCCAGCCCCGAGGATATTGATTTTTAAGTTGCTTTTTCCATGACAAGATGATCAATTACAGTGTTTAATACACAGAGACACCTTCAAAACCATCTTTGTGCTCCCTTGGGTGAGACATTAGGAAATATCACTGTTATCCAGGAACCTACAAGGGATCATGATAATTTTCATCCACAGAATCAACAGTGCGGGTCCATTTGCTCTGGGTAAACTATCCCCAAACTAACTGAAAGTCGTACTTCACCTTCTTAGCTTTTGTGGTAATAAGAAATGAATGGCCGGGGGGGGGGTATACTGTGATTCTTGGTGGTGGGATATGTGCACTGGTGAAGGGATGGGTGTTCGAGCATTGTATGACTGAGACTTAAACGTGGAAGCTTTGTAACTTTCCACATGGTGATTCAATAAAGAATAAATTAAAAAAAAAAAAAAAAGAAATGAATGGCCTTGCCAGTTCTGGAGGTTGACTGCTATACAAGTAGGACAGCCTGAACTTCCCTCACCTAATGACCAGGATGGGGACAGGGGAAGGAGCTAATCTTCCTTATTTCTTTCTGGGCTGCATAAAACGATCAGCTCAGCTTGGCACTGTACCATAACCTCACCATTCCTAAGTAGCAGATACACACATTAACCTATATAAAGATAGAGAGATGGTTACTTCAGTAAAATTTTTGTATTCATCATTTTTTTTGTATTCATCTTTTTTTTTTTTTGATTTTTTGGGTCACACCTGGCGATGCACAGGGGTTACTCCTGGCTCTGCACTCAGGAGTTACTCCTGGCGCTGCTCAGGGGACCATATGGGATGCTGGGAATCGAACCCAGGTCAGCCATGTGCAAGGCAAACGCCCTACCCGCTGTGCTATTGCTCCAGCCCCTGTATTCATCTTTTTTTTTTTTTTTGCTTTTTGGGTCACACCTGGCGATGCACAGGGGTTACTCCTGGCTCTGCACTCAGGAATTACCCCTGGCGGTGCTCAGGGGACCATATGGGATGCTGGGATTCGAACCCGGGTTGGCCGCGTGCAAGGCAAATACCCTACCCGCTGTGCTATCACTCCAGCCCCTGTATTCATCTTTTGATAAAACTTTGTTATGCAATGGTTATTCTGTTCATTATAAATACAAAATGATTACAAATTCCTAGAAGCCTCTTTCCATTTCTTATACTTATAGCCCTGGCACTGCAGTTTAACAACTAATCCTCAACTCTTTTGCTTTTTTATCAAATTGGTAATAATGATGCACACTTAGGAAGAGAAAGGAGGCTAAGACATATAGAGAAAAGAGAAGCACATCTAGAGAAAGATACCTACTATAAAATAATTTGTTGAAGCAGAAAGGGAGGGAGGGAAGGAGGGAAGGAGGAGAAAGGGAGGGAGGAAGGGGGGAAATGCTGCTTTTCATGCTGGAGAGACAGCTCAACAGGTTAGTGATCAACCTCTGCATGTGAAAGACTAGGGCTCAGTCACCGGGACACCACAGAGTCCCTTGAGCAGAGCCAGGAGCAGCTTCTGAGCAATGGCAGTGTGGTGCCCAAAACAAAAAAAGTTTGTTTTTTTAAAGAGTGAAAATATGAGGTTTCTTTGCCCTTTTCTTCACACAAGATTAGGTTACACTCATTTCTCTCTACTCCTCAGTAACACAGGAGACTTGTAAAGTACCACTGTATAATATAAATACAATTTATATGTATCTATATGTATAATGTGTGTTGTGTGTGTATGTATATGAGCTGGGAATCATACCAGGTCCTCATACACGCAGGGCCAATGAGCCTCATCTACCAATGAGCCACTTGTCTGGCTCACAAACACAAAATAGTTTTAGATCACACAAGCTAAATTGACACAGACAATTTCTTTCAGATTCCTAATCCATATTTCTATTCCCATGCTCAGAACTACAAATGTCAGCTCCTGAAGCGTTTAAAAATAAAACAGCATCTCCCTTAGATACTATTACTCATACCCATCTTTGTCTTGTTTTTTGGGCAACACAGGACAATTGATGCTCAGGTGTTACTCCTGGTTCTGCACTCAGGAATTACTCCTGGTGCCTTGTGCGAGGCAAGCGCTCTACCCGCTGTACTATCATTCCAGCCCTCCATCTTTGTTTTTTGCACTGCTGTCTTCCACTGTTGATTCCTCCAAAAATAAACTATACTACCACATCTTCTTTGAACTGTCTTTACTATCTACCATTAAGAATGCCTCACTGGGTTATTTTTTTCAAAAAATGTGGGGAGGTCTCCTAAGTTAACCAGGAGACCTGGGGCAACACTGTTGGTTTTTTGCAAACTAGGCCAGTGGTTCATTCAGTGCAAGAACCCAGAAAAAAACGTTGTTCAGGCCCTGCAATACTAGGGATTACTGGAGTCACCCAGCAGTATTCAGGGGGGGTTTCAAGGGCTGCACCCATTGATGCTAGGGAGACCATGATATTGAACCTTTATCTTCCAGATCAAAATAGTAAGTTGTTTTGTTTTAGAGCCACACCTGGCAATGCTCAGGGTTTAATCCTCTGTGCTCAGGGATCACTCTTGGTGGTGCTCCAGGGACCACATGAAGGTACAGGGAATCAAACTTGGTAAACTGTGTGCAATAAAAGTGCCTTAGATCCTGAAATATCTCTCCAGTCCCCAAACACTAGTTAAAAACAAAAAGAAGACTAAAATCCATCTCTCTTCTTCCCCTTTCATATCTTCAACTTGGGCTTTTATCTCTTCGGCAACATTCTCAAATAATTATCTCTGCCCTAAATCTGTTTCCTCTTCTGATTCATCTTTAATGCAGTCATCAAATTCTTTCTCCACACAATTTGGGTTTGGGTTTGATCTCCAGAAGCCAGGAACTCATTTTTTTTTTTTTCTTTTTGGGTCACACCCAGCGATGCACAGGGGTTATTCCTGGCTCATGCACTCAGGAATTACTCCTGGCGGTGCTTGGGGGACCATATGGGTGCTGGGAATCGAACCTGGGTCGGCCACATGCAGGCAAACGCCCTATCCATTGTGCTATTGCACCAGCCCTGGAACTCAATATTTTCTAAAAGTTTGTTCATTTACAGAGCGGAAACTGGCTGCCTCGCTCATAAATTTTTCCTGGGTTCCAAATCTTCCCAGAGAGATAGTACAGCAGGTATGCACTTGCATTGAATACAGCCAACCCAGGTTTGAACCCCATTTGGTTCATCAGAAGTGATCCCTGAGTGGAGCCAGGAGTGTGCCCTGAGCACCACTGGGTGTGGTCCCAAAACAAACACACACACTCCAGTGAGATATTCAGTAACTGTCCTCTACTCACTGCTCCTGTCTTTTGTCCCACTGTGACTGAAACCGAAGTTCCATCAACATCAAGCTCCCTAATTAACTCCTAATTTATCTCTGCTTGGGGGGATCACACGTGGCAATGCTCAGGGGTTACTCCCAGCGGGGCTTGGGGGACCATACGGGATGCCAGGGATCGAACCCAGGTTGGCTGTGTGCAAGGCAAACGCCCTACCCTCTTACTATCACTCCGGCCCCTGCATGCATACATTTCTATGCCCCTGCTCACACTACTCTCTAAACTGCAGTGGTTCATGTAATTTCTCCCTTTCCTAAACTGCCTAGGTTCTTTGTATCTTATACTATTTACTCCAGTCTACCTTTAAAGCTTGCTATAGCAAGCTACCCATGGCGTATTCAACATGTCAAAAACAGTAACAAGTCTCACGATGGAGACATTGATGGAGACGTTACTGTGCCTGCTAGAGCAAATCGATGAACAATGGGATGGAGGATAGTGCTACCTTGAAAGAAAAGTGGTCTTCTCTGCCTTACTCTGATCCCACTCATTATGCTAAGCATTTTCAAAGAACATTTCCTTTACACTTTTTAAAATTCTCTTGAAACTTAATTGGATCCCTAATTGTCCTATATGTTATATTCTGTCCTACATTGTTTTCTAGTTGATGTTGTTTGCCTCTTTAGTGTGTGAGGGGGAGCGGCGAATTCTTTTAAAAACAATTTTTCTTTTTAGGTTTTGGACCACACCTGGCGGTACTTGGGCTGATTTCTGGTTCTGTGCTCAGGGATCACTTACTTATGCCAGGCTCTGGGACCACAAGGGGTGCCGAAGATTGAACCCCAGTCAGTTTCCTACACGGCAAACGCCCTATCTGCTGTACTATCGTTCCAGCTCCTGAAAACAAATTTTATCCCAAGAACCTAACTCAGTACATAAGCCTGGGTTTTAAAAATCAATATAAAATGCTTTGCAACTATAAACATTCACAAGCCAGTGAAAACCAGTGGCATCTAAGACTTTAGAGAATCTGACCTTTCCTTCTCGTCTCTTACTGTAAGCAATGACTCCCTCGCCCGGGTGACGAAGCGCCAACCACCTTATCAGCGGGCCGTTTTCTCGCTGCCACGTCTCGCCTGCGGCCGGCAAGGCGGCAGGAGGCGCCCTGGGCAGCCAGCGCCCGAGAGAGGCGAGCCTGTGCGCGGCCCCGCGACGGCGGGAGCCCGGGGGGCGCGGGGAAGGGCCCCTGCGGCGCCGGCAGCACCGGCGCAAGCCCGACGCGCCTGCCCGCGGGGCCCGGCTGCCGCCAGGCTCCTACCCCGCGCACGGCGCGCCCGGCCCCGGCCCCCGGCCCCGCCCGCCGGGCAGCAGGCTCGCACCCGGAGCGCGGGCACCCGGAGCGCGAGGTGTGCGCGTGCCCCGGGGCGGGCGCGGGAAGCCGCTCCCCGCGGGACGGCCGGCGCGCGCGGCCCAGCGCGAGGGGACGCCCCGGCCCAGCAGCCGCGGGGCAGACGGGCCCCGGCCTCCTCTCCCTGGCCCTAGCGGGGGTCCCGGGCTCCACAGCGCCCCCCGCCGCCCTCCCGCTCCTCACCGTCTCCATGGCGAGGGCCCGGCGGGCTTCGTGGGCGCTCCGGGCTCGCCGGCGGGGCAGGCGCGGGGCGGGGCAAGCGCGGGGCGGGGCGGGCGGCAGGCCCCGCCCCACGTCCGGCGCCGCGGCGCCACTTCCGCTACGTCAGGGCTGACGCCAGCGGAGGGCGGGCGCGGGCGCTTCCCCTTCCGGCGTGGCCCGCTCGGGGTCACCGCCTTCTCCGGGTCCCGCCGGAGCTCTCGGAGCCGGCGGACGGCGAGCGTGACGGGACGGAGCCGCTTGTATTTAAAATGTTCTTTTTTTATTTGTCGTTTAAAAACAAACTTGGAAGAAGCAAAATCCAAAACTTGCCCTTTGCCTCTTGCAACATAAGTTATGTACAATTCAGAATGATCGCTGATACAAAACATGCCAAGGACAGGGGCGCTGGGGCGGAGGGAGAGGGCGCTTTAAAAAAGGTCATCATTTCATCCGTTGTTACGAAGGACCAACCTTGCTGTACAGGATACACACAACACAAAATAAAGTCTTCACGGGATTCACACTTGTCAGCGATTTATTTTTTAAAAAGGGGGCAGGGTCCTGGAGGTGAAGGGGGGAGAAGACTGTAAAGGGGGGAAACTGAAAACTGAGTATGTGCAAGTGTAAACCAACCCAAAAGACAAACACGGGGGTGGGGGGGTGTTCTGATGCAATTATACAGGCGGGATACTTGAAAAACAAAACAAAACAAAAACAAAACCAACCAACAACCAAAATTCCAACCTTGTAGCTTGGATCTGAGTTAGTTTATATAAAAATTAAAAACTGTATAAGGTTTCTTCACTAAGTTCTACAGGCCTATGGGATACCTAGCATATGCTTACAAAGTCTGCCCCATCCCCCTTTTCCAATCCCAGGGCCGGAGCCCGGACCAGATCCTGACTCAAATGAGCCAACTGCCTATCCCTGTAGCCTAGGCCCTTTGCTCTTGGAAAAGGAACATACAATAGCTTCCGGGGCAGCAGCCCAGTCTCCTCACTGTCTGATCTAATTACAGCGGCTCCCGTGGGGTGGGGGTGGGGGATGTTATGCTCTTAAAACATTTGTAGCTTGAAACAGTTGAGGAAGCAGCTTAAAAAAAAAAAAAATCTCCCTACCCCCATCAATCCGCAACCCCCAAATTCAAAAACAAAAATAAACCTAAAATCACAACAGCGACCACACTTCCCCTCCAGCAGGTCTGCCCATCCACTGCCACCAAGCCCACCCCTACACTCCCGACATTTGATTCTTGAAAATATTAATTACAAAATGCCCCTTGCCCACAGCCCCTAGGCGAGAACTGCATATAAGCTTTACCTTCATCCCCAGGGTCCCTGCCACAGAGGGGCGGGGCCTCCCCACCCCCCTACCCCTATCCGCAGGAAGAGGTTGACTGCAGCACAAGCTTGGGCAGAAAGGGGGGGGAAGGGAGGCAGGACCCCGGCGCCCTCTGGCTCCCCCTGGGCCAGCTCACTTTTGTGCGTTATAACAGAGTCCAACTATACAACAGGGGGTGGGGATTGCCCGCCTCTGTACCCCCACTTTACAGCAGTCACAGCCAGGGGGTGGGGAGGAGGGGGTGAGGAAAGGGCGGTAGGTTGGGTAATGGAGGGGGCCCCCCCACAAGGGGAGCTCCATGTATCCGCCCCAAGCCCCCCTACCATTTATAAACTGGTTTTGTAAAAAGAAAATAGATATATTTATATAGAATATATAAAGCACAAAAATTAGTAGTTTTACATTTGCT
Organism: Sorex araneus; assembly: GCF_027595985.1. Lineage (NCBI taxonomy): Eukaryota > Metazoa > Chordata > Mammalia > Eulipotyphla > Soricidae > Sorex > Sorex araneus. The sequence continues at coordinate 228,647,684 of NC_073303.1, read as the reverse complement.
CTCCCCGGGGGCTGGGGGAGAGGGGAGGGTTCTCACCTCCTGCCGGCTCCCCCATGCCCCACAAGACTATGTACAATCCCATGTATAAATAGATAAATACCCCCCACCCTCCCCGCGCTGACACTAAGCTCCCCACCCCCACATCACCACCCCTTCCCACCAGACCAGCAGCAGTTTGGTGACTGAGGGAAAGTGGGAGCTCCGGGCCACACTCCGCCTCACTGGGTATGGCAGCCACTCAGGGACAGCCCTTGCCCTGCCACCACCCACCCCATCTAGGGGCTGGAGGGCAAACAGGCTCGGGATGGGGTAGGGAAAACAGGAGGAAGATAGCCTGGTCCTAGGTTTAGCACACCCCTCCTGCCCCCATGTCCAGATGGAGAAGGAAGTCCTAGAACAACTAGGGGCCAGTTATCCCAGTCTTCATCATCAGCCTCAACCACCATCCCATGCCCAGAATTAAAAACAAAGATGGATTTTTGTTGTTGTTTTTTTCTTCCTCCTTCTACCCCCCTTCCACCCACTCAGAAGAGGGCAGTGAGGTGGGTGAGAGGGTTGGGGGCAGTAGGGGGCTTGGAGAGGGTCTCACATTTCAAAACAGCAAAAAATCCAACACTTAAATGAGGTAGGTGTGGGTGCGGGGTCTCCTTGCCCGGCTCGCCTAGCTTGCCCTCCTGGACAGCTGGATGCCTCTTTCCCGTTCATGTTGCATTTGTCAGAGTGGAAAACAAGGAAACACAACCCATAGAGAGACGGAAACACAGAGGAGAAGAGGGAGACAGAGACAGATCGGGGGTGGGGTGGGGGCGAGGGTGGGGGCAGGACCCGGCAGGCAGGGCCAGGTGTGAGCCCGGCCTTTGGGATTGTCAAGCTTAGTCAAGTCTCTTTGCAGCCTCGAGTTGGGCCGGAGAGGTCGGTGGAGCAGCGGGGCTGTGAGGCCCAGCCACACACCCTCCCCCCGTCCCTGCTGCCTCCCAGACGCTTCTGGGTAGTTCCCGGCCCATATCCCCCTCAAACCTGAGATGCCCAATGGCTGCTTCTATCTGGCCCCTTCTGGATCTGGGGGCAGAGATGCCAGCCTGGGGGCCGGTGGCGGGGAAGAGGGTTATCCCTGGTGCCCAGGGCGGGCTTGGCCGAGGGACCTTTGCCCGGGCCTCCTGCTCCAGGGGCTCCGGTCGGCCGGCAGCCCCCGCACTGGGTCCCGGCTCTGGCTGCTACCTCTCTTCCCCTTCATCCCTTTCAGGGAAGAGGTGGGGGTGGGGGGACGCCCCTGCCTGGTAGCCTCAAAAGCTTCTTAGTTCATCCATTTCCGACAATTCCAGGCTCCACAGTGGCAGGGGATCTTGTGCTGATCGTCCTCAAAATCAAACTGATAGTCATAGGTCAGCTGGAAAGAGAAGAGGTCAGGGTCAATGCCAGCTCCGGGAGGAAGGGCTGCTCCAGGGGGCGGTGGCCTGGGGAACGGAACTGCTCTTACACCTGGCGGGTGTGGGGGTGTGGGTGGGGGTCTCCACTCTTACCTCCTCTCCTTTGGGGATTCGCCGACTGGAGATGATGATGATTTTATCTTCCTTGTCAAATGTCACAACTTCCGCCACACAGTTAGGCGCACAGGAATGGTTAATGTACCTAGTATCAGGACAGAGTCAGGGATGCCAGCAGCCGAGCTGGGACCCCTGACTACCTTCTTCCTCATTCCTCTCTCACCTGGCAGGACCTCCGGTCAACGTAGCATCAATCACATGCTCATTGTTTATTCGGAACATGTAGATGCCTCGATTCTAAAAAGAAAGAGGGTGAAGAAGAATGGGCAGGAGTGTCAGTGAAAACAGCAGAGGCGAGAGCACTGCTGGGCACCTGCCTGGCTACAGGTCTGTCTACATTTCCAGTTCTTCTTCTCCTACCTCTCCCCTCCACCCCTTTTTCCCTTAGCTTTCTGGTTTGGGGGCCATATCCGGTAGTGCTCAGGGCTTACTCTTGGCTCTGCACTCGTGGATTGCTTCTGACAGTGCTCAGGGGACCACACATGGTGACGGAGACAGAGTCCAGGCTGGCTGTGTGCAAGGCCAGTGTGCTACGCACAGGACTGTCTCTCCAGCCCTCACCATGGAGTTCTGCCTGCGCCCCTGTCCCTGATCCTGTCTGCTACCCCTCGGCCGACCGCACACACTGAAGCCCCTCTGCCAGCACATACCTGCTCCTCATAGATTTTCTCCCTCCGGTTGGCTACCTCATTGCGAATGATGGTGCCGATGTACTCAATGACCATTGTGTGCTTTTCTAAGTCCTTGGCTGCATAGAGCCCCAGGCCCTGGATGCGGGACCGAGCCAGGTAAACATTGTTCTTCCACTCGGTGCGCAGTCGCCGGTACTGAGATGACTTGGAGTGCACAAACTGCTTGCTGTACGGGGTGTTGGTCTCGCCTGTGAAGGTGCTCTGATAGGCCTTGGACATGCTGGTGCTGTTCAGGGTATGAGGCCTGGGAGGTGACAGAGTCCATGACAAGACAGTTCTCCCGAAGAGCAAGCACAACCCCTGTGCCCCTGCCCGGGGGTGGGTGCCAGGCCTCGCGGGAGTGTGTGCTGTCTCAGGGAAGGAGTGGAAGCATCTAGGTCTCGGCTTTGGTGAGGTGGCAACTAGCTACAGGACCCTTCCAACACCCTGGGTGGCAGAGAGAGCCCAGGAAAGGGGTGGGGAGTGAGGGGTGTGGGGTCTGCACAATCCCTCTACACTGAGCCTGCTCTCCTGTCTCCCGCCTCCTACCACTCTCCTGCCAGACCATAATCCAAGGCCATGCTCCCATGGGAGGTCTCCCCCGGTGGCCCAGGCCTGGAATTCAAGCACATGGTCTGCTCAGTGGTCCAAGCCCCACCTTCTGCACACTCCAGAAGCCCTGAGAACGGGGGCTGTGTCTACCACACTGGACTGGCTCTGAATTCTCAGTCAGAAGATAGTCGCCCTCTCCTCTCTCCCAACAGCGGGGCTGTGTGCAGCCGGCTCAGTGCAGGGGAACGGCACTGCCCAGGAGGCCTTTCACCACCCGAAGGCACCAGCCCAACTCCCGCCCAAGTCCAGAGCAGTGGTTTTCAAACGTTCCCATCTCTTCATTTTCAAGCAGAAATTTTCTTTAACAAGATGTTACTGGAACTCCAATACATAAACTAGATGAAAACAGAGCTCTTATGACCGAATTGAATTTGGGAAAGGAGGAATTATACACAGGGAGGGCCACGTTCTGGCCATTCCCTTTACATGTCCCAGGATTTCTGGAATACACATCATTTGATAACCACTGCCGTAGAGCATCAAGGACCAGGGCTGACTTGGGCAGAGCCCAACACTCTACAATAGCCCAAGGAGCACCCGAAGACCTTCAGGAAACCCCTGCTGCCAGAGTCGGCCTCCCTCTCCCCAGGGACCAAGATCAGCTTCTGTGGTGCCCAGAAAGAACAGTGACCCACAAATCAAGAAGTAAGGTGCTGGTCCCAGCTGTGACCTTGAGCTAGTCACTTAACCTTTCTGGGTGTCAGTTTTCTCAGCTGTAAAATGGGGTCATACCACCTGCCCTACCTACCTCATAAGGTTGTTGTGAGGATCAAATGAGATAATGGATGTGAAAACGCTTTGAAAAAAAAAGTATAAAGTGCTATACAAATGTAAGGTTTTATGACTTTTCTATTATATTCCTAATTATCTTTGACCAACTCAGCTTGGGGAAAGGGAAGGCATCTCTAGCACTCCTGGGGTGTCTGAGGCTGGGGGAACTCAGGGGCCGCCCTGGAAGCAGCGGAGCAGAGAGCCGGCCACATCTCATCAGGTGTCACCAGCGTCTGCCCAGAACCTCCCCAGCAGCCATTCCCAGGGTACCCATGAGAAATCTGCTCTCGATCCTAGGTCAACCCAGTACACCTGACCTGGCTGAGCTCAGAAGGAGAAAGAAAGACCCAACAGACACCTGCACCCTCTACCCGGAGTCCTAGAATGAACCCTCAGCCTCTCCAAGGGAACGCTGATCTACCACCCAACCAATCGGCCAGAGAGGCCCTACCAACCCCGATTCCCCACGTTCCGTGCCCAGGCTCTGTAAGCTCACCGTTTGTAGTGTGTGAGGATTTTAGGCTCTGATCGGGCACAGCCAGTGGGGTTGATCATGAGTGGCAGCTCCATCAAGGGATGGCGTCCATAGCGGAATAAATAGTTCTGACAGCTCTCCACTCCAGGCAGCTGCGGGCACACATCATGCTCACCTCACACCCAGCACTCCGGGCAGGCCCGCAGCTCCCAGCCCCGCCTGGCCCGAGTCCCTTCCTTACTGATTCAGCTATGCGAAGCACGGCGTGCACCGTCAGTCCAAAGAGCTCCTCGCCCTTCAGGTACTCCGGGAAGAGTCGCAACATGTCAGCCTCTTTTCTCATGGCAGCCACGGGCTCAATGATGCGATTCCACACAGCTACCGGGTAAGGAGAGAAAGCAGCTCTCACAGATGACTTCTGCTCACTGCCTTTTTTTTTTTTTTTTAGGGTGGCAGGTGTGGAGGGAGCACACCCAGAAGTACTCAAGGCTTACTCGTGGTAGGCTTAGGAGACCGGTCACGTGAGGTGCCAGGGTGTGAACTCCAGCAGGCCTTGTGTAAGGCGAGGCCCTACCCGCTATAATTTTTTTTTTTTTTTTTTTGCATTTTTGGGTCAAAAGGCAGCAAGAATGAGGTTGGAGAAATGGTACGGCAGATACGAGGCTGGAGCGATAGCACAGTGGGTAGGGCATTTGCCTTGCACATGGCTGACCTTGGTTCGATTCCTCCGTCCCTCTTGGAGAGCCTGGCAAGCTACCCGTGGCGTATTCAATATGCCAAAAACAGTAACAGGTCTCACAAGGGAGACGTTACTGGTGCCCGCTTGGGTCATACCCAGCAATGCTCAGGGGTACTCCTGGCTCTGCACTCAGGAATCACTCCTGGCGGTGCTCGGTGGATCATATGGGATGCTGGGAACTGAACCCAGGTCGGCCGTGTGCAAGGCAAACGCCCTGCCCGCTGTGCTATCACTCCGGCCCCGTACCGGCTGTACTGTTGCTCCAGCCTCATTCTTGCTGCCTTCTGGCCCAACTTCATCCACAACTACAGCTGCTCTCTGGAGCTATACATCGCACTTTCAGAAAGGCAAGTGCTTCTTCAGGGCTCTCCTGACCCTCCGTTACATTCACCCTCAGCAAACAAGGTAGGCGGTTCTAGCCCTGGAGCATTACAATGTCTAGTGACACAGAAACGCGGAGAACCAGCTCAAGCCTTAAGGAGTCAGAACAGGGGCTGGAGAGAGAGCACAGCGGGTAGGGCGTTTGCCTTGCACGCGGCCGACCCGGGTTCTAATCCCAGCATCCCATATGGTTCCCTGAGCACCGCCAGGGGTAATTCCTGAGTGCAGAGCCAGGAGTAACCCCTGAGCATCGCCAGGTGTGACCCAAAAAGAAAAAAAAAAAAAGGAGTCAGAACAGCCAGAGTCTGGAGGGAGGCAGACTCTTTAAAATCTAGTACTGGCTAGAAAATCAAACCAAAACTTTTGACCTATGACTCAGGTTCTTTATAAGGTGGGGAGGGGGATAACTGGGCCATACCAAATGATCTCAGGAGCCACTTACTCCTAGCTCTGCTCATAGGAGTGACCCCTGGCAGTGCTTGGGGGACCACATATGGCATAAGGGGTCAAGAGGACAGGGTCGGCGCGTGCATGGCATCTCTCCAGTCCCAAGACTCAGTTTCTTGATGTATAAACTGAGTGTATATGAACTGCTCTATTAGTTTTGTTATTAACATAAAACTAAGATAAAAGCATTTTTTTCCAGAGAAAAACAAGCAAAACAACTTAAGGATCTTAAGATTTGATGAGCTGGTACTGTAGATGCCTTGCACACACCCGACCCGGGTTCGATGCCCAGCATCCCATATGGGCCCCTGAGCACCACCAGGAGTAATTCCTGAGTGCAGAGCCAGGAGTAACCCCTGTGCATCAACCCCTGTGCATCACTGGGTGTGACCCAAAAAGCAAAAAACAAAAAAAGGAATGAGCTAATGATATGTCTCAGAACTCCTTTAGTTCTACTGAATGTTGAAAAGGAGCTAAAAAAAGGGGCCCAAGTAATAAATAGTACAGTGGGGAGGGTGCTTGCCTTGCACATTTCCAGCACTACATACGGTCCCCCAAGCCCACCAGGAGTGATCCCAGAGTACAGAGCCAGGAGTAAGCCTGAGCACCACCAGCTGTGGCCCAAAAAAAGAAAAGAAAAGGAGTTAAAGTATTTAAAATTAGGGAGCAAAATCTCTCCACTCAAGAGATTTTAAAGATTTCACTGGCTAGAAGTCGGTGACAGACTGGGCATCCAGAGGCTTACGCCAGGCCGTGTTCAGGGAGGAAGGTCATGCAAAGCACCTTGCTGATCTCTTCTCAGCCTTGGAGACTGAGTCCACGAGAAATGTGCCCAACCCCAGCTTCCACTTTGCGGACCCAGTGCTCACCCTGAGGAGAGGCGTCCGTGAAGATCAGGTCCTCCAGGCCCTGCTCAGTGACTCTGATGACAAACTCTGGTCGCCCGTTGTTCTCACCGATCGAGCAGCGGTAGCAGCAGCGGCGGTTGTTGGTGCGGAGGCTCCAGTAGATGCGTGTGGCCTCATAGCCCACGGGATACAGGGCGGTGGCACTGTGGAAGTCGGCCATCTGGTGGGGGAGCAGCTGTCCGATGGCGTGGAACACCAGGCCCCCCACTCGAAACATGTGCAGCCGTTCTCCCCGCTGGATGATGCTGGCAATCTGCTTCACCTCATCCCGCTCGATGTAGACCCGTCGGAAGACAGCGAAGGAGCTCAGCTCCTGTTCACAGGGTCCCTTGATCTTATGCATCGGACAGAGCATGGTCTTGTCCTTAAAGAACATGCACTTGGCGCGAATGGCGCAGGCAAAATGGTAGACATTGGGGCAACGCATTCGATTGCAGCTGCTGGTGGCCCCCGTGCGCTGGCACAGGGAGCACTTGGTCAGCAGTCCTCGGTGCAGGGCGACCTCCACGTTCATCAGGGCCCCACCCTGGGTCTCATAGACCTCTGTGGACCACAGGGCACAGTTGAGGTGCACCCAGAGGTCCAGGTCCAGGTTCAGCAGGCGAGCAGGCCCGTCAGTGGCCCCGTCGCCCTCCTCGTGGCAGAAGCAGCAGCGTCGCATGTCTCTAGGCACCTTGTCGGGGCGCAGGGCTGTGCCGAGCTGTTCCATGAACTCGGCCACCTCCCGCTCGTCCTCCTGCCGCCCTCCCTTCTGGATAGTCAGGAGCAGCCGCAGTCGCTTCCAGCGTACCCCCTTCCACTTTTTGAGGCGAGGGGGGCGCGAATCTTCACCCTCTTCAGGGGGCCGGGCTCGGGGCTTGGGCCGGGCTGACTCAGGAGATGAGGCCAGAGGCAGAGGAGAGGGGACTGACGGCTCAGCCGAGGGTTCAGCTGGGAGTTCAACGAGGGGTTCAGCAGGGGGGCTGGCAGGAGAAGGTACCAAAGGGGACGGGGGTGGGGAGGGCTCTTCCGGAGGAGGGGCAGAAAGCTGTCGAACGTCCAGATTCGAGACGTTGTAGGTGTAGCTGTGCTGGGTGGCCGGCTCGGGGGCGGGACTTTCCTAGGGATGGCCAGCACACGCACCGCACCGTTAGTGTCCATACCTCGCTCCCAACCTCCCTCTGCTTCCACTCAGACCCATTCTCCCCGAAGCCCCCTGCCTCCCTGATCAGCCCCAAGACTCACCTGCTTCAGGAGGCTTAGGATGTCAAGCTGGCTCTTGAGGGTATAGCCAGGCAACACTGCATCAAACTGCTTCAGCCAGTCAGGGCCAGCCTCTGAGTTCTTGCCTCCCAGGCCCTTTTCCTTCCCTCCTGCCAGAAGGAAGGGGTCAGAGCCCGCTCCTGCAGCAGCGCTGCCCTCAGGTCCCGAGGAGTTTTCCTGCCACACTCACCAGGGCCCTCTGCGTCCACTTTCTTAGGCTCGATGCCTGCCCGCGCAGGGCTCTCTGGGAACAGCACCTCATAGGAGTTGGGGATCTTCACGCTCAGCAGCTCTGCCACTGCCACCATCACACCATTCAGGTTCTGCTGGGGCAGGAAGAGACGGGCCGCTTTAGGGACACTCAACACACAACTCGCCTGCCCTCTGCCATCCAGCTCCTCTCACAGCGGCCTCCCCCAGACTCCTGTGGAGGGCCTCGCAGAAGCCCACCAAAAAAGGAACCCGTATTAACTCACACATACCATACCCACAACTCAGAGACTTCTGTGGGGCATTAGCAAAGCAGAGGACCCAAGGTAAGAGATCTGTTGTGCTGGTTTTTTGTTGTTCTTTTTTGGTGGGGAGAAGGCAAATCTGACAGTGCTCAGGGATCTGGTGGTTATTCTCAGCACAGTACTCAGGGGTTTCCCACCACTCCTGCTCAGACTGGTGCAAGGGGCTAAACCCAGGGCTCTGGCATGCAAAACATGTGCCTCAGTCCTTCGAGCTACCTCCCAGCCCTACTGTGTTTTTTTTGGGGGTTACACCGGCGATGCACAGGGGTTACTCCTGGCTCTGCACTCAGGAACTACCCCTGGCGGTGCCCGGGGGACCATATGGGATGCTGGGATTTGAACCCAGGTCGGCCGTGTGCAAGGCAAACGCCCTACCCGCTATGCTGTCACTCCAGCCCCTCCTACTGTGTTTTTTAAACTAGCATTCCCAATTGTCTTTGACTACAAAACCCTGCTAATATTATAAAGCAGGAAAAAAAATGTTTCCCTTCAGGCCAGGAATATAGCGCAACAGTAAGTACTTGTCTTGCGTGTGTGAGGCCCTAGGTTTGATCCCTCACACTACCAGAGAGGAAAAAAGGAAAGAAAACAAAACTCAGTGGTACAGTACTTGTAGAAAGCAGCCTTGGGTTTAACATTAGGCACATACACAAATGGCTATCAAATATCCTTCAGTTTCACCAAATGGCACTGGGTCGTGCTGTCTTGTCGCCTTTATGGCATTTGCCTTTCTACTTGCTGACCTGTATCTTTCTCACTGGACTATGAGGCCCTGGGGGGGGAGGGAATGCATTTCATTTACCCCTGCCAGAATTTCAGCCTTTTTTTTTGAGGGGGGTGGGCCTTTCTGGCCACATCCTGCAGTGCCAGGATGGAACTAAGAGCAGCTGCAGTTTGCAAAGCAAGGGTATGTAAGTATACCCAGGGCTACGCTCTCCAGCCTCATGACTCCCTAGCTGCGAGTGATGTGATCTCTCCAGGGACTGACTGCCCACACACCAATGTCCCCTTGGCCTCCAAGGCACCCCTGGACATACCTTGGCAGCAGCGGCAGAGACTGTCAGCATGACCGACACCTCACTTCCTTTGCCCTTTTCCCAAGCTGTGGTAGGCAGCTTTCCAGGGGCGTCCAGGTCCAGGACCCCGTAAGGTTTGGTATCTGGGAAGACTAATAAGGAGTATGAGCTGCAGCTGCCTCTCCCTGGCCTCTGCCAAGCCCACGGCGGCAGGCGGGCTCCTTCCCAGAGCCCCACTCACCCGGGATGCTGGCCCGAGGAATGATGGGGATGACGGGGGAGAGAGCCCGATCATCCTGCTCCCACCGGCCAGAGCCCAAATGGGGGAAACGAGGGGTCTCCTCCCCCAGGATGCTCTCAGGGGATGAGGCTGGCACGATGCTGTCGGGAGAGTCACTGTCCTCATCACTCTCCATCCTGTGGGCCACAAGCAGACACCGATCGGCCACGGCACCTTGCAGACCCCACTTCCCAATCCAGAGGCTGCTCCCCACCCCTTCCCACCTGACATCCTCGGTCTGATTGTGAGGAGGTGTCGGCAAGGCAGCCAGCAGGTCCAGACTCTTCACTTCTGACGCATCTGAGGGGAAGGCAGGGAGGAGGAAGGTGGGTTGAGGGCACAGAGCAGATTTCTCCCCATAGCTCAACACAGCTAGCCCGGTCACTGCCGGCTCAATCACTCACCCCATATGGTTGCTTAGGGCAAATAAACAATATTTATTAATACTTTCCCATGTGTAAATCTTGGGGGTAGGGGTGGGCTATACCCAGTGTTATTCAGGGACTATTCCTGGCAGTGCTTAGGGGACCACATATAATGCCAAGGATTGCACCTGGGTTGGCTGCATGCAAGGCAAGTGCCCTGTCCACTATACTATCTCTCTGGCTCCAAACCCTGAATTTTCATTACTCTTCAATCAGATTTTTCTCTCCCCTATTTGGGTCGCACCCTATTTGGGCTACGCTCTACTCCATCCTTGGGGGAACGTACATGGTACAGAGATATTAGCCTCCTACATGCAGTGCAGGCACTCAGCCTGAAAACTACTTCCCTGGCCCCTTTTATAATCTTCTTCAGGGGAGCGGGGTGGGAGTGGGGGTCTACACCTAGCTGTGCTCAGGACTTACTCCTGGCTCTGCCCTCAGGTACCACTCCTGCAGCTCAGGGCATCATGTGGAGATGCCGGGGATCGAAACCTGAGTCAGCTGCCAGCAAGGTAAATGCCTACCTGCTGTATTACCACTCCAGTTCCCCACTTATAATCTTCCATAAATTTCCTTAGGTATTATAACCTGCTTTACAATGAGGAAACAGGCTCACAAAAGTCAACGCCATTACTTAGCTACAGTAATCTGCCAGATGAGTGCAGAAACAGAACAAATCCAGATGAGACTACAGCTCTGACCCACTGATGCTGGCCTGCGCCCTAGGAACAAATGCTTCAACAACACTCTCCTTGCAAACCACCTCCCCCACTGCCTAGTTCTAGACTCCAAAAGTCCATCCTCGCCTTCAACCAACTGATCAGTTCTGGGTTTTTTCATCTGGTTTGGTTTTGTTTGGGGGCCACACTGAGCGGTGCTCGGGGCTTACTCCTGGCTCTGCACTCAGGAACCACTCCTGGTGGGCTTCTGGGCTAAGGGAGGGCTGGGATCACACCTAGTTCAGCCCTGGCTCCTCTGTTTGGTGCTGTTGACAGGGAGAGAGCAGGTTCTCACTCCCTTGAGGAAGGTGCTCCATCACGGAAACTGACAGTCCAACCAACCCGTCCTGAGGAAAGCCTTCCTGCCTCTGGTCATCTGTGGCCCGAACAATGGGCAACACGCAGCTCACTCCCACCCTCAGCTGTGTGGAGGGGCACTCACTAGCCTGGACCTAACACGAGAAGCCCTCTATGTCTGCGGCTTACCCCTCAGTGTCCCTTCAGAGTCCCGGGCAGAGGCGGCATCCTTGGGCTGCTCCCCGAGGTCTTCTGATGCAGTGACACCATTGACCATCTTCTGCTGCACCGATGGGGGCGGGGTGGGAGGCAGCGACGAAGGTGGTGTCGGCGGGTTACTCAGGTTATTCTGGGGGCGGGGGTGGGGTGTTGTGTGCAAGGTGGCACGGGGAGACAGCCATGACCCCTGGCCCTACACTATACCAGCAATTTCTTCAAGTCTCCCACTCCCAGCTGCCCTCCCCAGCACCCCCTCACCCCCAAAGGCACCGCCACTTCTCTACCTTGGTAAGCAGCTGGGAATAGTAGTCGGGGCCAGCGGGCAGCACACCACTTCCAAAGGCCCCCCTCAGCTGGCACTGCCCATTGACTGGACAGCCACTGCCAAAGGGAGCAAAGAGGCTAAAATTGGCCGTGATGGTCGGCTCCGTTAGAGGCAGCAGGGACAGCTCCTAGGAGGGGCAAGATGACAAGGTTGGAAGCCTGTAGCACGTACATCTCTGCCACTGCACGGCTGGGGAGCAGGGTGCCCCCGCTATCCTGGGTTGGGACCAGGGGACTGGCTCCCGGGGGTCACCTGTTTCAGCTGTTTCAGCAAGGCCTCGTTGGCCCTGACCCCGTCCTCCTTCCGCAGCTTCTTTCGGGAGCTCACCAACCTGTCGCTCGCCTTCTGCACCCGCTTGGGCTTCAGTGTCAAAGGCTTCCTGGCTGCTGTGTCCTAAGCCGGATAAACCCTAGTCAAGGCTGCTGTCCTGAGCCCTCACCTCTTCTGTTTGACCAGACCTGCTCACTCTGCCCCTGGCCTCCAGGCCCATTCTCTCTTCTGTGCTGGAGTTACAGTACTCACCTCCTTATTGTTGGGGGTACCCTGTAGTTTCTGTTCCAGCCCTGCCAGTTTGCTGTCAATGTGACCGTTGATTTCAGCTCGCAGCCCCTCAGGGCCCCGCCCAGTGCTGAGTTGTACGTTCTTTGCCCGGAGAAGTTTCTGCAAGAGCAGATGGCCAGCTTCCGAGCGGGAGCCTGCCAGCAGGAGGTGGTTGCTGGTGCCTGCTGCCCCCACTGGCTCCCCGTTGGCCTCTCTCTTCACCGCCTGGGCTCCCAGGACACATGGTTCTTCCCGAGGCTCCTGCTTGATGCTGAGATGGGGTGACTCAGGTACCACCTGTCCATTCACCTGCTCCAGGTGCCCGGGTACCAGACTGCTCTGCTCCGGCTTCTGGGCTTCCGTGAGGTTGTCTGGAGGATCCCAAGGTCCCAACCCCTTGCCAAAGAAGGTATCTGCAAGCTGGGTAGCAGCAGGCGAGACCCTCCCAGGAGGTAGCTCCAAGGGTGGTCCCTGGGGCTTAGGGGTCCCTGGTTGGGTGGGGGTGAGCTGGGAACTGGGGGAAGGTAACTGTGAGGAAGATCTCTTTGGCTCTTGGGGGCTGGAAGGTGGAGGTGGAGGGTGGCCAGTCCCGAGGACTGGGCCTGTCGATAAGGCTCCTTGTGGGGTGGGGAGCCGGGGAGGGCCCTGGGGTCGAAGCCCTGCCCCGAGCTCTTGTAGGGGACCCGTCTGGGTTCCAGGGAAGCCCCCAAGCTGGGGCTGACGGCCCAAGAGGCCCTGGAGGGGAGAGGACTGAGCCCCAGGCTCCTGGTAGGGTGGGGTCTGGCGGATGGGCTGCCCCTGCTGCAGCTGCCGCTGCATGAGGAGGACCTGGAGCTGTTGCTGCTGCTGCTGACTCAGGTGCCGCAGCTGCGGGTTTTTGGCCAGGACACCCTGGAGCTGTGCTCGGAGCTGACCCACTGTGGGGGGTGTAACTCCAGCCCCCGGCAGGCTCTGTGGGACAGGTCCCGGTTTGGCAGGCGGTGGCCCTGCATTATTTTGCACAGGCCGCTCTAGTCCGATGGGCTGTGGGGAACCCAGAAGGTTCTGGGTCATAGGCCCAGGCTGTTCCCCGATGCAAACAGAGGACTGGGCCAACAGGTGGGGCACAGACGCAACCTCAGATGATCCACTGCCCGGTGGCCCGTGACTTCCCACACCTGCCGAGTGGAGCAAGTTAACCTGCTGCTGCTGCTGCTGCGGGCCCGGGAGCCTCAGAGGTGGTTGCAGCTGTACAGAGTTGGGCTGAGGCTGGGCCTGGGGCTGGACGAGCAGGAGCTGGGGGTCCCCAGAGAGTGAGGATTTTACCTCCCCTGGCTCAGTGGCCACAGACTCAGGAAGAGCCCCCATTGCCAAAGGCCCTCCCTGATGAGTGGAGGGCCCCTCTGTGGCCTCAGGAGGAAGGGCCGTCTCTACCATGCTTTGCTCCTTGCCCGCCAGGAGGAGGGCCGGGCCCAGGGATCCTGGGCTTGAGAAGTGTTGAAGAGACTTGGCTGGTATGGCAGGCCCCAGAGCCACCTGTGGCTGCGGCTGCGGCTGCTGCGGAGACAGCAATGTCCGACTCTGGCTCAAGAGGCCCAGCTGCTGCTGTTGCTGAAATTGTTGTTGCTGTTGCTGCAGCTGCTGCTGCTGCTGCAGCTGCTGCTGCTGCTGTTGCAGGTGTAGCTGTTGTTGCTGTTGCTGCAGCTGCTGCTGTTGCTGCAGCTGCTGCTGCAGCTGTTGTTGCTGCTGCTGTTGATGTTGTTGGTGTTGTTGGAGCTGCTGCTGCTGGAGCTGCTGCTGCTGCTGGAGCAGCTGCTGTTGCTGCTGGAGCTGCTGCTGCTGGAGCTGCTGCTGCTGCAGCTGTTGTTGCAGCTGCTGCTGTTGCAACTGCTGCTGCTGCAAGGAGCCCATTGGCTGGGCACTCAGTTTTGGTGGTGCACTGTGTGGCATGAGCCCCTGCTGCAGATGGGCAAGTCCTGCCATGGAGCCCTGCTGTTGGTGTTGCTGCTGCTGCTGAGCTGTGACCAGTCGGTGTCCCATAAGGCCCTGGCCCTGCTGCGCCAGCTGGGGGGAACTCAGCACCCGGGACTGGGTTAGAAGCACCTGTCTGTGAGGGCCCTGGGAGCCCAGAGCTCCAGGGTGCTGCTGCTGCTGCTGCAACACCGCTACCTGAGCAGGGCCCAGCATGCCCTGGGACCCCTGGTGTGGCTGGGGGGACAGCTGCTGGACCAGAAGGCCTTGATGGCTGCTGGGAGGAAGAAGGCCCTGGGGCTTAGGACCCAGAGCCTGGTTCACCTGTACACCCGGGCCCTGCTGCTGTTGCTGCTGGATCGCCACCTGTCCTAGGAGGTGTTGCTGCTGCTGCTGCTGCTGCTGCTGCTGCTGCTGCAATTTCTGGGCCATCTGCATACGCTGCTGCTGCAGCTGTAGCTGCCTCTCCTGTAAAAGCCTGGAATCGGGTCCAAGGCCTCGGAGAGCAAGGTTGCCAGGGAAGAAGCCCCCGGAGGGGCCAGCCAGGGCCCCAGTCCCACCAGAGTGTTGCTGCTGCTGCTGTGCCAGGGCTGTGTTGAGGAAAGGACCACCAGTCTGTCCGGGCAGAGCCATGCCTCCTGGCGGCAGGCGAAGCCCTCCAGCTTGCCCACCAGGGGGCCCCTGAGGTGGCTGCAGCCCATGGCCAGGAAGCAGCTGACCAGGGAGCTTGGTGAGTACCCGGGGACTCTGAGAAGGACTAAGGGCCAGCACGGCTGAGTGCTGCTGCTGCTGCTGCTGCTGCTGCTGTTGCTGTTGCTGCTGCTGCTGCTGCTGCTGCTGCTGCTTATTCCGATACTCCGCCATGAGATTAGTGTGCTCCTTCTGCTGCTTCCGGACCTAACACGGAGGAGTAGGGAAGTCAGCTGGGTGCCTCCCCACCCATGCCATCCCTCCTCTGCCCAGGCTGAAGTTTACTTTCCCCACCTGATCCAGCTGTTTCTGGATCTTGCTTTGCTGCTCTGTAACCAGCTTGAGTTTCTCAGCATCAGCCTCTGGGAACTCCCGGCCAGCCTTTTTGGCAGTCCGCTGCTTGGCACACAGTGCCTTCCGGGACTTGCGGTGCACTCCGATCTGCTCCTCCAGCACCTTCAGCTGCATCTGTAGGAGCTGCTGGGTATGGAACAGCCACTCCTCGTACTGCCGCTGATCAGCCTCATCTGGAAAAGGCAATGGGGGGAGGGGGGTCATGTTAGAGCTGCAGAACCATGATCCAGCCCCTCTTCATCCACACATTCGAGGTTATTCCTTTACATACGCCCTCCCCAGCCCCATACTCACTGATCACTCCCTGGGCAAAAGTGGGTGGATTGGGACGAGGCTGAGAGGGGTCACTGGAACTCCGATCCTGTGATGAGAGAGACCGTTAGAGGTTCACTGCTCCATACCAGGGCATAAGAAGGGTAGCCCAAAAGCACAGGGACCAAGTTCTTTCTCCTACCTGACTGCTTACCTGGCCACTCCCAGCTGCCACATGGTTCTGCAGGTCACTACCTGGCCCCCCTGACAATCTTTGGGCGAGTAGGGACACTTGCTGCCTGGATTCCACCAAAGCAAAGAGAATAATGGTAATGGGGAAAGCTGAAGGGACAGGGAAAAAGGAGAAGGGACTGGGAAAAGCAAAGGCCCAAGCCTCTACCACCCCAGTCTTACCTGTTCATGCCAGGTGCCACGCCAATGCTGCCCTGAGCCATCACCTTCTTGATGCCTTTCAAAGCTACCATTTTGGCCTTTGCAATGGGATCAATGATATCTTCTGCAGCAAATTTGTCCAGGTCTGAACAAGCAAGAGTTAAGTGAGGGGTGGGCACTGGGCCAGTAGTCCATCCCACATCTTTTATTCCATCCAATACCTTGACCTCTACCGGCTCAAGAGAGGACATGGAGCAGGAGGAAATCTATTGGGCTAGGAACGAGGTGGCCCAAGGAGTACCTCCACTGGATTTTTTTTTCTTTTTGGGTCACACCTGGTGATGCACAGGGGTTACTCCTGGCTCTGCACTCAGGAATCACTCCTGGTGGTGCTCAGGGGACCATATGGGATGCTGGGAATCGAACCCAGGTCGGCTGCGTGCAAGGTAAATGCCCTACCCATTGTGCTATCGCTCCAGCCCGCACCTCCACTCTTAATAGTAGGACATGTGGCCTTGTTTTATCTTGCACCGTGACAGAAAACGTTGCTCGCTAAGTTGTTAAGCCCATAAGTCAATGTCATTTCACTTGTGCCTCAGTTTACTCCTCTATTCAGTGGAGATGGTGACTCTTACTCTGCTTTCCTCACAGAGCAATGAGGGGATCAAGTGAGGCAAGACCATCAGTACTACTTTAGGGCTAAGGAAGCACTCTTGAAATGTGTTTCAGGTAACTGGTACAGCGCAAGAACCCAAACGTAGGCTCTAC
The DNA here is from genome assembly GCF_027595985.1 of Sorex araneus. Lineage (NCBI taxonomy): Eukaryota > Metazoa > Chordata > Mammalia > Eulipotyphla > Soricidae > Sorex > Sorex araneus. Next base: position 228,631,151 of record NC_073303.1, on the reverse strand, counting down.
TAGATGCCAAAGCCCGCTCTCCTAACCTACCCAAGATGCCAGGTAGAGAGAAAGAAGCAACCACCATGACCTTAAATCCTCCCAAAATCCTAAAAACTGAACACTTCTCCACTGTTCAGAAAAGCTAACTAATTCTCCTAAATTAAGAAAAATTTCCACTGAATTCCATCACCTCAAGATTGCGCCTTCCAGAGAACCAAATCTGCCAAAACCCTTCAGGTATCTGGGTACTTGTGGTGAAAACGCCAGGGCTTCTCCGGGCTGGGCTAGGTGACCTACCCACCACCTCTCTGTACTTCCAGAACACCCAGCAGCCACACCCACACCCCACCACTGCAGTCTATGTACGCTCATCTACTGGCCTTGTTCCAGAGACTCAAATCAATCTCGAAAGAGATCACCTAGTTACAAAAATGCCTCGGACGCCCATTCCCACCTGAGACCACTGAGTGCTCCTGGATGTGGAGGAAACAGCTCCCGCCCAAACAAAAGCCTGGGCAACTGCTCCCACACCCCAAAGCTGCCACCCAGTTCAAAATTTAACTACTGCCTACTGCCCACTTAAGAATTCTAGATTTTTTTGAGCACACGCCTCACAGCCTCAGGAGGTCTCCAATGTCTACAACACTGACATCTCAGTAGTGGATGGGATGTAATAGAAACCAATCTAGACTAACAAAAACCTTAAAAGAGGTTAACTTGCAACCACAGTTTAGTAAACCCCCAAGCAAGGGATTAATGTCCCCATGGTGAGATACAATTTTCAAATTTTCTTCTAGACATTTTTTTTTTTCTTTTTGGGTCATGTCTGGCGATGCACAGGGGTTACTCCTGGCTTTGTACTCAGGAATTACCCCTGGCAGTGCTCAGGGGACCATATGGGATGCTGGGAATCGAATCCGGGTCAGCCGTGTGCAAGGCAAATGTCCTACCCGCTGTGCTATTGCTCCAGCCCCTACAGATACATTTTTGATCACTTTTAAAAGCTAATCATTTAGGGGTAACAAGCAATATAAAATAAATCACAGTTGCCCTGCTACGGGGCAGATGGGAAAATGGACACGATGGTGGTGGCAAGGTGACAGTGGTGGTGGGATAGGTGTCAGAATACTGAATGCCTGAGGCAAATCTTCATGAATAACTTTGTAAAACCATGGTGTTTAAATCAAGTGGGGGGGAAAAAGCAAAATAAAATTTCCCTCTCTACCCCTACCCCTTCGCTTTACTATTGCTTTGATGGTTGGGATTTGCATATACACCTGTCTGTAGTTTTGGGGATTTTTGGGTTTTTTGGTTGTCAGGAATCAAACCCAGGGTCTCACATCTGTGACGCATGAGACCTAGCAGGGAGCCACACCCCTAGCTGGGGCTACACAAGTCTTCAGTGCTCACTCAATGGTGCACTCAGAGACCCCACTCCTTTAGTTACGGTGCCTGCCGCATGCCCACCAGGCTTCTCTTAGCTGAAGCATACAGTTCTGGTTGTTGTGCCCAAAAGGGATCACTGTGGCATCAGCACACAAGCCCGTCGCTGCCTGGTTGTTACTTACCAGGGATTTTACCCTTAGTTGCTCACACACACCGGGTGGCGGTGAGGCTGGAAATCACTGGAAGCACCAGACATCACAGAGAGCAGAGTTGCCAGGACCACACTTGGCAGATGTGGCACACTGGGCGATCTGAGCTGTGTCTGTAGGAGTCTAAGCCCCTGGTGCTATTCCTCTGGCCCCAACTTCCTTGTTAGGGGCCACGCCTTGCAGTGCTCAGTGACTCTCCTTGCATCCTGCATGCCAGTTAACTTCCACTCCATCCTGCTAAGCAGGATTTCTCTGGCCTGACTCTCCACGTTTTATGTATTGATGTAGTTATTTCTGGTTTGGGGGTCACATGTAGCAGTGCTTGCAAACTACTCCTGGAGCAGTGCTCCAGGGACCATATAGTGGTTGGGATTGAACATGGGCCTCTAGCATGTAAAGCCTACACTCAGACCACTGAGCTCTCTGACTTTTTTTTTGCTTTTTGGGTCACACCAAAGCTCAGGGGTTACTCCTGGCTTTGTACTCAGGAATTACTCCTGGCAGTGCTCAGGGGACCATATGGGATGCCGGGGATTGAACCCGGGTCAGCTGCGTGCAAGGCAAACGCCCTACCCGCTGTGCTATCACTCCGGCCCCTGAGCTCTCTGACTTTTTGTTTTGTTTTAGAACACATCCCCATCCACAGCCAGCAGCGTTCAGGGGCTCAGAGGTACCTTGGGCAGTGCTCCAGGTACCACATGCAGTACCAGGGAGTGAACAGGGGCTACTGCACATAAGGCAAGCACCTTAATGGCCCCGAACTATATCTCTGGTCCCCTTGCCAATTTTTTTTTCCTAGTTTTTAATTTTTTTTTTGACAGGTCACACCCAGAGATGCTCAGGGGTCACCCCTTGCTCTGCACTTAGGAATCACTCCTGGCAGTGCTTGGGGGACCAAATGGGATACAGGGAATTGAACCCAGGTTGGCCTCGTGCAAGGCAAATGCCCTACCCGCTGTTCTATTGCTACAGTCCCTCGTCCTTGCCACCATTTAAAGGATTGACCAAAATCCTTCTCCAGATATTCTGAACCTATGAAAGAGTGAAAAGGCTCAAAGGACCAGTGTTCAAACTCCAGCTCTTTGGTGTTATCTTAGGAAAGTTACTTCCTTCAGTTTCCTCCATGCCTGTTTTCGCTCCCACCACCAAAGAGCATAGTAGTACTTTTTAAACTGAGCTTGTTGTGATTAAATTAGACAATAGATGTAAAGTGCTCAGGATACTACTTGGTAAATTGTAATTCTCAGTGTTACAGTAACAATGCAATCATAGTTAACAGCTGTATTTGACTGCACTATCACAAAGCCATCCTTGTCCCCAATACTCTGGTGGTGTCCACTCATTACCTGACCCAGTCTACTCCAGCCAACCATTTCTGCCTCTGCAAACACCCCATAGGCTTTCTTGCTACTAGTCTCCTGAGTCACTGCACCTGCCTGAACTGGTCTATTCACTTTTCTTCAAGTCCTCAAGTTCAATCTCCCTACAGCTACAAAGACTTAGCAAAAATCTGTGTTTCCCTGACTTCCATGCATTTGCTTCCCTTATGCACTCAAACAGCTGAATCCCTGTTATTTATACCAGAATTATTCCTCTCATTTAAAAAGTGTGTTTGCCTATACTTTAAGAATGGTACTGAGCCAAATTTCTTTATGTCCCACCTTCCCTAAGTAGGGATCATCAGGCCTGCAGACTCACTGCCTTACAGAGTATCCACTGAGACCACAAGCAATTAGGGCCCCCCCACCCCGCAGTTACCTGTATCTGGGAAGAAGCTGTTGGCCAGCTGCTGCTGCATTGCCAGCTGCTGAGGTTTCATGCACATAGAAGGTGGCATAGCACCCATGGGCTTCTGTGCCAACACTGGCTGGGAGCTCTGCTGGGGCACCAAGCCTGCCTGCCCTCCGTGCTGCCCACTTAACATATGCCCTTGGTTGGAAACCATAGGCATGGATGGGGCCAGCCGCTGTGGAAGGGCATGAGCCGGCGGCTGGGTGGGCAGCAGAGGCTGGGCCAAGCCTGGCTGTCGGGAGCCTCCAAGCCCCAGGGCAAGCTGCTGCTGGGGCCCAGCCAAACTGGGAGAGGAGCCCTCATGTGGCAGAGCCATGGTCTGGGAAGGACCAGGTGTGGCCAGCAGGGAGTGTTGTTGTTGTTGCTGTTGCTGTTGCTGCTGCTGCTGCTGCTGTTGCTGCTGCTGCTGCTGGGCAGGATGGAGCTGTGCAGAGAGTTGCTGCTTCTTCTGCAGCTCTTTCTTCTCGTGCTCCAGCAAGTCCTCAATGAGCAGGGGTAACTCACTGGCCACAAGTGAGCTCTCCATCTTGTCCAGTTCATCCCCAGAAGCTGTATGTCCACCGGGCAAGGACAGAGCCCCACTCTCTAGCTCAAACTTTTCCAGCAGGGATCCTCCTGGGCCGCTCAGTGGGCTGGGGGTCAGCAGATGACCTGGTGGTCCTCCTGTGGCACCAAAGGGGCCCTTCTCAGCTGTTTGCCCGCTGCTGGGGAAGGGCCCGGGGCCCACGCGAGCGTCCCGACCACCTAACACACTCTGTCCTGGTTTCAGTCCCAGGCCTAGAGAGGTGGTAGCAGGCGCTGGCTCAGCTTTAGGGGTATTAACGGTAAACTGGCAAGGGGAAGGGTGACGCCCACTCTCCTCCACCTTGGGTTTCACCTCGGGGAGCACTGATGCCAGACGGGGCTCAGAGGCATCGGCAGTTTGGGGTGGGCGCTCCTCAGGACCCAAGGGCCCCGGCTCTACACCCCGCAGGAGGGCCTCCCGCTCAGCCTTTTCATTGGCCGACTCCACCAGCCTCAGGTGCTCATTGAAGGTGTCCTTCTTGTCCCCCGTGTCCAGCTCTGGGTCAGTGTAGGCCAACAGGTCAAACTCATCGCCATTGAGTAGGTCATCTAAGTGGGGGTCATTCGTCTCCAAGTTTTCCAGGGTGCCCAGCTCATCGTCTCCCTTGGCCACATCCACGCCCAGGCCCAGGTGGGCAAGCTCCTCATCATCCTCCAGGGCCTTGTGGGCATCAAAGTCATCATCTAGCTCGGGCTCCTCACAGGGTAACTTCCCAGCTTCCAGGGCCAGAGGAGGCGGGCGGCCGAGCTCGGTACTCGATGGGGGCCGGCCAGCCAGCTCCAAGCCAGCGGGCAGGGCGGGACCCTTGGTGTGAGGCGCTGGATGGAGGCTGTTAAGTTCAGGGGCTGGCGGGGCTGCAGGTTTCTGTGGTGGAAGGCCTGACACAGCCAGGCCACGAAGCCCTTCAGGAGCCAGTCGGTGGGAATCCTCACTTACGGGATAAAAACGGGCTCTCTGAGGGGGGCCCTGACCAGGAAACGGAGCACCCCCAGGTCCCAGTCCTTTCTGTACATTGTGTCGCAACTCAATGAACTGGGCAGGACCAGCTGGGCCGGGCACTGGCTCTCCAGGGCCAGGCAAACGAGTGGGGATTCCCGCCAAGGGGGAACCAAGAGCCTGGCGGCCAAGTTCAGATGCAGGAGCCGATGGGAAGCGAGTAGACATGGCGAGGCGCATGGAGGTAGCTGCCGTAGCCTGCTGCTGGGCCTGCTGCTGCTGCTGCCACAGCTGCTGCTGCTGCTGTAAGGGCAGGGGCCCAGGGTAGGGCGCTCGCTGGTAGAAGGCCTGGGAGCCTCCCACAAGTTGCCTGGAAGGAAACAGTCACCAAAGAAACAGAATCAGAGGATGGGACAGTAGGCTGCGCAAAGCTAATAGCAGTTTCCATGTGGGGGAAAGAAAAGCGGCCAAGAGGATGCTGGAAAGGAGACAGAGGCAAACCGAGGCAGCCACAGCAGTGGCAGAACATGGGTTTGCCCCAGGAACCCCTGGAGCCTCACCGGTTATTCACGTCCATGGCGGAAGGGGTGGCTGGTGGGGGTGGTCGGGAGAGCCGCTCATCAGTGGGAAAAGTCCCAGGCCCCAGCATGGAGCCACCCAGTTTGCTTGGGGGCAAGCCCGCGACACTGTTCTTGTCCTAGGGAGAGAGGCAGATGAGACTGCACGGCCCACGGGAACCTAGACTTCCCCGCCCCCGCCCCCTCCTCACTATCTACCTGGGTCCCAGGGAAGGGGGTCTGGCCTCGACCCAGCTGCTCAAAGGCAGGGCTGCTGGGTTCAGTGCCCCAGCTGCTAGGGGGCCCCACTGCTCCTGCAGCTGCTGCAGCTGTTTCCTTCTCCTGCCGCAGGGTGTTGCGCTGAATCTGCTGCCGAATCAGCAGCTCCCGGAGCCGCTGGCGCTGCTCAGAAAACAGAAGAGGGTGAGTCCATCCCGCCCCTGCTGGAAGGCTGGCACCGGGGCAGGGAAGGGTGAGGGGGCGACTGACCTGTCGCTGCTTTTCCAATTCTGTCTGGCTAAGGCTGGACAGGCCTGGGTCCTGGGTGCCAGCAAGTTCAGGGGCAACCAAAGAGCTGCTCATTCCAGCCCCCGGGTCTTCTCGTTTTTCAGCTGGAGAGGCGATGCCCACCCGCTGCGTGGCTCCATGTGACAGGTAGGGGAGGGAGCCATCGGGCGCAGATGGGAGGACTGAGGGGGGCCGTAGTGGGGATAGACCATAGCCCTCTCCCGTGGATCCAGGGCTGGGGCCCAGGGGGCTCCCCGATGGGTGGAAGTTCCCTGTGGCTACTGCGTAGTTTGTGCTTTGAGGCTTGCCCAAGGTAGGGCCGGGCCCAAAATGGCTGTTGATCCCATGGGGTGGAGGAAGGCCGGGCTGAGAGACAGGGGGCTTTAAGGAGGGGTCCCCTACCGCCTGAGGGAAAGTGAAACGCATGGGAGAGGGAGTGCCCACAAATGCACCAGTCCCAGGGGACCGGGAGAAATTGGGGGGCTGTCCACTGGGGACCTTGGCGTGAAGCTCCCCCGCTGGCCCAGAGGGCAGGGCTGCAGGGAAGCCCCCGGCCCCCAGAGGGGTGTGGGCAAGAGGCCCGGCCTTAAAGGCAGCTTCAGGCGGCTGGGGGCGGGGTGGCTTATGCAATGGGGCAAACGGGTCACGGGACTGAGGGCGGGAGGGTGGGCGGGAATAAGGGTCGGGGGACTGAAAGCGAGGGGTCACAGGGGATGGGCAGAAAGCCTCAGCAGACAAGGGACGGGGGGTCAACGGGGACTGGGAGCTGGACTGGGACTGGGGACTGGCGGGCACTCGGGAGAAAGGATCGGAAGGCAGCGAGCGAGGCGGCAAGGAACAGCAGTTCTCAGGGGGCGGGGGCTGGGGCCGAGGGGTCAGTGGGGGCTGGGCATAGGGGTCAGAATAGGGGCCCGAGCGGAAGATGTCTGAGTGGCCGGGGGGAGAAGGAGCCAGGGCCTGGGCGGGCGGGGGCTCCTGGGGCCTCAAGCCCAAGCCTGGGCTCTGGGGCTCTACCTGAGATGCCCGAGGGGTCAAGGGGGCTTTGAAGACATCAGGTGCCTTTAACTCCAGGTTGCCCAGGTGGGGGCCTGAGGAGGGCGAGTCAGCAAAGCCAAGGTTTGGGGGGCCATAGCTAGGAGAGGATGCCCCAAGCTCTTCCTTCTTCACCTCCAGAGCCTTCCGAGACTCCCCAAAAGGTGGAGGCGACAGCAGGGGCTCAGAAGCCTTGCCCCCTCCGCCCCCTGGGCTCTCGGGCACAGCCAGGTTGTCCAATGAAGGGCAGCGGGGCTTGAGAAAAGGGTCCGGCGTGGAGGGCTGCTGGCGGGGGGTGCCGGGTGGAGTAGTGTGGAATTCCCCTGGCTGACCAGGCCCAGAGCGAGATGACGTGCCCAGCGCTGGGGGCTGGGAGGGGGTCCCAGTTGGACTAGGGTAGGGAGGGTAGGTGGGTGGCGCTGGAGGGAAGCGGGGCTCCAGAGTGTAGGCGGGGGCCAGTCCGAAGGGGTCCTGCGAAGGCACTTGGGCGGGCACCTGGGCTGGGAGCTTGAGGAAGAGCTCACCGGGCGAGTCGGGGCCGGGCACGGCGCCCACCGGTGGCTTCAGGAACCCATCCGAAGAGGTAGACAAGCCGGCGGGGGGCGTGGGGCTGCCAATGAAAATGGCGGGGGCGGCGGCAGGCGGCGGGCTGCCCAGTGCCCCTGGCTGGGGGGGAATGCGGAGCTGTAGGGCCGGTCGGTCCGGCTTACGGGCCATGTCGCCCACCTTGGTCTGCTTGTTGATCTGGCTCTCGGCCTGCTACAGGGGAGACCAGCACAGAGCCGTCAGGCTGCTGTGGCCAGGCCCTAGGCCCTGCTACCCCCACCCCTCCGTGAGGCCTCCAGCTACCGGACTCGGACGGAATGGCCCAGCCTGGTCCCCGCTCACCTTTTGCACCTTGTTGATGCGATGGGCTGCCCGGTTATCTTTGGCCTTTTGCTGGAGAACACACAAGACACAACCTTAAGCCTAGAGCTGGGTGCCATGCCAGTCCCCTCCTCACAATGTCACCCTCCCACTCCAAGGTGGATTCCTTCTGGCCCATGCTGCCTTAGGAGTGGGCAATGGCAAGCCCAGAGGGGAGCTTCCCACAAGCCTTCCTCTCTGTCCCGTACTGCGCAAGGCGCCCCCATTCTCACCAGGTAGGGGGCTTTGTCAGCAGCTGGAACCTTTCTCCAGAGCTTCATGATCTGTTTACAGCGGCTGGACCAGTCTGGAGATTGAGAGATTGAGCGATTGAGGAATTGTGGCAAGAGACTGAAGAGGTGACCCAACACCCACCATGACCAAGTAACCCCCACTCCCGACCACCACCGCTGCCCTTGGCCCCGATACCTGGGTAATCTTGCTTGAGATTGGGAAAGTTGATGTTGGCATAGAGCACAGGTGAGATGGTAGAGAGCTGGCCCAACTCTTCGTCCTTCTCCCAGCGCTGAAGACTCCGCTGGTTATAGGAGAGTCCGTCGCCCTCACCCTCCGTGGTGGGGGTGGTGGGGGTGGAGGGTGTGGTACCCCCTGAGCCTGTCCAGGGGCTGTCTGGCTCACCGGGTTCCGGGCTAAAGAAGCCCCCGCGCTCCCTGGGGCGCAGGGGCAGAAAGTCACAGGGGGCAGGAATGCTGGGCTCCGCCCCAGGCTACCACCCTCCCAACAGGGGCACTGCCCGAGAGCGCAGGTGACCTCCCTCCACAAGCCCCAGCGAGGGAAGAGGAAATGGGGGCTGCCCAGAGAGACCAAGTGTGGACACCAACCTTGAATCCAGGAAGGGGGACTGGCAGAGGCCTGGATAGGAGTCTACTGGGCTGCTGGAGGGGAGGCTGCCCAAAGGGAGCCCACCTACAAGAGGCACGGGGTCAGAAAAGGGGAGCGAGCAGCCTGTGCTGGGGGCAAGCCCCGTCATTCCTGCCAGCCCAGTCTTCAAGCCGCTCCCACCTGGATCACCTTGAAGAAAGGGTCTCTGTAGGGGTGTCCGGCTGCCATCCAGGCCGGGGGTCCCACAGCCCAGGGGCTGCTCTCGCTCAGAACCCAGAACGTCCTTAAAGAGCTGCTGCAGGTCTTTGGATTCCATCTTGGGCAATTCTGTGGAGGAATGAGGATGGCTGTTGCCATGGGAGCAGACGGAGCATGCAAGGGGGTCCTGGGCAGGGAAGGTGCCAGGACTACCCTGGGAAAGCCACACAGACAGACACCCCACAGGCAACAGCTTCTCCCACAGACCCTCATCCATGCAGTGTGGGCCCAGTCTCACCTTCCGTGGGAATCCTGTCTAAGTCAGAGCTAAGCATCCCTTCACCTGGGGTGCCTGGCTTCTCAGGGTCACTGGGCACTGGGGATGCTTTGACGCCCCCATCCTCAGGTCCTGTATTTGAGAGAAGCTCATGAGCCAAGGCCGGAATGGAAGAACCAAATGGGACACCTGAGAGGCCGGAGCAAAATTACGATAGAGCGAGCACCTGCCCTGCACATGGCCGATCCAGGTTCAGTCCCCAGCACCCCAGCACCCAAGCCCCTTCAGGAGTGATCCTTGAGCCCAAAGTCAGGCACATGCCCAGAGCAAAGCCAAGTGTGGCCCCAAACAAAAATGGGGCCCCCTGGAAGGTGGAGGATGTGGAATCACTTTCAGCCACCAATGCTGAGGATGCTCCAAGGCAGAACCAACTGACAGAGGCCAAACCAGCAGCCCTCACCTGGTGTATCAGCCTTGCCCTCGGGCCCATGGGATTCTTCATCTGCAACATCAGGACCATCTTCTGTAAGCAACAATCCCCACAAGAATCAGATACATCCCACATCTGCAAGAGGTTCCCAGTTCCACAGTCTAGGCAGGCCCCCGGCCTACTCTGGAACTCCCAGAGACCAGCTCATTCCCCACCAAACTCCTTTACCAGGTCCCAAGGAAGCTGGGTCCCTTCCAACCGCCTCATTTCTACACCACTAACCTTTCTGTAAGGTGGGAAGTTCCTTCCTATCTGAGCCTCCATCGCCCTTGGCCTTTGAGGGTCCTAGTGCAAAGCCTGGCCGACCCACCCCAACTGCAAAAAGGGCCTTTCGGCTCAGGTCCAGCAGCTCCTTCCCGAAGAAGGCTTCCTGCGGAGAATGAGGAACACAAGCTGCTGCGTGCTCTCCACAGACGGTGGCCGCCCCAGCCCCCCGGCCTGAGCCCACCTGCAGGTACGCGGGGAACATGTCCTCCAGCTTGCTCTTCTTGCGCCCACGCCGTTGCTGCTTTTTCTTTTCATCCCCATCAGCTAAGCTCTGGTCCACAGAGCTCTCTGCGGGTAGGTCGGTAGACATCACTGGGACAGGACGGCAGGTGTCAGACACTGCTCCCAGCGTGGCCTGGACACGCCCTGCCTACTGTCCCCCCACCCGTGAAACCCACCTCCCTCTTGCCCTTTTGGTGAGCCCACCCACTAGGGCTCCCTGTCAGTGCCCGGATGTCCTGTCATCCCCACCTTCTCCCAGGCCCCACTGGTGCCCTCACCCGTCTCACCCTCGTCGGGCTGCCCATCCCCACTCAACACCTCGGCCTGAGCAGCAGGCCCCTTTTTCACGCGTGTGTGGGATTTCCGTTGCCGCACCATGAAACCACCAATGCCTGTGAGGAGGCAGAACTGAAGCTGAGAAGCTGCAGGGGCAGGGAAAGCGTCCCTTCACACCCACCTGCCCCTTCCCGGGCCCTCACCAGGCCGGTAGGGTTTGCGTTTGCGCTTTTTGCTTTCCTCAGTCTCCTCCTTGCCAGGTTCCACGTCAGGGCTCACGGGGCCTTCCAGTTTGATTTCACACTCCATGTGTTCCACGCCACCTGGCATGGAGACGGGAGAGGGGGCCTTTTCAGAGGTGTGGGTCCTTAAGCTCTAGGCCTGCACCCTAACACCGCACCCAACAGTGGCAGTGCTGCCAGGTGCCACGCCCGGGCACTGGCTGAGCCCCTCCTTACTGAGACTACCAACCTACCTTCGCCTTTGAGCAGCTCATCCGTGTCCAGGTCCCCATCCTTCTTGTCCTCGGGGCCGAGGGCATCTGGGGGCTCAGGACCCTCCAGCCCTACCTCGCCTGGGAGACCGGGCCGTCCTCGGCGCTGGCGCCGCTTATGCAGGGGCGACATAGTCAGGTTCCGAAGCACGGCCATGCCTGTCTCTGTCAGCCACACCCCCTCGAAGCGGAAGTACTGAGGCTCTGCGCAAAGAGGACACGTGAGCCCTTGACGGACGTGCCAGCAACCAGAACTTAGTTTCTCTTTAAATCCCAGTGAGGACAGTCTGAGGACTACATATGAAGGACCCAGGGGTGCTGAGAGCCTAACTCCGCTTGGGTCTCGGGATACCAAAAAGCTCCTTAATAGCTTCCTGGAGCTCAGAGGGTCCCTACTTGCTAAACACAGCAGTGTCCCAGGTGCCGGGAGCACTGCCCACATCCTAAAAAAGGAGACGGCCCCAGCGCCCCCCTCCCAGCCCTTCACTGGGCCAAAAGAGTTGCATCCTCTGGAGATGAGATGCCAAGACCTGGTGGAGTAAAATCCACCTGGAAAAGTAGAGGTCTTGGTCCTAACCATTGACCTGCCACTAGCCACGGGGTGACGCCGGGCAGACCTCACAACACCCCTGGGTCTTAGATTGTGCCTCTGAAAATCCAGTGGAGCAAGAGCTGGAGCTCGACGGCGTCGGCGTCCAGAGTCACTCTGGCTCTGGGATTTCACGCTTCTGCGACTCACCTGGCTCTTTCACCTTCATAGGTACCAACTCTGGCGGTGCAACAGGCACTGTGACGAGAAGGACAAACCAAGGGTGGTGCAGCTGAGGCTCTGTCCCAAGGCTCAGCACCCTACTCTGCGCCCTTGGCTTCCCGGGCCCCAGAACTCACCAGCAGGCTTCACCACATAAGGCTGGCAGGAGACACAGTCAAAGCCCTCGTCAGCTGCCTGCTCTACGTCATCCTCCGTGAAGAGGCTCTCGCAGCCAGCATGCATCCACCTGGAGGGAGGGGGACAGCAGGTGACCTGGACAGTGAGAGGCTGAGAGCAGGGAAGAGAGGGAGACGCCAAGGGAGGGGGTCTCACCGTTCACAGTGGCGGCACTGGATTAGCAGGTCCTCCTCCACGTACGGGGCATGGCAGATAGGACAGGTCACCAGGCTGGCACAGGGCCCACAGTGTGTGTAACTATTCTGCCACTCACAATGAAAGCCCGGGGAGGCAGCCCCACACTGCATACAAGACACACACCTGGTGGGGGCAGAGAGAGACCCTCAGTACCAAACCCACCGAAGCACCCAGAGACACCCAAACTGAGTCAGGCAACCCAGCTCCCGCCAGATTGGCCATCACGTTCCAATGTCTTAACCCCTGCCCCTCCCACTCAAGAGCCTTACCACTTGCACTTCCAGCCACCCTTGGGCACGGTGAGAAGAGGGGGGTCTAGGCAGTACGTGTGGTAGCTAATGTCACAGTCGTCGCAGAGCAGTAGGCGCGAGGGGTCTGAGGCCTGGCCACACACCTCACACACGATGCACTCCACACAGCGCCAGCCCTTTAGCAGCATCACCTTGGTGATCTGGTGCAGAAAATAGCAACTCCTTAGCCCATCTGGGTGTGATGGGGGCCCCACACCACTTCTTAGGGGAGAATGGGCTTAGATGGGTAGGGCTGGACTTCCGTGCATGTGATCTCCTATGATGCACCCTCACCTCCCAACAGGAGGGATTGCAGGGAATTCTGCTGCACAGAGAAGCCAGCAGTACCCAGCCTCTGCCTCCACAGGAGAAATGGCGCTTTTGCACAAGTCAAGGCCCAAAGCAACTGAGCAGGGCTGGGGAATGGCTTGAGGGGTCAGAGCACCCCCCTGCCCGGTCCTCTGGCCCCAGCACTGCAAGTCACCAAGCACCAGCAGACGCGACCCAAAACCCAAAAAATTAACACCTATGGCACAATATTTGACTGTATTTTCCACTAATTTTTATGACCATTTAAAATCTGCTTCTGGGGGCTGGAGCGATAGCACAGGGGGTAGGGCGTTTGCCTTGAACGCGGCCGACCCGGGTTTGATTCCCAGCATCCTGTATGGTCCCCTGAGCACCGCCAAGAGTAATTCCTGAGTTCATGAGCCAGGAGTAACCCCTGTGCACCGCCGGGTGTGACCCAAAAAGAAAAAAAAAACACAAAAACCAAACCAAAAAACAAAAATAAAATCTGCTTCTGCTACAAGTTAGAATATCATAGCAGACAAGTTCTAAGTTAGTATTAATAAAACTACTAACAAGTTTCCTCTTTGCAGGCATGTGTCTGTGACTTTGATTTTACATTTTTCTTCATCTTCAATCTGAATGTTTCCTTCCTTCCTTCCTTCCTTCCCTCCCTCCCTCCCTCCCTCCCTTTTTGGTTCATATCACGTGATATTCTGGGGTTACTCCTGGCTCTGCTTTCAGGAGGTGCTCGAGGGACCATATGGAACACTTGGGACTGAATGCAGAGGCAAACGCCCTCCCCACTGTACTATCACTCTGGCCCTCATGTTTTCTAATAGCAAAGTTCTCACAGTTTATATTATGCACTGAATGATACTACAAAGTCACCAAAGAATATTGCAGTTCCAAAGTACTTAACTCTGGAACTAATCAAAGTAGTTTCTACTCAAACTAGGTTCTAGGTTTATAGGATGCACTGAGTGATACTACAAAGTCACCACAGAATATCACAATTTCCAAAGTACTTATCTTTGGAACTACTCAAAGTAGTTTCTACGCTTTTTGGGGTTTTTTTTTTGGCAGTACCAAGAATTTAACCCAGGGTCTCACACATGTAATGCTCCACCACTGAGCCACATTGCTGGTCCCCTCTGCAAAGCAGTATGATTCACTACTGAAGACTACTAAAGTATTTCTATAATCAATAGCCACTTTTAAGAAATATCAACCAAGGATTGGGCTCAGGAGCTTACGTGCCTTACATACGGGCTCAATCATGAAAGAAAACAGAAAAGACTATTATGGCCAGGACAGAGAGGCCCAGTATAAAAACCGTAACTGATCCTGGGTCAGGAAAATGGCCCAAAGAGCTGCAGCTCAGATTCTGCATGTGAGAAACCCAGGTTTGATCCCCAGTTCCACATGTTCCTAAGTAGTGGGCTAGGATTAGCCCAAACACCACTGAGTATAGCCCAAAACACTATAAAAGGGAAAAAACAACCGCCTAATTCTATCCCCCAATCTATCCCCTTTCGAGCCTGAACTCACCTTGCTGTTGACACAGTAAGGGTGATAGCACTGAGAGCACTGGGAACAAGCGAGGAGGTGGCCCTCGGCCCCACGACCAAAACTGCCACAGACCACACACATGTCCTGCGAAAAAGAGAGATTGGAATGTCCAACTGGCCTCTGCCCACACTCAGTCCTGCAGACCCTGAAACACTGATCTGAGGAGAGGGAAGAATCCAGCACCAGGACAAAGTTGCCACATCAGGAAAACCTGTGGCTTTTCTGATCAGGTCACTTGAATCATTACAACCTGAAGTTAGTAAAACTAAGGAAAAACGAAAATAAGGAGGGTAAAGATGGATTATATGAGAGCCAGGCAGATAGTTTAAAGGGCTGCTTTGGCATGCAGGTAGGTGGCCCAAGTCTGACCCCTAGCACTGCAGGATCCCTTGACGTACCGCCAACTCTGGGCCCAATCCCTCTCCAAAAAAAAGACTGGTTAGGGTAAGAGAGTAAGAGATGTGACCAACTGTCAGTTGGCTAGAACACTCCCAGAATCTAAGGTTTGCTGAGGTGATGCCCATCTCTGCCTTTCTCACTGCTGTTGCCCGAGTTCTAAGTTCCCTGCCAAGCTCAGAGGAGAAATCTGGTGTCAAGACAAACCAAAAACCAACATCATTCTCAATCACCATTTTTTCTAGCTGGATTTCCCTAGAGGTAGGTCCTGTGTTATCCCCAATTTAACCCCCTACCACACCGCCATTCCCTCTGTCCTCCCACCAAGGATGAAACTACACCAAATACCTGCATTAGGACAAACTTGTCTGTGTTGGAGAAGAGAACCACAGTATTCTGCATGGTGTCATCGTCATCATCTTCTTCCTCCTTGCTGGGAGAACTATCGATGTCAGCAACCTGAACGGCAGAGAGTGTGGGAAGTGAAGTAGCTCACTCTAACCGTGTTTCAGCTGCTTTTGTCTCTGCCAGTGGGAAGGCTGCATGAACTCTGGGCTGGCCTGAAGGCTGGGGGCCAGGACTGAGACAGAAGAACACCCAGACCTGTTCCAGCAGCGGCAAAAAATTTTGGAGAAACAGGGACTTTTGGATGAAGGAACACACACAGAGCCAGACACCCCTACCCCTGGCTAGTAAGCACGGAACTGGCAGGATTTAAAGGGGGATTTAACTTGAAGGGACCAGCTGAAGTGTCTGGGGAGGAAATCCTCTCCTTACTACCAGAGTCTCGATGGAAGACGTTGTTGACTTTAGCCGGGCCCGTCCTCTCCCACGGCCTCCATGTGCTCCTCCTCGTGGGCGCCGTCTTCCTGGGAAACTGCTACTGCGGCCCTGATGAGAAAAGCAGATGATGACAGGGGAAGTCCTAGGCGGCTGTACTGGGCCCACAGGCTGCGAGAGGAGATAAAAGGAGAGATGGCAGGAGGGGAGCCCAGGAGTCCTTTCGGGCAGGGGGAAAAGCCAAGATGTCAGAGAGCAACAGGCAGGAATGCTGGCACCAATTACTCCAGCATGGGAAACGGGGAAATTACTGGTCTGAGACCTGAGTTTCCCATCCCAATTCTATTACCCGATGACCAAGAAGCTGGGACAATCACTTCGTCCACTAGGGCTAGCACCCTCCTTAACCAAGTCAGAGGATGGACTACAGGCTCACTGAGAGGCCAGGTCCAGCCAGCGGGTAAAGAAAGCCTGGACACAGGAGACCTCTCACAGCAACACAACACTGGGCACGTCCAGCGGCTGCACAGCCTCTCACCTGCTTCATGCGGGAGCGCGCTGGGGAGCTGCGCCTTCTTCCTTTGTCCCCCTCAGCTTTGCCTCCGCTGATGGCTGTCCCGGCCTCACACAACAGTGAGTCATCAGTCTCTGGCAGTGAGTCGGTGCAGAGCCGCAGGGAGCCCTCATCTCGGGCTGGACTGACGTCTGTCGATACCCCCAGCTCCATGGACAGGGAGCCACCCCCCTCAGGGTCCGGAGAGCCCAGCAGGGGTTCCGAGCCAGGGAAACTGGCGCTAGCGTCCCCCTGGCTCAGATTGGAGATCTCATTGACAATGTCGGATTTGATGAGAGTGGGCGGGGTAGGGGCCACTGGCACTCGGTGGTCCTCTTGCTCTTCACAGGGCGAACCCTGCCCTGCCTGCTTGCATTCTGGGCCATAGACCTCCATAGGGGTCACAGGGGCCAGCTCCTCAGGGTCCAGGAGCACAGGGGAACCCTTAAGTTCACCACCCGAACTGCCAGAGGTCTGTCCCGTCTCCGGTTGTGAGCCAGGAGTGTCCGTACTGTCCATTGGAGCCATGTCCTCTCCCAGTCCAGAGAAGTCGGCCAGGGCTGGGGCCGGGCTGGGGGCAGGGCAGGACAGGGTCCCCATGGGGGAGGGGAGGGGACTAGTAGGGGTGGGCTCCAAGGCTGGACACTCGGGTTCCGGGGCCTTCTCAGTCTCCATCTCAGATGCCTCCGCCTCATCCGAGACCTCCGTCTCCTTCCTCACAGGACTCCGTGGGGAGGGAACGGACAGCGGCAGAGCAGGAGGCGAGCACGGGGGAGGGGAGTGTGGGGGAGGCAGGCAGTGCTCGGGAAGGGGCTCCATTAGGATGGGAGAGGCGGGTCCCACGGGGGAGCTGGGGGACGGGGGAAGGATCATGGGGGGCACAGGCTCGGGGTCAGTGCAGTTAGCTTCCGGGGGAGGGCTAATGGGAGTCTCGAGGATGGGGGCAGCCAATGGCGATTCAGGATCACTGTCCCCTTTGGCACCAAAGGGGTACTCTAACTCCCCCAAAGGGGACAGGGCTGGCGGGGCCGCAGCTGTGATCGGGGAGAGCGGAGGGGGAGGAGGATCTGGAGGGAGAGAAAAAGGCAAGTTCTCAGTTTAGATGTGCAGGAAGAGCCGTGGCGGTCTGAGGAGAGGCACGAACAGCTCCTTACCTGGTGGCATGAGCTGAGGAGACAAGGCTGGCTCTCCAGACGGGCACAGCGGCAGCTCCTCTGGCAGAGGCGAGAGGGGTGGTTCCCCAGGCTCAGACAGAGCCGGCTCTCCGAGCAAGGGGGACAAGTGTGGCTCCCCAGGTGGAAGGAACAAGGGCAATTCTGCAGGTGCAGGGCAGAGGCCTGGTTCCTCAGGGGGTTCCTCAGGTTGAGGGGACAGGCACGACTCCTCAGGCTGGGGTGACAGGCGTGGCTCCTCTGACTGGGGGAACAGGTGCAACTCTTCGGGCCGAGGGGAGAGACATGGCTCCTTAGGTGTGGCAGGCAGCTGCAGCTCCTCGGTTTGGGGGGACAGGCGAGGCTCCTCAGGTACAGGGGACAGGTGTGGCTCCTCAGGTACAGGCGAGAGGCAAGGTTCCTCAAGCGCAGGGGACTGGCGCGGCTTCTCAGGCACAGGGGACAGGCGTGGCTCCTCAGGTCCAGGGGACAGGCGTGGCTCCTCAGGTCCAGGGGACAGGCGTGGCTCCTCGGGACAGGGACAGACTTGTGCTTCCTCAGGCAGTGGCGACAGAGGTGACTCCTCCAGCGGTAGGGACACAAGCAAGTCTTCTGGTGGTGGTGAAGCAGGTGAGTCCTCAGGTGGTGGGGACAGCCGTGAAGCCTCAGGTGGAGGGGACGTGGGAGCCTCCTCTGGCGGTGGGGACAGGGGAGACTCCTCAGGTGGTGGGGACAGGCGTGATACCTCAGGGACATGGGACAGGAGTGATACTTCAGGTGGTGGGGACATGGGTGAGTCTTCGGGTGGTGGGGACATGGGTGAATCCTCAGGAGGTGGGGATAAGCGTGAGGCCTCAGGTGGAGGCGAGAGGGGAGATTCCTCGGGTGGAGGGGACAGGGGTGATTCTTCAAACGGTGGGAACAAACACGATGCCTCAGGTGGTGGAGACGTGGGTGACTCTTCAGGGGGAGGGGACATGGGGGATTCCTCAGGTGGTGGAGACAGGCGGGATGCTTCAGGTGGCGGGGAAGTGGGCAACTCCTCTGGTGGGGGGGACAGGGGAGACTCCTCAAGTGGTGGGGAGAGGGGCGATGCTTCGGGTGGTGGAGACAGGGGTGTCCCAAGTCTGGGAGGTGGGGATGACTCCTCTGGTGGAGAGAAGGGTGACTCTTCCAGCGGAGAAAAAGATGACGACTCAGGTGGGGGAGACAGGGGCGACTCCTCAGGTGGTGGAGAAAGGGGTGATTCTTCAGGTGGCGGGGACAAGCGCGATGCCTCAGGCGGTGGGGATGTGGGCGATTCCTCAGGGGGTGGGGAGAGGGGTGACTCTTCCGGTGGGGGCAGCAGTGGCATCTCCTCATTCAGAGGGGTTTCCAACTGGGGTTCCAGTTGTGCCCCTGCTCTCCCTGCAGACACAAGACACTGGCTCGGCTCCACACCACAGAAAGAAAAGGATCCGGGGCAAAGCGGAAACTGTCCCGTGCCACAGAATAGATGGAGACCATCTCCAGGGATCGACAAAACCCTACCCACCTAGTGGTTTGGCTTCACATTGCAGGGGCCCAGGTTCCTTGGGTTGCATAGAGGTCACACGCCCACTCTTCGGCTGCTCTTGGCATGCGACGTATAGAGCACTGGGCTCCTCAGTGGGGGCATCGGCAGGCTCAGGGGGTGCGAATCTGCAGAGGGTACAGGGGTCAGCCACCTTCCTGAGAGCACTGGGGGAAGACTCAAGCCACCAACTGTCCTGCCCACCCCAGGCTCTCCTGGGAAACTCCGCTTGATCTAGCGGAGCCCATCAACCCCAGTACCTCCAAGTCCCCATCCCACTCTCCTCTGGGCCACTTATTCCACTTACCTGTGACAGGCAGGGGAAGGCTGCTCGGCAAGGGAACTGACAGGCTGGCCACCTTGGGCTTTGTGACAGCGGTGACAGAGAGAATAGTTCTCAAACCACTCGGAGTTGGGAGTCAGCTCTGCTGAGCCTGCCCCACAGGCTCGGCACACCCGGCAGGCCTGAGGGAAGGAGAAGGCAGACAGGAGAGTAAGACAGGGAAAGGTGGGACGGCCGAAGGCGAACTCAAGGACAGTGGCACCAGGGAAGCCTCACCTTGCACTTCCAAGAGTGAGCAGGCAGTTCTTCCATGGGTGGTTTCAGGCAGAAGGTGTGGAACCCTTTGTCACACGTCTCACACACCAACATCTTAGAGTCATTCCCAGGTTTCCTGCAGGGGCACATGCCACAGATGAGCCCTCACTGCCCTCGTGTTCCACTGGAACCAGTGCTTTGCTGAAGGCAACCCGTCTGCTATCCCACTTTACCTGCAGGCTTGGCACACTTTACATTCAGGACACTGCCAGCCAGCACGCTTACGGGCAGTCAAAGCAGTGTCCAGGCAGGCCCCATGGTAGTGATGCCCACAGCTGGTACAGAAGAACAGGTCACACAGCTCCCCGGGCCCCTCACAGACCGCACAGCGGGCCTCCTCTACAGCAGGTGGAGACAAGAGAACACAGGTTAGCTGCTGAGTTCCTGCCAGACCCAGCGTGGTGCACTTTACACCGAGGAGTCCCTGGGAGTCCACCCTGTATCTGGCGGGCACCGCTGTCAGCCAGCCCCGGACAGGCAAACACCTGCACTCATGGGACACCCTCGTCTGGTGGGGCAGACCAACAGCACAGAGTCAGACTTCCGTCGGCGCTCAGAGGACAAAACTCCAAGACACACCCAGCCCCACGTATGCCTTCTGTTCGAAGGGCCGGACTTCTTGGGCCAGGAGGTGGCTCGAAGGGCTGGAGGACATGCTTTGCAGATGGGAGCACCAAGTTCACTCCCCAGCAGTACATGGCTCCCGTCCCACCCCAAAATAAAATGTCTACAAAACCAAATAAAATCAATGGTGGGCCTTCTCACCCAAATGTGCAGCTCCTTCACTGTGCTCTGGGCAGAGGAGCTGCAGTGTCTTCATGGATAAGAAGGAACCGCTGGCAGTCGCACAGGGGAAGTGGTAAAGCCGTGGACATCCGGGTGAGCGGCAGGGGATGGAGGCACCGAGCCTGGTGCAGTGGGAGCAGCGCTGGAAGGTGGAGACAAAGGCTCAGCGCCAGCCAGATTCCCCCAGAGTGACAAGCCAGGTACTAACTCTGCCCCGTCACACCCACTGGCCTTCCCTCCTGCCACCTTAGAACCCCACCAGCCCTGCCCACCATCACCCTCAACCCTCTGCAG
This sequence comes from Sorex araneus, assembly GCF_027595985.1. Classification (NCBI taxonomy): domain Eukaryota; kingdom Metazoa; phylum Chordata; class Mammalia; order Eulipotyphla; family Soricidae; genus Sorex; species Sorex araneus. The sequence continues at coordinate 228,610,828 of NC_073303.1, read as the reverse complement.
TCCCCTTGGTGAGCCCCACCTGTGAGATCCCTGAGAAGATGGCCTTGTCCACACCACAGAGTTCTGAGCCCTCTTGCCCCCATACACCTGCCGACCAGGCAGCACACCAATGATGAGCCCAGCAGGACCCTTTTAGGTGGGAAGAAGCAAATAGACAGAAAAGAGTTAATGAAATAATTGGGGTTTGACTGGGGAGAGAGCTTGCCTCGCATAAGGCCACCCGGGGTCAATCCCCAGCTCCCCATAAGGTCCCCCAAGCCCACCAGGACTGATCCCTGAGCACAGAGCCAGTATAAACCTTTACACCGCTGGGTATGGCCCAAAGACAAACAAACAAACAACAATCACTACTGACTCGGGACACTCCTCCCTCTTCCCTGCCCAAGTCAGGCACCCACTCTCCTTACCTCCAGGTTTTCCGAGGTGGGCAGGTGTCAGGCCCTCAGGGAAACCGATCTGTGATAGGTCTTCACTGGGTAGTGCTGCCTCACTGGGTCTGGGGCTCGCCCCAGGAGATGCCACTGGACACTGGGGCCAGTCAAATGGCAACTGAAAGCACCGAAGCTCCCGCTGCCCATGGAGACTGGGCTCCCCGCAGTTACAGAGAGCACAACGCCGCACCGGACCCCCACTGTGGACACACAAGCATCAGGACCGGGCCACTGCCCATAGAAACGCCCCGTGACTTGGCATGACTATGCATCCCATACATTAATTCTCTTAACTATCCTCAGGCACAAATCAAACCCTCGTTTAACTTTACATCCTGTTTATATCCAACTAGTTACCTGCAGACCTGGGGGGGCTCCTGAAGCCTGAGACCCCCAGAACTGGAAACAGAGACCTCCCCCACATGTGGGTTGGGAAGGTCTGGCTCAGCGGTGCCTGACTCCTCAGAGGTTGCAGGTCCATCAGCTGAATGAACAGAGAAGCAGGTGAAAATCAGCCACTACCATCCATTTACCACAAGTCCGCTCAGCACACGCATGCCCTAAAGCCCTTGGTGATGAGAGGTTCGGCATTTCAATTTTTGTGTCGAAGTCCTTCAATCAGCTGTCTGCTAATAGACTTCGCTCCTGTTCTCACACCAGGGTCAGAAATCTAAGGCTGTTTCGTAAGAAAACGCTGCTAGCAAAGCCAGGACTGTTCTTACTCACCTGCCGGTTCTGAATCTTTATCCTCACCAGGCGGCTTCGGGCTGTCCATCCCTCTCTCCGACTGGGCAGGGCCCTCTCGGGGAGACCTGCGAGCACCGAGAGACCTTCCTCTAGCACATCCCCCCCCAAAGCACCTTTCCCACAGTCCTCGGAAGAAGGCTGTCGATAGCACCTGGAGCCTCCAGAACTCAGAGCGAAACCATACCAACCAAATCCTATACCGACAAGTCATTCTTCCTGCCCTCTCTCTCACTGCCAGACTCTTCCCTAGGTAAGCAGACACCCTCTCTCCCACTCTGGATTCTCACCTTCCCCCTTCTCACTTCCAGCTTCCTATATATAAGAGTTCTCAGGACAAAAAAAATTAAAAAAAAAAAAAAAGAGTTCCCAGGTCAATAACATCCAACTAGAAGCACATCCAATCTACATCTCATACTGTTCTTTCCTGTACCTTTGGCAAAGACACCTCTGCTGTCCTGGCTCTGGTGGGCCCTATTCTCTGGCCTTTTTCCTCACATCTCATGTCTGCTCTCATCCTAGGTCTGCCAACCCAGAGGAGCTAGTCAGTCTTGAGCCCAGCTAAAATTCCTCTCCCAAACATACAGTCTGGGGTCTTCCAGGATGTAGAACATATTTCTAGAACTAAAGTCCAGCTATAGCTGATCTCCCCCACTTCCACTGGCCTCCACCAGAACATCTTAATCACAACTAGAGGAAACACCCCCATTTCTATCCCTTGCCCATCCAAATCTAGCTCAGGCCCACCCCAGGCCCCTGCTGTGACTGACTCTGGCTCTTACCCAGCCTAGAGGGCGCAGGTCGTCGCCCTTGGCAACGCCAACTGCCCTTCCTCCTCAGATGTCCCCAGTAGTTAACAGAAGTGGGCCTTAAGAGTTACTGAGCATGTGTAGCCAGGCTAGGCATGCTGGGAGTTGTAGTCTCAGAAAACACCCTGCCACTCGGAGGAGTTCTAAGCCAGCAGGACACAGCAGAGCAGCTTCCTTCCTCTTCCGGCTAGCAGGGTTTCCACACATACAATGGGGGTGGGGGATAACGGTCCCCTCTTCTAAGGTATGCCTGCCTCTACCAGAGACAAATGAAGCACAGTAAAGCTACATGAAAGCGAAGATTCACAACTCTGGGTGTATTTTCCTAAACCTCAGAGGTTTAGGAAATTAAGAAAGATTACAAAGGTGGGAAAGAGGAATGGGATCCTACAGAAGAGAAGGGGATAGGTACGAGCTCTGAACGAGAACAGGCGCTTACCCACAGAAAATACAGTATTCCTAGGGAAGGGAGTGGGGGAAATCCCTAACTCAGAACTCTAAATAAAAAGCCTTGAGAATTTCTCTCTCCACCCTTTCCATTCATCTTATTCAACCTGAGGAGCCAGACCAACTTAGTAAGAACAAGCCCCTCTTCCCAAATATCAAATATCCCAATCAGCCACTTGGGGGTTGAATGACAGGAGCAGATGAGACAGGGGAAAGTCTCAAAGTTCCAGGACCAATAAATCAATGGTCCACGAGCCATACCATTCCCTCTGCCCTTCCCAGTGAGTGAAAATTGCACAGCCTTTCCTTCCCCAGAGCTCAGCCATGTGTCTCCTGTGACACATCATAGGAAAAGGGATCATTCGACTCTCCCCCCCACCGCACGATCAGTCTCCGCCCGGAAAAGAAGGCATCACCTGCTGGCCTCCACTCAAACCTGCCATACAATCACACCTGGAAAGCAAAGTGGTAGTACAGCTGGCACACTGAAAAGCAGTACTGCAGCCTCAGGGGCCTCTGAAAAGCCACTGAGGGGACGCAGGGCTTGGAGGTCAGCGCACCAGCCAGGTCCCTCTCTTCCTATTCAGACACTCAGGTCTGACCACACCCAGAGGCTGCAAAGTATCCTAAATGCTGACATCTTACTGTCTCTTACCACAGCATGCTCCCAAAGATCCTCCACCCGCTCTGCTCTCAAAGTTGAGGCTAAAGGAGTCACAAACAGCAAGAAATAAAAAGCAACAGTGATAATACTGTGGGTGGGAGGAGGACTGTCTCATACAAGGCCAGAGGGACAAATTCCTCTGCCTCCCCCGAGCGCAGCCCTCTCAAGCAAGGAGAGCTGGTACTGCTGCCCGCGGGCAGAACCCACCTTCCTCCTGCCCGAGAAGCCAGAGCAGCAACATCTGCACAGCCAAAGGACCCCCAGAGAGGTGAGAGATCAGGAAGAACAGTGTCCCCCAAGCTTTAACAAAAAGAGCCTAAGAGCACCTCCGAGAAACCTAAGTCCTATTTCCCTACCTCTATACCCATTGTACACTGACCTCCAAGATGTAAGGCCTCTGGAAAGATCTAAACAGGCATCTACCACCACAAGTTTCCCTGGCCCATCCTTCAGTCAGGAACCACACACATGTACTCATCAAGGGCTTTTTCACTGCATCTACACTGGGATACGCCTGGCCGGGCTGCTTCTGAGGAATCAGAGACCTTAGAGAAGTGCAGAACTAGGCTGGCTCTGCTTCGGCCCAGGTCTAAGAAGAGGCCCCAAACAGCAAGGAACAAGGCAGGGATTCTTCCCAACCTGCTCTCCTCCGGGCCTCCAACCCAGATCAATAGTCTCTGCTCCATTCTCCCAATCAGTGGGAAATGGAGGTCTGGAGGGGTGCGAGACTGGAGCAGGCCCTTGAGTGAACAGCTCTTCAGTAGGGCTCAGGACTTCCTGGTTCCCAGCCGGAGAATCAAACCACACCTCTCCCCACCCCCATTTCTGGTCAGTCCTCCAGGAAGAATCCAAATGGGAACATGGGACCCTCTGGATTGGCCCTGGGTCCAACTGGGGTCAATCACAGCTTCTAAAAAGGGGTTCCCTCCTAAGAAGTTCCCTGGGGACAGAGAGCAGGAGGAGCCCTCCAGGGGAGACAGGGGCAGGGCATGGGTGACAGCTCACTCCAGTCACCTCTCACTTCGGAGTTACAACCCAGAAATCTTTCAAGGGAAAACCCTGTCTTCTCCTCTCTGAGACCAGGCTCAGAAGCTCCAGTCTGTGCACATCGGAGGGGGTGGCGGGAGGGAGCAGAACACACTAGCCAAATCCCTGCTGGGCAGCATGACAGCTGTAAGAGTCTGTCCCTACCGAGGCCCAGAGGTGAGGCCCAAGCTGTCCCTTCACCCTTCATGCACTCACACACCCCACTCCCCAACTCCTCCCGCAGGGGCTGGAAATACTGACTTTGGCAACAGTAGCTCTCCCAGAGAGGTCAGGATCAGAGGATCAGGTAATAGTCCCCGGCAGAAAAGGATCCCAGGGTCTGGGACGGACCTGTAGGGCTGCAGAGGCCTCACCGGTACCCACCTCTCCACCCAGGCCCAGAGAAAGCGGGAGACAAAGCCTTTTTTTTTTTTTGCAGCCCATACTCACAGGGAGCAAATCTCAACGGTCTCTTCTATAATCCCCTAGAGATTATGCCCATCCCAAGAGAAGGAGAGGCTAAGACAGCACTAGGCCTGGCAGGGGTCACTTTTGCCAGGCAGGGGCGGCTGGAAGTTGAACAGGAAGGCCGGAGCTGTCCCCAGCCCCGCCTCCCTCTTGCCCCAGCCACCCCCTCCATCACACAAGTCGGTTTCCACACACTCACCCCTTTGCACAGTGAAATAAGGCCTGGAAAGGGATCCGGGGCTCCCGGGGTTTCCCTGAGACTGCTTCAGTTGGTGGGATGGGCAAGGAACAACCTTCAAGTCCAGCCTGGCAGTAGGTCTGACCTGGCAGTGGCATCTACGCTCTCTCCCAAGCTGTTCTGATCCCAAAGCCCACGAGGAACCCGGAGGGGGAAGCAGCCCCCCGGGGCTGGGACTGGCACCCGTGCCTGGGTCCTGGTGTAGGCGAGCTCCCAACACAAAAAAATAAACAGGCAGGGAGGCTATCTGGCCAGGTTCCCAAAGTCCCACAGCTGCCCGGACCCCCGATTTTTAAAGAGGCACACCCCAAGACACCAGGCCTCAGTTCTGCCCCAGCGACTGGCTCAGGTTCCCCTGACAGACCCTGCCAAAGGAACCCTTCTCGGCTCTGGCACCCCTTTCTCCAACCTAAGGGCCAGCTCGGGCCAAGATAGTCCATCTGGCTATGCCCCCAGTCCAACCCTTTCTGGGCCCTGGCCGGCGGACTTCACTCACCTCTTCACAGGGCGATCCAGAAATCCTCATCCGAGAACATGGCCAGAGCCCGGGCCGCTCCCCGACCTCCAACCGCCGGAGCGATCACAGCCGCCCCCCTCTCGGGGGGGCTTAGGGGGGCCAGGAACGGTAAATCCAGGTCGGAGTGGCCACTCTTCCCACCCCCGCCAAAAAAAAAAAAAAAAAAACAACACCCCAAAAACACCCGCAAGAAGCCGAAGGGGTTCTCTGCCGCGGGTTCCAACAGTCTAGGTTTCCATGGGCAGCCCCAAGGCGGCGAGTCCCGAGCGGACACAAAGGGAGCACCGGAGGCTTTGATCTCGGGCGGGCGGGCTCCGCATCCGCGCCGCCGGGCCGCCTCGCAGTCCTAAGGCCGGGCCGGCGCCCCGGCCGCCCGCGCCGGGACCGCGCGGAACGTCGAGGCTCTCCAGATGGAACGTCGAGGCGCCTCCCCGGCAGCCCGGAAGGAACGCCGCGCCGCCCTGCGCCGGGCCCGGCCGGACCCGGGGACCCTCGCGGCGGCGCCGAGCCCGCTCCCCGCCCGGGCCGGCGCCCCGGGACCGCGCGAGCTACGGCGACGCGGAGCCGGCGGGGCCGCGGGGCCGAGCCTGACACACACCCAGCGCCCGGCTCCCCGACCCCGCGCGCTCGCCCGCCGCGGCCTCGAGCCCCCCACCTTCTGCTCCCCGCGGGGAAGGGAGGAGGGTAGGTGGGCGAGGAAGAGGAAGGGGCGGGTGGTGCAAGCCCTCTGCCCGCTCCCCTCCGGCCGCTCCAGGCCCAGCGCTCGCCTCCCTTCCCCTCCGGCCTCGGGAGCTGCCCCGCCCCCGGCCTGGCGGGCTCCGGTCGGCGGCACCCCCCGGACCCCCGGCTGGTAGTGATCGCGGGGGGCCTAGAGGTGCATGGCCCGACCCCGGCTCCCGGCGCCGGGGGTCAGGAAACTGAGCGGAAAGTGGGGAACGAGGCAGCCATTTGCAACCGGAGAGGAAAGTAGTGCAGCGCGGCGCCGCTCCGCCTCCCCCCTCCGCCTCCCGGGCGGCCGGCAGGGTGGTTCCTGCGAAGGGGCTATTTCCTGGCGCGAGATTCCGGCAGCGGTCGTGGCGACTCAGGAGGCCTCCGGCGCGAAATCCAGGGGGTGCATTTTCCCTGGGAAACCCCACTCGAGGAGGGAGAAAAGAGAAGACGCGGCCCTATTTTGTGTTGGAGCGGAGCAGCGGAAGGATACAGCCCGCTCGGAGGAAAGGCTGTGACTTTGCAGTTCTACGCACACGCTGGGGATCCCTCCGCCGCTCATTAACCCCGGCGGCGCCGGGCCGGCCGCGGGGCAGACACGTGGGAATGAAGCCCCCCTCCCCTCCGCCCCGGCCCTGGAACTGCCGCTTTGGCCGGCGCAGTTGTGACGCTAGGACTCCAGCCGCTTTCCAGTCTTGTTCCCTCGGAGTTATCAGTCCCTGAAACTCCAGCAGCCCCCGTGCCTTGACGAGGGGCAGTCTCTCCCGGGAGGGGGATGGAAGAAGAGCCAGGAGATTGGCCGCTGCTCTGCATCCTGGGAACTGGAGTCCGCAAATGGAGAAAGTGAGGCACGGTGCCTGCTGCTGCTGTGGATGGGGTCTTGCCAGGGTCTTGGGCCCAAGGGGCGCTGGAGCGAGACCCCAGGCTTTCCTGTGATTCGCAAACCCACTAGTGAGGAATGAGGACTTTCAGTGTCCCCCGCCACACACACCTCCCCATCAAAACATAAATAGAGTTCCTTTCTGAGCCCCCCCCCGCCCCTCAGACCCCAAATGCCTTTTTCTCCCATCTTAAGGTCCTGAGTCCCCATATTTAGTAAACAGGGAATATGTTGTGGAGCCTTTCTGCCACCCGACCAGGGTACTGTTAATCTCCACGAGATCCTCACTTTGCTTGTGGGAAACTCCTCCCAGCCTCGACCCTGCCCCACCCCCACACAGACATGTATGGAGAGGGCATAGGAATGCCTTTGCCTTAGCTGCACCCATGGGTGGTCACAAGGAAACAAGCTATGTGCTGGATGTTTTATATAATAGTCTTAGTTACTCCTCATGCTATGAATTACATAGAATCATGTCCTTGTTACACCTAAGTGTGTGTAAGATTGGGGCCAAAGTAAGTAAAATGGCTAAAATGGCGAAAGGAACTGCAGCTAATTGGAATCTGGTTCAAACGGTGGTCATGTTTCTCCTAGGATTTGTATGTATAACTTTTTCAAGAACAATGTGGAGAAAAATAACACTCAGGGCTGTTCTTGTGGGAAAGGGTCTCCAGTGCTATCCAACAGAACCTTCTGCAATGGCAGAAGCGCACACACACTGTATGTACATTGTATAATATAGCTTAGTTTGTTGAAGCTATTGAGCACTTTAAAATGTAGGTGGAGAAACTAGGAAACTTTTATTTTACTTCATTTTATTTTATTTATTTGTCTATTTTTGGGTTTGGAGCCACACCTGGCTTTGCACTCAGAAATTACTCCTGGCAGTACTCAGGGACCATATAGGATGCAAGGGATCAAACCCAGGTCAGCTACATGCAAGGCAAACACCCTACCCACTGTACCATTGCTCCGGCCCCTATTTTGCTTCATTTTAATACATTAATACTAAGGTGGAAATGTGACCCATGGCTCCAATATTGGACAATGTAAGAGACCATCATCTCTTCTGATCAGTCATAGTACAAGAGAACTGGCCAACCACACACTAGGATCATTTGCCACCTGGCCTGTCCAAGCAAAAATGTCCAGCCGCAATCCCTCACTAAAGTATCTCCTCTATAGTATAATAAGTAAATCAAATATTGGGGAGGATGGAGGCTAGAGAGCTAGTACAGCAGGCAAGGCTTGCACACAGCCAACTCCGGCACCCCAGATAGTCTCCTGAGCTCAACCAGGAGAAGCCTGAACTCAAGCCAGAAGTAAGTCCTGAGCACTGTTGGCTGTGGCCCAAAACAAAACAAAAATGGAAATCCCCCTATTTTCTGTACTCAAAGGCAGGGAGGTAGACCTCTACCAGAAAGACATCTAGTTACACAGTAGCTACCATAGTAAACTACTTACACATTCATTATCTTTGAATGAGGAGTGGTCCTAAACACTTCATATATTCTCTCACTTAATTAAGTGAAAGAAGTTTAGTTGCATTCCTAGATGAGAAACTAAAGCTCAGAGACTTAGCAACTACTCAAGTTCACGCAGTATAAAGTAATGATCCTAACCCAGCCACTTAAGCTCTCAGGTCTTGAATTCTAGAAGACCTCAGAGGCTTCTAAGTTTCCAGACCTCGTGGAAAGGGCAGATGGAGGGCATGGACCTACTGAATTTCTAGGCCAGATGTGCAAAATTTTAATGTAGGAGAGGATAGTAATAACCACAGAAAGACTCTTGATCCTATGGACCAGAGAGATAGTTCAGTGATTAGGGAGATTGCCTTCCATGTGGCTGACCCAGGTTCTATCCTTTGTATCCCACATTAGCCCCTCAAACCCTACCATGAGTGATCACTGAGAACAGAGTCAAGAGTAAGCCCTGAGCACTGCCATGTTTACTCAAACCACCATCCAAACTACACCTTATTTTGTTCATCTTCCCTACCTAAGTACATTAATTGCCTCCTCCCCCTTCCCCAGTTAGCAGAGTAATCCGTGCCCTCCTTATGAAGGATACTATTCAGGTAACTTGAATTAAATCTCAGGGGAATTATTAGGCCAGTTAAGCCTTCGGAGTGGGAGGCAGGAAAAGTAGAGGCATATAGGATCAAACCATCCTTGCTGAAATATTCATATTAACATAAGAGAGAGGTAGTTCAGTAGTTCATAAGAGATGGCGAGAGCTGGGGCTGGAGCAATAGCACAGCTGGTAGGGTGCTTGCCTTGCACGCAGCTGACCAGGGTTCGATTCCCAGCATCCCATATGGTCCCCTGAGCACCACCAGGAGTAATTCCTAAGTGCAGAGCCAGGAGTAACCCCTGTGCAGTGCTGGGTGTGGCCCAAAAGCCAAAAAAAAGAAAAAGAAAAAAAGAAAGAAATGGCAAGAGCTAGGAGGGACAGTATAGCAGGTACAGTGCTTGCCTTGCACATGGCTGACCCAGTGGTTCTATCCTGGGCACCCCATATGGTCCCCTAAGCTTGGCTATGAGTCATGCCTGAGAACAGAGACAGAAGTAAGCCCTGAGCACTGCTGGGGTTGGGTCAAAAACAAAAACAATGGAGCAGAAGCGATAGTACAGTGGGGAGGGCATTTGCCTTGCACGTGACCAAGCAGGATTCAATCCCTGGCATCCCATATGGTCCCCAGAGCACCACCAGGAGTCATTCCTGAATGCAGAGCCTGGACAGGAATAATCCCTGAGTATTGCCAGGTGAGAAGCAAAAAGCAAAAAAAGAAGAAAAAAAAAGGTAAGGGAGACGCTGGGAATCGAACCCAGGTCAGCCGCGTGCAAGGCAAATGCCCTACTTGCTGTGCTATTGCTCCAGCCCCTGATAGCTTTTTTTTTTTTAAAAGGACAACTCCAAATCTGTAAAAAGCTTAACAGACTAACAAACAAATGTATAAAAAGATGCAAAGAAGGGCTGGAAGGATAGTACAGCAGGTAGGGCGTTTGCCTTGCATGCAGCCGACCCAGGTTCGATTTCCAGCATCCCATATGGTCCCCCGGACACTGCCAGGAGTAATTTCTGAGGCAAATCCAGGAATAACCCCTGTGCATCGCCGGGTGTGACCCAAAAAGCAAAAATAAAATAAATTAAAAGAGCATTTATGGGGCTGGAGCGATAGCACAGTGAGTAGGGCATTTGCCTTGCACACGGCCGACCCGGGTTCGATCCCCGGCATCCCATATGGTCCCCTAAGCACCACCAGGAGTAATTCCTGAGTACAAAGCCAGGAGTAACCCCTGAGCATCGCTGGGTGTGACCCAAAAAGCAAAATAATAATAATAAAAAAAAGAGCATTTACCTGAATGGCTCTGGGGGCCAGAACGATAGTACAGTGATTAAGGCCTTGCGGTGGCCCACATTGATTCAAATCCCTGGCACCACATAAGGTTCCCTGAACACCACTGGGTATGGCCCAACTCCTTCCCATCCACCCCTAGAAGAAAGGAACTGGGGACCTGGAAGGTTGGGGAACTGACATATAGTCTATGATAGTATATATACCATTATTTCTTAATTAACTCATTGAATTGATATATGCCATTAGCACACACTACATATGCCAATATATCTTACTAAACTCTTTTGGAAACCCAAAATATTTACAACAATCTTCACTGGGTTTTTCTTTGGTGCCCAGTGGTGCTCCAGGCTGATTCCTGGCTCTGCTGCCATGGATCACTCTTGATGGGGCTTGGAGCACTCTATGAAGTGCTGGGATGGGTCTGCTGCATGAACAGTCTGAGCCCTCCTTCATGTCCTGTCTCTGAGGACCTCTCAATGATTTTGGTTTCGAGGTCACACTGGGAGTATACTCAGGTACTCTTAGTGCAGCACTGAGGCATGATAAGATACTAGGGATCAAAAGGCAAAGCATGCACTCTAGCATGCTTTGAACCATCAGGCTCTTTCACTCAGTTTGGTTTTGGGGCCACACACAGCAATGTTTGTGGCTTCAGGGCTTATTCCTGGCTCTGCGCTAGGGATCACTCCTGGTGGGGTATAGAGACCATATAGGATGCAAGGGGACTAACCCAAATTTGTAGCATGCAGGGCAAGAACCCTACCTGCTGCATTATCTCTTGGCTGCCTTTTTTTTTAAAGAATTTTTTTGGTTTGGCTGGGAGAGGGTATTGAGCCATACTCAATGTTACTCAAGGACTATTTCTGGCTCTGTGCTCAGGAGTGACCCCTGGTGGTGCTTATTTGACCAGAAATACTGGGCGGGATTCAAACCCAGGTCAGTTGCACCGGAAGCATGAATCTTACCTCCTGCACTATCTCTCCAGAACTCCTTCATTCGATTCTTAACAAATTAGGAATGAGTGGTGTCCTCTTCCACAAACCCTACACTTCAGATTGGGCAAATGCCAAACCTCCAAGACACAATCTAGCCACCAGAGGGTGATGTTTTGTAAGTAAGAGGCTACAAACTTGGATGGCTACATTCGCCAGTATAGATGGTATACTGGTACCAGTATAAATGCCAGTAGAAAGAAAAGGTGAGAAGGGCTCAAGAGGTAATACGTCTGTTAAGGCACTTGTCTTATTTTTTTTTTCTTGCTTGCTTTTTGGGTCACACCCGGCGATGCACAGGGGTTACTCCTGGCTCATGCACTCAGGAATTACTCCTGGTGGTGCTCAGGGGACCATATGGGATGCTGGGAATCGAACCCAGCGCCCTACCCATTGTGCTATTGCTCCAGCCCTAAGGCACTTGAGTTGCATGCAGCTAAGCCAGGTTCGATCCCAGCACCCCAGTCCGTCAACCCCTTCAGGACTGATCCCTAAGCTCAGAGCCACTAGTGAACCCTGAGCACAGCTGAGTGGGAAAGAAGGAGGGAAAGGGACCAAAGAGTTGGCTCCATGGTGGGAGTCTTGACTCAAATCTTCAGCACAAGAAAGAAAAGAAAGAAAGAAAGAAAGAAAGAAAGAAAGAAAGAAAGAAAGAAAGAAAGAAAGAAAGAAAGAAAGAAAGAAAGAAAGAAAGAAGAAGGAGGGAGAAAGAGGAAGGAAGGAAGGAAGGAAGGAAGGAAGGAAGGAAGGAAGGAAGGAAGGAAGGAAGGAAGGAAGGAAGGAAGGAAGGAAGGAAGGAAGGAAGGAAGGAAGGAAAAAAATGTGAAAGGCAAATAGCAGGTGTTAGCTCTGAGTGGGGAATAAGAAATAGGACTGAGGTAGAAGGAATTAGCCCTGATCCCCCAAGAAAGGCCATAGATATAATTCCTTAGAAAAGAAAATATTAGGCCTGAACTCTTCCCACATGAAAAGAAGCCAATGATAAAAAGATTTCTCATTGTATTCACATTGTCAACCCAGGAAGCCAGCTCCACTTCAGGAGTTCCCAGCCCCCTCCTCAATTAACACTTAAAACCTACATTGGAGATGAGGTCCAGAATAAACAATGCCCAAGACTCATCCCAACCCTGAAAGTTATAACAATGCATTTAGCAAAAACAAGGGTAGGGTCCAGTGTCCATGAGAACTTTCTGCCTCTTTGTAAACAATGAGGACCAGGCCACTGGAGCCTGGAAAAAGTGTGCGAACATGAGGGTGCCATGTGCCAAAGAGCCAAGGACACAGCAGACAACCAAATTCATGAAGTCCTTGGGTTCTGTCCTTGCTAGAGCCTGGAGAGAACCAGAGCCAAGATCAAAGCTGCCCCAGACTCAAGGGCTCACAAGAAACAGCAGTGGCGCTTGTGCCCATAGGAATTCTTCACCCGGGCAATCTCCTGGATGACTTTGGTGAAGATGCCTTGAGTCAGCTGCAAAGAGCAAAAGAATAATTCATAGTTGGAGAGACATTACAGGTGTTAAGCTGCTTGCCTTGCATCAGTGACCCTGGTTCTACTCCTGACGCAGCCTGTTCCCACATCTCTGCTGGATGTGGCCCAAATACCACCATCCCCGCCCCCCCCCCCCAAGAAAAGTTCACTGCCAACACCATCCAACTCTGAGGTGACTACGCCATCCCACCCCATCCCCACCAATAAGCACAGCTTCAGAAAAACACTCCCACTACCCACCTTCCTAATCTTCAGGCTCAGCACCTGATTCTCGATAGCAGATGACTCCATAAATGTCGCACCACAGGACTCTGCCAGCTTCTTCCCCTCAACTGCCCGGACCTCCCTAGAAGCAAATTAAGGATGTGAAGATGAAAATTAGTAATATCCTGGGCCCAGAACAATAGTACAGAGAGTAGGGTGCTAATCTTGTATGTAACCAACCCAGATTCAACTGCCAGCACCCTATATGGTTTTCTGAGTTCTGACAGAAGTGATCCCTGAGTTCAGCACCAAGAATAAGTCTTGAGCACTGATGGTATGGTCCAAAAGACAAACATAAAAAAATAGCAATATTGTAATGTTCAAAATCTCTGGAATCTAAATTTTCTCAGATCATCCACTTCCCTACGGTTTAGGAGGAGGCTAGAGGAAGAAGAAGCCTAGAACAGAGGCTTAAAACAGAAAAATAATGTTTGAAATATTAAATTAAGGGGCCGGAGCAATAGCACAGTGGGTAGGGCGTTTGCCTTGCACGCGGCGGACCTGGGTTCAATCCCCGGCATCCCATATGGTCCCCCAAGCACTGCCAGGGGTAATTCCTGGGTGCAAAGCCAGGAGTAACCCCTGAGCATCGCTGGGTGTGACCCAAAAAGCAAAAATAAAAAATTAAATTAAAACATTTGCAATAAAAAGGTGATCCTGCCAAGTTAGAAATAAAAAGAGGTGAAATGACTTATTCAAATCAGTGGCAGAACTAGGATTACAGACGGAATGATTCCTAGGTTAGCTCCCTTTCTATTGCTAGCAGCTTCAGAGATTTCCATACATACCCAGTGAGAGAGCTGCTTTGCTCCCCCCTAGCACCACTGGCCACCTATAAGGAAAGAATAGTTACTCCAGGATGGGCTCCCATTCCCCGTGGATCCCAAACTCTTTCACATCAAGGCTGGATAATGCTCCCACCAGACCCATCATATAGGATCTGCATTCTGGCTGCCTCCCTAACTTGGACATTACCCCTCCCTCCACTTTCTGTTATCCTCTCATATCCATATTTCTTTATTCCCCCATGGACACTTATGTAGCTTTTGGTACAGACTCTCAATGACTTGGAAGCTTTATATATAAAAGATGAAGCTGGAACCTTATTCTGGGAAATCCTCAGATTCTCCAAGTCTCCACCCACAACTTTTTATACTTAACCTATGAAGAGAGGTGACAGATTATACAAGCACAGAACCATGGACTCCAATGATGAATGAATGGGGCAGAATGCTGTACTCATCTGACAAGAAACAGAAAATCAGTACCTATATATATGTATATATATATATATACATACATACATATACATAGTTGGCAAAGGATAGCTTCCATCTATCTTATACCAGTCACTTCTATTCAACAGGTGTTTAGAGTAGCTTCAATAAGCTCTGTGCACTACTGTTAAAATGCTCTTCTTTTAATATTACCTTACAAATGAACCACAAAGACTACCAAAATTCATCTCACAGATTAGTCTGCCATAGTTTGATACCCTATCCCAAACTGGTGTGTTCATCAGATATAGGTGAATAATCTTTGCTAAGATTCCTATCTTGCTGTAGGCTGAAAAGAAAACTTGACTGTGTGATAGCTTTTAGTATCAATAAGTACCCCCATGCTAAACCTTGACAATGATATGTGTTTTCTAGGAAACTGGAGAGACAATATTAGAATTCAACTCTATTTCTTTTTCTTTTTCTATTTTTGCTTTTGGGCCATATCAAGCAGAACTTGGAGCTTACTCCTGGCTCTATATTCAGGGGTCATTCCTGGGAAGGCTTGAGGGATCCAACCTGGGTTGGTCAGGCACAAAGCAAGAACCCTACCTGCTATACTAGCTTTCTGGCCCCTTATCTGTCTCTACCAGTATCTTGCAAAATTCACTCTAGTTCAACAGATTGAACAAGATTAGAGACTAGATTTGTTTGTTTTGGGGCCACACCCTACAATGCTTGGGAGTTACTCCTGGCAGTGCTTGGGGGGTCATATGGGATTCCAGGGATCTAAGTTGGGTAGCTGAGTGCAAGTTAAGCACCCTACCCCTACCCATTGGCTGTACTATCTCTCCAGTCCCTAAAGATTAGATTTAATATCTAATTAAGTAAGCCCCCTAGCTCCAAGTAAATGTCAGGTTTTTTGACCTGGGTTTGGCACTTCTCTATCAGATTCCTAGTGGAGAAATTTACTCACTACTGTGGGATCATAGTCTTCCAGGAACTTACCCTCCACAAACTGATGTGTCAAAGATGTCTTCCCTGTGGGAAACAACAGCAGTTTTATCTACATCTATGTTAATTCACATGTTCTGCCCTTTTCTTTCTTTCTTTCTTTCTTTTTTTGTTCTGCCCTTTTCAACTGTGGCCTTACCAGAACCTCATCCTCTTTTCACCTTTCGTCTCTACACGTTGGCCACTGGATGCATTTCTGTAGCAAGCACCCGGATGTGCTTCCCCTTCCAGCAGCCCTCCACACATTACCTCCACTCGGACCTTTCCTTTCCTTCTCTTCACCCTTTCTGTCATCTCTCTATATCCCTGTTCTAATGATGCCAGCATTCCTGCAAGGTCGCGCACCTCCTCCGGTTATAAAGCTGCGGTGCGCGCGTGCCTTTCCCTTTCCCAAGCGGTACCCTAGGATAACAACCTTCCGGTCGCCAACTAGCGGCACAGCAGAAGCCCCCCGCAGGGGCCTGCAGAACAGCGAGGCGTTCACGGAGAGTACAGAGTAGCAGACGCTGCATGAAATGAGGAAAGTCGCTCACCCCAATCTGCCTGGAGTAAGCCAGACAGAAACCAAAACAAGCGCCGCGCCCGGAGCCAGCCACGTGATCACAACATGCCTAGCCTAGCGCGAGAGCGCCGGGCGCGGGGAACCACAGTCCGCGCCGCCCCGGGCTCCGCCCCACAGGCCGCTCGTCATTGGTCATTACACAGGCTATGGGCGGGGCCGTCAGCAGGAGGGAAGGGTGGGTCTCACGTGGAGCGGGAGAATTGGGCTCTGCGCGTGCGCAGATTAGAGCCGGTTCATTCATAAAGAAACAGAAAGCAACACAGGGTCCTAGAGGTGTTTGCTCTTTTGAAAACTGATGCGAAGGTTAGAATCTCGGATGAAAATTAGTCGGTATGGCTGGGTTGTAATTTCTGGTCAAAGTATTCTAGGCTTCTCTTTTGCAAGATCTCTGGGTTTTTGGGTAGGGGGGAAAAAGAATCAAAATTCCAGTTTATCTCTATATCTTGCTCCAGCCAGATCTCAGAAAGCAATTCTCTTTTTCTGTTTTTGAGCTATACCCTGCTGTGCTCTGGGAGCAACTCCCAGAGTGTTGCCTGGGGCTGGGTTGCTATAGGAGTGTCTTTCCAATAGCATTGCTGAGGGCCATGCTGTGTCAGGGATGCAGTAAAACCTCTTGCAAAGCATGCGCACTAACCCTTCAAGCCATCTCCCTTTCTCTTGGAAAGCAATTCTTATTCTTGGGGAAATTGTTAGATTAGACTGTGGCCAAGCCAGTCCCTGTGATCTGATAATCTTCACATTACTTACATTCAGCAAATACTTAGTGTATACGGTGTGTTCCTAGCATTTCTCTAGCTTTGGGAATAAAGGGATTAACTTGACAAATAAGATCTCTGAGCTTTTGGAATTTAAAACCTAACGAGTGTTGGGGGCCGGAACGACTGAACAGCACTGCCTTCTGCTTTGCTCGCTGCCCGTTTGCTCACGGCTGACCTGGTTCCATCTTAGGCATCACATATGATCCCCCTGAGCACCTTCAGGAGTGATTCTTGAGTGCAGAACTCAGAGTAACCCTGAGCACTGCCGGATGTGGCCCCCCAAAAAAACCTAATGAGGGGGAAACGAGCATATAAACAAGGAAATATGGGGGGCAGAATGATAGTACAGCGGGAAGGGTGTTTGCCTTGCACACGGCTAACTTGGTTCAATCTCTGGCATCCCATAAGGTTCCCTAAGCACCTTACAGGAGTAATTCCTGAGAGCAGAGCCCTGAGCACTGCTGAGTGTGATTCAACAAACAAAAATAAATTAAAAAGTAAAATTAAATAGATAAAAGTCTAAAATGATGGCTGAGAGTCAGGCCATTAAAGTTCGGGCTATCGGGCTGGATGTCTTACGGGGCGCTTGCTTTGCTCCCAGCTGATTCAGGATCACTCCCAGACAACACATAGGATTCCCTGAACACCTCTCAGAGTGATCACTGAGAACCATCCAGTATGTGTGCCCCCACCACTACCCTGTCAATAAAAGAAATGTCTGGGCTAATTCTAAATATTTAGAAAGTTGTTGCCAATGTTTTGTTTTGTTTTGGTGCCATATCCCAGCAGTGCTTAGGACTTACTCCTGGCTCTGTGATCAGGGATCACTCATGATGGGGCTCAGGGGACCATGTAGGAGCCAGAGATCCAACCAGGGTCAGCCCCATGCAGGGTTTGCGCCCTGTTCATTGTACTATAGCTCTGGCCCCATGCTGATAATGTTTAAGTTAGGATACAAAACTATTTAAAACTGTGTTTTTAAAAAGATATCTTTAAAGCTGGGATCAGAGAGATAGATCAATAGGCAATGCATGCTCTCTATATGGGAGATCCAGGTTTGGTCCCTGGCACAACATGGCCCTGCAAATACGATTGGGAGCGACCCCTGAGCACTGTGCCAGATGTAACTCCTATCCAGAACCACCAATTGTGGTCTAAAACCCAAAACAAAGAAACAACTAAACAATATAAGATATACATAACTAAGAAGCACAGATATACACAACTGAAAAACATAGATATACATAAATAAGTAATATAGATGTACATGACTAAATAATATATATATATAGATATATATGCATATATAAAAGAGAGTTCTATTGCACAGGGCTTCGGGGCTTCTTGGCCTTCCACATCCTGCAACTTTGCTGAAGAAACAATTATGTTAATGTATCAACTATTATTGTATAACAAACTATATGACAACTTAAAGTAACAATGTATTTGTTTTCAGGATTCTCTGGATGGATTGGCAACTGTTCGCTTGCCTATTCTGTACTCACTCACAGGGTGGTGGTCAGCTGGAAGCCTAAAACGTACTCTTCTCTAACATGGTGGCTTTGCATGTAGCTAACCAGGGTTCAATCCCTGGCACCATTTAGGGTTCCTGAGGACCTCCAGGAGTGATTCCTGAGTCCAGAACCACAAGTAAGCCCCGAGCATTGTCAGGTTTGGCCCAAAAACAAAACAAAAAAGACCTCTTACCTCTTATCCTGCTGACTGTTGCTGACTTTCTGTTTGGTTTGGCTTCACTCTCTCTGCACTTGCCTCCCAATCTTTGTTTAAAGGGTTAGCAGCTTCCTTACGTGGTGGCAGAAGCACAGAAGAAAAAGAAGCCTTAGGCCAGGAATGAACTCAGCAGTACAGTGCTCTCCTTACCTGTCTGAGGCTCTGGGTTCAGTGCCTTGCACTGCAAAAATAAAATAAAAGGAAAAGTTGGGGCTGGAGCGATAGCACAGCGGGTAGGGCGTTTGCCTTGCATGCGGCCGACCTGGGTTCAATTCCCAGCATCCCATATGGTCTCCTGAGCACTGCCAGGGGTAGTTCTTGAGTGCAAAGCCAGGAGTAACCCCAGTGCATCGCCGGATGTGACCCAAAAAACAAACAAACAAACAAAAAAGCAAAAGTTGTCAGGCTTCCTGAGACCTGAGGCTCTGGAACTCATTTAATATGATATTTGGTACATGTTTTAAGTCTCAGCAAACCAACCTAGATTTAATGCACATAGAGAAATAAACTTCATTTTTTTCTTCCTTTTTTTTTTTTCTTTTTTGGCTTTTGGTTATTGAGTTATACCCGGTGTTGCTCAAGGGAGTCTCCTAGCTCAGACATGGTTGGGGGGGCTATCTGTGGGAGGGGAGCTGGGTAGACCATCTGATGCTGGGGATCAGACCCAAGCATGTGCTCCAGCCCCTTCACCAAATCCTACCCCTAAGTTGTATTCCTTGACGAGAGAAACTATACGTTGTGGTTATATTCGGTCTACTGTGGACTCGCTGTCTGCTAGGTATGGTGAGAAGTTCAGGCTGGAGCCCCGTGTCCACTGCTTCAGTAGAGCCCCCAATGCATCCTCACCACCCACACCACCCCGGAGCACTCTGATTGTCCTTCATGGTGGACATCTATGATTCTTTCCTGTCAGACATCCAAGCGACACTAACCTAGCTCTCTCAAATTCCATCTTTTTTGTTTTGGCTTTGGGGGGACAAGACCTGGCAGTGCTCAGGGCTTACTTCTAGCTCTGCACTCAGGGATCACTCCTGGTGAGGCTCGGGGTGGGTCGATGGGGACCCTACGGGGTGCCAGGCTTCCCAAGAACATGTGTCAACCACATGTAAAGCAAGTGCCCTACCCTCAATACTATCACTCCAGCTGGTATTTAATCTCTTATCTAGAACATCAAGAATGCAGTTTATTGCTGTAACAGAAAGTCTGAACAACAGCTTAGTAAAAATGAGACTTTCTCCCTCAGAGACTGGAGCTTGTGCTTCGCCTTCAGCAGCCCAGAGGTGTAGGTTCACTCCTGGCAGCACCTGGTCCCCTGGGGAGAGTGGCCTAGTACCACTGTGTCTCTTCCACCTATAAAGAGGCTCTGGTAATGAAACGAAAAAAATTTAACTTCAATATGAATATAAATAAAACTAGTCTTAGACTCTAAGAGTGAATCGAGAAAGACAGTACAGTGAGTAAGGCATCTTACATGCAGTCAACCCCCATCCAACCCCCAGTACTACATATGGAACCCTGAGTACCACCAGAAGTGATCCCGAGCAGAGAGCCAGGAGAAAGCCCAGGGTCAGCAGATTTGACCCAAAAACTAAAATTGAGGGGCTGGAGCTATAGCACAGCGGGTAGGGCGTTTGCCTTGCACGCGGCCGACCCGGGTTCTATTCCCAGCATCCCATATGGTCCCCTGAGCACAGCCAGGAGTAATTCCTGAGTGCGTGAGCCAGGAGTAACCCCTGTGCATTGCCGGGTGTGACCCAAAAACAAAACAAAACAAAAAAACTAAAATTGAAACCCCCGCAAAAATGAGAGTACAAAACAGTGGGTCAGAGAAATAGTACAACAGGTAGGAAGTTTGCCTTGTGTGGAACCGACCTGCGTTCCATCCCTAACACCTCATGTGGTCCCTAAGCCCTGCCAGGAGTGATCCCTGAGCACAGAGCCAGGAGTAAACCCTGAACACAGACAAGTATGGTAAAAAAAAATAAAAAACAGATCAGAAAGCTATAAAGACTGTAAAACGGTGATGATGATTATGATGATCATGATGATGATGAAGGATTTCTTAATCAGGCTCAGCTGTGTTCAGGGCTTACTCTAGGCTCTGCACTCACAGATCACTTGTGGTGGACTCAGGGGACCAAATGGGGTGCTAGGGATTAAACCCTGGCCAACCCTGTGGATGGCAAACACCCTATCCACTGCACTATCACTACAGCTCCTCAGGGGTTACTTTTGATTCAGTGATAGAAGTTACTTCTGGAGGTACTCAAGGAACCCTGTGGTGCTGGGGATTTAGCCAGGGGCTCCTGCACACAAGGCGTGCTCTCAAATTACTGAGCTATCTCTCTGGTCCCAGGATTTTTTTTTTTTTTAGTGTTTTTACTTATTGTCAAGATCATTATTATTTGCAGTGACAGATCTCTAATCCAGGGCCTCTCCCATAATGTCCCAGTGAGAGGCTGACTAGGTTACATACTGTTATATCTGTGTATGTAATTCATTATGTTCAATATTAGAAATTAGATATTTGCTCACTTAATTTGTACTGGGGAGCTCCCAAATTATGTTTAGGAGATCCAGTGTCCCCTGCCAGTGATTCTCAGTCAATCAGCAGATAGTTGAATAGAAGACCCAAGGATGCAGTACTGCGGGGGCCCGCAGTGCCACCTAGGAAGTGCCCAAGGGCTACACTCTGGGTTCCTGAGGGACCTTGTGGTGCATGGGACAGTACACTAAAGACCAGAACCCTGTCTATCTGTTCATCCCCTAATTTTGCATTGGTTTCTCTCTTTGGTCCACACCCAGTGGTACCCAGCAGCTACTCCTAAAGGAGCCTGGGCCAGGCAGTACTGGGCATCAAGCCCTTGGCTCCAGCATGTGAAATAAATGCTCGTGTCCTTTGAGCCATCTCCCCAGATTTGACAAAATTTAATTTAAAAAAATTTTCCAGGGCTCGAGTGATAGCACAACGGGTAGGACGTTTGCTTTGCACGTGGCCGACCCGGGTTCGATTCCCAGCATCCCATATGGTCCCCTGAGCACCGCCAGGAGTAATTCCTGAGTGCAGAGCCAGGAATAACCCTTGTGCATTGCCAGATGTGACCCAAAAAGCAAAAATAATAATAATAATAATAATAATAATAAAAAATTTCCTCAAAGAGGGCCAGAGAGATAGCACAATGGGTAGGGCATTTGCCTTGCATGCGGCACACCCAGGTTTGATCCTTGGCATCCCATATGGTTCCCCAGCCCGCCAGGACTAATTCCTGAGTGCATGAGACAGGAGTAATGCCTAAGCATCGCTGGTGTGACCCAAAAAGAAAAAAAAAGTTTTCCTCAAAAGAGGCCAGAGAGCTCTCTGCCGAGATGTGACCCCAGCGGCCACACGTGTGCGGCCTCTCCGCAGCTGCACGAGCATGATTCCAGAGGCCAGCTAAAGTACTTTTGGTACTGGCAGCTTCTTGCAGAAATGTCTTTAGACTGTGAACTAAGCCTCGGCCCCATGCCAGCCCAGGAGGGGAAAAGTTTTTCTCTCTCGCCTTTTCCTTGTGGGGGGCGGGGGAGGGGTGTGGCGACCACCATATTATAAGGACCACTAATGAGAGATACAAGCTTGCAATAATCCAATTTCTGGCAGAAATTTCCCTGGACTTAGTTACTAAAATACAGAAATCCAAAACCGCACGGCCGCTATTGTGGCTGCGCAACCTCACATCTTTTCACAGCAGGTCTGATTCTAGTGGGGAAACTCCAAACAATAATAGTGAGTTCTTTGTTGAAATATTGAATGTAACCAAAGTAAAGAGAAAGTAAAGTGGAATTTATCAGTTACACAGGTGGGAGTGGGGGATGTGGGGGGATGGGAGGTATACTGGGGTTTTTTTTGGTGGTGGAATATGTGCACTGGTGAAGGGATGGTTATTTGAGCATTGTATAACTGAGACTTAAGCCTGAAAGCTTTGTAATTTTCCACATGGTGATTCAATAAAAAAAATTTTTTTTTAAAAAGGCCAGAGAGCCAGAAGTAACCCCTAAGCATTGCTGGGTGTGGCACTACCCATCCTCCCCCCAAAAGTTTTCTCAAGATACCTAGATAATCTTTTGTCTTAGATCTTTTTGTGTATGTGTGCCAGAGATTGAGTCCAGGTCAGCCGCATGCAAGGCAAACACCCTAACCACTCTATCATCTCTCTGACCCCTAGTTAAAATATTTTAATCAGAAAAACAGATGGCCATAATTTTGGCATCAACTGTTTTGGTAGTGCCCTGTTGGGGGTCAGTCCCAGCTCTGAGTCGGTCCCAGTGGTGCTCGGTGGACCATGCAGTTCCAAGAATCGAACAGAATGTGCCTTAACCCCTATACTGTGTCTTGGGCTTTCTGTCAACTTTTTATTTATTCATTTATTTTCATTTTTGGGTCACACCCAGTAATGCTCAGGGGTAACTCCTGGCTTTGCACTCAGGAATCATTTTTGGCAGTGGTTGGGGGGCCATATGGGGTGCTGGGGATCGAACCCAGGTCAGGTGCATGCATCACTTCTTTTTTTTAAATGATATGTAGATATGTAGTGGGCTGGAGCGATAGCACAGCAGGTAGGGCATTTGCCTTGCACGCAGCCGACTCAGATTCGATTCCTCCGTCCCTCTTGAAGAGCCTGGCAAGCTACCGAGAGTATCCTGCCCACACGGCAGAGCCTGGCAAGCTATCCGTGGTGTATTCGATATGCCAAAAACAGTAACAACAAGTCTCACAATGGAGACATTACTGGTGCCCGATCGAGCAAATCAAATCGATGAGCAATGGGATGACAATGACAGTGATATTGTGGACATGTTATCTTTCTTAGTCTTAATTTGGCTAATCAATTACATGAAAGATTTTCTTATCACTTTTCTAATCTGAAGACCCAAAATTTAGACTTCTGACTCTTACTGGTTTACCATGTTTCTGTGGCCACTCTAGACCAGGCTCTGATCCACCCCGCCTCACTCTGCCCTGCAGGCCGGCCTTTAGATCGGCACACTCTCTGGCTTCCAGTTGGGCTTTCCTCGTGAGCAATGTTTGCCAAAACCTGGAGGGTGAAAGAGGAAAGGTTTATTCCTTTTCTCCCTCCCTGATAGTCCACCCCCAACAGTGGTGATGTTTTCTGCTTGGGGGGCCGGGGCACAACCCCTACGAGGTGGCCCTTTCCTTCTGTGCTCCCTCAGGTCCAAAAGTACGTGCTCCATGTGACTCAGGGCTCTTTGTCACTCTTTTTTTTTTTTTTTGCTTTTTGTGTCACACCTGGTGATGCACAGGGGTTACTCCTGGCTCTGCACTCAGGAATTACCCTTGGCGGTGCTCAGGGGACCATATAGGATGCTGGGATTCGAACCCTGGTTGGCTGCGTGCAAGGCAACCGCCCTCCCCGCTGTGCTATCACTCTAGCCCTCTCTTTGCCACTCTTGTGGGCCCTCTTGTTTATCTTGTCCAGCCTTCACGAACAACTCATTTCACCCCCTTCTCCGTGGTTCTCCACTTGAGGGTGCCACCTGTCCTCAAGGACTCCAAGCAACACACCTCTGAAGGCTGGCTGAGAGGGAAATTAGCAAGTGAAAGATTAGAAGGAAGAATTATATTAAGTTTCATGTCACAGAATAACTAACTAGAAGGACAGAGGGAAAACCATTCTTTAAAAAAAAAAAAGATAAAAAAAAAAAGGATGAAAGCAGCTGGGCAGGCAGGTGATTCTAAGTGAAGGATCAGAGGTTTCCCACAGTAATTGATAATTGAGTGTATCCTTAAAGCCTGAGAATTCCCTAGCTGGGGGAAGTCAGTGGGTAGGGCACTTGCCTTGCACATGGCTGACTAAGTTTGCTTCTCTGTGCTACATATGGTCCCTCAAGCACCGCCAGCAGTGATCCCTGAGCACAAAGCCTGGAGTAAGCCCTGAGCACTGCTGGGTGCGTCCCAAACCTACATCCCCCCCCCCCCCCACACACACACAGTCACTAATGGAAGAATGAAAATAGTGTCTGAAAATAGAGTCGATTCTGTACCCAGGACACCTGATGTGTGGGACTCTGCATGGAAATGAAGACTGATTGTCAGGATGGGAAAAACTCAGGAAGGTTTTGAGTGTCAGATTTAGGAAACTTGGGGGGGCAGAGAGATAGTACAGGGGGTAAGGTGCTTGCCTTGCATTCAGTTGACCCAAGTTTGATCCCCAACAAACACACATGGCCCTTTGAGTTCCACCAGTAGTGATCCCTGAACACAGAGCCAGGGATAGGTCTGAAGCACAGTTGAGATTGGCTCCCCCCCAAAAAGAACATGGCCTTTGGGGTCTGATACTCTGAGGCACCACCAAGGAGGCCCACCCAAAAGCAAGCAAGCAAACTGTGTGTGTGTATATATATACACACACACACACACAGTCAAGCAAAGTGTGCATATATATATATATATATATATACACACACACACACACACACACACGCACACATATATATGTACACACACACTGTGGAATTTTCAAAATATGACACCTGTATGTAGGATGATCAGCAGGGGAGTTTTGACCTGCTCTGTTTCCAACCTGGGCCGGTTCACTCCTCCTTAAGCAACCTGGTGGTCCTCCGCTCCCAGAGGGTCACCACATTGATGCCCAATTTAGTGCGGACACCAGATTGGCATAGTGCACTACAGTCCAGAACTCCTGGACTCAAGCGATCCTCCAGCCTCAGGCACCCGATTACCTGGGACTACAGGTGCGCGCTACCATGCCCGGCTGGAGGGATAGCACAGCAGGTAGGGCGTTTGCCTTGCATGTGACCAACCGGGTTTGATTCCTCTGTCCCTCTCGGGAGAGCCCGGCAAGCTACCCATGGTGTATTCGATATGCCCAAAACAGTTATTAACAATAAGTCTCACAATGGAGACGTTACTGGTGCCCACTCGAGCAAATCGATGAACAACTGGACAACAATGCTACAGTGCTATGTGGGATGACCTAGGTAATAAATGAGGCTTAGAAAAGTTGTTTGGGGAAGTGTAGTATCCCTGGTAGGGCATTTGCCTTGCACACAGAAACTGAGGTTCAATCCCTGACATTCCATATGTTCCCCCAAGCACCACAAGGAGTAATTCCTGAGTGCAATCAGGAGTAACCCCAAAGCATTGCTGGGGTGACACAAAATGCCAAAAACAAACAAACAAACAAAAAAGCTGTTTGTGGGCTGGAAAGATAGTACAGCAGGTAAGGCATTAGCCTTGCATTACCCAACCCTAGTTCAATCCCCAGCATGTCATATGATCCCCCACGAGCATCACCAAAAAGTAATTCCTCTGTTCAGAATAACCATTGAGCATCTCTGAGTGTGACCCAAAAAAGAAGTTGTTTGTTATGTAATTTTTAATGTATGGTAGGAAAAACAAAACCTGTAATACCAAAACTAATGAGTTCACACATATGCTTGCTTAAGAAAGTAAAGTTAGGACTGGAGTGCACACGCTGGCCCAGGTTCGATCCCCGGCAACCCACATAGTTCCCGTATCTCATATGGTCCCGTGACCACCGCCAGGAGTAATTCCTGAGTGCAGAGCCAGGGGTAACCCCAGAGCAACACCAAATATAGCAAAAACAAAACAAAACAAAAGCATAAACTAAAGTTGGTAGTAAGAAAATCCAGTAAAGGGCTAGAGTGGTAGTACAGCAGGTAGGGCATTTGCCTTTCATGTGGCTGACCTGGCTTTAATCCCCAGCATCCCATATGGTCCCCTAAACACCCAAGCACTTCCAGGAGTAATTCCTGAGTGCAGAGTCAGGAGTAACCTCTCCCCCCCCAAAAAAAAAAAGCCAGTAAAATTAGAAAAACATTTTTTAAATCATATAGTGGAAAGACATATAGCAATGGAAAACGCTATTTCCTTCGCACAGTAATTGGGCATGGGCAGCTAGGAGAGCTAGGCATTGTAAAGACCTGCTGGTACTTCTTTGGAAAAGGACATGCTTAGGGCTGCAAGTCCCACCCGGAGGAAAAAGATAAGGGTCTGGATTAGAGTGGCAACAGACAGGGTGGTGAAGATTTGGCCAAAAGGCATTTCAGGGGCTGGAGTGATAGCACAGCGGGTAGGGCATTTGCCTTGCACGTGGTCGACCCGGGTTCAAATCCCAGCATCCCATATGGTCCCCTGGGCACCACCAGGGGTGATTCCTGAGTGCAGAGCCAGGAGTAACCCCTGTGCATTGCCGGATGTGACCCAAAAAGCAAAAAAAAAAAAAAAGGCATTTCAGGTTAAGAAGCTGTTAGCAGGGCCACAGAGATAGTACAAAGGTTGACACAGATTCAATCTTCAGCACCCGATATGCTTTCCCCAAACACCTGGGTTCAGAGCCAGGAGTAATCCTTGAGCACTGCCAGGTATGGTTCAAAAACAAAAACAAAAGAAGCCGCTCAGGGACCAGAGAGGTAGTACAGGAGATAGGGCACTTGCTTTGCTCATGGCTGGTACAGGTTAGATCCTGGGCATCCCATATGGTTCCCTGAAGGAGTAATTTCTGAGCGCTGAGCCAGGAGTACCCCTTGAGCATCAACGGGTGTGGCCCCAAAACAAAGAACAAAAAAGAAGCTGATTGGTTAGTGGGGGCAAAGTGAAGGGATATGGCAACAATTACATTTATAGAATTAGAGGACTTGTGGGGACAAGCAGGCAGATTTCAGTGGGGACAGGGGAGAACACTGAATAAAAGCATTTGTTTTGCTCATGTAGGCTTGGGGCATCTCCTAATGGTCACATGTTCATTTGTGTGTCTAGACACTTCACAAAAAACTCACTTGTATACAAAATCACAGCTTCTCTGCAATCTTCCTACATCTGCTTCTTCACTCACTCCTGTACTTACTCTTAATTTCTCTAGCATGGAGTGAAATAAACACCAAAACATTTCAGGAAAATGGGAAGTTTTTAGTTCCTCTCAGGGGAACTTGCTCAATCTAGGAACCACAACCAGAAACTTACAAAATAATAATGAGTCATACAAAAAAGAAAATAGAAAAAGATGTATGTATATTTTAAAACAATAGCGAACAGGCCCAGGGACGCGGCTCAGTGGTAGGGCGCCTGTCCTGCAAGCCTGAGCCCAAGAGTTCAGTTCCCAGCACTGCCCAGGCCCTGCACTCTCCATGCTGCTGCCATTAGTGACCCCTGTACTGCCATGTGATGTCTCTGGTGAACTGCAACCAAGCCTGTGTGAGCCCCATGGCCAAGTGTTGCACCCTAGCACCACAAGTATGCCACCACTGAATAATGCAACAACAACCACAAAGGAAAAGGAAAAGCAGGGGGTGGGGGAGAGAGGAAAAAAATCTTTAGACTAAGAAGGTTTCTAAAAGGGCTGAGCTCATTCTTTGTTCTGTTTGGGGGCCACACCCAGAGATGCTCAGGGGTCACTCTTGGCTCTGAACTCAGGAATTACTCAGGAGACCATATGGGATGCTGGGGATTGAACCCAGGCTGGCTGTGTGCAAGGTAAAGGCCCTATCTGCTGTACTATTGCTCTGGCCCAAGAGGCCCAGGTTTGATCCCAGCCTGCATAGTCTCTTGAGCACTACCAGAAGCAATTTGTTCTAGGAGTGCCTGAGCACCAGCCACTAAGCACCACCAGGTGTGTGAAAAAGTAGCTTTGGTCCAAACACATCACTCCAAACAGGAAGGAAGGTGGGAAGGAAGAAGGGAAGGAAAGAAGGAAGGAAGGAAGGAAGGAAGGAAGGAAGGAAGGAAGGAAGGAAGGAAGGAAGGAAGGAAGGAAGGAAGGAAGGAAGGAAGGAAGGAAGGAAGGAAGGAAGGAAGGAAGGAAGGAAGGAAGGAAGGAAGGAATTCTAGGGTTGACCCGGGTAGGGGTGGTGGCAATGCCATCTAGGATTCAGTGTTAGGGTATCAGTCTGCAAATTGCACTGCTAAGTATTTAGTGCTTAATGTCAGTTGTCACAATGCCCCCACTGTCCTGGACCTGTAGTTTGAGTTATGTCTTCTGACTGAAGCTTTAGGAACCCCACCCCTAGCCCTCCTGATGACCTGCTTAGAGTCTTCTTAAATCAAATAACCATTTTGTACAACTGTGGTGAGAAGTAAATGAGATAAGGAGCATGACATTCCAATATTCAAAAAGCATTAATAGTCATTAAATCAAAGCTATCCTGATAATTTTTTTTTTGCGTCACACCCATCGATGCTCAGGGGTTACTCCTGGCTTTGCACTCAGGAATTACTCCTGGCAGTGCTTGGGGGACCATATGGGATGCCAGGGATACGAACCCAGGTCGGCCGCATGCAAGGCAAACACCCTACCCGCTGTGCTATCGCTCCGGCCCCCAAAGCTATCCTGATAATTATCATTATTAGCTTGAGATGAATTCGGTTTTTCCTCTGCGAGGTATGCCCAAAGGAGGCAGTGGCCCTGTCACAGACTTCACATGGAAGACAACCTGGGCTGAGCACTGCGCCCAGCCAACTTTGGGACTGAGTTTTCTCAGGACACCTCCACATGCTAGAAAAGCCTCAGAGAATTCTGTAGTGCTTGAGCCAGAGCCCAGGGCCCAGGTACCTGGCACCCAGGCTGCCTGCACCCCAGGTGCATTCAGTTCTGTATTTAACACTGTATATTGCCCGATGAGTAGGAAATTAGGACTAAAGGAGAAAACTCTGTGGGGTCTTTTAGCAAGGTAGATCATGTGGAGACCTGGAATACTACCCCAATCTCACCACAGGAGCAACATGACTAAATTGTCCATTTTTTATCTTTTTTGTTTGTTTGTTTGTTTGGGTCACACCTGGCGATGCACAGTGGTTACTCCTAGCTCTGCACTCAGAAATTGCTCCTGGAAGTGCTCAGGGGACCATATGGGATACTGAATTTGAACCTGGGTCAGCCGCATGCCAGGCAAACACCCTACCTGCTGTCCTATCGCTCCAACCCCTAAATTGTCCATTTTATGACCCATATACACATATGTATATATGTACGTGTATGTGTACATGTATACATATATGCTACACATACCAAATATCTCATATGATATATGTATATTGTGTTTATGCATATGCATGATATATTATATGTTATATAATATATAATGTATATATAATATCTATTAGCTGGAGCAATAGCACAGTGGCAGAGCATTTGCCTTGCACGTGGCTGACCCGGGTTCGATTCCTCTACCCCTCTCAGAGAGCCGGGCAAGCTACCAAGAGTTTCTCACCCGCACGGCAGAGCCTGGCAAGCTACCCGTGGCGTATTTGATATGCCAAAAACAGTAACAACAAGTCTCACAGTGAAGATGTACTGGTGCCCGCTTGAGCAAATCGATGAGCAATGGGATGACAGACAGACAGATATATCATATATGATATGTGTGATATACATAGCATATATCACATGTGATATAACTTGTCTCACTTGTTGTCCCATTGCTCATGATTTGCTTGAGCGGGCACCAGTAGCGTCTCCATTTGTCCCTGTCCTTTCCAATGCTGCCGTATTGGGGGCTCTTTCAGAGTCAAGGGAATGAGGCCCATTATTGTTACTGTTTTTGGCATATCGAATATGACATGGGTAGCTTGCCAGGCTCTGACGTGTGGGCAGGATACTCTCGGTAGCTTGCTAGGCTCTCCGAGAGAACATGTGATATATATATATATATATATATATATATATATATATATATATCCAGAGAGATAGCTTAATAGACTGAGTGCCTGCTTTGAATGTTGGAGGCTCATCAATTCCTGGTACCACATAGTCCCCTGATTCATCAGTTGTCCCTGAAAATAATAATAATACATAGATAGACAGATAGAGTTTCTGAGACAGAGCTCAAAGCCTTAGAAAATGGGATTGGAGTGATAATATAGAAGATAGGGCACTTTCCTTGCATGTGGCCAACCTAGGTTCTATCCCAAGTATCTCATGTGGTCCCCTGAGCCAATCAGGAATATTTCCCGAGTGCAGAGCCAGAAGTAACTCCTGATCACTACCAGATGTGGTGACATACAGAAAAACCTCAGCACATACTTTGCATACAGGAATCTCTTGCACTGCATGGTCTTCTGAGTATGAGTATCTGTGGGAGTAAACTCCATCACAGAACCAGGAATAGGCCCAGAGCACTGTCAAGTGAACCCAACACCCTACCACCACACAGATGGATGAGGTCAGAGCATTAGTTGAGGGGTTAGGGCACAAGCTTGCATACAGTTGATATGATTTGATCCCTGGTACCACATGGCCCCCAGTATTGGCAGGTGTGACCCTGGAAGCCTCCCAAGCACCACTGGGGCGACTCTTTTAATTGTGGCAATGCAGACCCTGCACAGCACTGCATCCGTGAGTCCCTCCAACTGCCTAGCTAGCTAAGAATTGCTAGGAGGGCTCCCAGCCCACCTAAGTAATGCATAAGAGATCTCTCCCAAAAATATAAATAGAACACTTCACGAATTTAGGTATGTCATTCCTGGCACAGGAACCTAGATAATCTTTTCTATAGTATTCCAACCTTTAGTGTATGTGCAGCAGAAGCAACCACACTCTGTTCCATTTTGAATTAATAGATTGGTATTGACTGATCAATTACTCTTTCTCTTTAGTTCTAGTTACATTGTTATTATTATTATATCTAGTTACATTGATAGCAAGCAGATAAAATTGAGAGAAGTCTTTTTCTCTTTCAACTCATCACTCCCCCTTCATCCAGCCAACCACCAAACCCTGTCAATCCCACATGGATGTTCTGGATCTTCCACCTCCCTGTCACTTCCTCGGTGACAAAGACACAACTTGTATTGGCCAACATTTCTCTGCGCTGTTGAGTTTTTCTTCTGCTGGCTCTCCACCTGGGCCTCCCTCACAATCCATTCTCCACCCAAAAGTTAGAGTGATATTTTCAAAGCCCAAATTTGGGGGAGACTGGATAAATAGTGCAGTTGGTAAGGCACTCGATGTTCATTCAGTCGGCCCCAGTTTAATCTCCAGCACCTCACATGGCCCCAATCACCCCAGGAGTGATCTCTGAGTACCCAGAGTAACCCTTGACGAGCCCAGAGTGTGCTCCCCCCGACACACACACACATACACACACACACACACAAAACTCCTAAAAAACACAAATTTGATCATCAGGTCACTTCTCCATCTAATACCTAATTAGTTTAATCCATTAAAATGATTTTCTGAAAATGAAACATCCATGCATAGCTCAATGCTGATTAGTACTTATGGGGCTTTAACAGATGTTCGCTAAAGGGGATGGATCTACTGCCTTTTTCCTTTCAGAGTTAATCTGCCTTGTTTAAATCTCAGGGCCAGAAAGATAGTACAGAAATTAAGGCATTTGCCTTACCTATGCACCCTGAACAACTCTGTAGGTGGCTCTCAAACCAAAAATTTTTTTAAAAAAAGCTCAGAGCACCTCCTCGCCTTGCCTTTTTTGTGTGTTTTGGGGTTACCCACAGAGTTGTTCAGGGATCACTCCCCCAGGAGGTCATATAGGGTGTGGGGGATTGAACCTGTGCAAGGCAAGTGCTCTAACTGCTGCACTATCACTCTGGCCCATGCACTTCCTTACTTTGAACCTTTTAAAAGGACCCACTTGTAGACTCTGGCATCTCTTGCATAGCTCTTTCCTCAAGGTCTCACAGCTGGTGAAATAGAGTCCTATTATTTTTTACTGTAGAATTCCAGTGAGTAAGAAATTATCACAGTTTAAAAGTGTCAAGCACCAGTATGAGCTCCGATCTGCGACACTCCCACCAGGACTCCAGACCCATCTATAAAAGTCAAAGCCACCATGCCTGCTCAGTTGCTGCAGCTGCTTGAGGGTTTAGCCAGCCAAAGAAGCCCCTCTGACTATAGAGGGGAGTTTCTCAGGCTTCACCCAGCTGTGGTCCTTCTGTCCTAATGGTTGGCCCCTCAGTCTTGTGCATGGCCTTATTTCTGTTATGTTCACCTGTGGTCCTCTTAGATTATCCTGGGGGTACACAAGGGATCATGTGCCCGGCCCCCTAAATGGGAAACATTGTTGATCTAGACATGCTAGCCCTTAGACAAAGTCAGTATTTTGAAAAAAAACCCATCCTAGCTAATTGGTCAAAGAATAAAGAGAAGGAGCTGGAGCACAGTGGGTAGGGCATTTGCCTTGCACGTGGCCAACCCGGGTTCGATTCCCAGCATCCCATATGGTCTCCCGAGCACCGCCAGGAGTAATTCCTGAGTGCATGAGCCAGGAGTAACCCCTGTGCATTGCCGGGTGTGACCCAAAAAGCAAAATAATAATAATAATAATAAAGAATAAAGAGAAATGTGTGGGAAAGAAATACAGTCTCCTTTCTAGGGTGGCCCCAGTATCCTGGGTGAGTATACTATGGTGGCCCCAGTATACAGTATATTTCTGGGGCCAGTAGCTTCCCAGGAATGAGGAGCTTGATTACTTTGGCTGCACATCTTTCTCTATTTTTTTGCTTTTTGGGTCACACCCGGCGAAGCAAAGGGGTTACTCCTGGCTCTGCACTCAGGAATTACTCCTGGCGGTGCTCAGGAGACCATATGGGATGCTGGGATTCGAACGTGGGTCGGCCATGTGCAAGGCAAACGCCCTACCCACTGTGTTATTGCTCCAGCCCCCTGGTTGCACATCTTTCTGAGAGAGATTCATAACTTCCCAGTCTAAGGGGCCAAAGAGAAGGGAAGGCCTTACATGTGACCAAACCGCATTTGATCCCTGACACCATACAGGGTCCCCTGAGCACCACCAGGTGTTATCCCTGAGCCCAAAGCCAGGAGTTACCCCTGAGCACTGCCAGGTATGACCCCAACAAACAAACACACAAACAAAATCTTAACCTAGTCTCAAATTCTGTGCGATAGCAGGAGAGCAAGGCTGAGCACGTGGTTTGAATGCTGGAGGACTGGGCTTTGCCCCAGCAATATGTGACCCCTTAAGTACCACCAGGTGTGGGCTAGCCCCCACCCCCCCCAAAAGAAAGAGCTTCTCTCTGGGTCTAGAACAAGGAAGGGGTGTGTGTGGAGGAATTGGGATTAATCCTAGCTCAGATGTTGGGTGGAATCCCCAGTTGCTGCAGCTGCTTGAGGGTTTAGCCAGCTGTCCCAGGCAGCTGCGGTGTTTCCTCCGGACCCGACTCTTGGCAAAGAGTCTATCTCAGCATAGGCCCATTACCTCCAAGCTTGGCCCAGGGTCTGCTGAACAAATGGATGAAAGAGAAGAGCTGGAAAAGAGCCCCAAGTTCCAATAAGTTTCATTTCAATATCATGTGACTTAAAATCGGACTCCCTGTGTTCTTAGGCCATAGCTTTCCCAGGAGAGAAGTAGACAAGTTTGGGTTTAGATGTCAGAGAAGAGGGAAGCCAGAGCCTGAGTCCTCACTGATCCCTCACCTGTCCTGTCTTGCTCCGATGCCCCCACACCATGTCTCACTGTCTGCTCCTAAAACAGGCTCTTTGTAAGGGGCACTTCTGCTTCCTATTTGCAAACAGAACCAGCAACACTCATATGCTCAGCTGAGAATAGCCTAGTAAGAGATGAAAATGACCCACAGGGACAGAAAGATAACTGAGCCCATCAGCTCATTGAGCTCCTTTCTCCAGACATGAATTTTGGGGGTTTTTGGCAGGCAAGAGCCTGAAGAGTGTGTTTGGGCCACACCTGGCAGTGCTCAGGGATAACTTCAATCTCTATGCTCAGGGATTACTACTTACAGTGCTCAGAGAACCATATGTGATGCCAGGGATCAAACCAGGGTCAGTGAGTGCAAAGGCAAGTACCTTAACACATGGACTCTCTCCAGCCTTCATATGAAAGTTTTTAAGGTGGCTCACATTGCCCTCTAGGTATAACTTGTTGATGTTCCTCAGATTCTTCATATTCTTATTCGCTATCTTCAGGCCTTTGCATGTTGCTATTTTTTTTAACTCATTTTTCAGGTTTCTGATTAAATGTTACTTCCCATCTTTCATCACAGTCATCTTTCATTTCATCACTTGTGATGAATCATTTAAGCCTATCTTACCAAATGAAGCTTCTTATTGTCCTATCCCTGTGGCCTACAATACTTGACACACCCTAGGCATCCAATAAAATCCTACTAATGAAAACCCCTCACATGGAAGATTTTCATATGTTTAAACCAACCATATCACATTAAGGGACAATAGTAGAGAAAAGGATGCACTAACAGCTGACTCAGGCATCCAGCCTGAGAAAAGATCCTTCCTTTAGGGCTACAGATATGATACAGGGGTAAGTCTCTTGCCTTGCATCCTGCTAAACCCAGCTTGAAATTCCCTGTACCAAATAAAGTCCCTGAGAATATCAAGGGTCATCTGTGTTGAGTATAGCTCAGCCTCTTCCTCCTAAAAACTTTCTCCAGAGTATCAGGGTACAATTGGTCATTTTTCAAGCAGAGTTAAATATTTTCACTATTATGGACTTCAGCACAGGCCTCTTCTAACTTCAAACATTTCTGGAAGCTTATATTAATCTGGTTTTCTTATTTTTTTCTTTTTGGGTCACACCCAGCAATGCTCAGGGGTTACTCCTGGCTTTGCACTCAGGAATTACTCCTGGCAGTGCTTGGGGGACCATATGGGATGCCGGGGATCAAACCCAGGTCGGCCGCGTGCAAGGCAAACGCCCTACCCGCTGTGCTATCACTCCGGCCCTCTTATTTTGTTTTAGGGCCAAACCCAGCTGTGCTTAGGTATACTCCTGACTCTGCCTCAGGGATCACTCCTGACAGACTCAGGGGACCATATGGGGTTCTAGGGATCAAATCTAATAAGCCATGTGTAGGGCAAACACCTTACCCACTTTATTATCTCTTCATCCCTTATATCAGTCTGATAAGGCTGCCATAACAAAATACCCCCAAACAGGAATCTTAAACATAAAACACTGATCCAGAAGGAAACTATAGTGATCAGGGCCCTTGCCTTCCACTCTCTGGGTCCTTGTTCAATTTCTGGCACCACACAGGGTTCCCTGAGAACTATCAAGAGTGACTCCCAAGCACAGAGTAAGCCCTGAGCAGGGATGCCAACCCTTACCTTCCAATTAAAATTAAGTATGTAAGGCCAGAGATAGTATTAGAGCTAAGGAGTTAAGGCCTTATATTTTACTTGGTCATGATCAAATTCCCAGAAGTGTACATGATCCCAGAACAAGGAATAACCCCTGCCACATGTGGCCCCCAAACAAAAAAAAAAAAACACCAAACTCAATGTTCTGGCCAATTTTATTCCTTTTCTTCTATATTCATTTATTTATGGAAAGGCACTTCTTTTTTTTAATTGTGTTTTAGTTTATTGTTGAGTCATACTCAGTAGTGTTTAGGGCTATTGCGTTCAGGAATCACTCCTGGCAGGGCTTGGGGGATCATATGTGGATCAGGAGGTTAAATCTAGGTGCACCACATACAAAGCACGTGTCCCACCTGCTGTATTATCATTCTGGCCCCCGAAGGGACTCTAAAGCCCATAAGCTCCTCTCAGCGCTTAGTCCTGGTGCTGAGGTGCGACCCAGCAGGTCCAGAGATTGAATTGAGGGCTCTGCATGCTAAGCCTTTGTCTCCCTCACCCCAATTTGATTTCTTTCTTCTTCTTCTTCTTCTTCTTTTTTTTTTGTTTTTTTGGTTCACACCCGATGATGCACAGGGGTTACTCCTGGCTTTGCACTCAGGAATTACTCCTGGTGGTGCTCAGGGGATCCTACGGGATGCTGGGAATCAAATCCAGGTCGGCTGTGTGCAAGGCAAATGCCCTACCTACTATACTATCGCTTCAGCCTCCCCAATTTGATTTCTGATGAGTGTTTTCTTCCTGGCTTTTAGATGTTCCCCTTCTCATTTCTCCCTTACTGTTTCTGCCTTCATGTGTGTGGCAAAAGCAAACTCTTTATTTATTTTTGTAGTGGTGGAGGGATTGGAGCCACACCTGGTATGCTCAAGGCTTACTCCTGGCTCTGTGCTCACGGATCAATCTTGGTGGGCTTGGGGGCCATAAGGGTGCTGAGGATTGAAGCCTGCGGGTTGCATGCAAGGCAAATGCCCTACCTGCTATACTGTTGCTCCAGCCTTGAGAAAGCAAACTCTTTGGTGTCTCCTTTTGAGTCCATCAGATGAGGGACCTACTATTATGACCTCATGTGAACTGAACCCTTCCTGGGGTCCCATCTCCAGTAGATCCACAAGGGTTTCTATACACCAGCCTGGGGCAGGGAAGGGGACATGGACATTGAGTATTAACAAAATTCAGGTCTGCTCTTCAAGTCTATGTTCTTGAACATGTATCCTGCTTGCTTCTGTGTTTCTTTGTTTGCCTTTTTCACTATGGAGAAGACTATGTTCACTTTGAACACCTTTCTAAATCAAGTTAGAAAAATATTCAATGTCCCCTCTCCTTTAACCCCCAAAGATCTAGAATCTTCCTATACTTTCTTGTTGGGTTACCCCCCTCCATCTCTATAGGTATTTCCTTGACTGGTGGCTAGGGGACTTCAAACAGGGAAGGACAAAATGAGACAGGACGAAAATGAGCCAGTGAAAATGAGAGAAAAATAAGTGTCAGGAAACTAGGACTTTATTAGTGTCTCAGTGAAGGCGACTGAGAAGAGTCAAAGTGTTTTGACGACACAGACTTCTAGGCTGTGGCCCCATCCACCAAGATAGTCTTATTTCTTGTTATTCTGATTCCGGTTCCATAACTGACTAAAGGAGTGGGCAAGTTACTCAACTTTCTTTCTCCCTCTTGTTCTCTCTCTCTCTTCTCTCTCTTGCTCTTTCTCTCTCTCCCTCTCTCTCTTGCTCTCTCTCCTTTGGGTTTTTGGGCCACACCCGGTGTGCTCAGAGACCACATCTGGCTCTGTGCTCAGGAGTCACTCCTGGTAGGGCTGTATATGATGCTGGGTTTTGAACCAGTGTCACAGCTGCAATGTCTTAACTCTTGTACCATCTCTCTGGCCTCCAATCTCTCTTTGCCTCAATAATATGCTCTCATAGGGTTATTGTGAGGATGAAGAGAAAATGCATATAAAGTGCTAGAACAGGACCCAGCATGTAGTAAGTTCTCAGTAAACATTAGGTACACGAAGTTAAGTTTCCCAGTCTACAGTTTTAACAGAGCTGCCCATTTTCATTCTCATACTGACTAAGTCCTTGCTCATGTTACTTCTCTCTGTTCTCCACCTACACATGCCTCAACATTCTACTGTCTCCTTGTTCTTTGGAAGACCTTCTGCTACTAGTATATACATTCAACTCATTCTGATTAAGTAACAATTTTGTTTGGTCCTGATCCATTTTATACATTTATATCTTCTTCTCTAGCACAGAAGCTGTTTCCTAGTCCGTGTGTGTGTGTGTGTGTGTGTGTGTGTGTGTGTGTGTGTTTGCACCACACCCAGCTGGGTTCAGGGCTTACTCCTGGCTCTGTGCAGAGGAGGTGAAGGGGGACCATGTGTGATGTCTGAATCAAACACTGTTGGCCAAAAGGCTAGTGCCTTAACTTCTTTCCTATCTCTCTTGCCCCTAGATTATGTATGTGTATGTGTGTGTGTTTTTTACAATGCCTATTATGTTGTTATTTTGTCATGCTCCTAATCTTACTTGAAGAATGGGAGTTACGGGGTAGGGGTGGGGGGATCTGATTTCTGGGCAACAAAATAGGTCACCTAAATCTTGGAGCAGCATTTCTCCACTCTTCCCTCCCAGCTTGCATTTCTTCCAGGGTTATCACAAAATAATCTGTATATTCTCAAATCAAAATTATCTCTAAATTATACATTAGTTCTAAAACCCAAATCTGTCAAACAATACATTGTGAAGAAAGAAGCTTTAGGAAATCAATCATAGGACAAAGCGAGTCCACTTCCAAAAAGTTTGGGAACAGTTGTTAGTAATTTAGGTAGATTAATGAGGAGAGAAGCAGCAATGGCAACAAGAAATAAATGCAAAAATATAAAACATTGGTAACACCTGGTCCCTAGGTCCCACCTGGCATAGATGCTGATGTCCATAACCACCCGGCAGGGATATAGCATTAGCTCCAGCAATGCCTAACTTCCCAGCCAGGCCTTCCCCCTAATGCTCACTGCCTCTATTTTTTTTGCTGGGGAAGGGTGAGTACACCTGTTGGTACTCAGGAGACCATCTACATACAGTACTGGAGATTCAGTGGAATTAGTCATGTGCAAGGCTTATTACCTTACTCTCGGCCCAGCTCACTGCCTGCTTTATTGATGAGGTGTTGCAACTGGAAATATTGTGTGAAATATGAAATCATGGCCTATTTCTTGGATATGATGCTCTTTTTTGGGGGGGGGGGTCACACCCGGCGATGCACAGGGGTTACTCCTGGCTCTTCACTCAGGAATTACCCCTGGCGGTGCTCAGGGGACCATATGGGATGCTGGGATTAGAACCCGGGTCGGCCGCGTGCAAGGCAAACTCCCTACCCGCTGTGCTATCCCTCCAGCCCCGGATATGATGCTCTTTGGCATTTGAGGGAACTGATTTTTTTTTTAATCATTTACAGAAAAATGAAGGAGTTAGAAGAGGCTCAAGGAGATGAAAATGGTAAAAAACATTAGTCAGGTATGAGAATATAGGATGTAGTTTAAGGGGAACCAAGTACCCAATCCCCGTTCAACTTATTAAAGTACTGGAAATCACCATCAAGATATTTTTATGGCATAAAGTCTTATTTTGGGTGAGAATGAGATAAGAACAAGGGGCAGGGCTGAAGCAATAGCATAGTGGGTTGCATGCTGTGCATTTACCTTGTACACTGCCAACCTGAGTTCCATTCCCAGTATCCCATCTGACCCCCCAAGCCTGCCAGGAGTGATCCCTGAGCACCATAGAGTATGCCTCCACTTCAGAGGGGAAAAAAATACGAGGGAGGGGCAGTAAGAGGAGCCAAGAGGAAAGGGGATGAATGGTTTTCTCAAATTGGTCATGGCCTGGTTTGGCATAAGAGGGATGCGGGGCAACTTCTGCCTCTGACTATGACCCAGAGGGGGAGCACCTGGCGCGAAGAGAAGGGCAGAGCCTGCTTCCCAATGCCGCCCTCGGGAGCACGTCCTGGAATCCTAAGTATGCCTCACCTCCAAACACTGAACTCTGGGACCACAAGGGAAAGGGGGATGAGGGGTGACTGGAATGCCCAGGATGTCGGAACTGCCACGGGTTTCCACTGTATCTCCAGGAGCCACAGCTAAGACAGAGAAACGGGGAAGTGCTGGTTCGAGAAGGCTTCTCCACCAGACAGCAGGTGGAGCCCTCCGCCCCTTCAAGGGCTGGATCAAACCTTGGGCTCATCCCAAGCACCCTAACAAGCCCCGCCCGCCATCTTTCACCTCTAGTCTCTGTGGGTGCAATCTGCCTCTCTTTATGGGACACTCACTGCTCTCGCTCTCTCTCCTGTCATCCGAAACTACAAGGAACTAACCCTGAAGGCCAGCAGAGGGCACTGTATAGCAGGGACCCTCCAGGCCGGCCAGCCCAGGAAAGACGCACTCCTCCTGGTGGTCCCAGAGGCCCCACCACCCCTCGGCCCCTACATACTCTCCTTCCAAGGTGTAGACAAACTTTCTCAGAGCTTTCATTTCTAAATCAGGAGCCCTCTCTGCCTGGATTACAGATGTCTGCTATGCCTGTAACCCAAAGTTTCCAGAAACACACAGGTCAGAGCAACAGCTGGCAAAAGTGGGAGACAGGAGAGGGTGGTGAAGGTGAGCAGCAGATGCAACCACAGGACAGGTATCTGGAAGGGAATCTCTGCATGGAGAGCCTATTTTTCATCCTCCCCCGACCCCCGCCCAGCAATATGCTGAGGCTGAAGGCATTCTCTATGAGCAGCCATTTAGAAGAAAAAGATTCCAGGGGTCCATGACGTAGTGCAATGTGTAGGACCACACACCCCACCGACCCAATTCAATCCTCAGCATCCATCCCATATGGTTTCCTGAGCACTGCCAGGAGTAATTCCTGAGTGCAGAGCCAGGAGTAAGCCCTGAGCAAAAAACAAAAATAAAAACAAAAAAATAAAATAAATAAAAATAAAGAAGAAAGATTCCAACGCTCTATTGGCAGTGTGAGAACTATAAATTATGAATTATCTAGGGATTTTCATGTGTCATTATTTGGTCCAGTGACCCTCCAGAAAAATATAATCAGCTCCATTTAGACACTAACTAGGATAGCCTGGAGACTAGGCTGATTCATGGTGTCTTAAAAGAGGTATCAGGACCACAGTCTAATGGAGAGGGGACAAAATTCCCTGAGCATCAGTACCAATGAACCTAGAGAAAAGGCCCAAAGGAAGCCCCTGGTCCCTTCAACAGTCAGAATGCAAGTTTGTGGCTCTGGGCGGGAGAAGGGACCAGCCTCTTAGAGGGCCCAAGTCTTTTGGTCTGACTTGTTTGTTTTGTTTTGATTTTGTTTGGGGGACACATCTAATTGTGCTCAAAGCCTCATTTGAGCTTAATCCTGGCTCCGTGCAGCTCTGTGCTCAGGGATCACTCCTGGGGGGGGGGCGGTTAGGGGACCATACGGGGTGTCAGGGATCGAACCCGGGTTCAGCCAAAGTGCAAGGAGCAAGGAAAGCACCCAACTGCTGTACTACTACTGCTGCTGCTCTGACCCTCTCCTGGTCTTCTTTCTTTCTCTCTTTCTCTCTCTCTTTCTCTCTCTCTTTCTTTCTTTCTTTCTTTCTTTCTTTCTTTCTTTCTTTCTTTCTTTCTTTCTTTCTCTTTCTCTCTCTCTCTTTCTCTCTCTCTTTCTCTCTTTCTTTCTCTCTTTCTTTCTTTCTTTCTTTCTTTCTTTCTTTCTTTCTTTCTTTCTTTCTTTCTTTCTTTCTTTCTTTCTTTCTTTCTTTCTTTCTTTTTTTCTTTCTTTCTTTCTCATACCCAGTGACACTCAGGAGTTATTCCTGGCTCTGCACTCAGAAATTACTCCTGGCAGTGCTTGCTTGGGGGACCATATGGGATGCCAAGGATCAAACCCAGGTCAGCCACATGCAAGGCAAACACCCTACCCACATGCAAGGCAAGCACCTTTCTATGGCTCTGGCCCCTCTCCTGGTCGGTTTCTAATGGACTGGAAGAGCGTCCTCTGCAACAGTGCTAGAAGGTCTGCTACAGAAAGGTGGAAAGATTTGCAAGTAGATACTGACTAGGTTGGTCTCCTTTCTTCTCCCTTCTGGAGTCAAACGCCCTCCAAACAGAGATGTCTTTCCATTAAGCTCCTGGATGCCTTCCCTTTATTAACCCACCTGTAGGAAAATGTCAGAGGTCAGGTGGGCTGACTGTCCGTGTGAATGACGAGCTGTCACCCCTCACCTTCCCAGGTAGGGCAAGCTGACCATTATATTACAATTTATAAATAGAAAATAAAATAAAATAACCCGGTGGGAGTGAGGCACTGGGGAAGAAGAGGCCAAATAATCCTTGTCAGGGAAGCGCATCATCAACCCCACCTTCCTCCGACCCCGGAATCCCCTCCCAGTTTAAGGGAGCCTGAACCGGGCGCTCGGTATCGCCTCCATCTTCTCCTAAACGGTCCCTCCCTCCCCGTCATCACAGAGCACAGCAGCCTTCCACATCGAACGCCTGGGGGTTTCCGTGCCTGAAGCGCTCAGCCCAGCAGCTCCTCCGCCAGGCGGTAGAGGAAGCGCGAGTACCAGTGCATGCCGGTGGGCTGCACGGCCCCGCCCGGAAGCAGCGCCCCCAGCGCGTGCAGCAGGCGCAAGGGGGCAAAGGCGCGGTGCGCCCACTGGTGACTCTCCAGGACCGCGTAGCACGAGGCCAGGACGTCGTTGACCAGCAGCGTCCCGTGCGCGGTGAGCGGCGCAAACACGCCCACGGCTTCCTCCCGCGCCACCCGGGCCACGCGCGCGGGCCGGAGCGCGTCCCCGCCGGGCGCCAGCACCGAGTCCCCCGCGCGCAGGCGGCGCGCGAACACCGGGGCAAAGTCGGCGGGCGCCGGCGCCGGACCTCGGGCGGCGAACACCAGGTGCCAGGGCGTGAGCAGCAGCTTGCGCGGGGGCCGCTCGGTCTCCACGGCCACGAAGGAAGCGCGGCGCTGCAGGTCCCGGTCCAGGAAGAGCAGCACGGGCGTGGGCACCACCCGGCCTGCCGCGTCTGCGGCCAGAACCCAGTCTCCGCCGTGCAGTTCCCGCAGGCCCTTCCGCTCGCCGCTCCGCAGACGCACGGTGGCGTTTCCCGGAAAGCAGCCGCCTGCCCTGACCGCCAGGGAGTTATCTGCGGGACCAAACAGAGGATTGAATTGGGACTCCTGGCTCTAGAATAGTTCGACGTTCTCAGCGGGACTCGATTAAGCGGTTGTAGATTCTCAAAGCTATGGGTCAGGCCCAGCACAGCCCTACCCGCTGCTGAGACAACATGCACTGCTGTTCCCCCGCGAATCTGGCCTGACCTGGGCAGAAATGCAAGGGTGACTTACATCACTCACGCCTACTTGGGTCGCAAAAACCCTTGGGTCACGCCCTAGGGTCGCATGAACTGCAGCCTCAGTTAGCTGGAGGGGACCCCTTCGGGGGCAGAGCTCACCACCCACCCCCTACTGTACCGGCTTTGACCGACACGTGGACGTGGTTGCGGGATTCGTAGTAGACCCAGTCGAAGCCGGCTTCCACTGCCAGGCGCGCCAGCAGCCCATACTTATTGCGATCGCGATCAGAGGTGGTGATGTCCAAGGCCCGGCCTTCGTAGTGGAGGGAGTCCTGCGCGTGGTGGCCGTCCTCGTCCCAGCCCTCGGTCACACGCAGGCGCACTCCGGGCCACATGTTCCTCACTGCGATGGCCAGCGCGTTCACCCGCTCCTTGCAGCGCTGGCAGGAATAGGGGATCGGTCCTCACTACCAGCGGTAGGAGGCGGGACCGCGCGCATTTCTCGGTTTTCCCGGCCCACCCCT
The DNA here is from genome assembly GCF_027595985.1 of Sorex araneus. Lineage (NCBI taxonomy): Eukaryota > Metazoa > Chordata > Mammalia > Eulipotyphla > Soricidae > Sorex > Sorex araneus. The sequence goes on along the minus strand of NC_073303.1, from coordinate 228,567,522 downwards.
CTTCCTCGCAACTTATGAGTGCTCTGGGGAAGTGAGACGCTGAGATCCCCTGTGGGGGTCACCTGTTGAGGTTGCCATGAGTACCTGCTCTTTCCCCACGTCGGGGCCCGCCCCCTACCTTCTTGTCCTGGGAGGAGGTTCAACCTGAGCGATAGCAAGAGTTTGAGGGGGGAGTTGGCGGTTGGGTGGAAAGCGGGTGAGCGCCGAGAAGAACCCCTGTTTGAGCCCGGCCCCCGCCTCAAGCCCCGCTGCCCTCCCTCGGCCTGACTCATCTTTTGTTTCGTTGCCTTCCCTGGCACGGGGCATCGTTTCCTTCCTTCCTTCCTTCCTTCCTCCTCCTCCTTTCGGCCCCTGGCATTAACCCCTTGTTGTTGGTACAAGTGACCCCCACCGAGGTGCCCGAGGGAGCGGCGCGGGATTAAAGCTGCTCGAGAAAGGGCCGGGGTGGCGGGGGCTGCGCGAAGCACAATGGCTATTCTCCGGGATGACTTAACCGAGCGAGAATCCCGGGCCGGGGCCGAGGACTCGCGGGGAGAAGCGGACTCAGCAGCTCCATCCACAAAGGCGCTTTTCAGCCGCCCCGGCGCAGCGAGAGGAAAGGGCAGAAAGCCGCGCCCCCCTGTCCTGCTCGGCCCGTCGGGTCCCCTCCCCCCGCGCGGTCCGCCCTCCGGGTTCCAGCGCCGGCCCTGCAGCCCGACAGCTCCCGGCTCGCCCTCTCGGCTCCCGAGGCAGCCCGGCGAGGCGTGGGAGCAGCCCCGGCCTCTCACGGGGAGGTGCCGGAACGCTGGTCTGGGAGGCCCCCTGCAGGGCTGGAGCGAGAGGAGGCCGGGCAGCAGCAGCTGAGAGTGTGCCAGGGGAGTAGCGCGGCGTTATCTCCGCGACGAGCCCGAGACCTTGGAGGCTGCACGGCGAGGCGCTGCGGGAGGAGGAGAGCAGCTTCCTCCGGCCCCCGCGCATCGCATCGCTCACCTCCGCGCGAGTCTGGGCCTAACTGCCCATGCCCCGACTCTGCGACACCTCCGCAGCGATGGAGAGGAGGGGTGGGGGAAGACAGGAAAAGTGGTAACTCCTTCCAACTTTTTGTCATTTTGTCCCCTAAGGAGGCCCTGAGGCCTTGACCTGCGGGGGCAGCAGCCCAGGGCAGAGCCTACTCAATGGAGGCCTTTAGCAGCCGGGGTGTGGGAGATAAGCGGGATGAGGGGGTTCCCAGGCCTGTCCTTCCCGGGACTGTTCCTTGTTCTGCAGCTAGAGCCAAGGCCCGCAAACCCTCTCCCATGACCAAGGAGGGAAGGAATGACCCCTTCCCAATGGCGGGACTGAGAAAGGCTGCAGGGCAGGAGTGTCCCCCCCCTCCACACACACACACAGGTTTTTTTTTTTTAACAAAATAACCTGGAAAACTATGGCAATTAATCAAAGGAAATCCGTCCCCCTCCCTGTCCCCCACCTACTCACTCCATACACAATTAGGTGGTGTAATGGAAATATAGGGAACCCAGAGCAGGAGTCCTGGATTCTACTCCCAGCCATGCCACTACTTAATTGTAAGGTTTTTGATTAAATCGCTTATCCTCCTGGGGCCCAGTTCTCGGCTATAAAATGGGGGTGGGGTGGAAGAACATGACCTAGTTTCCTTCCAGTTCTGGCGCTACAGAAGACTGAGCAGAGGGGTTCTCCTCTCCCCAGGTACTGCCCACCCACCCCCTCCATATTGTTGAGGCTCTGGTGCGCGAGACAGGAGGTAGTTGGATTTGTTTTCTTGAATCCCAAGGAAAGCCTCTGTGCTAGGCTGAGCTGGAAGGACACGGGTGCCCTCTGAGTCTCAGGTGGGACACCAGCTCTACTGAAGAACTGCTGTGCACACAGGGCAGCCATCTGGACTCTAGAGCACCTCTGCATGTTCTAGTCCTCTGCATGCCAGACACCTCTGGTCCTCCTCAGAGGCCTGACACCTGAGTCTCTCTCCCCGCTTTCAATCTCTTTGGCCGGCAGAGCTTTTTCCACACTCGGGTCAGGAGGTAGGCTGAGGGTAGCGCTTTCTGTCTGCTGCCCAGCCAGCTCCTGGCCCCCAGCTCACCCCAGCCCTTCCTGCCTGGCTTGGTAACTGACCCCCGGTCCACGCCTCAGCCATTTCCCGTCTCGCCTGCCGCCATCCTCCTTTCCCCGCCCTCACGGTCGCTCCCAGCTTCACTCTCACTAGCCCCTCCTCCCCTCCCCAGCCCAGGCTCCCGGTGGGATCCCTCGGTTCACTCATTCCAGTGCAGAGTGGGGGGTGGGGGCTGTTGAGGAAAGGTCTTTGAGGCTAAGGTTCCATCAGACTCACCTCACGCGGCTGCCATAGAAAATAGAGGTGGCAGTGCCCAGCGCAGGTGTGGAGACACCCCCCACCCCCGCCCTTACCTCTGTCATCAGGCGGTCTGCGCCACTGTTCTCCTCATCCTTGAAGATGATGTCGGGATTGTAGTTGGGCACCAGGTCCCGGAAGCGCTCGGAGCCCCTTGCCACCCTCCCCTCCGCAGGCCCACTGGCGCCCAGGGTCCGCTCGGGCACGCTGGGCACGAATTGCTTGTAGAGCAACGGCACCAGCTGCTTGCGCACGTAGCGGCGGCGGCCCACCGGCCCCCTACCCGGTCCGCAGCTCTGGGCCGGCAGAGCCAGAAGTGCCAAGCAGCACAGGGGCACCAGACCGACTGGCAGCGCCATGGATGTTGCGAACTAGGGCCAAAAGGCAATGTTCTCTTTCTCACCAGCTCGCCCGTCAGTTGGGCATTTCCCCAGGCACCAGAGCGCGCAGCAGGCAGAGCTGCCTCCAGAGTGCCCTGCAGCGCCCGTGGCTCTGCGAGCCCTCCCTACATGCCCGGGGGCCCGGGAACCTGCTACAGACAGGACATCACAGCAGGGACGACGGGGGGTGGTGGGTGAGTGCCAGTCGAGCCTAGTTCTGCCGGGTCTGGCGCTGCCAGAACGCACAGCTCCGCCTTAAGTTGCCCCTGGCCCCGCCCCCCGCCCTTCTTCCAGGACCGCCCGCCCCCTCCCACTGGGGCGGGGGCTCCGGCAGGTCACCGCCGATCCGTGTTGAGAGTGAAGTGTGTCCCATCCAAATAAATAGGAAGGCACCTGACCAAGAAATCTAGTAGTTACACAGCGCTTAGCTGCTCAAATAAGCATCCTTCTACTTCTAACCATACGCCTAAAGTTGACGCTGAACCACACGCCCTGATGCTTGGACCTTGGCTTTCCCCAAACCTACCTGACAGACCATGTCCTCTTGCTACCACGAAGGATGGGGTTCCAGTCCCCGCATAAGGCCAGCCAAGCCCTGTAGGCGGACAACCTTTGGTGTTCTCAATTTGCGTCTCCCTTTATTCAGCACTAGCCAGGTCCGGCAGGGAGGCACCAGGAAATCTCTTCCCCTGGTGGCTTTGCAGCCTTCTGCTGAGAGCATCCCCAGAATCAGAAACTGGGTTTGGTACCGTCTGGCTTAGTATTTCAAAGCTGTCACATGTCTTGTCCTCCCTGAAACCCAACTGCTGCTTCCTTTCAAATGAATTACTTGCTAGGAAGCTCCTGAAGTGTGATGGCTGGATTGGCCTTCAGTTACCAATGTTATCATTGAGAAATAACTTTTTTTTTTTAATCACACCTGCCATTACTCTGGGACTATTCTTAGTCCTGTTCTCTGGATTCACCCTGCAGGACTGGAGATGGAAACAGGACCAAGTGATGGCATGCAAAGCAAGTGCCTTACTGCTGTATTTTCTCCAGCCCCTTGAAATAAACTTTTTTGGGGTGGGTAGGGCCACATCCAGTGGTTCTTGGGATACCATATGGGGTGCCTGGGATTGAATCTGGCTCAAACACATGCAAGGATACCTTACCCACTATACTATCTCCAGCCTCCCAAATATCTCTTTTTGAGGAGCCTTCCCTGCTGGCTGAACCTGCCCATCTGTTGCCTTGCTAACCAGTATTGGAATTACCTTCTTTCCTGACAAGGCATTTTCTGGGTCTTTTTTGGGGCTACTTAGCATGGTGCTGGGATTAAACCCAGAGGTTCCAAAAGCAAAATATGCATGAGAGCCCTTTTCAGCCATTTCTCCTGTTCAATAATGCAGTTCTGAAGTGTAAATCCTAAAGCTAATGAAGTGCAGGCTTATTGCAGGGTACTCAGCAGTAATTTGCAGGCTCTACACTTTCATCTGTTCCATACGGATCTCTTCCTCAGCTCTAGGACCAGCACTCAGATCTGTGCCTTTGCAAAAGGAGGGAGACACCTGGTTGCCATTTGCTGTAGAGTCTCTATGTGCAGTGGCTGAGACTAATGGTGCCCTGGACACTGTGTGGTGCACATGCTGCATAAAACCCTAAGCAGCGACTTCATCCTCAGTCCTCAGAGCAGGGGGACTTGCCTAGAAGCCCAGCGGCTCTGGAAAGATAGTTCCCTGAGGTAGGACACATTTTCTGGTGGAGGTGGGGGGAGGAAGATCCCAAGCAGTGCTCAGGGACAAAGGAACCACCCCCAGTGATACTTGAACAGACAGTTCAAAACTGGGGCCTGGCTTAGTGGTCTGCTTGGGCTTGGCACTATTGGAGCCTGCGGGGCTCTGCCCACCGGTGCTGGTGAGGGAAGAATACGGTTCTAGGGTCTGAACCTGGGTCCTGGCACATGCAAGGCATATGCCCCTGACTGATGAGCTAGCTCTCTAGTCCTGCCTCTCAATCGTACCTTACACTATTGCTGGACCCCCAGAAAATTCAAGAATTGCCATTTTTAAGAAACATTGTGCTATGTCCAAGAGTAAAGTCAGGGGACTCATGTCCCCATACACACTCATGGTCATCTACCACAACAATCAAGATGTAGAAGCAAAACTTTGGGTACACGGATACTGATCAACTTTGAGGAAGCTAATGGTGGCAGACCATCCACTGTCTAACACCAACTCACGTCCTCAGAGGTCACTAAGAATGATGATGGAGAGAGAAGGGAAGATAGTAAGCAGAAGCCCTAATTCTTTTTTTTAAGGGGGAGAACACCTAGTAGTGCTCTTACTCATGGCAGTGCTAGGGAACCATATGGGTGCCAGGGGTCAAACTGTGCCTTATATGCAGCCCCGATCGTGCCCTAAGCACTGTACTGTCACTCTGGTCCCAGAACCCCTATTTCTTTTTTTTTGTTTTTTGTGTCACACCTGGCAATGCTTAGGGGTTACTCCTGGCTCTACACTCAGGAATTACTCCTGGCAGTGCTCGGGGAACCATATGGGATGCTGGGAATTGAACCCAGGTTGGCCGAGTGCAAGGCAAACGCCCTACCCACTATGCTATCACTCCAGCCTCCAGAACCCCATATTTCTGTTGACACTCAGAACTGGTGGGAGCAAGGGTGTTCAAAAAGATACAGACAGGCCCTTTACAAAACCAAACCAAACCCTGGGATCAACTTTATTGCTGATGGTCAAGGCCTCTCCCTCCCTCCGCCCTGTCTCACAGGGGGTCCAAAGCACCTCCAGGGTGACACAGTGCTTAAGGCTTAGCTGAGCTAGAGGCCAAGGAGACAATCGGCCTCCCGGGTCAGCCTCAGGCTCAGTCTCTCCCCTGCCCCCACCCACCCTATTGCACATCAAATCATGTAAACATGGCTAGTGGGCACAGCCCGAACAGCAGTGAGGCAGATTGATGTGTAAACGGATTTGGGACCGATGGCCAGACCCAGTTATCCAGAGTCACCCCAAGTTTAGGCCTACAATCGAGTCTGGACAAGAGGGGGCCCTGGTCCCAAACTCTGGCTCAGATTATGCAACAGTGCAGATGGCCCAGCTCCCCTGCCACCCACCCTCTCAGATTCCAAGTCCCGAGGGCTACCCACCCCCGGGTGCCCTCTGGGTCTGAGCGGCAGATGGCAGTGTCCAGTTTTCTCCCTCCCACCCCCAGCTGGAGATCACTGGTGCTGGGTCTTCCTGGATGCCCGGGGAAAACCAGAGACAGGCAACGGCAGTCTGTCGAGCCCTGGAGAAGAGAAGCAGGTGGTCAAGGCTGGGCCTAGGTCAGCACCCTACAGAGCTGAGAGGGTGCCATCTTCCCTGTCGGAGGGTCCCGTTTCACAACCACCATCTCAGAGCCCCCACTCCCCCTTACCAAAGGCCCTGATCAGCTCTGCCCGCACAGCCGCGGTGAAGGTTTTCACCAGACAGAGAGTGGTGAGGCTCGCGAAGGCTGCGTTGTAGAGGAACACGATGTAGAAATTGCCCAGCCAGTTGAAGCGGCCAAAGTCTCCCAGAAGGTCGAAGCGAGTGAGCCCTGAAGCACAAAGGTCAGGATGAGGGATGGGCTCGCCAGCCCCTTCCCACCATGGAGCCAAGCCGTCTGCTGCCTCCCCGTGGCTTCTCTGGGTACTGCAGTGTGGTTGCAGTATAGAGGTTGCTCTCTGCATTCATTAATTCTGCTTTCCCAGTTCAGTGGCTGCGCCTCGAAGTTGTCAGCGAGGCTAGCTCCAACTTTCATTCCATCTCATCTTCTACCTCCAAGGAGGCCTCCCTGACTCCTGGTATTCCAGAAAACTCCTTGGATCTGTTCCTTGTTCCTTGGATGGACCACTAAGCTGGCTACCAACTGTTTCAGTAAACAGAAAAGTGTGGAAGTAAAGAACTCTAATTCTGATCAGATTTGGGGCTTATACAAATTCCACTTACAAGTGCTGGGGAGAGGGGCTGGAGCAATAGCACAGCGGGTAGGGCGTTTGCCTTGCACGTGGCCGACCCGGGTTCAAATCCCAGCATCCCATATGGTCCCCGAGCACCACCAGGAGTAATTCCTGAGTGCATGAGCCAGGAGTAACCCCTGTGCATCGCCGGGTGTGACCCAAAAAACCAAAAAAAAAAAAAAAAAAAAAAAACAAGCGCTGGGGAGAGAGTACAGCAGGCAGGGTGCTTGCCTTGCACATGGCCCAAATGGGTTAGATCCCCAGCAGGTGCCCACCTACCATGGTACGGGGTATAAAGGCTCTTGCCCTTGCATCTGCTAAGCTTGATCCTGAACAGCAGTGAGAGCATCATCAGCACAGGGTTAAGAGAAGCTCCAGAGTACTGCTGGATGGGGTGCCCCCAAAAAACAGTCAACAATGTATGTACTAGTCACTATTGGAACATTTACCGAATCCTTAATCATAATAATAAAAATTCTGGGGCTCTCTAGCTCCTTTTTTTTTCTTTTCTGTTTTTTGACCATTCCCCACTGTGGTGCTCAGAGACTATGTGGTACTGGAGATGAAATCCAGGCTCCTGTATGCATTCCAGGCCATTAAGTCACCTCCCTGGTCCTCCACCCCCTTAAAAAAAAAATTCTGGGGGCTGGAGGATAGCACAGTGGGTAGGGCGTTTGCCTTGCACACGGCTGACCTGGTGCATCTCATATGGTTTCCCTGAGAACCTCCAGGAGTAATTCCTGAGCGCAGAGCCAGGAGTAACCCCTGTGTCGGGTGTGACCCAAAAAGCAAATAAAAAAAATATATATATATTCCTGGTCACAGTGATGGGGCAGGGAGGCAGTGGGGGTTTGGCACAGAACTAAAACAAAATTCCTGGGGGTGGAAAAGTGTTAACAATAGTGCACTGTGTTCCAATGACTCCAGTTTGAATCCCTGGTGCCATATATGGTCCCCAGCATCACCAGGATTATTCCTTGAGCACTGAGCACCACTGGTTCCAAAGTATGGTTTCAAAGTGGGTGTGTATGATTCTGTGAGCCCGGCAGGAGAGACCCCCAAGTGCACAGCCAGGAGTAAACCCTGAGAACCACTGGATGTGGCCAAAAACCCAGTAAATAAATGAAACAAACTGGGGCCTCCAGCATGCAAAGCATGTACTCCAGACTACTGAGTTATCTCCCAGACTTATTATTTATCTTTATTTATTTTTGTGTTTTTAGGGCCATACCTGGCTGTGCAGAGTACTCCTGGCTCTGTGCTCAGGGATCACTCCTGGTGGTGCTTGGGTTACCATATGGGGTACCAGTGCTTGATTTCATGCATGGCAAGCAAGCACTTTTTATCTGATTTACCATCTCTCTGGACCCTTGTTACTTATTCTTAATATGAGAATGTTTGGGAGGGCAGGAGAGATAGCACAGGGATAAAGCACTTGTTTGCACGTGGCTGATCCTAATTTGATCCCCTATTCCGTGGGGATCCCCCAAGTACTGTCAGGAAGGAGCCAAGAGTAGTCCTGAGCAGCTCTGGGTGTGGCCCCAAACCCCAACAGAAAATAACAAAGTGAGAATATTTAAGTAGGGCATATAGCTCAGTGGTAGATCCTTGCATGGGCGAGGCTCTGGTTGAGACTGAAATATGGACAGAAAAGAGGAAAAAGGAAACTGAAACAAAAAAGAGAATACTGTTTATTAGGTAGTCTACCTCGATGGAAGATTTGGGGAAAAGTGATGTTTCTTCATCCAAAAAATGAACATAACTGTGGGATATGTAGAATGGAGCAAATGGAAAAAGCATGCTTTTTGAAGTATCACTGCTCTAGCTTAGCACAGGAATTTTACAGAACCTCAATTTCTCCATCTATATAACAGGGATACTACTTTGCTGTGGAAATTAGATAGAGTCTCTATCAAAAGCCAGTGTCTGCTTGTAACAACAATAGGTACTCAAAACAAAACAAAACCAATTCCGTTACCTCCTCTTGCTACCTACCCAAGGTTCGAGAGAAGACAGGAAGTGCTGAGCTTAGGACCAGGAGACAGACACAGTTCCCAATGATCTGTGTGGGAATGAGGAAAGGGAAGGTGAGGGGGCAGAAATACAGCATCGACGGTGATCACGGCACACCTGGAAGGCCTCCTCTATTCCTTCCCATACCTGCGTCATGGCTGTGTCGTGCCATCTGGGCCGCAGGCACCGGAACAGTGGAGAGCTGTAGAATCCCACGACTGAAGAAACCATTAGGTAACTGCCAGTGGTTAGGGAAGAACTGGCTTGTTTGCAAGGGTGAACATCTCATTGCAAAGGAGAATGGAACTCTCTTCCCCAACCCTCCATTCAAATCAAGTCTTTTGTTTTAGGGCCACACCTGCAGTACTCAGGTGTTACTCCTGGCAGAGCTTAGAGGACCACAGGGGACGTCGGGGATTGAATCCAGTTGGGTACACGCACACGCAAGGCAAGCGTTTTATCTACTGTACCATTGCTCTGGCCCTGAGACTTTTCCTTCTTTATGAACCCAAAACCCACTTCCCCATCACTCCCTCCATCACTCCAAAGCTCTGCCCAGGAGCATGAGTTCGATAAACAGGCAATTGTGGTGTTTAGAAGGATACAAGATAAGTACAACCTGAATGACGGCACCAAAGGAGCCCAGCTTGGAGAAGGACACCTGGCCCAGGGAGGCACCCTGAGGGATGGAGCAGGGTCACTGTAGGGAATCCCACCAGCAGCACCCCCAACTCTCATTCCAGCCTTTGCCCCACAGGAGGATAGCCCCATCCATACCTGCATGCCCCGGGGCATGGCAGCCTCATCGATGAGCAGTTCCAGGATGTGAATGGCGACAATAAGCACTGACAAGCCCTGCAAGAGGCAATATGGATGGCACATGCGCGCGCACGCACATACACATTCACACACGCACACGCACACACACACTGTGCTCCCAGGCCCATGATAGTATCCTTTTTTTTTTTTTTTTTTTTTTTTTTTTTTCTTTTTGGGTCACACCTGGCGATGCACAGGGGTTACTCCTGGCTCTGCACTCAGGAATTACCCCTGGCCGTGCTCAGGGGACCATATGGGATGCTGGGATTTGAACCCGGGTCGGCTGCGTGCAAGGCAAACGCCCTACCCGCTGTGCTATCTCTCCAGCCCCCCATGATAGTATCCTGAGTTAAATGTTAGCAGCAGACACACTGGTCCAAGGTTTTCCATTTGGAATACGCTGCGTGTGATCTCCTCACGCCTGAAACTAACAACAAAGTGCCTCTGGGAGCTTGTGAACTACATTGCACTGCTCAGCGGTGGGAGGGCTGTGGGAGTCCAGTTGGAAGGCCAGAGGACACTGAGTAGGATGTGTGCCCTCCACAGGGCAGCCTAGGTCCAATCCTGGCACCACATGGAAAAGAAAATCCCAGGAGCTAGAGATAGTACAGGGGTAGGGTGCTTACCTTGCATGTGGCCAACCTAGGTTTGACCCCAGGCAGCCCGTATAATCCCCTGAGCCCCACCACGAGTAAATGCTGAGTGCAGAGCCAGGAGTAACCCCTGAGCACTGCCTGGTGTGGACCAAAAAGCCCACAGAGTCAAAGGTGCCTTCAGATTAGTAAGATTCATTCCCAAGGCTAAAATCTAGGCAAATGGAGCTAGGAAGTGAATTTTAACATTGTCACCAAGCGAACCTGCTGAATTACTTAGTGGCCCCATGTGGCTTTGGGCAGATTCCTAAATGTCTCTATTAATCTAGAAAATGAGGAGTGCACCATTCATAAAGAAGGCACTCAGTGAGGCAACGACTATTACTGAATACCAGGCCCCTGCAGCTCACCCCTCTGCCCTATGAAGACCAGAAATATGCAAGGCAAGAATACCCACCGTCAGTCCCAGCAAGCACAGCATGGCCAACGGGTAGCCCAGGTTCCGCTGCCAGGCTGAAGCCTTCCGTCGCTTCTCTGCACAGGGATGCAAGCTGTGACAGGGGTCTGTACCAGGGAACCCTCCCAGGGGATCCCCAGGGGTGCTAACCCGTACCCATTACCTACCAAGCAGCACCCTCTGAGTCTGCAGAGCCAGGACCTGTCTGTGCAGCAGCTCCATATCCAAATGCAGCCAGCACGAGGTGGGATCTAGGACAGAAAGACGGCGCTGCCCGCAGTCCTGCTCAGCCCATGCCACCCCCTTGTCCACTCTGGGCAGGCCAGTAACTTACTGCAAATTCTGCGGGTCAAGGCTGCCTCTTCAAAGGCTGAGCAGTAGAGCTGTTCCTCCAGGTCTTCCAACAGCTTGGGGCAGGGTCAAGGCAGCTATCAGAGGCTCCTCACCCCCCACAGCCTCCTGCACTACCTTAATCCTCCGCAGGGCCCCTAACCCTTCATCATCACACTGGCAGGAACATAATCCAACCCCTCTAACTGCCCAATGGTCTGCCTGATGATGGGTTCCGTGTGAAGGGTGTGAAGGGTATCGGGCAGCCAAGGCTGTGACACCTATAAGGTGTACTCTAAGTCACTTTAGGGTCGCAGATCACGTGGGTCTACTTTGCAGGAGGCTGTCCTCACAGGGAAAAGGGCAAGGAGGACATACCCGGGGCTTGACCAGCAGCTTCCCGGTGACGGAGAACATGCGGGCAAGGCCTAGTGGAGTACACACTGTGGGAACAGGAATCAGTCACCGACCTTTCCCTCTTCTCCCACCCTGGCCGAGGTGGCCCCAGGATCTTCTCCATTCCACCCCCCAGACCCTGAGCACTTACCCAGGAGCAGCAGGACCCCCAGGAAGGAGATGCAGGAATAGAGGTAGGGGAGGTAATACTCCCAGAAGTCTAAGGGGCGAAAAAGGGAGCCTTTTATCAGCAGCCTCTCTTCCCTCTTAACTGTGGGATGAATAGTGTCAGACACTAGGCAAGAACTGGATGCAAAAATCTGCAGGTGTCAGGCATGTGAGGGCTGGCGGAGGCCAGACAACAGAGCTGGAACGCTAGCAGGCGGAGATCCAAGCCCTAACTAAGTGTGCACAGCCCTCACCCCAGCTGAGCAAAGCCAGAAACCTGGACATTAACAGGCACTCCCCCTTTAACCTGCTGGCTTACAGAACTCTGAGTCACTGCTTAGGCCCAACGGAACATGTCAGCAGGTTGGGGTGACTTGTACTCCAGCACTTGAAACTTCAGTTTAAGAGACAGAGTTTTAATCTTCTCCACCTTAGAGGGATATAGCAGTCCCAGCCAGGGGCCCCAAGTCAAGCGAAGGCTGCTGAGCCTGGAAGGCGGGGAGATGGCAGGAAATCTCACCATAGAGTGACTCCCTGCTGGCCTTGTTGTTGTCCACAATGGCTGATGCCACCCACACCATGCCCAGCACCAGCAGCGTAAGAAGCATCAGCATCACCACAGTCTCGTAGACTCGGCCCAGGACCCCCTACAGGAGGAAGGAAGCCAGAGTTGGTGGGGGGGGTGGGTGTAACATCAGAGGCCTGGCAGCCTGGCTGCGGGAGTCAGAGGAAGCTTTAGGAAACAGGAAACGGTGTTTACCTCTTATTCTGCTAAGTCACGACCCTCTCCTGCCAGCCTCCAGTCCTCACCTGCAGCCCCTCTCCCCAGATCCCGTCATCATCCTGTGCTGTGCTGGGAGGCTGCCCTGAGCCTGTGCCCTTCACTGCCAGTGGCTGCCATTCCCCAGTTTACTATCTAGTGGATTCCAAGAACTATACAATCCCTTTGTACCACAGGCACAGAGGCAGTAATGACTTCCTGTTTTCACTCACACCTCACACTCCATGCTGGTCCTCTGAACTGACTAAATCTCTGCTGATAATCTCATGAAAAAATTTCAGGGGCTGGAGCGATAACACAGTGGGTAGAGCATTTGCCTTGCACACGGCCAATCCGGGGTCGATCCCCAGCATCCCATATGGTCCCCTGAGCACTGCCAGGAGTAATTCCTGAGTGCAGAGCCAGGAGTAACCCCTGAATATTGCCAGGTGTGACCCAAAAAGCGGGAAAAAAAATTTTTTTTTTCAGTCATTGGCTGGGAAGACAGCTCACGTGCAGTAGTCCATGCTGTGTGCCTGGGGCCCGGGTTCAAGCCCTGGCACTACATGGTCCCCCAAGCACTACAGGAAGCACAGTATGGGCAGCTCCCAACAATGCCAAGTAGCCAAAACACTACAAAATTTAAAAATAATTTTTTTCAGTTGAATCTTTGGAATGGAATTCAACTTCCTGCCTGGGTGAGTGGACAGACAGATCCTGACTTACCTTCCTGGAGCCAGCAAAGCCTTCGGACTCGGTGAAGAAGTATGCAAAGGGCATAAGGAAGATGAGGGACAAATTGGAGAAGAGAAAAACAAGGTTCCAGAGGCCTAGAGTGAACAGAGCAGAGGTGGTCAGTAAAGGGGTTACCCACCCCAGGTCTGATCCTGTGGTGGGGAGAAGGGGAGGAGCAGGAGACAAGACTGTATCACCTGCCCCCACCCCAGGTTACAGTCTGAAATCACACACCGTGGATGAGGGAGCCATTGAGCCACTGGATGTAGTAGTTCCTCGGCAGGGAGAGCAACACCTCATTGCTGATGATGGAGAAGGGCAGGAGCAGGACGGCCCCCAGGGCCACTGCCAGGGTGAAAGTACAGAGCTCGAGCCTGAATGAGAGAGTCAGGGCTAGATACACCGCCCCCCGCCCCCAGGCCCAGGACAGCAGCTAGCCCCAGTGGACCTGAGTCTTCTCCCAGGGCCAGCTCTAGCAGTGACCAGCCGCTGCCTTCCAGTGCTCCCCACTCCACACCCTCACCTCCCGCGGCAGAGGCACACCCTGGGCATTCAAGTGAGCCTAGTCACCTGCCAAGCCACCATCCACCGTCCCCAAGAATCTGGTCCTCACACATGCCTGCGGGGTGCATCAGGCATGGTGCCAAAGCTAAGGGGCCTGGCTTTTCTGTTCAGGGATGTGCATTTCTGAGCTGGCCTCCTTTGAGCCAGATTCACCCCATGTGGCTCTACACAAAGGCAAATCAGGAAAGCAGGAGCACCGAGACATGGCTTCACAGTCAAGGCCTGTGTCCTGGGTTGTTTCAGCTTCAAAGAGCGCACCTGAACGGCAGAGACACCTAAGTGGGCTGAGTACATGTCAAGCATGCTTTGACCTGGGTTTGATTGCCAGCGCCACATGGCCCCTGAGCAGAGGAGCAGTCCCCTTCCCCACCGCCACAAAGCGCAGGACTGGCCCCTGAAGACTTGAAGTCTGCAGGGCATGATCCCAAAACAAAACCCAAACCTCCCCCCCCCCCCCGTGCAAAAAAAATAAAAACACAAAAAAAAACAACCAATGATCAATAAAAACTACTGACCCAAAGGGATCATCTTCATATTTCTCTTTATGTTCTAGTAAATAATAGCATCCTGGAGTAAGGGCCATCTCTCAGAGCCAGGCACACCCACCCGTGGGAGTTCCACCTTTCCCGCCCCCCTCACCCGCTGTTTTCTCTTAGAACTGCCCCCACTCCATGCCCAATGGCTACAGGAAGTGAAGCCACGCTAGAGTCATTTCCAGTGACTCAGGCCCAGCCGACACTTCCTGGCCATGAGGTTCCTAAAAGCTCCTGGCCTAACCAGGGGGACAGGAAGAACAGCTTCTCCAAGCGTTGCCAGGATGGTATAAAGCCGGAAGCCAGAAATGGCGTTAAAGCGGAAACTCTCTCTTCACTGTGCAACTTCCACTCTTCCCCAAGCTCCAGGGTCCTCCCTGGATCCCAATTTCTAAAGGTTACTGATGCCAGGTGCTCAGGCAGCGACACTTACGCAATCTTGTTGACAGTGGCATCTTCATCATCCACTACAAAAGACATAAAGGCATGGGGAAGAGACAGGACATCAGTGGGTGGCTCGGAGAGCCATCTGGGATGCAGGGTGCCCTCTTGCCCACTCCTTGCCCCCAAAAGAAGGGCCCAGAGTCAGAAGGGATGGATGGGAGGTTCTGGGAGAGCTAGCACTATGAAACCCTCAGGAAAGCTGGCCCCAGAGGGAGAGTATGGGCCAGAAATACCACACTCCCCTCAATCTCTCCATCACAGGTTCCTCTTTGTAAGATGAAAATGTCAAGACAATTGGTCTGCGAGGCTGGTTTCATCAGTGGCTGGGTGCAGTGAAGGGAACAAAGCAGGGGAATGATCGTGAAGGAAGTCCCCAGGGCAATTACACAGAGGAGCTGTCCTTGGGGGTGGGGGGCCATGGAGCTCTGGGGAGATTAGGGCAGGATCTGGGCAGGCTGTACCTAGGAACTGGAGGACATGTGTCCCTCAGCCACACAGAGCCCACAGAAAGGAAAGCCTCAGGGCTGGAGCGATAGCACAGTGGGTAGGGTGTTTGCCTTGCACGTGGCTGACCTGGGTTCAATTCCCAGCATCCCATATGGTCCCCTGAGCACCGCCAGGAGTAATTCCTGAGTGCATGAGCCAGGAGTAACCTCTGTGCATCGCCAGGTGTGACCCAAAAAAGAGAAAAAAAAAAAGAAAGGAGAGCCTCAGTGTGAGCACTCTCAGGTACCCTGGAAAGACAAGGATCACCGTCACAGGCGGTCAGAGGAGCATCAGTTCTGCGTGTGGGGAACAATCAGGTGGGAAAGGAGAGCTTCTGTCCAGGGCAGCATTCACCTGCCACTGCCCAGAGGACTTCATGTTCACGGTCTCATCTGATTTGGTCTACACACAGACCACGGAGCAGTAGGTCCGTAGGCCCCTTTTGTGGATGAAACTGAGAGTCATCAATTGCCATTATTTGATTGTTCTGTTTTGTTTTTTGCTTTTTGGGTCATACCCAGAAGCACAGGGGTTACTCCTGGCTCATGCACTCAGGAATTCCTCCTGGTGGTGCTCGGGGGACCATATGGGATGCTGGGGATCAAACCTGGGTTTGGCCGTGTGCAAGGCAACTGCCCTACCCACTATACTATAACTCCAGCCCAAATTGCCATTATTTGATATTGCATCTGGACTTTTCTCTGTGCCACCTGCCCCGGCCTGTGCAGGAGAAAGACAAAGACTCCAGAAGCGCAACCTTCCCTTCCCCTGCAGGCACCCAGGCGCATTCTCCCGAGGCTTGCCCCATGGCAACAGGAACAGTGGCAAAGGACAGGCAGAAGGGAGGGAAGTCCCAGGTACCTGTGGTGAACTCAGCAGGCTTCTTGAAGCGGGTCAGGGCGATGTGGCAGAGGATGTAGAGTGTGGCAAACAGAAGCGCTGAGATCTGTGGCACAGTGTAAGCGGGGGTGAGAAGCTCTGACCCCAGCACGTTCCACAGCCTGGTGTTATTCCAGATGGTCATTTCCCCGACAAGACTTTCTACTTCCACAGAGCCCATCTCTTTTCCTTTTTCTTTCTTTTAGTCAGAAACTCATGGACTGGGCTGGAGCGGTAGCACGGTTGCTAGGACTCTTACCTTGCACCTGGGTTTAATCTCTGGTGCCCCATATGGTCTCCCTAGCCCTACCAGGATTGATCCCTGAGTGAAGAGGCCAGGAGTAAGCCCTGAGCACTACCAGTTATGGCTCCAAAACCAAGGGGGAAAGAAAAATGAGAAATTCAGGGACCTAGGGGCTGGAGAGATAGCACAGTGGGTAGGGCGTTTGCCTTGCACATGGCCGACCCGGGTTCAAATCCCAGCATCCCCTATGGTCCCCTGAGCACGGCCAGGGATAATTCCTGAGTGCAGAGCCAGGAGTAACCCCTGAGCATCGCCAGGTGTGACCCCCCCTCAAAAAAAAAAAAGCAAAAAAAAAAAAAAAAAAAGAAAAAAAAGAAATTCAGGGACCTCCAAGAAGCACCAGCCATGAGGCTGTCCCACACATTAGGAAAACAGCACAATGTCGAGTCCTTGGAAGGCTGGCCTAAGGAAGCAGCTGTAGCTGAATCCTCTTTGCTAAGTAAGCAGAGGGACTCACAGATGCATGGACATCCGCCCAAACAGCTGGTCACAGAACCAGGGGCAATGTATTCCCAGCGCACTATTGGAAAGAAAAGGTTTGAAGGAAAGGCAATGTCTGCACTGTCCTGGCATATTTCCTCCTTTCAACTCCCCCGCCCCGCAATCCAAACTAATTGAGAAAATTAAGTAGGGATCACTCTAGTAACATAACTTTATGTTATGGACCCAAAACATAAATAAATGGGCAGAAGCAACAGTGCAGAGGGCTGGGCACTTGCATTACATGAGGCCAAGCTGGGTCGAAACTCTGGTACCCAGAGCCCCTCCAGCAGTATATATATTTGTATAATAAATAAAGACTGTGAACCCCTGGTCTCCAACTAGAACTGATCCATAACTCCAGGTCTCTAAGGGCCTGTCCCATGCCCTGGACTGGTCAGGTTACTGCACATGCGTCCCTAACTGGGGAGGGTTGGGGGTGGCAGAGGCAGTGCACTATCAGTTTAGCTCCGCAATCAGGGCCACACTGTCTTGAGATGTTACTGCATTTGCAAGTCTGCAGGAGGCCAAAGTGGAAGGATCAGTCTCATGGGTCCAAAGAAGAGCTGAACCCACAGAATCTGTGTACAGTCATGTACACAAGGACAGGAGTCGTGGAGATGCAGAAAAGCCATGGGCCTGGAACAAACTTGTAACTTTTGACATTCGGGAAGCAAAGTAGATTGTAAGGAAGGTTTTTTACAGCCTACTGTTCTGTCCTGGACTTGCGTAATAGCCAGTAAGATGTGGAGGGGGGTGGGGGTGGTCAAAAGGTCAGAAAGGAGTTCCACGCAGCTCCAGCAGAGGCTGGGTTATTCTAATCTGGGGATGAGAGTCAGGTGGGGGAGGCAACAACCTTCAGACTGCCTCTGGCTAGCATGGGCATCCTTAAGTAATGAAACTAAAGCACAGACCACAACACCGGCAGGCCTGTGTCCAAGGCCTCACACCTTCCAGTTTGCTCAGGAGGGTGTCCAGGCCCGCCCCTGCCGAGTGAGGCTGTCCACTAAGGAGCACACAAAGAAGGTTTGCCGGACACAGACCTGGATGTCCACACGGGGGTTGACATGCTTGCTCCATTTCAGTCCTGAGGACAGGCCCGGTGAGGTCCAGGCTCATCTTACCCTCCTCCTATCTGAGGTGATCCGGGACACACCAGAGAGCAGAAAACTGAGAAAAGGGAAGGGCAGGGCCCTTGCCCACAACACCCACTCTCCCGACGCGCTCCTTGCCCACGCAGTCTCTGGGGAACCCCGAGCTCCGGGGGAGAATCCAGAGCGAGCCTGCGCCCCCCTGGGCGGCCCCTCTTCCAGGAGCCTGGAGTCCACTGCTGGGCGCCACCTTCAGCTGTTACTCTAGGGGACAGCATGTGTGTGTGGGGCGGAATGGGGAGCAAGAGCCTGGGCTTGGGGGGTTTCTAACAACAACACAAAGAGGGAGAAAAGAAAAGTTTCGGTGGATCCCAGCTACACTTTAGAAGCACCGGGCAGGAGGCCCTGCACCTTCACACCTGCCCAGTACCCAGCGTTTCCTGGCATCTTGCTCCGCGTCTGCCGTCTCCCCTGAACCAGACACCGGCTGTTTTTTGGGGGAGAGGTTCGGGGGGAGGGGGCTGCAGATCAGCCATTCCCCGCCAGAGCCGCCCCAGTCGGACTCCCTCCTCGTCCCCAGCAGCCCCGCGCCCAGACCGCGGGCGGGGGCGCGGAGGGCCGGAGCCCGCCGGCTTTGTTTACCACGCAGCTCCCAGCTGACTGCACCTCCGGGCTCGCCAGGCGGCGCGGCGCGGCGGCCCGGGTCGGGTCGGGCCGGCCCCCGGCTCCGGGGGCGCCCCCGCCGGCACAGCCCCCTGGCTCCCCTCCCGCCCGTCCCGCACTCACAATGCACTCGCGGACCCTCTCGTGGAATAGCTGCTCTCGCACGGATAGCACTTCGTAGTCAGCTGCTTCCATACTCTGCTCAGCATGACTGAGGCGGGGGTGTCTCCGGGCCCGGGGGGGGACGAGCGGGGGGGCGGGGGGGGGCCGCCGCCGCCGAGCACCCGGACCCCGCCGCAGAGCCGGTCCTCTCAGCCTGCGACGGAAACTCGGGGAAATCTGGGGCTCGGATTCAGGCGCCGGGACGCCCCGCCCTTAAAGGGGCGGGCACCGCTGCGCTTCTCTTTCAAAGAGTTCCGGCCCCTCGCGGCTCCCTCCCCTTTTAAGGCGGGTCTTCGTCACGCTTCCCGCAAACGCCCGACGCGCTCGGGAGAAGCGCGGGCCGCACTTGAGTCCTACGGGAGACCGAGTGACGACTCGAGACGGGGGCGGGTGGCTTCCGGGAAGGCGAGCTCATTGGCTCGGAGGCTGGCCACTCACAGCTGGAGGAGCGCTGATAGACTTGCGTGCGGGGGGAGGCGGGACGTAGGGCCTAAGGGTGCCCATTCAAAACCCGTGCTGTGTCTCCCGTCTCCCGCTGTGCGGCACTGGGATTCTTGGTTTCTACCTTGGACCAGGTTAGTCGAGCTGTTTGAACCAGGCCAGCCCGCTAAGAGAGCCCCGTGGTACTGCTACCCAGTAACCCAAGACCTTAGTAACATTTTCTAAAAGCGTTTGTGCTGCGGAGTTTCAGGGGCTCTGCCGCCAATTTTCACTGTCACTCCTGTAGACGCCCTAGAACATGCTAGAGCAAATACTTAGGAAAATTGGATCCAGAACGACAGAAATACCGTTTGAAAGGTTTTGAGAAATGTCTACATGGGGACCATTGATGAGCGGAGTTCAACCAAGCAGCTGATCACCTGTGTGCCATTCACTTTACAGTGTCGTTTTTAGCACGGCAACAGCCCTTCAGAGGAAGTGTTTAGCATTTTAGGAATTAGAAAATGCTGAAAGCTGGCATGCCCAAGGTCACACCATGAAGGGATGCAAGTCACATTGGTATAAGTACTGTCTGAGGAATTCCCATCTTTATGGAGTAACTGCTCTACGCTGGAAAAAGCTGTTAAGGTAAACTTAAAAGGCTGCATTCTGGGGCCAGAGTGATAGCATAATGGGTAGGGCGTTTGCTTTGTATATGTGGTTGACTCAGGTTCGACCCCTGGCAAGCACATATGATCTCCCAAGCACCACCAGGAGTGCAGGAGTAACCCCTGAGCATTGCTGGGTGTGGCCCATAAAATAACAGTTAAATTTTGCGAACAGTTTTGCCTACTGAAGACTGTGTCCCAGGCAAGAGCCTGACCTTTTGTTTTTATTCCTAAAATTCACTAAATAGTCCCAAGCCACCTCCCACAGCTCTCCTTTCTGTCCTTGGTGCAGAGCAAAAACTCAAGCTACTGGGTTTTTACATATATATACATATATATATATATATATATATATACACACACACAAGTATAAACTTTTTATTTGCCAAGTTTCAACTGCATATTGCAAACAAGAAACAGGAATAATTTGCCCTAGAGGAACTACAAGGGTACAGAATTCAATTGCTTAATTCTGGTTTCTGATTCTTGTTCAGATAGTAATTGGACCAGCCCCTTAAAAAAGACCTGGTCTTGGGGCCAGAACAATAGTACAGTGAGTAGGGCAGGGCATTTCCTGGGGTTATCCCTGGCACCCCATATGGTCCTTCAAGCCTACCAGAAATGATCCTGAACACAAACTAGAAAAAAACCCCTTCACACCACTGGTTGTGGCCCAAAATCAAAAACAAATCATTTTTACTTAAATATTCATCTGCCTTTGGCCAGGGTGATCACTCAAAGGATTAGAGCACATGTCTTGCATGCAAAAGTCCCTGGTTGGATCCAAACTGCACAGTACCCAAGGGAGTAACCCAGGGCCTGCCCAAGCTCCACTGGTTGTGGTCCAAAAACAAAAAAAACATGTTTTTTATCCAAGATGTAACAGCTGTAAAGCACATGCTTTGAATGTGTGGGTTTATCTCAGATACATACCACACACACCCTAAAAGAATTTACTCATCTTGGGGCCAGAGAAATAGTACAAGAATTAAGGCACTTGCCTTGCACACACCCTACCATGATTCAAACCCTGACACCTCATACGATCCCCTGAGCACTGCCAGAAGTAAGGCCAGAACACCACAAGTCATGAACTAAAAACAGCAAATCATCCACTGAGGCCAGAGAGATACTGCAACGGGCAAGGCGCTTGTCTTGCATGTCTGCCAACCAGGTTCAATCCCTGGCATCACATAGGGTCCTCTACCCAATCTTCCAGGAGTGATCCCTAAGCTCAGAGCCAAGAGGAAGTCCTGACCAGAGTACAGTGGGGAGGGCATTTGCCTTACATGCAGTTGACCTGGGTTAGAAAGCTGGCATCCCATATGGTCCCCTGAGCACTGCCAGGAGTCATTCCTGAGTGGAGAGACAGGAGTAACCCTGAGAACCACCAGGTGTGACCCAAAATGCCCCCCCCCTCAAAAAAAGAGTAAGCTGGGTGTGGCCCATAAGCAAACAGACCAAAAAAGAAAAATTTACCCATCTTAAAAATAAGCCTAGGGGCTGGAGCAATAGCACAGAGGATAGGGCGTTTGTCTTGCACGCGGCCGACCCGGGTTTGTCCCCGGCATCCCATATGGTCCCCCAAGCACCGCCAGGAGTAATTCCTGAGTGCAAAGCCAGGAGTAACCCCTGAGCATCACTGGGTGTGACCCAAAAAGAAAAAAAAAATAAGCCTAGGGGCTGGAGCAATAGCACAGCGGGTAGGGCATTTGCCTTGCACACGGTCAACCCAGGTTCAATTCCCAGCATCCCATATGGTCCCCTGAGCACCGCCAGGAGTAATTTCTGAGTGCAGAGCCAGGAGTAACCCCTGTGCATCACCGGGTGTGACCCAAACAGCAAAAAAAAAAAAAAAAAAAAGCAAAGCCTAAAATGCCTTTAGAGGTTATACAATGGAAGAATTTGAGCTGTTCTACACATACTATATTTTATTTAGTTCATTTTAGTCATATTCAAATAAAGATTTGCAAGGAAAGTTAAAAGAAATGGTAGGGGCCAGACTAGTATACCTCGTAGGGTATTTGTCTTGCACAAGGCTGACCGGGTTTGATCTCTGGCACCCCTTGTGGTCCCCTGAGCCCACCAGAAATGACCCCTGAATAGAGCCAGAAAAAACGCCTGAGAATCACTGGGTGTGGCACAAAAAAATTATGAATCTCCCCAAAAACTAAGGTACATATAGACAGTGGATTGCTACTGGACTGTAAGAAATGAAAATAACAAAACAAAAAATAACATAAAAAGGAGAGGCCTGAGTGATAGTACAGTGGGTAGAGTGCTTGCCTTGCACACAATAAGCCCTGGGTTCGATTCCCAGCATCCCATATGGTCTCCTGAGCACCACCAGGGGTAATTCCTGAGTGCAGAGCCAGGAGTGACCCCTGTGTATCACTGGGTGTGGCCCCCCCAAAAAAACCCAAAAGACTTGGAGGGTAGCCAAAAACAACTCCACAGACTCAGCATATAGCTTTGCATGCCCGGATCCCAGATTCAATCACTGCTTCCACAGTCTCCCCAGAACTGCTAGAAGCTACCCCCAAATACAGAGCTGGGAGTAGCCCCTCAACACTGTTGGGTATGGCCCCCAAAAAAAACAAAGCAAATTTTTGTAGTTGATTTTGAGCCAGACCTGGTGGTTCTCAGGGATTATTTCTGACTCTGGGATCACTTCTGGTAGGCTCAGGGGATCACCTGTGGTACTGGGGATCAGACCCAGGCTGGCCGTATGCAAACCAAGCCCCCTACCTATTGTACTACCACTCTGGTTTCTACAACACATTTTTTTGTGTGTGTGCTTTTGGGTCATACCTGGCGATGCACAGGGGTCATTCCTGGCTCTGCACTCAGGAATTACTCCTGGCGGTGCTCAGGGGACCATATGGGATGCTGGGAATCGAACCCGGGTCGGCTGTGTGCAAGGTAAACACCCTACCTACTATGCTATCACTCCAGCCACTCTACAACACATTTTTATTTTTTTTATTTTTTTTTCTTAGTCATGTGAAAGATATATTTTATTTTATTTATTTATTTTTTTTATTTTTTTTTTAAATTTATTTATTTTTAATTAGAGAATCACCGTGAGGGTACAGTTACAGATTTATACACTTTTGTGCTTATACTTCCCTCATACAAAGTTTGGGAACCCATCCCTTCACCAGTGCCCATTCTCCACCACCCGTAAACCCAGTGTCCCTCCCACCCTCCCCAATCCCATCTCCCCCCCACCCCACCCTGCCACTGTGGCAAGGCATTCCCTTCTGTTTTCTCTCTCTAATTAGCTGTTGTGGTTTGCAATAAAGGTGTTGAGTGGCCGCTGTGCTCAGTCTCTAGCCCTCATTCAGCCCGCAACTCCATTCCCCCACATGGCCTTCGACTACAATGTAGTTGGTGATCGCTTCTCTGAGTTGACCTTTCCCCGGAACGTGAGGCCAGCCTCGAAGCCATGGAGTCAACCTCCTGGTACTTATTTCTACAGTTCTTGGGTGTTAGTCTCCCACTCTGTTATTCTATATACCATAGATGAGTGCAATCTTTCTATGTCTGTCTCTCTCTTTCTGACTCATTTCACTCAGCATGAAACTTTTCATGCCCATCCACTTGACTACAAAATTCTTGACCTCCTTTTTTCTAACAGCTGCATAGTATTCCATTGTATAGATGTACCAAAGTTTCCTCAACCAGTCATCCGTTCTGGGGCATTCGGGTTTTTTCCAGATTCTGGCTATTGTAAACAGTGCTGCGATGAACATACATGTGCAGATGTTGTTTCGATTGTACTTTTTTGCCTCTCTGGGATATATTCCCAGCAGTGGTATTGCTGGGTCAAATGGGAATTCAATATCTAATTTTTTGAGAGTCGTCCAAATTGTTTTCCAGAAGGGCTGAACCAGTCGGCATTCCCACCAGCAGTGAAGAAGGGTCCCTTTCTCCCCACATCCTCTCCAACAGCGGTTGCTTTTGTTCTTTTGGATGTGTGCTAGTCTCTGTGGTGTGAGGTGGTATCTCAAAGTACAACACATTTTTAAAAGATTTTTTAAACCTTTTTAACCTCTACTATATAAAGACAAAATATTCGTGTATATATAAACCACTAGATCCTGGGGCTGGAGAGATAGTACAGCACATAAGATGTTTACTTTGCACCTGACCAACCTGTGTTCCAAGCATCTCATATGGTCCCTGGAGCACTATCAGAAGTGAAAACTTGGAGGGGGGCTGGGGCGATAGCACAGTTGGTAGGGCGTTTGCCTTGCATGCAGCCAAACCAGGTTCGATTTCCAGTATCCCAAATGGTCCCCCAAGCACTGCCAGGAGTGATTCCTGAGTGCATGAGCCAGAAGTAACCCCTGTGCACAGTTGGATGTGATCCAAAAAGCAAAAAAAAAAAAAAGTGATTCCCGAGCACAAAGTGAAGAGTAAGTCCTGAGCACCACTGGGTGTGATCTGAAAATAAAACAAAACAAAAAATTAAAAATTGAATAAATAAACCACTAGAATCAACACTACCCTAAACATGGGACCCAAACTACAACAATTAGATTTAAAAATGTAACTGTTAGTGTTGGAGTGATGGATAAGTACAGTGGGTAGGATGTTTGTCTCACATGTGGCTTTCTTGGGTTCTATCCCCGCATGGTCCCCTGAGTCCTACCCAAGTGATCTCTGAGTGCAGAGCCAGGAGCAAGTTATACCTCTGGGTATGACTCCCAAACAAAACAAAACAAAAAACCCAAAATTTTCAAGGAGCCAGGCTGGGGGTGAGGTAGAGAATCTGGGGCATATAATGAAGGGATAGGGAAACGGGGGTAAGTTGGAGGTGGGAACATTGTATGCCAGAAAACCTATACAAACATATATAAATCAGTGTCTAGGGGCTGGAGAGACAGTAGTTGGCAGAGTGTGTGCCTTGCATGAGGCTGAACTGGGTTTGATTCCTGGCAACTCAAATGGTCCTCTGAGCCCATCTGGAATGATTCACG
The DNA here is from genome assembly GCF_027595985.1 of Sorex araneus. Lineage (NCBI taxonomy): Eukaryota > Metazoa > Chordata > Mammalia > Eulipotyphla > Soricidae > Sorex > Sorex araneus. The sequence continues at coordinate 228,542,869 of NC_073303.1, read as the reverse complement.
AACACTGTTGTTTGTGGAGAGATGGTACAGGAACTAAGGGGTTTGAGTGTGGCCTCCGAATAAGTAAAGTCACTAAATATCTTTGTTCAAATTCTATAAGCTTCTAAGATTCAACTCAAATAATGTCTTTTCTTCCATTCCTTTCTAAAGGGATTTCCATCTCTAAATTTCTAAAGCACCATCTATACCTGCATATGCAGGCAATGAGCAATCAGGCATATACACACTGTCTATAGCATTCGGTGTTGAAGCAGTTATGTAATTTTATGTCCATTTCCATCTTTTCTTTGAAGATTGAAAGTAATTTTACTCACCTACTCCAGTGACCAAGAGCTTCCACAAGCAAGGCCCAGGTATGTGGGCTCCAGGACTGAATCTCCAGGCCACATGGCGACAGAGGACCTGAGCTGTCCCTTCCAGGGTCCCCACCTACCCAGCAGACTGGCTTTCATGTCTACAATGTGCCTGCAGGTGCCATCTTAGCACACCAACAGCCCTGGCCCAGAGATTCTCAATTGAATCCCAAAATGGGATGTGAGAATACAAGAAGTCCTTGGTTCAATCCCTGGCATATGATCCTCAGAGCACCACCCTAGTAACTTCCAAGCACAGAGCCCAGTGGAGAAAAAAACAAAAGAGGAGAAACTAGAATTTACTGCCTCTCCTCTACCATGTGAGAATACAGCAAGACCATTTGCAAACCCAGAAGTGGACTCTCATCAGACATCAAATTTACTAGTCACTGTTTCTTGGATTTCAGAACTGAGAGAAATGTTTGTTCTTTGAATCATCCAGTCTATGGTACTTTATTATAGTAGCCCAATTAAAATATGATTTAAAGATTTAAACCTTCCTTTCTCTGGAAGTTGGACCAATTCCTAGAAATAAACAGCAATGTTGAACTGCCTTTTTGTTTTGTTTTGGAGCCACACCCAGTAATGCTCAGGGGTTTCTCCTGGCTCTATACTCAGGAAGTACTCCTGACAGTGCTCAGGGAACATTATGGGATGCCAGAAATTGAACCTGAGTTGACTGTGTGCAGAGAAAGTTCTCTACTCATTGTAGAGAATTATTTCTTGAGCTCCATAAATTACCTTCTCCTTCTCCTTCTCCTTCTCCTTTTTCTTTCTTTTTTCTCTTTTTGTAGTTAGGGAACATACCAGGAAGTGCTCAGGGTTCACTCTTAGCTATGTGCTTGGGAAATCACTCTTGGCAATATTCTTATGAGGTGCTGGGGATCAAATTTAATCTGCTGTATGCAAGGCAAGCAAGCACCCTATCTGCTGTACCTACCTGTTCCAGTACTGGAATTTCCTTTTTTTTTTTTTTTTTATAAAAAATGTTTTGGAGACACTGCGTTCAGGGGACCATGTGATGCTAGTAAGCTTAACAAGCTTCCAGCATGACCTGTATGTTTGCTTGTCCTTTGAGCTGTCTTCCCAGCCTGCCTCTGGAATTGCTTTCTTTCTTTTTTTTTTTTTTGCTTTCTGGGTCACACCCGGCAATGCACAGGGGTTACTCCTGGCTCTGCACTCAGGAATTACTCCTGGCGGTGCTCAGGGGACCATATGGGATGCTGGGATTCGAACCTGGGTCAGCTGCATGCAAGGCAAATGCCCTACCCACTGTGCTATCACTCCAGCCCCATGGAATTGCTTTCTTATCTAAGTTTTCAGAGAAGTCAAAACCTCTGAGGTTTCCTTTAACCTGAACTGGAAATGTATTATTAGGGGTGGAGAAAAATGTTTAAGAAGCAAACTTTTGGAGATTCTGTTTATTCCTACCTACTTCCGGTATCATAGAAAAAAAAGAGAGAATATGTGAAATGAAAGATCTGCTTTAAAAAAAAAGATATTCTTGAGATAGAAGAAAATATTATGAAATCCTAGGTCTCCAGGGATGTGACTCAGTGGTAGAGTCCCCTGCCTTGTACGTTTGAGGCCAAGAATTTGAATCCTACCACACCCCAAAGATGGGTAAGCTCATCTGGCAGCACTACTTTTGGGATCGTGGTGTCACAGCATCTGTGTGAACCCTGGATGTTAAAATAACAGCAAAATGAGAAGAGTTGGTAAAAAGGACCAGGGAGTTACAGACTCAAAAGACTAGGATGTACGCTTTGCATGCAGATGCTCCTGGTTCAACACCCGCCGACCCTCCAGCACCGTGGGAGGAACTTCAGGATCACTGTGTGTGGCTACAAGGGAAAAAAATCACAGAGGTTGTTGAATGTTGTGAATCTGGAGTAAATAAAAAGAAAATTAAAGGGGGTTGGGGGAATGGAAAATCTTTTCTTCTAGGAATGGGAAGGATTCTTTTTTCTTTTCTTTTTTTTTTTTTTGCTTTTTGGGTCACACCCAGTGATGCACAGGGGTTACTCCTGGCTCTGCACTCAGGAATTACTCTTGGGGTGCTCAGGGGACCATATGGGGTGCTGGGAATCGAACCCAGGTTGGCTGCATGAAAGGCAAATGCCCTCCCACTGTGCTATCGATCCAGCCCCTGGAAAGGATTCTTAAGTCTCCCTTAATTTTTTTTTTCTCCTTCACTCCCTTTGTTATTGCTGTTGCTTTGAAGATCACTTAGATGGTTATTTGCTGAGGTTCACATGTTACTTGTGCTCATGTGCACAGTTATGAGATACTGGAGACACAGATTATGAGACACATTTGTTATGGTGCCAGGGACCTCAACAGCAGAGCGTAGGGATTATACATGGCATGTGGAGCAGTACCAGGGATCAAACCCTTGCCTTCAGGCCTGCAAGGTAGCCATCCTCAGGCTCCTAGAAATCTTAATTTCTCCCTGCTTGTCCTTCATGACATGGAGGGTAGAGTGGCCACTTTTTGTCCTAGCTAATTGTTAGCTAGTGAACTGCAAAGTTCTTCCCTATCATTGCTGTACTCTCTGCAGAATGAGTATGAATGAGTTTCCGTCATTTCTACACAGCAATTCTTCATTGGGTCTCTCTCTCTCTCTCTCTCTCTCTCTCTCTCTCTCTCTTTCTCTCTCTCTCTCTCTTTCTCTTCCCCCCTCTCTCTGCTGGGAGTGTCAGGACACGGTGCTGCACACTTAGGGACTGCTCAGGGACTACTCACAATTTAATGCTTCAAACTGCTCCTGCATGTAGTGCTGGGAATAGAACCCAGGGCTCCAGTCTTAGACCCTTGGGTTTCTGTTTTGTAATATAAACTCTTTGGTTCTCAGAGTTTCTCTATCCAGTGACCCCTTTCCACTCAAAGAACCTCTAGAAGGAAGGTTCTTTGTCATCTATATTCTTCTCCATCCCACCCCCAACCACTTAAAAATTATTAAAGAACCATGTTTTACAAAGTTACACAGAGTTGTGTTTTTGGCTTACAAGAATTCAACACCAATCCCTTCACCAGTGTCAACTTCCCTCCCGCAGTGTTCCCGGATTCCTCCCCATCCCAACGACTACTCCACCCCCATGTCTCAATTTGACAAGCACAATACAAAGTTTTAGTGGTTGCCGCTAGATCTCATGTTTTCAGTTCTGTTGAATCTGTGTTTTGGTACATAATTAAACCCCTCACTCGTATTACTGGTAAATGGAAGTCCTGATACCTGTTCACCCATTACTTCCCTTTTTTTTAATGTAAGAATATTACTATTTATTCAGCCACTGATTAAGCTGATTGAAGTGGGCATAAACTCCACATTACTTTTAAAAAATATTTCTAAATTGTGGGGCTGGAGAGATAGCACAGCGGGTAGGGCGTTTGCCTTGCACGCGGCCGACCCAGGTTCAATTCCCAGCATCCCATAAAGGTCCTCTGAGCACCGCCAAGAGTAATTCTTGAGTGCAAAGCCAGGAGTAACCCCTGTGCATTGCCAGGTGTGACCCAAAAAGCAAAAGAAAAAATATTTCTAAATTGAATATCTATAAGATAGATTGCCAAAATGAAGAAAGACTAAAATGACTGTCTGTACTTTCAATGCACGTATGCTGGTATCAGAAGCATCCAATGAGGTCCTGATGGTGCAAGTGCAGAAGATCAAGTACAACATCATTGGTCTGACCGAAACGAGAAGGCATCGATCACATCACGCCATTTTTGACACTGGAGAAGAAATGTTCCTCGGAACATGTGACAATAGAGGCGTCGGTGGCGTTGGTGTCCTTGTCAACACGAACTTGGCCATGAGCATTGATTCACTCAAATGCCTAACAACCCGAATCAGACGATTACACTTGAATAGATGTAGCTCACTGTCGGCAGTTTCTATCTTCATCGTCTATGCACCAACATCCAACTACAATGAAGAAGAAATTGAGAAGTTCTACATGGAGCTGGAGAAGTTCTATAAAGAAGACCACACCTTCTACAAGATCTTTGTCGGTAATTTTAATGCCAAGATAGGACCGAGAAGGTCACCCGGAGAACTCCACATTGGGACCCATGGCCTAGAATGGAACAAATGGGGTTAGAGACTGTTTGAGTTCATCATGTCAACCAAGACCATCCTTGGTAACTCACAGTTCCAGAAGGCCGAATCTGAACGTTGGACATGGGAATCTCCCGGTGGACAGTTCCCCAACAAAATTGACCACATCATATTCAATTGAAGGTTTTGCCTGACTGATGTCACTCTTGTCCCAAAATTCCAAACAGGATCAGACCACTGTCTCCTTCGTGCAAAATTCTACTTCACAGAGTGGGAAGAAAGGTCTGCAAAGTTTAAGTTTAAGAAAAGAACTCCCAGAATGACAACCAACTGGAAGCTTTTTGGCACTATTGTGGCAATGTGGGAAGATGCTGTCATTGACAACATCCACAAGGAATATGATTGACTGGCTCAGCACCTCCATGACTGCATGAAGAATGCTGAGAGTGGGAGAGCCACAAACAGACACCTGTCTTCTGAAACTCTCAAGCCCATTCGGCAACGTGATTTGGCATGAGCCTCAGGCAACCACAAGCTAACTTCCGAGCTTGCAAAGCTATGCAGAGAAGGGATAAAGGAAGACCTCAAAGAGAGAAGAGCAGCAGTGTTGGCCCATATGGTAGAAGCCAGGAAAAGTATTCGCAACGCTCATCTGTCCTTCGCCAACTACAAGACCAAGATGACTGCCCTCCGACGTCCTGATGGATCTATCACATCTTCCAGAAGGGCAATCGAGAGGATTATTCACGACTTCTACTCGGATCTCTTTTACAGCCACGTCCACCTGCCCACATACCAAATTCTGCAGGATGGATATGTCATTCCCAACATCCTCCCTTCTGAAATCCGACACACCATTTTGTCGGTAAAGACACGGACAGCACCTGGTCCTGACAAGGTCAGACCCAAACATCTGAAGAATCTGCCACCAGTACTTGTCAATACACTGGCTCAGCTCTTCACATGCTACCTGTCTGAATGCAAGGTTCCGTCCCAATGGAAAACCAGTAGGACCGTTCTGTTGTACAAGAAGGGAGACATCCACAACATCGGCGACTATTGCCCAATCTGCCTGTTGTCTGTCTTCTACAAGTTGTTCACTCGAGTCATCCTGAATAGAATAGGCAGAGCACTCGATCAAGGACAACCATGTGAGCAAGCTGGGTTCAAAAAGGATTCAGCACAATCGACCATATGCACACAGTGACCAAGCTCATTGAAGTTTTGCGAGAGTTCAAGATGCCACTCTGTCTAATGTTCATTGATTTAAAGGAGGCCTTTGATTCTGTTGAGACTGAAGCAGTCATCGAAGTCCTAGCCAAACAGGGCATTCAAACTCAGTACATCAAGATCCTCCACGATCAACATGGAAAGTATCATGTTGAGTGAAATGAGTCAGAAAGAAAGAGACAGACACAGAAAGATTGCACTCATATGTGGAATATAAAGTAGCATACAGGTACGAGCTAGCAATGATGCAACCTCTGGCAGAAAGCCCTCTGGACTTAGTCACTAAAATACTAAAATATAGAAATCTAGAACCTCACGGCCGCTACTGTGGCCACACGACCTCATATCTCCTCATTCTCAGCAATGGAAAACAAATTATCAAATGCTTCTTTTCCAGCAGGTCCCACTCTGGGGGGAAAACTCCAAACAATAATAGTGAGTTTTTTGTTTGTATGTAATCAAAGTAAAGAGAAAGTAAAGTGAAATTTACCAACTACACAGGCGGGCTGGGGGGCTGGAGGGTGGGGGAGGGGTGGAGGAGGTTTACTGTGGCTCTTGGTGGTGGAATATATGCACTGGTGAAGGGATGGGTGTTCGAGCATTATGTAACTGAGACTTAAGCCTGAAAGCTTTGTAACTTTCAACATTGTGATTCAATTAAAAAAAAATTAAAAAAAAAAGATCCTCCACGAGCTGTATTACGGATTCACCACCAGAATCTCACCATTCTACAAGGAAGTGATCATTGACATAAAGAGAGGGGTTCAGCAGAGTGATACCATTTCACCAAAACTCTTCAGTGCTACCCACGAGAACATCATGTGACGACTGGAATGGGAAGGAATGGGAGTGAAGATAGATGGTTGGCAACTGCACCACCTCCGCTTTGCTGATGACATCGTTCTAATAACACCAAACATTGGCCAAGCGGCACAAATGCGGCCGACTTCAACTGAGAGTGTGGAAAGGTCGGACTGCAGCTGAACCTCAAGACGATGCTCATGAAAAATGAATTAGTCCCTGAGCTCCATTTGCTCTCAATGGAACGAACATCTCCAAATGCAGCAGCTATGTGTACCTAGGTTGACTCAACATGAGGAACGACTTGGTGCCAGAACTAGGCAGGAGGAAGAGAGCAGCATGGAATGCCTTCAAGAGCATAAAGGAAGTGGTTAAGAGGACAAAGAACCACCCCACTCTCCGCCGAGATGTGATCCCAGCGGCCACACATGTGCAGCCCCACCGCAGCTGCATGTGTATGATTCCAGAAGCCAGCTAAACTACTTTTGGTACTGGCAGCTCCTTGCAGAAATGTCTCCAGACTGAGAACTAAGCTGCAGCCCCATGCCTGTCCAGGAGGGGAAAGGGTTTTCTCTCTCGCATTTTCCTTGCCAGGGGGGAAGGGGGTGGCGACCGCCATATTATGAGGACCTCCAATGAGAGATACAAGCTTGCAATGATCCAATTTCTGGCAGAAATTTCCCTGGATTTAGTTACGAAAATACAGAAATCCAAAACCGACCTCATATCTCTTCACAGCAGGTCTAACTCTAGTGGGAACTCCTAACAATAATAGTGAGTTTTTTGTTGAAATATTGAATGTGGGGCTGAAGCAATAGCACAGCGGGTAGGGCATTTGCCTTGCACGCAGCTGACCCGGGTTCAATTCCCAGCATCCCATATGGTCCCCTGAACACTGCCAGGAGTAATTCCTGAGTGCAGAGCCAGGAATGTGCAACGCCAGGTGTGACCCAAAAAGGAAAAAAAAAAAAAGAAATATTGAATGTAACCGAAGTAAAGAGAAAGTAAAGTGAAATTTATCAGTTACACAGGCGGGGGTGGGTGGGTGGGTAGGGGGATGGGAAGTATACTGGGGTATTTTTGGTGGTGGAATATGTGCACTGGTGAAGGGATGGTTGTTTGAGCATTGTATAACTGAGACTTAAGCCTGAAAGCATTGTAATTTTCCACATGGTGATTCAGTAAAAAAAAAAAAAAAGAGGACAAAGAACCTCCGGCTCTGGGCACATCTTTTCGACTCCACTGTTCTTCCTACACTAACGTATGCCTCAGAGACTTGGGTCCTATGAAAACAGGATGAGAACGCTATTCGGGCATCCCAAGGAGGAATCGAAAGAGCTATGCTTGGAGTATCACGTTTCATTCAAGTGAGAGAAGGAATCCGGAGTTTTGACCTCTGTTAACGATCAAGAATCAGGGACGCTGTCTTGTTTGCCAAGGTGTCAAAAATTAGATGAGGGGGGGCTGGAGTGATAGCATAGCGGGTAGGGCGTTTGCCTTGCACGCGGCCGACCTGGGTTCAAATCCCAGCATCCCATATGGTCCCCTGAGCACCGCCAGGAGTAATTCCTGAGTGCAGAGCCAGGAGTAACCCCTGTGCATCACCAGGTGTGACCCAAAAACCAAAAAAAAAAAAAATTAGATGAGGGGCTGGAGCGATAGCACAGCGGGTAGGGCGTTTGCCTTGCACTCGGCCGACCCGGGTTCAATTCCCAGCATCCCATATGGTCCCCTGAGCACGGCCAGGGGTAATTCCTGAGTGCAGAGCCAGGAGTGACCCCTGAGCATCGCGCTGGATGTGACCCAAAAAGCAAAAAAAAAAAAAAATTAGATGAGCTGGACACAATGCGTTTCAGAGACGACTGCTGGACTAGAGCTGTAACCTACTGGATTCCACGGGACGTGAAAAGGGCGCATGGCCGCCCACCTATGAGATGGTCAGACTTCTTCATCAAAACCCTGAATGAGGGGGCTGGAGCGATAGCACAGTACATTTCCTACCACCAACATCCCCTGTTTCCCTCCCACCATCCCCCAACACCCCACCCCCCAACCCCAGCCTTCCTCTACGGGAGGCACTTTCCTTCTCTCTCTCTCTCCTTTTCATTGTGTGCATTATTCACCCATTACTTCTTGTTCTCTTCTTCCCACCTTGATTTCTTTCCCTCTCTGTCTGTCTCCTCTCTAAACACGGGGCAAGGATGATCTAAGCACCCCCTTACCCCACCCACTTTTTTTTTTGGCTTTTTTGGGCCACACCCAGTGGTGCTCAGGGGTTACTCCTGGCTCTGCACTCAGGAATTACTCCTGGAAGTGCTCGGGGAACCATCTGAAATGCTGGGGATCAAACCCAGGTCAGCTGTGTAAAAGGCAAATGCCCTCCCCACTGTACTATCGCTCCAGCCCCTGCCCTTTGCCCATCCACTTTTTATTATTATTATTTTTTTATCAAAATTACAATACCTTTAATGCACACAGAATTAAGACTTTTTTTTCAATAAAAAAACCAGATACAATATTTACTAGCAAGATAAAATGAAGAGACCGCAAATGACTTTGCTCTGTCACCTTATTGAACAATACATCATGAAATCAATGGTAGTGCATCGCGGGAACCTGCCAATGGAGCTCTCCTCCACGGGCGTGTAGATCTTAATCTGCCTCATGTGGGTGTCCCTCCCGTTCTTGGTTCTACCAGTTCAAGTTGCCGGATCTCTTGGAGGTTGTGAAAATTATGCTCCACTCGAACTGAGATCTTGCTGGGAGTATAGCTTTCGTCTGATTTATAGTCTGCATAGATGCACAAGGTCTTCACAGTTGTTTTTCTCCTGAACTGGATGTTCACCAAGTGAGGCTGGGAGCCATCTGATTGCCAGTAAGTTTCTAGATTGTCGTCACGTAACTGGTCCACTCCAAACCCTGGTTTGCAGGATAAGAGTGACCAAACAGCCTGGGACCCGATTTCCCGCACTGTTCCTGTCCTTTCCAGCTGCTTAGGGTCAGCACCAGGAGGTGTCTTATTTGGGGTGGTCATTTCTGGAACATTGGCATCCCGCCGCCATGAGTTGGCGGCTCCTCCCGGTCCGCTCCCCGGAGGTGCGGGCGCGGGGCCGGATGCCCCTCCGCCCATCCACTTTTTAAAAAATGAATCTCCCCAGTGTTTCTACAAGACCTGTGATAGCTCCCGTGATAATTCACCCAGAGTGTAGTCCTGATGGTTCAGTGCTTAGGCCTTGGCAGTGCCGGGAGTCTTATGCCCTGCATTGCTCAGTAGACCAAGAGATTGCCAGACTTACAGGCTGCATTTACCAGGGACTGAAATCAGGGTCTCGTGTAAGCGAGACATGTGCTCAACTCTTTGATTTATCTCTCCAGCCCTTATATTAATATTCTTTTTTAAAGCAAGTTAGTTCTTTTTTTTTTTTTTTTTTTTTTTTTGCTTTTTGGGTCACACCCGGTGATGCACAGGGGTCATTCCTGGCTCATGCACTCAGGAATTACCCCTGGCCGTGCTCAGGGGACCATATGGGATGCTGGGATTTGAACCCGGGTTGGCCACATGCAAGGCAAACGCCCTACCCGCTGTGCTATCACTCCAGCCCTAAAGCAAGTTAGTTCTTATTAAAACTTACTTAGAAAAATGTGAAGGAAGGGGCAGAGTGGTAGTACAATGGGTAGGGCTCTTACCTTGCACACGGCTGACCTAGGTTCAATCCCTGACATCCCTGAGGACCATCAATGTGATTCCTGGGGGCTGGAGCGATAGCACAGCGGGTAGGGTGTTTGCCTTGCACACGGCCGACCCAGGTTTGATTCCCAGCATCCCATATGGTCCACTGAGCACCGCCAGGGGTAATTCTTTTTTTTTTTAAATAAAAATGTTATTTTATTAAATCACCATGTGGAAGATTACAATGCTTTCAGGCTTAGGTCTCAGTTATACAATGCTGAAACAACCATCCCTTCACCAGTGCCCATATACCACAACCAAAAAAAAAGAAAAAAAAACCAAACAGTACACCTCCCATCCCGCCCCCCCACCCCCCGCCTTGTAACTGATAAGTTTAAGTTTCATTTTACTTTCTGTTTACTTTGGTTACATTCAATATTTCAACACAAACTTCACTATTGTTGTTAGGAGTACCCCACAAGAGTCAGACCTACTGTGAAGACAAATGAGGTTTTGAATTTCTGTACTTTAACAACTAAGTCCAGGGAGATTTCTTCCAGATATTGGATCATTGCAGGCTTGAAAACCCAATCTGTGGTTGTCATAATATGGCGGACACTGCACCCTTCATCCCCGGAGAGAGAGAGAGAGAGAGAGAGAGACAGAGAGAGAGAGAGAGAGAGAAATACCTTTCCCCTCCTGGGCGGGCACAGGGCTGAGGCTTAGTTCTCAGGCTGGAGACATTCTGCGAGGAGTTGCCCATGCCGAAAGAGGTTTTGCTGGGTCTGGATTCACGCTCGTGCAGCTGCGGAGAGGCCGCACACGCGTGCGGCCCGCCAGGGGTAATTCTTGAGTGCAGAGCCAGGAGTATCCCCTGTGCATCGCTGGGTATGGAACCCCCCCCAAAAAAAAATCAAAGTGATTCCTGAGTGCAGAGTATTGTCAGCACTCTGAGTATTGTCAGGTGTGGTACAAAAATTTCAAAAATATGTGAGGGGGGCTAGAGCAATAGTACAACGGTGAGGTGTTTGCTTTGCATGCAGCTAGCTCAGGTTGGATTCCTGTGGCCTATATGGTCTCCTAAGCACCGCCAGGAGTAATTCCTGAGTGCAGAGCCAAGAATAACCCCTGAGACCGTCAGGTGTGATCCAAAAAATGTCAAAAAAAAAAAAAAGAAAAAAGAAACATGAGAGGAGAGGAAAGCAGAAGAGAGAAGATTCTCCAGAGAACAGGTGAGCGAAGAGGTAGAAACAAGCAGGCAGGCATTTGCTCTTCCTTGGGAGTACTTGAGCTTGAAGAGCAAGTCCCACCCCCATGTTACTCTTTTGTTTTTTTCTTTTTTGGTCACCCAGCAATGCTCAGGGGTTACTCCTGGCGCAGGCACTCAGGAATTACTCCTGGCAGTGTTCTCGGGACACTATGGGATGCTGAGAATAGAACCCAGGTTGGCCGCATGCAAGGCAAATGCCCTTCCCGCTGTGCTATCGCTCCAGCCCCTCCACCCCGTTTTACTCTTGAGGTGCCCAAAACTAGACCCTAGATTGTGCAGTATGGTGCCAGTGAAGAGGATGATGATTCCCATCCGGACTACCTTCCCAGCTTTGCACTGTTATACCAAGGAATGTCTTAAGTGACATCAACCTGTTCTAGCAGATGAGTAGTACCTAGGTTCATGGCATGCATTGATTTGCTCAGTATGAGCCAGCAGAAGTTCCTGCATGATAATATCATGAGACACTAGATTAGAGCCAGAAAGATGCTGAGGAATCTTGCTTATTTGCTTTTTTTTTCTTTTTTTTTTTTGGGTCACACCTGGCGATGCACAGGGGTTACTCCTGGCTCTGCACTCAGGAATTACCCCTGGCCGTGCTCAGGCGACCATATGGGATGCTGGGATTTGAACCCGGGTTGGCCGCGTGCAAGGCAAACGCCCTACCCGCTGTGCTATCTCTCCAGCCCCGGAATCTTGTTTATCAAATATTTACAAGGCTGGATATTACAGGGGTTAAAGAGTTTGCTTTGAATGCGGTTAACACAGTTCAATCCCCAGTACCACATATATTTCCCTGAGCACCACCAGGAGTGACCCTTGAGCACAGTCTGGAATAGACCCTGAGTATCACTGGGTGTTACCCAACCCTCACTCCTAAATTCCTTTTTTTTCCCTCCTAAATTCACTGGGGGATTAAGCCAGTTGGCTATATATATATGCAAGGCAAACACTCCCATGTACTGAACTGTGAGTGACCCCAAGAATTACCTCCATGTGGTCCAAAAATCCCAAAATACTTCAATCTCTGTGTTTGCCCAAAATTAATTCCTTGGCAATATTTACTTGGTACTAATCGTGTACTAAGCTGTCTAGGTATTGGGTGATATGGTGGTAATGACAATAGGCATGGAGCTTATAAAATCTGGGGGAAATATATGAACTAAATGGTCTACAAACAAATAATTCCAAATTATGATAGAAAGTTTGAGAGAAAAAGTAAAAGACTTTTTTAGATGGGGAGCCAGAGAGATAATACAGAGGTTTAAGCACTTGCCTTGCACAGTCAACCCTACTTTGATCCCTGGCACCACATATGGCTCCCTGGGCTCTGCCAGGAGTAATCCCTGAGCACTGTGGGTTGGGTGTGGCGCAAAAGCCAAAAGGGAAGTAAAAGGGTGGGGTGGGGTGGGGAGTAGGGATGGCTTTATTTAGAAAAGGGACAGGCAGTGGCCAGAGAAACAGGACAGGGGACAGCGTACTTGTAGATTCTCAGGCCCTTCATATGGTTCCTGAACCTCACCAGAAGTAATCCCTGAGTGCAGAGCCAGGAGTAAGCCCTGACCACAACTGGGTGTGGCCTCAAAACAAAACAAAATGAATAGGAAAGGGAAGATCTTAGGTAGAAATGAGATGAGCTTGATTCCATCACAGTTGGACCTTGCAGGTTATCAGCTGGGAGGTGGGTCAGTTAGTTGGCAGAGGATATTATTGTGATTTATGGACCAGCTGGGCAGAAGCTGGACCTCAGAACACATATCAGAATCTACATGCCTTCATTATGGATTTTGGGTTAAGATTGATCTTGCCACATAAACCTCCGTTTCAATATGGAGATCCCAACATCAGTTTTTTCTAGTGGTCCAGGCCTGGGGAAAACCCTAGAGGCAGGCCCTGAGGTTAGGAACTATCAGAATGTTTGGTAGCTGTCTGGGTGATGGCCTGGCATGAAATCCAGCCGCCTGCAGGAATGGACAGGGCAAAAGTGACAACCATGTGAATGGCTGGGATGCCAGACCAGTCACTTCCTGTTTGTTGTCTGACTTCTAGGCTTAGCTCCAAGGTGATAGTGAGGGCAGAGTTCAGAAATGTTCTCTTCTGAGCAGAGAAATCCTTGTCGGTGGTGCCATCTGCAGGGCATTAAGGATTATTCCAGGAATCTGCTGAGTTTGGAAGAGGAAAATGGCATCTCTCCAACCTATCTCATCTCCTGTTGGCGGGGAAGGAGGCAAGGGCAGAGGGCTCCCTCCCAGCAATTTTGAGTTGCTGGCCAGTAGTTCATGCCCTTTGGTGCTGGGGATTCCCTGAGCCATCCCTCTCAGAGCTCAGAATTGGGGAGCAACCATGTCCGGCTGAACCACTCCACTCTGGCCACACACCCCTAAGTTGCACAAGCCTCTAATGTCACTGTATCGCTAACACACACAAGACCCCTATTTCCTCTGATCTTGTAGCAGGCAGGCAGCTGTGGGATGGCATCCCTTCTTTCCTGTTAGATTTGTCATCTATATAAAAGGAGCCATGGGGCTCTAACCTCAAGGTTAAGAATACTGGGATTCCAATGATGGTTGGAGTAATCTTTCAGGATAGATGTGTGATAACCTCTCAATATCTGTATTGCAAAAGTAGGGTATGAGGAAATAGCCTGCCATGGAGGCAGTGGGCGGGTGGGAAAGGGGGTGTATACTGGGGAGATTGGTGGTGGGGAATGTGCACTGGTGGAGGGATGGGTGTTTGATCATTGTGTGATTGTAACTCAAACATGAAAGCTTGTAACTATCTCACTGTGGTTTAATAAAACATTTTAAAAATTTAAAATTTAAAAAAAAGAATACTGGGATTCAGGGGTCAGGGTTCAAAGGCTAAAAGGCATGTAAAAGTACTAGGTTCAATCTTAGGTATCCCAAGATTCTCTGAGCATACTGCTAGGAGTGGTCCCCAAATAAAAAGGTCAACCAAAAAAGAATGCTGGGGTCTGAAGACATGTAAACATTTTAATGTTAAAAAAATAAGTGTGCATGTACACATAAATTAGTGTAAACTTATCATCAATCTCATCAAAAATCAACTCCACCATAGGGAGGTTGGGTTTTTTTTTTCTGCTTTTTGGGTCACACCCAGCGATGCTCAGGGGTTACTCCTGGCTCTGCACTCAGGAATTACTCCTAGTGGTGCTTGGCCAGCCATATGGGATGCCCGGGGGTTGAACTCAGGTCTGCTGCATGCAAGGCAAACGTCCTACCCGCTGTACTATCGCTCCGGCCCCCCACCATAGGGAGTTATATAGAAATTAATACTATTTTTGTGCCATACGCAGCTTACTCTTTGCTAGTTCCAAGAAACCATATGGAGTGCTGGGGTTGAACCCAGGTGATCCCCGTGCAAAGCAAGAGCCCTACCGTTTATACTGTTTCTGGCCCCTAGGAACACTACATTCTTTTCTGAATGACCTTTCATTCGGTCTTGAGGCCACACCCATCAGTGCTCAGGCTCAGGGGACCATATGGGGAGCTGGGGATTGGGCCAGTCTCACTTGCAAAGAGCCCAAACTGGCCATAATTGCTCCGACTGCCTAAAATCATTAACCGTTTACAAATGTTGCTACTTCATCTTCTGAGACCAGTGCTCTCCCTCAAGAGTGTGGCTTCATCTCCAGTATTTTTCTTGGACCACAGCCAGCAGTGTTCAGCGATCACTCCTGGCAAGGTTGCCCCCCCACCCCCCGCATGTGGTACAGGGGACCAACTCAGATGGGTAGCACGCAAGGCAAGTGCCCTACCTGCAGTCCTATGACTCCAGCCAGCTTGGTTTCTCAAATCACAAAAATCAAGATCTTGTAACCCCTTTTCCTGTTAAAGGGCTACTTAGGTTTTGAGTCATCCCCATAAGTACTTGAGTGCAGAGGCTTGAATCTAAGGCTCCACAAAAATACAGTCCAGCCTACTGAATGGTCCTGACTAGTGACATTATCCTGATTATACCCCCTCCCCCATAAACTAGTTAAAACGGTTAAGGTAATTGTCAGAGTCTGGGTCTCCTTTGTCAGTTCCCTCCTGTTTGCTAGACCATAAGTATATGCCTTGATGTTTCTTCTTGTACCCTATACTAGGTAGATGTATTTTACCCTTGAACTGGAAAAAAACTGTTTAGGAAGAACACAAAAATTGAACATATAACTCATTTATTGAGACATGATGCAAATAAAATCTTACAGGTACACAGACAAGACATGATTCAAAAACAAGGACAATCTAACCAGAAAGCTTCAACATCAACTAAAGCTTGAGCTGAGGTTTTAAGGAAGACATGCCACTGTACTGAGTAATTAGTATTCCTCCCCTTCTTCCTCTCCTTCTCCCTCAATGGAATCCACACCAACCTCTTCATAATCCTTCTCCAGGGCGGCCATGTCCTCACGGGCCTCAGAGAACTCTCCCTCCTCCATGCCCTCACCCACGTACCAGTGCACAAAGGCACGCTTGGCATACATCAGATCAAACTTGTGGTCCAGGCGGGCCCAGGCCTCAGCAATGGCCGTGGTGTTGCTCAGCATGCACACGGCCCGCTGGACTTTGGCCAGGTCCCCACCGGGAACCACAGTGGGAGGCTGGTAATTAATACCCACTTTGAAGCCAGTGGGACACCAATCCACAAACTGGATGCTGCGCTTGGTCTTGATGGTGGCAATGGCAGCATTGACATCTTTGGGAACCACGTCACCACGGTACAACAGGCAGCAAGCCATGTATTTACCATGGCGAGGGTCACATTTCACCATCTGGTTGGCTGGCTCAAAGCATGCATTGGTGATCTCTGCAACAGAAAGCTGTTCATGGTAGGCTTTCTCAGCAGAGATGACAGGGGCGTATGTGGCCAGAGGGAAGTGGATTCGGGGGTAGGGCACCAGGTTGGTCTGGAATTCGGTCAGATCGACATTCAGGGCCCCATCAAATCGGAGGGAAGCAGTGATGGAGGACACAATCTGGCTAATAAGGCGGTTCAGGTTAGTGTAGGTTGGGCGCTCAATATCAAGGTTTCTACGACAAATGTCATAGATGGCCTCGTTGTCCACCATGAAGGCACAATCAGAGTGCTCCAGGGTGGTGTGGGTGGTGAGGATGGAGTTGTAGGGCTCCACCACAGCAGTGGACACCTGGGGGGCTGGGTAAATGGAGAACTCCAGCTTGGACTTCTTGCCATAGTCGACGGAGAGGCGTTCCATCAGCAGGGAGGTGAACCCAGAACCGGTTCCCCCACCAAAACTGTGGAACACCAAGAAGCCCTGAAGCCCCGTGCACTGGTCAGCCTGTAAAGGGGGGGGAAGAAAAGGAAAAAGTCCTTTTACTGTCTCATTAAACCACAGGACACTATACTCCTTTAAGCAGACATGCCAGCAAACTGGTACCTAACTCAAACTATCTTGGAAGCCTAAGCAATATTTCCAGCATAATCCACATCTTGGCATGCATTTCTCTATTTTTTCTGGGAACCTCTCTGGTGGTGTTGGGGGTCAGGAAGGCAAGACTTGGTATACCTGAGGCCTACACATGTGAGACAGGCATGCTGTCCTTTGGACATCTTCTGGACCATCTCTTACACCATTTATGTAATTTTACCCTTTTTTGGGTCATACCCGGCAATGCTCAGGATTACTCCTGGTAGTGCCTGGGGGGGACCATGTGGGATGCCCAGGATCGAACCTGGGTTGACCAGATCCAAGGCAAATGCCCTACCTGCTATACTATTGCTCTGGCCACATCTTAAATACACACTAAAGTCTGGTATTTACCAGTTTCCGAATTCGGTCCAAGACAAGGTCAATGATCTCCTTGCCAATGGTGTAGTGGCCACGGGCATAGTTATTGGCAGCATCTTCCTTGCCTGTGATGAGCTGCTCAGGGTGGAAGAGCTGGCGGTAGGTGCCGGTGCGAACTTCATCTGGAAAAGGAAAACCCAGCACCTCCCATCAGCTACAACCCGCAGCAGCCCGCTTAACCCCACGAAGCCCAGGGAGCCCTCACCCGACCCCACCCCACACTCCGATGCCTGAGGCCACTCACCAATGACTGTGGGCTCCAAGTCTACGAACACTGCTCTGGGCACATGCTTGCCAGCGCCCGTTTCACTGAAGAAGGTGTTGAAGGAGTCGTCTCCTCCCCCAATGGTCTTGTCACTGGGCATCTGGCCATCGGGCTGGATGCCGTGTTCCAGGCAGTAGAGCTCCCAGCAGGCATTGCCAATCTGGACACCGGCCTGGCCCACGTGGATGGAGATGCACTCACGCTGGGGGAGAGGGGAACAATCACGATTAAAACAATCCACTTGGATACTGTGAAGCAAAACAAACTCAATACCACAGTTTTTCTCAACCGAGTTAAAATCTAATGCTCAGGCAGGCGAGATGGCATTATGAGGTCACTCCTGAATAGGCTCCCGGCTCTCCATATTGCCTTAAATACCCACGCACTTGCTATTGGGAATGTCTTTGTGGTTTGGGGGTCATACCCAGCGATGCTCAGGAGTTATTCCTGGCGCTCCACTCAGAAATCACTCCTAGGAGTTTGGGGGACCATATGGGGTGCCGGGGACCAAACCGCAGTCGGTCATGTGCAAGGCAACCGCCCGCACCCGGTGTACTATCACTCCAGTCCCAAGGGAATGTCTTAGGTAAGAGAACTTAATCATTTTTTCTTTTAAGGGCTGCTGGCACATTCGTCGTTTAGTACTAGGCATCAGAATCCTATTTAGACCTAAGTCATCAGTTTTCCGACCAGGCCAAGCACAGGAAGCACGTGGCCAGGCCTGCGGAGAGGAAATGTCTGGCCTCAGGGGCGAGGCGGGGCTCTGCGGCACTGGAGGAACGAGCAATTCCGGAGTGCGCACCCGCGCAGCTGCTGCCCATCCTGCATTCCGGGAAGGTTCTGGGCTCAGCCCCACCCCCACTCCTGGCCAGGGGCGGCAGCTGAGGCCGACCGGCAGCCCAGATCTGGATCAAGATCTTATTGCCTTTCCTTCTAAATCCCTCCACCACCTGCTCCCACACGCGTTCCTAATGCTGTAGAGAGCTCGAGAAGGGCGGGTGGCCTCTGCAGCCCGTTAGGCGTTAAAAATTGCGCTAATACACCACGCCGGGGTCCTTTTTCACATTCCTCTCGGTTTCCGCATGAAGAAAATAAGGTAAACCCCGCCCGCCGAGACCCGCCCTCCCGCAGACCCGCAGCGGCCCCGTGCGCCTGCGCGCAGCTGCAGCTGCGTCTCGGCCGCGCCTTGGCGGGAAGGTAACGGTCGCGCCTGCGCCGTGGCGCGCGCCTTCCCGCCCGCGCCTTGGAGGAAGTGAGGGCGGGGAGTGCGCCGCGCGCGCCCGCCAAATGCAGGGCCCGGGGAGGGGGATGGGGCGCGTGCGGAGACGGGGTCCGACTAGCGTCCTGCTCTCCCCCGCGGCTGAGAAAAAGCAGCATCTCCACTTAACTGCCCCCTGGCCCCAAACTCAGGTATGGGCCGTGGAGCAAGGGTCGAAGCCGCGAGGCTGCGTGCAGTGCGGCACCACGGCTCGCCCCACCCCGCCCCGCCCCGCCCTAGCACCACCAGGAGGGACCCCCGAGCTCACCCCCATCAAGCCCCAAATCCCCAAGCACATTTATCTCCCGCTCTCCGCGCCCCTCGCCTCACGGCGTGCTGCCGCAGGTGCCTGCCGCGCCGCGCACTCACCATGGTGGATGGGTCGGCGAGCAGGAACTGCGGCACGCAAACAAGTTACCGTCCTCAACAAGCTAAGGGTCGAGGTAAGTAACGCGACGAGGACGAGCGGCGGCGGCGGCGCCTCTTAAGTAGCGGGCCCGGGAGGGGCAGGCGGGCGCGGGCGGCGCCTCGGCCGCGGCCCCTCCCCCGGCCCCGCGCGCCCACTCGGCGCCCGGCTCGGCCGCTGCGGAGGCGGGTCCTGCCCAGCCCCCTCTCTGCCGGCCTCGCGGGGCGGGGGGATGCGGCGCGGGGCGGGGGCCGGGCTGCTGCAGTGCGCCGCGCGGGCCGCGGGGGCCTCCGGGGAGCCGGACTTGGGGCCGGGAAGTCGCCTGGCCTCGGTGGAGACAGCCGAGAAGATGAAGCGCCATGACATGCAGAAACGGGGCCCGATAGCTCAGCTGATCGTTTTCCCATTGCTACAATGTGTCAGCGAGTTTTGCGTTTTTCTTTCCTGTTTCCCGAAAGGCAAGGCATTTTCTCCTGCACTCGTGAAACTGGCTCGTGAGCACTAGCAAACTGCAAAGATTTCTTTTTTTTGTTAGCGCTTGTCCTTTAGAAGACGGCAAATGTTGGACACAAGTAATATTGTACTCAACTCAAAGTGTAAGACTTGCGTAGTTGAAAGGACTGAGTAGGCCCCATTTTTAGAATTCTCATCACTGGAATGATAGTATAGCGGGTAGGGTGTTTACCTTGCGCGCAGCCGACCCAGGTTCGATCCCAGCATCCCATTTAGTCCCCGGAGCACCGCCAGTATAACCCCTATGTATCACTGGGTGTGACCTCCCAAAAAAACAAGTGTCACCATCTTTGTGCTTTCATTTTTTAAATTTAATTTTATTTGGTCACAGGGAGTTATACTTATTCATGATTTGGTTTCAGTTATACAATGTTTCAACACCAATTCTTTCACTTGTCCATAAGGGCTTTTAAGAGGAATGTTTAGGGGCTGGAGCAATAGTACAGCGGGTAAGGCCTTGCACGCGGCTGACTTGGGTTCGATTCCCAGAATCCCATATGGTCCTCTGAGCACCGCCAGGGGTGATTCCAGAGTGCAGAGCCAGGAGTAACCCCTGTGCATTGCCAGGTGTGACCCATAAAGCAAAAAAAAAAAGAGGAATGTTTAAAGAAGGCATTTCAGGGGGCCGGAGCACAGCGGGTAGGGCGTTTGCCTTGTACGTGGCCGACCCGGGTTTGATCCCCGGCATCCCATGTGGTCCCCCAAGCACTGCCAGGAGTAATTCCTGAGTGCAAAACCAGGAGTAACCCCTGAGCATCGCTGGGTGTGACCCAAAAAGCAAAAACTATATATATAAATAAAATAAAAGAAGGCATTTCAGGTTTGGTAACTTCAAGTGGGGACAGAAGTTTGAGTAGGGAGGAACTTGCTTGAAGACTTTTACAAAGTGGCTATGTTGTCCCCCCTCCAGTTTAGGTTTATTGAATGTTTCCTCATGTTTATTTGACTGAAGCTTCAGTTCCCCTTAGTTCTTCATACCCCACAAAAAGGGTCGTGCAGAGGCACCTGGATGGACCCAGAGCAAGCCAACTCCCAGTTAAAGAAGATAAAAATGAAAGTTTTTGCATCTTGTCTGGCACCCGGCTTCAGGAAACCTCACAAGCCCCAACTTCCCAGCCCTTCTCTTCCTTTCCTCAAGTACTTTACTTTATTCGGCCATTTTGTCTCTGGTTCTCTGATTTCAATCTCAATTGCTGAGGACAATAACTTGAGTGCTCTAACAACACATTTACACTGTTAATGTGTGTGATTTATAAGAATATGATATGTAAAGCCATTCATCAACTTGGAACCATACGGGGAAATTCTTGCTAATTTCTGTTTTTTTTTTTTTTTTTAATTTTTTGCTTTTTGGGTCACACCCGGCAATGCACAGGGGTTATTCCTGGCGGTGCTTGGGGGACCATATGGGATGCTGGTAATCGAACCCGGGTCGGCCGCATGCAAGGCAAATGCCCTACCCACTGTACTATCGCTCCAGCCCCCAATTTTTGCTAATTTCTAATAAATATTTTTTGTAACCTTGTTGAAAGGTTTTCAATTCAAAATGCAAATATGTACTTATTTCCCAAATAAGGGACATATTTGAAAATCTCAATTTTTTTCCTTCACATATTCTTAAAAGAAGATGGAAAATAACCTGAGATGAATGGGAGCTTTGGGAACCACCCAGCTGAACTTCATTGTGCAGTGAAGCCCTTCGGAAGCAGGCTCCTACCTCTTTTTTGTTTGTTTTTGTTTGGGAGCCACACAGGTGGGTGCTCAGGCTTACTCCTGGCTCTGCACTCAGGAATCACTCCTGGCAGAGGCGGCTCCTCTCAGCATCCTGCTGCAGAGTTTTGCTCCTGTGGGCATATAGGAATCCCCAGGTGCCTTCCTAAAACCATTAACTCAGCTAACCTTCTTGTCTCTGAATTCCCCTGTTGTAAATGTGGAAGTAGTTGAGGGTTTTTTTGGTCCCTGATGACATGTCAGGTTTTATAGAACTAAAAGGCACATTTAGCTAGAATCTAATCTTTTTTTTGTTTGGTGGTGCCAGGAATAGAATCCAGGCCTCACAAAGGCAAGGCGTTTGCAGCTGTGCCACAGCCCTGCCCCAGTCTAGTGTCTTTGTAATGACAAATAAGAAGCTGTATGCAATGAGAATAATGAAACTAATGAAAATTAAGAAAATGTGATGGGGGCTGAGAAACTGAAACTGACCCCCCAGACTAAACAAGCGAAGGGAGGGAGAAGCATTCTGTTTATGACCCCAATTAACGGGGTTAAGGGCTTACCGGCCAACCGGATTTCTGGTAGTGTACTGGGTCCGACAGATTTCTGGGAGCACAAGGGAGACGGCCCCTGCAGGCCACACCAAGTGGGCCAGATATGCTGACTCAGCTCTCTTCCCTTTACGCTCCTAAAGGCCTTATCATGTGGAGAAGATGCATTCATTGCTTTTCTGCCAGTTACCTCTGTAACTCCTGTTTTACTGATAAGAATGTACCTAGGAGCTGGAGCGATACTACAGCGGGTAGGGCGTTTGCCTTGCACACAGCCAACCCGGGTTCGATTCCCAGCGTCCCATAGGGTCCCCCGAGCACCACCAGGGGTAATTCCTGAGTGCAAGAGCCAGGAGTAACTCCTGTGCATCACCAGGTGTGACCCAAAAAGAAAAAAAAAAAAAAAGAAAAAAAAAAAGAACTCTCCAAAGGCAGAAAGAGCCCCTACACACATTCCAGCACTAGACAGGAAAGCATGAAAGTCCATATCTCAAGAGGGGAGATGCGGCCACATATGTGCTCGGCCACATGGGCACAAGCAGAACAGGGGCAGCATATTGCATGCCCTTCCTCTGCTCAAGGTGGCTTTTATAGGGTTTCCCCAATCTGCCTTTGTGGGACTTTACAGTAGGTAAGAGTCCGTTGCTAGGGGGTTGCCAAGGGGATTGAGTTGGGAGTGGTCTTCTTTGAAACTCCTTTCCTGACCTTCCCTTCCTGCTGGATCTCGGTCTGTGCTAGCCTGAGGCTTAATCCAATTAAGGGAAGAATTGAGGGTTCTCCAAGGATTTTCCTTCAGGCCCTTTCTGTAGGCTGGAGTCCATCCTCTTGTTTCCAAGGGAAGGAGGAAGAGAAAGTGGGAGAGAGCCGAGAGAGCCCCTACACACATCCCAGCATTAGACAGGAAAACACGAAAGTACACATCTCGAGGGGAGATGCGGGCCACACATGTGCTGGGGCACCACATGTGCTCGGCCACATGGCACAAGCAGCACATGGGCTCAGGTAGTGTAGGGTTTTTCCAACCTGCCCCCACGTGGGGCTTCTACTTAGGTCAAAGTCCGTTGCTACGGGTTACCAAGCGATTTTTTTTTTTTGGGGGGGAGTGGCGCTGGTCTTTTCCTAATAAAAGGCCTGTGCTGTGCTGTGCAGCTGCAGCTGGTCAGCCTGCCAGCTGGTGTCAATGAGAACTCCTCCAAATTCAAATTTTTGGTCTTTGGTTGTCTTTTGGTTGGGACCCCATAACAGTATCCTGGCCATTTGCTACTGTTCTAAGCAGTAGTAACATTTTTGATAGTTTTATATTGTTATTGTGGGTTTTTTGTTTATCTATTCCTTTTTGTTGTTGCTAGTTTTGGGGCCATACTTTATGGTGCTCAGGGGTCACTTCACTCCTGGCCAAGCTCCCAGAGGTGCTGGGGATTGAGTCTGAGTAGGCTCCATGCAAGGCAAGTGTACATACATACATACATACCTGCTGTACTATCTTAGCCCTCATTCATACCATGTGTCATACAGATAAGTTCACAAAATGTTTTGTTCATTTAACCAACGCTAATAGGAAAGAAAGGAATAGCAAACAGCAACAACTTACCAAACATTAACCAAACATTAACCATTTTCAAACTTTTACATTTTTTAAATTTTGGGGTCACACCCAGCTGTGTTCCACGCTTCCTCCTGCCTCTGTGCTAAGGGATAACTCCTGACAGGCTGGGGGGCCAGATGGCATGCTGGGTGCTGGGAATGATCTAAGTTCGCCATCTGCAAGGAAAGTACCCTACAAAACTGCACTATTGATCCGGCCCAAAGGTTTTATTTCTACTTATAGGGTACTAAATGGGGACATCATGTACTATATACAGTTCCTGCAGTGAGAAACTGAACACTTGAGATCTATACAGTGTTGTATCTTATAAATATAGAAGAGTGCCCAGAGTGATCTCTGTGGATACAGCCAGGAGTAAACCCTGAGCACTGCCAGCAGGTGTGTCGCCCAGTCACCCCCCAAAAAAATTTAAAGTCGTTTCATGCACAAAGTGCAGGTCGTGGTTGTTAGTGGCCTCTGAGCTCGAGGGTGTGACTCAAAACCCAAAACAACAACAAAACAACCTATAATAACAAGTCAGATAGAAGACAGTGAGTGAGTTCCAAGAGAAATAAAGGGTGGCCTAGCGAGTCTAACTTTAGGCCCTTAGTTATAAGTTTTGCACTTCATTGATAAATAGGAATCAGTATTAACTTAGAATAATCTTCCTCCTACTTTCACATTCTGTCCGGTGAGTAAATTTTATTCGATTTTTCTTCAAAGCTATCTATTTTGGCTTTTTCTCCGGCTCAAGGATTACTCCTGGTGGTGCTAATGGGACTAGATGCAAAGCTGGGGATTGATACTATCTCTCGGCATGCTTAAAAAAAAAGTAGTTATTTTTTTTTTTAATGGGGGCACACCCAGCAGGGCTAGGAATGATTCCTTGCTACTGGCAGTGCTCAGAGGGTTATGCTGTGTCTATTAAGCCTGAATCTCTGACATCCGAAGCACACACTCAGACCTTTGAGCCATTTCTTCAGCCCTCCAGGTCTGTTGATATGGAAATCCATCTTGGTCATCCTTCCAAAACCATCTTCTTCCATTTTTTGTCAAGAGAACCTTCTGTTCTTTTTGGGTCACACCCCAGAATGCTCAGGGACTACCAGATTACACCTGTCAGGGACTGTGTGGTAGGAGGAATAAACCAGACCTCCCTTGTGTGAAACATATGCACTAGCCGTGCTTTGAGCTATATCCCCTCCTCAGAACCTTTTGGGAGGTGGTGGGGGGCCCTATGTCAGGCAGTTTTCAGGGCTTACTCTTGATTCTACACTCTGATCACTCCTGGCAGGGGTCAAACCTGGGTTGAGTGTGTGTAAGGCAAGTGCTCTGCTTCCTGTACTATTTCCCTTCCCTGCTGCAAACATCATTTTTTAAAAGGATATTTATATGCTTATTATTTATTTCAGTTTTTGGGACACACCTGGCAGTGCTTGCAGCTTATTCCTGGTTTCATGCTCAGTTTTTTTTTTTTGGGGGGGAGAGGGCAAAGGTGGGCACATTTGGTGATCAGGAATCACTCCTGGCTCTTACTCAGGGATCAATCCTGGAGGGCTTGAAGGACCATATATGTTGCTGGAGATTGAACTCGTGTCAGTCATTGCTGTGTAAGGGAAATGCCCTATCTGCCATACTCCTATACCAGTGTCCTTCCCATTACAGCCCCTTTACCTGTGCTTTATACCAGAAAACAAATTAAGGCAACTGTAGGATAACATGGGGTTTGTCCTTTTAGCCTTGCCGCAGGGAACTTAGTTTACCTTAGAGCAATGGCCTTTCTGTATGGACACAGGAAGATAGTTAATATTATACTTTGTAACTTGGGAGCTGATTGACTCCAATAATATTTACTCCCGGGCATCTGCTTTCTCAACTCAGTTGCCCTTAGTTCCTAACACCCCAAAAGCAGGATCCCGACGAGGGACGGAATGGACCCAGGGCAAGCTGTGAGCTACTCTGGCATCGAAATGGGCCAGGCCAAAGCGCCACAATACTCAACTATAAGTTGAGAGCATGGTCATAGACAAATGCTGTCATGATCCAAAAGTAATGACGAGACTAGGACCCTGCTGGGGTTAGGAAGACTAACCTGGCCTGAGGACTGTGGTCTGGAATATATAGTGAATGTCCTCAGGAAGAACCAAACTTTAAGTCTGATATATCTCTTACTGTGCTCATACAGAATGACATTGCTAGAAATATTAGAAGTAGATTTACTATAACTATTTAAGCAGATTACTAGCTCACACCCTGACACACCCTTGTTGGATCTCCTTAGATGAGATTTCCTTAGGTGAGATTTTGTTAGTCTCAAGAAATGGTCTTACCCTTCTTTGTTGATTTGTTAATGTTAAACCCACCTTTGTGCTACTCTCCTATGTAATTTGCTATATAAACTAAGACAGTGGGGGCACTGAGAGAGACAGAAGAAGACTGACGGGAGACAGAAGAAGACAGAAGAGACAGAGGAGACACACGAGAGGACACAGGAGAAGAACAGAGAAGACACAGAAGCAGAGACAGACAGAGGTCAGAAGAGACCACAGGAGAGACTACAGAGACAGAGAGACAGACAGAAGAGAGCACAGCAGCATACACAGAAGCAGAGCACAAGGAGGAGCCGCCCCGATCCGGTACATACACAGCGGCTTGGGAACACTGGACACGAGCGGCCTGTGCAAGAGAGAGCTGCCCCGAATGCCCGCAGACAACGGAATGATATGACACTCATCGTGTCTCCCCCTCTCCCGAACGTGCGCCGCCCTTGTGATTTTTTACAGGCAACCCCCTTTTTTTTTCTTTATTTGGTCACACCAATTGATGCTCAGAGCTCTGTGCTCAAGAATTACTTCTGGTGGTGCTTGGGGGACCATAAGGAATGCCAGAGATCAAACCTGGTTTGGCTGGGTGCAAGGCAAACACCCTACCCACTTTAGTATCTGTCCCACTGGCCTGGCATACATTAAGATGTAGCCAATTAAAAATGCAACTCAAGGAGCCTGAGAGATAGTACAATGGGCAGGGCACTGGCCTTGTAAGTGGCTGACCTTGATTTGATCCCAATCAAAACCTTGATTTTGATTCCACATGGTCCCGAGAGCACTGCCAGAAGTGATCTCTGAGTGCAGAGCCAGGAGAAAGTCCTGAGTACCACTGGGTGTGGCCCCAAGACCAAAGTAAAATAAGACCAGCGTCCTCCTTTTATATATTTAACAGTTTATTTTATTTAGATATTTATTTATTTATTTTATTTTTATACTCAAAATTAGTGGAAAAATATAAAGTCAAATGATGGACTAGGAGTTAATTATTAAATTTTAAGTCTTATTTTGGAGGAATGGGGAGATGACTCAAAGGGCTGGAGAACTGCTAAGAGCATTCCAAGCTCTTTGCTGGAAGTAGTTCCTAAGCACTGCCAGATTTCTTTCTTTCTTTCTTTCTTTCTTTCTTTCTTTCTTTCTTTCTTTCTTTCTTTCTTTCTTTCTTTCTTTCTTCCTTTCTTTCTTTCTTTCTTTCTTTCTTTCTTTCTTTCTTTCTTTCTTTCTTTCTTTCTTTCTTTCTTTCTTTCTTTCTTTTTTGATTCACCATGAAGTATAGTAACAAAACTTTCATGTTTGAGCTTTGATCATTACTGTATCACTGTATCACTGTCATCTCCTTTCTCATCAATTTGCTCCAGCGGGCACCAGTAATGTCTCCATTGTGAGACTTGTTGTTACTTGTTGTTACTTGTTGTTACTGTTTTTGCATACCCAATAAGTATGCTTGCCAGGCTCTGCTGTGCAGGCAAGATACTCTTGTTAGCTTCCCGGATCTCTGAGAGGGGCGGAGGAATTGAACCTAGGCCAGTCAGGTGCAGGGCAAATACCCTACCCGCTGTGCTATCACTCCAGCCCAGCTTTGATCATACAGTCATCAAATACCCATCCCTTCACCAGTGCACGTTTTCCATTACCAAAATCCCCAGTAATCTCCCGCCACCCCCATCCCACACCTCCCGCTGCCTGTGTGGCAGACCATTTGCACAATACTCTTTTTCTCTATTTTAGTTACCTTTGGTATTTCGAGACCAGTCCCACCACCACTCATACCTGCCTGAAAAAGCAATGTTTTGTATAGCTGGTTATGGATACAATGTAATGTTGCACCGCTGCTCTCCCCGCTGTGGCTCTAGGAATTCTAAAATTTTGATAATTAGGGTCTGAGGAGATCACTGCAGCAAGTTGCTCAGGTCCGAGATTTGTTTGTGTATCTCTGGATCATGGTCGTGTGGGAGCTTAAGTAGACGGTGGCTGGATGCGGCGTCATCTCAGTTGGGGGGGGAGGAGAAGGGCCCACTCTTCCTCTGTCCCATAAGGCCTGGTGTTTGCCACCACCACCATGCGTACCTGGAACTTGTCGCTGATTTCTAGAAAATGGCGGCTGCTGGGGGCAGGCGGAGGGATTGCACCTGCCTCTATGTGGAGTGGCCTGGCAGAAACGGTCTTTTGGTCCTGGGCCATCTCTGCAGCAAGTTGCTCGGGTCTGAGATTCATTTGTGTGTCTCTGATTGCCAGATTTTTTTTTTTTTCTTTTTGAGTCATACTCGGCGATGCTCAGGGGTTACTCCTGGCTCTGCACTCAGGAATTGCTCCTGGCAGTGCTCGGAGGACCCTATGGGATGCCGAGGATCGAACCCAGGTCGACTGCATGCAAGGCAAACGCCCTATCTTCTGTGCTATCGCTCTGGCCCCTCGAATTGTCAGATTTTTAAGAAAAAACAAAACTTTATTTTATTGGGAGGAATGTGGGCCACACATAATGGTGCTAAGGGTGTCGGTGCTCAGTGGACCATGTAATGCTGCATATTTAAACTGAGGTTAGCTATATGCAAGGTAGGACCTTACCTCCTAACCTCCTGTATTATCTCTCTGCTGTCCCCAATAAAACTTATATTAGGGATAGAATTATTTATTTTTGCCTTTTAATTTTTTGTTGTTGTTGTTCACTTAAAAATTTTTGTGTGTGTGCCAGGGTGTGAACTCAGGTTTCATGCATGCAAGGCATGCTCTATACCTCTGAACCTCATCCCAGGCCCTTTATTCTAGTTCGGTTAGCTATTTTCCATGCCTGTTTTGTTAAAACATAAAATAACAGATTTATTAAGATCATTTACATGCCACAAAATCCACCCTTTTAAAAGTTTACAGTTAGTGATTTTTATTTATATAGTTCTGTGACCCATCACCACTCTCTAATTTTATGTTATTATTATTATTATTATTATTATTATTATTATTATTATTATTATTATTATTATTTGTTTTGGGGGGCACACCTGGCTATGAACAGGGGTTACTTCTGGCTCACACACTGAGGTATTACTCGTGGCGGTGCTGGGAGGATCATATGGGATGCTGGGAATCAAACCCAGGTCGGCCACATGCAAGGAAAACACCCTACCCGCTGTGCTATCACCCCAACCCCTATTATTATTTGGGGGCCACACCTGGCATTGCTTGGGGCTTACTCCTGGCTCTGTGCACAGGGATCACTTTGGTGGAGTTTAGGGAATCATACAGGGTGCTGGGGATTGAACCTGGGTTGGCAGCATGCAAGGCAGACACCCTTTTGACAATACTATTAGTCTCTAATTTTTGAAAACTTTTTTTTTTTCGGTCGTTAAGAAGTCCATTATGAGTTACTCCTCATTCACCTACTAGCTTCTACGTAACATTATTCAACTTTCTGACTATTTATTCTGGATATTTCATATTGATGGCATCATAGGCTTCTTTTCACTTAATCTATGTTTTAAAAGTTAATCTAGGGCTGAAGTGATAGTACAGCAGGTAGGGCATTTACCTTGCACGCAGCTGACCCGGGTTTGATTCCCAGCATCCCATAGGGTTCCCCAAGCACTGCCAGGGGTGATTCCTGAGTGCAGAGCTAGGAGTAACCCCTGTGCATTGCCAGGTGTGACCCAAAAATCAAAAAAAAAAAAAAGAAAAAAAGAAAAAAGTTAACTCCTCCCTTATATGCAAATTAGAAACATACTTTACCCAGTTTAAGTCATACTACATAGGTGTCTTGTTTTCTTCTATTGCAACACTGGAATCAGATGTTATACTTAATAAGCCCAAAGGTGGGAAGAATCTTTGCAACTTATCACACATGTGAAACACCATCCCAGGCCTGGGGAGAGAGCTCTATGAGCTGGAGCATAAGCTTCACCTGTGGGAGGCTTGGAGACTCTCCCGGCATCACATATTCCCCTCCATTACTGCTAGACGTGACCCTGAGCTCTGTGCTGGATGTTGTCCCTGACTGCTGCAGGGCGTGGCTTAATGCAGACAAACAAGCAAAAAGTTCCCAGTGGAAGCAAGCACATCCCTGAGGAATACAGTGACTATTGTGCAACAAGGTCCTATTTCTTCAAGGATGTTTAAGCCAAGTAAAGAAACTTAGGTCTGGAAAAGAAAAAAAAAATGGGGTCGAAGAGAAAATTTAAACTAAGGATCTACTAGTGATAAAACAGGTTTAGTATTCATATGACACTTTGAAAAATAATTAAGCCTTGTTTTGGTCAGAAGTCTTCTGAGTGGTGCTGAGGACGCCACAGGGTCCCCCCACCCTAGTAAATATCAGCCACCTGGCCAGCAGTTAATGTGAGGGACGAGGATGCAGTGCTGCTTGGGTCCTGCAATGCTGGGGTGACTCACGTGTTTGGGACACTCAAGGGCTGCATCTGGTGGTGCTCAGAGGACCAAGTGGTGCAGGGATTGAACTGGGGTCGGCTGTATATTAGTCATTACTTTAACTCCTGTACTATCTCATTGGCCCCTACAATTAATACTTTTATCAAGAATAGAGACTGGAGAGCTGATCTTGCCTTGTACACGATCAACCTGGGTTCATTCCCGTGCACTGCAAGTGGTCCCCTGAGCACTGCCAGGAGTGGTTCCTGAGCATCTGTGAGTATGGTCCCAAAATAAAACAAAAAAGACAAAACAAAATGAAAAACAAGGCCAGAGCAATAGCTGTTTGTTCATTTGTTTGGTTATTTATTTATTTTTGCTTTTTGGGACACACCCAGCAATGCATAGGGGTTACTCCTGGCTCTGCACTCAGGAATTACTCCTGGCGGTGCTCGGGGGACCATATGGGATGCTGGAAATCAAACCTGAGTCAGCCGAGTGCAAGGCAAACGCCCTTCCCCCTGTGCTATCACTCCAGCCCCCAAGGCCAGAGCAATAGTACCAGTGAGTAGGGCACTCGCCTTATATGAGACTGACCCAGGTTCAATCTCCAGTGTCAGAGCTGGAGCAGTAGTACAGGGGTAGGGCATTTGCCTTGCATGTAGGCAACGTAGGTTCAATCCCTGGCATCCCACATGGTCCCCTTAGTATTGCTAGGAGTTACTCTCAAGTGTAGAGCCAAGAGTAACCCTGAGCATTGTTGGTTGTGATCCAAAAAGTCAAAAATAAAATAAAATGATGATACCACTAAAAGAAAAATAGGAGAACCTTGGTGTCCCATATGGTCACCTGAACCCACCAGGATTGCAGGCTCTGAGTGCAGAGCCGGGGTAAGCCCTGAGCACTGCCATATGTGGTCCAAAAACAACAATAAAACAAACAAATATCTCAATAAATGGGAAACTATCTCATATTTATAGATGGAAAGCCTGGGCCAGGCAGATAGCTAAAGGACTACCTGCTTTGCATGCTGGAGTACAGGGTTTGATCACAGACACTGGTACCATATGGTTCCAGAGCACAGTCCCATATGTCCTCCCACACACCCCCCAAAACTAGAAGACTAATTCTAGTTATTAGGATTGCAAATTTCTGCAAATTGGCATAATCTATTCCAAAAATCTTTGACTTTTTTGCAGAAATTATCCAACTGAACCTAAAATTAATATGAAAAATTAAGGGACTGAGGAGAATAGCTCAAATAATCTTGATAAAGAAAACCATCGTTGGGGGCTGGAGTGACAGTTCAGCGGGTATGTGTTTTCCTTGCATGCAGCAGACTTGGGTTTCGCTCCCTAGCATCCTATATGGTACCCCAAGCATCTCCAGGAGTTATTCCTGAGTGCAGAGCCACAAGTAACCCCTGAGCATTGCTGGCTGTGACCCAAAAAGGAAAAAAAGAAAAGAAAACCGAAGTTAGAGGACTTGGACTTGGTGCTTCCTGATTTCAAAACTTCTACCAAGCAATGGTAATCATGGATACATAATAAATCAATAAAATAAAACTGAGAATGTAGAAATAAACTTATATATTTATGGTCAATGAATATTTTGAAAAGGGTACAAAGAAAAATCATGAGGAAAGAATAGTTTTCATCAAATAATATTAGAACAGCTGGACACCCATGTACAAAATAATAAATTTGGATAGCTTCCTTAGTAAGCTTAGATAGTATAATCTATAAAACTATATAACTCTTAGAAGAAAATAGAGTAAATATTAAGCAATTTTTTATTTTTATTTTTATTTTTTTTTTGCTTTTTGGGTCACACCTGGCTCTGCACAGGGGTTACTCCTGGCTCTGCATTCAGGAATTATCCCTGGCGGTACTCAGGGGACCATATGGGATGCTGGGAATCGAATCTGGGTCGGCCGCGTGCAAGGCAAACGCCCTACCCGCTGTGCTATTGCTCCAGCCCCTAAGCAATTTTTTAAGAATTTCCTCCCATCCTATCCCCACTCAGTCTCTACCATATTCTCCACCACCCCAAATGCTCCTATCTTTACCCCTTCAAGCCCCTGTCTTTACCCCACCCTCTGGAAATCCCATCCTCTCAATCCTCGGCCACCCTCCCAGTCTCTCCCCCTTGGGCCCTCCCATGGCCTCTCACCTGTCAACCCCTATCCACTCACCCACCAGGCCCTCCATCTTCTCTCCCTTCTGGCTTTTCCAAAATCTCTGCCCTCAAGACCTCCCATCTTCTCCCCCATCAGCTCTTCCATCCTCTCCCACCTAGAGCCCTCCCATCTCCCCCTTCACATCCTCCCAACCGGTGTTTCTCCTGTGGCCTTCCCAACCTCTCTCCATCAGGCCCCCTAACCTCTCACCTCTTGGACCTCCATCCTTCCCCCGAAAGTAATTTTTTTATCAACAAATTTTAAGTTAGGCAAAGTCTTTCTAGATATGAAGGTCAAAACATAGCACCAATTTCTCCACCCAATAAACATAAGTTGGAATTGGGTTTAATCAAAATTGAAACAAAAACTTACTTTAAAAAATTTTATCAAGAAAGTGAAGAACTAGCCCATTGAATGGGACAAAATATTTGCAAATTATGTTATTATAAATAGCCTTGTATCTAGAACATAGAAAGAATTTCAACAACTCAGTAATAAAAAGAAAAATAATCCAGTTAGAAACTGAGGAAGAATATAAATATTTATTTTTTGTTTGTCTGTTTGTTTAGGGGCAACACCTTGTAGTGCTTGTGGCCTTGTCCCAGCTATCTCTGCATTTTGGGAATCTCCTGGCAGTACTTGGGGCACTCTGTGGTGCTGGATATTGAATCAAGGCCTCCATTTCGCAAAACATGTGCTCATTCCTTTGAGCAGTCTCTCTGGTCTCTGAATATGCATTTCTCCAAAGGAGACATACTCATGGCCAGTGAATACTGGGAAAGATTCCCAACACTGTCTTCTGAGAAATGCAGATCTAAAAACCAATAAGAGTTGGGGAGTAACATTTGCTTACATTTTTTTATTTGTTTTGGTTTCGTTTTTGGGGGGCCACACCTGGAAAAGCTCAGGAATTATTTCTGACGTTGCTTCTCAGGGATGCCCAGGATGCAATCTAGGCTGTCCATGTGCAAGGCAAGTACTCTACCTGCTATACCGCCAGTAATGATCCTTGTGTACAGAGCACAGAGTAAGCCCTGAGCACCTGTGGGTGTGGCCAAAAAACAGAACAGACAAAATGAAAAGAGTTGAATTAGGGGCCAGAGTAGTAGGAGAGCTTGTAGGGCTCTTGCCTTGAACAATGCTGACCTGGGTTCAATCTCCTCAGCCACATACAGTCACCATTACCACCAGGAGTAAGCTCTGAGCACAGTCAGAAGTAAGCCCTGAGCATTGCTCTGTGTGACCCAAAAACAAAAATAAAAACAAGTTAATATTTTATGAACCATGTAACTTCAAAATTTTTTTTTTCAAAAAACATAGTTGAAATAAGAAGAGAAGTCATGAGGAAAATATAAGACTTAACAATAGATCTAAGGTGGGGGCTGGAGTGATAGCACAGCGGGTAGGGCGTTTGCCTTGCACGCGACCGATCCAGGTTCGATTCCCAGCATCCCATATGGTCCCCTGAGCACGGCCAGGGATAATTCCTGAGTGCAGAGCCAGGAGTGACCCCTGTGTGTCGCTGGGTGTGACCCAAAAAGCAAAAAAAAAAAAAAAAAAAAAAAAAAAAGATCTAAGGTATGAGAATAAACTAATAGCAGAGGGAAAAAGATGAAGGAAAAATGGGGCTGGAGAGATAGCACAGCGGGTAGGGCGTTTGCCTTGCACGCGGCTGACCCGGGTTCAAATCCCAGCATCCCATATGGTCCCCTGAGCACGGCCAGGGGTAATTCCTGAGTGCAGAGCCAGGAGTAACCCCTGTGCATCGCCAGGTGTGACCCAGAAAGAAAAAAAAAAGATGGAGAAAAAATAATAGAGTGCTTGATAAAAAAATTTACTGTGTGTGTGTGTGTGTGTGTGTGTGTTGAGCTGGGAATCAATCTCAAAGTTTCACATACTCGAGGTAATTGCAAGTATTCTAGTACTGTTACATCCCAGGACTGCACTTCATCTCTATAGATTGGGGGACAGGGGGTTTGGGCCACATCCAGGGTGTGTTTTAGGGGATGTTTCAGGCTCTGTGCTGAGGAGTGACCTCTGACAATGCCCAGGTAACACCAATCTGTGGTGCTAGAGATTCAAAAATGGGTTGACTATGGAAGGCCAGGGCCTTACCTCCAGTACTATGTCTCTGGACCCTCTGTCTGAGAGTTTTAGGTGTTTTTGTTTTTTGTCTTAGGGTCACACCCAGCAGTGCTCAGGGCTTACTCCTGGCTTTGTGCTCAGTGACCATTCCTTGTACAGCTGGGGACTAGAGGTGGTTCTGGGGATTGAACATGTGCTGTCCACGTGAAAGGCAAGCCTACCCCACCTTTTATTTTTTTCAGGTTTGGTGATAAGATTTATTTATTTATTTATTTATTTATTTATTTATTTATTTATTTATTTATTTATTTTTGCTTTTTTGGGTCACACCTGGCAATGCACAGGGGTTACTCCTAGCTCTGCACTCAGGAATTACTCCTGGCGGTGCTCAAGGGACCACATGGGATGCTGGGATTCGAACCTTGGTTGGCTGCGTGCAAGGCAAATTCCCTACCCGCTGTGCTATTGCTCCAGCCCCTATTTTTATTTTTTAAAGTATATAAAATGCTGATTTTCAGAATAGTAACAACAAAACTGTAGTAGTAATAACTGCAAAGATAACAGGTTGCTATTTATGTACTAGTAACTCACTCTCTGATACAGCTGTTTGCATATATCATCTCCTTTATCATCACAAAAGGTTTCCCTTGTACTATCTCTCTGACCCCGCTGTCTGAGATTTTTAACCTTTCAATTCTTTTGTTTGTTTGTTTTGTGTTGGGACACCTGACAATGTTCATGGGTTATTCCTGGCTCTGCACTCAGAGATCACTCCTGTGTTGCTTAGGGGACTGACCGGATGGAATGCCAAGGATTCAAGAGGGCCATCCACATGCAAGGCAAGTGATTTACCCACTGAATTCTCTTTCTGGTCAAACATTTCCATTTGTTAATTCAATTGCTACTTTGATAGTTCTCTGCTACCTATGAATAATTCTGTTAGTATTTTCATATGTTTTTTTCTTCATTGTTTTTGTTTCAGGATTGATCTGTAACAAGCTTCCCCTCTATGACTGGGAGCAGAATTCTGGAGTTCAGTGGTTAGGGACACATGCCTTGTACACTCAAGGACTTAAGTTCAGATTTTTACCTTTTCCCCCACCATTCCAGAACCACAAGATGTACCAGCCCTGGGGCTCCCAGTACCACTGGCCTGAGCAGGATTGCATCACCAGGTCCTAGCATTCGGCCTCCAGCCTAGCAGTCCATCTGGCAGAGTGTCCATGAGGGTAGTCCCAGGTCTTTTGAGCATGCTTGAGAGCCCTGACCCCCTTCAATAAAGAAAGATAATAATTGAAGAAAAGCAGTGATACCAAGTCTAGTTATTTGTTTTCACATACAGGTCAATGCCAGAAAAGATGATTTTCTGTATCTTTGAGGTTCCTTGGGTTTTATTTTTTATTTTGTTGTTTTGATTTTGGGGCAACATTCAGCAGTGTACAGGGGTTACACTGTACACTGCTCACTGTACCTGGCTCAGTGTTGAGAAGTTACTCTTGGCAGTGCTGGGGGACCATCTAGGATGCAGATGCCCTACCTGCTATACTGTCTCTCCAGCCCCTAGTTTTAAAGGACATCATGAGCTTTTCATTTAAAATTCCTCCTGGACTAACTGTCCCATGTAAGCTCATTCATTGGCCCAACTTTAGAGAATGATAATAAAATCTCAGAAGAGATCACGCAAACTGCAAAAATTCAGGGTAGGGGATGGAGTGATAGTACGGTGGGTAGGGCATCTGCCTTGCATGCTGATTCCATATGGTCGCCTGAGCACCACCAGGAGTAATTCCTGACTGCAGAGCCAGGAATATCCCCTGAGCATTGCTGGGTGTGACTCCAAAACAAAACAAAACAAAAATTCACAGACATACAGGTCTTTTGACTGAAAACTCTGGGGCCCCTTCAGGAGGAGAGTGGGCTTGAGTCCCTGCCCTACCGAAGCCCTGGCAGCCACACTCACACCTGCACAACTGCCACCACCATGCTAACAGCCGAACTCTGCTGCCTTATGAGTAAGTTCTATGCAGAGGCCAACTGCCCAGAATCCCAGGTACACTGTGGTCTTTGGAATGGGGGCCTCGGAAACACACCCACATCCCACAATTGAACTCATGTAAAGTCACAGCCCAGTTAAATATTCTGGAGTGTGTTGGAGTGATAGTATAGCTGGCAGGGCATTTGCTTTGTACAGGGCCAACCCAGGTTAGATCCCTGGCATCCTGTATGGTCCCCAAGTACTACCAGGAATAATTCCTGAGTACAAAGCCAGGAGTAACCTCTGAGCACTGCCGGGTGTGGCTTAAAAACAAAACAAAAAAAGTGTGTTGAATTTTGTGGTCCAAATTCTGCAATACTAGCACTGTTTACAATAGCCAAAATCTGGAAAAAAAAATGGAGTGCCCAAAAACAGATGACTGGTAAAGAAACTTTGGTACATCTACACAGTGGAATACTATGCAGCTGTTAGAAAACAATGAAGTCATGAAAATTGCATATAAGTGGATCAACATGGAAAGTATCATGTTAGGTGAAATGAGTCAGAAAGAGAGAGAGACATAGAAAGATCTCATTCATCTGTGGAATATGAAGTAACAGAATGGGAGACTAACACCCAAGAGTAATAGAGATAAGGACCAGGGGTCTGCTCCAGGGCTTGGAAACTGCCCTCATATGCTGGGGGAAAAGGCAGCTCAGATAGAGAAGGAAACATCAAGTAAAGGATGTTGGGAGGACACATTTGGGTTGAAAGATGCATGCCGAAAGTAGACTATAAATCGAACATGAAGGCCACTCAATACCTCTATTGCAAATTACAACACCTAAAAGGAGAGAGAACAAAAGGGAATGCCCTGCCAGAGAAGCGGGGTGGTGGAGGATGGGGTGGAGGTGGTGGGAGGGATACTGGGATCATTGGTGGAGGGGAATGGGCACTGGGGGAAGGGATGGGTAAGTGATCATTGTATGACTGAAATGCAAACATGAAAGTTCGGTAAGTTTGTAACTACTGTACCTCATGGTGATTCACTAATAAAACATTTTTAAAAAATTCTGCAATACTGATATGTCAGTAGGAGCACACCAGATTAGATGGAAAAATAACATAGATGCCAACTAAGTTCACTAAACAATACAGAAGAGTCAACTGAAATGAACAGCTTAGTAAATCCTCAGACAAGGACTTAGTGACCCCATGGTGAGATGTAACAATTTTCACAGATTTTCTTTCACTGGAGTATTTTTTGATAATCCTTTTAGCTATTTAGTTGTAACAAGCAATATACAATAAATTATTTTGTGCCTGCTAAGG
This sequence comes from Sorex araneus, assembly GCF_027595985.1. Taxonomy (NCBI): domain Eukaryota; kingdom Metazoa; phylum Chordata; class Mammalia; order Eulipotyphla; family Soricidae; genus Sorex; species Sorex araneus. The sequence continues at coordinate 228,505,131 of NC_073303.1, read as the reverse complement.
GGCAGGCTTGGTGGGTGGTTGGGAAATGGGAACAGTGGTGAAGGGAAGGTCACACTGGTGGTGGGATGAGTGTTGGAATATTGAATGCCTGTAACAAATACATCACGAACAACTTTGTAAACCACCATGTTTCACTAAAGGGGGGAATTTCCTCTTCTTGGGGCTTCCTCTTCAAGCCTGTGTTCTACCTTGAAATGTGTCTCACTTGCTTGTCTCTGTTTCTTCACTTGCCTATTTCCACTCTAGAGAAAGCTGTGTTCTCTCTTAAAGATGTACTTCTCTCTTTCCCCTCACATCTTTCTAAATAAACTTCAATAAAACTATCTTTAAAAAAAAAACCCACAAAGACCTCCTCTTGGGTTGGAGAGATAGAAATAGCTTGGTGGGCTGAGCATATGTGCATTGTATGTGGGAGGTTCAGATTTGATCCCCAGCACGGCGTGGTACCCAGCACTGCTGAGGTCCAGCCCCAAGCATAAGGCCAGGAATAGCCCTGAAGCATCTTTAGTGTCATCCTCAAACCAAAACAATAATAAAAATAAATTCTTTTTTGTAGATATCATTTCTACTATATTCACTATTTATCCTTTTCCCGTCACCTCTTTCAGAATTCTGAAGATCTTCTAATTTGACTAGCTATGTCTAAATTATTCCATTACATTGTACCACCATACTAAGAGAATAACAAATGGACACAGGTAACAGAGCCTGAGAACTGGCCTACGAATATGAATTTACCAGGGTGGGAGGTACAGTGATGTGCAGGGGAGCACGCTGGTGGAGGGTGTGGTGTTGGAACATTGTATTCATGAAACCCTGTCATTAATAGTATTGTAAATGACAGAACCTAAACTGAAACTGACAGTAACAGCAGAGCTCTGTTAGCAGGGACTGGGACATGGTCTAAGGAGGCTTACATGTAGAGGCCCCTGAGATCAATCCCTGGCACTGCATGAGCCTCCGGCACTACCAGGTTGTGTAGTTGTCATGGCCCCTGAGCACTGGAGAGTGCAAGCACTGAACCTTCAGGCCTGCAGAGCTGGACCAAGCACTGCAGGGCATGATACCCAGCCCCTGAGCTGCCTGGGAGGCTCCCACACAAAGTATCTGTAGACGATAAGATTGTATCTACACTTCCCTTTAGAGAATAAGGCAATCATTAGTGGGACTGAGTAAAACATTTTTTAACTTTTTTTCCTAAAACTAAATTTCAAAATAATCTTTGAAACATTTTAAAAATTCTAATAATACCTTGATAGTGTATCTTTGTAACCTAGGTTTTCATTTGTTACATGATAAAAACTGCCGAGGCCTGCACGGCCAACTTGAACCTCGGCTGGAGAGAGGGAATGAGAGTTGAGTGGGCTAGGGAGGACTGCATGCAATATGCGGCATACAGCAAGTTTATTGAAATCCAAGCAGGTTTATAGTCTTAGCTTAGCAATGATCAGCAGGTTACATAAGTGGCATAAACATTATTAAGTGGTGAGAGCATCTTTATTTTTGCCAATCTTACTTGTTTTTCGGTTCCTTCTCTCAGCCTTGAGAAACATGGGAAAGCAGATGTGGCCTTGAGCATGGCCATGGCAGACACGAGCCAGTCCTCCCTTCAGCCTCTTCTCGAGTCCAGCTGCCAGAGCATGGTGGCCCTTCAACTTTTCTCTCAAGGCAGGTCGCCAGAGCATGGTGGCCCTTCGACCCCCTTTCCAGGCTGGCCGCCAGAGCATGGTGGCCCTTCGGCCTGTCAAGGTTGGCTGTCAGGGGATGACTTGCCCTCATGCCACGTTTCTCCATACTCATTCCTGTTTACAGGAACTAAGGCAAGGGGTGCCTAGGCCCCCTCCTCACCCAGTCCCTGTTTACAGGGACAGAGGCAGAGGGTGCCCAGGCCCGTCCCCAACAAAAAACAAGCCTACAAAAGGGCCAGGAAGGTAGCTGGATGGATTGAACGCATGCTTTGCATGCAGGAAGCCCACATTCCATTCCTTTCACCACGTGGTCTTCTCAACCACCGCCAGTATATCCCCCAAATAAAAAACTACAACAATAGCAAAAAAGAAAAAAAAAAGCCTATTTAGGCAGAAATGGCTCTGCCTAAAAATATTATTATTATTATTATTATTATTATTATTATTATTATTATTATTATTATATAGTATTTTCCCTTTGAGTCAGGACTCATTGGCCCACAGGAGAAATCTGACCCAAACTGGGCCAATGACATCCTCATTTCCCAGAATGTGACATTTGCAACACTTAAATGCAAGGATACAGGTCTTGGAGATGAGTTAATTGATACACAGCATGTAAGAAGGCCTGAGATGGTTCCTCTTTTCATAATATTTTTGCCATTATATAATGGCAAGAATTATATAATTATATAATTCTCTGCTTGTGCAGGCTGCAGATAATGATTCACTTCTAATAGATTGCAGTAAGTGGTAAGATGTCACATTTGAGATTAGGTTACAAAAATACTTTGCTTTTTGGAATGAGAAAGTATTTGAGGCTGAACTGGTATATTTTCTGTTCTAGGCTTTGAACCAGTCATTTCTCTGAAACACTCAGAGATAGCCATCTGAGTGTTAAGAGATATTTGTTGCTACATTGCCCTAAGCTTTTTCAGTGGGCATATGGAGATCAGAGCCGGGGCAGTAGTGCAGTGGATAGGGCGCTTGCCTTGAACAGAGCCGACCTGGATTTGATCCTTGAAACCCGCATGGTCTCCAGAACCACCAGGACTGATCTTGAGTGACCTGAGGAGTACCCTGAGCACAGCCAGTGAGGGGTGCCCCCAAACAAACAAAAATATATATAGCAAATTCATACAAATATTTAGTTGAAATTAAGATCCTAGTGCTTTAATTTCTTTACCTCTTTTACTCAAGACTATATTTAACCAATAATTGTATATTTATTATATCCCATGGGGGCTGGAGAGATAATATAGATGTTAATGCACTGGCTACAGCCCCAGATGGTCCCCCAAACACCATGAGTGATCTTTGAGCACAGAGCCAGGAGTAAACTCTGAATACTGCCAGGTATGACTCAAAATCAAAAGAAAAAAAAAAGAAAGGAAGGAAGAAAGAAAGAAAGAGAAAAAAAGAATCTAACCTTATCTCTAATTCTTTGGTAAGGGCTGTGAATGTACCTTAAACCTTACTTTTGAGGGCCAGGGCAATAATACAAGGGGTAGGGCACTTGCCTTATAGGCGGTTGACCTGCGTTCCCTTCCCAACACCATATAAGGTCCTCTGAGCCCTACCAGGAGTGATCCCTGAGCACAGCTGGGAATAGTCAAAACCCAAAACCAAAACCAGAACAAAACAAAACAGCCCAGAAAACCTTACGTTTCATCTAGTTGTCAATTTAAAAATTCTCAATAATAGCAGCGTATTAACAAGTCTGTTTTTGTGCATCACATCGATCTGCATTAGCTTCTGGTGAAAATGCTAAGCAGTATTGTATTAGATTTAAAATTAGTTGAGGACAGCTATATGCAAAAAAATGGACTCAGATCTCAACCTATCACCAGTACAAAAGTCAGATCAAAATGGATTAAAGACCTCAACATCAGACCACAATCCATAAGGTACATTGAAGACAAGGTCGGCAAAACCCTCACGACATTGTAGCCAACAGTATCTTCAAAGATGACATGCCACTGGCCAAGCAAGTGAAAGCAGAGATAAATAAATGGGACTACCTTAAATTAAGAAGCTTCTGCACCTCAAAAGATATAGTAACCAAAGTACAAAGACAGCCTGCAGAATGGGAAAGGATATTTACCCAATATCCATCCTATAAGGGGTTGATATCAAGGATATACAAGGCACTCACTGGCTGAACTCCACAAGAAGAAAACTGCCAACCCCATCAAAAAATGGGGTGATGAAATGAACAGAAACTTCCCCAAAGAAGAAAATTGAATGGCTGAGAGGCACATGAGAAAATGCTCTACATCACTAATCATCAGGGAGATGCAGATTAAAACAACAGTGAGATAACATCTCACACCACAGAGACTGCCCACATCCAAAAAAACAAAAGCAATCGGTGTTGTCGCGGATGTGGGGAAAAGGACTCTTCTTCACTACTGGTGGGAATGCCAACTTGTTCGGCCCTTTTGGTTTTTTTTTTTTTTTTTTTTTTTTTGCTTTTTGGGTCACACCTGGTGGTGCACAGGGGTTACTCCTGGCTCTGCACACAGGAATTACCCCTGGCGGTGCTCAGGGGACCATATGGGATGCTGGGAATCGAACCCGGGTCGGCCGCGTGCAAGGCAAATGCCCTACCCGCTGTGCTATCGCTCCAGCCCCTGTTCAGCCCTTTTGGAAAACAATATGGACGATTCTCAAAAAATTAGAAGTTGAGCTCCCATTTGACCCTGCAATACCACTCCTGGGAATATATCCTGGAGAGGCAAAAAGATATAGTAAAAATGACATTTGCATTTCTATGTTCATTGCAGCACTGTTTACAATAGCCACAATCTGGAAAAAACAGGAGTGCCCAAAAACAGATGACTGGTTAAAGAAACTTTGGTACATCTACACAATGGAATACTATGCAGCTGTTAGAAAACATAAAGTCATGAAATTTGCATATAAGTGGATCAACATGGAAAGTATCATGTTAAGTGAAATGAGTCAGAAAAAAAGAGACAGACATAGAAAGATTGCACTTATATGTGGAATATAAAGTAGCAGAGAGGTAGGAGCTAGCAATGATATAACTTCTGGCAGAAATTTCTCTGGACTTAGTTACTAAAATACAGAAATCCAAAAGCTCATGTCCACTGTTGTGGCCACACGACCTCATATCTCTTCATTCTCAGCAATGGAAAACAAATTATGAAATGCTTCCTTTTCAGCAGGTCCACTTGGGGGGGAGGGGCGGGAAACTCCAAACAGTAATAGTGAGTTTTTTTGTTGAAATATTGAATGTAATGAAAGTAAAGTGAAATTTATCAGCTACACAGGTGGGGTGGGGGACTGGGGAGGTTGGGGGGTGGGGGGGAGGTTTACTGTGGTTCTTGGTGGTGGAATATGTGCACTGATGAAGGGATGGGTGTTCGAGCATTGTGTAACTGAGACTTAAGCCTGAAAGCTTTGTAACTTTGTAACTTTCCACATGGTGATTCAATAAAAATAAATAAAATAAAATAAAATTAGTTGAGGGCTTGGGACCAGATAGATAGCTTTAGGGACTGTATGTATGTTTTGCATTTGGAGACATGGGTTCAGTCCCTTGCATCACATGATCTTCTCAATGCCACAGGAAATGATTCCCAAGCACAGAAAGAAAATTTCTACCAAGCATTACCGGTGTGGCATAGGAACAATTTAGTTTACCTTAGGATTGGGAATATGGCTCAAGTGGTATAGCATTTGCCTTGCATGTTTGAAATGCTGAGTTTGATTCACCAACACACAAAATTAGTTGCTCCTGGTTTATTATTTTATTTACATTTCAGTAACTGTTATACCCTTAATTTGGCCAGAGGAGAAACAATACTACAATAGGTATTAAAACAAACGTTATTTTCTCACCACTGGATGTTATCTCAGAACAAGATAATTTTTGTTGTTTTGTTTTGGGACCTTACAGACGATGGTGCTCAGGGTTAGGGTGGGAAACTACTCCTAGCTCAGAGCTCTTGTCCTTGGTTCCAAGGTCATTGATAACTTCATTGCTGTGTTTAAAAACTCCAAATCTTTTGGGTGCTGGGAATCTAACCCAGGATCTCTACAGCATGTAAAGTCCCCTACCACTGAACTGCATCCTTGGTGTGGAACAAGATCAAGTGATAGCACCAGAAAACCTCCTGTCCTTGAGCTCTTAGCCTTTTCTCAACTGGATAGTCAGCTGACATTTTTTATTATTTTTAATAATGTAGGAGAACTGCTATTCAGCCATTAAGCTGATTGAATTGGGCATGAATTCCATTTTTTTAATTCTATTCTGAATGTTAACTCAATTTTATTATTATTCCTCCCCACCCCCCCTTTTTTTTTCTATTTGCTTTTTGGGTCACACCTGGCAATGCACAGGGGTTACTCCTGGCTCTGCACTCAGGAATTACTCCTGGCAGTGCTCAGGGGACCATACGGGATGCTGGGAATCGAACCCAGGTCGGCCGCGTGCAAGGTAAATGCCCTACACACTGTGCTATTGCTCCAGCCCTCCCACCTCCTTTTTTTATTCACCGTGATACAGCTACAAAACTTTCATGTTTGAGCTTCGGTCATATAATCATCAAACACCCATCCCTTCACCAGTGCACACTTTCCACCACCAAAATCCCGTGTTCCCCTACCCCCTCCCATTTTCACCCTCCCCCTGCTGGTGTGGCAATTTCCCCCATACTCTCTACTTTGGTTACATTTGATATTTCAACACCAGTCTCAACACCACTCAAATCTGTCGAAAAGGCAATGCTAGATGAATTGTTTTGTATGTCAGCTGAACTCTTACGCTGAAACTGTGCTTCAAAATGTTTCCTTAGTATTGTCACTGAGTGTTACCCAGAGTGGAGGCAACAGAACACACATATTGCCAAACCCCAAGATGTGTGGTCATGAAAACGACCTTTAAAGACAAGATGTTGCATTTGGTTCATTCATCATTCATGTCATTTGTAGGAAACTCAGCAGCCATCTAGACCTTTGGATGTGTATTAGTTTAGTAGATATTAATTATAAAAAATGGGGCCAGGAGATAGCCTGAGTTCAATTCCTGACATATATGTACTACCAAGCACCATGCTGATGACCCCTGAACACTGCAGGACGTGGCTGTTTTTTAAAAAATTCTAAAAAGTAGCAACTTTAGTAGCTATTAAAATGGAGTTAAAATAGCATGGATGTTATTTTATGATGATTTTTAGATATGATTTTTATATTTTTTAGTTTTACATTTAAAGTTAAGGCAAAATGGGCTGGAGTGATAGCACAGAGGGTAGGGCGTTTGCCTTGCACGCGACTGACCCTGGTTTGATTCCCAGCATCCCATATGGTCCCCTGAGCACCGCCAGGGGTAATTCCTGAGTGCAGAGCCAGGAGTGACCCCTGTGCATCGCTGGGTGTGACCCAAAAAGCAAAAAAAAAAAAAAAAAAGTTAAGGCAAAAGCAAAATAAGCCACTATATTAGTTTAGCCAGTTATACTTTGTTCTCAGTGACCTAAAGACATTAAATCTTTCAGACATCCAAATAGAAAACACAAGACTGTATTCATTTAAGACAGGGAATACTTTATTCAAACCCCTCACAGAAATGCTACAGCTTGGATCATATCTTAAAGTTTAGGTCAGTAACTGCATATGGGAGTATCCACTGCTACATGCAAATTAACTGACCAGACCACAACTTTTCAATGTTTAAAACAGAATAAGCTTCCCTGTAAAAGCAGCACCTTTGTGACATTTTAACCTTAGTATTCCTCCCCTTCTTCCTCTCCTTCTCCCTCAACAGAATCCACACCAACCTCTTCATAATCCTTCTCCAGGGCGGCCATGTCCTCACGGGCCTCAGAGAACTCTCCCTCCTCCATGCCCTCACCCACGTACCAGTGCACAAAGGCACGCTTGGCGTACATCAGATCAAACTTGTGGTCCAGGCGGGCCCAGGCCTCAGCAATGGCCGTGGTGTTGCTCAGCATGCACACGGCCCGCTGGACTTTGGCCAGGTCCCCACCGGGAACCACAGTGGGAGGCTGGTAATTAATACCCACTTTGAAGCCAGTGGGACACCAATCCACAAACTGGATGGTACGCTTGGTCTTGATGGTGGCAATGGCAGCATTGACATCTTTGGGAACCACGTCACCACGGTACAACAGGCAGCAAGCCATGTATTTACCATGGCGAGGGTCACATTTCACCATCTGGTTGGCTGGCTCAAAGCATGCATTGGTGATCTCTGCAACAGAAAGCTGCTCATGGTAGGCTTTCTCAGCAGAGATGACAGGGGCGTATGTGGCCAGAGGGAAGTGGATTCGGGGGTAGGGCACCAGGTTGGTCTGGAATTCGGTCAGATCGACATTCAGGGCCCCATCAAATCGGAGGGAAGCAGTGATGGAGGACACAATTTGACCTATCAATCTGTTCAGGTTAGTGTAGGTTGGGCGCTCAATATCAAGGTTTCTACGACAAATGTCATAGATGGCCTCGTTGTCCACCATGAAGGCACAATCAGAGTGCTCCAGGGTGGTGTGGGTGGTGAGGATGGAGTTGTAGGGCTCCACCACAGCAGTGGACACCTGGGGGGCTGGGTAAATGGAGAACTCCAGCTTGGACTTCTTGCCGTAGTCGACAGAGAGGCGTTCCATCAGCAGGGAGGTGAACCCAGAACCGGTTCCCCCACCAAAGCTGTGGAACACCAAGAAGCCCTGAAGCCCCGTGCACTGGTCAGCCTGCAAAAAGAAGAGAGAAAACAGAGTCACAACTTTAATGACAGAATCACAGTAAATATATTCTTATTTTATTTTTGTTTTCAGAATTTTATTACTTATTTAAAATTTGATTTTATTTTGGGCACCATGGTTTTCAAACAGTTTTTAGTAGGGTTTTAATCATGAAATATTCCAGAGCCATACCAGCAACCTCCACCCAGGTGACCACTTCCCTTCACCAGAGCCCTATTGTCCCTCCCTGACCCATAGTTCCAGGAATACAAATCTTATTTCAATCAAGAAACACTTTTTTAAAAATCTGGCAAACTTTCTGAAATTATTTAGCAATTCATAATTTAAAAGATTCATTATATTACACTAGATAGTTCATGGTTTAATTGAATTCCAAAAAATGATAAAGGATTGAATTCATTAGTTTTTTATTACATCGCCATACTGTGTTTGAAATATCTTGCTTTTTTTTTCCCCCTAACATCTTCCTTAGGGTCAATTATATTTTAAAGAATAAATTACCAGTTTCCGAATTCGGTCCAAGACAAGGTCAATGATCTCCTTGCCAATGGTGTAGTGGCCACGGGCATAGTTATTGGCAGCATCTTCCTTGCCTGTGATGAGCTGCTCAGGGTGGAAGAGCTGGCGGTAGGTGCCGGTGCGAACTTCATCTGGAAAAGGAAAACCCAGCACCTCCCATCAGCTACAACCCGCAGCAGCCCGCTCAACCCCACGAAGCCCAGGGAGCCCTCACCCGACCCCACCCCACACTCCGATGCCTGAGGCCACTCACCAATGACTGTGGGCTCCAAGTCTACGAACACTGCTCTGGGCACATGCTTGCCAGCGCCCGTTTCACTGAAGAAGGTGTTGAAGGAGTCGTCTCCTCCCCCAATGGTCTTGTCACTGGGCATCTGGCCATCGGGCTGGATGCCGTGTTCCAGGCAGTAGAGCTCCCAGCAGGCATTGCCAATCTGGACACCGGCCTGGCCCACGTGGATGGAGATGCACTCACGCTGGGGAAGGGAAAGAAAAAAAAAATTAGATCATGCTAACATTCTGAATTCTCAGAAAAAAATTTTCTAGTAGCATACAAACTTATTCAAATGTATTATGATCATGTTCCTCTCATGGTTGAAACAAAGAAAAGTATTTGCTAGAAATGCTGCAGATGGGTGTGACCTGAATAATAATGATGGGGCGGTTTCTCTCATGGTGCAGGTCCTTTGTTTCCAGAGCTATGTAGGAATAGATTTTTCTTGTTAAAAAATTAAAAATACAGATTTTGCTAAATGAAGTAAATTCAAGAATTATTTCATGGAAATCATTATTACTGCCTCCTTCCCATGTTCATAAAAGATGGATTTCTTGATATGATTTGGTCTTTCAACATGGACATCTGTACTGCAGCTGAGCCTAGAAGCCACACCCTTTTGCAGTCTATCTGCAGAATCCATCAGGCCAGGGGGAGAAGCAACACAGCCAGCCTCCCACATCGCTGCACTGCTGTGCCTGGTGCTGGCGCGGGCTCTCTGCTACATTATTTAACAGAGAAGATCGATTTCCAGCTATTGCCTACATGATCTCATTGTGCTTTTCTGCCAGTTTTCCTCCTCTGACCCAGGTTGGAACCATATGCCTGAATTGAAATCAATTAATGAAGATACAATGGGACAATAGAGGGGTGTATACATAGTACAATTCTCCTTTTTGCAGTTATTTCATTTGTTTTAAATTTTTCGCCAGAACCTTCTCGACTGCAAAATACAGGAAAATTATTAGTATGTAAAACAGTTCCTAAATTAGAAACAAGTATCACATGAGAAGCTTCTGAAGAAAAAAAGCCCAGTGAAATAACATTTATTTAAAAAAACAAAACAGTTCTTTCTTTCTTTCAGAGATTCCCTATCCACCACAGAATACTCATATTTACTCAGTAGGAATTCTTTCCTCTCGGGTCTGGGTGGCTGCGATCCCATTGTCTCCTCACTGACGCAGGGGGTGGGGGAGGGGGAAGGGCGTTTCCCTGCGTTAAAGAGCATTAGGGTGTCCTTTCTCATTAGGGTGTCCTTTCTCATCCTCGAAAATACGCAAATACTCTCCGATCTCTCTCCTCTCTCCTCTCTCCTCTCTTCTCTCCCCTCTCCGCCCCCCTGCCCCGCCCGCCTCCTCTCTCTTCCTCTTCCTGCCTCTCCAGGCAAGAACAGATAAATGTGATTTTGTTCCTCAAGGAAAACGACTTAAGCCCAAGTTTTCATAGTGCACAAACACCCTTTTTAACGCCTGCAGTTCCGCAGCGATGAGAGGTTTGTGTTCGGTCCCGGGAGACCGCGGTTCAGCGAGGGCGAACCCCGCCCAGCGGCCGCGCGGCCCGAGAAGCTGAAACAAACAGCCGCGCCCTGCGCCGCCTGCCGCCCCCACTTGCACCCTCCGCAGGGGGCTCCGACACCCGGGACGCCTTCGCTCCTCCCGGGGTCCCCTCCCCTAGCCCGACCGGCAGTCTCGGGGGAACAACGCAGAGTCCAGAGCCGCACGCACCCAGGACGGCGCCGGCCACGGGTCTCCCACGGCCGGCACGCGCTGCCCGCAGCTCCGGGGCGGGTGGGAGAAGCCCCGCTCCCGCGGCCTGGGGCTCCCCGGGGCCCCCCGAGCGGCGGGCTGGGCTTCTGCACCCGCACTGCGGCAGAGCCGCCTCGAAACAAAGGCCGCCCGCGCCCGGAGACGCCGCAAAGGCTCCGGGATCCTCGGAGATGAGGCTCCCGGCTTGCCCGGGCCGCCTCGGGTGCAGCCGGCGGCCACAAGAGCCGCGGAAGGACGCGCTTACCATGGTTGCTGCTGGCGCGGAGAGGAGAGGAGAGGAGGAGAGGGTGTTGCTTCTTACAGCGCGACTCTTAGGCGGTCGATGTAAGAGAACCTGCGGCACATGGGCGGATGCGGCTCCCTAAATACGATTCGGTCACCATGGGGATGGGCTGGGGCCTTTTCCTGTTGGTCCAGACCCCTCAATCTGCCCAGAGAAGCCACGACAGGCGAGTGGTGATTGGTGCAAACGACATGGGATGAGGTAATCGCTCCGCCACCCCTTTTTTCCTAGCATCCACGGGCTGTATCCTTCAGACAAAGAGGCCCTGCAAAAACAGCCGGCCGAGCATCCATGATGGGGTGGGGTTGAGGATGGGGAAAGGGAAGAAAGAGAATGGGGACTGGATGGTTTTTATACTGTTTATAAGCTTCAAAGTACACTTCAATGACCAGGGCAAGGCTTTTCCAACACTGAGTTGCAGAATCTGAGTTGAGAGAAACGGTTTCATGGAAAAATACTCCGGAGCCCTCCCTCAAAGTACACCAGACGCAGCTACGTTTGGTGAGAATTAAACATATCTCATTTCTTTAAAATAAAAGTAAGAGAAAACGTGTGTACGGTACTTAAAAGGACTTGGGAAGATGTGATTTCTTTTTCTAGTTTTATAAAACGATTTAATACTAGGGCCACCCCAAAATGGTTCCTCAGGTTCAGGTAATTTTTTCCACTTTCTTTTGTATCCTCCCCCAAATAGCTAAACAGAAAGGTGGAAAGATCCATGTCAAATGGAACACGGAAAGAATAACAATACTAAGTATGAATGCATATAGGTAATTCTTAAATGGCAGTAACGAAAATCTAATGATTGTGTCATTATTAAGTAGAAATAATAGAGATAATACTTTATCAGAAGTCTATTAATATATTTTATGCAGTTTATTGCTCCCTAAAACAACTCCTCTTTCCTGATACAGAATTGAAAAAACACCAGGAGGAAGAATAGCTCAGGAACTAACACTACCTGTGCATGTAGTTATGTTTCACATTGTTCTGTCTTGAAAAGGAAAAACAACTGAGATACCAAATTAAGAAACGAGAACTGTATAATGTAAAAAAAAGAAGACATTTTGTTTAATGTTGCTAACAAACAACTGTGTTCTGTCAGTTCAATAACTGCATTTCTTTTTTATGCAGTTCTTTGTGGATTTGGTCAATCCCCTCCTCTGCGACGGGGCTTCTCAGTGTGGGAATTGTTGACTCTCCCACACCGTTGCTATTCAGCTAGAGTCTCTGGTGGTTGCTCAATTGCCTCGTGGGACAAAAAGGCTTTGCTTTCACCCCTAGCAGACGGATTGCAGTAACATTCTTTTGCCATTTAGAAAGGCTCTGCTAGAGCTGCAAGGGTGGGTGGGCTGTGCAGAATTAGGCTTTGGCTGGGGACTCCCTGATACTGCTCATGGAATTTCAGAGGCAAAGAGGAATTGTATGGTCAATATTTAAAATTTTATTTTGGCAGATTATTTTTCCCTTTAGTTTGCCCCGATAGATTTGCGGGGTCTCTGAGCACAACTCTCAGTGCTGTGCAGAGCCCATTCATTTCTCCTGCACTGGCAGGCGGAGCAGGGGAGGGAGTGGGGAGGGGGACGGGCGACAGCTGCGGCAGGTTGTCGTCTGACAATGGCGGCCTTGACTCTTGCTAGCTTGCTCTCTGCAGTTCTGCTTTGTTTATATTTGCTGTAGGACTTTTCCTGAGCAAAACTAAAACCCAATTCACAATACCGTTATTTACCTTTTGCATATTTCATAGGAAAAATAATCTTTCCTTAAGCAGACTAAAAAATATTTCTGCCGAGGGAGAATTGAGGATGGCTTGAATGTTACTTTGTGAATCCAGATGTATATTTTTAACAAAAATAAGAGTTAAGTGGCATAAAGTTTTATTTGGATTATCAAGTAGCTCATTCACAATAATACGTCTTTCAATATTTCAATGATTAAAAAAAAAATCAAATACCACAGAACTACAGTCAAGTGTTCAGATATCCTTTTGGAATGAGAGGCATAGTCTTGAATTTTATTTTTTTAGTATATAAAAATAGTCTTTTTGAAATGTAGTTGTCAGAGGATTAAATGAAAGAGTGTCATCAATTGATTCTTTGTAGTTCCATCTCAGAGCCATTCTGTTCGTATGTAAATGAGGATTTTTCTCCTCCCCTTGGGCATAAGTAACAATAAAATCTAGGTCAGAAATAGACTACTTGAGTACTGGTAATCTTAGATCTATAAATGGGAGAACAGTAGAAATCATGCATCTGTTCTCTTTTGTTCTTTCTCATCAATCTTCACAGCGTAAAAACCATGGGAAACAAATTTTTAACTAGTTCACTTCTTTTACTGCCCATTTCTTTAGCTTAACATCAATGTATACATATAAACAGTCTACTGATGGATTCTTTTCCATGGTGAAGTTGTCATAAAACTTATATATTTATGGAATTTAAATTATTTATCTGTGTGTATACCTCCCTCCATTAAAACATGAATCCTAGCTTCTGGCAAAGTAGACATTATATACATGTGCATACATGTTGACTGAAATGAGTGGCTTTTATCTTTGCTTATCTTGTTTAACTACTGTCATGGTTAGTAACTCAAAGGTATTTATCTTTTTTTTTAATTCAGAAAATAATTGTTGAATCTATACTGAACACTGGGCTATCCTGGATAATGTGGGGATTTCAGAGAAAGTAATATGATTCCTCTTTCTTTCCTCCTTCCTTCCTTCTTTTTCTTTCTTTCTCTTTTTTCTTTCTTTCCTTTCCTCCCTCCCTCCCTTCCTTTCTCTTTCCTTCCTTCCTTCCTTCCTTCCTTTCTTTCTTTCTTTCTTTCTTTCTTTCTTTCTTTCTTTCTTTCTTTCTTTCTTTCTTTTTTTTTTTTTTTTTTTTTTTTTTTGCTTTTTGGGTCACACCCAGCGATGCTCAGGGGTTACTCCTGGCTTTGCACTCAGGAATTGCTCCTGGCAGTGCTTGGGGGACCATATGGGATGCCGGGGATCGAACCCAGGTCGGCCGCGTGCAAGGCAAACACCCTACCCGCTGTGCTATCGCTCCGGCCCCTCTTTCTTTCTTTCTTTCTTTCTTTCTTCCTCTCTTTCTCTCTTCCTCTTTCTTTCTTTCTTTCTTTCTTTCTTTCTTTCTTTCTTTCTTTCTTTCTTTCTTTCTTTCTTTCTTTCTTTCTTTCTTTCTCTCTTCCTCTCTTTCTCTCTTCCTCTTTCTTTCTTTCTTTCTTTCTTTCTTTCTTTCTTTCTTTCTTTCTTTCTTTCTTTCTTTCTTTCTTTCTTTCTTTCTTTCTTTCTTTCTTTCTTTCTTTCTTTTTCTTTCTTTCCTTGCTCCTTTCTTCCTTCCTTCCTTCCTTCCTTCCTTCCTTCCTTCCTTCCTTCCTTCCTTCCTTCCTTCCTTCCTTCCTTCCTCCCTCCCTTTTTTTTTTTTTTGCTTTTTGGGTCACACCCAGCAACGCACAGGGGTTATTCCTGGCTCTGCACTCAGGAATTACCCCTGGCAGTGCTCAGGGGACCATATGGCATGCTGGGAATCGAACCTGCGTCGGCCGCATGCAAGGCAAACGCCCTACCCACTGTGGTATTGCTCCAGCCCCTCTTTCTTTCTTTTAAGTAAAATTTTTGGTAACGTGGTTATGATAATGTTAGTATTTATGGTTTTGACATACAAAGTTAGGGCAGCTTCACCACCAAGTCCCTCACAAGCCCCCCCATCTCTCCCCACTGACAATGCCACTTCTAATCTGCTTTTTCCTCCCTCCAACAACCACTGTTTGGTAATCTCAGTTTTGTAATCCAAGTCCAATTGTTTGTCATGATTTGACACTGTCTCTTCCCTTGTTTTGTTTCTTTATATCCTTCAGATGAATGAAAACTGAGATCCTCCAGGGTTTGTCTTTCTCCCTCTGATTTACTTTGCTTACCATGATGCCCTCCAGTTTCATCCAAATTGCTAGGAAGTTCAAAATTTCATCTCTTCTTCTAGCTACATCACATTCCATTGTGTATACATGCCACAGCTGTACTCACCTGTTATTGGATATTTGGGATGATTTTAACATATCCTGGCAATTGTACTTACTGCTGTGATGAACATAAAGTATGCATATATATCTTTTTGAATTATTGTTTTTATGTTTTGGGGGTAGATTCAAGAACTACTGGAACATATGGAAGCTCTCTCCTTGCCTTTTGGAGAAATCTCCAGACTGTTTTTTACACTGAACCAGATGACATTCCCACTAACAGTGAATGAAGCTTTTCTTGTCACTGATATCCCCTCTCCGCCACTCTTGGTCTCCCTCACCCACACACATGCCACACTGGTTATTTCCTGTCTTTTTGAAATATGCCTCTCTCATTGGTTTGAGATGTTATTTCATTGTCCTTTCGATTTGCATTCCCCTGATAATTAACAAGTGATGATGAGCACTTTTTATGCCGCCTGCCCATTTACATGTTCTGTTTGGGAAAGCATTCATCTTCTTTCCATTTTTTTGTTCTCTTGTTTTTGGGCCACACCCAGCCATGCTCAATGCTTACTTGTGTCTCTGCTCAGGGATCATTCCTGGCAGACCTCAGGGTTTTTGTTTGTTTGTTTGTTTTGTTTTGTTTTGGGGCTACCTCTAGCATTTTTCAGGTGTTACTGCTGGTTCTGAGCTCAGGAATTACTCCTGGCGGGCTCAGGGGGCACCACATGGTTTGGTAAGGCCCTTGCCTTGCACATATCCCACCAGGGTTTCATCCCTGCCACCCCGTATGGTCCCCCAAGCCTTCCAGGAGTGACTCCTGAGGGCAGAATTTACCAGCCTAATTGAAAAAATGTTAAAAAGTGTAAGTATATTGAGGTATATAGGAGAAGGGGGAACCATATGTAGTACCAGACATCAAACCTGGGTCAGCAGAGTGCAAAATAAGGACCTCACCTTCTTGTACTGTCTTTCCAGTCTCCTACTTCAGTTTTTATTTGTTACTAAATTCTGCCGGATTTAGTAGCCAGATTCTGCTACTCCTACTCTTTGAGAACAAGAACCCTTCATACGTGTTGCTAATCCGCTGGATACTTTCCGTGCTCACTGATCTGTGATAAACTTTGCACAGTTGACTATTATCTCTTTCTTGAAACTATTTTTGCCCTTGGCCTCAAAAACTCCATTTTCTGGACAAGTGTTTTTTTTTTTTTTTTTTGGTTTTTGGGTCATACCTGGCGATGCACAGGGGTTACTCCTGGCTCTGCACTCAGGAAATTACTCCTGGCGGTGCTCAGGGGACCATATGGGATGCTGGGATTTGAACCCGGGTCGGCCGCGTGCAAGGCAAACGCCCTACCCGCTATGCTATCACTCCAGCCCCAAGTGTTTTTTTTTTTTTTTTTGCCACACCCAGTGGTGCATACTCTCGGCTCTGTGCTTAGGGGTCATTCCTGGGGGTACTTGGGTCATGAGCAGTGTTGCCCATTGAACCAGGGCTCTACCCTGACTGTTCTTTTTAAGTCTCCAGCCAGTTTCACTATCTCAGTCATAGATGAGCCATAGAGATAGTACAAGGGACAAGGTGCTTGCTTTGTTTGTTTGCTTGTTTGCTTTTTGGGTCACACCTGGTGATGCACAGGGGTTACTCCTGGCTCTGCACTCAGGAATTACTTCTGGCGGTGCTCAGGGGACCATATGGGATGCTGGGATTCAAACCTGGGTCAGCTGCATACAAGGCAAATGCCCTACCCACTGTGCTATTGCTCCAGCCCCTAGGTGCTTGCTTTGTATGCCTGACTTGAGTTTGATTTCCGGCACCACATATTGTCTCCTGAGCACTTCCAGAGTGATCCCTGATTACAGATCTAGGAGTAAGTCCTGAGCACAGCTGGATGTGCCCCCCAAAAAAACCAAAAACAAAATAAAGCAAGACTTATTTTTATTTATTTATTTATTTAATTTTTTTAAATTTATTTTTTTTTTGGTTTTTGGGTCACACCCGGCGATGCACAGGGGTTACTCCTGGCTCTTCACTCAGGAATTACCCCTGGCAGTGCTCAGGGGACCATATGGGATGCTGGGATTATAACCCGGGTCGGCCGCATGCAAGGCAAACGCGTACCCGCTGTGCTATCGCTCCAGCCCCAAGATTTATTTTTAAATGTTGGAGTTCCTTTAGGTTTGGCTCTGGACATTTTGTTCCTTTTATTCTGTGTGGTCTCATTCACTCCTAGTGCATATCACTGCATTCATTCCCAAAGCTGCAAGTCCTTTCTATATGAAGATGACTTGTGACACTCTACTTATATCCAGATTATCTAGTACACTTCCAGCCTCTGGTTGACTTTCTCCCAGCTGTCCTCAACTGAATTAGCTATCATCACACAAACATACACTTCCTACAGAAGATCTCTTGCTCATCATTGATCAACACAGCAACTGGTTTCTCAAGTTAGAAATGGAAATTACTCTTGATGTCTCCCTCTCTTTTTATAACCACCATAGAATCAGTTACCAAGTCCTGTCAAGTGTACAGCCTAAGACTCTCAAGTCTTTTTCCTTATTCCTTCCTTCCTTCCAACATATTAACATATTAAATCTAATATATGGTTTATTTGAATTGAATTCATGTTCAGGGCCACATTGTTGTATGTGTTGATGTACAACCTTGAATGTGAATGATTATTGTAAACTATATTTACAACATTCTCCTGGCTTTATTATATAAATTTTCTATTGGCCAATGATTTAGTCATAATTTAATTAATATGGTTATGCTTTTTTCCAAATATTTGTGCTCTAGATATAGTTATCAAATCAAATGCAGTTATCAAATGATGAATTTTCCACATATGCCTAATAGTCTTGTAATAAAAAGCATGTAGCATGTTAAAAAAATCTTTCCTTCCTACTTTCCTTCCTTCCTTTTCTCCTTTTTTTCTTTTTTTTCTCTCTGTCTTTTGCTGTCTCTTTTCTTTTCTTTTTGTTTTCTGGAGGGTGGCACAGCCAGTGGTGCTCAGGACTTACACCTGCTCTGTGCTCAGGGATCACTACTGGCAGGATCCTGGGACCTGACGGGTGCTGGAGACCAAACCCAGGCCAACCACACGCAAGGTGTGTTCTACCCTCTGTACTATCACACTGGCCCCTTAAGTCTTTTTTGTTAGTAAGTAGATGATTTTCTCTAGTAAGAATGTCTTTTTCTTGCCCTGCAACCTCAGTACTCCTAATTTTTTTCCTACTTATTCCCAGGTCAGTCTTCATGTAATAAACAAGTTCATGTCACATAATATCGATCTTCACCATTTAAAGGAGATTAATTGGCTGGCTGCCTGTCAGTTTTAAGATGAATCCTTAATATACATGCTTCAAATTCATAGCACTGTAGCACTGTAGTCCCATGGTTCATCAATTTGCTCGAGCGGGCTCCAGTGTCGTCTCCACTGTGAGACTTGTTAATGTTTTTGACATATCAAATATGCCACAGGGAGCTTGCCAGGCTCTCCTGTGCAGACGGGATACTCTCGGAAGCTTGCCGGGCTCTCTGAGAGTGATGGAGGAATCGAACCTGGTCGACCATGTGCAAGGCAAATGCCCTACCTGCTGTGCTATCGTTCCAGTACTCAAATTCATACTGGAAATAAGTCACATACTTAAAATACATGAGAAGACATACTGATTTCATTTATTTACTGATGTTTGGGGGGTCACACCTGGCATGACATAGGGGCTACTCCTAGATATGTGCTCAGGGGTCATGCCCTATGGTGCTTAGTATATGGTGATGGGGATGAACCTAGGTCCTTTACATGCAAGGTCCATGTTCAGTCCTTTGAGATATCTCTCCAACCTAACATATTGATTTTAAAAAATAGTAAATTTCAAAAACTTTGTTTTGTTGAGGGGAGAGGTGTTACATCTGGCAGTTCTTAGCTCCAGGGATTGAACTGGGCCTCCAGCGTGCAAAGCATGTGTGCTCAAACCTTTGACTTATATCCTCCCTAGAAGATTTTGTTTTCTGAGAAAGAGAGAGAGGGAGAGGAGAGTCGAGAGAGAGAGAGAGAGAGAGAGAGAGAGAGAGAGAGAGAGAGAGAGAGAGAGAGAGAGAGAGAGAGTCATCCCTAGCAGATTTTTTCTTTCTTTTTGGGTCACACCCAGCATTACTCAGGGGTTACTCCTGGCTCTGCACTCAGGAATTACTCCTGGCAGTGCTCAGGGGACCATATATGGGATGCTGAGAATCGAACCTGGGTCGGCTGTGTGCAAGGCAGACGCCCTACCCACTGTGCTATCTCTTCAGTCCCCCTAATGGATTTTGATAAGAAGGGAGGCAAAGAATTCTCCCGAACAGTGCTCAGGGTCCAGTCCCTGACACTGCTGCAGGAGTAGCGTCTGAGCACTGCCGATGTATCCCCCTCCCCCAACAATACACTGCTTAGTTTAGGGGACACTTCTGGTAATACTGGTACTACCAAAGTGCATTGGTTCTGGGGTCACCAGGTCTGTACTGATGGTGCATGGGGTGCCATATGGTGCTGGAAATTGAAGCTGGCACCTCTGTATACCAGCATGTGCTCCAGCAATGTGAGCCATTTTCCTGGCCCAAATGTTGGTATTTGTACAATTTTTTATAATAAAAATGTTTAACATTTTATGTGGGTTTTTTTATTCTTTTTGGGTCACACCTGGCGATGCACAGAGGTTACTCCTGGCTCTGCACTCAGGAATTACCCCCTGGCAGTGCTCAGGGAACCATATGGGATGCTGGGAGTCTAACCCGGGTCGGCCGCGTGCAAGGCAAACATCCTACTTGCTGTGCTATTGCTCCAGCCACCTCATTTATAAATTTTTCAAAATGTGTTTGTTTTGTTTTGTTTGGGGCCACACTGGTGATCCTCGGGGCTTACTCCTGACTTTGCACTGAGGGGTCACTTCTGGCCCCTCAGTGCTGGGGTTTGAACGTGCCAGGGCTTGAACTTTGCTCAGCTCTGTATAAGGCAGGTGGTGCCTGTGATGATATATTTTTATTAGAAATGGTGGCTCCTCACTGAATGGTTTGGCAGTAGCTGATTAAGTACGTAAACATTAAGCAGGAATCGCAACATTGTAAGCTTGTACCTCTCAGCTACTTTATATTCCACATATGAGTGCGATCTTTCTATGTCTGTCTCTTTCTTTCTGACTCATTTCACTCAGCATGATACTTTCCATGTTGATACACTTATATGCAAATTTCATGACTTCATGTTTTCTGACAGCTACATAGTATTCCATTGTGTAAATATACCAGAGTTTCTTTAGCCAATCATCTGTTTTCGGGCACTCTGGTTTTTTCCATATTGTGGCTACTGTAAACAGAGCGGCAATGAACATGGAAATGCAGATGTCATCTCTACTATACCTTTTTGCTGGGGAGGTGGGGGGAAGGGGGGAGATATATCGTGATTCTTGGTGGTGGAATATGTGCACTGGTGAAGGGATGGGTGTTTGAGCATTGTATAACTGAGACTTAAACCTGAAAGCTTTGTAACTTTCCACATGGTGAATCAATAAAAGAATTTTAAAAAAAATTTAGCAGGGCTAGGAGGTTATACAGTGGTTAGGACACTATCTGTGCGTGGCCTGGGTTTGATCCATAGCCCCATGAGACCTCATCGTTGCCAAGTGTAGCCCTGCTGGTCTCCGGCACCACAGGGCCCAAATAGCCTGTGGCATCTCCAGAACCTACCACAGAACCGTTTCCTGGACCCCCACCAGGAGTGGACCATGGGCTCCCTGAGTGCCACTTAGATGCCTCTCCCTGCACACTCTCCACCACCAACAAAGAATTTAAAATAGGAAAACGGGAAGAAGAGATAGCTCAAAGTGCTGAGCAAATATTTTGCATGCATGAGATCTGAGTCAATCTGTCACTGGACTGATTGTACCAATTCTGGATCAGCACCAGGAATGGCCCCTGACAGCCACTGTGTGTGACACCCCCCCACGAGGTTCCTCCCCCTTTTCCCCACACATAAAGGGAAAATAGGACGGGTGATATGGCCCAATGAGTTTGACATATGATGCTGTAAAATTTTTAAAAAGGGGGAGTAGGGACATAACATTAGCAAAGATGCAGTATAATCTCCTGTCTGTAGAAGGGAGGGAAAAGAAACTGACTTGCTTAGAGCACTTAAGATATTCTGGGTAAACTCCAGGTGGGAAAAGGTGCCGTCCCACCGCCTATACCCCTGGCGGCTCGTGATCGCCATCTTCCAGAGGCCAATGGACAGTCAGGTATGGGCCAGCAGTGATGAGACACTCGGGGCCTCATCACAGGATTCGGGTGGAGCTGGCCCTTGTCCTCTCCTGCCCCAGCGAGACCCAGAGTTGCCACCCATGAACGGCCCCTCTCGCTACTGATTAAGCTGCTGAACAGTCATGATCCCAGAGACACACTAACGAATCTCAGAACCCAGCGGCTTTTGGCAGAAATCCCTTCAGATTTAATTATTAAAATTTCAGATTTCCAGACTTCATATACTATTCATAATCAGCAATAGAAAACAAATTGTCTAATTTTGCCTTTTTGGCAGATCTGAGTGTTGGGGGAAAATCCCAAATAATAATGGTGGGTCTGGTGTAGAAATATTGAATGTAATCAAAGTAGAGAGAGAGTAATGTGGAAATCATCTGCCACACAGGTAGGGGGAGGGTGTGGGATGGAGGGTATACTAGGGTTTTTGGTGGTGGAAAATGTGCACTGGTGAAGGGACGGGCATTTCATCATTGTATGACAGAGATTTAAACCTGAAAGCTTTGTAACTGGTTTCATGGAGATTCAATAAATAAATTTATGTAAAAAAAAAAAGGAAATTTGGGGTAAAAATGAGGGAAGTTTTATTTTTTTTCTTTCTGTTTTTGTCTGAGTTGTTGTTTTGTTTTTTTTTTTGGCTTTTGGGTCACACCAACAATGCTCAGGGGTTACTCCTGGCTCTGCACTCCAGAGTCACTCCTGGTGGTGCTTGGGGGACATTATGGGATGCTGGGTATCAAACCTGGGTCAGCTGTGTGCAAGGCAAACACCCTACCTGGCCCCTTGCTGGTGTGTAAGACACACTTGTGGTTCTTGTTCCCCCCCGGGGTGCTGGAGAAGCATGTGTTGCCAAGCGTCACACCTGCGGTTCCCGGAGTATCCGCTCAGCTCTCTGAGCCGTCTCTGACCCAAAGCTTATTCTCCGCTTTCCTTCTTTCTGCTGCTGCTGTCATTGTGGTGCTTATTGTGGTCACACACTTGACCTTGCTGCTCACCAAGGATTATACTTTTTATGTTATGTTTTTATTCTTTGGGTGACATCTGGAGGTACTGGGGATTGACTCTTGGCCTCTTACATGCAAAGTATGTGCTCAGTTCTTCAAGCTATCTCTCTGGCCCCCAGGGCTGCTCCCTGTAGTCTTAGTGCCTTCCTGTGTTCTGTTACAGTGCTCACGAGGCATCACTGTGCTACTCACATGTACTCACTGGGCTTGTGCTTCCTGCTTGTGGAGCCTGCACATGTTCTCATTGTGCTGCTCCCAAGGAACTTGCAGTGTTTATGTTGTGGTGTTCTCACCCAGTTGGGGTGTGACCAGAAGTCACTTATGGTACCAGGCATCATAGATAACAGCAACCAGGCTCTAACAACAGAGATGCCAGGATCCTGCTTGGAGGATGTGGTACAATAGGAATTTCAACTCGCAGCCGTATGCTTGCAAGGTTGTTGGTCTGAGCTACTGCAGTTCTTCTTCTGGGTCAGATTTGCTTGTTTGGTTGTTAATTTTGGGGACAGTACCTGGCAGTGTACAGAGTCACTCCTGACTCAGTGCTTGGAAGGTGCTCCCCAGGATGCTCAGGGAACCATGTGATGCCAAGGATAGAACCTGGATTCTCTCACGTGTAAGGCATGTACTAACAGATTAACTTTAGAGTAGGGACATTTTAGAGTCAATTTAGAGTAGATAGATTTTAGAGTAGGGAAATAGGAAATAACGAGATTAATGGGGGGGTTATTACAATAATCTTAAGCAGAAGATCTCAAGCCCTTTTATTTATGTGGAAATAAAGATGATAGAAGAAACCATTTAAAGGAAAGAGGCCAGGGCCAGGAGGTAATACAATGACAAGGGCACACACCTAACATGCACTTGACATGGGTTTGATCTTCAGCACCACATGCTCCTCTGAGCATCACCAGGTATGACCCTGAAAAGCTTCTGAGAACCCCCAGGAGAGCCCAGGAATGGGGTCCTTACATTGAACTGCCAAGAATTTCTGACCACTGCAGAACAAAGCAACCACAAACAACCCACCAAGGAGTAATACCAGTGATGTTTGGTTGGGTATTCATTATAAAAGAAACAGTCAGAATTAATGTTTTGTATCTGGAGAACTGAGAATAAAAACAGTAGTGGTGTTCTTCATAGAAACAGAGAAGGCAAGGGGGATGTGGTGGGCAGGGCCACCGGTTGATGTGATTTTGCAAATTAAATGTTAAACTGTTTGGGGTAATAAAGTAATTGTGGACGAGAGTTATAGATCTCTGAATCTGAGGTTGGGCATCTAAGAGAAAAGTCTGGGCTAGAAGGATGGAGATGTTTTTTTTTTTTTTTATTTGGAACCAAATAACAACATTATACCCTGGTGGTATGGTTTTAGAATAGTGTTTTCCAAGTGTAAATTAGAATTGCAAATTACATTGCTCGATTGGAAACGTAATTCAGGTGCAGTTCAACTGAAAAACATATTTATTTTTTTCTTCCTTATTTTGAAACCATTTTATTGGAGAATAACTTAAATGAATCTTTATAAATCATAAAATTTTAATGAAATTTTGAAAACTTAATATTACTACTGTGACCAGCAATAGATTTATTTTGCCTGTTTTAAACATTGCATAAATGGAATGAATGAACTCTTTTGTAGCTGTGTTTTTTTTTTTTTTTGCTTTTTGGGTCATACCCGGCCATGCACAGGGGTTACTCCTGGCTCCACACTCAGGAATTACTTCTGGTGGTGCTCGGGAGACCATACGGGATGCTGGGAATCAAATCTGGGTCAGCAACATGCAAGGCAAACGCCCTACCCACTGTGCTATCGCTCCAGCCCCTGTAGTTGTCTTCTTTTGTTCAAAATCATATTTCTGAAATTGACTCATACCACTGAATGCAATTATAATATTCTCCTTGCTATGTAGTAGCCTGTTGTCTGAATGATGTATTTATCTATTTCCAATGATAATAAAAAATAACATTATTTCCATTTTTGGAAATTGGTATTAGCATTCTTATATTTCTATTTGCAAATTCTGCTGTATGTTTTTCTGCTGCTGTATGTCTAGGAGTGAATTGTGAGGTGATAGAGCATGAGTATGTTCAGTTTTAGTGAAATAACTAAATTTTTCCAGAGTGGGTATAGTTATGTACACTATTACTAAAGTAGTCTTGGTTATTTATCAATCTTCTTTATGAAACTATTCAGGAGAGTTTATAGAAATAGCTGTCACAGCAGGCTGGAGCGATAGCACAGCCAGCGGGTAGGGCGTTTGCCTTGCACACAGCCGACCCGGGTTCGATCCCGGGCATCCCATATGGTCCCCCAAGCACTGCCAGGAGTAATTCCTGAGTGCAAAGCCAGGAGTAACCCCTGAGCATCGCTGGGTGTGACCCAAAAAGCAAAAAAAAAAAAAAAATAGCTGTCACGGGGCCAGAGTGATAGTATAGCTAGTAGGATGCTTGCTTGCACACTGCCAGCCCAGAAGGAAAGAAAGAAAGAAAGAAGGAAAGAAAGAAAGAAAGAAAGAAAGAAAGAAAGAAAGAAAGAAAGAAAGAAAGAATGAAAGAAAGAAAGAAAGAAAGAAAGAAAGAAAGAAAGAAAGAAAGAAAGAAGGAAAGAAAGAAAAGGTCTATCATATTGTGAGTTTATTTGATTTGGTTTTTGGGCCACACCTGGCAATGCTCAGGGGTTACTATTGACTTTGCACTCAGGAATTACTCCTGGCAGCATTCAGGGACTATATGGGATGCCCGGGATTTAAGATGCATGGGCTGCATGCAAAGCAAATGCCCTACTGGCTATACTATTGCTCCAGCCCCCATATTGTGAGTTAAATTTGTTAACTCACAAATTTAATGACGTTGACACCTATTCATTTGTTTATTGTCCATTCATTATCCTATTTGATGAAATGCTTGTTCATCCCTTTTCATATATTTTCATGGGTTTCCCATCTGCTCTCCACCAATCCGTTGTTCTTCCCTGTGCCGGGAAGGGCTTTGTGACCCATGCAAGGCAGGTGCATTTGGCACCTCTTTTTGGTTGCTTGTCTTTTTTTGTAAGGGTTTTTTTTTTTTGAAGTTGCCCCCCCAAGTGGTGCTCAGAAGGTTTCAGGCTTCCACCTGCAATTCTTTTTCTCTGGTTTTGGTTGTTTTGGTTTGGGACCACACCTGGTGTTGCTCAGGGATTACTCCTGGCTCTGCACTCAGGAATCATTTATGGCAGTGTTCAGGGACTGTATGGGATCTCAAGATTGAACCTAGGTCAGCTGTATGCAAGGTGGACGCCCTCCATGTTGTGTTTTTCTCTAGCACCATGCCGCTGGTGAATCTTGCACCACCAGGCCATTGATTCAGTGCAAGGGCCTGAGAATGTGATGCTGTTTGGGCCCTGTAGCTCGAGCATAGCGGGCTACTCTGGAATGCTGGAGTTTCTAGGGCTTACCAAGTGATGCTCCGTTGACCATATTTATTCCAGGAATTTACTCTGGTTCAGCTGCATGCCAGGTGTGGACCTTTACCACTGTACTACTTCCTGGTAGTTTGTTGGGGTTTTCTTTTCTTTCTTTCCTTCCTTCTTTCCTTCCTTCCTTCCTTCCTTCCTTCCTTCCTTCCTTCCTTCCTTCCTTCCTTCCTTCCTTCCTTCCTTCCTTCCTTCCTTCCTTCCTTCCTTCCTTCCTTCCTTTTTTTGTTTTGTTTTTAGACCACACTTGGTGGTGCTCAGGGCTTACTCCTGGCTCTGCACTCAGGGATCACTCCTAATAGGACTTGGAGTGTCAGGGATCGAACCTGGGTAAGCTGTGTGCAAGGCAAGCACCCTACCTGGTGTCCTGTCTCTCTGGTCTCAGTTGGGTTGTTTTGATTATTGTTTTTCAGGTTTGTTTGGGGCTACATACAGTGACTTTGAGGGCGAAACAGGGGACTATGTAGTAGCGAGGACCAAACCTGGGTTCTTGCCTGCAAAACGTGTGCTCAGCCCATTGTACTATTCCCTTTTCACTCTCCTAATGGTGCTCTTTGATGTACAGAATTCCTTAATTTTAATATTGTTCAGGTTAGCATTTATTATTAGCATTTGTGAATTACATTTCAGAATTCACCCAGCGTCTGTTAGAATGGCAATTATCTAAAAGAATGAAAATAACAGTGTTGGTGAAAAGATGAAGAAAAAGGAGTCCTCAAACTCTGCTGGTGGCAATATAAACTCGTACAGCCACTATGGAAAACAGTCTGGAGAGTTATCAAACACTAAGAATAGAAATACTAGATGCTCCTACTATTCCACTTATGGGTGTTTATCCAAGTGCACAGAAACAGGGCTGGAGAGATAGTACAGTAAATAAGGCACTTTCCTTGTACGTGGTCGACCTGGGTTCGATCCTTGGCACCACATATAATTCCCTGAGAGCCACCAGCAGAAATTCCTGAGTACAGAGCCAGGAGTAAGCCCTGAGCACAGCTGACTGTTGCCCATTAGTACAAACACCAAAATCACAAAAATACCATCTTGAAAAGATGTGTGTATTCCTATGTCAGTTGTAGCATGATTTACCATTGCCAAGGAATAGATGTAACAGAAGTGCCCACTGATGCATTGGGAGGTAAAGAAGATGCGGCATTGGGGCTGAAGAGAGACAAAAAGATGATTCAATGGCTAGTGCATTTGCTTTGAATGCAGGGTTAGATCCCCAGGACACTGCCAGTCATGACCTCCAAGCATGGAGTCAGGAGAACCTGCCAACACCACTCAAAGTGGCTAACAACAAAAGAAAAGTGGCGTGGATTCACATCAGAATACTACACAACCATAAAAAAAAAATTTAATCCTACTGGAGTGATAGCACAGCGGATAGGGCCTTGCACACGGCTGACCCGGGTTTGATTCCTCCGTCCCTCTCGGAGAGCCCGGCAAGCTACTGAGAGTATCCCACCTGCACAGCAGAGCCTGGCAAGCTACCCTCGGTGTACTCGATATGCCAAAAACAGTAACAACAAGTCTCACAATGGAGGTGTTACTGGTGCCCACTTGAGCAACTCGATGAACAACAGGATGACAGTGCTACACAGTACTACCATTTGTAACCATATAGACAGAACTTGAGGACCAGAACAATAGAGAGCCTTGCACACGGCCGACCTAGGTTTGGTCTCTGGCATCCCATATGGTCCCCCGAGCACCGCCAAGAAGTAATTTCTAGGTGCAGAGCCAGAAACAAGTCATGAGAATTGCTGGGTGTGACCTAAAAAGCCAAAACCCCAAAACCCCAAAGAAAAAAAAAATAGAAACCAAAATGTAAGATACACACCCTGAAAACAGAACTTGAGGGCATCTTTGTAAATGAAATGAGTCTGATGGAGAAAGACAAATGCCATGCTTTCCCTCACATGTAAAATATAAAAAATAAAATGAGGGGGCTGGAGCGATAGCACACCAGGGAGGGCATTTGCCTTGCATGCGGCCGACCCGGGTTTGATCCCCAGCATCCCATATGGTCCCCCGAGCACCGCCAGAAATAGTTCCTGAGTGCAGAACCAGGAGTAACCCCTGAGCATTGCCGGGTGTGACCCAAAAAGCAATAAATAAATAAATAAATAAAATGAACCAACAAAATGGAGAGAAAAATTATATTTTGACAACAGAATGGTAATTATGGGGGTGGGGGGATAGAGAATGGGTAAACAGAAAGGGGGTAGCTTATATAGTGGTGGAGCTTTTAATCCAGGTGATCATGATGAAGATTATTATGAAGCATATACAGGAGCTGCAGGTATACAGTGGGTAGGACATTTGCCTTGCATGTGGCCAATCCAGGTTTGACCTCCAAGAACTTCCAGGAGTAATTCCTGAGTGTGGAACCAGGAGAAAGCCTTGAGCATCACCAAGTGTGGCACAAAACAAAAAAGAATATACAGATGTTGACATATAAGGTGCTGTATCCCTGAAATGT
Organism: Sorex araneus; assembly: GCF_027595985.1. NCBI lineage: Eukaryota > Metazoa > Chordata > Mammalia > Eulipotyphla > Soricidae > Sorex > Sorex araneus. The sequence goes on along the minus strand of NC_073303.1, from coordinate 228,476,654 downwards.
TAGATACCAATGTTAGATACTAAAGTGATTGCCATTAAGAGAAAAAAAATAAAATGAAAAAGAAATATTTATCTACTCACAAAATCATGAATGTAATATTCTAAGAATGGGGCTGTAAAACTCAGCAGGTAGGGTACTAGCCTCGCTTGCCTGAGCACAGAGCCAGGAGTAAGCCCTGAGCAACTCCAGGTGTAGCACACCATCAAACGCATGTGTACACAGACACACAGACTCTCTGTCTCTGACTTTCCTCTCTCTCTCTCTCTCTCTCTCTCTCTCTCTCTCTCTCTCTCTCTCTCTCTCTCTCTCTCTCTCTCTCTCTCTCTCTCTCTCTCTCTCTCTCTCTCTCTCGCACACACACACACACACACACACACACACACAGAGTATTACATCCCTTTCTTCCTTTTCAGTGTTGTAAATTGCACCAGAGCCTTATACGTACAAGACATGCATTCTATCACTGAGTTAGATCCCAGCCCTTTTTTATTTTTGTTTTTGGGCCACGCCTGGTGGTGCTCAGGGGTTTCTTCTGGCTCTGCACTGAGGAATTACTCCTGGTAGTGCTCAGGGCACCATATGGGATGCCAGGGATCAAATCCAGGTTGGCCGTGTGCAAAGCAAATGCTCTACTCGCTGTACTATCGCTCTGATCTCCTGCCCCTCTTAAAAAGAAAAAAATGTTTGGGGGCCTGAGTGCTAGTACAGCCAGTCAGGCACTTGCCATGTACATGGCCTACTTGGGTTTGATCCCTGGCATCCCATATGATCCCACAAGCACTGCCAGAAGTCATTCCTGAGGCCAGAACTAGGAGTAACCCATGAACGTTGCTTAATGTGCTCCCCGCCCCCCAAAAAAAAGTTTCAGTGTGTGACAAATGAAAGGTCACACACCATGCATAAGGGGTTGCACATTTAGTTCTGGTTGCACATTCAATCAAGGGTTGAATTTGTGGCACCAGTTTGTACCTAGAAGTGCTAGGAATCCTACGAGGCCGTGCAGGGCGGCACTGGTACAGACGGAGAACCTGTGCACGGTGGCACTCGCCCACTGTGCAGGCCACAGAATCTATTTCTTTTCTTTTTTTTTTTTGTTTGGGGGCCACACCCAGCAGTGCACAGGGCTTACTCTGGGCTCTGCACTCAGGAATCACTCCTGGATGGGTGCAGGGGATTGTATGGAGTACACTGATCAAACCTGGGTTGTCTGCACCCAAGGCAAGCACCTTACTCACAGTACTATCTCTCTGCCTCTCCCAACACCCCCAGATCTATTTCTTTTAAAAGATTTATGGTTTAACTTTTGACAGTTCATTCTACAGTACATATGGGAACTGATTTTTGTGAATGTCTGTTTGTTGCGATAAAGGAATCATAATTTATTTTTTCCCCATGTAGTATCCAGTTGAGTTAACCTTATTTAGAAGAGTCACTGCAGTGACACCTTTGTCATAAATTGAGGTTATATGCACATAATTTTGATTATATTTTTGTTTGTTTGTTTTGGGACCATACCCAGCAGTGCTCAGGGTTTAATCATCATTTACTCCTGGCTATGTGCTCAGAGATCATTTCTGATGGGGCTCTGGGCATCATATGTGGTAAAAGGGATTGAACCCATGTCACCTATGTGCTGACAGTGCTCACTGTACTATCTTAGCCCCCCTTAATATACCTTGATGATACATACATATATATATATATATATATATATATTCTGTTCTACTTACTCGTGTTTTTTTTTTTGTTTGTCTTATTTTGGGCCATTACAGCAGTGCTCAGGGCCTGCTTCAAGCTCTGTGCTCAAGGATCACTCTTAGCTTTGCTTGGAAACTATGTGGTAACAGGGATTGAATTGGGGTTGGTAGTGTACAAGTCATGAACCTTACATGCTATATGTTTATGGCCCCACTTGTTCAAATTTCAACTTTTAAAATTTTCTAAATTACTATTACATCTATCTATCTATCTATCTATCTATATATATATTTGCTTTTTGGGTCACACCTGACGATGTACAGGGGTTACTCCTGGCTCTGCACTTAGGAATTACCCCTGGCTGTGCTCAGGGGACCATATGGGATGCTGGGATTTGAACCCAGGTTGACCGCGTGCAAGGAAAACGCCCTACCCGCTGTGCTATCACTCCAGCCCCACTATAATATATATATATAATATATATATATATTTAAAAGCAAATTGGAAGCTTGGAAGATAGCTCAATGGACTGGAGCATGTTCTTCACTCAGAGGAGACTCATATCCCGTGCCTGGCACTGTCCAAGAGCAACCCCTGAGCACTGAGCTGGGATCATTGTGTGCAGAAAGGATAGAATTAGGGGCTGGAGTGGAGGTTTGTCCTGTGCCAGGCAGAATGGCGCTCGAGGCCATGAGCTGATACACCAGCCCGGTGAACCCCGCCGTCTTCCCCCACCTGACTGTGGTTTTGCTGGCCATCGGCATGTTCTTCACTGCCTAGTTCTTCGTCTACGAGGTGACCTCCACCAAGTACACTCGGGACATCTACAAAGAGCTGCTCATCTCCCTGGTGGCCTTGATCTTCATGGGCTTTGGCGTCCTCTTCCTGCTGCTCTGGGTGGGCATCTACGTCAGAGCCCCCCCGGGTCCCTTGCCTGATGGCTGCACCGAACCCCCACTTTTGTAAATTAATTTTTATACTGTTTTGTCGGAAAAAAAAGAATAGAATTAGGGTTGGGGGTGTATGCAGGAAACTAGAAGATTGCTGGTTAGTGAACAGTAAGACTGACTTAAGGAAGCCTAGTAGCAATAGAAAGAGAGGTGGGAAATATGAGGAGGGCTGACTGTAGAGGGGGCAGTTATGTCTCGGAATGAGGAGTGAGGGGTGAATGCTGAGGCTGTGGGCTTGAATCAGGCAGAGCTGAGTTTAATTCTTTTTATTACAATTCAGACTAGATTAGAAAGACCACTAAGGCCTTAAAGATTGAATCAGGGCAGGGGCTGAAGCCATGATACAGCAGTTAAGGAACTTGCCTTGCACGGGGCTGACCTGGGTTTGATCCCTGGCATCCTAGAAGGTCCCCCAAGCCTAAGCAGCACCAGGAATAATTCCTGAGTGCAGAGCCAGGAGTGAATCCTGAGCACAGATGGGTGACCCCAAAACAAAATAGATAATTCAAGCAATAAATTCCTTTAGATTCTTTTTTTTTTTTTTTTGGCTTTTTGGGTCACACCTGGCGATGCACAGGTGTTACTCCTGGCTCTACACTCAGGAATTACTCCTGGCGGTGCTCAGGGGACCATATGGGATGCTGGGAATCGAACCCAGGTCGGCCGCGTGCAAGGCAAACGCCCTACCCGCTGTGCTATCTCTCCAGCCCCTCCTTTAGATTCTTTAGTTAAAACATATGTCAGGTGCTGGAGAGATGGCTTGATGGCTAGAGTACTGTTCTGTGTGTGAGTGTCCGAAATTTAATCCCCAGCCCTGTATGGGCCCTACACTACCCTCAGCACCAGGCTTAGTGACACATACGCCCCCAGCACCATACTAAAGTATCCCCTGAGAACCACCTTTGTTACCTAATCCCTCACTCACCACCAAAAGCAAAAACCATAAAAACCTGGGGTCAGAGATATAGTACAATAGGATAGGTGCTTGCCTTGCGAATGGCTGATCCAGGTTTGATCCCTAGCACCCTATATGGTCCCCTGAGCACCACCAGGACTGATCCTTGAGCCCAGAGCCAGGAGGAAGCCCTGAGCACCACTGGGTGTAACCTCAAAACCCAACCAACCCAACCCAAAAAATAGAACCTCTCCTCCCAAAAGCCTTCAGGGAGGGTTGGGGGAGGGGAAGAGGAAGCAAATCCTAGTGGTATTCAGGAGGCCATGAGGTAATGGGCTGTTCTGCCATTAAGTCACATTTCCAACTCTTTTTTTTTTTCTTTTTGGGTCACACCCGGTGATGCACAGGGGTTACTCCTGGCTCTGCACTTAGGAAATACTCCTGGCTGTGCTCGGGGGACCATATGGATGCTGGGAATCGAACCTGGGTTGGCCGAGTGCAAGGCAAACGCCCTTCCCGCTGTGCTATCAGTCCAGCCACACATTTCCAACTCTTAATGAATTTTTTTTCCAGAAGACACAAAACTTACACATACAATTTTTTTTGCCTTCTCTGATTTTTATTTTATTTTTTAAAATTCCCAGGTGATGGAGTCTGTACTCTGCCTCAGATAGGTGAGGTATACACTCCATCAATCAGCTACATCTCCAGTTTCCCCTTTCTTTTTTTCTTCAAATTTTATTTCATTTTAGGCGCTGTGGTTTACAAAATTGTTAATGGTAAGTTTTCTTGCATAAAACATTCTAGCACCGCACCCTACACCAGGGTCTGCTTCTTTGCGCCATTGTCCCAGTGTCCCCCAATCCTATTTCCTCCCCACCCCCTCCTCACAACACATATTTATACTCTAATATTAAAAACACTTCTGGGGTTGTTGTACAATCCTTTGAGATCACTCATTGATATTTAGTCACTTACTAAACCACTTGTTTTGACAAAGTATTTATATTCTGAGCTGGACATTTTATTCTTATTGGGGCGAGAATGCACATCCAGCTGTGCTCAGGGGCTTTTGGTGTGTGTGTGGGGGGAGGGTCGTATTATCATAAAGTGCTGAGATCTCAGCCAGGGTGGCGGACACAGCCCGTGCTAGACAAGCGCCTGAACTTTAATACTATCTCTCCTAGGAGATAAACGTTTTAATTTGTAACTCTAGTATTTGAGGGGTTGGTAGTTTACCTAAGCCATCTTGACATTTAGGGGGAAAGGAACAAAATTTGAAGAAGCTCAAGGGCATCATGAAGACAGTTGATAATCTCAGTTTTCACTGAAATCCAGTTTATTATTTGGTTGCATTTCATTAACCCAAATTACACATACTCTTAAGAATGCACGCCCGAACGCCTCTGCCCCACCCCCGTCTTCCACCAGAGCAGATGGAAACGCAGCGGCCTACAGGGACTGTTGCCATGGCGCCCAGCTCGGTTATTTAATAGTGATCCAAGGAGCGCCCAGCTCCTCCCGCAATCCGCCCACCGCGTGGTTCTTCTTTTCCTCTTAATCCCCAGTTACAGTAAACTAAGTTAACACTATTTCCTAGTGAAATTACTCCCTTCAGAATATTTGGTATAGATATTTTGCTCCTATTAGAAGTAAAATAACAGGCTCATTTTTTAAATATACAAAGCTATTCATGCAAAAAGTCAAAATTTGTTTTAAATATTTCTTATATTTCAAATAAATATTTGTCTTATCCTCAAAACCGATTTTTTGCTGTTTATTTCCCTGGGTGCTCTGCAGGACTGGAACGATAGCACAGCGGGTAGGGCGTTTGCCTTGCACGTGGCCGACCCGGGTTCGAGTTCTCCATCCCTCTCAGAGAACCTAGCAAGCTACCGAGAGTATCTTGCCCGCATGGCAGAGCCTGGCAAGCTCCTCGTGGCATATTCGATATTCCAAAAACAGTAACAAAAAGTCTCACAATGGAGATGTTACTGATGCCCGCTCGAGCAAATCGATGGGGACGACAGTGCTACAGCTCTGCAGGCATCTCAAATTCAGTTTCAAAGTAGAGCAGTCCTTTTCTCCTTTTCTCCTCAGTAGTCTACATTCCCAATTATTTTATACTCTCAATATCAGTTCATGGTTACAATTTTTGTTAGATTAAAATAATGCCCTTGGGGCCAGAGAAAGCACAGCCAGTAAGGTTCTTGCTGGGAACGCTTTCAGTTCCCGGCACCACATATAGTCTCCCAGGCTGATCCCTGAGCCAGCCCTGACCATAGTTGGATGTGCTCCCCCTAATAATAATAATAATAATAATAATAACCTCATATGTGTTGGGCAATCTTCTTGGCGCTTTATGTATACTCTTTCAGACAGTTCTTACTGATCATACATTCTATCAGTAATGTTTCAAAATTGTCTTTTTTATTTTTCAGTGCACAAACTCAGGGCCTCATATATGCAAGACAAGAGCTCTTGTCTTTTTTTTTTTTTTTTGCTTTTTGGGTCACACCCGGCGATGCACAGGGGTTACTCCTGGCTCTGCACTCAGGAATTACCCCTGGAGGTGCTCAGGGGACCATGTGGGATGCTGGGAATCGAATCTGGGTTGGCCGCGTGGAAGGCAAATGCCCTACCTGCTATGCTATCACTCCAGCCCCAAGAGCTCTTGTCTTATGTTACATCCCTGACACCAAAACACCAAAATTATCATAATAAATATTTGCAGAATGAACAAATATCTAACTTTCTAAAGCTTGAGTGATTTTTAAAAATTATTATTTTAAAATAAATTTTTGAAAATACTTATTATAATAAATTATCATTATTATCCTTATTATTAATTTTTAGGTCACACCCAGTGGTGCTCAGGGGCTGTTCTGTCTCTGTGCTCAGGAGTGATCCCTGCTGGTGCTCAGGAAAGCCATAAGTGGTGGAGAGATTATAACTGGGATTGGTGGGATGCAATACAATTTCCTCAACCTCTGAACTATCTGTCCAGCTCAGCCTAACTGGTTTTTGTTAGCTAAAGAATTTAAATCAGGGGCTGGAGCAATAGCACACCGGGTAGGGCGTTTGCCTTGCACGCGGCTGACCCGGGTTCGATTCCCAGCATCCCATATGCCCATATGTTCCCCTGAGCACTGCCAGGAGTAATTCCTGAGTGCAGAGCCAGGAGTAACCCCTGTGCATCGCTGGGTGTGACCTAAAAAGCAAAAAAAAAAAAAAGAGTTTAAATCAAAGTGAAGATATAGCAAATATTCAGGACTTTGAAGAGTTACATGTATAAATCCAAGGGCCAAAATAATAACAAAGTACCTTTTGTAGCACATTGTAGTCACCTTCTCAAACAGTGCTCCTGAGTATGCTGAAGAAGCAAGGGTGCTAGTTAAAGATACTGAGACGCAGCCTGGGGCCACCTCAGTGCTGGCAAGCATGCACACTTTGTGTGCAGGAGGCCAGAGTTCGAGCCCTGGGAGCAGGGTCCCCAAGCGCCCTGAGGTCAGTCCCTGAGCGCTAAACTGGGAGTAGCTCCCCTTGACAAAATACTAATTCCTTTTTCCTGTACAGAGTATTATGCAGAAAATAGTATTCCCTCAAAATTCTGCTCTTTATTTCCTATGCTGGGAATCAACTCAGTAGCCTCATCTATGTAAAGTGCTCTACCACAGAATTACATCCCCGACATAGAATCAATACTTTATCTTTTTTGGGGGCGGGGGTGTGGGAGCCCACCTGGCAGTATCAGGACCGCTTCTGGTTCAAGCGAATGGGAATTGCTTCCAGTGGTGTTTGGGGGGGTCCTTGTGGTGCCAGGGGTTGAATCCAGGTGTCACACATTCGAGGTATGTGCACAGTCCTCTGAGCCATCACCCCAGTGCAAAGTTGCAGGGTTTGGTTTTTTCACCTGCTTCTGAGGCACTTGCCTTGCTCCTGGACAGCCTGGTTCCATCCCTGGAACTGCATGTAGTTCCCTCAACATGGCCAGGAGTGGCCCTGAGCACAGAGCCAGGGCAGGCCCTAAGCACAGCTGGTGTGGCCCAACACCCTACTACCTCCAGAATAACCCCCCAAAAAAGGGAGAAACAACCAACCATCTGTTATTCTATTAGATTATAAAGTGATTCGGAGGTTTACTCTAGACTATCTGTCTTAGAGGCCAGAGAGCTAGTACAGCAGGTAAGAGGCTTGGCCTTGCACACGGCAGACTTGGATTTGATCCCCAGCATGACATGTGTGTCCCAGAACACTGCCAGGAGTGATCCCTGAGTGCAGAGGCAGGAGTAATCCTGAGTACCACCAGTAGTGGCCCCAAAGTGCCCCCCACAAAAAGGGCAGAGCGGTACTACAGCCGGTAGGATGTTTGTCTTGTATGCAACAGATCCAACTTTGATCTCAGCATCCCATATGGTCCCCAGGCACCAGGTGTGGCCCAGACACCAAAAAAAAGAAACCCAAAAACCAAAAATCCCAAAACCAAAGATTGTATGGCCTAAAATAAGCCCCTTAATAGCCAGATTGTCTCTAGATTTAGTATATTTTAATATAGCCACTATTAATTTTTTTATGATTTCAGTATTTTTAGATACAAAAGAAATTTCAACACCTCTCATGTTACTAAGCAACATATCTAGTTGCTAGGAGACAGACTAACAAGCTTGGGGGGTACTTCACTTATCACCTTGTATAACACGTGACTTTACCCTAGAGAGTTTTGTAGCCTCAGAGAAAAGAAAAAAGTCAATGGCATATAGAGAGTATGGGGAAAAAAATGAGGGGATGGCAGAATAGATAAGGAAAACAGCAAGGTATTTGAGAAGAGTGACATTGGCAGAGGAAGGCTATTATGTAATTTCCTTGAATGAGTCATGGAAAAACCTTAAATTGCCACTGCTCTATTTCATATTCTGTCTGCCTCTAATTTTTCCAAAAAGCAAATTAGAGAATAAACTTGGAGCAAGTCTTTCAGATAGCACTCCTGAATATTTCCAGAGGGTGGAAATCAACTCATTGTCAGAAGAACAATGACATACCCTGTAAATAAATCATATATTATTTAAAATTCCCAAGTCAGCACCAGGCCATCTTCCAGTTTCCCTTCGAAATAATAATGGGACAGCGCTAAGAGGGAGGTTTGAATATGAGTTTAGGACAAATTTAGGAGCAAGATGGTCATACAGGCTGGGCAGTGGGTATTTCTGGCACTTTGTTTCAGTGTCTCCTCAACTTCAAAAATTAATATGAGGGGAGAGGAAAGAGGAGGCCGCTGAGCTCTGCTTGGAGGACTCTGTTGTATCTGAAATAAGAAACCATGGCTCTAGGTTTCATTGTGTGCATGTGAGGGGTTGAGTCTTGGTGTCTCTGTGGTATTTATTGTTGCTGGCAACCAGGAAGCTCCCTAGCGATTGTTGCTAGGTCCCAAGTGTCTCTGTTTGCCTGAACCTCAATTCAGTGCCAGAAACACCAGAGATAGAAATCACTGCTCAAAGCCCAATGTCTGTTCTCTCCAATGGTCCTACTTCAGACAGTCCATCTGTGTTCAGTGACAATCCGTGTAAAACAGAAACTTCACCAGAAGAATTCACCTCAGCGTCCTTTACCTGAAATCCTGTTCTCAGAGCAGGACAGTGAGAGGACACCAAGGTATGCTTTGAATGAAATAGTTTATGTCCTGTTTTCATCAGCTCCAGGCATAATAAAGAGTCTCAGACAACGACAAAACTTCAGTCTTGGATTACCAAGTTTACCAAGCTGGGTGGAGAGGACTGGGGGGCAGGAGACTGGAAGTAACACGAAGATGGTAGGGGTCTTGGGCGTTTCGCTGGTGGTGGGGTACCATATGTCAAGACCATAAACACTAATACTATTAGAATCATTTTATCTTAATTACAAAAATTAAAAAAGATCCCCTAATTAAAAAAGTAAACAAAGTAAAATAATATAGTCTAAGACAGGAAACAAAGCCAAGAAAGATATGGTCATTTTTAGACAATTTCCCTCGATGGAAGAGGAAGGGCTCATCAAGGCTCTCTGACAGTCTGAGATCACCTCAGAGGCCACAGAGGCCCTGGTACAAATGACTGGACCATTTCAATAGGAGACACATGAGCTGATGCATGTTTACCATGCAGGAGACCTGCATGGCTTCCTGTGGTTTCTCAAGAATCACCAAGAGTGACCCTTGAGCACAAAACTCGGACACCACTCATTGGCTGTGGTCCAAAAACTAAAATAAATTAAAATAGGAGTTCAGAAGATTATGACAAAGAGCCATGTCAACATGATCCCATTAAATATCTGAAATTAAATGTTGGCTTTTAGATGAACCTGCTGAAACATTACAAACTACTTTTTTTTTTTTTTTGCTCTTTTTGGGTCACTCCTGGCGATGCACAAGGGTTACTCCTGGCTCTTCACTCAGGAATCACTCCTGGCAGTGCTCAGGGGCTCCTCTTGGCTCTGTGCTCTGTGGGTCATTCGTGCTGGATCCCACCGCAGTGGCACTGCCCTCATCCCTTACAATGTCCAGTATCCTGCACCCTGATCATTGCAGCAACTGATGACCACAGAGGTATGGTATGGGGCAGAGTGGAGCCTGAGGACAGCGGGTAGAGCACTTGCCTTGCATGTGGCCAACCTGGCTCTGATCCCTAGCACTACATATGGTCCCCTGATCTTGCCAGGAGTGATCCTTGAGCGCTGAACCAGGAGTCAACCCTGAGAACTGCTGAGTATGGTTCAACACCCCCCGTAAAAACACCCCAAAACAAAACAACAACAACAAACAGGGAAGGCAGCTTGCTTCATGTGACCTTCTCAACTCTGCTAAGGAGCCTGAGAGAGTGCAGCAGGGAGTGTTTACCTCATACACAGCCAACGCTATGGTCCTCCAAACACTGCTAAGAGTGATTTCTGAGTGCAGAGCCAGTGGCAAGTCCTGAGTATCACAGAGTACGTCAGACCCACCCCTCGAAAAAAAAGTGACCCAACTGTGTATTCTGTGGCAGCACTGGGTAGCTTGGAGCTGGCCGTGATGTGTTAAAGTTCCTGCTGGCAAAGCTCCCAAACTATCTGGACTGTTGACCTGTGAGAATGCTCTGGGACCCGGACAGTGGTGTAGGAGCGAGGCCAGGAGAGCTGACATTTCCGAGATTAGTATAGATTGATGATTAGCTATCCCCATATGGTCCCCCGAGCACTGCCAGGAGTAAGTCCTGAACACCACCAGGATGATCCAAAACACAAGTAACAAAGGAAAACTGAAAAAAAGAAAGAAAAATAAAATTTAAAAAAAAATTTTTTTTTTTTTTGCTTTTTGGCTCACACCCAGTGATGCTAGGGGTTATTCCTGGTTCTGCACTCAAAAATTACTACTACTGGCAGTGCTTGAGGGACCATATGGGATGCCGGGGATTGAACCCAGGTCGGCTGTGTGCAAGGCCTATCTGCTGTACTATCTCTCCAACCCTGGGATTTAAAATTTTTTACTTCTTTTATTTTTATTGTTTAGTTTTAAATTGGGCTGGAGTGATAGCACAGCGGGTAAGACCTTTGCCTTGCATGCGGCCGACCTGGGTTCGATTCCTCCACCCCTCTCAAAGATCCTGGTAAGCTACTGCGAGTATCTTGCCCACATGGGAGAGCCTGGCAAGCTTCCCGTGGTGTATTCGATATGCCAAAAACAGTAACAAAACAACAAGACTCACAATGGAGATGTTACTGGTGCCCGCTCGAGTAAATCGATGAGCAACGGGATGACAGTGATACAGTTTTAAATTAATTTTTTTGTTTGGTTTTGGTTTTGGATGACATTCAGTGGTGCTCAGGGCTTACTCCTGGCTCTGTGTTCAGGGATCACAGAGCTCCTGGTGAAGCTTGGAGGGCCTTATGGGGGTGCCGGGGATTGAAGCCAGGTTGGCAGCAGACAAGGCAAGCACCCTACCCGCTTTACTATCTCTTCAGCCCCATTACTACTGTTTACTCTTTCTGTTTTGCTTTGTTTGGGAGCCATATGCAGCAGCTCACAGCAGCTATTCCTGGCTCTGTGTTCAGGAGCCAACCCTAGTGATGTTTGAGAGAACAATGTGCAGTGCCAGAGATTGGACCAGGGTCAACCTCATGCAAGGCAAGTGCCTTATCTCCAGTATGATCTCTCCAGTTTCTTCTTTCAAAGTAGAATCCAGGGCTGGGGAGATAGTACAGTGGGTGGGGCTCTTGCCATGCACACAGCCAGCTCTAATTCATTCCCCAGCACTGCAAAAGTTCCCCTAAGATTGGGCAGGAGTGATTCCTGAAACAAAGCTAAGAGTAAGCCCTGAGCACCACTAGGTGTGTTACCTCCATCATGCCCTCTGCCCCCCAAAACCTCACAGAATCTATAGGGTGTAGAGAGTTAAAATAGGGATTAAGGCGCTTAGCTTGGATGCAAAAGACCCAGGTTCAATCCCTGGCACCACCTGGTCCCAAAAGTACTTCTGGGAGCAACTTCTGTGCACAGAGCCAGGAATAGGACCTAAATATCACTTGGTATGATCTTCCCCTTCATCAAATAAAAGCACTCAGAATCCATCATACTATCATTTCCTTTCCAATAACTTTATTTTCTGAAGGCAAAGTCACTTGGAAATGTATATGGGATTTATAAAGATTCAAGATAGAAGTCTGAGATGAACTGGGGGAGATGAGAATAAAGGGTCCAATGCAAGAGTGCAGAAGCAGATTTCAGGGCTTGGTGACTGACAGGCCTTAAAAGTCTAGTGATGGCCTCAGTGTCCAACCTGGGCAGAGGTGAGAGGCAGGGACAATAGCCATGGGACAGTAGCCAGATGAAATGACCATTCAGTTTCCACACTAGGAGAGCTGAGGTTATGACGTTCAAAAGTTGCATTTCTAAATCCAAGTGGGTGAAGCAAGAAAGGAAGGAAGACATGAAGCAAGCATGCTGGGAACCGTGATGACAGACGTTCTAGTGATCTGAGAAGGCAATGAAAGAGTGAATCAGGAGGGAGAAGCAAGCAAGTAATTCATCTCCACACCTCTGAGCAAGCTCTGTGAGTTTAAGTAAAGGAAAAGATGGTAAGAAAAACCACGTGCTTTTTTGTTTGTTCCGTTTTGGGGGTGTGGTTAGCTAGTGGTACTGTTAGTGGGAACTGGGCCGCAGGGTGGGGCGTGCCTATTCCTGTTTGGGTTGCTTGGGTGTCACTCCCGGCAGTATTTCGGAGACCATGCAGAGCCAGGGATCAAACCCAGGCCTCCTGCATGCAAAGCATACACTCTACACACCAACAATCATGTATTAACATTCTTGGGGACTCAAAGTGTGGCTTTACTCCTTTAGAAGCAGGAAGACCAGTTCACTTCTTAGTATCAGGAAATATTATGTAATAATGGAGCCAGAGAGATAGTACAGTGGACCCCCAGCATAATATATGGTTCCCTGAACACTTCCAGATGTAAACCCTGAACAAAGCCAGATGTGACCCACTCCACCCCACCACCACACACACACACAAAAGATTGCAAACATGTTTCCATTGAGCCACTATCTTTCTGGATCTGCATACACATTTCTGATACCATAGTGTACCCACTACCATGACTGGGTTATAAAACACAGAAAACAGGAACTGAGAGAGACTGCGAAGGACTGTTCTGCATGTGTGAGGCCCAAGTGTGATCTCTGGCATGGCCTGATTCCCATCTCTACTGGATGTTTCCCTAGAGGCCCCTCAAAGATAATCCTGGCAGGCCACACGTTATGCCAGGGCCAGAGAACTAACTCAGTGTTGCATGCAGGAGGCCCAAGTTCCAACTCCTAGCATCACATGGGTCCCTGAGTATCCCTGGGTGTGACCCCCAAACCAAAAACCAAAATATTATGCAAAAATGAAAGAAGTCACACAGAAAAGGTTACATATTATATTTCATTTACATAATATTTGTGACCTATGTGGAGAATCGCTTACATTAATTTTAGTTTAAGGAATTAAACTCTCCTGTCTATAGCATCTAGCACTGTGTTTAATTCTTCCTTGTAAAAATAGAGTTGTTGGGGCTGGAGCAATAGTACAGCGGGTTGGGCGTTTGCCTTGCATGAGGTCGACCTGGGTTCAATTCCCAGCATCCCATATGGTCCTCTGAGCACCGCCAGGAGTAATTCTGAGTACAGAGCCAGAAGTAACCCCTGTGCATCGCCAGGTGTGACCCAAAAAGAAAAAAAAAATAAAGTTGTTGCTTTGATCAGTTGGAATATATATATTTTTTCTTTTTAATTTTTTTTTTCTTTTTGGGTCACACCCGGCAATACACAGGGGTTACCTTACTCCTGGCTCTGAACTCAGGAATCACTCCTGGTGGTGCTCAGGGGACCATATGGGATGCTGGAATTCGAACCCGGGTTGACTGCGTGCAAGACAAACACCCTACCTGCTGTGCTATCGCTCCAGCCCAGTTGAATATTGCCGGTGATCCCCAGCAGCCAACCTCCACTACCCCACCACCGCCACGCTCCAGGTTGCTTTCCACATGCTCAGGCCGAGCCTCACGCATGAGTGAACATATTCCTGAACCACGCGCTGCGTTGTGGCGGTGCAACACATCATCATAAAGGGAAATATATATATGTGTATAAATATATATATTTATGCCTCTCGGAGAGCCCAGAAAGTTACCAAGAGGATCCCGCCCGCACGAAAGAGCCTGGCAAGCTCCCCATAGCATATTCAATATGCCAAATACAGTAATAATAATAGGTTTCATTCCCCTGACCCTGAAAAGAGCCTCCAATTATTGGGAAAAATGAGTAAGGAGAGGCTGCTAAAATCTCAGGGCTGGGACGTTACTGGCGCCCGCTTCAGAAAATCAGTGAACAATGGGATGACAGTGATGAATATAAATAGAAAATAGAGTAGAAAATCTATAGAGTTGTCAGTTTGAATAGTGGTTTCCTGAGGCGGGTAGGGAAAGGGGGACCAGGAAAAGGTTGGGGAGATGTGGGAATGTTAATAGTTATAGGATTTTTTTGGTGGATTGAGAAAAATAACCTAAAATTGATTGTAGTAATGGTTGAATTACTCTTTGAATACATTTAAAATCATTGACGTTTGCCTTGAAAGGGTAAATTGTATATGATAGTGCTATTTAAATAAAGTTTTATTTTAATTTTGTTTTTTTGGGCCACACCTGACTGTACTCAGGACTTACTCTGGACTCTGTGCTCAGGAATCACTCATGACAGTGCTCTGGGGACATATGCAGTGCAAGAGATCAAATCCGGTTGGCTGTGTACAAGGCAATTCTCCCTACTTACTGTATTGCATCTCCAACTACTGCTTATTGTTTTGGTTTTGAGCATTACCCGTCACACCTGGTAGTGCTCAGGGGTCACTCCTGGTAGTGCTTAGGGGACCATATGGTGCTGGAATTGGGGATCAAGCCCAGCCCTCTTGCATATAAAGCATGCACTCAACTGGATGAGCTATCTCTCTAAATAAACTTGTTTTTAAAAATATAGTCATGTTTGGAACTGGAGTGATAGTATAATGGGTAGTATATTTACTTTGCACCCAGCTGACCCAGGTTTGATCTCTGGCATCCCATA
Organism: Sorex araneus; assembly: GCF_027595985.1. Lineage (NCBI taxonomy): Eukaryota > Metazoa > Chordata > Mammalia > Eulipotyphla > Soricidae > Sorex > Sorex araneus. The sequence continues at coordinate 228,461,506 of NC_073303.1, read as the reverse complement.
TGGTCCCCAGAGCACAGCCAGAGTAATTCCCGAGCGTAGAGCCAGGAGTAACCCCTGAGCATCGCCAGGTGTGGCCAACAATAAAACAAAAACCAAATATAGTCCTGTTATTTCCTGGTTCTGTTCACTAAATAGGTCTGGGAACAATGCTTTTTTTTGTAGCAAAGAGCCTCCTTCCTACCAAGACTGTTAAGTTTCCAAAGCTATTCCCTATGTGCTAGGTCAGGAGCTCCCAGAATAGAATGTCATAAAAGAACCTAAAGGCATTACCTATGTATGCAGCAACCTCACTGAGGAGTGGGGAGAAGCGGCCGAAGGAAAGAACATGCAAGTGAGTGAGGTTTATAAGGCTGAAAGCAAAAGAAATATATGTAAAGGCGTACTCAGGCCGATAAAGTGGACAAATGAGCAGTTCTGAAACCACAGCGCAACTGCACTGGAACTGACAAGTAAATGAATGGCAGACGGTGGGAGTCAGGTTTTTTTTCTCAGTATATGTTAAAGGTTATAGATAAGCAGGAGCAGAAGCTAAAATAATTCAGATGGAAATGTGTTCGAACCAGAAGTGAATCCCAAGCACAGAGCCTGGAGTATGCCTGAGTATGGCCCCCAAAACAACCAAACAAAAAGAAAGCCAAGAATCACCCATGGGGCTGAGTGCTGGCTCTGCATGCCAGAGGCCATGTGCAGCCTGGGGCTCCTCACGGTCCCCCACGCTGAACGCCTGAGCCCCGGACCCGGAGTGGTTCCTGAGCACCACCAGGGTGAACCCGAAACAAAATGAACCCGAAACAAAATAAGGATGCCACCCCTCCCCCGTTCCTCTGTGGAGGATCAGGCAGTGTCACACAGAACTGCAAGGGGCTAGTCTTTTTTTTTTTTTTTTTTTTTGCTTTTTAGGCCACACCCGGTGATGCACAGGGTCACTCCTGGCTCTGCACTCAGGAGTTACCCCCGGCGGTGCTCAGGGGACCATATGGGATGCTGGGAATCGAACCCGGTTGGCTGTGTGCAAGGCAACGCCCTGCCCGTGGTGCTATCACTTCAGCCCCCAAGGGTCTATTCTTTTTTTATTTCTGCTTTACTCTTTTTTTTATTATTATTCTTTTATTGAATCACCATGTGGAAAGTTACAAAGCTTTCAGGTTTAATCTCAGTTATACAATGCTCACACACAAGGGTCTATTCTTTTTTTTTTTTTTTTTTTTGGTTTTTGGGTCACACCTGGCGATGCACAGGGGTTACTCCTGGCTCTGCACTCAGGAATTACTCCTGGCGGTGCTCAGGGGACCATATGGAATGCTGGGATTTGAACCTGGGTCGGCCGCGTGCAAGGCAAACGCCCTACCCGCTATGCTATCACTCCAGCCCCCTCACAAGGGTCTATTCTTAATGGAGCAAGAGATGGGCTCACTGATACTCACATTTCCCCCTCCCCCCTTCCCCCTCCCCCCTTCCCCCTCCCTCCCTCCCTCCCTCCCTCCCTTCCTCCTTCCCTCCCTTCCTCCCTCCCTTCCTTCCTTCCTTCCTTCCTTCCTTCCTTCCTTCCTTCCTTCCTTCCTTCCTTCCTTCCTTCCTTCCTTCCTTCCTTCCTTCCTTCCTTCCTTCCTTCTCCAACACTCATCCCTCCACCAGTGTACATTTCCCACCCCTAATGTCCCCCATTTCACTCCCCATCCCCTAACACTGCACCAACCCCCAGCCTCCCTCTATTTTTGTGCATTATGATTTGCAATACAGGTACTAGTGGGTCATCATGTTTGTTCAGGGAGTTCAATATTTTTATCAAGATGGTAAAGCTGGAGTAGTTTTTTAACTGGGTGGCAGCTTTGGGGTGTGGATGTGATGGCCAAGGCTTCCAGAAATACAGGGAGGTGGGGGGAGAGGACCCATCCTGACCCTGAGACGCCCGGAGATTTCAGTCATAAAACCTGAGTACCAGAATTTTCAGATTACATCTGGGTGATGTTCATCCTGAGACAATGGTGTCGGGCCCAGGGCATGGAGGTGATTTGGGATTGTGCAAGCAAGCAGCTGCCAGGGACTCTGCTTGGGCGGACACTGCTCCACTCCGATTCACCCCAGTCTGTTCAGCCTTTCTCGGATTGGAGATTAACTGCAGCTTTTGATCCCTTTCGAGATTTATGTATGGGTCTCTGAAGCTAGGCTGAAAAATGAACTTGTATAGCTGAGCCAGAGGTAGTTTGTGGGCGTGACTCCCACCTAACTTTTGACCATTTAGTTTCTCAGGAAATTTGGTCCCAAATTGTTGAGGTCTGGCCGAGTCACAGCGGCAGTTTTGGGGTATTAGTAAGCATGAAGGCACCATCAGGCTGCTGATGCACTTGCCCTGCAGGTACAGGTTGACTTGCTGGTGGCACCATACTCCCCACAAGACAAGTGCTCTAACCCCTGTATATCTCGCTGATCTTCTTTTACTTTTATTTATTTATTGATTGATTGATTGATTTTGGGCCACGCCTGGCAGTGCTCAGTGCTTACTCCTGGCTCTGCACTCAGGAATCACTCCTGGCAGTGCTTGAGGGACTGTATGGGATGCCGGGAATCAAACCTGAGTCAGCCATATGCAAGGCAAGCACATTACCCTCTGTACTATCTTTCCAGTCCCATTCTGACCCTCTTTGGTTTTTTTTTAATGTAGGAGTACTGCTATTTATTTGTTCAGCCATTGATTAAGCTGATTGAATTGGGCATGAACTCCACATTACTTTTTAAATTTTTAAAAATTGAATATCTGTAAGATAGAACATTACAAAGCTATTTATAATTGGGTTTCAGTCATACAATGATCCGGCACCCATCCCTCCATCAGTGTACATTTCCCACCACCAATGTCCCCTGTTTCCTATCACCATCCCCAACACCCCCACATCCCACTCCCAGCCTCCCTCCATGGGGGGCACTTTCCTTCTTGCTCTCTCTCTCCTTTTACTTTTGTACATTATGGTTTGCAATACAGGTGCCAAGAGGTCATGGTGTTTGTTCAGGGCATTCAGTATTTTAATAAGAATGGTAAGGCTGGAGTAGCTTTTCAATTGTGTAGCGCTTTGGGGTGGTAACTCTTGAGGCTTCCAGAAGTACAGAAAGGTCGGGGGAGGTAGCCCATCCAGACCCCGAGAAAGACTGGAGATTTCAGTCACAAAACCTGCATACCAGAATTTTCAGCAGATTATATCTTGGTGAGGTCCATCCTGAGACAGTGGAGTCAGGCCAGGGGTATGGCGGCGATTTTGGATTGTGGAAGCAGATGGCTGCTGGGGGCTCTGCTTGGGTAGGCACCAGCCAACCTGCACCCCTTTGATTTACCCTAGTTTGTTCAGCCATGTGCAGGTCCAAGATTAACTGCGGCTTTTGATCTCTTTTGAGATTTGTTTATGGGTCTCTGAAACAAGGCCAATAAATGAGCTTGTATAGCCAAGCCAGAGTTGGTTTATGGGTGTGTCTCCCACATACCTAACTTTTGGCCATTTAATTTCTTGATAAACTTGGTCCTAAGTTGTTGGGGTCTGACCAAAGGCACAGTGGCAATTTGGGGGTATCAGGAAGCCTGAAGGCACCATCAGGCTGCTGATGCACTAGCCCTGTAGGCACAGGTTGACCTGCTGGTGGCACCATACCCCCTTGGCCCTCTTTTTTAAAAGAACATTATAGGAGTCACATAATTCAAAGAACCATCTGAATCTCAAGATGTGCCAAGTTTGACATTACCAGAGACAAAAATATGGACAGATAGAAAAATCTATTTTCCTTTATGGGACTAATGTACAGAAAGGAGATTTCTTTTTTGGCAAAGAGGGTGAAGCCACACTCAAATCCAACAGGGCCTCTGGCATGCGCTCCAGCCTCAAGCTCTGTCCAAGGCCCCATATAGATTCTTCAGGACAATTCACTTCCTGTCTTTCGGGTCTCTGACAAGGCCAGTGAAATGTCACAGAAGGAGAAAAAAGTTTCCTACATCCTTTTATTCCTCTGTGTGTGTGTGTGTGTGTGTTTCTGACGTGGTGTTTCAGGGTGTGTTATGTGGTATCAGGATCTAACCTCGGGCTACTGCATGCTCCAGCCCTATAGCCATCTCCCCAGCCTCCTGACTAATACTTTTAATGCCACAGAAAACATATTGCTCATAATGAACAGAAAGGATGATTTATTTTGAGAATAGATTCAGCATGTTCCCTTGTTTTTAGAGGGGACACACCTAGTGATGCTCAGAGGCTACTCTTGGTTTTGCATTCAGAATTCACTCCTGTTGTTGCTTGGGGTACCATGTGAGGTGTCAGGGATCGAACCTAGGTTGGCTGTGTGCAAGGCCTACCACTATACTATCTCTCCAGCCACTCAGTGTATTTATTTAATTCCAATATCGACTATGGTAGAAAATAATGTGCTTGATCTCATTCTAAATCTTGCTAGAAAATAAAACCAAGGCTTACCTTAGAAGGGTCCGGCAAGCTGCCGAGAGTATCTCACCCGCATGGCATAGCCTGGCAAGCTCCCCGTGGCATATTTGGTATGCCAAAAACAGTAACAAGTCTCAAGATGGAGACGTTACTGGTGCCTGCTCGAGCAAATCGATGAGCAACGGGATGACAGTGACAGTGACCTTAGAAGGGTAATATGGAGCATGTTATTTCCAGTGGGGTTTTTGATGAACGGGTTAAAAAGTCTGACCTGTTTGGGTGCCACTGAGATTGTCTACGGCTCATTTAGCTCCACAGGAAGTATTCTTTGTTTAACCTTACCATGGATCTTGCCTGGTACTGCCCCAGACGCCCAGAGGATGGTCCTTTGTCCTTTGGGGAGGCCCTGCACCCTGGTGTCCCTTCCCAGCCTCTCCTCCTCCACCACTTCCCTGCACTGGAGGATTGTTTTGGGAGCAGCTCTGAAAAACTGATTAGCCGAAGTGGGAAAGCAGTTTCCGCTTAGGACTGGCAGCCTCAAGGACAGGCCACAAGTTCCAAAGCTGACCAGAGGCTGCAGGGAGCAACAAAAAGGGACATTTGCTTAGTGGACAGTTAAGCATTATTTTCCTAAAGCAGCCAGGCTGTAAAGGATTTTGCTGAAGTGCTTCTCAGAAAACAGGTGGGACGAGAAGGGTCAGCGCTGGTTTACTGGAAGCTCAGAGAGAAGCTTTTATTGTTGATGCACTACTGGACCTCGGCCAGGAGACGTCCCACGGGAGCGAAGCGCCCAGCGCTGCTTCGAGAGCTGACCTGGCCTTTCTCCTGTAGTTGTTTGCCGAGAAGTTACCTCAGAAAACAGTTAGGAAGCTTGTGAGTATCCTAATTCGAAAGGAACTAGAAATTTTCATGAGCTCTGTGACTTGCTAGGGGGAGTGTGTCATATCCTGCAGTGCTCAGAGCTTACTCCTGGCTCCATGCTCAGGGGTCATTCCTAGCAGTGCTTGGGGAACCATATGCAGTACTGAGGATCAATTACCATCTGTAATACACACACACACACACACGCGCGCGCGCACACACACACACACACATATATATTACCCCCGTATATATGTGTGTATGTATATATGTGCACATATACATACATATACATATATACATATACACAGGGGTAACATATATATAATTATATTCCCAATAATATACATATAATATTATATACTGGCGATAATATATATAGGGGATAATATATAATGTATATGACATATGTAATATATGTTGTTCCCTGGGGGGTGTGTGTGTGTGTGTGTGTGTGTGTGTGTGTGTGTGTGCAATCTAAAAAGGCAGAAAAGGGGCTGAGTACAAATACAGCATGTAGGGCCTGTGCCTTGCAAGCAGCAGACCCAGGTTTAATCTGGCGCCTCATCTGATCCCCAGAGCACTGCCAGGAGTGATTCTGAAGCACAGAGCCAGGAGTAAGTCCTGAGCACTGCTGGGTGTATACCCAAAACAGACAAACAAAAAAAGCAGAAGAATGCAGATTTTCTTAGACTCAGCAGAATTTTGGAATGTCTGGCAGAGAGCCAGGAGACAGTTTAAGTGGTAGAGCATCTGCCTACCACTTAAGTGCAAGTCCCTGAGTTCTATTGCTGTACCACACAACCCTCCTGCCTGCTGGCCTCAAGCACTGCTGTTGTAGTCTTTTTTGTTGTTATTGTTTGTCTGTTTGCTTTTCGAGTCACACTCAGCAATATTTAGGGGTTATTCCTGGCTGTGCACTCAGGAATTAGTCGTGGTGGTGCTTGGGGTACCATATGGAATGCTGGGAACTGAACCTGGTCGGCCTCATACAAGACAAATGCCCCACCTGCTATACCGTCGCTCCAGCCTCTGCTGCTATCGTTTTGGTGACTCTAAGCATCACCAGTTCAGATCTTCCAGGAGTGGCCCAGGGCTCCAGCGCTGCTGGATGTGGCCCTATTTAAAAAAAAAAAGCCAGGGCTGGGACCAGAGAAATAGTACCAGGATAAGGTGCTTGCCTGGCACATGGCTGACCCTGGTTTAATCCTTAGCATTGTATATTGTCTCCTGAGTACCGCCAGGATCCCTGTGCGCAGAGCTAGGAATAGCCCCTGAACACCACCAAGAGTGTCCCAAAATCAAAAAAAGAAATCTGAGGCCCGCAGAGCTTTAAAATTCCCTGTCCCTATAGATGAAAACCTTAGATCAGAAAAGTGGAGCCAGAGCATTGTGTCCTGGGAGCAGAAGCGGGTGGGGGCAGGGCCAGGCAGGAAGACGCACATTGCTCTTCTTCTGTCCTGCACTGTAGCCCTTCACTGTCACTGTAGAGGCTTTCAGAGAAAAGGAACCATTGGTAGTGGGATTGAAATTCAGTGCGAGTGCCTGCTATCCACCATGGCATTTCTTCTCCTAAAATAGAGAAATCTGTTTTCATTCAGTTCATAGTTTTCAATCTTTCATTTGGAAATTGTCACCGATGTATATATGCTTCTGGGAATTAAACCCAGGGCCCCCCACATGCAAGGAGGATGAGCCACATCCCCAGCCTATGACACACGTAAGAAAACAGCAACAGTGCTGGTGGGAGTCACAGAGGTGTATCCTGGGCCCATGGGAGACTTGACCCCTGGTTCCTCATGGTCCCCTGAGCATCACTGAGAGAGGCCCCTGAATAAGGCCAGAGAGTAAAGAAAAAAGAGGAAGGACCCACAAAATTTCTTTTCCAAGCAATTCACTCTGTGTGTTTTAGGATGGTGTGGCTCTCACATGTGTCCCATGTGGCCGTGGCTTAGTGGGTCCCCAAAGCAGCCACCATTTGTTCTTCGTTGTAACCTGAGTCCAGAGGGTTTTTCCAAGATGCAGCCCAGGGACCACACAGCACTCAGAACTTGGCTCTTCCTGATAAACTGGTTGCAAGCATTTTGTTTGAAGAGTATTGGAGGAGACACATGCACGTTAATTACAATATAAAGTATAATAATAATGTGAGTCTCCAGCATGGCCGGGTCTTTAATTACCTTCTTCTCACCTTTACTGTTGTTTTGCACTCTGCCAGACAGACTGCCGCCTCAGCAAGTCAGTCTAGTCATTTATATTTCTTTGAGGTATATATAGGGGCATTGGTGGTGAGAAATGTACACTGGTGGAGGGATGGGTGTTGGAACATTGTATGACTGAAACCCAGTCATGAACAACTTTGTAACCATGTATCTCCCTGTGATGAATTAAAAAAAAAAGCAGCAAACAACTTAGAGGGACTCCTTAGTATGGAATCTTAGCAGGTGGCTGCAACCTGACCCCCAGAATATTCCAAGACACTGAAAGTTCCATCTTGCCATGGGATGTTCTCTGCTTGAAGGAGAAATGAGAGAAAAAAAATTCTCTTTGTCACTTTATCTGAGCTCCAGAACACAGAGGTACAATCCGCAGAGGCAATAGTGAGACATTCCTCAAAGTTTGAGAGGGAAAAAGTGCCCTGAGCCCCACTGGGCGTGACCCCTGAACACAGGAGTAAGCCCTGAGCATAGTGGCCTCAAACCCATAAAATAAATAAAGATAAATAAAATAAAATATTGTTACTTGTACAAATGGGACCATTTAACTAGAGACTTTCTAATATTCTTTTTTTCCCTTTTTAAAGCTTTTGGGCCAGGGGACCAGAGCAATAGTACAGTGCTTGCCTTGCATGTGGCTAACCCAAGTTCAGTCCCTAGCATCCTGTATGGTCCCCTGTGCACTGCCAAGAGTAATTCCTAAGTGTAAAGCCAGGAGTATTGCCAGATATGGCCCAAAAGAAAAATTAAAAAGTTTTGGGCCGGACTGGAGCGATAGCACAGTGGGTAGGGCGCTTGCCTTGCATGCAGCCGACCTGGATTCAATTTCCAGTATCCCATATGGTCCCTTGAGCACCGCCAGGAGTAATTCTTGAGTGTAGAGCCAGGAGTAACCCCTGTGCATCGCTGGGTATGACCCAAAAAGCAAAAAAAATAAATAAAAAGAAGTTAAAAAAAAAAGTTCAGGGACCATTCCTTGTGGTGCTCAGGGGACCATGTGGTGCTGGTGATCAAATCTAAGGCACCGGTGTACAAAGCATTTGTTCTGGCCTTTGGGGCTGTCTCTCCTGCCCTAGTCTTAGCCAGACGAAACACTATATACAACCTACCGAATTGGCAAAAAATCGATTTTTGGTATCTACTTAGAATTCACAAATACCGTGAGTGAGGTGGGGACAGCTGAGAGCAGCGTGTGGGGAGCCTGGGCTGTGGTTGGCATGTGGAATGAGACAGGCCCCTGTCCCCGCTCCCTTACTTCCTGGCAACCAACCAAGAAAGAGAAGTTAAACCTCAACCATTCCTAAGTCTCACCCACCCCAAATCCTGGATTTAGAAAGCAATGTATTTTTTTTTTAAATGTAAGGCAGGAGATTTAATTTACATTTAATGAACATTCACTTTGATATAAAACTAAAAATGATGAAATTCCTCTTAAGTTGTCACCAACTCTTCTTCTCAAATTCACTGTTTAACATTTGATCTTTTATCAATTATTTTTACATTTATTTGATATTAGCAAATTCTACAATCAGTCACTGCTGCTCCGTATTCTGAGGCGCCCTTCACCTCTCTGGACTTGAGGCTGGTCACTGTTCTGCAGGTGTGTCAGAGAAGTGTTCCTCACAGAAATTCTATTTTTCTAGATTCTTGAATATTTAGGGAGAATGAATCAGCTGTGAAGGGCGAGGGATGGGACAGGGATGGGAGTGTGGAGGTAGGAGAAGGAGGGAGAAAGCACAACAGACAGAAGCAAATAAGACAAACAGATGCAGACTGTGCGCCCGGCCGGGGTGTTCAGAGAACAATGCAATGAGAAGAGCTTCATGAAAGGGTGGGTGCAAGGAGTAAGGAGCCACAGGTACTGGTGGGAAGCTGAAACCCCTTGTTATATTAGTAGTTTTGTTTGGGGGCCACATCCTGCAGTCCTCAGGGCTTACTCCTGGTTTTGTGCTCAGGAATCACTCCTCATGGGCTCAGAAGCCACACCAGGTGCCAACGTAAGGCAAGCACTTTGGCAGCTGTACTATCTCTCTATCATCCCTCCCCATCTTATATAATTACAAAAAAATTTAGTAGTCTTTTTAGTATTGCTCATCTTTGCTTTCTGACGCTTCAGTTTATTTGTTGTTTGGTTTCTGGGGCTTGGGGGCCACATCTGCCAGTGCTCAGTGCTTAGGGATCTGTGGCTCTGTGCTCAAGGATCACTTGAGGGCTCAGGGGACCATGTGTGATGCTGGGGATGGAACCTGGATCGGCTGTGTGCAAGGCAGATGTATAGGGCTATACACTGCACTGTCTCTCCACCCCTGGTTCTTCATCTTGATCCAAGCACATCTGATCCATGGACATTAAGTCTTCCTAGTATATTGATTTATTTTATTGTCATTTCTTTTTCTCTTCTTCCCCTGCCTTCTTTTGCTGATGTCATTGTTGTGCTATCAGTGGGTGGAGCACTTGGTTGTGGCTCATGCACATGTCTGTGTGTGGTTTGCCCAAGACTTCATACTTGTGGTGATGGGACACTGGCATGTGGGATGGTGCTGAGGATCAAACTTGGTGATCTCATACCTGCAAGTCATGTTTTTTACCATTAAGCCACATCCCAGGCCCCATACTTTAGAGGAATGTTTAAGAATGAAGTAGGTGGGCTGGAGTGATAGTATAGCGGGTAGGGCATTTGCCTTGCATGCAGCTGACATGGATTCTATCCCTGGCACCCTATATGTTCCCCTGAGCCTGCTAGGAGAGATTCCTAATGCTGAGCCAAGACTAACCCCCAAGCACTGCCAGGTGTAGCCCCCAAACAAACAAAAGAATGAAGTAGGTAAAAATGTTCAATTTTCTTTCAGAGTCTAGTGAGAAGTTGGTTGTAGGTTTTTAACAGTCATTTAGGGTGCAGCTTATGTACCATGTACATGCCCTTCTGGGCAGGTACACCCTTTAGTAGCATAAGTTTGGTCACAGTTGTGCAGCCATCACCACAATTAATTTTAGAACATCTTCCTCAAGCCCGAAGAAACCCACTTCTACCCCTCCCTCAGTGCCTGGTGATTTACTTATTATGGAGTTGCCTATAATGATGGAGTTGCCTATTTCTTTGGTTTGTGGACCACACCTGGCAGTGCTCAGCAAATACTCCTGGCTCTGCAGTCAGCAATCACTCCTGGTGGGCTCTGGGGAGCATATGGGGTACTGAAGATGGAACTTGTGTTGGCCATGTGCAAGGCAAGCACCCTACTCACTGTAATCTCTTCTGGCCCCTCTACAAATAAATGTGAAGCACATAAGCAGTAAGGATCAAGCAGATGACTCAAAGGCTGAGCACATGCATAGAGGGGCCCCTGGCTTTGGTTCCAGGCCGTGTGTGGTCTCTGATTATTTGGGAAAGACCCAAAGCACTATCGGGTATGACACTAAAACAAACAAAAAGTAATAGTTCCACACATATCCTTGGGATCTCACTCCATGATGTTTAAACACACTGAAAATGAGTGGGTTGCTTACTGAAGGTTAGCAATCTCAGGGCTCAGATGTGAGGTCACTGGCCAGTGAGTTTTGCTGAGAGCCACAGCTGTGCTTTTTGTGCCATAACCACATCAGCAACAGGACCGCAGGGTGACTGCTGCAGCCCTGACCCCTTGGCACCTGGCAGAACTCATTGTGAGTCACAGTAATATCTGAGCTCAGTCTGTCTTCCCTAAACTTGCCACTTTGTGGAGAGCGGGAATTGCTAAAAATAAATGGCAAGTTATGTGAGTCCCTAGGGTAGATACGGTTTCTTCTCAGCACTAACACCTGTGTGTATGAGAGAATGAATTCATGACACTGTAAAAGTGTACATCCCCATGAATAGCTAGTCCAATTCTTAACATGTGCTATCATTTGATGGAAGTTGTTGAGCTTATAACAGAATAATACACATTGAAAGCTTTGAACAAATGAAAAAAGATACAGAACACTCTTTACAGAGTCTTGAGGTTCCTGTATGTTTACATGAAAAGGGTTGACATTTGGGAGCCAGAGAGCTGGTAGAGTGGGGACTTTTGCTTTGCTTGTGGCTGACCGGGGTTTATTCTCTGGTACCACATATGGTTCCCTGAGCACCACCAGGAGTGATTCCTGAGTGCAGAACTGGGGTTAACCTCTGAACACTGTTGGATGTCCAGTAACCCCTGAACCCTGCCTCCCCTAAAAACAAAACCAATAAAAAGGTTGGCTTTTTGATCCTTTTCCCGAGAACTAGCAATTCATTGCTCCATATATTTTCATCTATCTTTAGCTGCCAAACACATTCTTCTTTAGCTGCCAAACACATTCTTTTAGGTCGGGGCTGACAAGGAGTCTTGTGATGGACCCAGCAGTGGCAGCCCCGTTTCCCCTGGTCCCGTCTGCCGCACTGAGAAGTGTCCCTGCAGCCTTGTTCCCTTCCCTTCCCTTCACTGGGGCTGCTTCTCCGCCGTGGAGTCTGTGCACTTGCTGGCCGTGCTCGTGGGCAGCGGGTCTCCTGGCCAGGGGCACACACAGCTGCGGCTGTGATGCTCCCCGGGGGCTCACACACATTCCAGCTCTGAGGGGCCCGAGGGGTGTGAGCGGTGCCACTTGCATGGCAGGCGCCTTCCTTCCTTTCCCAGGCCCTATATTTCTTTATGTTTTGGGGGCCTCCTCCCAACCACATGACCTCCTGAGCATTGCCGGCATAGTCCCACTGACCCCCAGCACTCCTGGTGACCTGTCCCCTCTCCCCAAGAAAGTGTGTGACACTGCAGAGCAACTCCCTCTTTGACTTGCATTTTCTAGACTAAATGGTCTCTAGGATCATTTCTAGATCCATCATTTTGGGGGGAGTTGTTTGGGGGCTACTCTTTTATTTTGGGGGAGGCATACTTTGGGCTGCTCAGGGCTTAATTCTGGCTCTGTGCTCAGGAGTTACTCCTGGGAATGCTTGGGAGGCCATATGGTGTGCGGGGGCTCAAACCCAGTTTGGCTGTGTGCAAGGCCGGTGCTATTGGTCCAGCCCTTGCTGGGGGCTGCCTGTGGTGTGTACAGAGATCACTCCTGCTGCTGCTGGGAGACCAGTGGTGTTGGGGAATCCAACCATGCCTCCTTTGGGCAAAGGATGAATTCCCACCTTTGGAATCTCCCCAGCCAGCCAGTTAGCTCTGTCATCTTATCTAGCATGACATACTTTCATTTATTTATTTTTGCTTAGTTTTTAATTAAAGACACCATGAGACAGGCTTTTGATGTGATGAAAACTTGAGAATAGTTAATGGTATTTTGCAGAGATAGACATTTTATTTATTTATTTACTTTTTCTTTTTGGGTCACACCCAGCGACGCTCAGGGGTTACTCCTGGCTCTGCACTCAGGAATAACTCCTGGCGGTGCTCAGGGGACCATATGGGATGCTGGGAGTTGAACCCAGGTCGGCCGCATGCAACCCTAGCCACTGTGCTATCGCTCCAGCCCCAGGCACGTCGCTCTAGAGCCAGTCTCCCAAACACTGTTCTATCAAGCAATCTATTTTCTTTTTCATTTTTTAAAAAACTGGTTTATTTGTTTATTTTTAATTGAATCACCATGAGATACACAGTTACAGAACTGTTCATGGTTGGATTTTAGTCATATAGTGTTCCAGCACCCAACCCTCCACCAGTGTACAATGTCCAGTGTCCCCAGTTTCCCTCCAACCACAACCCCCACAAGCCTGTTTCTATGGCAGTCACTTTCTTCTCTCTCTCTCTCTCTCTCTCTCTCTCTCTCTCTCTCTCTTCTTTTGAGAATTATGGTTTGCAATACAGATACTAGGAGGTTATTATGTTTGCTCCTTTACCTATTTTCAGCATACAGTTCTTATCCAGAGTGCTCATTTCCATCTATCTTTATCATAGTGGTTTCTTCTCTGTCCCAAAATGCCCTTCCCCACTGCACTTGTAGCAAGTGTCCAATCATGAACCAGTTCTCCTGGCCCTGTTTCTACTGTCCTTGAGTATTAGTCTCTTGCTTTTTTTTTTTTATATCCCACGGATGAGTGCAATCATTCTGTGTTGTCCCTCTCCCTCTGACTCATTCCACTCAGCAGGATACTCTCCATGTCCATCCATTTATAAGCGAATTTCACAGCTTCATTTTCCCTAACAGCCACATGATATTCCGCTGTATAGATGTACCATAGTTTCTTTAACCAGTCGTCTGTTCTCTGGCATTCGGGTTGTTCAAGCAATTTGTTTCCCGGCTCCTGTGTAAACTGCAGAATCATCCCATTTATTTTATTTCATTTTTGGTTCGATTTGGTTTGGGGACACAACCAGTGTGCTCAGGGTTTGTTCTTGACTCTGTACTCAGGGATCACTCCTGGTGGGACTCAGATTATATGTGGTGCCAGGTATCAAACCCAAGTTGACTGCATTGAAGGCCAGTGCCCTACCCACTGTATTATCACGCTGACCCCTGGATTCTATTTAGAAAAAAATTGCTGTAGCTTCCCACTTCCAGCCTGCGGTTAGAATATTAGTCAAAAATACTTGAGCACCACTTATTCCACTCCTATAGCAAGGGTTTGAACCTCACTGTATTAAACGTAAGAAAGTCAAAGGTGTGGGACCGCCAGGGGCATGAAGGAGAGGGGGGACAGGTGGGGGGTAGGAGAAGCCTGGGAAACAGGCTTGAGCTGTGGGGGATGTATCTCGGCTGTGGTCTCAGGTCGGGGTGGGGCATGGATACCCAGGGTATAATGCCAAAGACAACCTCATTTCTTCTTCCTCTTCTTGGCAACAGCCGGTTGAGCCAGAAAGAGCAATCTTTCAAGTCTAATTAGAGCAGAAGAGAGTGAACAACAGGCACCAGCTCTAGGTGCCGGTAGTGGGTTCCCTGTAATGGAGCCTCTCCCAGCTCCAACTGCAAAACTGCTTCAAATGGCTATTTGTTTACTTTGCTAGAAATCGTAGGTCCCTGCACTTTTTATTGCATTCAAATCCAGCAAAGCAGAGAACCTGGCTCTGTTTCACAGGTCAGGCTATAATTGAAGATAGTTACATCATGCTTTGTGGGTGTAACTGATATTTATTAACTTGTTCGTGTTCTCTTATGTGTTTCTTTGTATTGGGTATCTCTCTTATTAGCTTTGTATCTCTTGGCTTTGCAACTCTTTTTATTATCATAAATATTATCATTGGAGTCTCAACATTTCAGAACAGTCTGAAATTTCAGTTGTGATAGTACATTTTAAGTTGTAAAAGAGTTTATATATTTGGCTAATACTGTAAATGGCCTTCCTGAGTCAAATATTTTAGTTCTTTCTTCAAAGCTACGTTTCACCAGGAAGGATATTTTATATATGGTATCAAATAAACAAATTCCTTAAAATAAGCACATGCACATAGGTTAATGGTGTTTAGAAACTGCACTTGCCTAATCTAACATCTAAAATTCCACCTGAGAGCTTAACTTGCATCCAGCTGACACCAACCACTGAACCAGATTAAGCCCCAAGTATAGCTGGGTGTGTCTCTCAAACCAAAAAAGAAAAGAATTTTTTGTTTGTTTTTATTTTGGGGCCGCACCCAGCAGTGCTGAAGACTGAATCCTGGCTCTGTCCTCAAGGATTGCTCCTGACTGGGCTTGGGGGACCATGTGTTGCCAGGAATTGAACCCGGGTTAGTTGTGAAGCAAACACCATATCCACTCCAGCCCCCAACCACCAGGTTTTCTGAAAATAAAGTAAACCTGTCAGATATTAGTAGTACACTGAAGATTAACAATTTGTTCATCTATCTCAGCCTCTGTGGGGCAGAGACATCTAAAGGGTGTAAGGAAAGAAAATTCTCTGAAAGGAGAATAGAAAGAAGTAGCCACAAATACAGTTGATTATTGCTGTCTTAGTTCTGTTCATATCTCTACTCTGCATATCAGAGAACAAAGCTGGGCCTTGAGCCCAGGTCCAGGGTCCTTCTAGCACATCCAGCACCACATTTCTGGTGGAGGGAGGAGACACTCCGTTTTAAGGCTCAGCTCACAAAAAACATATCAGTCTAAGGATACGCAGAAGAATTTACTGGCATCTTATCAACTGGTGCCGGTCTTCGAGGCAATGGTCTGTGATGACTGTTCGTACCGTTTACCTCTCTTTACTGCATGTCTGTGATGGCTACATGTTATTAACCTTTTATTTCCTAACAGCATCACTAGCTTTTTGTTGTTGTTTTTTCACACACGTAGCATTGCTCAGGGGTCATTCCTAGCTATGTGGCCAGGGATCCAGCCCTGGTGGAGTGTGGGAGGGCATATGTGGTGCCAGGATTGATCCAGGTCTGCCACATGCAAGGTGAGTGTGAGACTGTTCTATTGCTCCAGTTCCAGAATATTAAGAGCTTTTTTATTTATTTATTTTTTTTGGAAGGGGGTGATTTGGGTCACACCCAGCTGGTGCTCAGGGCTTACTCCTGGGTCTGTGCTCAGAAGTCACTATGGTGATCTTGGGAGACAATATGGGATGTCAGGAATCGAACCTAGGTCAGCCAGGTGCAAGATAAGCACCCTACCTGCTGTATTATTGCACTGGCCCCAGATATTAAGAGTTGTGTTTGTTCCTCACTACCTGTACTAGGCCGTGAAGTGATCCCTCAGGTAAGGGTGTTAATATAGGGAAAATGAAGGCCCACCAGGTGTTCTGTAGCAGGCAGGATGACTGATGATCTGGATTCAAGTTCTGGATGTGATGATTTTGGTGTTGGTGAGTTTGGTTATGTTTTGTCCTATATAAAATAGCAAACCACACCTATGAGGTTGTGGATAGGTCATTTATGTACAGTTTCAGGAAGAGTGAGAGCTGTATTATTATCAGAGAAGTTAAAATATCCCACTTTCATTTTCTGTCTGTAAAGTTCACTGTCCAGTTTCCTGAGTGACAATAAAAGCAGGATTAGAATAGAGATCTTTATTGTTCCTCTTTCCCCCTTCCCTCTACTTGTTTTTGTGATTACCAAGGGTCATGCTGTTTACTGTGGCAGAGCCAGAAGGATCTTGTCTGGCACGTGGGGCAGAGCCAGGCATAGAACTCACGGCCATCCAGCTTACACTTGTGGCAGTGATCTGTTCTCAACTCTTCGTTGCTCATTGTTTTGTGATGGGTGTTCTGTGATAGTTTTTTCTTTTTTCCTTTTTACAGAAACCACGTTGTTTTTTGTTTTTAAATAAAAAAAAAAATTGGGGGGAGGGTGGTTCCACTCAGAAGTGCTCAGGAAAGGGCTGGAGCAATAGCACAGTGGGTAGGGCATTTGCTTTGCACGCAGCTGACCCAGGTTCGATTCTTAGCATCCCATATAGTTCCCTGAGCACTGCCAGGAGTAATTCCTGAGCGCAGAGCCAGGAGTAACCCAAAAAAAGAAAAAAAAGATTGCTCAAGGAATACTCCTGGCTCTGCACTCAGGAATCACTCCTGGAGGGGCTCAGCAGGCCCTATGGGATGCTGGGGATTTAACCCAGGTCAGCCATGTGCAAGGTGAGCCCCCGACTGCTGTACTGTTGCTCTGGCTCCTGTGATGGTTTTTTAAAGCAGGTGTTCCCTGCGCGCTTACTGTAGGAGTCTGCTGGTCACTATGCGAACAGGAAGGAAGTACAGGAAAGACCCCTTGACTTCAAGGTGTCCTTTTTTCAGCGTCTGCATGCTAGTACCGCAGAGAACTCTCAAGTGCCACGCTGTAGAGCACTGACTGGGTAACTGCCAATCTCATAAACATCGGGTGCCACTGGCTAGACATACCCGGGACTATCTCATCAAAACTGCCTGTGAACCGATCTCAGAAAGAAGCAACTGTATCCTACGAATTGGGGCCAGACTCAGGGCTGAAAACACTGAGGGGTCCTTGGGATGGGGGCAGCAGAGTCCCCCAAACTTCCCACCACCTGAATCTCAGCAGCTCCCCCACAGACCCACCATCCTGCTGGCTGAGAAAGAGCCCAGCTCCACAATGGAACCTCATCAAGCTGCCAAGCCCCCAAATCGTTCCAGCTCCACAGCCCCTGGACCGTTTGGCCACATGCAGGGCTGCATGACACTTCCCAGATTTCAGCCCGGTAGGGTTACAGCAAATCCAACGGGAAAGTTGAGTAGAAGACCACCAAGCTCAATGAACAAAAATAAGACAGAAGCCTCAACCAGTACCAACCAGCCCAGTCAGTCCTCGAGACTAACACATTTGAGATCACAGACTGACCTTTGCTGATTTAAGTCTTGATAAGCTCATCGCCTTTTGCTCTAACAAACAATATGAAGCCAATTGGTTTGTGTTTGCTAAGAGTGGGTGAAAAGCTGAGGATGTTGGTAGAGGGCCGTGGTGGGGTTGGTGTTGGAACACTGAAAGCTGAAACAACTGTGAGGAGTAACCTGGTAAATCACACTGTTAAAAGTAAACATTTGAATGCCTGTCAATTACAAAGATATATGTGTAATTCTTTAACACCTGCTTATCTGCCCCCCATCTGGCTTCAGAATTATTTTAGCTTCTGGCCACGGCTCGGGGAGCCGCCGCTGACACAGCAGGTTCTCAGGGCCGCTCCTCTCACTTCCTCCCCTGACTGCAAAGGGGCGGAGCGCGCTCGCCTCCCGCCCTGGGCGCCGGCGGACGAGGAAGTGCAGACGTCGCTATTCTCGACAAAGTGCCTGATATTTCTTGAGCAAATGAAATTCCAGGAGAGAAGTAATTGTCCTAAAAGGCCTTGAGATGCCAAGAGAAGGGACTGAAAATGACCATATTTGGGTAAATTGCCAGGAAGTTAGCATCTAGTTTTTCCCAAGTGTCAACCAAGGCCTTTTCAGCCCCGTATGATCCATGTGAATTCTCTGATCCACACAGCCTTCTTTTTTTTTTTTTCTTTTTTCCTGGTGTCTTTGAATCCACGCACCCCGCCTAAGTGAAATTCCAGCCAGTGTGAAAGCCTCAGCTTTTGTGGAGTCCAGAGCCCCGATTGCTGCTCTGAGGTGGGGTGTGGCACGCCTATTATTGAGACAGGCCGGGGACCCTTTTGTCCTAATTTCACACTCAAACCTGGGAGAGGCAATTCAGGATGCTTTTGACTTTCAAAGGAGCTATGTTAAACCATTCTCTTTGTGGAGGGGGAGGGGGTTTGGGCCACACCCAGGGGTGCTCAAGGGCTATCAGAGCTTACTAGTGCTTCCCGGACCAGGACCCAACGGTGCTGGGTTGGTTGCATTCAAGCGAGGCTGATTAACCCCTGTGCTCTCTCTGGCCCTTAAGTCATTCTTAGAAAAGGGGAAAAATCACTCTCAATGTAAGATGGTGTGTCTTCTCAGTGAGCCTCTTCCTGGGAAGGCTCAGTTCCATCACTGTTCTGGGCTAGTTGAATAAGAGGTACAGTGATGGGTCGGGAAAGAGCTTTATTGGCAATAAGCCAGCAGCTGGAAAATAGCAAACTCATGTCCTCAAAGTAGCTATCTTGTCCGAGCAGTCACAAGAAGGGGTTTTAATAGGGACAGAGAACAGAGATGCACTCTTTAGCAAGGGCAGTTTCCTGCAGAATGAACAATAAAATCCCCTCATGGGCTGGTCCCCAAGGCACACTCCATTGTCTCTGTAAACTTAAAGGTGGAGTTTTGGGGGCAGGGCAGGTAATCTGAGGACAAATTGTCTTCATCCTTAGACCTCTCAAATTGATCTCTGCTTTGCAGACAATTAAATGAGAGCCTAAAGCTAAAGTGCAGAGGCTGGAGCAATAGCACAGCAGGTAGGGCATTTGCCTTGCACAAGGCCGACCCGGGTTGATTCCCAGCATCCCATATGGTCCCCTGAGCTCCATTAGGGGTAATTCCTGAGTGCAGAGCCAGGAGTAACCCCTGTGCATCCCCAAAAGCAAAAAATAAATAAATAAAGCTAAGGTGCAGACTGCTTTTACCATTTAAGTAAAAAATTAAATTTTTAGAAGCTTGATCCAAGACACCGAACCACCATTTCTCTCCAAAGAGCGATCTAATATCAGATAAAGAGGAACACTTTTTTGAAAGTTTTGCTTAGAAACCCATAAAGTAAAAAAACAGTTGAGCCTTGCATTTCAGAGTTCAGGACTCTGAAAAATATGTTGCTGAACTAAAATTTAAATAGTAAATAAATGAAAAGAAAAGAAAAATATGTTCTCTGAATCCTTCCTGGCGATTAGATCTGCAAGGCCCTCCCGCGGGAGGTGCGGGCAGAGAAAGAGCCGGAATCCGTTTTCCAAGGGAGAACAAAGAGCGCGCAGGGCCCCGCCCCTCGGAGGAAGTGGGGCCGCGGGCGAGGGCCGCGCATGCGCGCTGCTGCGCCTCTGCGGCTGCAGCGCGGTGCTGGGCGCTGGCACCGAGGAGGGCAGGGCCTGCGGCTCGGAATGAATGGTATCGGCATCCGTGGTCTCTAACAAGGGATACTTTTATGTCACAGTAACTCCTAGGGAAACATTTTCCGCCATTCCTCTTGTTTCTTCGAGCGAAAGTATCAGTCGGGCAGGATCTTAGGTCCCGCCCGCGTCACTCTCACTATCTCGCCACTGCTTTCCTTTGTCTTCCAAACACAGCTCATAGTGCTGGATCCAGACGAAGTGGCCAGCGCCCTAATGGTCACCTCCAGAATGTGGGGGCCTAGCCTTCGTTCTCTAGGACCCTCAAGTAGCCATGATTAGGGCATCTTAATCGGGGTGTCACCAGGCTCGCCCACAGCCACGCTCTGATGGAGATGGAAGTTTGCATGTCAGAGAACGGGGACCTGGTACCAGCTTGATTAGGGCACCGGAAGCAGCCATCCCTGGGTCCTCCCCGCTTTGGAAGGAAAATGGGGATGCACGAGTGTTAGACTGAAAGCAATGAATCTGTAGGGACCCGAGACCATCATCTAGGCAACGTAAAGAGCAGAGGCTGATACGGTTCTGCTGATGCCTGGCATGGAAGGCTCTAGGCCGCCCTTGGACATGGTCTTGCAGGTCACAGTGGCAGGAAGCAGCCTTGGCTCAGTGCAGAAGTGCAAGTCACCACCTTTCTGTGGGCTTCAGCCATAGGGGGAGACCGATGGCGCCACCAAGCCTCCCAGTGGATGAGGGTGACGTGTTCTAGACAGATGATTACAGGGGCTCCTATCAAATGAGTGGAGAGAGAGGGAGAGTGGGGAGAGGAGGAGGAGGAGGGACTCGGCAACAATCACGGGCTAAAAACAAGCTGCCGTGAGAAGTGGGAAGCACCAAACCTGGAATCTCAACCCTCTGCTAATTTTTTCCCTTTCCTTCCAATATACTGGATAACCTTTCAGTATTTTGTAAAGAACTTAGAAAGCAGAATCAAAATAGAGGAACACTCCCATCATTCTGTGTTTTTACTCTCCTTTGGGATTGTCTTAACTAACAAAGAGTTGGACCATAAAGATAAAATCCACCCTTTTCAACTTTAAGAAGAACTAAAGAATTGGAGAGATTAGTACAAGTGTAAGGTGCTTGCCCTGCTCGTGGCCCATCCGGGTCCATCTTCAGCCCTGCATATGATGACCCTGAGCACCACCAGGAGTGACCCCTGAGCACAGAACCAGGAGTAAGTCCTGAGCACCGCTGGGTGTGCCCCCTTCCCCAGAACAAAGCAAAAAAGGGGGAGGAGGAGTAAAAAACGGGTGAGAGAATACAGGGGTTAAGGCACTCGCCTTGCATGCTGTGAACTCTAAGCATATCTGGGGGTGCACCCCTGGAGAAAGGGACTAAGAAAGAGTCTCCTTTATAAAAATCAGTAAGATACCTCTATTTTCCTCTGACTGTGTCCACTGTTTTAGCTTCGTTGCACAGCACATACCGTGCAGCATCCCCAAGCACCAATGTTTGGAATACCTGGGGAGGGTCTAAGCGGTCTTGGGAGGCGACACCCGCGCGCTCCCCTCTCTCACCAGCAGGCGGGGCTGTTTTCTGCGCAGCCCGGCCTCTGCCCCGCCCGACACAAAGGTCACTTCCGCCGCTGCCCCTCGCGCCGGACCGCGCCCTGCCCTGCTGGGCGCTCTCTGTCGCGGCCCTCGATGTCCCAGTGCAGGCTGCTGACGTTTCTGAATCACCGTGCTCTGTGGCTGTTGTGCTATTTTAAAAACTTGCATCTCGGGTCCTATCAAAAAGAAGCAATTCTAATAAAAATATTAGGGATTGCGTAATCCCTTGTTAAAAAAAATCTCGGGTGCATTTCAACATATAATCTATCTGGCAGCGCAATGTAAATTGAAAATTTTAATTAAAAAAAAACAAACCACTTCCTGTTTATTCTAGATTTTTCTACTGGGATAGAGAGCAGCTCGCGAAAATTCTACTGCGGCGCCATCTGCCGGACACACTGCACAGCTGCAGGGCGCTGCCCGGAAAGCCGCATGTCGGGGTATGAGTGACGGGTGTGGCGGCGCATTTTCACTTACAGGAGGTCAGCGTGTCAGGAAGGACACGGGACCAGTGCCGCGGTGATGGCACAGCGGGAAGGCTGGCCTTGCAGGAGGCCGGCCCTCAGCACTGCACGGTAAACGAGCGCCGCCAGGATTGACCCTTGAGCTCAGAGCCAGGAGTCTGAGCGCAGTCGGGTGTGGCCCAAAAACCAAAAACTTAAAGAGAAAAAGAACCCCACGAGACGTCGTGTCCGTTTTGAGTAGCCGGTTTTATGGTGTCGGTATACTTACTCCTATACCAGGAGCTGGTATAGGTTACACAGTGTTCTAGGGAAAACTGAGTCTTTGGAAGAAGAGGAGGAATAACTCATTTCATTACACCCTCGCGTCTCTAGGGTGCAGGGTTGAAATCTGAAACTGTATTTTCCATCATTGCACTCCGAAAAGTATCAGCTACAGAAGTCACAATGTATTTCTTCTGCTCACGGAATTGATTTTGCTGAATGGAAAGAATTTCGAAGGTGAAGAGGGTGATGGAAATAAAATTAATCTGGGAGCAGGGAGGTGTTAAAATGTGGCCCTGGCTGAGGTTTGATCACTGAGCCTGTTACCAGCTTCCGAACTCTAAAGTCAGTTCTGATTTATTTGAAGATTTTTCTATTTAGGAGACTCCAGGCTTTTCCACACAAGGGTCTAAAACCATTTGCAAATGCATTTATATACATACTTCAAGAAGAGCTTTTCTTTACCATTGTTGCAGATTTTGTTAAAATCCCTAACCAGAAAATGCTTGGGGAATTGGTAGAAAACAATTTTCGAGGAGAAATACAGTTGACCCACCCAGCTGGAAAAAAAAAATGGTATCTTTGATAAACACCCGTAATGGAAAAATGTTATCAGATGTAGTTCTGATCCTCAAGCTTGACAAATACTTTTTAATAAAAATGAGTTTTCGTGCTTTTCTGAAAGAGTTGAAATGCCTTTAGCAACAATAGAACCTCTTGAGACTCACTGGGTAGGTAGCCGTGTCATGGGGCTTCCATTAATAGTGTTTCCGAGGCTGGTTCTTCCCCACATCCATAACTAACCCCGTCTGGATGAGGCTAACCCGGGTCTACTGCCAGCATGAATAATTTCAAAGAAAATACCAACCCTCCTTGTACTGCTTGAAGCAGATAAACAACTTACTGTTTTCTTGCTCCATATGAAAAACAAAAGCCCATGGTGGGGCTAGAGGGATAGTATAGTGGGTAGGGCATTTGCTTTGCACACAGATGACCCGGGTTCGATCCCCAGCATCCCATATGGTCTCCTGAGCTCCACCAGGAGTAATTCCTGAGTGCAGAGCCGGGAGGAACCCCTGAGTATCGCCGGGTGTGACCCAAAAAGAAAAAAAAAAAAAGCCCACGGTGATGGTGTTGGGTGACCTGTATCTGAGATAAGGCTGTTCATTTCTATGGAATGAACAGTTTGGGTACCAAATCAGTAAGGAAGATATTTGACAGCCAGGGTCTCACCTGTCACACTCCCTTCAAGATGTGCATTTAGGTGCACTTGAGGAGAGGATTTCATAGAAATACCTTCAGTGGGGGCCTCCTCAGCAGTTCTTGGGAGCCTGGGGGTGGTTCACAGTGATGCTCAGCAGCTGACACAGGCCTGACAGTTTGATGCTTGGGCCTGGGCTAAGGAGCTGCCAAGGCAGCACCCAGTGCTGCTCAAGGGGGTCATGTGTACTTTGAGGGATTGAGCTCGCCGGGGCCTCTGCATACAAAATGAGCTCTCCGAGCTCTTGGGTAGCCCCAGAAATCCAGACTGTAATCACAAATCAGTGGAGATTTGCCGTGCCCAGGGGAGGTGCCTTCAGGGCCTCTGGCTATAGACAGACAGAGCCTGGTGGAGGCGAGCCAGAGACCCTGACCCCGGAAGCCTCTTGCCCCTGGGAGTGGGGGGCTCTCTCTTCTTGCCAGTTCATTTTTTCGAGCAAAGGTTCTCAAGTGTATTTGACCCCACTACTCACTGCCCCCCCCCAATGTATATGTACTGAGCCCTGGTAGCTGGCTCTCCAGCCCCCAGCCAGTTTTTAAAGAATCCTTGAGAATGACAAAGTTACAGAGTTTTTATTGAGTTTCAGACATGCAGGGTTCCAACAGGAGTCCCTTCACCAGTGTCCGTTTCCCTCCACCAATATCCCTAGTCACAGCGCTGCATTTTTCTCCAGAGCCATCACTTCCTCCATCAATGTTGCATTATGCCCTTCCCTTCCCCACTGCGCTACTGGAAGCCAGTTCTCATGCTCCCTGTTTCTATTGCCTTTGGGTGTTAGTTATTCCTCTATGTTTTTTTATACCTGGCAATGAAAGAGCTTATTCTGTGTCTGTCCCTCTCCCTCTGACTGACTTACCGTGCATAGCAGGGTACTCTCCAGATCCATTCAGGCAGCAGGAAATTGTATGATTTCTATTTTTCCTTAAGGCTGAATATTATTCCAGTTTCTTTACCCAGGGCACTTGGGTTATTTCCCCACACCCCTGTTTCCGGGGGGAAAATTGTTCAATGTCTCCCTGGGAATCTTTCTTGTTTAATCTAATGGGCAGAAAACACCTCCGAATTGTACATGAGTCTACTATTGCCCCCCTGTCTTCCCGGGGCTTCCCAAGGCCTGCGTCACCCACTTTGGGAAACACTAAGATGTCTCCAGCCAGAGGGCAGAGTCACTGAACTCTTATTTTCTCCACAGACTTCCCACACGTGTTTGCTGTATTTCTGTCACACACAAATGACAAGGCTAACCATTCCCCAATACTTGACTTGTGCTTCAAATGTTTGCATTTGGGGAAAAAAAGTAAGGGAGAAATGTCCTAGCCATATTGTCTTCCTTAATTTTCTGCCTATTCCAAACAGGTCTTGAGGGCCGGAACGATAGTCCAGAGGGGAGAGCGTTTGCCTTGCATGTGGTCGGCCTGGGTTCAATCCCCAGCATCCTATATGGTCCCTTGAGCAACACCAGGAGTAATTTCTGAGTGCAGAGCCAGGAGGAACCCCTGAGCATTGCCAGATGTGACCCAAGAAGGGAAAAAAAACCTATATCCAAATCAGTCTTGTAAGAGTATGTGATGTTCTCTCTAACAACTGAGTTACAGAACCAGGCGCTATTTCAGCCTGGACCTCAACCTCCCCCAGCTAGCTTTTATTTTCTTGGCTCTCCTTTCTCCTCTCCCCTTCTTACCTGATAACTCCTGCTGTTTGGGGCTCTGGACTTTCTGGGCCCTTTTCTGAGTTGGCTTCTTTGATCCACACCCACTCCGAGTGGTGGGAGATGCCCCTGAGTCCCCAATACCTAAAGACTCCTCATCAGGGCTACAGATGCCACTTAACCCTGCTTATCTGTCTGGCTCCCAGACACACTCTGTGTTCTATGAAAGCAAGGCCAAGGCTGTCATTAGGTTCCTCTGCATCCTCCGTGTCTCATGAGTGCCTGAGATCAGGCAGAAGTCAGGTGGAATTTCAGCCAGAGCCGGGAAGGGGAGATTTCCGGCAGAAGGCCTGATGCGAGCCCTAGGGGATGCCAGGAGCTCAGATGAGAAGTAGTGTGTCGTAGTAATGACTATTGTGAACATGAGTTTAATGATCATCGGCAGTTGAAATACAGGACTGGAGAGATAGTATAGCTTAGCAAAGCTTCAGGCAGCCGGCCCAGATTCAATCTCCAGCACTGCTATGCCCTACCCCCATCCGCAGCACCAGGAGTGATCTCTGAGCACAGAACCCGGAGTCCAGGAGTAAGTCCTGAGCACCATTAGGTGTGGGCCCAAAACTAAAGAATTTAACAACAACAACAACAACAAAATACAGGGCACCTTTGCATGAAAGTTTGAAAACTTTGAAAAGTTTGAAAATTTCCTGCATTCAGGAATTACCCCTGGCGATGCTCGGGAGACCATATGGGATGCTGGGAATCGAACCCAGGTCGGCTACATGCAAGGCAAATGCCCTACCCATGGTGCTATCACTCCAGCCCCTATACCTAGATTGAAAAAAAAAAAAAAGCTGTTTCTAAATTTGTGGACTCAGCTAGCCCATGGCTGTCAGTTGATTGAATCCCCTTCCATGGACCATCAGCTACAAACTGGGAGCAGCTCCTGAATCCTGTCAAGCAAAACAAAGTGGAAATGTATAGAAATTTATTTACAAAAACAAATAACAATATATCCTACAGACCAGTAGTGGTATTCCAGACATAAAGAGAAAATAGTACCGCTTTTTCAGTAAAAATGAAATTCTGTTTGTACTTATTTGTTACTGTTACTTGTGCCCGCTCAAGCAAATCGATGGACAATGGGATGACAGTGCTACAGTGCTTTATTTACTTATTTTTGTGGGAGAGGAGTTGGGCCCTTCCCTGGAGGTGTGCAGGGGCTATTGCTGGCTCTGTGCTCAGGAGTGACCCCTGGCTGTGCTCAGAGGATCATATCAGGCATTATGGCTCAAGCCAGGCAACTAATTGCCTTAACCCCTGTACTATCTCTCCAACGTGGATGTATATTTCTTTCCTGAGTGTTTTCTTTTCTTCCTTTCTTCTTTTCTTAGAACACCCATCCATGCTCAGGGTTCACTCCTGACTGGGCTCAGGAATCATGTGGTGCTGGATTTTCAATCCAGAAGTATCAAACCTAGGCCTACAGGTTTGCAATAAGGCAAGTGCCCTGCCTGTGTACTCTCTTTTCCCCTATATTTTTGTTTGTTTGTTTGTTTTGGGGTTCTTGGGTCACACCTGGAAATGCTTAAGGATTCTCCTGGCTCTGCACTCAGGATTACTCCTGGCAGTGCTCAAGGGGCCATATGGGATGCCAGGGATGGAACCCGGGTCGGCCGCATGCAGGGCAAACACCTACACATTGTACTATGACCCTGGTCCCCATATATATATATATATATATATATATATATATATATATATATATATATATATATATAAGTATGTGTATATATACACACATACATATATATATATAACTTTCCTCTTGATAATGTTGATTATTTATATAAAAGTAAAATAGTCACTGTCACTGTCATCCCGTTGCTCATTGATTTGCTCGAGCGGGCACCAGTAATGTCTCCACTGTGAGACTTGTGGTTACTGTTTTTTGGCATATCGAATACGCCACAGGGAGCTTGCCAGGCTCTGCCATGTGGACGGAATATTCTCGGTAGCTTGCCGGGCTCTCTGAGAGGGATGGAGGAATCGAACCCAGGTCAGCTGCATGCAAGATGAATGCCCTACTCGCTGCGCTATCACTCTAGCCCAAGTAAAATAGTATATAAATTTATTTACTTACTTTTGAAGCAAAATAGTTTTTGTAAATAAAACTTATTTAGAAAGATGTGAGGCAGAAGGACCGAGAGGAAGTACATATTCAAGAGAGGACACAGGCTTCTCCAGAGTGGAAACCGCAAATGAGCAATGACACGCAGAGATATGCAAGTGAGATACATATTCAAGGAAGAACATAGGCTTGAAGAGCAAGCCAAAATAATATATAGATTTGTTTTGGTTTGGGGTCTCACCCAGCAATGCTCAGGGGCAACTCCTGGCTCTGCATTCAGAAATTACTCCTGGCTGTGCTTGGAGGACCAGAAGGGATGCCGAGGATTGAACCCAGGTCAGCTATGTGCAAGGAAAATGCCCTACCTGCTGTACTACAGCTCTCTCCCTGATAAATTTAAAAGTAGAATTTGGGGGCTGGAGCGATAGCCCAGCGGGTAGGGCGTTTGCCTTGCATGCAGCCGACCCAGGTTCGATTCCCAGCATCCCATATGGTCCT
This sequence comes from Sorex araneus, assembly GCF_027595985.1. NCBI lineage: Eukaryota > Metazoa > Chordata > Mammalia > Eulipotyphla > Soricidae > Sorex > Sorex araneus. Next base: position 228,433,811 of record NC_073303.1, on the reverse strand, counting down.
CTGAGCACTGCCAGGGGTGATTCCTGAGTGCAGAGTCAGGAGTAACCCCTGAGCATCGCCAGGTGTGACCCAAAAAGCAAAAAAATAAAAAAAATAAATAAATAAAAGTAGAATTTGTTTATATGAATGAAGTAATGACAAATATTAATTAATTGATTAGCACATACAAAAAAGCCAGGATCGTTCTTAGGGACAGTGTCACTAAAGGTTTGTGAGAAAGAAAGGAACAAGGAGCATAATTGTTGCTACAGGTGACAATAAAGAACAGTGTCAGGCCTTGAGGAGAAGTGTCATACCTGCTTCAGAGAGCTGGCTGACTGGCCCACACCTGAAAAACAAGTCACAACAGTCAGTGAAGGACAGTGGAGAAAGCACAGCAGGGAGGGTGCTGGCCAGGCCTGTGTCCAGCCTGGATTCTGTTCCCAGCACCACACGTGGTTCCGCAAGCCGGAGTCACCTCTTAGCTCAGAGCTAGGGGGAAGCTGAGCACAGAAAGCTGAGCACCCCCAAAAAAAACAACAAAATAAATAAAGATAACACTAGCTCTTAAAAAAAAAAAGTGACCAGGAAAGCATGTCTAATTAAAGTAAGGAAGAGGTAGGAGGGGCCAGAGAGCTGGTACAGAAAGTAAGCCCTGCTTGTGGCTGCAGTGACCCTGGTCTGAAAAACAGAAAGAAATTGAAGAGCATGTGGGAAGAGCAGTTGTTATTTGTACTGGGTTGAAACATGCATTTCCAGTGGAAATTGCTGACGTTTCAGCAAGCCCCTAAAGGGCATGAGGCTCGCCGCACTATTTTCATCTCAGATTCCTGGCATTTCTCTTTGGTCACGTTTCTTTTCCATCTTTAACCACCCAATTGACTTTATTGTTGTTGCTGTTCTGATGTTGGGGACCATGTTTGTTGGTTCTCAGAAGAGACATGAAATATGAGAGTTTAGGGTTATAAAAAATTTTTTATGTATGTAATCTTGGTCTTTCCAAAGATATCAATGTTCTAGTGGTATAAATGTCAAGAGGGAGAAGGAAATTCAGTAGCTTCCCTATTTTTAGAAGTTCTAAAACCAAAATTTCCAGCAAGGGGCATTTCTAAAGGTTTCCAAAGAACATTATAATAAGGCATAATAATACCTTACAGCTGTATATAATAGATCCTATCTCAAAGGACTTTCACCATCATAACCTTGATTCCCATCAGTTTTTCTCTGTCGAGTGACGGCTGAAAGGTGGGAGAGGCGTTCAGGACATCTGGGACCCCCAGCTCAGGCTTGGGTCAGGCTCTGCCCTGGGAAAGAACCCCGACGCGCCACCCTCACAAAGCTGTCTAGGCATTATTTGGTTCCATTGTTTATCTTTGGGTTTTTATCCCAGCACAGCTGGGGATTGAACCCAGGGCATGTGAAGCATGCGCACTAGCCCTCTGAGCTATCTCCCTGGGCCACGCGTGTGGGATTCTGATAGAAGGGGCCAGTAGAGTGAGTTTGGGACAGATGACATAGGCTCTATTCCTCCTTATTTCTCAAATACAGGGGAGGATATAACTTCCAAGTGCAGAGTGAGGAGATGGGCCATTACTCTCCCCCACAAGATTACAAAGAAACTAAGTGAAGACTCATCAAACCCACAATTTAGTGGTAAATTCAAAATCCGGAATTGGAGGCCTAAGAGATGGCCCAAGAAAGCAGGGCACGCGATCTGCATGCAGGGACTCACAAACTCCTTGGCCTTTGCTCCACACAGTCTCAGGAACAATCCCTGCACTTCTGGGTATGACCCCAAAACAAACAAAAGAAATATTGCAGAATTGCTGCAATATAATTTTAAAGAAAATACACAAAGAGGAAAGTATGACTCACTTTTAGGAAAAGCAATCGAAACTATTTCAAAATAAAAACAAAGTTACAAAAATACTATTAAAAAGGGAAAAGTTGGCATTTAACTCTAGAATTGCGACTGGGGTGTAATTCCTTGTTTTACTTCAGGGGATTCCTCTTCTCTCTTCCTCTCAGATTCCAGAATTCCTGAGTTGCTTCCTGAGTGAGAGGGCTGTGGAGGTGGGGCTTAAGACCTGTGGAGGGCAGAGGTCACTTTGTGCAGTGTGGGGTTGGAACACCATGGGCATGAAATCCTGCCATAAGCATTAATTAAGGGTTAATGTTAATTAACATTAATTTAAGTGTTGTCAGCCACAGTATCTAGAATTAAAACTTTTTCGCTTGTTTTTGTTTTATGGCCACACCATGATGCTTAGAGCTTACTTTTGGCTCTGTGCTCAGAGATCACTCTTGGTGGGCTTGGAGACCATATGAGGTACCAGGAATTGAACCAAGATTGGTTGTGTGCAAGGCAAGTGCCCTACCTGCTGTACTATTGCTTAGGCACCTAGAATTAAATTTTTAATTTTTAAAAATTATTTAAGTTAAAAAAATTGTAAAAAACAAAAACAAAAACTCTATTGTACTTTGCTGAGAAAGTGAAAAGGGAAACATTGATGAAAACAACTTTTTTGGGACAGGGCAGGGTCACACCCAGCCATGCTCAGGGATTGCTCCTGGCTCTGCACTCAGGAATCACTCCAGGCAGTGCTCAGAGAACCATAATGGGGTACCAGGGATCAAACCCTGGTTGGCCACTGTAAGGCAAATGCCCTCCCTCTGTAATCTCTCTCCAGCCCCTTCGGAAAACAACTGCATATTGTTGCTCTGAAAGTCAGTCCACAGCACTGAAGTTCTGCGAGAGCTCGGCTGCGGTTCAGTTCTGCCGTGTGCCCAGGACACAGTGACCCCGGCAAATGGAAATTCTTCCAGGACCAGATCTTGTGGCACCAATGCCCTGTGCCAGTCAGAGGGATTGGGGAGGGGGAGGTGCGGGTTTTTATTTTTATTCTCCTGAGACCGCACCTGCGGCCTGGCAGTTGTACTCCTGATGGCTGGCACACCTGAACCCCTCAGCCCAGAGGGCCAAGACAGACACTCCTGGGAGACCTTGCGGTTACAAGCCCAGTGTAGCTGTAAAAAGACCCAATAGAAAGTAAAAGCAAAAGCTCAAATGGGGTTGAAAGTACTTCCCTGCCAGCTCCCACTCCCTACCACATGCCCAGATCAGAGGCTGGAAGTCCAATTGACCTGGGTGTTTGAGCACACTTTTGAAAAGAAAGGTCACATCCCACAGTGTTCTGACTGCAGTGGGTCCCAATTAGTTGTTATTGGCTGACCATTATGCTACTCAGACCCAAGGGCAACTGCTAGAAAACTGTCACTGTCACTGTCACCCCGTTGCTCATCGATTTGTTCAAGTGGGCATCAGTAACGTCTCTCATTGAGAGACTTATTGTTACTGTTTTTGGCATATCCAATACGCACGGGTAGCTTGCCAGGCCCTGCCGTGCGGGCTCCATACTCTCAGTAGCTTGCCGGGCTCTCCGAGAGGGGCGGAGGAATCGAACACGGGTCGGCCTCATGAAAGGCGAAAACCCAACCACTGTGCTGTCGCTCCAGCCCGCTAGAAAACTAGACTTAAAAATAAAAATAAGGCTGCTGGTGCAATGGTATACTGGGTAGGGTGCTTGCTTTACATGTGGCAGACACAGGTTCAAACCCTGGTGTCGCACATGGTCCTTCAGCACTACCAGCATCACTGGATATAGCCCAAAACAAAATAAATAAATAAAAATAAGAAGTCTGAGAGATGACTCCAAAAGCAGAATGCAAAAGCTTTAATTCAGAAGACTGGGGTTTGAACCTTGGCACCGCATAGTCCTCAGAGCACAGAGTTGGGAGTAGGTCTTGAACACCTCAGGACATGGCCCCAAATACAAGGAAGGAATGAAGGAAAAATAGAAACAAAAAAAGAAACTAGGCGCCAGAGAAATAGTCCGGCGGCTTGAGTGCTTGCCTTGCCCGCAGCTACCCTGGATTGGTCTCCAGCACTACATATTGTCCCCTAAGCCCTGAGCACTGATGGGCGTGGCCCCCAATCAAACAGACAACAACAACAAAAATGAAATTATTATCAGGAGAGATTTTGTAGCCCTACACTTCAGAGGTTATAGATTTTGTAAACTTAACCCAAGCCAAAAGACAGTCTGTGGGGAGAAATCAAATGTAGAGTTACTGCGATGTGCTATTTAAAATATTTATTTAGTTATTGTTTTTTCTGATCAGCACCTGGCAGTGCCCAGGAGTTACTCAGCTCAGTGCTCGATGGACCATACATTCTGCCAGGCACTGAGCCCAGGATTACCACGTGCAAAATGTTCTCCAATACTTTGAGCCATCTCCCTGGCCCTAGTATGTTTCTAATGCATAGTAAAGGCAAAGGAAAGTCTGTCTCTTTTTTTGGGGGGTGCTTTAGACCACACTTGATGACTTAGCCCTTGCTCTGTGATTGAGGGTCAATTCTGGTGGTCCTCAAGGAAACATAGTTGTTGCCAAGGATCAAATTAGCGTGGCTGCATACAAGGCAAGTGCCCTACCCACTGTACTATCTCTTCACCCCAAGTATGACTTATGTTTGGGAAAAGCAAAAATAAACAGAATTTAAAAAAAAGCCTGGCTTTCCAATCTGCTATCTGCACTGGACTCACCACCAAGATGCAGATTTTTGTGAAAACCCTTACCGAGAAGACTTACTCTCAAGGCTGAATCATTAGATACAATAGAAAATATAGAGGCCAAGGTTCAGGATAAGAAAGGAATTCCTCCAGGTCAGCAAAGAATGATCTTTGCTGGTAAATGACTTGAAGCTGGACATACTTTGTCTGATACAACATCCAAAAGGAGTCCATTCTTCATCTTGTTTTCAGACTTAGGGGCAGAAGTCTTACTCTACTCCACAGAAGAATAAGCAGAAGAGAAAGATTATACTGGCTGTCCTGAAATACTAGAAGGTGACGAGAATGGCAAAACCATCCACCTTCGCCAGGAACTCTTGGCATAGAGTGAATGTGGTGCTGGACTTTTTATGGCACCTCTTCAACAGACATTATTGTGGCAAATGTTGACTGACATCTTGTTTCAACAAACCAGAAGACAAAGAATTACCTGTATGGGCTAAGAGAGGGCATGAACTCCAACATTAATTGTTAAGTTTTGGTCCATTGATTAAAGAATAATTTTATTTTTTCAAGGTATTTATATTATTTTATTTTTATAAAGTTGTTCACAATAATTCATTACATTTATTATTCAAATACCAATCCCACCACCATTACACCTTCTCACCACCATATTTCAAATGTTTCCATCCCAAATCCCAAACCGTGCACCCCAGGGGCTGGAGCGATAGCATAGCTATCGGTAGGGTGTAGGCCGACCCGGGTTCAAGTCCCAACAGCCCACATGGTCCCCTGAGCACTGCCAAGAGTTATTCCTGAGTGTATGAGCCAGGAGTAACCCCTGTGCATTTGCTTTTTTGACCCAAAAAAGCAAAAACAAACAAACAAACAAACAAACCAAACCATGCCCCCCAAAACAGAACTCAAAGAATTAATTTTGTATTGTTCATTATGAATAATCTGCTAAAAATGGTCTAGTAAAGTTTCCTTAGAGGAAAGTGTGTGAAAATTGTTGTATCTCATCTTGGAGCTATAAAACCCTTGTGTAACATGGTTGTTACATGATTCCTAACATGGTTGTTAAAGCCCATCAAATGTTGTGTGCTACTCTTGGTGCATCAGTAGTGTGCAGTATGAGAGGCTGCATGGCCGTGCATTTCAGGAACTCTAAAATTTAGAATACGATTATATAGCAGGTTTGCTCATGGGTGAGGTTTGTCTAGCCTATGGACACTGGTCATGAACATGGCAGCGATTAAAGTCTGGAGGTTTTCGGCTGCCAGGGCTCTGTTGGGGCAGGGAGGGAAACTCACCCACCCCCAGCTGAGTTGCCTAGGTTAAGACAGCCGGGCGCTGGGTCTGGAGGCATCTCTGCAGCATGTCATCCTATGTTGCTCTCTTCCCTAAAGAGTGATTTTTAAAGCATGAAAAATAAAGTAAGTCTGGGGGTGCTAAGTAGTAGTAAATCTTACACTCCTTGCAAGTGTAAGATTTCATCTGACCCCCAGTAATAGTCATGCCACTAACAGGCTAAGCAAATTCCTGGAAGCTCTACTGTTTGTGCTCCCTGGTACCAGTGGGTCAGGTCACATTGCAACCAGGTGTGTGTGAGCACCCCAAAGGGATGCAACTCCTGGCAAGCACTGCAACCCAGCCAGGAAGTGCACTTCTGAGATCTTGGCATCAGTGCAACCGGAGGATTTAAGAGATCACGAGCGCTGCAGCTGACAAGCCCCTCAGCAGTGTGTGAACCCCACACAGCATGTGAGCTCCGAGGCCAAGGGTGTGCGAGGCTGGGCCGTCACAATAAGGCAGGAAAGGGAAGGAGGGAAAAGAAATAAACATACATGCTTATGCGTACCTTTTGGCAGTTGGCCTTCATCAGTAACAATCAATAATAAGGTAACATTAGGGGCACCGGGTGACAGCTCAGTGGTTAACCAGCTTGGCTGCATGCAAGGCAGGTGCCTTCCCCACTGTCCTATCTCTGCAGCCCAAGTATGACTTATGTTCAGAAAAGCATAGTCGGTTAAGGAAGCTCCTAGTAAGCGTGAGGCACAGTGTTTGATACCCTGAATGTAAACAGCTGGATTAGTAGCAAAGACTCTAAGTTTCAGGGCCAGGAGACAGGACAGTAGTTAGGGCACGTGCTGAGCATACACGTGAGCCAGTTCCATTATTGGCAACACCTGCTCCCCTGAGCATCTAAGAAGAGGCCCCCGAACCTTCTGGGAACCATTTGTAAGGCACCTCTCCCCAAAAAAGATTAGATATTCCCTATTTTAAGTTTTGTTTTGTTTGGGAGGGGAAACCACACTGGTTGTGTCAGGGTTTACTCTGCATCCTGGCTCTGCATCAGGGGTTAATCCTGGTGGTCTTGGGGGACCATAGTGGTTCCAGGATTGAACCCATGTTGGAGGTGTGCCACCCTCTGTATTATCTCTTTGGCCCCTACGCTTTTTAATTATGTTAACTGGGTTTTGACATTTAATTATATTTGATAATAATATCATGTAATGAAATGAATTATTAATAAATAAGGATATATGACATATACAGTTGGTTCTTCATACATGTAGCTTCTACATCTGTGGATTCAACCCAATCTCAAATTGAAAAAAATTTCTCTGATGGTGTTCACTGTACTGAATGTGTACAGACTTCTTTTCCTGTCATGAATTCCTAAGCAATGTAGTGTAACAACTATTTACATGGCATTTATATTATATTGAGTATTATAATCTACAAACTATTTAAAGTGTACAGAATGATGTGTATGTATCATATCAAATACTATACCATTTTATATCACAGACTTGAACATTTGTGGATTTTTATATCCTCTGGAGTTCAGAAATCCCAGAGGGTATAATGCACACACACACACACACACACACATACACACACACACAAATACATATACATACACACATATACACACATACACAAACACACACATACACACATACACAAACATACACACACATACACACATATATACACACATACACATAAAATGAGAGTTTAAACGTTTTATATATATAATGCTTAACTTTTTTAATTGTGGGAAACTGAATATGGGTGGGGTTGTGAAAAATCTTCAAATTTTATTTTTAAATTAAAAGCTTTTGTTTTGGGGGCCGGAGCGATAGTACAGTGGGTAGGGCACTTGCTTTGCATGTTGCTGACCTAGATTCAATTCCTAGCACCCCATAGTGTTCCCTGAGCACGACCAGGAGTAATTCCTGAATGCAGAGCCAGGAGTAACCCACGAGCATCACTGGGTGTGCTCCCCCCCAAAAAAAAAACAGTGAAAACAAAATAAATAAATTATTAAATACGTAATTTTTTTGTTTGTTTTTTTTGGGTCATACTCAGGGCTTACTGTGCTCAGGGATCACTCCTGGTGGGCTCAGGGCGATAGGGATCAAACCCAGTTCTGCCCCGTGCAAAACAAGTTCCCTACCTGCTGTAAATTTTATTTTAAAATAAATTTCTTGAGACACACAAACAAATCTCGGGCCCAAGCAACTTGCTGCAGAGATGGCCCTGGGCTTTGCAATAGGCCCTTTCCTCTGGGCCACTCCAGACTAGGGCAGGTGCCATCCCTCAGCCTGCCCTCTAGGAAATATGGCAGCAGCCACCATCTTCCAGAAGTCAGCAACAAGCTCCAAGTATGAGTGGCGGTGGCGGCAAACGCCAGGCCCCATGGGATGGGGGAGGAGTGGGATTCCCAGTATCCCATATGGTCCCCTGAGCACTGCCAGGAGTAGTTCCTGAGTGCATGAGCCAGGAGTAACCCCTGTGCAATGCCAGGTGTGACCCAAAAAGCAATATATATATATATATATATATATATATATATATATATATATATGTGTGTGTGTGTGTGTGTGTGTGTGTGTGTGTGTAAAGTGGATGCTAAATAAAATTTAAAAGAAATAAAATCATTCAATCACTCAAATTACTAAAAAAAATAGATAAGTTCTCTGATCCACACAGAAACTAACAACAGAAATAAATCTGAGAAATACCCAAGTATTTGAACATTAAGCAAACTTCTGAAAAGTCCATGGCTCAAAGAAGATGTCAGTAAGCAAATTTAAAATATTTTGAACTGATGGGGTGAGAGAGACAGCATATCAGGTAAGATACTTGCCCTGCACACGGCCAACCTGGGTTCAATTGCCCCACATCATGTACGGTCCCTCAGCACTGCCAGGAGTAATTTCTGAGGCAGAGTCTCTTGATCTTAGCCAAAAGGCCAAGAAACAATTCCTGAGTGCAGAGTCAGAAGTAACCCCTGGGTTTTGCTGGGTGTGGCCCCCAAACTAAGTAGAATAAATAAATAAATATATTTTGAACTAATGAAAATGTAAGCGTAATCTATTAAACTTTATAGAATTTTTTAACTTCTCAAATGTATCTTGGGGCCGGTAAGATAGTATAGCAGGAAAGGCAATTATCTTGCATGAGGTGACCCAGGTTCAATCCTTGGCACCCCATATGGTCTCCAGAGTTTGGAATAGCCCTGAGTACTCCCAGGTGTGGCCTAAAAACAAAACAAAACAAAAGAATCATGGATTGATTCTAAAAAGTGCTTTGGGAAGAGAATATCTATATTAGAAAAGAAGAAACATGTCAAGTGAAAACCTAAGCATCCACGCAGAGAAAGTAAAATAATAAAAAGAACAAACAAAACCAAAGGCAAGCAAGAAGACAGAACTAAAGATAATAACAGAAAATAATAAATCAAAAATAGAAAAATATGCAAAAAGTCAGTTTTAAAATATCGGTTCTTTAGACTGGAGCTATGTATGGTACATGGAGTAAGCCTCTTGCCTTGTACAGGGCTGACCCAAGTTCAATCTCTGTCACCCCATATGGTCCACTGAGCCCTGCCAGGAGTGATCCCCAAGTGTAAAGCTAGGAGTAAGACCTGAGCACTACTGGTTATGGCCTATAAAACAAATGATTCAAAAATTGGTTCTTCAAAGAAAATCAACAAACTTTTTGTTTGGTTTGAATTCATACCCAGTGTTGCTCAGAGCTTACTCCGGGCTCTCCACTCAGGGATCACATCTAGCAGTCCTATGTGGCCATATAAAATCCTGGGGATTGAACCCAGGTCAGCCATATGCAAGGCAAACACTCACCTGCTGAGCTACCTCTTCAATCTCCAGAGTCAATGAACTATGACAGACTTCTATATTAGCCAAGGGAAGGAGAGAGGAGAGAAGGCGAGAGAAAATAAAAGGATACAAATCATTTGTATATGAAATGAAAACGGGGACATTAATGACTGTAGAAATAAGACTATTATAAGAGCATGTATTGTGAACAAGTATACAAAAAAATTAAGTAAAATAGGTAAATTCTTGAAGAGACAACTTTTTTTTTTTTTTTGCTTTTTGGGTCACACGCGGCGATGTACAGGAGTTACTCCTGGCTCTGCACTCAGGAACCACCCCTGGCAGTGCTCAGGGGACCATATGGGATGCTGGGAATCGAACCCAGGTCGGCCTTGTGCAAGGCAAGTGCCCTACCTGCTGTGCTATCAATCCAGCCCCCTAAGAGACAAATTATTAAGACCAACTCAAGAGAAACAGAAACTAAATAGACCTATCAAATGAAAAGGTAAATCAGTATTCGAAAATCTTCCTGACTGTGCCCTGTCTGGATTTGATCCATAGCACCACATGGTCTCCCAAGCATCACCAGGTGTGGCAAAAAAAAAAAAAAGAAACTTAAATCAATTCATGTTATATTCTACAATAACAAGATAAAGGACAAAACTTACAAATCAACTCAGCAGATATAGAAAAAACATTTGACAAAATCTAACATGTTCATGATATAAATTCTCAACAAATTTAGAACTAGAAGAGAATAACTTAACCTGATGAAAGGCATACAAAACCCACATCCATGGGCTGAAAAGACTGTAAAGCAGGAAAAGTGCTTGCCTTGTACATGTGTGACCTTCGACCCCAGCATCCCATATAGTCCCTAAAGGCAGGACTGACTCATGAGGGTGGGTCTAGGAGTAAGCCCTGAGCTTACTAAAAAAAAAAAAATAATAAAAAAAAATAACACCCTGTGTCCATTAAATGATGAATAGATAAGCAAATTATGCTTTATAGTTATAAAATATAAAACAAACATGCATGCAAGATTTATTAACAAAGAAATAGAATTGAATATTATTAAACAGTAAAAAGGAAGGACATTCTGATACATGCTAGATTAACCTACAAAACACAGAAACCTAGAAAACATAAGTGGAAAAGCCACTGAAAAAAGTACATACGATTCTATTTATATGAAATCTTCAGAAAAGGGATCGGTGGTCAAGTAGTGTGGAGAGTGGTCTGACAGCTGTTTGTTCAGTAGAGGGACATTGATTAATAAATTACAGCAGCCATTAGGACACAAGTTACCAGAGAAGTTCTTAAAAGATGTTAAGCAGAGGAACAGGAGTGATAGTACAGCGGGTAGGCTATGCTCAGCGGTTACTCCTAGCTCTGCACCTAGAAGGTACTCCTGGAGGTGCTCAGGAGACTATGTAAAATGCCCAGGATCAAACCTGGGTCAGCCACATGCAAGGCAAGAGCCCTACCCGTTGGAATATTGCCCCGGCCTCTGGATGACTTTAGAAGTGAAGAAGTTCCATTGCTACTCTGTAGTGACCTGCTAAGCCAGCCTCTCCGGCTTCCCCAGTACAGGTGGGGAAGGTCTTTATACACCTGGCAAAGTTATCTATAAATACCTGAATCAATACTTGAAAATCAGGGCTGGAGGAATAGCACAGCGGGTAGGGCATTTGCCTTGCACGCGGCCAACCCAGGTTTGAATCCCAGCATCCCATATGGTCCCCTGAGCACCGCCAGGGGTGATTCCTGAGTGCAGAGCCAGGAGTAACCCCTGTGCATCACCGGGTGTAACCCAAAAAGAAAAAAAAAAAACCAACCAAAAAAAAAAAACCAACTTGAAAATCAAAAGTTAAACCCAATAAATACTTGAATGCTGAGCATTTTTTTTTCTTTTTGGGTCACACCTGGCGATGCACAGGGGTTACTCCTGGCTCTGCACTCAGGAATTACCCCTGGCCATGCTCAGGGAACCATATGGGATGCTGGGATTTGAACCCGGGTCGGCTGCGTGCAAGGCAAACGCCCTACCTGCTGTGCTATCTCTCCAGCCCCTAATGCTGAGCATTTTGGTATTACTTTTTTTTTTTTTTTTGCTTTTTGGGTCACACCCAGCGATACTCAGGGGTTACTCCTGGCTTTGCACTCAGGAATTACTCCTGGCAGTGCTAGGGGGACCATATGGGATGCCGGGGATCGAACCTGGGTCGGCCGCGTGCAAGGCAAACCCCCTACCCGCTGTGCTATCGCTCCGGCCCCAACATTTTGGTATTACTTAATGTCAAGCTTCCAGCCCTCTCCTGATAAGATCCTTGTTGCTGGACAAATTGCGTTAGGAGTGGAGGTCCAGAATTTCTAGTAGCGGGAAGCCTTGTATAACCCCCAACAATTTCAACTGTGTTGTTCAGAGTTAATCTGAGCAACATAGTAGAAAGTTAGTCCAAAACTTCTTTTTGGAAACCATATTACAATGCTTGCTGTTTTTGCAGAGTATTTTGACTAACTAGAAATATTCTCTGCATGGAGTTCCATGATTGGAAAGATTCAAGTACTACCATTTTAGTTACAGCAGCTTCTTGGTCATTGACTTAGTTACTTCAATGTTCCCTTGCTATTTCTTTGGGGGCCTTTCTGTTTACAAAAGCTTTAGAATTTCCTCCCCATGCTTTATTGTGCTGTTTACTTGTTTCAAATTCCCAATCCCTCAAAATAGCTACATGGGCACATAGCACTAAGAAAGTGTATTGAGGTCAGTATAGAGATTTACTAGAACTTCTTCAGTTGGCTGTCTCAGGTTGAAGCAATTAGTTCTGCCTTTTGAGCAGACGATCCCCGCTTCCACTGTCCTAGTCAGACCAACAGTTGTCAATGTTCCCGGGTGGGTGGTCACCAGCCCGTCCACAGTGGTGTGTTGGGGATAATCACTGTCCCCCAACCGGCTGATGGCGATGGACTAACCAAGGAATGGGGGCCACCAGGCTGGCTGGTAATCAGTGGCCATTTATTCAAGCAAGCCTCGCAGTGTTAGTTATATAGAAGTCATGAAGAGTTGGGGATAGCAATTACACATAGGTTTGGCTGAACATTATTATAACAATAAACAGATGTAAAGCCCTTCCTGCAGGGGAAGTTCTTCTAGGAGATTTTTTTTTTCCTTTTTGGGTCACACCTGGTGATACTCAGGTCTGACTCTTGGCTCTGCACTCAGGAATCACTCTTGGTGGTGCTTAAGGGACCATATGGGATGCTGGGAATTGAACCCGGGTTGATTGCGTGCAAGGCAAATGCCCTATCCACTGTGCTACCACTCCAGCCCCTAGGGGATTTTATTAAGGACAAAATGTCATCTAAGTGGTCAGCACTCTAGATTCCTGCTAGGAGATCCACCCAAGGGAGAAATTTCATCTAAAGGTGTATTGATTTGTCCTTTCCTTAACCAGTATCCATTTAAGTAGCCATCTTCAATTTACTTCTTAATAATATATCTCATCATTTTGTATAGACACATTAAGAGATATATTAAGCTTAAAGGGGGGCTCTTTCTGCGGACATCTTGCTATATATCCCAGACTACAGTCCTCAGGCCAGGTTAGTCTTTCCTAACCCCAGCAGGGTCCTTACTCAGTTACTTCTTTTTGGGTCATTACAGAGCTTGTTCCATGACCGTGCTCTTAACTTATTATACTTCTTATGGCACTCAGCCTGTCCCTTTTCGATGTCAGAGTCACTTACAGCTTGCCCTGGGTCCATCCAAGTCCCTCTCTGGGACCCCCTTTTGAGGTGCTAAGGAACTAAGGGCAACTGAGACTAACGTCAAGTAATCAGACCTGCTGCAATACTTATTCAGTCACTATCTGGGTCATCTGTGCTTTTACAGGTTCTCTCAAATAAGGTTGCTGATTAAGAGTCTGACAAGTCTTTGTTTGTTTGTGGGCCTCACCCAGCAGTGTTTAGGGCTTATTCCTGGATGTAGGCTCAGAGATTACTCCTAGCAGTGCTCAGGGGACCATATGTGATGCTGGGGATTGAAGCTTGGTCAGCTTGGCAAGCATCCTATCCACTGTATTATCTCTCAGGCCCCAAGAGTCTGATAAGTCTTTTTTTTGGAGCAATAGCAAAGTGGGTAGGGCATTTGCCTTGCATGCAGCTGACATGGGTTCAATTCCTCCATTCCTCTCAGAGAGCCCGGCAAGCTACCTAGAGTATCCCGCCCACACGGCAGAGCCTGGCAAGCTACCTGTGGCATATTCAATAAGCCAAAAACAGTAACAGTAAGTCTCACAATGGAAACATTACTGGTGCCCGCTCGAGCAAATCGATGAACAACAGGATGACAGTGGCAGTGCTACATTGTTTTTGGACCACATATGGAGATATTCAGGAGTTCCTCCTGGCTCTGCACTCAGTAATCATTTTTGGTAGTGCTTGGGGGAACATACAGGGTGCTGGGGACCATACAGGGTACTGGGGATTGAACCCAGATCGGCCACATCAAGGGGAGTCCCCTCCCTGCTGTGCTATCACTTCTGCTCCTGACGAGGCTAGAGCGAGGCGAGGTGCTTTGTCAGTCTCCCACCTGTCAGCCATTAGTGCCTTTCATTTCTGGCTCTCTGTGACCGTGACAGAGTTGGACTGCTCGTGCTGTCCTATAGTGAACCCCATGAACTCCTTGGCCACAAAAGCGGTTGCTGCCGCTGTTCTGAGGCATCTTGGTCACCCTGAACCATGTTGCCAAGTTGTTTGGAGAAGCTAAGCACAGGTCTGGGAATTTCCCCCGGCCTTTTGTTTTGCTTTTGTTTTTTGGGGGGGGAGTAAGGGGTGGGGGCGACACCTGTCTGTGCTCAGGGCTTACTTCTGTCTCTGTTCCCAGGGATCACTTCTAGCAGGGATCAGGGAACCACATGTGGTGCTGGGGACCAAACCTGGTTCTTCTGCATACAGGCTTTCCCTACTGTGCTATTTTTCTGGCCCCTTTCCCACATCTTTTTTTTTTTTCTTTTTGGGTCACACCTGGCTCTGCACAGGGGTTATTCCTGGCTCTGCACTCAGGAATTATCCCTGGTGGTGCTCAGGGGACCATATGGGATGCTGGGAATCAAACCCGGGTCGGTCACGTGCAAGGCAAATGCCCTACCCGCTGTGCTGTTGCTCCAGCCCCGCATATCTTTTGGACTAACAGACTTAATGCCACCATTGCTTTTTTAGCTAAAAGGCTTTTCTAGACTAGACATGTGCCTTAAAGGGCCTTGTGAGCAATAGATCCAGATCCCAGCGCTTAACCGACCTCATGACTTACATGCAGAAGGAACCCAAAACTCAACCCCACGGCCAGACCATCTTCAGCCTCTCCTCAAAGAAACTGGTGCAGGTGAGGCAGAAGCAGGTGAGGTTCAGGCTCAGTTCAGTTGTGATAACTCCAGGTCATACTTCCTGGTCATGGTGCTCACGCATCCTTTTAGTTTGGGGGCCTGCAGGGGGCTGTACCCCTTCCTGGTGCTCACACCGCAGCTGTAGCGCTGCTGGAATCATGGACAGCAGCTGCCAGGTGCCAGCTTCGCGCTTGGGAGCAGTGACAGAATTTGTATTTGTGACCTCCAGCCCCTGAGCTATTTCTACAGGCCCCGCGGCTATATCCCATACAGTGTCACCAGCCTGGATTTGTCCTTTCCCTCAAGGTGATTTTATTTTGGGCCAGTGTCCTTCTCTGCCATGGGGCTGTGTCCTTGGCTGCGAGACCCTAATATAAAGACCTGAGGGTCTAGGTTGGAAGTGCTGGTTCCTTCCCTCTTGGGATCTTTATGCACAGACTCACCTCCTCCTTCAAGTCTCTCCTTGGATGCTGGGCAAACCCTCATCTCCCTGCTCCTTACCAGCCCTCTGAAATGTTCCTCATGTTAGTATCAACTTCCGGTGTCAATCGGTGATAGATTAGCAAGGCTGTCTAGAGCAGGGATTATCCTCGTAGCACACGAGAAACTCAGACACAATGCAGCTGAGGGCCTTGCCAAAAACCATGTGCCTGAATCACACCAGAAATCAGAATTCCCAATGCCAAGTAGTTACAGTGATTTGGCACGCGGGAGTCAGGGAAGGTCTTAGCCACGGGGAAGGCTCGGAGGGCTGCGGGCTGTGGTGTCTCTTAGCTCCTCGGGCCCCAAGCGGTCCACCAGGCCCGTGGCCCAAGGTCTCCCTGCTGGGGAAGCCACACAAAGAAAGCTGTGGTACAGCAGTGGCTGCAACTTGATGCTACATGCAAGGCAAACACCCTACCCACCGTACTATCACTCCAGCCCCACAAAAAGCAGTTATCCAAATGTCAACTTTTCACAAACAAGGGTCATAGACTGGGCAGCTGATAAACAGACAGATCTATTTCTCCAAGTTTTGTTTGTTTAATTTTGGGGTCACACCTGGGTGTGTTCAGGAATCACTCTTGGTGGAGTCCAGGAGACTATAAGAGCTGCCCCTAGACCACTGTATCACTGTATCACTGTCATCCCATTGCTCATCGAATTGCTGGAGCAGGCACCAGTAACGTCTCCATTCTGAGACTTGTTGTTAGTGTTTTTCGCATATCGAATACGCCACCGGTAGCTTGCCAGGCTCTACCGTGTGGGTGAGATACTCTTGGTAGCTTGCCAGGCTCTCTGAGAGGAACGGAGGAATCGAACCGCGTGTAAGGCAAACGCCCTATCCGCTGTGCTATCGCTAGACCAGCACAGGCAAAGCAAGCGCCCTAGCTGCTGTACTGTCTCTCCAGCCTGTCCCCCCGTTTGGAGGCTGAGCACCCCCTTGTAGGGAGCCAGTGAGGCTGTGTGAGGCCCTTTGCAGGCCACAGTTGGCTGTGCCCTGTGTCCACGCCCTAAGGGCACCAGTCCCAGCCCCCGAAGCTCCAAAGCCCCCATCTAACACTGCCCCAGGCCCGCCTCCCACAGCATCACAGTGGAGGTGAGGACCCCACTTAGGAATTCTGGGACCAAACATTCAAGCGGGAACAGAGATGAAGAAAAAAAACCCAACAACCCAGCACTGAGGAAATAAGGTTCCTAGCTTGTGGGGCGACCTGCTTCCCGGGTTCATTTTCCCTCAGGAACGACTTTGGCTCCTGGGTCTATGACTTCAGGCAGAGTACAGAGGAGGCTTGGGCTGAATTTAAAATTTCTTTCTTTTAAACATAAAGAACTTCCTTCTCTTTTTCTTTTCTCACACTGCGTGAGCTGGGCTCGTCCCTTGGGTTCAGTACAAACAAACGAAGCCGCTGAGTGAACAGGGCAAGCAAGTTGATTTTGTAGTTACAGGCTGTTCCACATAAACTATTTACAAGCTCAGTAGGGACTGCAACTTACTCAGACAAAAAGTATGTAATTTAAAATGAGGAAATCTTGATCTAACAGGAACAAGCAAAGACCTTCCAGCGTTTCTAAGTGACTTATATTCCTGACTATTGGAAGGAAATGTGCTGGATGTCAAGGGAAAAACACAGACTGGAGGATCAAAATAGCGAAGGGCTGCAGAAGCAGAGCCCGTGAGTGCAGGCCTGATGCACCGGAACCCGCTGTGTCTTATAAGTGATCATTTCAGATTTGGACAACTTGGGCCAACTCACTTGAATTTAAATTATAGGCTTGGTTTGCTCTTCAAGCCTGTGTCTTCCCTTGAACACTTATCTTGCTTACTTGGCTCGTGCTTCTTTGCTTTTTCCACTCTGAGAAGCCCATGTTCTCTCCTGAACATGTACTTCCTCTCTTTCTCTCCCCTCACTTCTAAGTAAGTTTCAATAAAAACTAAAAATAAAAAAATGTAGGAGCTGGAGAGATAGTACGAGGGTAGTGAGCTTGCCTTGCATGTGGCTGACTCAGATGTAGTCCCCTAAGCACTGCTAGGAGTGATCCCTGAGCACAGAGCCAGAAGTAAGCCCTGAGCACTGCTGGGTATGGCCTCCCAGCAAAAAAAAAGAAAGAAAGAAAGAAAAAAATGTGGGTGTGAAAGTTGTCCCAGTATTTCGGTCTTAGCTTTTTCCTGGGGATGGAACTCGGCCTCACACGTGCGAGGTCGGAGCTTTACCAGTTGGCTCCATCCCCTGCCTGCCCCGTGACTCCCAGAGAAAGAACCTCAGAACCCAGCTCCTGCTCAGAGAGAAAGGCTGAGTTGCAGGCGGCTGGGCCGGTGTGGGACTTTGAGAGGCCCTGGAGCCTCCGCTTCCTCTCTCTCAAGTGAAGGCAGCAATAGCGTAGCCCCGAGAGTTATTCTGAGAGGATGAGCATGTTGGGACTTGCCAGCCGCAGTGGAGGGCAGAAGGCCCGGACGGTGACACCGACTGGTCTGCATCTGCGCTATGGGGCGCCAACCCCAGCCCTGGTGGAAGGAGTGGAGTGAGGCAGGGAAAGATGGAGCAGTGAAGAGGCTCTCCAACCCCAGGAATAAAGGCCTGGAGACAATGAGCCGACTGGGGTTGAAATAGTCACCCTGAAAGGCGGCTCTGAAGGGGAGCGGGAAGGGAAGCCGGATGGCTGGAAACTGGTGGTGACCTGTGAGTGTGCAGCGACCCAACTAGATCTGCACTGCGGCCCTCAGGCTGTGAGCTTAAGCTCTCTGCATCCCGATCTCTTTAGGATTCCACACCAGCTTCCCGTTGCAGATTGGGACAACTTGGGCAAAATCACATGAATTAAAATTATAGGTATCAGCCCTTCAAACCTGTGTAAAGGAAAAGTCAGCACAATTTCCACCAGGTTCTTTTAAACTTTAATTATAGTTTATAATAGTGTAACTTACAATAGTGTAACTTACAATAGTGTTAATGTTTATGCACAAAGTCACTGCACCTCACCAGCATTAAAATGCAGAAGCCCTCCACTTCCAGTCCTCCTCTCCTTCCAGCTCCCTCCCTTTCCCACTTGGTAATTGGAAAGTGAGGATCTATCCTGGGTCCACAGGACGCCCTCGCTTTGTTGCTCTATATGCCACAGGTGAGTGAGAGCATCTGACATTTCTCCTTTTGCCTCTGACTTATTCCTTAACTTAATGCCCTCCAGTTCCCTCCAAGTCACATCTAACTGCAAGATATCATCTTTTCTTATAACTAAATAATATTTCTTTGTGTATATGCCACAACTTCATTGTCTGTTCATCTGTTCTTGGACATTTGGATTGTTTCCAATTCCTGGCTGTTGTACTTAGCAATGTTGTACTGCAATGAACACAAGGTGTGTGTATCTTTTTGTGGAATTGCTGGATAATTTGTAAGCTCTATGCTTAGTTTTGTTTTTGTTTAGTATTGATATTGATATTTTTGGACTGGTGCAATAGCAGAGTGGGTAGGGCGTTTGCCTTGCACATGGCTGACCCAGGTTCAATTCCTCCGTTCCTCTCAGAGAGTCCGCCAAGCTACAGAGAGTATTCCGCCCCCAGGGCAGAGCCTGGCAAGCTACCCGTGGCATATTCAATATGCCAAAAACAGTAACAAGTCTCACAATGGAAATGTTACTGGTGCCTGCTCGAGCAAATCGATGAACAACGGGACGACAGTGCTACAGTGGTTGATATTTTTATTTATTTATTTATGTATTTTTCAATTTTTTTTATTGAATCACCATGTGGAAAGTTACAAAACTTTCAGGCTTAAGTCTCAGTTATACAATGCTCAAACACCCATCCCTTCACCAGTGCACATATTCCACCACCAGGAACCCCAGTATACCTCCCCCCACCCCGCCCCTCACCCCCCACCTGTGTAGCTGATAAATTTCACTTTACTTTTCTCTTTACTTTGATTACATTCAGTATTTAAACAAAAACCTCACTATTATTGTTTGGGGTTCCCCCCCCAAAGTCAGACCTGTTGAAAAGGAAGCATTTGATAATTTGTTTTCCATTGCTGACAAGGAAGATATATGAGGCTATTGCGGCCACGTGGTTTTGGATTTCTGTATTTTAGCAACTAAGTCCAGGCAAATTTCTGCCAGAAATTGCATCACTGCAAGCTCGTACCTCCCTTTGATGGTCGTCATAAGATGGCAGCCATGGCTCAGTTCACAGTCTAGAGACATTTCTGCAAGAAGCTGCTAGTACCCAAAGTAGTTTAGCTGGCCTCTGGGGCCATGGTCGTGCAGCAGCGGAGAGGCCACACACTTGCGGCCGCTGGGTTTACATCTCGGCAGAGGGCCGATATTTTTATTATTTTGAATCATAACAATGACTATCTGCAGAAAGATTCCTCTCTCTGTCTCTCTTGCTCTCTATCTCTTTTCTTGAATTTTGGGCCACACCTGGTGGTTCCCAGGGCTTAATCCTGGTTCTGCACATAGAGATCACTCCTCGTGGGCTTAGGGAATCATTTGTGGTTCCAGAAATTGAACCTGGCAAAGCAAATGCCTTATCTTCTGTTCTATCTCTCCAGCCCCACCTTTCTCATTTTGTCTGTTAAAAACCAAGACTCAAACCGGAGAGATAGTTCCACTTGCCTTGCAGATGATCCCCCGCATCCCATATAATGTTAGGAGTGATTCCTGAGTGCAGAGTTGGGAGTAACCCCTGAGAATTGCCAAGTGTGGTCCAAAATCCAAGGAAAACAAAACCAACTTAAGACTAAGAGATATCCAAGTGTTTTCCCTTCTTCAAGTTACATAAAAGTAGTAAGAGCAGGATTTTAATCTAAATTATTTGATCCTCCATACTTGAAGTCTGAATGTATCTTTAGTGCATTAAAGGAATCAAGTCTTCTCTGAGTCTATATAGAAAAGTTAACAATCTCTTCCCAGGGAAATGATGCATCCCCATTCTTCTTCCCAGGAATAAATAAAAGATTAAGCATTCTTTGCCCCAGAGTACCTAATTTGTTATTTTCTGCCCAACATGGCTCTTCTATGTTTTTGAAGAAACCCCCATATTGCATTCTAAGAGGCAGATGACATCATCATCAACAGTGCAAGAGGGTTCCTTTGATCACATCCTGCCAGCATAGATTATTTCCAGTCATTTTGATATCTGCCATTCTCACTGGTGTGAAATGATATCTCGCTGCAGTATTCATCTGCATTCATTGGGGCCAGAGAGATAGTAAAATGGGTAAGATACCAACCTGGTTTCAATCCTCAGCACTGCAAAACATACCCCAAACACTTTGGGTGTGATCCCCGAGTACAGAGCCAGGAATGTTCACTGAGCACTGCCATGTCTGCCTCTCCAACCCGCCCCCCCCACAAAGTCTCTTCATTTGCATTCCCAGAATAAGTGATGAGGAACACTTTTCCATACACCTACTGGCTATCTGTGTGTCTTCTTCAAGGAAGTTTCCATTGTCTCTTCTTTCCATTTATGGGGTGAGGTGGGTTGGGTCACCCCCAGTGGTGCTCAGGAGTTCTGTGCTCTGTGTTCCTGACTCAGTGCTCAGGAGTGGTCTCTGTCTATATGATGTTCTAGAGACTGGACCAGGGTTCCTCCCCCCCCTTTTTCAATGGGGTTATTTATTTGGGAGGGGGTTGTTGTTTTGTTCTGTTTTATTTTTCAGACCACACCTAGTGGTGGCCAGGGGCTACTCCCAGCTCAGTGACAGTGCTCAGGGGACTATGTGGTGCTGAGGCTGTGAGCCATGTTCCAGCCCATGCTGGAGGGTCCTCTCTCCAACCCTTGACTTTTCATTTATTTTTATTATAATTCACACAATGACAAAAGTGTTAACTTTCATGGCACTGATGAGCAAAGTTACCACACCTTCACCACCACCAAAGTGCCCCAGATCCTTTACCTCTGTGCATACATCACCTCTAGTTCATTCTTTCTTCCTTTCTCTATTTCCTCCCCCACTGCTCAGTCATCTCCACGATGCAATCAAAGCCTAGGGTTTGTTCTTAGCACATTCAACACTGTCTATTCCCTTGTTTTATTTCTCCACGTACCACTTGGCCCTTGGTATTGCTTTTTTTGTTTTGCTTTTGGGTCACACCCAGCTATGCTCAGAGGTTACTCCTGGCTCTGCACTTGGGAATTACTCCTTGAGGTGCTTGGGGGACATATGGGAAGGTGTGGAAGTCGATGTGGAGGTCTCGTTCTGTTCAGCAGGGAGAACCCTTCGTAGGGCGAAGCCGAAAGAACAGACGCAGAGCCCGGAGGAGGGAGAAAAGGCATTTATTCTATGGCAGTTACAGTATTTTATACCTCCCTGTTGGGAGGAGGTGGTGCCAGGACCCCCAACAGAAATGCAGGGTGTGGCACGGGATTTAGCTAGTAATAAACAAATAGTGACAGGATAAGATCAGTAAGGTAAAATGGCTCCCTACACCTCCCTTCCTCCCTTTCTTCCTTCCTTCCTTCCTTCCTTCCTTCCTTCCTTCCTTCCTTCCTTCCTTCCTTCCTTCCTTCCTTCCTTCCTTCCTTCCTTCCTTCCGCTCTTTCTCCCTTTCTTTCTTTCTTTCTTTCTTTCTTTCTTTCTTTCTTTCTTTCTTTCTTTCTTTCTTTCTTTCTTTCTTTCTTTCTTTCTTTCTTTCTTTCACATTTTATTTAGTCACCATAATTATAAAGTTTTTCTTGGCTACAGAAACCTTTTTTATACCAGAACAAAAAGAGCCAGTAGCCACGGCCTGCCTTGAAGAGTTGCACATAGAACAGGGATGCAGTGTGGAGGGCTTAATGGCCAGTTGTTAGTGGGGAAAGAGACTGAGCTGTACTGCCTGTGCCACTGGTGAAAACACACCAGACCCGCCATTGCTGATTTCAAGCTACCAATGTGGTGTTCAGCTGGCTCATACATTCTTGGAAAATCAAGAAATAGTCTCTGGCAGGCTCTGGAACACCAGTATGGAGGCCACTCACACATGGTTCCGATCAGAGAGAAGCCCACAGACTTGGAGTGCAGGGAGGCAGTCACTAGGAAAAGTGGATCACTTTCAGCCAATTCAACTCTCTAGCGGAGTCATAGGAGACTATTTGCCTCCAAGTTTCCTAACTGTGTATGAAGTTCCACACTGATGTTCCCTAGCATGGGTTACTAATTTTACAGGAAAAAACAAATAGTGTAGCTGGAAATGTCTGGATCTGTGTCCTGGGAGGAGGGAGCAGGTAAAGATCTCTGTGTCTCTCTGCCCAGAGAAGTGAGAGAGAGAGTATCCTGGGCACGGTCTCAAAGGAACCCCGTCTTGGTTGCTAGCCAGAAATTTAAGTCACAAGGAAGGTATCCTCCAAGGGATAGTATGTGAAGAAAGAAAGTTGTTAAATAAAACTGATTAAATAAACATTGCTATAAATAGAACAAAATTCCAGACTCCAGGATACAGTCTGCTTACCGGAATAATACTATAAATGATTGAAGACTGAAAATGGTTCTTCAGTTTCCTGTCTGTTGTACAGAAGTGGGGGAGGAAGAGCAAGGGAAAGGTGTTTAATTGCAGGAAAGATTAGGAGAGCTTTGGAGTGATTGAGAACACAGAAGAAACAAAACGTACTTAGTTGTTTCAGCTGCTCACTGGGTGGAAGACTTCCTAATGGTTTCTTGCAGGGACTAAGAAGCAGATTAGGGACCAGGGACATGTCTTAAATAGTAGAGCATCTGCCTAGCATATACAGCCCTGAGCCTACAGCCCTGAGCCTGTTCCTTGGCACCTTATGTCCCCCACCACCTCTGGAGTACCACTGAGCAGGCTAAGCACTGCTGGTCCCTAATGAGAAAAAAAAGACAGAGCAAGCCAAGTGATCACCAATAGATGTAATGTGTGAAATTTCAAAGACAAAACTAATCTTCTTTGGTAACACCCCAGAATGGAGACTCCCAAGGAAATGACTGTGTCCAATTGCCCTTCACGGGGAAAGAGAACTCTCAGTATGTAAGACAGCTGGGGCTGGACTCAATGGTAAAGCTCAGGCCCTACATGCAAGAGACCTGAGTTCAATCCCAACTCTACCCTCCTCTAAAATAAATGAACAAATAAATAAATAAATAAATAAATAAATAAAACAGTCTGAAAGAGTCAGAAAGCTGCAAATATGCACAGGAAGCCAGAGAGATAGCACAGGTATTTGCCTTGCCTGTGGCCAGCACTGGTTGGATCCCCAGCACTGCACATGGTCCCAGAGCACTGCCAGGAGTGACCCCTGAGCATGGAGTCAAAAGTAAGCCCTGAACTTCACCAAGTGTGGCCCCAAACTTAAACAAATGAAACAAAAATACCCTGGCACTACATAGTCCCCAGGACTTCCAGGGGTCACTTTTGAGCCCAGTACCAGGATAACGCCTGAGCACCACCTGGTGTGTACCTAATCCAATCCCCCAAAATTAAAAAACTGGGATCTACTACAATAGTTAGAATGCTTGCCTAGCATTCTTCCGTGCCTTGAACCACACACCTCTGAGCATCACTGGTGCAGCCCTGGAGGTCCCCTCAGAGTACCTCTTGGGTGACCTGCATAGTCCTAGGTATTGCAGGGCCCAAGCAGTACCCTATATTTGGGCCATCACTTTGAACACTGGCCTGGTTGGCCTAGTATTGCCAGGAGGGGCCTCTGGGAAGGCCGAGCTTTGCTCAAGATGCTTTCCCCAATCCCCACCAAAGAAAAATTAGATTATCTTCCCATAAAAATGAATGTATTGGGCCAGAGAGATAGTATAGTGGGTAGGGTACTTGCCTTGCTTGCTGTCAACCCAGATTCACTATCAGGTACCACTGACAGTCTCCCCAGAGCCTTCGGGAATAATCCCTGAGCACAGAGCAGGGAAAAAGCTCTGAGTATTGCTGGGATGCTCCGTCCACAAAACAAAACAAAGATTGTTAATGTATCACCTAGAAGACAATGTCCTGGTAGAAAGGGGAGTGGGAATCTCTCACTTAGAGATGTAAAATAAGTTCACCTCGAAGAAGGCAGTTTAGGCTGAGAGGGAGCTCAAATGGCTGACATGCTTTGCATGCAGAAGGCCTGGTTATATCCTGGACACCAAATGATCCCTGAGCACCACAGGAAACAACTCTGAACACAAAGTCAAGAGTACCACTGAGTATTGCAGGTGTGGTTCCAAACCAAAAAAATAGAAAGGGAGAGAAATGAAAAGGTGCTCAAGAGGGAAGGTAGGGTTCTTCTCTAGAGAAGAGAACCTGTTTCTCTTCTCTAGAGAAGAGAACCTGTGAAATAAAAGACAAGGAACTATAGGGGCTACTGAGAGCTTGCATATCTGTATTTGCACTACTGGAACTCACACCTGGTCAGGGCGCTCCGGAGCTCAGGAAGGGCTGCAGCCAGGGCAGGCGGGGGGCAGGACAGACAGCAGACCCCAGGACTGGGCTCAGTGCACACGGACACCATTCTTTCAGTGGTATTTGAGATCTAATTCATGGCCTCAGACTTGCAGGTGATTTTTTTTTAATTATTTAAAAATATTTTTGTTTATTTTTCTTTTAAAATTATTTATTTGTATAAAGTTGTTTGTGATGATTTGTTACATTCAGTATTCCAATACCAATCCCACCATCATTACACCTTACCACCACCATTATTTCCAATTTTTCCCCAACCACCACTCAAGCCTGCCCCAATAGTAGGGTCTAAATAATTTATTTTATATTGCTTGTTACAAATAATTCACTAAAAGTGATTTAAAAAGTTTTCCTTAAAAGAAAGAGTGTGGGGCTGGAGCAATAGCGCAGCAGGTAGGGAGTTTGCCTTGCTGTGGCTGACCGGGTTCGATTCCCAGCATCCCATATGGTCCCCTGAGCACTGCCAGGAGTAACCTCTGTGCATCGCTGGGTGTGACCCAAAAAGAAAAAAAAAGAGTGTGAAGATTGTTATATCTCACCATGGAGCCTTTAAGCCCTGTATAAGAGTTTACTAACATATTGTTACAGATTAAGCCTTGTGTGTTAATATTTTCTTAATTAAGATTGATTGCCTTCTACTTTACATCTCATCCAATATGGTGTGCTACCTCCTGGTATATCAGTGGTGTAGAGTTTGAGACGTTGCATCGTCGCAAATGTGGTCATGCACCCCAGGAATTCTAAAATTTTGAATGGGACGATACAGCTGGAGCTAAATTTTTTTTTTTTAATTTTATCACCATGTGGAAAGTTAGAGTTCTCAGGTTTATGTCTCAGTTATACCGTATTCAAACACCATCCCTTCACCAGTGCCCATATTCCACCACCAAAATCCCCGGTATACCCCCCGCCCCCCCACCCCAACTGTATAACTGATGAATTTCACTTCATTTTCTCTTCACCTTGATTACGTTCCATATTTCAACACAAAACTCACTATTGTTGTGGGAGTTATACCCCCAAACAAGATAACACTAATAAGGAAGCATTTGATAATTAGTTTTCCATTAAAAGATTGTATGTTTTCAGGTTTTAGAAAAGGTCGCGAGGCCGCGTTAGCGGTCACGCGGCTCAGATGTGACCCAGTCCCGAATCCTGGAGCCGTGTTAGTTGCTGCTCAGTGTCGCCAGGGCTCCATCTGGAGAAGGTGTGCTGGCGGCACCTCCTCCTTCCGGCTCCCCAGTGTTGCTGGCCCCAATTCGGGTCCGGAGCATTTTCCGGGCCGCGTTGGGGAGCTGAATTTTTAACTGGATGGTGACTCTGGCATTCAGAAGTATCTCTGTAGCTTGTTGATCTCTCTCTTTTTTTTTTTCTTTTTTGGGTCACACCTGGCATTGCACAGGGGTTACTCCTGGTTCTGCACTCAGGAATTACTCCTGGCAGTGCTCATATGGGATGCTGGGAATCAAACCCGGGTCAGCTGCGTCCAAGGCAAATGCTCTAACCCGCTGTGCTATCACTCCAGCCCCTTGTTGATCTCTTTTAAGATTTATTTATGACTCTCTGGATCATAGCCAGTTAATGAGTTTATCTGGCACCAGTCAGAGGCAGTTAATGGGCATGACTACCAGGCTGCTGAATGAACAGGGACATGGGGGAGGTAGCCCATTCCTGACTCATGAGAGCCTAGAGCACAGGTGATTTTAGCATGGAGCCATTCTCTGGGGCCCCTATTACCTCAATTAATCTTCACAACCATGTATCCACCTACAGGATATATTATCCTGGTTTGATATGTCAGGAGATTTAGAGAAATTAAGACATTTGGTTCAGGGCGGGAGAAATAGCACAGCAGGTAGGGCGTTTGCCTTGCACGCAGCCGAGCCGGGTTTTGATTCCCAGCATCCCATATGGTCCCCTGAGCACTGCCCAGGGGGTAATTCCTGAGCGCAGAGCCAGGAGTAGCCCCTGTGCATCACCGGGTGTGACCCCAAAAAGAAAAAAAAAAGAAATTTGCTTCAAATTTCTTCACAAACCCACTGCTAAAAAGCCAGAAGAGGGGCTGGAGCAATAGCATAGTGGGTAGGGCATTTGCCTTGCACGCGGCTGACCCGAGTTCGATCCCCAGCATCCATATGGTCCCCCAAGCACCGCCAGGAGTAATTCCTGAGTGCAAAAGCCAGAATAACCCCTGAGCATCGCTGGGTGTGACCCAAAAAGCAAAAATAAATAAATAAATAAATAAATAAATAAATAAATAAATAAAAGCCAAAAGAACTAGGAACCAAACCAAGGTCATTAGAGTGCAAAGCCTCATGCATAGTGCATACTTTCAGGAGCTGTCTGCTTGAATACAAGGTGACAGAGTGTGAGAGGGAGAAAATATGGACATTTTGCTAATGAATTATATGAAAATAGAATCTAAAAACAAAACACCTTTGTGTGTGTGGAGAGGTGGGGCAGAGGAGGGGATGTTGAGCCATAGCCAGTAGTTCTCAGGGCTCAATCCTGGCTCTGCACTCCAGGATCACTCCTGGTGGGACCACATGGGGTCCTGGGAATTGAATTCAGGCTAGCCACATGCAACGCATTCCAGCCTAAATGCCTTTCTTTCTTTCTTTCTTTCTTTCTTTCTTTCTTTCTTTCTTTCTTTCTTTCTTTCTTTCTTTCTTTCTTTCTTTCTTTCTTTCTTTCTTTCCTTCCTTCTTTCTTTTTCTCTTTCCTTTCTTCTTTCTTTCTTTCTTTCTTTCTTTCTTTCTTTCTTTCTTTCTTTCTTTCTTTCTTTCTTTCTTTCTTTCTTTCTTTCTTTCTTTCTTTCTTTTTCTTTTCTTTCTTTCTCACACCCAGTATAGCTCAGGGATTACTCCTGACTTTTCACTCAGAAGTTACTCCTGGCAGTGCTTGATGGATCATATAAGGATACTAGGGATCGAACCCAGGTCAGCCGTGTACAAGGCAAATGCCCTATCTGCTGTACTATTGCTTCGGCCCCTCTTTCTTTTATTTATTTCTCTCTTTTTTTTTTTTTTTGCTTTTTGGGTCACACCCGGCGATGCACAGGGGTGACTCCTGGCTCTGCACTCAGGAATCACCCCTGGCGGTGCTCAGGGGACCATATGGGATGCTGGGATTTGAACCTGGGTCGGCCGCGTGCAAGGCAAACGCCCTACCCGCTGTGCTATTCCTCCAGCCCCCTTTTTTCTTTTTTTTTACTTTAGTGAAGGAAGATCATTTTTTATTGAAACCTAGAAAGATGTGAGGGGAGAAAGAGGAAGTATGTATTCAAGGGAGAACATGGACTTGAAGAGCAAGCCAATGCCTTGTGATGCTGACTGTTCTGATCAAGGTGACTTCCATGAGGCTAAATCCAGTGCTCATTTGTTTTTGTGGTGCCAGGGTCCAAACATATGGTGTCACACGTATAAGGCAAGTGCTCTATTGCTAAGCTATGCCATCACCATTAGTCTTTTGTTTTCTGGTTGCTGTTGTTTTTGGGGGAGGAGTGGAACCACATTTAGCTGTGCTCGTTTACTCCTGGCTCTGTGCACATGGGATCACTCCTAGTGGTTCTCTGGGGGACCATATGCAGTGCTGAAATTGAATCAGGACTGGCTGTGCACAAGGCAAGTGCCTTAATTCCTGTACCCAGTAGACACTTTATGGAGTCCTTATTGTACTTTAGCTATTGGATGTACTTGATATTACTGAGCACTCCTTCTTCTTTACTTTTTTTTTTTTGGCTTTTTGAGTCACACCCGGCAATGCACAGAGGTTACTCCTGGCTCTGCACTCAGGAATCACCCCTGGTGGTGCTCAGGGGACCATATGGGATGCTGGGAATTGAACCCGGGTCGGCCACGTGCAAGGCAAACGCCCTACCCGCTGTGCTATTACTCCAGCCCCCACTCCTTCTTCTTTAATTTGATGAACATGACTTCAAATTCTTGGGTTTCTTCCTAACTCACTGGCTGTTGGTTCCTACTGTTTTCACAGGATCTGTGTCTTTTCCAGTGTTCAGTCTCCTCTTCCTCTTCCTCCTCTTATCCTCCTCCTCCTCCTTCTTCTCTTTCACCTTTTGTTTTTTGTTTTATTTTTGGCCACACAGAGTTTTCTGGTTCTGTGCTTAGGGATCACTCCTGGCAAGGCCTGGGGGATCATATGGGGTACCAGGAATTGAACTCGTGTGACGAACTTGGCAAGGCAAGTGCCTTACCTGCTGTACTATCTCTCCAGCCCTCTTCCTTCTATTTCTATTTTCACTCTCTTACTGAGCTTGCCCAAGGTCATGCTTTAGAATGGCATGTAGAAGTAGGTCTCAGGCTGAGGGTTAAGATGCTTGTTTTGATGTGATTAAACTCAGTTCAATCCCTGGCACCCCAAGCACCACTAGAGGGTCACTCTTGAGCACAGAGCCAGATAGACCCCTGAGCACCACGTTTGTACCCCCCAAAATAATAATAATTTAAGAAAACTTTAAGTAGATCTCTACTTAGAGGCATCTCTACCTACACATGTGGACTGTTCTCATCAAGGTGACTTCCATGAGGTTTTCAACAAACCTCCAATATCATCCCACTCAAGTCAGTTCCATTCTTGACATCTGATGGTGGCAAATGCAGGCTTCACTCATTAGACTAAACACTCTGAATTATCCCTGGTTTCTCTCTCCCTTACATGTGAGCCTTTAGAAACCATGCACCCACCTCTCTCTTTTGTTGTTTTCGGGCCACATCCCAGGGTGCTTGGGGGCTACTCCTACCAGTTGCTCAGGGACCACTGCCATGATACTCAGAGGACCAGGCAGTACTGGGAATCCAAATGGTATCTCCTGCACGCAAAACATGAGCATTAGCCCTTTAAGTTATTTCCCTGCCAACACCCCTTGTTGCTAACTTTGGGTTCTTGTGGATGACATGTAAGATTGGTATCCTGAATACCAGATGTATTCAGTGTTATGGTTCTTTCATTTTACAGCTCACATAGGTACATGCAATCTTTGGCAGCAGCAGTAACAGTTCACCAACAGCAATGTCTAAGACCAAGACAGCCCCTTCACCCAGCCCATAATATTATGACTTTAGGGAGACTCAGCCTAATTGGTTACCTCTTATGAAAATGATGGTGTGTGGAAAAGACTAATCAGTTGCAAATGTAATATGCAAATAAGAGTTTGTAAAACAACAGATCAGATAGCATATGTAAAGAAGGGATCAATCAGAAGTCTTTATTTGGCCTTTCTTCCATTTCCTTTGTATCACCCCTATTTTCAAAATGTAATGAGCTATAATCATTTTTTGCCATTTCCTCTATTTTATCATGTCAAAGATGATTACTGCAATGAGATATAATTTTGGGGAGAGGGAAGCGGGTGTACATCAACAATGCTGGCTCTGCACTCAAAAATTACTCCTGGCACTACTCAGGAGATCATATGGGATGCCGGTGATTGAACCTGGGTCAGCCACGTGCAAAACAAGTGCCTACCTACTGTGCTATCTCTCTAGCCCCCTGTAGTATTCTTTTCAAAATGTAATAAAATCATGTCACTTCTGTTGGGACATGTCATTAACCCCTGCCTCACTCCCATGCCTAGCTTCCATATTTGGTGCCCATTCCTTCCCCAGCTTTATCTATTAGTCATCTTTCCCTAGCCAGGCTGGCTTCCACCTCCTCCTATCTTGAAAATTAAAGGCTCACCTCAAGTGCCTGAGGGCCCTGGCTCCAGGTATTCCGGTTTTGTGGCCTCTCTCTTCTCTGGGAATCACCTGGCTACTCTTCTCTCTGGGAATATCTTGGCTAGCCCCCGTGACCTCATCATGTTTGTTCACTTATCTCTTTCGGGGTGGGGTGAGACTGGGTTTAGAGGTCACACCTGGTGGTGCTTGAGGTCTAGTCTGGGGGCCAGGAGGTGAACCTGAGCGTCCTTCAACCCCATGAGCCATCTCTCCGACCCTGTCAAGAGCCTCAGATTCATCAAGATCACCTTGCTTCTAGATGCTACCAGATTTGCCCTGCCCTGCCCGCTCCCTCACACTCCCACTCCACTTTGCTCTTTTCTACAGAAGCTCTCTTGACCTCGGCTAATTTATAATCAACTTATGTCCACTGTTTGCCTTTTCTCCCTACCCTCTAGAGTGTAACTCCAGAAGACAGAGGTGTCAGTTTTGTTCACGCTATCCCTAGCATCTAGAAACATTTACAGAATGAACTAAAACCTTAAGTGGTTTTAATTAAGATAAAAGTATTTATTTCGGTATTTGGACCACACACCTAAACACCCTCAGTACCGAGGACTCACTTCTGGCAGCGATCCAGGTACTATATGGTGGGCTGCAGGCAAGGCAGCCTTGTACTATCTCTTCAGTCCTTAAGTGGAAGTATTTAGCAACAGACTAATAAGTCATTTCAAATTTCATAATATACTGTCACACAGTAGGTGCTGATGTTGCAGTGTACTCTGAGTTCTGCCCATTCAGTACCCAAAATCCATTTTTGCTTTCATTTGCTTTCTTAGGAGGGAAATCTGAAAACTTCTGTTCATTATAGCCATTATTTTTATTCTCTTTTCACAGACTCTTAATCCCGAGGCGGCTAAGAAACGCAAGTGCTAAAATAACACGAAGGAGAGAAAGAAGCGGAGAGAAGGATTCTGCGGCGAAGGCGGGCGGGGTCTGAGCCAGGGCCAGGGCTGCCGCGCCAAGGCCTTCCAGGAGCCGAGCCCGATTCCTTCCTGGTTTACTCCTGTCTAACAAGGGCCGTCGCGGAGACAAACTTTATTCCCGTAGTGTCCTGAGCAATTTTTAGAAGAGGCGATTGTTATAATCAACTGGGGAAAGGCTTGGCCTCTGCTGGAAGAAGAGGCGGCTGTTAGAAACCAGATTCCCAGACCGGAGGTAGGAAAACAAACAGATCAGGAGGCAAAGAGGTGAGGCCCGGGCTTCAGGAGGGTCGTGGAAGCAGGAGGCGCTGGGAGGAGACCCAGTCTCCCCTCCGGGCTTCCCGCCAGCAGCGCGGGTCTCCCCGAGGGGTCGGCCCCGGGAGCCCGGCCTTCGGGGATGCGCCACCCGCGCGGCGTTCTCAAGGCGCTTTGGGGGTCCGGGCCCCGCGCCGCCCCGCGCGCTCACGACCTTCCCTCCCATTCCCGGCCCGCCGGACTCCGTCCCTCCCGCCTCCCAGCGCTACCCCGCCCGCTGCGCCGCCGGTTTGGTTTGAACTTTCGAACTCACCAATCAGCTTCGCGCCGCGCCCGGCCGCGCAGTCCAGGTGTGGGGAGCCGCGGGGCGTGGGGCCCCGGCAGCTAAACGCGAGGGCGGGGCTGCGCGGCGGGGCGGGACGGGGCCCGCCCCCGGACACGTGGCCCGGGACGGGTATATAGGGGCCCCCGGGGGCGGGCCGAGCTCCCACTGCTTCTCCCCCTGACTCCTTGGTAGTCTGCTAGTGGGAGACCCTCGACTCCGATCTTTCGCCTTCTCCTGTCCCGGAACCCGGCAAGTCCTTATCATGGTGAGAAGGGGCCCCTCTCGGGTGTGGAGGGAGAGTGCAGCACCCCCGGGGGTGGCGAGACCTGCCTGCACTTGGGGCCGCGTGCCGGCTGCCCTCCGGCCCCTGTGTCGGGGCCTGGAGAGCTGCGTTATCCGTGCAGACCCCTCGTGTCCGGCTCTTTTGGAGAGTTGCCGTCGGTGGGGGGTGGAGAGACCAGTTCGTGGTGAGAGCGGGTTTGAGGGGCTCGGGGCAGGTCTGAACCTTCACCTGCGCCCCAGGACATTCCTCGGTTCCACTCCCCGCGGTGGCCTCACCTTCCCTCGGCCCTCCCCGCAGCCCGCACCCCGCGCGCTTCCGCGCGGAAGGCGCGCACTTCCTGCGCTCCCGCTCCGCGCCCAGTGACTCGCTGCTGAGTCACCTGGGGCCCGAGGGGAGCCCCGGGTGGCATCCGTCCACCTCGGGGATGGAGGCGTCCCCTCCATAAAAGGCTTTTTTCCTGCAGTGCCGCTGGTGGTGAGAAGGGATTGTTGAATCCTGCATTTTTAGCTTTAACTCGGGAAGACTTTGCGGCTGAACATTTCTAAAAGTTGAAACTTATTGAAGCCTGGCCTTAAAGCCCATTAAAGGGTATTTCACTTAAACCAGAGTAAACTAGTCCTGACAATATATTCTTTGTTCAGAAACGACATTACACACAGCTCGAGAATTTTGTATGTCGTGTCTAGACGTATTGGAAACTCCTTTAGCGAAGTCAGTGTGAAAGAGGTCACGTTATAAAACAAGCAACTGTGTATCAGAGTTTGGAAATAGTAACCATTTAGAAAGACTGTTACAGTGAATTGTCAGCTTCTTACCCTCACACAAGCACAGCCATTCTAACAACTTCTACTGCTTTACACCCCCCCACCCCCCCACCCCCCACCCCGCCTCCAAAAGATTCCCAGAAAAGTGATTCAGAGAATGACCAGGCTGTTTGAAGGCGCAGCCGCCTGTCTAGGGTAACTGGTTCACTCATGTGTGCCTTCTTACAAAACAGGGCTGTTACGTGTTTAGTTCAAATGGTACTAGTGGCTTTGTGGCTAGAGAAGAATGGAGAGCAGAACAGGGCCAGAGGGACAGTAGCGCAGGTCCGATGCTTGTTTCCCTTGCCGTAGGCTGCCCAGGATGCCATCCCCAGCACCCACTAGGGTTCCCCAGCATGTGACCTGAAAACAGTGAGGGACAAAGCCATAGCCACATTCTAAATAAAAAAAGCAGTTTAGATTGGTGTAAAATGGAAGTTTCTGGGCTTCAAAAATCTTCGAGAGAAGCCAGCCAGCTCCTTACACTGAGGATCTTCTCACACACTCACGTTCTTATTCATATTCGCTCTAGTTCTGTGAATCTGTGAAATTTCCAAAGTCCAGTGAAAGGTAAAGATGATGCAATGGTCAATAGTCCCGGGTTCATTGGAGCTAACATTCTCCTACAGCCTGGGCGGGGTGAGACACACAGGTGATAGCAGCTTGCAGATGAGGTCAGCCGACCAAGGGGAGTGTGGGTGGGAAGGAGGGGATCATAAATCAAAGGTTGTGGCTAGGGGTTTTATGATCTCAGGTTATGGAACTGCGCCCTTTGAGATCTTAGCTGGTATTAACTCTTTAGTACTTTCCTATTCACAACTTCTAAAAATGTGAGACCCTCTTGGGGGGAGTGAAATAGGAGATATTTGATATTTTGGAAGGACTCTCTAGTCGTGGCTTCTCTGGCTTAATCTGAAATAGAGTAAACTCCTTTTTGCCCCTTCTCTCTGGGAGTAGATTCTATTCTGCCTTGTTTTCCTAAGCAAGAGTGAGTTTGGGAATTTCTGACCTTGAGCAGCCGGGGAAAGAATGCCCTCCTAGTATCATTAAATTCTTAAAACCATAAAAAAGTGTGCCCTCCCCCCCTCTCTCTGGGGTGTTAGTAAATTTACTGTTAGTAAGTTGTTCTTGGCATTTGGAGGTTTGAATGTTCTCTTCTTCACCCATATCTTTTTTTTTCTCTCCCCTGGGGCCTGGGGAGTGTGGTACAGAGTCTATAACAGTTGGTTCGCTTGCCGTTTGATCTGTTTGATCCCTGATATCTCGTATGGTCCTACACACAAAGCCAGAAGCCCAGACACAGCTGGATGTGACCCAAAACCCCCCAATATTTTTCTGAGCCACACCCAGAGGGGCTTGGGGAACTGAGTGGCCCCAGTGACCTAACCTGGGGCTCTCATGTTCAGACATGCACTCTAGTCCTTTTGAGCCATCTCCCTGGCCCAACCCAGATGTGTTGGTAATAGTAATGAAGGAAACATGTTTTTTTGTTGTTGGCTTTTGCTTTTCTTTTTGCTTTTTGCTTTATGGATCACACCTGGCAATGCACAGGGGTTAACTCCTGGCTCTGTACTCAGGAATCACTTTTGGCGGTGCTCAGAGTGCTCAGACCATATGGGATGCTGGGAATCGAACCTGGGTTGGCCGCATGCAAGGCAAACACCCTACCCGCTGTACTGTTGCTCCAGCCCCACATGTTTTAAGATTAAATTTTTCTTAGGGTCAAAACACTGCCTCTGACCACAGACTTTCAAATACAGCTAACTGCTGCTTATCTGGCTTTTTCCTCATGAGTCAGAGCTATAGCTTGCTGGTTTCAGCTGGTTTTAAAGGGGTGAGGGAGAAGCTCTAGTCTTAAAAAAAAATAGAATTAAAGATGATCTCAATAGTTGCACAGACACAGTGTGAGTCAGAGCTGGAGGGGACAGTCAGTCTGTGTTTTGGGAGTCAGCAGGCCTGTTTCCTCAGATCTTGTAGGGATTTTTTGTTATCCTAAAATGCTAGTAATCTGACCTTGAATATCTAACATGGCCACAAAGCCTGAGTCTGGGTCTGGTCTCTGGTATTGCCTAGCAGTTTATTAACATATCTTTGGTTTCCAAGTGCATTTTTTTCTGAATTAGTCTTCAACCACTGCTTTCACTTATGAAATAGTCCCAGGCAGGAGTGAGGTGGAGGTTAGTCATTTAGGTGTGAATCATTTCAAAGTGTCTCTCCTAGTGCTACCATATTTTAACTTTATTTCCTTATTCCCCCAGCGTGAGTGCATCTCCATCCATGTGGGCCAGGCCGGTGTCCAGATTGGCAATGCCTGCTGGGAGCTCTACTGCCTGGAACACGGCATCCAGCCCGATGGCCAGATGCCCAGTGACAAGACCATTGGGGGAGGAGATGACTCCTTCAACACCTTCTTCAGTGAAACGGGCGCTGGCAAGCATGTGCCCAGAGCAGTGTTCGTAGACTTGGAGCCCACAGTCATTGGTGAGTGGCCTCAGGCAGCGGAGTGTGGGGTGGGGGCGGGTGGGGGCTCCCTGGGCTTTGTGGGCTTCATGGGCTTCGTGGGCTTCGTGGGGTTGAGCGGGCTGCTGTGGGTTGTAGCTGATGGGGGTTGCTGGGTTTTCCTTTTTCAGATGAAATTCGCACCGGCACCTACCGCCAGCTCTTCCACCCTGAGCAGCTCATCACAGGCAAGGAAGATGCTGCCAATAACTATGCCCGTGGCCACTACACCATTGGCAAGGAGATCATTGACCTCGTCTTGGACCGAATTCGGAAACTAGTGAGTAAAAATGGTACTTATTTAAAATGTGGGGAGAGGGGCTGGAGCGATAGCACAGCGGGTAGGGCGTTTGCCTTGCACAACCTGGGTTTGATCCCCGGCATCCCATATGGTTCCCCAAGCACCGCCAGGAGTGGTTCCTGAGTGCAAAGCCAGGAGTAACCCCTGAGCATCGCTGGGTGTGACCCAAAAGGAATAAACAAACAAACAAACAAATAAATAAATAAATAAAATGTGGGGAGAGTGTCTTAAGCTTTAAGTTCGGGGGCCATAGCTAATGATACTCAGGAGATGAGTGTGAGTACTCCTGTGGTTCTAGGAGTTGAACCCAGGTCTCCCCAGCCTTGTTTTAAGGTAACAGGTTACAGGAATTGTTGCTTACACACTGAACTATCCTCAGACTACTCACTAAATAGCCACTTATTTGGGGGAGAGACCAGTGCTCTTGCCTCTTTCTTAAAAGGCAGTTGAACAGTGGTGGTCATTCTGGGCGGGCAGCTTGTCTGGAGGCAAGATCAGAACCAGGGAGCCTCAACTGTCTGAAATAAAGCCAGAATCATCCTTGTTTATATCCAGCTTCCCTGTTTCAATCCCAGGCATCCCTTTTGAGGTCATCTTGGTTGCCATGAGCAGGTGCTTGGACACAGAACTAATTGATCATAATGCCAGTGGGTGCCTTCACCACGAAAATTCAGAGAAAACTCAGAAACAACCAGTGAATAGAGAACAAAGTGTCCACAACACTGAAATGGGCAGGTGAAGACACTTCATTTGCTAGTGTCTGTTACTGATACTTGGACAGTTTTGACATAATGAACAAAAGGCAGGATACCTGCCCTTCACTTTCCCACTAGAGTTCAGGGCTTTGTGGGCTGAGCTGTAATGGAGCACCCCCTCCCCCCAGTTTTTTAAATTAATGGCTTTGTAGACAGTTTCACACTGGAT
The DNA here is from genome assembly GCF_027595985.1 of Sorex araneus. Classification (NCBI taxonomy): domain Eukaryota; kingdom Metazoa; phylum Chordata; class Mammalia; order Eulipotyphla; family Soricidae; genus Sorex; species Sorex araneus. Next base: position 228,396,821 of record NC_073303.1, on the reverse strand, counting down.
GATCAGTTGAGAAATACCCAATTGTGGGCTGCTTAAATTTTCTACTACTCATGACCACCCACTCCACCCCCCGTTTTTTATCTGCGTTTGGGTCACACCTAGTGGTGTGCAGGTGCTCCCTAATGGGCTTGGGAGACCATATGTAGTGCCTGGATCAGACCTGGGTCAGTCGCACACAAGTGCCTTACTCACTGTACTATTGCTCTGGCCCCTGGCGACCCCTTTTCACCTGAGAGAAGTCATGCTGGTGAGCACTGCTTCACCTCAGATTCATGACAGGTTGATCACGAATTAACTTGGTTGTTATGCATTCAGAAATTTACCGCTCCTTTTTTCCTTCCTTATTTTTGAGGGCCACATCTGGCTTACTCCTGACTCTGAATTCAAGGATCACTCCTAGTGGGGATTTAGGGACCATGTGGAGTGCCAGGGATTTACCTGGGTAGGGGACAGAACTTGGGAACACCTGTTTGCAAGACAACACCCTCCACGCTATGCTATCCCCTATGCAAGGCAAATATCCCAGCTGCTATACTATCTCTCCAGCCCCTGTTGCCATTTTTTTTGTATGACTCTGCCTACATCTAGAGAAAGAGATAGTTTCAACTCTTTGTTTTCATTGTTGGGGGTCACATCTGGAGGTGCTCAGGACTTGCTTCTGGCTTAGGGGACCATGTGGGGTGCCAGGATTGAACCCAGGTTGGCCACATACAAGGCAAGATCCCTGCTTGCAGTGCTATCTGGCCCCTGGCATGATTTTAGCTATGGTATACCGCCATGAGCTCAAGCTCACACTGATTGTACCCTGAACAATGAGCCAATAGCAACTCCTTCTTTCCCCCTCTGCACCCCCCAAAAAAGCTCCAGGTTTCACTGGATTATTTAAATCAAGAGCCTTACAATCAGATTGCTCTTTGCTCTTTAGGTATGTGAGTGAATTAATAAACATTACCAAAAAATCAAGAGTGAAGGCCTGTGTAAAACAGTATGGAAGGAAAATCATTATGCAGTCACAGCTGGTCTATTCAAAAAAGAATGGCCTTCATTCATGACTTCATAGTTTTCCAGATATTTATTAAACTCTTACAGTGGGCCAGAAAGATCATACTGAGAAAGCTGCTTGTTAACTTACCTTGCATGAACACAACCCAGGTTTGATCCCTCGCACCACATATGGTCCCTCAGTTTCCAGCAGGAGTCCTCCCTGAGTGCAGAACCAGGAGACATCCCTGAGTAATGCTGGGTGTGAACCCCCAAGTAAATCACACCAGAGATTGCTGGGATACTGCTCTGATTTCACCACTGATACTGGAGCAGCAATTTGTGTTAATTAAGCTGCATTCAAGTGTGAGCCACTGGTGGTATGAGCTGGTGCTGGCATGTTAATGTGGGCTAGAGCAATAGAACAGCCGGCAGAGTGCTTATCTTGCATGTGGCTGAGCCAGGTTCAATCCTCGGCACCCCATAATGTCTCCCAAGCCCGCCATGAGTGATCCCTAAGTGCCAGGAGTAAGGCCTGTAAACAACTGCCAGATCTTTCAAAGGTATCCAGGATGTGGGTCTGGTGGTCCCAACCTGCCCTCGGTTGTTTACTCTCCAAAGATGTCACAGCAAGGGCACTCCAGCGGTGTCTCACACTTTAAAACCAGGGCTACAGGGGCTGGAGCAATAGCACAGTGAGTAGGGCGTTTGCTTTGCACACAGCAGACCTGGGTTCGATTCCCAGCATCCCATATGGTCCCCTGAGCACCACCAGGAGTAATTCCTGAGTGTAGAGCCAGGAGTAACCCCTGTGCATCGCTGGGTGTGACACAAAAAGAAAAAGAAAAAAAAAAAAAACAGGGCTGCAGCTCAGTAGTTGAGCGTTCGCCTTGGGCTCAGCATAGCATGTCCCCCTCCCCCAAAAAAGCTTTCTTGCAGATTCCCTCAACCTTCCTTTTCCAGTTGATTTATGAAAGGTTCAATACCTGGCACTTTGGATGCTCCTTATAACTGCTTTCTCAGCAACCGTCATTCAGGAGGTTCGCAGTGCCACGTATTAACCCCAGAGCTTTACTAATGCAAGGCAAGTGCTCTGTCATGGAGCTCTTTCCCTGCCCTTGGTCAGTGAAGTGGATTCAGTGAATTCATTGCAGCTTTTACTGAGACTAAAAGTTAATACTTCTCTTTTGCAGGCTGACCAGTGCACGGGGCTTCAGGGCTTCTTGGTGTTCCACAGCTTTGGTGGGGGAACCGGTTCTGGGTTCACCTCCCTGCTGATGGAACGCCTCTCCGTCGACTACGGCAAGAAGTCCAAGCTGGAGTTCTCCATTTACCCAGCCCCCCAGGTGTCCACTGCTGTGGTGGAGCCCTACAACTCCATCCTCACCACCCACACCACCCTGGAGCACTCTGATTGTGCCTTCATGGTGGACAACGAGGCCATCTATGACATCTGTTGTCGAAATCTTGATATTGAGCGCCCAACCTACACTAACCTGAACCGCCTTATTAGCCAGATTGTGTCCTCCATCACTGCTTCCCTCCGATTTGATGGGGCCCTGAATGTCGATCTAACAGAATTCCAGACCAACCTGGTGCCCTACCCCCGAATCCACTTCCCTCTGGCCACATACGCCCCTGTCATCTCTGCTGAGAAAGCCTACCATGAGCAGCTTACTGTTGCAGAGATCACCAATGCATGCTTTGAGCCAGCCAACCAGATGGTGAAATGTGACCCTCGCCATGGTAAATACATGGCTTGCTGCCTGTTGTACCGTGGTGACGTGGTTCCCAAAGATGTTAATGCTGCCATTGCCACCATCAAGACCAAGCGCAGCATCCAGTTTGTGGATTGGTGTCCCACTGGCTTCAAAGTGGGTATTAATTACCAGCCTCCCACTGTGGTTCCCGGTGGGGACCTGGCCAAAGTCCAGCGGGCTGTGTGCATGCTGAGCAACACCACGGCCATTGCTGAGGCCTGGGCCCGCCTGGACCACAAGTTTGATCTGATGTATGCCAAGCGTGCCTTTGTGCACTGGTACGTGGGTGAGGGCATGGAGGAGGGAGAGTTCTCTGAGGCCCGTGAGGACATGGCCGCCCTGGAGAAGGATTATGAAGAGGTCGGAGCAGATAGTGCAGATGGAGAGGATGAGGGTGAAGAGTATTAATCTATTTGTTGCAATTTTACACTCCCACTTCTTGGAATTGTCTCATTGTCTCCTGTTCTAACCTGTTAATAAAAGTGTGGTTTTAAGTTCTATAAGTGCCCCAGTGTCAGGCTGGTTTCTTCTATATCTTAAATGCTTATGGGGATGGAGGAGGCTGGAATCTGGCCTCAGGGGCCTTCACAGCTGGTCTGCTACAACAGGGCATTGCTATTGGGCTAAATAAGGTGAAAATGAGATTTCAAATCAAGCCAGGCTGCCGGAACTATTGCTGTTAGTTTCATAAAAGTTATGGGATGTGCTTAATTGTCTCTTCCCTTAGCCAAAAGTTACCTAGACAGGTAAGATTGTGCTTTAAAAATGCTTGAAGAAGGTGGGGCTGGCTGATATAATAGTCAAATGTTTCTTAGTGTTACTTGACTCAGTGTATATCCTGGGGCCTTTTTGAAATAAGGAGTAAAGAAAGTTGAATGATGCGTAGTAAAAGAGTTACCGAATTTACATCCTCTTTCAAGCATCTCCAGAAGCAATGTTCTTGAGAAAGTAGATGCAAGGGGGTGGCGGGGGGAAGCTTTGTGAACCTTCTGGGCAGCTAGAGAACTCTGGGAACTGGTCCTTCAGGTTGAATGGAGCATTGGATAAGGACTAATCAAGACTGGTTGCCATGCAGAGATAGCTGGGGGTGCATAGGTATGCCAGACCGAAGATGAAGACACATTCAACTTCCTTGCACAAACTTGATTCGGGTGGTTCCGATTCCATCTTTTCCCATATGTGTTATGTTTTCCTTTTCTGTGCCTGTTTCTTCTTTGAGGGGAACGTGTTTTACTTGCAAACATAACATTTATTGATTGCAGTCTGAGATGCTTCCACTTTGTGCTTGGAATTTAAAGCACAAGGTCTTGGGGAAAGTAGTATACAAAACCCTGCTTAAGGTAGGACCAGAAAAAATAAATTAAGCCAGAACCTTGGGGTCTCCACACCTGTTCAACCAGCAAACTACAGAACCCAGTGTAAACTTGCCCTCTCCGATCAGAGGCGATGCTGCTGACCCTGGAGGAGGAGGAGGTGCCCTTTTCCATCAGGCACAGCTCCTCCAAAGGCTCTATACAGGGTGCTCTGTTTTGTTGGGGGTGGCTTGGGGAGATTGCATGTATGTCCTTTGGACAGACGGCACATTCCTAATAAATATTCCCACATAAATTCATTTTGTTGGTCAATTAACTGGTCACTTCCATTCTATAGGCAGGAATTCTCTGTTGCTGTCATCAGAGGTCACTTGCATATCTGGTGCTCTTACTTAGTTGTCACATACTCGCTCCCACACTTGGTTGCAATGTCACATCCTGTGAGTGTGAATTATGGCAAACACAAATCTGATCACCAGGGATGGTACTTCTGGCTCTAGTGTTCACACATTTGGGTGTGTAGGGAGGCAGGGAGCACCCCTTCAGTTGGAGTACTCCACTATGGTGCAGCCAGAAATCACATGAAGAGTCAGGATCCAACCACTGCCAGGATTGCACTCGTGCATCAGGGGTCAAAATCATGACTTTAAACTTACAAGACAGGAATTCTAAGTCACTGAGCTACCCACACCTGCGGGGCCCTGTCCAGCCCTGTCCCTGAATATCGTCAGCTATTACTGCTTATCAGATGGACCAGGTTTCTCCACAGCCTGAACATGTGGGGTTTGGAATGAAATCTAGAAGCTTTGGCAAGGCTGGCGGCCCAACCTTAGATGCTGGGAGACCTTCCCAACCCAGGAGACTGCTGCTGGTGACATGTGACTGATGAAAAGATACGTCCAGCAGGGTCAGCCAAGACTGGCAGCTCACAGTATCCCATCCCCGAGAGTCATTCCAGAAGCAGCATTCCCGAGCAGAGCTCCTGCAGAATGAGGTTCAGGGGTCCTGGGTAGAGTCCCTCAGCCTTAGGAACAGTCCACTGGAACCTAAAGCGCCTGAACTCCTTGACCAGGAGTGGCTCCCCCCGCCCCAGTGTCTGCACAGGGCAGGCGAGTCAGGGGTGCCAAAAGAGGATACGGGTGAAATCTTTAAGCAGCTGTAATAGATATGGGGTGAGAGAAGGTGAAAAATGATTCCAGTAGGACAGGGTCTGGGGGGTTTGAAGAGCAAAATGCCCGTGGCTGGGAAGGGCTCTGTCCTTGCTCTGAGGATTTCCCCCTCTGGTGCTGGTGAGTGTAGAGCAGATAGCTCACAGCAAGAACAAATATATCCCAAGGTCTAGGTCACTCTTTGTGGCTGACAATCATCTGATCTGCCCTTGAGCATGAATTTAAAGTCTGGACTCAGAGCTCTGCAGCTGAGACCTGCAGGCAGTAGAGACGCCTAAGAGAACCAGGCCCGGTGGTGGCTGGGCCCCAGGTGATCCCTGCACTAAGAGCTTGACCCCACCCCTTAACCTGACCAAGGAGACAGTCACCTTCAGCCCCGGGGAGATTCTATCTGCTGAGAGGCCTCAGTGGGCAGTGGGAAAGGGGAGAAGCAAGGGGCCAGCCTGCCTGCTGGGCATTTCAGCCAGTTTGGCAAGCAGCCGCCAGCAACAATCTCTCCAGCCATTTCACACTGAGGCCAAGGTGGCGAGTGATTCTAGTCACCTGAAAAGCACAGAACAACTGAGTAAAAGAGGGGCACGAGCCAGAGAAGGAGCTCAGGTGACTGGGGATGGGGTTTGATGCCCAGAACTGCACGGTCCCCTGAGCACCACCAGACGTGACTTCCAATGTACAGAGCCAGGTGTGACTCCCAAGCAAACAAAAGAAGAAATGAAAGGAAAAAGAACTCATATCTGGGGCATTAGCAAGTAAGATCAATCTGTGTCTGTGTGTGGGAAGGGGAGTGGGGGGGACAAATCCCAAGTATGACTTAGGAGATCCAGGGAGCCTGTGTAATTCTCAGCCAACAGACCCTCAGCTGAGGATGATGAGGATGTGGTGCTGCTTGGGCCCTGTGGTGCTGGGAGGACCTGGGATACCTAGGACATTGTCAGGGTCCTTCAAGGCTGTACCCTGTGATACTGGGGATAAAACCTAGGCCTGGTGCATGCCCTACATGCACCCTAACTGCTGTTCCCTTTCCCACTCCACTAAGATCAATCTAAAGGAAAATGATTAGGTTAGGCTGATGAGACAAGACCCCAGGATTGGGGGCTGGAGTGATGGGATAGTGGGTAGGGCATTTGCCTTGCACACAACCGAGCCGGGTTGATTCCCAGCATCCCATATGGTCCCCTGAACAAGGCCTGGAGTAATTCCTGAGTGCATTAGCCAGGAGTAACTCCTGTGCGTCACCTGGTGTGACCCCAAAACAAAAACAAAACAAAACAAAACAAAACCAAAACAGGATTATATAAAAAGTATTTTGATCACCTTGTGGCACGTAGCCCTCGTTCTGCAATATTTGCAAATGTTGGGCAATTATAAACATTTTTAATAATTGAAAACAATGCAGATTTCAAAGATTATTAAGAGGACAATTTGTAATTCTTTTTTTTTTTTTTTTGCTTTTTGGGTCACACCTGGCGATGCACAGGGGTCACTCCTGGCTCTGCACTCAGGAATTACCCCTGGCGGTGCTCAGGGGACCATATGGGATGCTGGGAATCGAACCCGGGTCGGCTGCGTGCAAGGCAAACGCCCTACCCGCTGTGCTATCACTCCAGCCCCAATGTAATTCTTATCTTAAAATTGCTCCAATTCCAAAAGACTGGAGACATAGTACAGCAGGAAAGGACTCTTGCTTGGGTTTAATCACCGGCGTACCATAGGGTCTCCCAAGATTCACCTGGAGTAATTCCTGAGTGCAAGCCAGAAATAACTCTTAAGAATTTAGATGCCTCCTCCGCAAACAAAACAAAACAAAACAAAACAAAACATAAAAGTATTCCAATTCCTCAGAATAATCAGCTGAAAATATCAGGAGACTTAAAGTTGCACCAAATAGATAAAGTCAGAATGATATTTTTGTTTTGTTTTGTTGATTTGTGAGCCACACCTGGCTGTGCTCAGGTATTGAAAAAAGTGCTCACCAGTAGAAAAAAGTTACATCTTATCTTATAGCTTTAGGAACATGTATGTTTAAACTAAATCCTAGTTTCTTAAACTGTAATCTCGAGGGAGAGTTTGAGAATACTTGAATTTAACCGTTACAATTTTTATAAATTTTAGGCTGGAGAGATATTACAGTGGATAGGGCACATTACATGTGGTCAACCTAGATTCAGTCCCAGCTGGGTTCAAACCCACTTGGCCTGGGTTCAAATCCATGAGTATGCCCTGGGTTTAATCCCTGCTATTCCATTATGGTCCCCCAAGCCTGCTAGGAGTGGTCCCTGAGTGCAGAGCCAGGACTAAGCCCTGAACAGAGCTGTGTGTGACCCAAAAACAAACAAACAAAAAACCTTTTTTATTAATTTAAATTTTGCCATTCAGAAGCCAAGTAAAATAAAGCAAAAAGAGAAAGGCACAAATAAATAGGCTAATGTAGAAATAAGATCTTTCCAGTTTTCACTTTAAAAAATTGGGGCATGGGTACTAGTTTTAAAAAGAATTTTGAGGGACTGGAGAGAGCATGGCAGGTAAGGCACTGGCTTACCAGTGCTGACCTGAGTTTAATCCCCAGCATCTTATACGGGCACCTATATATATCAGGAATGACTCCTGAGTACAGAGCCAGGAGTAAGCCCCAAGCATCACAGGATGTGGTTTTTGGTTTTTTTTTTTTTTTTTTTTTTTCTTTTTGAGTCACACCCGGCGATGCACAGGGGTCACTCCTGGCTCATGCACTCAGGAATTACTCCTGGCAGTGCTTGGGGGACCATATGGGATGCTGGGATTCGAACCCGGGTTGGCCGCGTGCAAGGCAAACGCCCTACCTGCTGTGCTATCACTCCAGCCCCCAGTTTTTGGTATTTTTTAAATGAATTTTGACTGATCATATTTGGATACAAAAATTTTGTTTAGTTACTTTCAAAATAGTCCATGCTACTTTCATTCTTTCTTTTCTTGTTTTTGGATCACACCCAGCAGGTGTTCAGAGCTTAATCCTGGCTCTACCCTCAGAGAATAAAATCCTGGCAGGGTTTGGGAAGCTGTATGTGGTACTGGGTATCCAACCCAGCTTGGCCACATGCAAAGCAAAAGCCCTACCGGTTGTGCTATCGCTCCAGTCCAATCCTTGCAACTTTCTTATATTTCATTGTTCAGGGTTTCTAATCAATTCATCTTTTTTCCTTCTTGTATTTAAATTCGTGGTACTAAACTTTGCACAAAAACATTTTGGAAACTCAATCTCACTCAGAATAGATACTCTGGGTGTGGCCCAGAAACCAGAAGCGCTGTAGCACTGTAGCACTGTTGTCCAGTTGTTCATTGATTTGCTCGAGCGGGAACCAGTAACATCTCCATTGTGAGACTTGTTGTTACTGTTTTTAGCATATCAAATATGCTACGTGGAGCTTGCCAGGCTCTGCCATGCGGGCGGGATACTCTCAGTAGCTTGCCGGGCTCTCCGAGAGGGACAGAGGAGTCGAACCCCAGTCAGCCTCATGCAAGGCAAATGCCCTGCCCGAGGTGCTATCGCTCCAGTACAAAATAAAAAATAATAAAAAAAAAGAAGAAAAATTAAAAAGGTCTGATCTGAGATTTCAAATACATTATTCACCCTTTTAATTGTTCTAATCTTTTCTCAATAAGAAGTTTAGATCTGGGGCTGGGAAGATAAAGGGGTTAAAGTACTTGCCTTGCAAGCACTGACTGTTTCAATCCCCAGCACCACACCTGAGCCCTGCAGGAAGTGATCATGAATATAGAGCCAGGAGTAATCCCTAAGTACTATGGGGTGTGGTGTAAAAGCCAAAAAAAAAAAGGAAAAAGAAATTTAGAATTCAAGCTCTCTAGTTGTGTGTTTTTTTTTTTTTATCAATTTAGAACTCCTCTGACTCAACTGAAACCCAACAAAGCAATTAGCATATTTTTCTTATCCCAAAATATCCAAACTACATTGACCACGTAAGACAGTAAAGGGCAACCATGCAGCTCTTGGACCCTAACGTGACTCTGAGACTTATCAACATTTGCCGCTTCCGGCTTTCCTCATTTATAACAGAAAAGACAGAACCTACATCTTGGAGAGGACAGGAGCAATTGTATTTACCTTGCACAGGGCCATCCTGGGATGGATCTCCAGCATCCCGTATGGTCCCCGAGCCTGCCAGGAGTGATCCCTAAGCACTGCCATATGGGGCCCAAAACAAAACAAAACAAAACAAAACAGCTGAGAGGCAAAAATAAAAAAAATCAAAAAGGTTTCAAACCCTCAGCTTTATAGACACACTTGAAAAATCACAGCATATACCTCAAACATAAGCAATAATCATCACATATGAGAAAAAAGTCACAAAGGAAGGATGGGATGAAGGAAAAAGCAAAATGAGGGACAGAGGTCAGGGCAGGTGGAAGGGCAGGGTGGGGAGGAGAGAGAGGAAGGGAGTAAGAGATAATGCAGATTTTTCACAAATGCTGGTTTTCTCAGAGATCATGGAATGTCCTATTCGGCTTAGAATTGTCTTTCTTTAATGATCGAGATGACTTTAATGAAAGAGAGACTCCAGGTTTCATTTTGAGAATGGAAAGTACCAATTGGAAAATTCCTCCTTTTTTTTTTTTTTACTTTTTGGGTCACACTCAGCAATGCTCACCCCTGGCTCTGCACTCAGGAATTATTCTCCCAGCGATGCTGGGGGACCATATGGGATGCCAGGGATCGAACCCGGGTCAACCGCATGGAGAGAAAATGCCCACCTGCTGCACTATTGCTCCAGCCCCTCCCATTGTCTTTTGGAGATCCAGTAGCCTCTTTTTCCAACTGGATGCCAGATAGACCAACTCAGTCTTTATAGGAGCCCCCACTGGGGTCAACAAAGTTTGTTGTTCTATTCTGTAATCTTGGGCCAGCATTCCAGCCAGCTGATAGAACTGGGTGCATAATTTGGTGACAGAGAATTTGCAGGAGTGCCTAAAGTTGGCCGTGCAGTCGCTCCCTTAAAATCAAAATGTCCTCTTTGCAGTTAATTTCTTATGGGATGTCCACTTCCTGAGCTCTGTTCTATAGTCTCATTTTCTTTCTTGGCTTCACTCTGCTCTCTAATTGGAAGGAGAAACTGTTTTTCTGGTCTAGTGGCTCCCTCCATTCCAAAGGCCCAAAGGTGGAGAGAGCCTCACCGGAGAGTAAGAACTCTTCTCAAAAACTCTTTCCCAGAGGCTAGAGCAATAGCACAGTAGGTAGGGAATTTGCCTCACATGAGTCAAAGCAGGTTTAGTTCCCCTGAGCACCACCAGGAATAGTTCCTGAATGCAGAGCCAGGAGTAAGCTCTGAGCATTCCTGGGAACAGCCCCAAAACCAAACCAAACCAAAACAAAAAAAAACAAAGCACAGCTCTTTCCCATGATGTCTAAAGCCAAGAAAGCACCCCAACCTACTGCTACCAAGCACAGGAGGCGGGGGGTGGGGGGCAGGAAAACACCCCAGTTCCCCAAGCGCCACCACCAGGACAACGGGAGCCAAACTGGTCTGTGCACGCAAACAGGGGAGGTTCCAGGGGAGGCTGCGAGCCCAGGTGCAGGATCCTGCCCCACCACTGCTGCCAGATGTCCTCCAGGGAAGCACAGGAACCACTGGCAAAAGGGCTTTATTGACAGTGAAACAACTTTAGTGGGAAGGGTCCCCGAGCACAGGCGACACAGTGACGCAATACACTAAGTGCTGAACATGTGTTTCGAGTAGGCACTAAGGACATGACACAGGCAGTTGAGGCACATACAGGAACCTCTGCCTGTCATTAAACGGTGGGGAGACATCCACGGGGCGGTGATGGAGAGCAAGGAGGCTGGGGCAGAGGCAGGCGCCACTGCGGTCTCCACTGACCAGTGCTCTCTGGCCAGGTCTGGGTCCTTATCAGTGCAAAAGTGTGGGGCCAAACACCACCCCCACCACGACCAGAAAACCCAGCAGCCCCCACCCACATCTGCCATGGTGCTGGCAGAGGAACGGCCCAGAGTCACAGCTCCAGGAGAATGTGGCCCTGTCTAACCTCCCAGGTAGGCTGGTCCAGGCTGAGAACTTGGGGGCCTTCCCAGAGTGGGGGCAGCCAGATTTCCCTTTCTGCCGGAGGGACCAGCAGCCCGCAGCCACAACTGACACCCCCAAAGCTTAGAAACAGCCCAGATCCACAACGGGAACCAATTTGTCCCAAATTGTCCCAGCTTCTGGACCCGAGGCCACCTGATATTTTTATACTACTGTCAGCCCCAAAGGATCACAGCAGATTTGATGGAAAAGTTGCACAGAAGCCCCCAAGCTCCGTGAGCCTAAACAATAATGCAGAAGGCTCAGGGGCACTAACCAGCACAGCAGACCCTCAGACAACAACGACTTCAGTAACATCCCGTAGATACAACAATGACCACAAGTGGACTCCTCTTGATCTAAATTTTGATATTTCCATTTGCCTTTGTGTGGTAACAAACAATAGGAAGTAAGTTTGCTTGTGCCTGCAGGGAGACAGTAGTGGGTGGCCCCCGGGCACACTGGCGCTGGCACTGTGGGCTGGACCCTTGAATGCCTTGTCTGTGTCGTGTGTGGGGTCTTCTCTCCACCGAGCTGTTTGCCTACTCATCTCTTATGCTCTGGCCATGTTTGCGTGCCCGGCCTCTCTCTCTGGAGCTGTTTCTGCTTTGTGATCGGTCAGGCCCCATTTCAGTGAAGTTTGGGGAGGGGAGGGGCAAGGTCACAAAGTCCCTGACGAAGCTCAGAGACACCGCCGGCTTCTGAAGGCCGAGCTGGCCTGAGTGGGACTGTGGGAACAGGCCGTGCAGTGATGTTGTCACCCATTTCCATAGCTGACATCAAGCACAAGGCCATGGAGCCAGTGGCCAGCCTGAAATTGGACCGAGAAAGCCTTTCCCGCTCTGGAATGTCCTGAGGGAGCAGCCTTGAGTCCCTGTGCGGGGTCTGGACCGGGAGAGCCCCTTCGGCAACTACTCGCCACAGGGCCGCGGGGCAAAGCCAGGGACTCCACTTTGCTGGCTGTGGCTCCCCAGTGACAGGGGTTCTCTGTCAGGTCACCCGAACTCATGAAGCAGGAGGATACAGGGTCCTTGAGTGTTAGCCACTCTCCCCCACTCCCACTGTATCTTCAGACAAGACACTAGCCACTGAGCAGAGGCTGGTGCACACCTGGGGCATCATATCTGGGGCATCACTCTGGAAACTCTTGGGGCATCACTCTGGGGCCATCACTCCTGGGGCCATCACACTGCCTCCCACTGCATGAGAGAGGTGTCGCCATCAGCCACAGTCACCAGGCAGAGCTGAGCCAGGCAGGTGACTCAAGCAGCTCAGCACCAGCACGTCTGGGAGACACCCCCCACCCCCCCACCCCCCCCACCCCCTGGCGCCCATGAAAGGAGGGAGGGGGAGTGTGCCGTGACAGGGTTCCACAGGTTGGGGAGAAAGTCCCCATGCCAGGGTGTCACCTGTTATAATGACAGCACATCTAGGCTGCTCTCTCCACCTGACAAGCTGCTGGAAGAGGTTCTTTCCTGCCCAACACTCCCCTTGAGTCTACAGCCACAGAGAATCATCTGTGCGAGGGTCTTCCTGACTGGAAGAAGCTTTTAAACTCTCATCTCACTGCCCGCAAATGTTCATTTCCTCCTTTAAAATAAAAGCCAGGTTTGCTCAGAGCGACAGTTCATCAGGTAGGGCATTTACATTGCATGTGACTGACCCAGTTTCCAATCCCCGGAATCCCATATGGTCCCCTTAGCACCGCCAGGAGTGATTCCAGAGTGCAGAGCCAGGAATACTATCATTCTGGCCCTAAAATTTTATTTTTTTAAGATTTTTTATTTTGGGGCTGGAGCAATAGCACAGCAGGTAGGGCATTTGCCTGCATGCGGCCAACCCGGGTTCGATTCCCAGCATCCCATATGGTCCCCTGAGCACCGCCAGGGGTAATTCCTGAGTGCAGAGCCAGGAGTAACCCCTGAGCATCGCCAGGTGTGACCCAAAAAAGCAAAAAAAAAAAAAAAGATTTTTTATTTTATTGTTATAAAGTTGTTCACAATATTTGATTACATTTAATATTCTATCAGCAACCCCACCACCATTACACAGTCCCACCACCGTATTTCCATTCCGAACCCCAAACCCTGCCCCAAAAGCAGAATTGAAATAATTTATTTTATATTACTTGTTATGAATAATCTGCTAAAAGTGAGACAAAAAATGTTCCTTAGAGGAAAGTGTGTGAAGATTTCTGTATTTCACCCGGGAGCCAGTAAGCCGTTCTACAAGAGATTAGTAACATGTTGTTTAAAGGTTGAGCCTTGTGTGCTTATATCTATACCTGTATAAATATATTTCCCCTAAGATTGGTTGCCTTCTACTTTAAACCCAACCAAACATGGTGCGCCACTCCTGCTATGTTGGTGGTGTAAAGTATGAGGTGTCCGGGAATAGATTCACTCATGGGTAAGGCCAGAGCTTGTGCAGAGCGGCTGTAAGCATGGCGGTGGTTGAGTTCTGGAGGTTTTTGGCTGCGAGGGCTGGGTCCATTGGGGCTGGGAGGGGAACTCACCGGCCCCCTCTGTATTGCCCCGAATGAAACAGCCTGGTGTGGAGTCTGGCGGCATGGCTATGGCATATCATTTTACGCTCTCTTCCGAGAGATTTATATTGAGTCTCTGGATCATGGCAGTGAGATTATATGGCGCCAGTGGCAGCTTGTGGATGTGACTGCCAAGCTGCCAGAAATGGGGGGAGGTAAGGGGGTCACCTATTCCCAGTTCCATTGATCCTGGAGTTTTCAGTCACAAGTCCCACATACTTGTGACCCCTAAAATTTTAAACATTTATCTTATTTTATTTTTACTTGGGGGTGGGGAGTGAGCCACATCCAGCAGTACCAGGGCTGACTCCTAGCTCTGTGCTCAGGGATCATTCCTGGGTACTATGTGGAGCTGGGGATTGAACCCTGGTAGGAGCATGCAAGGCACGTGCCCTGCCCACTTTGCTATCTCTCACAATTTTTATAATTAAAAATAGCAGAATATAGAGCAAGATCTTTTCTACACTCAACTTTTAACTATCTCAGAGTGATTCAAATAAATAAATAAATAAAGGAAACCAGAGGGCCAGAGTTGTTTAATTCAATGGGGAAGAAGTCAGTAAATTCATTATCACCACTCTCGCCCTCCCCCAACACGCCCTGTTCCTATTAATGGTCTCATTTGACTCAGAGATGTCTCATGTCTAAATCGCACTGAAATGCCCCTGGCAAAGGAGTCATGCCCAACTGCACTGTTCAAGCAATTAATACAGTATTAAATTTCATTCATTTTTTTCCCTCCAGGTAACTTATTTGGTGAAAATCAGCTATGTTGGTGCTACCAGAAATATACTTAGGTATTTTGTTGTTTTTTTTTTTCCTTTTGGCAGCTCTAGGATTGATTACAGAAATAAATTGTATCTCTGATTTAAAGTCAGATGTGACTTTACAAACCTACTCCAAGACCTGCTCCTGTGTTAGCTGCCGGCCTAGTTGGTCCTGCTCAGCTGCTGGCACCTTCTCCTGCACCAGGAACTCTTAGCAGAAGCAGTTGGGGGCTCAGTGGCCCAGCCAGGTCCGACGCCGCAGTCGGTGGCTCTGTGGGAATGAGAAGTGAGACCACATCTGCTGGTGGGAGGCTCAGGGCTGATGTTCTTAGAAACACTTTCCTGCTCTTAAAAAGGAGCACAGACAAGAACTGAGTGCTGGCAGGAGCTAAAGTGATAATCCTTCAGTAACGGTGCCTAAGAAGAGAGGAGAGGAAGAGAGAGGAGAGAGAGAGGGAGAGAGTGGGAGAGACTTCCATAGAGGCAGGCTAGGTGGGGGCAGGAGGGAAACTGGGAGATTGGTGGTGGAAGGTGTACACTGGTGAAGGGAAGGGTGTTGGAACATTGTATGACTAAAACCAAATCATGAGCAACTTTTAACTATCTCAGAGTGATTCAAATAAATAAATAAATAAAGGAAACCAGAGGGCCAGAGAGATAGTACAGCAGATAAAGTGCTTCACTGGCCTTGCATGTATTCAGTGCAGGTTTGATTTCTGGTACCATATACAATCCCCAAGCTTGCCAGGAGTGATCCCTGAGCACAGAGTCAGAAGTCCTGAGCACTGCTGGGTGTGGTCCAAAGACAAAACAATCCCCCTGCCCCTCGCTGCCCAAGAAAAGGAAGCACAATATGCCAGAGATTCTGGTTCTCTTGCCAGGACCACCTGGGCCCCCAAGCACTGAGCCAGGAGTAGCTCCCAAGCACAGCACTAACTGTGGCCCAAAAGTAGCACCGTAGCACTGTCATCCTGTTGATTTGATTTGCATTGATTTGCTCGAGCAGGCACCAGTAACGTCTCCATTGTAAGACCTGTTGTTACTGTTTTTGCCATATCGAATACACCACGGGTAGCTTGCCAGGCTCTGCTGTGTGGGTGGGATACTTTCAGTAGCTTGCCGGGATCTCTGAGAGGGACAGAGGAATCGAACCCAGGTCAGCCATGTGCAAGGCAAATGCCCTACTCGATGTGCTATTGCTCTAGCCTGGCCCAAAAGTAAAACACAGAAAATAGATTTTCTCTTCTACAACCTTTGAGCATCCTTGTGTGCACACATAGTATTTGAAGAGGCTGCAGACGTCTTCAGGGATAGGCCAAAGGACAAAAGCTCACACAGAGCAAGACAGCGAAGAACAGAAGGAACCTGGACTCTGGGTGAGAACCTGAGCCTATGAATCGCCAGTTCTGAAATGTCATTGCAGGAGGTTATGAACCCCCTTACTACTTGGAACGTTTTCAGCTGTGTCTTCTATTGCTTTCTGCCAATACATTTGTTGCTGTCTGCTCTGCCTGCAGAGTCTGCTTAATCAGGCTGATCTGCTGCTTCCCTTGAGTCCTCCCACGAGCCTGGAGGGCCCTGCAGCAGCACTGGAAGCACTCAGAGACCTTTGCAGACCCGCCACAGGCCCCTTTCCCTCTCCCCACCTTCCCTTTTTCTTTTTCAGGTTCTGTTTTGTTTTGCGCCACAACACCAGTGGTGCTCAGGGGCTAATCCTGGCTCTGCACTCAGGAATTACTCCAGGGGGTGCTCAGGAGACCATGCAGGAGCTGGGGAATGCCAAGCAAGTGCCCTATCCTCTGCACTATCACTCAACCCTTACTTCCCTTTCCCTCCCCTCCCCTCCCTTAATGGTGCTGAACAATAGTACAGCTACAGGGCATTTGCTTTGCACACAGCCAACCCGGGTTTGATCCCTAGCACACATGTAGTTCCTCAAGCACCGCCAGGAGTGATCCCTGAGTGCAGAACCTGGAGTAAGACCTGAGCATAGCCTGGTGTGGCCCAAAGCACTCCCCCCAACCCCCCAAAAAAGAACGAAATTGAGGGCTTAAGACAAAGTACAGGGATTAAGTCATTTGCCTTGATTGCAGCAGTTATGGTTCGATCTCCTGCATCTCATATTGTCTCCCAAGCACCACCAGGAGTGACCCCCAGAGCACAGAACCTGGAGTGACCCCCAAGCACTTCCCACCTCCAAATGACATTGAGGACTGGGAGTGTAGCTCAGTGGTGGAACACATATCTCTTATGTATGTAGCCCTAAGTTTGAGTTTTAGCACCATACACAAAAATACATATAAGTAAAATAGATGAAATGATGTAAACTTTTTTGAGGGGCAAGGGCTGGTGGTTTTGAGTTTTGAGATTTCGTTTTGATTTGTTTGTTTTTTTGTCCACACCTGGCGATGCTCAGGGGCTGCTCCTGGCTGTGCATCCAGGAATTACTCCTGCCAGTGTTTGGGGGTCCATACAGGATGCCAGGATTAAAGCCCAGTTGGCCCCTTGTAAGGCAAATACCCACTGTACTATTGATCTGGCCCTCATCAACTTCTTCAAGAATTTAGACATGGCTGTCTTCTAGAAAATCCCAATTCTGAAGCTATCTTCAGATTGACCTGTTGAAGTTGTAGATCAAATAGACTCCTCCTCCTCCTCCAGTGAGGTAGAACTAGAGAGAGAGCATAACAGGTAAGGTGCTGGTCTTGTACACAGCCAACCCTCTGTGTTGATCTCTGCCACCATATATAGTGCCCAGAGCACTGCCAGGAGTGATTCCACAAAGTCAGGAGAAATCCCTGAGCACCACCATGTGTGGCCCCAAAACAAAACAAAAAACCAAGTATTCTAATGGGGCCAGAAATATAGTGCACCAGGTAAGACACTTGTCTTGAAGTGGCCGAACCAGGTTCGATCCCTGGCACCCGGGATTTTGGGGGGAAGGAGGAGGTGCATCCAGTGGTGCTCAGAGCTTACTCCCAACTCTGCACTCAGGGATCACTCTTGGCAGGGTTCAAGGGACCATATGGGAAGCTCGGATCAATTCTAGGTTGGCTGCATGTAAGCAAATGCTCTACCTGCTGTCCTATCTCTCTGGTCCCAAAATGGACAATTTATATTTTTGAAGTAAGATAGTTTATTTGGGAAATAAGGCAGGGTGGGGAGAGATGCTCAGGAGAGCGAGAACACGAGCTTCTCTGGAGTTCCCAATATGAACAATTTAAAGAAAAGTCTTAATTTTAGATATGTCCTCATTCTCATGTGTTGGATATTTTGAATTTCAATTTCTTGGATAGGGAATGTGTGTCTCAACAGCATATCACATGCTTTGCATATGTAAGAGCCTGAGTTTGCCCCCCAGCACACACAAAGATGCAGTTTCTAGAGATTCAAGAGATCTGATTCGGGCATTGAAATCTGTGTTTCTTCTGTTTTTAGTGGTAACAGGGGTTAAACCCAGGGCCTCGGATATTCTTTATCCACTGAGCAACAGGTCCTGCCTATAAACCCGTTTTTAATGGCCCCAGAGGTGATTCTCAGTCAGATCCCGGGCACACATGAGAAAGAAGGAGGGTTCTGGTGAAACACAGCCTCCTTCACCAGTTCTGTTACCCCATGGAAAACTGACCAGAAAGTTCAGGCAGGACGAGGTAAAAGCCGTTTTATGGAAATGGCAGGTCTGGAGAATAGAGGACTAGAAGGAAGCTCAGGACAGATTTTGCCTTCCTTAACTTCTGACATCTGGAGGGCTCCTACAACCAGGAGAACAAAGAAATATAAATTCTGCTCTCCTAATACCAGTTCTGCTACTCTACTTTACACACCTTGTGTATTTCTCCTCATCTGTAAAGAGGAGCGTATTCAAGCATTCCCACATTCCAAACTGCAGAGCCTGCAGAATTAGGCGCAAAGACTGCTATGTTGGATTCTGGACAGAAGGTGGCAGCAACACACCTCTTAATTTTATTACCAAACCCATAAGAAAGATTTTTTCCCAGCTGCCTCAGGGTTGCCTTCTGATACTTGTTTAACTTAGGTCCTATGCTATACACCAAGGAAACAAGGTAAATTAGTCCTGATGAGCTAGAGAGAGAGAGAGAGAGAGAGAGAGAGAGAGAGAGAGAGAGAGAGAGAGAGAGAGAGAGAGAGAGAGAGAGAGAGAGAGACCTGACTGGGTATGCCGCAGTGTATGTTCCCCAAATCGAAGGGTGCAGCCCGGAGCCATCCCCGCCTGGTGGGAGTGGCCAAGCAGAACTGCATGCTCAGACCCTCACGCTGAAACTCCAGCCCAGATGCTGAGAATCCCCGGGGCTAAGGAGGAAGGCCCCCAAATCAGCTTTGCGGGCAGAGATGGAATGGGGCTAAGATGTTCCCCTTAAATGCAACTGACCGCCATCATCCCTGGCACCACACAGCCCACAAACCACCCCGGAGACACTCCTGGACACAGAGCCGGGAGTAGCCCCTGAGGACTAGGGGGTGTGGCCCTGCCCCCACCAAATGACCTGATGGCTTACTTCAAAGATCAGTTGGTCAGAGAGGAAAGTCAGACAGATGAAGAGGTCACTAGTAATCGTATTACTAATAAAAATCATCTGTATGACTTTGAGCAAGTTGCTTAAACTTTGTGTTCCTGTTTCAACTTAAGATGGGAATAGTCGGGGCTGGAGTGATAGCACAGCGGGTAGGGCGTTTGCCTTGCACGCGGCTGACCCAGGTTCGAATCCTAGCATCCCATATGGTCCCCTGAGCACCGCCAGGGGTAATTCCTGAGTGCGTGAGCCAGGAATGACCCCTGTGCATTGCTGGGTGTGACTCCAAAAAAAGCAAAAAAAGAAAAAAAGATGGGAATAGTCATGGTCTATGTTTTAGGATTACTGTGGAGATGCAGTGTGGGGAGGGGCAGGAGTGTGGTTTAAATGGATCACACATGCCTCAAATCTTCAAGGTCCTGGGTTCGATCCCTGGCATCTCACAGCTGAGTGTGTCCACCTAGAGATCCCATCCACCCAGACACATTTAGGGTAGCTGCCCCTCAGAAATTATAAGGAGAAAAAATTTCAAAAGATGAGGGGAGAAATGAGTGAATTGGGTCTGGAATGTGTTTCAGCAGTGAAGCCCAAGTCTTGTCTGTGAGTTCTGGATCCAGTGGCCAGGACCCCTGGTGCCATAACAGAGAGAGGAATCGTCAGTGCATCACAGCCAAGTGCTAGAGCATCCCAGAGAAGTCCGAGAGCACCACACCAAGTGTCTAACGCCCAGTCATCATAGAAGCATGAATGAAGGGCAGGGAAGGGCGCCCGGGAATGCCAGGTTATTCGACAATAAGTGACGAGATGGAAAGATACTCGTGGCTCTCCCTGGCCGGGAGAGGCCCCTAGGCTGGAGATTAAGGGGAAATGCTCCCGCTCTGGTGAAGCTGCCCTGTCAGTGGGGACCAGCAGCTGAGCTGACGGAGATGGCCCTGGAAAGTGGAGCCCCTGGCCGGGCTCATTCCGGCTCCTGCAGGCCCCCATCACCGCCAGGGTCGGGGTCACCAGGGTTGAACTCAGTGGAGGAGCTGGGCTCTCTGTGCAGCTGCAGACAGGCTGCTTCTGAGCTCGGGTCCCCCCACCCCCACCCCAAGACATGTGCTCCACATCTGGGACACACAGAGTCCCGGCACCGGCAGCCGTTTCTGGGCAGCAGGGCCTGGGGCTGTGAACAGGAGGAGGAAGCCCCTGGGGACACACAGGGCCCTCTTGGGGAGGACACTGGGCTCTGGCCAGGCTGTGGCTAGAGGCTGAGACAGTCCTAGGGCAGAGAGAGCCCAGGGACACTGACCTGCAAATAGCCAGAGTTTTGTCCCTGTGTCCGTTTCTCTGCTCTGTCCCTTGGGGCCTCACACAGAGACTGCTCTCCACACAGAGCGACACTCCCTCTCTGCCTTCCTGGGAGAAACAAAACTCGGGAAGGACAAGTCACTTGCTCAGGGTCGCTGGGTCCTGCTGCTTCTCTCCTGACTGGCTCCATTTTACCTTGGCCTCTGCCGTGTCTTGCCGAGACACTCGCTGGGATTCTGACCCCTCAAGACCGCAGCTCCAGAAGCTGCTTCCCCGGCTGGGGTCCCTGAGGCGGCTGCTGTTTGGCACTGTCAGGGTCCAGCTGTGGGCCTGGCTCCCCTCCCAAGCTCCCCCAGCTCATGCTTCCTCACTCGGCCACTCAGCTCTGGGTTCAAGGACGACACGCAGCATCACTCCTGCCCGTGACCCAACCCTCCTCACACACCTTCCCTGCAAACCTCTGCTTCTTCTCTCTCCGGCTTTTGGTCTTTTTGTTTGTGTATGTTTGGGGGCCACACCTGGCAATGCTCAGAGGTTACTCCTGGCTCTGCATCCAGGAAGTAGGGATTGAACCTGGGTTGGCCACATGAAAAGCAAAGTTCCTAACCACTCCAACTCCTCTCCAGGGTATTTGGAGCAGCCAAGGGTGACAGAAGGAGGAGAGGTGATGACCACATTGGCTGGTACTTACACAGTGCATGCTGGGTGCTGAGCACTGTTTCACGTGTTGAAACTCATTTACTCTTGCGACAATACTGTTACTACCATCCCTGTTAGTGGGTAGACAGAGGTGAAGTCGCCCAGCCCAAAGCATGCAGCTGACTCAGTTGATCAAACCCAGAACGACTGGACCGAGTCCATGTCGCATCCGTGTGCTCTCCCAGTTGCCTCAGAGGCTGAAGCCCCTTCCTCTCTATCCCCAGTGAGGCTGCGGCTGCTCCATGTTCAGCATTCCCAGTCGGGGTTGGGGACAGTCTTCAAGAAGTCCAATCCCCTCTACACTCAAGGCTACTGATATGGTTCCGGAGTTATCCATGTAATCGCCATCATCCTAGCTGATACCAGCATGATGGTAGTAGCCAACACCTCATCCTGGTGAAGAACAAACCAAGCTTACATTTTGGTTTTGAATCCACTCCTAGCAGTGCTGAGGAATTACTCCTAGTTCACTGCTCAGGGGTTGCTCCCAGCAGTGCTCAGGGAACTATGTGGAGCTGGGATTGAACCTGGAGCTCCTCCATGCAAAGCAGCCTTCTGCCCTTGCAGCCGTCTCTCCAGCTGGCTCCCTCTTTCATCTTTACTCTGTATGTCCTAAGCATTGGTCATGCATTTATTCACTTAATCCTCCCAACAGTCCTGTGAAGATCTTTGTGGTTTTTTTTCTTTTTGGGTCACACCCGATGATGCACAGGGGTCACTCCTGGCTCTGCACTCTGGAATCACCCCTGGCGGTGCTCAGAGGACCATATGGGATGCTGGGAATCGAACCCCGGTCAGCCGCATGCAAGGCAAACGGCCCTACCCGCTGTACTATTGCTGCAGCCCATTTTGTTTTTGTTTTTTGTTTTTCCTGTGAAGATCTTTGATGAGGCTTATGGAAGAACTGAGTAATGAGTCAAAACGGACAGCTGGAGGGACCAGGGAGATAGTAGGCCATTTGCCTTGCAAGTGGCCGACCTGACTTCAGTTGCTAGAAAACCATATACCATATGGTCCCTCGAACCCTGACATGAGTGATCCCTGAGTGCAGAGCCAGGAGTAAGCCCTGAGCACTGCTGGGTGTGGCCCAAAAAGCAGAGATTCTTGGAGTCGATGGAAAGCTTGGGAGCTGGATGTCAGAGCCCTAGATCTTAACTATACACTTAAAAAATTTTTTTTTAATTGAATCACTGTGAGATACAGTTACAAAGTTGTTCATGATTGGGTTTCAGTCATACAATGTTCCTTCACCAGTGTACATTTCCCACCACCAATGTCTGCATGCATTTTCCCTATTTTGGGTGTGACTTTTATCTGGATGGTGAGAAGAGCACATCTAATGGTGCTCGGGGCTTACTGCTGACTTTATGCTCAGGGATCACTCCTGGGGGTGCTCAGGGGACCATAAAGCCAGGTTAGCCCTGTGCCCTACCCTCTGTAAGCGCCTTACCCGTGTCCCGCCTTCTGGCCCCATTAGATCTCACTCCCTCTTACCATCCTACCAGCCCCAGCACTCCCGGCCTGGCTTTCTGAGTCCAGGAGAGAACCTATGCCTCTCCTCTCCCAGGAGTTCAGAGGGGAGGCTCTGGTTTATCCATCCTCTGCTCTCTTTTCTCTTCTCTCCCTCCATCCCCCTGGCAACCAAACCAGACCCATCAGGAGAGGGACCTGGCAGCTGTGCGGAGACTAATGGCGGAAGGAAGGAGGGGCCTGGCAGGGCTGGAGTGGGCGGTGTTGGCCCATCTCGGAGATGCACAAAGCCGGGAGGCTCCTGCGCCCTGCAGTGCTGGGGACCCGCCCTCCTCCGCACCCACTCCGTGATCCGGCTCGGCAGGAGTCCCAAACCCGGCCCAGATGCTGCGCTCTTGCGGGCACGGCTGACCCCAGCAGCAGGTCCCTCCCGGAGAGCCTGGAACCAGCCCCAGCGGCCTCGGCTCCGGGCAAACCCCGGCGCCCCAGACCCTCGGCGGGCCTCGGTCCGCGCCACGGCTCTAGGGCCGCCTGTGCCTGTTCTGGAAGCTGGTCGAGATGCAGAGGCCAGACAGCAGCTTCGCCAGTAACTGCACGGTGGGGAGGTCGGGAAAGGAGCCTTGCGGGAGGGTGGGTGTGCTCCTAGGGTTCCGGCTCTTACCATACACACCTCCGAGCCCACCGGTGGGCGGACTGTTCCAGGGAGCGGCCCCTCTCCCCTTCTCTGGGCCACAGTGGGCGGCGCCTTCTCTTCTCTTGTTCCCCCACTCCTGGGATCTGAGCATCTGCATAAGGGTTCCTGCCAGTCCACTCATCTCTCAACCTTGGAAGCTGTTGCTGCCCCCTCCGGCCCCCTCCCCGCCCTACCTTGGGTTCCCGGAAGGCCCATGACTGAGCAGCAGTTGGTTGGGGGAAGGGACAGCGACTGACTGGCTGAGCACAGCCCCCAGCGGGCTGCGGACCATCCAGAGTGGGCCCCCGCGCTGGGCCCGAGCGGTCTCCGCTCCCTCTGATGTGCCCACCCTGTTGGGGCCTGGGTTAGGCCCCGCTTTGGGAGCTGTGTCTTTAAGGCTGAGAGGCCTGCAGGCCGCCCCACCAGTGTTCAGGGCGGGGGTGGGGAAGTGGCTGTGGCCGGTGCATTAGCGCAGAGCTGGCGCCAGGCAGCAGCCCTTCACTGGACCCTGGGGACTGGACAGATGCCCTCCCGGCCCCCCTGCTGCATTTGCTCTCCAGCCCCCCACTCCTCCGGGGTCGTGGCAGAGGTGAGGCAGCCTATCTTCTGGGGGACAAGTGAAGCGCCCAGGCCTAGGGCCCAACCCCACCCAATCCATCCATCCATCAGGGCCACCGGCGCCTGTCCTTGACCCAACAGTCCGCCTGGCCCCTGCGGCTCACCAGTCCTTCGGGTCGGGACCCCGGCTCGAGTCAGAGCCCCCTCCCCTCGGGTCCAGCTCTGGCTATTTGTTAGAAGGCGCTGACCCCGGCCCCGGCTGCCGGTGGTCGCCACCATCCTCCTGCCATCCTCCCGTTTGCTCCTGGGCAGCCGAGGGGCATCAGGCTGGCGGGGCGCCAGCAGCCGGGCGGAGGGTGAGGAGCGCGGCTCCCCGCTGGGTGGGGCGTCCCCCTCCCCACATACCCCGCAGTCAGGCCAGTGGGAGGAGCTGCCCGGGGCCCCCCTGAGCCCGCAGGGCTATAAAGCCGCCTCGCCTCGGCCTGCGGCTCCTTCCAGCTCCCGGACCTGCGCCCCTGGCCGCGATGAGCCACCCCTCGGGTCTCCGGGCCAGCGCCGGCTCCACCTCGTACCGCCGCGCCTTCGGGCCGCCGCCCTCGCTGTCCCCGGGGGCCTTCTCCTTCGCGTCCAGCTCGCGCTTCTCCAGCAGCCGCCTGCTGGGCTCGGCGTCCTCCGGCTCCTCGGGGCGCCTGGGCGGCTTCCGCGGGCCGCGGGCGGGCTCCCTGCTGCGCCTGCCCTCGGAGCGCCTCGACTTCTCCATGGCCGAGGCCCTCAACCAGGAGTTCCTGGCCACGCGCAGCAACGAGAAGCAGGAGCTGCAGGAGCTCAACGACCGCTTCGCCAACTTCATCGAGAAGGTGCGCTTCCTGGAGCAGCAGAACGCGGCCCTGCGCGGGGAGCTGAGCCAGGCCCGGGGCCAGGAGCCGGCGCGCGCCGACCAGCTGTGCCAGCAGGAGCTGCGCGAGCTGCGCCGGGAGCTGGAGCTGCTGGGCCGCGAGCGCGACCGGGTGCAGGTGGAGCGCGACGGGCTGGCCGAGGACCTGGCGGCGCTCAAGCAGAGGTCAGGGTCAGGGCGGCGCCGTCGGGGGGGCTGCGCCTTCCTCGCCAGCAGGGACTCCCCTCGCCTCCCGCGCCCCCAGGGTCATCTGCACCCCCTCCTCCCCCGCGCCCCCTCTGCCGTGCGGTTCTCTGGGGAGGCGGGGAGGGGCCGCACCGTGTCCTCCCAGTGCGTGAGGGGGCCGAGCCCGGCTCCCAGGCCGTTCGAGAGGAAGGGGCTCGCCGCACTGGGCACCCCTCCTCGGAGTCCCGGGAGCAGCGGTCCCGGGGATGGTGACCCCGTTGCTCAGCCTCGCCTGCTCTGCGCCAGGTTGGAGGACGAGATGCGCAAGCGGGAGGACGCCGAGCACAACCTCGTGCTCTTCCGCAAGGTGAGCGCGGCCCACGTGGCGCCCCGCGCGCGGCCCAGGGTGCGGGGAGGCGCCCAGACACCGCCAGAGCCCACCGGCCGGGCAGTGACCCCTGCTCTTGAACACCCCCCCCCCGCCCCGACCGCCGCCCCCGAAGGACGTGGACGATGCCACCCTGTCGCGCCTGGAACTGGAGCGCAAGATCGAGTCTCTGATGGATGAGATTGAGTTTCTCAAGAAACTGCACGAGGAGGTGGGTGGGTCGGCTCAGACGCCAGTGGGCGCTTCGGCGGGCGGGGGGCTCTGCGCGACGGGCTGGGGACGGCGGAATTCCCGGGAAGACAGCGGGGCGCCCCAGTGTTGCTCGACAGGTGGTTCGACTCCCACCCCTCTGCCACCTAGCGGCGGGCAGCGGAGCTGCACCCGGTTCCTGGGGCTTAGAGCGGACGGGGCGCCCGCACCGCCGCCGGGTCCCCGCACTCCCTGGCGCCCCCTGCGGGGCTCCGCGAGCTGCTTCTCGCGTCTGTGCGCGACCCGCCCGGCCCGCGCCCTCTGCGCGGCTGACTCGACGCCCCGCCGGCCCGGGCCGCAGGAGCTGCGGGACCTGCAGGTGAGCGTGGACAGCCAGCAGCTGCAGCAGGTCGAGCTAGAGGCGACCGTGAAGCCGGAGCTGACGGCGGCGCTGAGGGACATCCGCGCGCAGTACGAGAGCATCGCGGTGAAGAACCTGCAGGAGGCAGAGGAGTGGTACAAGTCCAAGGTCCGGGGGCGCGGGCGGGCCGGGGGCGCCGGGGGGAGGGCGCGGCGCGCGCTGACGCCGGCTGGGGCCCGTCCGCAGTACGCGGACCTGTCGGACGCCGCCAACCGGAACCACGAAGCCCTGCGCCAGGCCAAGCAGGAGATGAACGAGTCGCGGCGCCAGATCCAGAGCCTCACGTGCGAGCTGGACGGGCTGCGCGGCACCGTGAGTAGTCGCGGGGGGCCCGGCAGGGCTGGGGGCGCGGGGCCCGGCTCATCCCTCGACCCCCGCGCCGTCCCCAGAACGAGGCGCTGCTCAGGCAGCTGCGGGAGCTGGAGGAGCAGTTCGCCCTGGAGGCGGGCGGGTACCAGGCGGGCGCCGCGCGGCTGGAGGAGGAGCTGCGGCAGCTGAAGGAGGAGATGGCCAGGCACCTCCGCGAGTACCAGGAGCTGCTCAACGTCAAGATGGCCCTGGACATCGAGATCGCCACCTACCGCAAGCTGCTGGAGGGCGAGGAGAGCCGGTGAGGGGCGCGGCGAGGGGGGTGCGGGAGGGGGGACTGGGGCGGGCCGGGCGCGGGCGGCGCCGCTGACCTCGTGTCCCCCCAGGATCTCTGTGCCCGTCCATTCCTTCGCATCCTGGAGTGTGAAGAGAACCGGTGAGTCTCCCACCAGCTTCCAGCCTGCCCCCGACCACGCTTTGCCTTGGCCCCGCTGTCCTCTCCGCCTTCTGCCCTCCCGCCCTGCCCTCCTCAAGCCCCCTCCGCTCCCCTCTGTCCCTCCTTTCCCAGAGATGGATCCTCCGCAGGACAGTCACAGCCGGAAGATGGTTCTGATCAAGACCATAGAGACTCGAGACGGGGAGGTGAGAGGAGCACCTTGACCCCTGGGGTTCTTGAGACGGGAGGGAGACAGGCAGGGACAGGGCAGTGCTGGGAGTGCGAGCAGGACAGTGCTGCTGCCCGAAGGTCGAAGGACGGTGGCCCTCACAGGCTTTGCCCCCAGCAGGTGGTGACTGAGTCGCAGAAGGAGCAGCGCAGTGAGCTGGATAAGTCTCCCACTCACAGCTACTGAGCCCAGGCCCCAGCGACTGCAGCTGAGGGGCCCAAACCCTCACCCCCTACTCCTGCATAGCCTCCTCACCCCCTGCATGAGTCTGGGGGACACCCCCCAGCACCTTACTCTCCACCACCACAATCTCCCCCAACCCCAACCCCAGCAGGAGCTGCGTTGCTCTCAGCCCTGAGACCTGCTGATCCCTGTTCCTCATCCTGACAATGGCTGATGATCCCCTAACTAATCTGCTCCTGCCCTTTCTGGCTGCTGTGCCCGTGGGTGGGGTTAGTGTCTGGGTTTCATTTCTGAATGAAATAAAACTGCTTCAAGTGTGCCTCACTCTCAGGTGTTTGTTCTGTGTAAGTGGGGGACCCCGGGGAAGAAGCCAGCCATGTTTTTCTCCTTTTGTTTCTGTCCTTTTCCCACAATCTTGGCATCAATTATTCTGTCCGCCCTGCGGGTTTTCTCCTTCCTCCCTGTTCCACTCCTCCTCAGCCTCTGTGCCCTGTCTGCAGCCCACAGGCCCCTCAGACCAACCTATAAAGAGCAGTAAAGTTCCTGACCTTCTTTGCTGCCATCTACTGTCTGTTCCGTCTGGAATCCCCAAAGACACACCTGTTGCCCAGATTAGAATTCACCTGTTTTACACACTTCCTTGCTTGTGCTGCTCTGACTATTGCAGCTGGGCCTGGACACGTGCTGCCAAGGACATCCTAGGTGACACTGAGGACACCTCAGCTGTGCCTGGAAATGCTTTGGGGAGTGTGTGGTGCTGGGGATCACATCAGGGACCCACATGTGCAAGCCACCTGCTCCTGAACACTGTCATATATCCAGCCCTCCCCTTTCTTTACTTACGCCCAAAGTCTGATGATGATGATGATGATGATGATGATTTGGTGCTGGCATCATACATGTGAAGCATATGCTCTACCTAGGAACTTCTTCATTTTCCTTTTTTTTTTTTGACATGGTCCCCATCCATACAATCTGAACTCACACTTACCACACAAGTGCTCAACAACTGAGTCATGTTCCCAGCCCTAATACTTCTTCTTAACTCTTTAGGTTTGTCTGATTCTTCCTAGATCCACTTGCACCACCCTAATCCAGGAAACCATCAACTCTTTTTTTGAGGAGGAGGCTGGCACACCCAGCAGTGCTCAGGGGTCATTCTTGTCCCTGCACTCAGGAATGACTTCTGGCAGTGCTTGGGGAACCATATGGGATGTCAGGGGTCAAACCTAGGTTGTCCTCATGCAAGGCAAGCACCCTACCCACTATACTGTCTCTCCAGTCCCCAAACCACCAACTCTTGCCTCAGTCACATTATCTGCCCATTAATCTCTTTCCCCTAGTCTGACTCTATCATCCACCAAGACCTATCCAAGCACTCAGCCTAGGGGCTGGAGTGATAGCACAGCGGGTAGGGCGTTTGCCTTGCATGCAGCCAACCCGGGTTCGATTCCCAGCATCCCATATGGTTCCCTGAGCACTGCCAGGAGTAATTCCTGAGTGCAGAGCCAGGAATAACCCATGTGCATCGCCGGGTGTGACCCAAAAAGCAAAAAAAAAAAAGCACTCAGCCTAAAAGTCAAAGTCTGACACTATCATTGTTCCTTGTGCTTGAAAATATCTCATTTCCAGGCTACCTTCAATTAGGAGAAAAACTTTATTTTGGGGGCTGGAGTGATAGCACAGAGGGTAGGGCGTTTGCCTTGCACATGGTCAACCAGGGTTCAATTCCCAGCATCCCATATGATCCCCAAAGCTAGGAGTAACCCCTGAGCATCACCGGGTGTGACCCAAAAAGAAAAAAAACCTTTATTTTTATTTATTTTTTAATTAATTTAATTTTTTATTTTTATAAAGTTGTTCACAATTATCATCATCCCATTGATCATCGAATTTCTCAAACAGTCTCAGTAACCTCTCCATTCGTCTTATCCCTGAGATTTTGGAAGCCCTCTCTACTCGGCTTTCTCAATGATGCCGCATTGGAGGCTCTTTCAGGGTCAGGGGAATGAGACCCGGCTTTGGCATATGAATACACTATGGGAAGCTTACAAGGCTCCCCAATGTGGGCAGAAAACTCTCAGTAGCTTGCTAGTTTCTCCCAGAGGGAGAAGTAGGTTATAAGTTATCTTCTGGTTATAAGATAGCTTCTGGGAGCTTGCTTAAGTCTCTGGATGTTGGCCGTTGATGGGATACACACACCTGGGTTCCTCTGCTGGTACCTTCATGCGTGAGGCGAACGTGTGGAGAGGGGCCTTGAGCATGGCTGTGGCTAAGCTCCGGAGGTCTTCGGCCACCAGGAGCTCTGCTCTGGGCGGGGAGGGAAGCTGGAGCCCATCCCCTCCAAGGGGACCTGGGGAAGACAGCCAGGCATGCAGGCAAGAGACTCTCTTCACAATAGTTCATTATATTTAATATTCAAACACCAATCCCACCACCATGTACCTTCCTACCACCATAAGAGAAAAGTGTGTGAAGATTGTTGTATTTCATCCTGGAGCCATTTAAGCCCTTATGTAAGAGATTACAAACATGTATGTTAAACCGAAACAAATGTGTGCTACTTTTAGTACATCAGTGGGCTAGAGTATGAGAGGTTGTGTGGCTGCATTTGCCATTCTATGTCACTTTCTTCCGGGAGTTTTATTTCAGAGTCTTTGGATCTTGGCCATTGATGAGATTACATGGCAGTTTGTGGGTGTGATTGCCAAACTACTGGAAAACTAGGGAGCTGGGGGAAGGAGGCCCAGTCCCGCTCTAAGCAAGCTTGGAGATCTCAGTCATGGGTTTTGCATACCTGGGTTTTTCTGCAGGTTCCCTCATAGGTGAGGCTCATCCAAGCCTGAAGAACTTTATTTTTAAAGTATTAAAAATATTCAAAAAAAATAAAATAAATAATAATATTCAATATTTCTTTCCATTCTACCCTTGCCTTCAAGTCAAAATCCACCTCTAAATTTTCTTTTTTTTAAAATTTTTAATTAGTGAATCACTGTGAGGGTACAGTTACAGATTTATACATTTTTGTTCTCATGTTTCCCTCATACAAAGTTCAAGAACCCATCCCTTCACCAGTGCCCATTCTCCACCACCGGTACACCCAGCATCCCTCCTACCCTCCCCAATCCCATCTCCCCCCACCCCACCCTGCCACTGTGGCAGGGCATTTCCCTTTGTTCTCTCTCTCTAATTAGGTGTTGTGGTTCGTAATAGATCCACCTCTAAATTTTCAATGATCAACTATGGATACAGGAAGTAAGGCACGTGGCTGATCCTAGTTGGTCCCCAGTACCACATATGCTCTTGAACATCACCAGGAGTGACCCCTGAACATAGAACCAGGAATAAGCCCTGAGTACGACCAGAGGTGGATGAATCCCTCTCCTCTCTGCCCCAATCAGCATTTGTGGTGCTAATGTGGTGCTTGGTGTAAAAAATAATGCAGCCTGTGCCTTAAAGGCGCTGATAATATGGAGGGAAGATGGACATAAAGGCAGAAAATCACATCCTGGGCTGTAACAGGCTAACATGAGGGGTGGGGTCGGTCAGGGAGGGCTCCAAAAAAGGTGGCAGAAAACTGGGCTCCAGAGAACAAGCAGGAGTTACTCACATGGTACAAGGAGAGGAGGCCTTTGCATGGGGAGATAAGTCAGCCAGGAAGTAAGAAATAAGTTTGCAAAGTAGAAGGAGTTCCATAATTTGAAGTAAAGTGTGAAACAGAATGAATTACAGTGAGGCTGGGAAGATGAAATAGGGCTAATCATAAGACTTTGTGTACACTATATAGAACATATTAGAATTTGTTCTAAGGAAAAGGGAAAGAATCAGAGGAGAATTCATCATAAGAGCTAAGTACTCTGATTTGATTTGGGGGGAGGGTATGGGGGAGTCACACCTACTGGCTCTGTGCTCAAGGTCACTCCAGGCAGAACCATATAACACCAGGGATTGAACTGTGGCCCCTCACATGCAGAGCCCACTAAGCTTTTACTCTGCTGTAATGTGCTAAACAGTGGAAAGGAGGTGCTACTGCAGCAGACAAATCCATTGCAGTGAAGTCTGCAAAAGGTGTTGGTCGATAGCTAGGATGAGAAATATTCAGCAAGGATCTACACTATGGAGAAACTGGCCACGTGAGAGCAAGGGAAATAGTAAAGATGACCCACAGTTTGGGTTTAAAAATCAGATGGATGGGGACCTGCCATAGGAGCAAGGACAGTCAGGGCAGGAAGACACTGAGGCCTGCGACAACAACAACTCTGAGACTTACTGAGTGTGAGTGCTGGGCTGAGCCAAAGAACAGCAGCTAGAGCGCTTGCCTCCTCTGCAACTGGCCTGGGTCGATTCACCCCAGATGGTCCCCCAAATTCACCAGGAGTGACCCTAAGTGTCACGCCAGAAGTAAGCCCTGGCCCAAAACCCACACAAAAAAGAGAGGACCAGAGAGATAATACAGCAGGTAAGGTGCTTGCTTCACACATGATATTCCTGGGTTCAATTCCAGGCACCACATATGGTTTCCTGAACCCAGCCTAAAGTGCCAACGCAGAGGCAGGAATAAGCCCCAACCACTGCCCAGTGTGATACCAAAATATAATAATAATAAGGGAATAAAATTAAGAAATATCTCATGATGGTCTGGCCACCAGGTGGCCCTCCAAAATAACAACAAAATAGGTGGTGGTAAGATAGAGGAATAAATTTAATAAGTCATAAATAAATGCGTAACTAAAGTTTTTTTTTGTTTTGTTTTTACATTACACCCAGCAATGTACAGGGGTTACTCCTGACTCTGCACTTAGGACTTACTCCTGGTGGTGCTCTGGGGGACCCTATGAGGTGTTGGGGATCGAACCCAGGTCAACCACATGCAAGGCAAGAGTCCTACCTGCTGTCCTATTTTAAAGGATAAGTTTAGAGTGTTGGAACTTTTGTTTTTAGTGTATTCATGTATGTGGTTACTATGCTACTATACAACTTGGGGCGGGGGCACACCTGGTGGTGCTCAGGGTTTATTCCTGGCTCTGCACTCAGGTATCATTCCTGGCAGACTTAGGGAACAATATTGGGTGCTAGAGATCAAACCTGGGTCAGCCGTGTGCAAGGCAAGTGCCTTATCTCCGGACACCCCCCTCCCAATTTCTTTCATTTTATTGTTAATTCTGGAAGATGTGACAGATCCATCAGGACGTCGGAGGGCAGTCATCTTGGTCTTGTAGTTGGCGAAGAATAGGCGAGCATTGCGAATACTTTTCCTGGCTTCTGCCATATCGGCCAACAATGCTGCTCTTCTCTCTTTGAGGTCTTCCTTTATCGCATCTCTGCACAGCTTTGCGAGCTCAGACGTTAGCTTGTGGTTGCCTGAAGCTTGTGCCAAACCACGTTGACGAATGAGCTCGAGAGTTTCCGAAGACAGGCGTCTGTTTGTGGCTTTCTCACTCTCGTGCAGTCATGAAGGTGCAGAACCAGTCGATCGTATTCCTCGTCGATGTTGTCGAGGACGGCATCTTCCCATGTTGCCGCAATAGTGCCAGAGAGCTCCCAGTTGGTGGTCATTCTGGGAGTTCCCTTCTTAAGCTTAAACTTTGCAGATCTTTCTCCCTGCTCTGGAAAGTAGAATTTTGCACTAAGGAGATGGTGTTCCGATCCCGTTTGGAATTTTGGGACAATAGCGACATTCATTGGTCAGACAAAATCTTCGATTGAATATGATGTGGTCAATTTTGTTGTGGAACTGTCCACCGGGAGACTCCCATGTAAAACGTTTAGATTCAGCCTTCTGGAACTGTGAGTCATCATGGATGGTCTTGGTTGACATGATGAACTCAGACAGTTTTTCACCCTGATTGTTCCATTCTAGGCCATGGGTCCCAATGTGGAGTTCTTCAGGTAACCTTCTCAGTCCTATCTTGGCATTAAAATCACCAACAATGATCTTGTAGAAGGTGTGGTCTTCTTTATAGAACTTCTCCAGTTCCATGTAGAACTTCTCAATTTCTTCTTCATTGTAGTTGGATATTGGTCCATAGACGACGAAGATAGAAACTGCAGGCAGTGAGCCACACCTATTCAAGCATAATTGTCCGATTCAGATTGTTAGGCACTTGAATGAATAAATGCTCATGGATCTATCA